>NW_028227272.1:857500-2105000 GCF_978045245.1 Mus caroli
GGTGCTGCCTAATGTGCTCCCACCTAGAAAAAAATTCAGGTACAGGGCTTCTCATGGGTCACCTCCTTGAATCTTTCCCTCCCTCTCTTCCACACTGGAGACAGTGCGTGGTCTGCAGGCTCTATTGCGGCACTTTAATATACATTTACAATGTACTCTGATCACATTTACCATCATTGCCCTCTCTTGTTAAGCTCCCATTCTTGCAGAGTCTCTGTCTCTTTTATTTTATTGTACTGGATTTTTTTGGTAGCCCACTGAAGTTTAATTAGGGTTGCTTACAAGACCACATGTGAGGAGTTATTTATAGAAGCTTGGTAACTTGCCAGGGCCTACCCAAAAACAAAGGAAACTTCTCTCCCTCTTCCAGGAACCATTATAGAGGCCTACGGAGCCTTGGGGAAAGAAAGAAGGCCTATATAGGATCTCTCTCTCTCTCTCTCTCTCTCTCTCTCTCTCTCTCTGTGTGTGTGTGTGTGTGTGTGTATACAGTCCACAAACAGAGAGGCTAGAAGAGTGCATTGCAAATCCTGTTCTATCTCTCTCCACATATTCCCTCATGACCAGGTCTACCACTGACACTAGATCTAAGGCAAGCACCGGCAATCCTACCTCCACCCATTCCACTTAGGCTCAGCCCCCACAGCACTGGGGTTACAGCCACACTTAGCTTATAATGTGGGTGCTAGGGATCTGAACTCCAATCCCCAAAGTTTCACAACTAGCTCTCTTGCCCATCTCTCCATCCTTCAAGTGTTCTTTAGTCTGCCCTTCTCACCTGTGGATTCTTCATCTATGAATTCAGCTGTGGCTCACTGGGGACCTGGAGAGATGGCTCAGTGGATAAAATGCTTCATTAGGACTGGAGTTCAGATGCCCAAAACCCACATAAAAGTGAGGTAGATGTGGCAGCTACCTATAATTTTGGCACTTGGGAGGCAGAGATAGGATCCCCAGAACATGGCAGGTAACTAGTCTAGCTGATTGATGGCTCTGGGTTCAATTGCCTCAATAAATAAAGTGGGAGGCCTTGGAAGGAGGCTCCTCACATCAACTTCAGTCTTCCCATGCATGCACACACATGTACTCACACATGAGAACACATCACACATGCAAACATGTATATCACATATGCATACATGTAAAACAAAACAAGATGTGTCTGAATTGAACATTCACAGACATTTTCCTTGTCTATTGCTTAGATAATTTTTGTATATTAAACATTTACATATTATTTATAATATACTGGGTATTATGAGTAATCTAGAGATAATCTAACATATACAGAACAATTTATATAGATTATATAAAAGTATGACATTTTACATAAGAACATTCTCATGTGTTGGTGTCCATGGGGAATACTTAAACCAATGCCCTGATGACACCAGAGGATGACTGTATATCTTCAATTCTTTGAGGACAAAAACTTCTGTCCTGCACACACGGGTGATCAGTTTTAGTGGCCGGGTCTATGAATGAATGACAAAAGTTCAGTTTAGAGAAGAAGAATGGTCATAGAGTCTACTACCATGCCCCTTTCAGAGGGGCGCTTGCTTGGGAGTGACACTTCCTCAGTCACCAGCAATCTAAGGACTCGATGGTCAGAGCTCCAGAAAGAAGAAAAATTTAAAACCCAGGAAAGAGTGCTTAAGATGTGACTTGGGGTTCAAAGAACAACATAGCAAATGCCTAGAGGCTGACCTCACTAATGATTTAAAACAATAAACACCAGCGAGGCTTAGGCTTAGGCTGGCTCATAAACATCCCAAAATGTCTCTTCCCTTTGTTCTGTGTATTTGAATGGCCAGGAAAATAAAAATTATTTTTAAGCTAAAGTTCAACAGGTCAAGAAGGAAAATAAGAATTAAAAGCACTCTTAACCTAGCAAACCACCAAGATCTATAAAACACTTTTCATGTTTCTGCTTAAGAGCAAAAGCTTGGTTAAAAATATTTTCATCTTTTAACAATAAAAAATTCTATATAGATCAAATTCTTCTACTCCTATGTAAAACAAGGGTTGTGGGAACTGATTTGCTGGTGCAATCCTTGATGATAATCACAGGTTTCATCAAATAGTATGTGTATACTGGTGAGATTTTATCTGTAAAAAAAAATTAAATCCAAATAATAAAATCAACCTTCAGCTCTGGTGGTCTTCACCCAGGCTGCAGGCCCAGCGACTCTGGAAGAGCACACTGCACACACTCACAGCAGCCTGCAGGTCCCAGCCCACGCCTTCATGTGCTCATTCACTCACCCTGCAAACTCAGTCCACACTGAGCGCTGGCTGGGTGGGCATCAGGACCTGGGCTATGGAATCACAGAAGCTGCTGCGGCTATGGAAAATGAGTCAAATGAAACTGTTGACCTTGATTCCCTCGTCTTTAAAAATGAAAATCCTGCAGCATGGTAGTGACAGCACCTCGTAGGGCTGCTGTAGGTGTTACGTGACGCTGAGGACTAACTCAGGAAAACTAAGAACATTAGAGTGGCTGCCAGGGTGAAGGGGAGGACAGGAAGCAAGAGCAACACAATCCCCAAGAAGAGAGGACCTATGGGTCCCAGCCTCCTGCTGGCTATATGCTCAGGAGTCATTAAAGCTTTTAAAATAAGTGTGTAACAGGAGAGAAATGCAGGGCCAGGGTAACTACTACTATGGAACACAGAGGACCCAGGGTTTACAGGCTTACAACGCTGCTAGTTGACCTTGCTTAGGGGCAACGCCAGGAGCTGAGAGAAACAGACAACTATGGTATCTCAGAGGAGGCAAATTTTCCTGTGCAGCAGCAAGACTATCTGAGTTTGTTTCTGGTTCCTGGGGTTTAAGAATGGAATAGACTTATGAAAAATAGATTCCAGAAAGGATAGAAATTAAGATTTAAGAAGCAGGTGAGGCTCAGTGGTAGGATGTTTACCCTGCTGATCAAGGCTCTGTTTTCCAGACTAACACTGCAAATTAATAAGTAAATCTGAGAATATGTAACAGGTAAATAATGGGGAAAACCAAAGTGAAAAATGTCTTGAAAAAAGAAAAAAAAATCACAGGTTTCTCAGTTTAAAAAAAGACAGTTTCAAAAGGTCACTCGTAATGGTTCCATTTCAGTGAAATGTCCCCCATAATGGGGGACTTGGAAGAGACAGAAAGCAGCCTGGTGTTGGCTAAGGGCCTGAGGGGCTGACAGGGTGTTCAGAAGAGACATAGGCATTTTAACAATGAGTTAAACAAGCATAAAGGGGAAATGGAGGCCCAGGCTGTCTACTGTGGAGGACTAGGAGACAGCAAGGCTTAAAAGACCAGAAGCAGCTATGAACCAAGCCTACCCAGGACAACTGCCAACAGATAGAGGTTTGTTTCCTCTGTGGCAAGATGGACCGACCTGTCAAATACAGTTAGGTTACACAACTCTTGAATACACTAGAAATCATGGAATTGCAAACTTTAGAGAACTATTCCTCAACAAATCAAAAATATTTTAAAAACAAAAAGAAATAAAACGAAATGAAACCCAACATGATGTGGGAGCTCTAACATTTCAAGAAGGAAAAAAAGCCACGAAGAAATACCCATGCATTGAGGATTCAAAGCATGGGTGTCAAGTAAAGGGGGGAAAACTGTTTCTTAAAAGGAACTTAAAAATAGATAATGTGGTAGAGGAAGAAAGCATATAAATAAGAAATAGTGCCAAATAACCTCGAAGAACTAAAAACTGTACATGGCAAGAATTCAAAAGTCTGCGAGAGAGTAAACTCACAAAACAACTTGACCTTCACAAGATATCTCTAAGAATCACCAGATCTGTAATTCTCACATTTGTAGTGTAGCCAGAAGGGTTGGGCCAACACCCAGCTGGGATGTTAGCCTGCTAACACAGCTCCTCTACAGCATGTGGGCACCACAGTCTCACAGTGGCCACAAAGGAAGGAGCTCTGAGGCTGGCTCTCCCAGGCATGTGTCCGTGGGCGAGGGCATTTCTGCTGACTCGTGAGCTGCGGCACCTGCATCCACGCCTCTGAGGAGCATCTTCATCTGGGAAGGATGGTGCGCAGGTCCACAGACCACAGGTGCCAACCTATTCTTTAGCCTTAGGTTATATAAAGGGATGGCAGGATTCTTAAGAACCTGATTAACCCCTTTGAGTAGCCACCCACGGTTTCAGCATTGGTTGCTTTGTAGAACATCAATTTGAGTTTCTGGCTTTCTTCTAAATCACACCGCAGTTAGAGGGACAGGCCTGCTGCAAATTCCCCACTTTAAAAATCATCAGGGTCTGTCTCCCTGTCTCTGTCTCTACCCCCTACCCTGGTGGTGTGTGTGTGTGTGTGTGTTTTGGATATTTTGTCTGTGAGTCTATCTGTGTACCTTGTGGGTACCTGGTACAGCACAGGCCAGAGGAGGGTGCTGAGACCCCTGAGACTGGAGTTACAGATAGTACTGAACCACTTTGTAGGTGATGGGAATCCACCCAGGTCCTCTGGAAGAGCAGCCAGTGCTCTTAACCACTGAGCCAGCTCTTTCTTTCCCACGAGTACTCTGAGTCAGGGCTGCTCCAGTGTTGTTTTTCAGACTGCATTTCCTTGTTTGTGGGGCACATGGCAGTCAAGTCCCCAACCCTTTATTGTTGTTTGAGTTCTGTGGATTAGACTGACCCAGACTATAGCTGAGCTGTATCTCTGACCCTTATTATACTGTTTTTGACAATGCCTCACTGAATTGCCCAGGGTGGCTTTGAACTCACTCAGTAGTTGAAGCTTTGGCATGGCAATTCTCCTGCCGAGCCTACCAAGTAGCAGGGATCACAGCTACTGGCCTTGTTCCAAACCCTGTTCCTTGTAAACACCTCCAAGATCCCCGATTTCATCTGTGCACTCATTTTTTTCTCTTCAGGAGAATCAAAACTATGTATGTGATAGGTTGTTTGGTATCCAAGACTTAAACCTCCAAAACGCTGCTTGTGCACACATGCAGCTGATCCTCTGGTCTGAGGAAAGGTCGGGGAGCAAAGAACCCCGGCACAGTAGGACTGTTATGGGCACCTTCAGAAATCACATCTACGCTGCAGACTCAAGCACAAGCTGAAAGCAAAAGCAAGGGAGTAGGTGGCCGCCCTTGTATGCTCACAGCTCACAGCGAACACTAACAGGGATGGACCTCACTCACAAGAGGAGGCCAGAGGAACCCTCAGAGGCTCTGTGACCACATGGTTGGTGACTACTGAACTTCACTGCAGACCCTGGGGGAACAGCTTCAGGGAGAGAAGGAAAAGGGGCAGAAGCCCAGGAAGGAAGGTTCCAGAAGAGGAGAGGTGCTCACCCCTGAGAACACAGTACTCAGAGAAGTTACTGCCACAGGAAAGCACACTCTACTTAAAGCTGTGCCTGGCTTCGTTGAAGCAAACCTAGTGTACACCAACATGTAATGGGATCCCAGGATGACAGGAAATATTCATCTTCTATATTGTGATATATTCTGATCTGTATTGTTGTAAAAGAACATGAACTCCATGTGGTGGCTTCCATCTGCAATCCTAGGACCCCAGACTTAAAGATGAGAAGCTGAATGTCGTCGTTGGCTATGTAATGAAGTTTGAGAACAGCCCAGCCAACACAAAACTGTCTCAAAAGAAAGGGAGGGAGGGGGAAGAGGACAGAGGACAAGAGGAAGGGAGGAGCCTGCCTGAGCTACCAAATTCCAGGCCAGCACAATAGAAAACCTGGAGAAGGAAATTTGGAGGAGAAAGATGAACATCTGAATTTGTTACAGAATATTTTAGACAAAAACCAAAAGTGTCAGGAGAAATATACTGAAGAGTTGTGATCCAACTGACCTAAGACCGAGAAGCCATCACACCGTTCAAGCCAATGCTCGCCAGGCTCTTACTAAGTACACACCCTTAAACAAAACACAGCACCAATGTACCCTTTAAAATTCAAAGAAAGCAGGTGGGAGGTGACTCCGCAGCCTCACGACCAGAGTCCATCTCAGGAGTTACAGAAGAGGGAAATAACTCTCGAAAGTTGTCCTCCGACCTCAACATGGCTGCACAAACACACACACACACACATGTACTACTAATAATTCATATGATGACATCACCTTACAGGTGCTCTTTCTAGAAGTTGCTGTCTTTGTAGAGCATTCGTTCTCTTTGAGATTTGATCATATTGATATATGAGATTCATGTTCACCAATTTTCAACATTGTGAGGTTTCCCACTGAATAAATGTTCTACAATTTGAAAGAAAAAAAAAACTTGTAGCATTAGCAGACACCAACTCTCAACTCCTGAGTCCAGTTAAAATAAGAAATATGCCAAGCATGAAGATGCATACCTGTAATCCTAGCATGTGAGAGTTGAGGCAGGGGGATTCATGAGACCATCTTAAACTCAATATATTAGGATTAAAATATACAAAATACCACTGTGAGACTTGCCTGGGATACATAGCTTCAACACAAGACCTAGAAGAGGATTCAGGCAGAGAGAGCTTGTGTTCATGACTGCTTGCTATCAGTTGAGGCTAATGTGCCTGCATCTGCCATCAATAAGAAAGAGAAACAGCCACAGAAACATTCCCAGGACCTGGCTTACTCACCACCAAAGGTCAAAGATAAGTCTCTGCCAGGTGGAATCAAGTGCCCGAAGCTGACAAAAGGTCCCAACACTTCAGCAGCATGGAGCTGGGCCAAGTTCTGAATCCAGAGGAAGAACTTCTACAAGGTCCCAGAAGTAAAACAGGCTTTTCTTCATGGCCCTGAGCAAGGAACAGGTGATGCATGGGGAGGCCAGTGGGCTAGATGGAGCAGACTCCTGCCTTCTCTAGTCCAGGGCCTCTAGCCGTATGCCAGTGCAGCATCAAACAAAGCAAGTATGATCGAGAAGCTGGATTTGTTGTTGTTTAATGCAATTTAAATTTTAAGCAGCTGCATAGGGCTATCAGCTACCATAACGAACAGCAAGTCTCCACATACACCCTAACTGCCAGGATTGAATGAGCTGGAGGCAGACCTTCTTATTGTTATTAAACAGCCACCAGGTTGTT
The DNA here is from genome assembly GCF_978045245.1 of Mus caroli. Classification (NCBI taxonomy): domain Eukaryota; kingdom Metazoa; phylum Chordata; class Mammalia; order Rodentia; family Muridae; genus Mus; species Mus caroli. The sequence goes on from NW_028227272.1 coordinate 864,550, forward strand.
AAAAACAAAAACAAAGGATGGGTAAAGAAGAAGTGTAGCCAGGCAGTGTTGGCGCACGCCTTTAATCCCAGCACTTGGGAGGCAGAGGCAGGTGGATTTCTGAGTTCGAGGCCAGCCTGGTCTACAAAGTGAGTTCCAGGACAGCCAGGGCTATTCAGAGAAACCCTGTCTCAAAAAACCAAAGAAAGAAAGAAAGAAAGAAAGAAAGAAAGAAAGAAAGAAAGAAAGAAAGAAAGAAAGAAAGAAAGAAAGAAAGAGAGAGGGGGGGGAGAGGAAGGAAGGAAGGAAGGAAGGAAGGAAGGAAGGAAGGAAGGAAGGAAGGAAGGAAGGAAGGAGTGTAACTAGATATGAAACTGTTAAAATAGAAGTTCTTGTTGTGGACAGCATTCAGAGGACTCCCAGGATTACCAGGTAGAATTTCCCTGTGCACCGCTTGAGACACAGACACAGCAGATCATTGAGTAATGCAGCTAACCTAAGTAAGAAACAGGAACTGGAAGTACTGAACACATTGGAATATCTTAAGAAAAACTTAAGTGAGATCAAAAATTTGGTTTTAAAATGTAATTCAGGGGCTTGAGAGATGTCTCAGAGGGGTTAAAAGCACTGGCTGCTCCTCTAGTGGAGCCAAGCTTAATTTCCAGTACCTATTTGATGACTCACAACTGACTGACTCCAGTTCCAGGAGATCTGACACTCTTTTCTGACCTTCATGAGTACCAGGCACACACGTGGAATACAGACAGACATACATGCAGTCAAAGATTCATATGCATAAAACAAATAAATCTAAAAGATTGTTTTCATCTGTCCCAACCCAGTTTTTCCAGATTCTTTTTTTTTTTTTTGGTTTTTCGAGACAGGGTTTCTCTTTATAGCCCTGGCTGTCCTGGAACTCACTTTGTAGACCAGGCTGGCCTCGAACTCAGAAATCTGCTTGCCTCTGCCTCCCAAGTGCTGGGATTAAAGGTGTGTGCCACCACACCCGGCTCAGATTCTTTTTTTTAATTAGGTATTTTCTTCATTTACATTTCCAATGCTACCCCCAAAGTCCCCCAAACCCTCAACCCCCCTACTTCTTGTCCCTGGCATTCCCCTGTACTGAGGCATATAAAGTTTGCAAGACCAATGGGCCTCTCTCTCCACTGATGGCCAACTAGGTCATCTTCTGATACATATGCAGCTAGAGACACGAGCTCCGGGGGGTACTGGTTAGTTATATTGTTGTTCCACCTATAGGGTTGCAGACCCCTTTAGCTCCTTGGGTACTTTCTCTAGCTCCTCCATTGGGGGCTCTGTGATCCATCCAATAGCTGACTGTGAGTATCCACTTCTGTGTTTGCTAGGCCCCGGCATAGCCTCGAAACAGACAGCTATATCAGCGTCCTTTCAGCAAAATCTTGCTATTGTGTGCAATGGTGTCAGCGTTTGGAGGCTGATTATGGGATGAATTCCCGGGTATGGCCGTCTCTAGATGGTCCATCCTTTCGTCTCAGCTCCAATCTTTGTCTCTGTAACTCCTTCCATGGGTGTTTTGTTCCCAATTCTAAGAAGGAGCAAAGTGTCCACACTTTGGTCTTCGTTCTTCTTGAGTTTCATGTGTTTCGCAAATTGTATCTTATATCTTGGGTATTCTAAGTTTCTGGGCTAATATCCACTTATCAGTGAGTACATACCATTTGAGTTCTTTTGTGATTGGGTTACCTCATTCAGGATGATGCCCTCCAGGTCCATCCATTTGCCTAGGAATTTCATAAATTCATTCTTTTTAATAGCTGAGTAGTACTCCATTGTGTAAATGTACCACATTTTCTGTATCCATTCCTCTGTTGAGGGGCATCTGGCTTCTTTCCAGCTTCTGGCTATTATAAATAAGGCTGCTATGAACATAGTGGAGCATGTGTCCTTCTTACCGGTTGGAACATCTTCTGGATATATGCCCAGGAGAGGTATTGCGGGATCCTCCGGTAGTACTATGTCCAATTTTCTGAGGAACCGCCAGACTGATTTCCAGAGTGGTTGTACAAGCTTGCAATCCCACCAACAATGGAGGAGTGTTCCTCTTTCTCCACATCCTCGCCAGCATCTGCTGTCACTTGAATTTTTGATCTTAGCCATTCTGGCTGATATGAGGTGGAATCTCAGGGTTGTTTTGATATGCATTTCCCTGATGATTAAGGATGTTTAACATTTTTTCAGGTGCTTCTCAGCCATTCGGTATTCCTCAGGTGAGAATTCTTTGTTTAGCTCTGAGCCCCATTTTTTAATGGGGTTATTTGATTTTCTGGAGTCCAACTTCTTGAGTTCTTTTAGTCCCCTATCTGATTTAGAATAGGTAGAGATCCTTTCCCAATCTGTTGGTGGCCTTTTTGTCTTATTGACGGTGTCTTTTGCCTTACAGAAGCTTTGCAATTTTATGAGGTCCCATTTGTCAATTCTCGATCTTAAAGCACAAGCCATTGCTGTTCTATTCAGGAATTTTTCTCCTGTGCCCATATCTTCAAGGCTTTTCCCCACTTTCTCCTCTATAAGTTTCACTGTCTCTGGTTTTATGTGGAGTTCCTTGATCCACTTAGATTTGACCTTAGTACAAGGAGATAGGAATGGATCAATTCGCATTCTTCTACATGATAACCACCAGTTGTGCCAGCAACATTTGTTGAAAATGCTGTCTTTTTTCCACTGGATGGTTTTAGCTCCCTTGTCAAAGATCAAGTGACCATATGGGTTCATTTCTGGATCTTCAATTCTATTCCATTGGTCTACTTGTCTGTCACTATACCAGTACCATGCAGTCTTTATCACTATTGCTCTGTAGTACAGCTTTAGGTCCGGCATGGTGATTTCACCAGAGGTTCTTTTATCCTTGAGGAGAGTTTTTGCTATCCTAGGTTTTTTGTTATTCCAGATGAATCTGCAGATTGCCCTTTCTAATTCGTTGAAGAATTGAGTTGGAATTTTGATGGGGATTGCATTGAATCTGTAGATTGCTTTTGGCAAGATAGCCATTTTTACTATATTGATCCTGCCCATCCATGAGCATGGGGGATCTTTCCATCTTCTGAGATCTTCTTTAATTTCTTTCTTCAGAGACTTGAAGTTTTTATCATACAGATCTTTCACTTCCTTAGTTAGTCACACCAAGGTATTTTATATTATTTGTGACTATTGAGAAGGGTGTTGTTTCCCTAATTTCTCTCTCAGCCTGTTTATCCTTTGTGTAGAGAAAGGCCATTGACTTGTTTGAGTTAATTTTATATCTAGCTACTTCACTGAAGCTGTTTATCAGGTTTAGGAGTTCTCTGGTTGAATTTTTAGGGTCATTTATATATACTATCATATCATCTGCAAAAAGTGATATTTTGACTTCTTCCTTTCCAATTTGTATCCTCTTTATCTCCTTTTGTTGTCAAATTGCTCTGGCTAGGACTTCAAGTACAATGTTAAATAGGTAGGGAGAGAGTGGACAGCCTTGTCTAGTCCCTGATTTTAGTGGGATTGCTTCCAGCTTCTCACCATTTACTTTGATGTTGGCTACTGGTTTGCTGTAGATTGCTTTTATCATGTTTAGGTATAAAAGATTTTTAACATAACTCAGAATCTGTATCTCTAGCGTGTGAGCTTGACACGATATTCTCAAAGATGATTCTGGTGTGAATATTTGTGAAATGTACCATCCTTTCTTTTTTGTTACAAACTCTACATTTTACTATTTGATTCCTAAAACTTGATCGAGACACAAACACCTGAGCTCACTGATCTTTCACACCCATTACAAGGGACACATGTACTTCAACACACCACCACACAAATGACCATGTTGGGGGCCTGAATGTTTAACTAGGCACATGGTCCCAATGCTAATAGGATTGAGCCCGGAGAATGTGTTCCAAGGAAGGTTTCACTCCACTGTCCCTACTGAGACCTTACTAGAGGCAAATTTAGAAAGCAGACAGAATCCAACTTGGGTCACCTCAATTCCTCTTGAACTTCAATGTCTCCTCTCTCCTATTGTGTGACTGTCTAGCAACAGACACCAGGACTGTGAGCACAGTATAATCCCATGGTGCTCACCAAGTCATAACTGGACACAAAAGACCAGCCGCCTGCTCAATGGCCTCTGTGGTCTACTTAGCTGGAACGGCCCCAGTCGGCTCATATGCGTGACTGTTAGGTGCCCAGTTGGTGGAACTACTTAGCAAGGTGGTGTGGCCTTACGAGAGGAGGTGTGTCTCTGTCTCTCTTTACTTCTTCCCTTCCTCCTTCCCTCTCTGCCTTCTGGTTGTAAATCAAGATGTACACCCTCAGCTACTGTTTCAGCACCATGCCTGCCTACTGCATGACGACAGTCACAGACACACTCTAAAGCTATCAGAACTCAATAAACTCTTTCTTCTCTAAGTTACCTTGGTCATGGTGTCTCTTCATAGCAAACAAACAAACAAAAAAAAGTAATTAAGAACATAGTTACTCAACAGAAATGTGGGTGACAGTATCTGGTTCCCTAGTTGCAGATCAGAAGTCCCTATATTACAACATCTGGTCTGTTTCTACAAGACTTTTCATGATGGGACCTCCACAGGGAAGAGCCAGTGTAAAGGTCTCCCCTTTTGGGGATGCATCATAAGATCTCTGTGAGGTTCTTTGGAATATTTTAAATTCCCTTAACAGCCATAGTAACATATTCTGGAAGCAAGGCCAAGCCACAGGTCCTCAAGGTTAGCAGACCCAGCGTTGAGGACCTTTTCATTAAACATTTATTACCTTTACTGCACACTTAAACTGTAATGCCCTCTTTCCAAAGTGAAAATAAAATCCAATTTATAGACAACATAATATTTAATCATTAAGATCATCAAAGACATTTCTGGCAAGTTTCCTAACGACCTCCTCTGTACAACCTTTAGCCAGTTTTATTTCTGTAGAGAGTGAGTGTGAGTCAGGCAGGGGACATGACCTCAAAGTCACTGAAAGCTGGCAAGAGCAGTGTACACATATAACGTCTAGCACTTAGGAGGCAGCAGGAGGAGGGTCTGGGGTTCAAAGCCAGCCACAGCTTCTTGGCAAGTTCCAGACCCCCGAGAGGGGGGGAGGAAGAGAGAGAGAGAGAGAGAGAGAGAGAGAGAGAGAGAGAGAGAGAGAGAATGAGAATGAATAAATCCCACAGTTCTATGCATGTGTAAATGTGTGTGTAAAAACATGTATATGTCCAATATTGGAGAATGTACATCCATGTATATGTAAAATACACATATATAGAGAGACCATTTAAAAATGTAGACCATTTTAAAAAGGGGAAATTAACCCTTATTGTTCATTATATCAATAAATAATACACTCTTAGAACCTACAATAATGCAGTTTTACCCAAAGGAAGATGCTAACGTGGCTAGGCCACCAAAGTCACAGGTGTCCATCCTACTGTCACAGAGTGGGGCAGAAATGGGCCTGAGGAAATGTGAGATTCAGCAATGACAGGGAGGTGGCTTTGGCAATGGGTCTGAGGAGCAGTGGGGCAGGTATAAGCAGAAACAGAATGCTCCAGGGCGGCCAAGAGAACTCAGGGTGGGGACGCTAGGTCAGATGCTTCTACAAAGACTGAGGAGGCCATCCAAAAAAGGACTCTGCGCCCAGCAAGTCTGCTGGGCGCGTTGCTGAGGAGAGACTTCGAGGCAGGAAAGGGCACAGACTGGTAGGGCAGGCTAGCCTATTGGAGGGAGGTGTGCAGAGTCAGTGTGGCCATGAAGTACGGCAGCAGACTGGGGTGCCATGGTGGCTCGGGAGGGTCAATGTGGTGAGAAGACTCAGGGAGGAGGGGCTCATAGGCATAATGAGATATCTAGGAGAAATGTCAAATAGAGGAAAGAGAGAACCTAACATCCTGATGAAGACCGAGCGGCAGCAGCAGGATTACACAAACCCCACATAAAGGAAAGAAGAAAGAAAAACTTGGCAGTGACCCTCGTGTGGACCTTAGGAAGAGTGTGACAAGGAATTCCTACTACTGAGGTTGGATAAAGCATCGACTGGTTCTAACTAACGAGAACTATGCCATGGAGAGTTCAGTCCGCAGTTCTGAATGATTGGTACAAGATATCCCAAGGTTCCCACTGCAATAAAGGCTCTCAAGACAAAGAATCCTAGAATCTTCCAGATGAACATACTGCCAACAGATGACAGTGGGGACTAGCTCTTTCCAAACTACCAGCAAAAAAAAAAAATAGAAAGGGGAGCAAAAAGCAGCTCTGTGGTGAGTGGATGCAACTGAGGAACGGACAAATGGGTACCTCAAGAAAACAGTCACAGGTTCGGGGCTTTGCCCGAGGTAAAACAGAGGTCAGGGCATAGAGTGACAATTAGTGCAGCTAATTCCTACAAAAACAGGTCTAATAACCCCATTTTTAGGAAGCAAAGGATCTGAATAGAATTCCTCAAAGAAGATGCACATTTGGCTAAAAAGCATGTGCAAAAACTGTTCAACATCATTAGTCATCAAGAATGTACAAATCAGGGCTGGTGAGATGGCTCAGCGGTTAAGAGCACTGACTGATCTTCCAGAGGTCCTGAGTTCAAATCCCAGCAACCACATGGTGGCTCACAACCATGCATAATGAGATCTGATACCCTCTTCTGGGGTGTCTGAAGACAGCTACAGTGTACTTACATATAAATACATAAAGAGTTTCTGGAAGGGCCCAGTGAAATCCCTCAGGCTATGGAATTGGAGCCTGAAGCACTAATGTAGAGGAGACGTGACAGAAATGTCTGGCCATTTCCCTGTTAAAAAAAAAAAAAAAAGAATATACAAATCAAAACTACAATGAGCCTAGTATGAGAACTCTAGCCAACCTCTCAGGGCTAACAAAGTCATGGACATTAGAGGACAACCTACAACCACCATTCACTGAATCAGCACAATCCCTCAGAACAGTCGAAGCATTTGCCCATGTACCCCAGATCTACAGAAAATCACAGAGTTGTGGAGCACAGTCTCAAAGAACAAATGTGTCTACAAAACATTCCCACACAGGGATCACTGTGAAAGGGGTAGAAGGATGTCAGAGCCAGCGGAGCAGGGTGTCTCCTGGAGCGTCAGAAACCAGACTCATAAAAACTCATTAACATGGCTGCTGGAACACAAGCTGAACAAAAATGACATCAATAAGCACTCCAAAGTGGGAGAGAAAGTCCGCAGGGCTTCAGCCCTACACAAAGAACCACAGGCAACCAAGGAGCACCAGCAGCAGGAGAAATGGTTTTCCCCGGGGACGAGCACACCGACTGGTTATCCAGTACTCAATGGTCAGCTCTGAAGATACATACAAGTAACATTATACGGACTGAGCAGATTATATTTAGGAATATATATGTATATACTTACATTCATATAATAATAATTAGTGAGAAAAGAGGTTATAAATTTGAAAGAGAGCAATGGGAAGGAGGAGAGGGAGGAGAGAGGAGGGTAAATGTTGTAATTACATCTTAATCTCAAACATTAAAAAACTAAAACCTACAACGCTGAGCTGATAAGATGTGTCAGTGCCTGAGCTGCTCATGTCTAAGGAGTTCAAACCCCAGAGTGTGGTAGAGGGAGAAGACTGACCCTCACAAGTTATCCTCCGACCTCCACATGGAATGTGTCTCCCCCACAAAAAAAATGAATAAGGGGCTAAAGAAATGGTTTGGCAGTTAAGAACATCTGTTGATTTTACAGAGGACCCAAGTTCGGTTCCCAGCACCTACACGGTGGTTCACAACCATCTTTAAGCCCAGTTCTAGGAGATCTGATGCCTTCTTCTGACTTCTGAGGGCATCAGGCACACATGTACTGTGCATACATACATGTAGGCAAAGCCCTCTAAAGTATAAATAAAATATATTATATATTATATATATATATACATATATAATAAACATATCTTTCAAAAAATTAAAAATAATGAATAAATCAATTAATGTTTCTACCTCCTAGGAGGGGGACAACCAAAATCAAAGATGACAGTAAACATTAGTGAGGATGAGGACAAAATGGAAGTCTCACACTCTGCTGCCAAGAGTATGAAATGATGTGGCTCCCACGGACAGCAGTCCAGCTGTTCCTCAAAATGCTAAACAGAAAACTACAATATGACCTAGGACTTCTACTCTGAGGAAGAGCGAGAGAGAAACTACAGACCTCACCCACAGAAAGACACGTAAACTAATGTCCACAGCACCATGGTTCATAACAAGCAGAAATTATCTAGTAGGCCACCAAATAGTGGCATGTCCACACATGAAATATCGGTCAGCCAGAGGAAGGAATGAAGCATGACACTTGTTACAATACAGTGAACCTTGAAAACAGACCCAAAAGGTCACATGGGGTATGGTGCCATCTACATAAACATACTGGAGAACAGCAGGGGAGACTTTTATAGGTTCCCAGTGCCCCTCACAATGCTACAGTGATTAGGACTGTGGGTACAGACACAAAGACAAACAATGTAACATCTGAGTCACAAGGGAAGAGTGGCTCTGAGGACAGCACTGGGGTCAGAGTAGACACCGGTTGCTGCTGACAGTTCCAATATATACCTGAGATGTCCTGCACTAATAATTTCAAAAATGCAAATTAAAACCCCATGAGCTTCACTATATACTTATTAGTATATATTTAATAATTGAAACAGTAAGCCCTTCTGAGCCTCTGGCGTAACAGGAATTGTCAGAGAAATGGGGGTGGCAATTGGGAATGGATTAACCATCATGGGGAACCTGCAGCCCTGGAACCCAGTAACCTCAAGCCTGGATATTTGCTCTTGAGAAAGTAAACCTTGTATTAACACAAAACACTATATGCCAATGTTTATAGCCACTCTATTCACAGCTGCCCAAACCTGGAAACAAATCTACTAGCCCAGATAAACACTATGGCTCTCTATCCACACAATGGAACTCTGTGCAGCAGTACAAGGAGTGTTACAGACAGACAGACAGACAGTTAGGATGGATCTCACAGGGAAGGAGACCAGTCATAAAGGCCACATAGCATGTGACTCCATCTCAGTGATGTGTTCTTAAAGGGAGCAGCCCAGAACTTGACTATAAAAGGTCAGCACAAGGACAGCGTTACTGGCAAGTGAGGAGACGGCTCAGTTCAATCAGTTCCTGACTGAACTTGGGTTTTAACACATCTATAGATCCCAAGATAAAACAAAGTCACTTTACAAAAGAGAATTAGCAGAATAAGATTATTCTACCACAGCCATACAAGTGATACTTATGAGAAGCTAACGTATCTATGCAAACTCAGCCTTGTGTGCTGTTCAGAGTAGCTGTTTGTTGAGCTAAGATGTGGAGGCTGTCCAAATGTGCAGCAGCTGGTGAACGGGTAAGCTGTGGTACATCCACACTATGCATCGACTCGGAAGGAAGGCACTGGATGCTTCATCCATGCCACAGCACGCATGAACTTCACACTCCAAAGGCTAAGTAAAAGAAGTCAGACGCAAAAGGCCACACACTACATCTCTCTGGTGACAAGAAATGCCTAGAAAAGATGAATGTAAGATAAAAAGTAGACTTGAGGCTTGGCACTGGGGGCAGACAATACCTGACGGTGAGCAGGAAGAGTCCGGTGGGTAATGGGAATATATATATATATATATATATATATATATATATATATATATATATATATATGGTTTTTTTTTTTTTTTTTTTTTTTGGTTTTTTCGAGACAGGGTTTCTCTGATAGCCCTGGCTGTCCTGGAACTCACTTTGTAGACCAGGCTAGCCGGGAACTCAGAAATCCGCCTGCCTCTGCCTCCCGAGTGCTGGGATTAAAGGCGTGCACCACCACGCCCGGCCGGGAATATTTTAAACAGCTCTCTAAATTGTCTCCAAATAGGTGAACTGTACACTTGTAACAGTGGGACTTCTTGGTGTGCAGATGACACCTTAATAAAACTGTTTGAAATAGTGCTAAGGTAAGTAAATATCTTTAATTGTTCTAACGCAAACTTGCCCCCCCACAGTGTGCGCGCACACACACACACACACATACTCACTCTCTCTCTCTCTCTCTCTCACACACACACACACACACACACATACACACACACCAATGTCACGTGGATTACAGACATACATTTGAAAAGCTAAACAACAGAACATTTGGAAAACATAAGAAAAGACTTTTATGGCCTCAGAGGTAATAGGGAAATATGGCACAGAAAACACAGATCCACCAAGGAAAAGACTAATAAACATTCCACTAGGTTAAAATTCATGCCAGTTGTCAACATTTGACCAAATGATCCAAAAAACAGCAATTTCATAGTAAAAAGGAAAGTCCAATATGAGAGAAGAATTATGGTTCACATATAACTCAATCTAAATATAAAGAACTCCCCCAAGAAATCAATGAGAACACAAAGCCAGTCACTGTGCAGAAATGTACAACACGGGTGAGCAACCACAGGGAGCAAAGCCAGGCACCACGACCAACTTACTGTGTAAAGGCACTCAGCCAGGATGCAGCCCACCAGACGCAGCTACACCATCCACCAGAGTGCCTAAAGTTAGATCTAGAAGCAGGTGGAGCTGTGGAGGCTTGAAAACCCTGTGGGTGAGCATGCCAACGGTAAAGCCATCATTATTTCACTCTGAGGCTGTCTGCTGGAATGCAAGACTCTCATATCTGTGGTCCAATAGTTCCTGTTCTCACCATTCACTTGTCCAACAGAAGTGCAGGGTGCTATGTGCCAGGATGCTACACCATTGATAGGAACTCCGTAAAAGCCATAGATGGGCAAAACCCAAGCATCTACACACTGCAGTGTGAAAAAGAAATGACACCCACAAAGGCCACCAACAGACTTGTGGTCTAGGACACACATAGACTTCCAATTTAGCCAAAGAGACACACTGACTTCAGTACAGTCTACCTCTGTGAACTTGGCATCTATATCATTTTTTTATTTTTCTAATGTATTTTTATGTGTATGAGTGTTTTGCCTGTATGTATGTCCGTGTGCCATGTGTATTCCTATACCTGAAGAGGTTAGAAGAGGCAATAGATCTCCTAAAACTAGGGTTACAGATGGTTGAGAGCTGCCTTGTGGGTATTAGGAATTGAGCCTGGGTCTTCTGGAAGAGCAACCAATATTCTTTACTGCTGGGCCATCTCTCCAACTGTTCTTAACTTCAAAATACAGTCACTAGTAACCTGGTTCAACCTAGAACAATGCAGTGCTCTTCTTCAGTACAAATATACTAATCCTCTCTCCAAAATAAACTCCTGTACTCTCTTCTATTTGGTTCTCTTCTACCTGAGTCACACCCCTCAGCCCCCATGTGTGACCCAAGTTGTAAGACACTAGGCTAGAAAGCTGATCGTACCCAAAGGTACAACCCTGCAAAGTACCATATGGGTGGAGTGAAACGCTTCCGCTTCTGGAATCTCTACCTAGTTACATCTACGACAACCCATGTCATTCTCTGAGATACACCCATCTCCTGTACACGATACACCATCTTCCTTGTACAGTGTCTCCATTCACTGTAGACTGAATGGAGATGTGCACCATCCTGAGAATGTGGTACTGCTCTGACTTACTATTTGGGGAAGCAGAGGGACTTCTCCATTTACCACCCCAGGCATGCAAAGACAAGTGCTGCCAGTGCACCCTGCTTATGCAGAACAGGCACCTGCATCTTTCTAGTTACTTAATGGACAATATGCACTACTGTATGAATATTACTCTATACTAGTTATTGCTAAGTTGAGAGCTAATGTGAGCACAGTTGACAGGTTGAGTGACTATGCATGTTCATAACCCCATTTATTTATTATAAAAAAAACATAAGCAGACATATTCTTCTCCCAAAACATGTTTGCATGTCACTCCAACTATATGCAGAGAGCGGAAGATATTTGGCCGTTGTCCTGTCTCAGGAGACCTTCATCTCTTCTCCCTCCGGGACAAGCCCATTCCTCAGAAACTTGGCTGTGAGAACATGGCTTCCATCTCTGCCAGCAGACAGACACAGCATCTTCAACATCCCATTTCTCTATTTCTTTTGTTTCATTTTTTGGTGTTTTGTTTTGTTTTGTTTTGTTTTTTGAGATAGGGTTTCTCTGTGTAGCCATGGCTGTCCTGGAACTCACTCTGTAGACCAGGCTGGCCTCGAACTCAGAAATCCGCCTGCCTCTGCCTCCCAAGTGCTGGGATTAAAGGGGTGCACCACCACTGCCCACATCCCATTTCTTATGACTAACTCATAGGAAACTTTATTCCCCCTCCAACATAAACCACACATTCTAGGCTCCCTGAGATAAGCCATGTTGTCCACTCTGTAGAGTAACCCTGAACTCCAGAGCGTCACATAAGGCCTCCCTAACCACCCGCCTTCATTGAAGCCCCTGTGTGACACACTCATCTCCTCTCCATTCCCACCACCTGCCCCTTCATTTCTTCTGAGTCTACGCAAATACTTTCTATCTACTGGTTTACTCCTCTTCCAAACCATCCTGCATGCTGTCAGTTAACAGTTATGCCTCTAAAATCTATTCTGTTGTTTCTTATTAAAAAAAATAAAGCCAAGTGTGATAGCATACACCTTTCAACCCAGCACTTTAGATGCAGAGGCAGGTGGATCTCTGTGAGTTTGAGGCTAGCCTGGTCTACAGAGTGAGTTCTAGGATATCCAGGACTACACAGAGAAACCCTGTCTGAAAAGGGTTCTTTAAAAAGTTGATAAAAGTAACAGCAAGAACAGCAACTGCAGCTAACCTCTGGAGAACGCGTGTCGCTGGCCGAACCCTCTGTATCAGTATAACCTCCCTCAGCCCTCACCATTCTTTGACAGGTACTGCTACAGAGCTTGCTAACAAAGCAAAGCACAAACTCCACTATGGTTCAAAAACACATTTACAACTCAGCCTGCACAGCCTTTCCACTCCACCGACCTCCTGAGTCCTCTGTTGAGTCCTCTGCTGTGTGAGGTGCTGTTTTTTTTACAAGGCCTGTACATTCTTGGCCTCCTGCTGTCTCCTGGCTTTTTAGCTATTCCACTAATGTTGCCATGTTCATTTTCCTAAGGGTTTTAAGTATTTTTTTCCTGAAATAACTGAATTTAACATATTCTTTCACATAAAAAATTCCAGGGACATCCCCAAAGCAGTCTGAAGTGCTGGATTCTGTGACCAAAATATGGCCCACTATTTGGTGGGTTTTGTCCACCAAGACAGAGCTTGCACAAGACTGTTTTTCAGAAGGCATTGAATAGAATTACATTTTCTGGTTTCTGCCTCACTTAGAAAGGAACCACTCCTAAAGATGACTGACATCCCATAATGAGCATTTCAGAAGTGTCAAAAAGACTGTGTCAGACATTGATTCCAAGCCAAAGTGTTACAACAGGTATTCTGGCTTGCTGACCGTTACCAATTACAGCGCCTGGTGGCACCATTACCTCATGTGGTTTTTTCCAATGAGACAGGTAAGACACTCTGCCCTGAGCAGCTATGGGGGCCCTCATGCCTCAGGAGATGCTTCTAAGTTACAGGTAAACTCCCACCTAACTCCAGGGTGGATAACGCAGCACAAGACAGAAACCACACTCCTCAGAGAGTGACGTTCTGAGGCACCGAGAACCTGTCAGCCTGCAGGGCTTCGCCACACCAGCAGAGGCCGAGCTCCTGTCAGCCCAGCAGAGGCCGAGCTCCTGTCAGCACGCGCTATGCTGACTCTAGCTCAGTCTCCACTTTCATCTCCTGGAAGAATCCTTTCTAAATGTCCCCTGTGTTTTTAGACCCACAATACTGACTCTGATAGTAATTGAGTCTGGAATCAAGAATAATTATTTAAGCCAGTGCTAGTGTAAAAAGAGAGAAATAACATGTAAAGAAAATGTGATTCTTTGTAAGTTTCAGCTAAAAGCTTCCTTTTGCTTTTATTTTAAAAGGAAAGGGAGTGGCTATGCAGGAGATGCTTGTTGGGTGAAAGTTCTCGCTGCAAAGCTTGGTGGCCTGACTTTGGATCCTCAGAACCCACATCAAAAAACTGCAGACAGAGCCTCTGATCGCCACAGCCCACAGCGCTCAGGGGGCAGAGGCAGGTGGACCTCTGGTCTACAGCTTAAGTTCCAGGACAGCCAGGGCTACTCGGAAAAACACTGTCTTGGAAGAACAATCAACAAAAACAAAAACCAACCAACCAACCAACCACAAGCTGGAGGCAGCAGCCCAGTTGTCTGTAATCTCTGGGTGCCCTGCTGAGAAATGGGAGGTGTCAAGAAAAGAATCACTGGAGGCCAGCCTGGTCTACAAAGTGAGTTCCAGGACAGCCAGGGCTACACAGAGAAACCCTGTCTCGAGAAAAAACAAAACAAAACAAAACAAAACAAAAACAAAAACAAACAAACAAAAAACTCCCACGAGAGCTAGTTTGGCCCTGTTTCAAACAAGGTAGAAAAGAGGAGTGACACCCGAAGGTTGTGCTCTAACTTACACACCCACACATTTTTTGATTTTCTATCAAAAAATGGAAAACTATGAATGACTCTTCTATTAGAGCTTTATTAGAAACATAACAGTTTACTTGTTTAGGAGAGTCTGCCCTTTGCCTTCTACTGCAAGAAGGAGATTAGTAACAAGGTCACGGAGTATCTTTGTGGCCTTGGTCAGGGCCCTGAAGTTCCATGGATCATCATTTTTTTTCCATTAAAAAAAATAAAATAGCTTGGGACTGAAGAGTTGGTCTAGCTGTTAAAAGCACTTTTTGCTCTTGCAGAAGACCCAGGGCCAGTTCTTAGCATCCACACAGAAGTTCACAATCATAACTCCTGTCTAGGGGATCTGAAACCTTCTGACCTCATCAGGCACCAGACGCACACATGGTACACATACATACATATATGCAAAACATCCATACACATAAAATAAAATAATCAATAAATCTTTAAAAATTTAAAATGAAATAGCTTAACTAGAGTGAGTCATCTAAACTATAAAGACTGATTATAAAATTCTATGAATTATAAAATAAAAAATTTCTATGACTTGATCAAGCCATTTTATTCAAGTTGTTTAACAACACATGGCAAAGGACATCTAAAAGAGATTCCTGAAAAAAAAGATGTGCATATTAGAGGCCTAGACATCTCAGTTATAAACCCGTGGAGTCAAATTATTTAAAACTCAGTTACTAGAGAATTAACACTTTATTGTGAACGTGCATAGTGCATTTACTCTTGGGGGGGGGGAACTATGCTTACAATGATTTGAATAAACATCTGTTTGCATTCTGGATGTTCATGAGCCCCAGTCCTAACGCTGCTCTTCCTGAGGAGGAGTGCCCAAAAGGACTCTCTCAGACTACTCATTTAGGGAGTGCCCCAGACTGGAGCCTGCAGAGCCTGAGTCTCATCCCACACCCAGGACAGACAGATGGACTCTCCACCCACTTTTCCTGTCCTCGGAACAATAACTCTTTCCCAGACAAACATGCTTCCCCAGGTGACAGTGATTGGTTCCTGGCTCCCTCTCTTCCTGGAAGCTCTTTGATAGATGACTCTACTGATGGTGTGTTGCTCATGAAGCAAGCATGCAATAAATATTTATTAACAAACTCATGAATTAATTTAATCTCCCTACTTTATAAATCAGGAAAACATTATAACGAATCTTTTGGGTGCAGTCTTGAGTGGAGGAGCCTAGCACTGTATTTAGAATCTGAAAATCTTCGAGGAGAAGATCAAAATCAGAGTGGGTGAGTAAGAACACAGAGCCTGGGGAGCAATGAGCAGTCTGATCCCTGCTCCAATTACAGATGACACAATTTTACATCTTTATTATATATATATATATATATATTTGGTAGGAAGAAGAAATTGAGACAGATCTAATGCAGCTGCAGATGGACTTGAACTCCTGATTCTCCCTGCCTTTGCCTCCTGAGTGTTTGTTTGTTTGTTTGTTTGTTTTTGAGACATCTTACTGTATGTCCCAGGATGGCCTGGAACTCTTGCCTCAACCCCCTAAGTGCTGGAATTACAGGTATACACAGCCATGCCTAGCAACTTCCAAGTTTCTTGATCCATCTAAGAAGTCAAGATTTTTTTCACCTGGCAGTGGTGGTGCACACCTTTAATCCCAGTTCTGAGTTCGAGGCTAGCCTGGTCTACATAGTAAGTTCCAGGACAGCCAGGCATACACAGAGAAACCTTGACTAGAAAAACCAAAAAAGAAAAAGAAAAGAAAAGAAAAAAGATTTTCCATCCATTTGCCTAAGAATTTCATGAAGTCGTTGTTTTTAATAGCTGAGTAGTTTTCCATTGTGTAAATGTACCACAATTTTCTGTATCCATTCTTCTGTTGAATCTGGGTTCATCTGAATTCTTTCCAGCTTCTGGCTATTATAAATAAAGCTGCTATGAACATAGTGGAGCATGTGTCCTTATTACATGTTGGAGCATCTTTTGGGTATATGCCAGGAGTGGTATAGCTAGGTCCTCAGGTAGTACTATATCCAATTTTCTGAGGAATTGCCTGATTGATTTGCAGAGTGGTTGTACAAGCTTGCAATCCCACCAGCAATGGAGGAGTGTTCCTCTTTCTCCACATCCTCTCCAGCATCTGCTGTCACTTGAATTTTTGATCTTAGCCATTCTGACTGGTGTGAGGTGGAATCTCAGAGTTGTTTTGATTTGCATTTCCCTGATGATTAAGGATGTTGAACATTTCTTTAGGTGCTTCTCAGCCATTCAGTATTCCTCAGTTGTTAAGCTCTGTTCCCTATTTTTTAATAGGGTTACTTGGTTCTCTGGACTCTAACTTCTTGAGTTCTTTGTGTATATTGGGATATTAGCCCTCTATCAGATGTAGGGTTGGTAAAGATCTTTTCCCAATCTGTTGGTTGCCATTTTGTCCTATTGACAGTGTCCCTTGCCTTACCGAAGCTTTGCAATTTTATGAGGTCCCATTTGTCTATTGTTGATTTTAGAGCATAAACCATTGGTGTTCTGTTCAGGAAAATTTCCCCTGTGCCCATGTGTTCAAGGCTCTTCCCTACTTTCTCTTCTATTAGTTTCAGTGTATCTGGTTTTAGACAAATGGATGGAACTAGAAAATATCATCCCAAGTGAAGCAACCAAATCACAAAAGAACACACATGGTATGCACTTACTGATAAGTGAATATTAGTCCAAAAGCTCAGAATAACCAAAGATACAATTCACAAACCACATGAAGTTCAAGAAGAAGGAAGATCAAAGTGTAGATGTTTCAGCCCTTCTTAGAAGGGGGAACAAAGTGTGGAGCAGAGACTGAAGAAAAGGCCATCCAGAGACTGCCCCACCTGGGGATCCATTCCATATACAGTCTCCAAACTCAGACACTATTGTGGATGCCAAGAAGTACTGGCTGACAGGAGCCTGATTTAACTGTCTCCTGAGATGCTAGAGCCTGACAAATACAGAGGCAGATGCTCACAGCCAACCATTGGACTGAGCACAAGGTCCCCAATGGAGGAGTTAGAGAAAGGTCTGAAGAAGCTGAAGGGGCTTGCAACCCCTTAGGAAGAACAACAGTATCAACCAACCAGATCCCCCAGAGCTCCCAGGGATTAAACTACCAACCAAAGAGTACATATGGAGGGACCCATGGCTCCAGCCGCATATGTAGCAGAGGATGGCTTTGTCGGGCATCAATGGGAGGAGAGGCCCTTGGTCCTCTGAAAGCTTGATGCCCCAGTGTAGGGGAATGCCATGGGAGGGAGGGGGAGGCAGGAGTGGGTGGATGGATGGGGGAGCACCCTTACAGAAGCAGGGGGAGGTGGGATGGGATAGGGTGTTTCCTGAGGGGGAACAGGGAAAGGGGATAACATTTGAAAGTCAATAAAGAAAATATCCAATAAAAGAAAAAAATAAAAAAAGTCAAGATTTTAGATAACCAGTTTTGAAACTTCTTATAAGTTTGTAAGTTGTATGAAGCTACCCAGGGTCACAGAAGTCAGGATGGACACGTGGTATGAAAAGCTCAACACTGGACACAGGTCACAGCATTCCCCCACAATTTATATCAATAACATTCTACACCACTCTGAGCTGAGAAAGCAGCTACAATTCTTGTATTAGTTCAATCAATAGGGAAAAGCATACCAGCCAGGCCAAGCTGCTTGTCTGTCTGTCGTAAGCTACTTAATGATGCAACGGAAGAAGCCAGCACATGCACTCAATTTGGAGAAAGGACAACTTCAAAATGAATGCATTAGCAGAAATTTCCTAAGCAATAATAAATGTATTTATTTCACACACACACACACACAAATCATTGAAGCTAATTTACAAGCATTTAAACTAAACCTAGTCATTGTAACAGGCCCCTAGACCATTACCCAACTGACTCCATGATGGAAGTGCCATTCAGTCAGGCTATAAATCTCAGCACATAGACAGCACCCCCTGACAAAATGAAAACAAAGACCCAATCCATCAAAGTCCCAGTTCTGGGAAAGTCTCAAAATGTACTTACTAACCTTGCTCTTTTGCTTCTGTAGTTCTGCTTCTGGCTAACTGGTCTTGTTAACTGAAGTGTGTCGATCCAGAACATGATTTTTTGTGCTTAAAAACTCACCCTTAGTAGAAAGGCTCAGGGCTGCACTGGGATCCCAAATGCTCAGTGTAGCTGCTGGCCAGCTAATAAAGACTTTCTATTGGCTTAAACCCACATCCAAGCAGTCTTCTCTGTCAAATATACTACAACATTTCTGGAGGTCCCACTGGAATCCCAGAGATCAGACCTCAAGACACCAGGAGACTCAGAGCCCCTTAGATAGAGGAAGAGTGCGGTGGTCAGGGGATTTTGGGAAGGTGCACAACCTGAGATGTTCCAGGTCCCCAGGCCTCCCTTTGATCAGTAGATGCCTAATGCTTCAGAGGGGCCCGGCCTCTCCACCCTAAGAGGAACACATCAGAAAGTCACCTAGTCTGTCACTTCTGGAGGTAAGTCTGGTTAAGGTGCCTTCTGTCTGGATGCATAGGAGGGGTCAGACACAGCTGCTGGCTCATGGAAGGCCTTACTGGATCCTTCACATCTGTATCAATTCTGTTACCCTGTATTGAGCAGTAGCTTGCTCTGATATGAGAACCCCCTGGCTTATGACCTGTGCCTCCTCCTGTTGGGACCAGAATCTCTGTCAGGTGGCTCAGAGAAGCCACCCCACGCCCTATCTGTTTCCCTGGGAAAACAAGAGCTTTTGCTTATCTTGTTGCTTGACTCCTGTTCATAGTCAGGGTTGGTCCCTGTGCGGAGATGGGAGGAGCTGTGCCTCTCATCCAGAATCCCCTGCCCTCTAAGCAGAAAGCACATAGGGAGACGGAACTAGTTCCCCCAGGTGAGCACCCTTCTGCTCTGCGCAACTTCAAGCAGCCCCAGAAAAGGGAAAAATCCCCCTTTATGCCTTTTGTTGTTTGTTTGGTTGGTTTTGGTTTTGGTTTTGGTTTGTTTTCCAAGAAAAGGTTTCTCTGTGTATCCTTGGTTTTCCTGGAACTCACTCTGTAGACCAAGGCTGGTCTCAAACTCAGATCTGCCTGCCTCTGCCTCCTGAGTGCTGGGACTAAAGGTGTGTGCTGTTACCAGTGTTTGTGCTGCCTCCTTTTCAACCATCAACCTGTAAAACTGGAAAACTCAAACCCCCTATTCTCTGAAAAAAACCTATCGACAGTAAAACCCGTCCCTGAGCTAGGCAGCAGGGATCACCACCAGACAATGTAGCCTGGACAGACGAGATTTCCCCTTCTGTTCAACACTGATCAAGGACACTTTAAACAAATTTTTGCTAGGATTAAAGACAGCTGCTAAAAAAAGATTTTCTGTCACTTAGCCTCAGATATTAGAAAAAAGTTGTAAAAGTTAAAGGTATAAGTGAAGGCCCAGTTACCAGAGACAGCTCAAAAGGTGTTAAATAGACAAGAGCTTTTGCATGAATTGAAAGCTACCATCACCTTCTCTGATAATGAGACTTACAGACATCCAGCAAGATTGTGGTATCTTATCCTCTGTCAGAAGAATATCTCCTAGCTGAAAGTTATGCCCCCAATCAAAAGATGCAGGTAGACTATCTCTCAGATTAAATGATAACTCAATAACCCTAGAAACAAAAGGGGAAATTGCAATCCACATTGCTTGGCTTGAGAAGACAGGCATCCTTGCGTCCTTCCAGACACCTGAAATATGCCTCTCCTGCCTGTGCAGAAATCTGGAGGAGCAGGTGTTCACTGTCTAGGGCCTGGAAGATACATCTTCAGCTGTCCTTCAGATCTCAACACCAAAGACTAAGAAACAGATTTGAGAGTACCTAGGTGCAGCTAGGTATGGCTGCCTCTGGCTACCAGAGTTTGTGGAAACACCAGCGGGGGTGGGGGTGGGGTGGGGGGTGGCAGAGGTTAGGGGTGGGAACAAGAGGCACGGAGGCTTTACAAACACCTCTGACCTTGGCTCCAGCCCTAGCACTTCCAGATGTCTCAAAAATCTTTCCATCTGTTTGTCCATGAAACAAAAGACATTACAAAAGGGCTTTTTCCCAATAATTTATTACTTTTTTATTCACTTTACATCCCAATCATTTAACTCAAACTTTGTGGTCATGGAAATGCCCTGTGCCATAGCTGTCCAAACGGCTGGACCCTGTGGCCACAGAATGGCCCGCCTGTCTAAGAGTTGTGGTGGCTACTGGTAGTCTAATGAAAAAAAAAAAACCCAAGTCAAGCCTGGGTTAAGATCATATACTCACAGCATCCATGACTCCATTGATGTCCTCCTCCAAGGGACTCCAGAACGACGGCTGTCTGACTGTGTGACCCAGCATCAGACCCTACTCCTGGCCCATCCTTGAGTTCTGTTTGAGAAACCCACTGCTACCAATCCTGCTGCTACCCTCTTGCCTGATGCCGACCTGCAAATGCTCATCCATGACTGTCATGAAATGAACGATGAAGGCAGGGATGCGAGAGCTGCAGTACCTTAACTAAAATAAGCAGATCCAGTCAATCAGATCTAGGCTCTCAGATGGGGGAAAAGGGAAGTCCATACACCATGTACACAGTCACTATGCTTTTATCCCCGTGCATGTCCATGGCATGATTGATAGAGAAAGAAGGCTTCTCACCATGGGGGGACAGGACAATAAAAACAAAGAGAAGTCCTTGGCCCTCCTAGTGGCTATTTGGTCCCCCTACAAATTGCTGTCCTGCCCTCTGTTGCTCAACTGCTAACTTGACTGCCAAACATATAGCCTGTACTGGCTAGTTTTGTGTCAACTTGACACAGCTGGAGTTATCACAGGAAAGGAGCTTCAGTTGGGGAAGTGCCTCCATGAGATCCAGCTGTAAGGCATTTTCTCAATTAGTGATCAAGAGGGAAAGGCCCCTGTGGGTGGGACCATCCCTGGGCTGGTAATCTTGGTTCTATAAGAGAGCAGGCTGAGCAAGCCAGGGGAAGCAAGCCAGTAAAGAACATCCCTCCATGGCCTCTGCATCAGCTCCTGCTTCCTGACCTGCTTGAGTTCCAGTCCTGACTTCCTTTGGTGATGAACAGCAACATGGAAGTGTAAGCTGAATAAACCCTTTCCTCCCCAACTGTTTCTTGGTCATGATGTTTGTGCAGGAATAGAAACCCTGACTAAGACATAGCCCTTAAGACCAGTGGGGCCTACTAACATTATGATGGCATACCCCAACCCTGTGCTGTCCAAGACTCCATGGTGAAGAAGAAATGGACACCTCAAACCCTCAGGTTGATAGAGGACACCAGAGGAAGAAACCATTCTCCCAGAAACAAGTGGCAAGGTTCCGGTAAGCAACCTTCTCCAGATCACTCATCTGGGGTCCACAAAATTTCTAAGCTGCTCAAACCATGTGTGTTATACCTAGACTGGACACCCAGTGCAGGGTGTCTCAGTTAGATGCCATGTGTTATACCTAGACTGGACACCTAGTACAGGGTGTTTCAGTTAGATGCCAAGTGTTTGCTTACGTCAATCCAAAACAGCGAGTCCTTACCCAGGAAGGAGTCCGAAAGACAGGCCAATACCTCCTTGAATTCTGGGAAAACTGACTTCATTGAGATCTGGCCTGCCAGGGGAGGATACAAGTACTTGCTACTTTTTATAGATACTTTTCTGGGTAGATAAAAGTGTACCCTATCCAGACTAAAACTGCTCAAATAGTAGCTAAAAAATCTCCTCCAAGAACTGGTCCCCTGATTTGGCCTCCCTATAGCAATGGGATCCAATAATGGCCTGGCTTTCATAGCCTAATCTTTCAATTAATTGCTAAAGTTTTAGATATTGAAAATTATATGCACAATTTTATTGTGCATATAGACCTCAGAGTTCTGGCCTAAAAAAGTAAACAGGACATTAAAAGAAACTCTAACAAAACTCTCCATAGAGTCTCTCCTTTGATTTAACATAGTCTGCCTTATCCCACATAGGGAGGGATTTAGCACCTATGAAGTTCTCTTTGGAAGGCCTGTCTCACTGCTTCCCAGGCTCAGAGACCAGCAATTGGTGGGACTCCCACTCCTATGGCTGTGAAGGTATTACATTGTGGATCCACCACACCCAGGTCAAGAAAGTGGGAGCTCGGATGTGGCCAAATGGACAGTCTCTAGACTATGGAAAATAAAGATTCCACTGAGGCCCTGGACCATTCTACTCCCTGCCCCACCACTTTCTCCTGAAACGTGTGTTTTGCACTATAGCTATAAACACAGGGTTACAGCCTGGCCCCTGCTGCCCTCAGGCCTGGACTGGAAACTGAGGGAGCAGGATACAGAGAAAATATTAGTCATGGCTGTCACAAGATGAAAGATGAAACCAGGTCTAGAGTGACTACAAATCAGCAATCCATATTCCAACCTTTACCTCTGCTCACTGACGCCCACTCTGAGTGTCTCATTGTATTGGCAAAAGGAAAAGATATGGGAATTTATCTTTTGAGACAGAATTTACAACTCTATGCATTCCCTGTGCCTGCTTCTGTCCCAAGGTTGCCAGAAACAAGGGAGTTTCCACTGCATAAATTGGGGTTGTAAAACTGAGGCTTCCTGAAAATTTCCTTTAAAAAAATTCTGGCATTTAGGAAACAGGAAAGACCTGGGGAATCAGACTCTATGTCACAGGGAGGGACACTGGGGAGCAAGTTAATCATTCCCAGCAGGAAATAGGCCAGGATTGCTGGATGCGCTTAGACTCCCACCTCCTTCACAACATAGAGATAAGAATGAGCCAGACTATCAGCCCACTGACTGACAAAGCTCGCTGTGACTGGGGGCAGCCCAGAATAACATCAGAGGACTTACAACTTACAATAGGCTAAAATTTGCCCACTATAATTTCCCAAAACCGTTAACCTAGGCAATTCCCCTGATCCTCATGCCAGCCATTCTGCCTTTTGTGTTAATTCATCTGGACAACAGCAATATTACTGGGCCCCTGAGACTTACTTGGTGGGCATGCACCAATGGTTTGACTGAATGTGCCTCTTCTGTTGCTTTGCAAACTAAGTAGACAAGTTGATCAGGACCTACAGGTATTATAACAACAGGTAGATTCCCTTGCAGAAATGGTCATACAAAATTGGAGAGGCTTAGACTTACATCTCCTGAGATAAAGGAAAATATGGCTTTGGGGGGGAAATGGTTGTCTCTATGCTAATTGACCAGAGTAATGTAAAAGAATGTTGCTGGGTTGGGAAAAAACGTAGAGAGAGAGGAGAGACAGAGACACAGACAGACACTGAGATTACTCAGACAACTGGTACCAGTCTCTGTTCTCCTGGTCCCCTGGCTAACTACTCTGCTGTTAGCATTGACTGGGTCTTTAATTCTCATTCAGACTGAATTGCTGGTGGGCCCTGTATCTTAAACTGTAAGTATTAAGACTGAGCTCAGACTTGCACTAACCCTTCCACCTTAGCCTCCCCAGACCTGGAATGAGGCCATGGGCCTCCTTACTTGACTTCCACTCCTAATCTCTAAGTTCCCACTTGCTTTGCCTCTCAAGACAGCTTTGCTCTTCCATTGATGAGCAGCTGGGTTTCACAAAGTCATTATGTTAAAAGATACAAAAGAACCACTGCCTTCTCTTTGAGAGGCAGATAGATTGACATAGGAATCTGTCACATGCTATGTGAATCTATGTTCAAGACAGAAAGAGAAAGGACACTGGCAGCTACACGGGGTCCTCACAGCCTCACCTCACAGACCCAAGTCTTCTGGCTGAAGAGTTTTGATTCCAAGGACCTGAAGGCTCAGTCTCCCCAGCCACACCTCACACTTCAGAGATAGATGAATGGAATATCTCTGTTCTTTTCTCCCAACACAGTCCATGTGGGCTTGAGAACAAGCAAAGAACATAGTTTTCCTCCATAATAAGGGTGTTCATTCCACAACGGTAAGGTTTTTAGTGGGTGGATGAGAGGAAATACACTTATTTTCCACAAACACTCAAATACCGAATCAATCTCCAGCACAGGACACAGGTGAGCTGAGAGGAGCTGACAGAGGCCTGAGAATTCTGGGAGAACCTTGATCATGGGGCTTGGGTGGCAGGAGGCCCAGCAGAGGCAGCACACTGCAGCACAGCCGGGGTTCAAAACCAGACACTGCTCCTAGGCTAGACTTGAAGTTTATCTTTATTACCTAGGCTGGACTCTATTGCCTGGGAATCACAGACTGAATTCCAAGAACACAGTGAGAAGAAAGACCTTGGGTTTCAGATGACCAGTAAGACCTCTCAAACTTACTGCTCTCAAGTGTGCACTTGGCTTTTCCTCACAGCCCACCCTGGTCCTCTGGGAAAGACGCCGGGTATGGACAAAAGAACCCAGTTCTGTACTGCACTCTCCCTAGACTAAACAGGTCTGAATTAGGGAAGGGTGCAAAAAAAGAACTCCTCATTGGTTTCTGGGCTCTGTCTGTGGGGAGACATACAGAAATGAATGACTACAGAAATGAATACAGGAGGAAACAGAAATGCCCAATAATCAGGAGCTGTCATGAAAATACAAAAGAAATCTAATTAATTGTAAGTACTGTTTTAAAGCAGTATTTGTGCTGCCATTTTAAAATTAGAAAACATTAATAACATTAAGATGAAGTCCCAGTTAAAAGAAATTGACTGTGCATTGTTCAAATTTCATTTAATTCTTTGACAGTGAAATAAAAATCATTCTAAATTAGTTCCATACACTGACTGCTGAGACACAATTTACTCCTTTGTCGTGGCTTCCTCTTCTGTGGTTTGTGTGACTCTGCTTTGTTCAACAAGTGGCAGGACAATATCAAAACAGAGTGTGAAAACTGAGCCATTCAAGCCTACGTGAGCCTAATGCAACCCTCTCCCTCCTGTCCTTGAGAAGGGTATGGGTCAGGCAGAAAGGAACATCAGTGCACTCACAAGAACTGGACAGACAGATGGACACTCATCCAGGCACACAAGTGAGGCCAAATGGTGAACCACCAATAACACATGCATGTCAACTCCTGCCTTCCCAAGAGGAGCCTGCTCTGCCCTGCCAGAGGGTAGGAGGTACACAGGAATCCTCTCCACTTTCCCAGAACTTGTTGTGATGTCTTGCACACAGGGACTGAACACAAGGTGTTGTTGGCCTAGACAATGTGACAGCTACATATTCCAGCGGAGCCCACTCTAGCAGGCTGCCTGGTCCTCTGATACAGCCTGAGGGTCTCCAAGAACCACTTGAGCAGGTTCTTCAGTCCCTCACTGGAGAAAACCCAGTAACGTCTCCAAGGATCATTCCTGATCTCAATGAGGAAATGGTAATTCCTGAGCAGAAAAGTTCTAACCCTGGAGATGCAGACGGCTTGGAGTGGCAAAGGTTACCACCTAGCAACTGACTCACAGCTCCAAGCTGGGAAACTTAGCTGAGGGGATTTCTAGCTCACTGGGAAACTGGGAAACCTTCACTCTGCCACCTGCTTGTCCGTACGTCTACAAGTAGTTGAAGACAGTGAGCTCCTGCCTTGCAGAGCTGTGTAGATCCTAACCTGGGACTACACTTAGACCAACAAGAAATTGTTGTGCCAAGGCAGTTGGCCACAGGCAACCATACACACAGACACCCCTGCTCCCTTAACCAGGGCAAAACCAATTCTCCTGCATGTGCCTGACCAGCTCAGACCTCAGCCTAGCCCTCCCTAGTGCTGACTTGAAAATGGATAGATAGTTCTTCCAGACACAGAGCAAAGCACAGAGCTACTCTGATGAGAAACACTGCTACAAAGATCCACCCTTCTGACCTAGCACGACCACACCTGTGACACCTTTATCAACAGTCGGCTACTCTCCAGGGTCAAAACCTTCCCTCTGTCTGAGAAGTGTTGATGAGGAAGATATTTTCTTCCCCTTTTGCTGAATAGCAGTTCTGTTTAGACTGCTACTACAAAGACCCAGCCCTAATTAGCAGGGTCGCCTTTTAAGAGAAAAGTATAAAATGTTAAAATAGTTATTAGGGTTAATCTTGATTGTCAACAGGATTTAAAAATCTAGAAACAGATCTCTGAGCACATCTGTAAGGGGCTTTTTAGATCACTTTAATTGATGTCCTACCCTAAATATGACTGGCGTTCTAAAAGAAATAAAAAAGAGAGAAAGAGCCAAGCCCCAGTACTGGTTTCTCGCTCTGCTTCCAGACCATGGATATAATGTGACCAGTGGCCCCAAGTTCCTGCCTTTCCAGCTGCAGTGGACTATACCCTTGAACTGTGAGCCAACGAAGTCTTCCTTAAGTGGCTTCTGTCAGGTATTTTATCATAGCAATGAAAAAGTAACTAACACACTGTGTGCTTGCCAGCACAGCTGACCCGAATTTGTCTGCTGTGGTCTTACTGAGGCTTTGAGTGCCATTCCCCTGATGCTGGTGATAAGGTCTGGGGCTCGATGGTCCAATGGTCAGAAGACATACAAGGCTACTGATCAAATAAACAAAAATAGTAAAGACAATAAGAAGAGGCCAAGGACGGGATAAAGTTAAAATGACCTATCCATGTGGTGAAGATTACATCTTGTTTCTTATAGCTAGTTAGGTGGGTAAATACAGAGTTCTAACGCCTGCCTACCCAATGCATGAACAGATATGTATATATAAAAGCTATGCTTGTGTGTCCCTTAATATGTCCACTGCGATCTAACAGACAGAAGCAATGGACAATTGCTTACCATTCTCTGCTATAGGAAACCAAGGCTTATTGCAGAAAAGGCCAATTCCAGAGCTGGAGTGAGGAAGCATTCATGAAGAGCCCAGAAAGTATTTTGTCAAAAAGTAAAGGAATCTTCAAGGATGGCAGGGACACACTAAAAGGACACAGCATGAACGAGCTCCCACCAGGACAGTCGGAGCTTGAAAGCAAATGTTGATAGTAAAGGATTACATAAACCCAACGACTACAAGCGGGGGGGGGGGGGGGGGGGGGTAGAGGGAGGGAGGGAGGGAGGGAGGGGAAGACAGCGAGGTAGGGAGGGGCAGGCACACTCACTCTCTTAGTGCAATTAGAACATCACTGTTTGGTAACCACCACACTAATTGATACATCCAAGGAAACAAGCAAAGATAGCTAAAGGCCTAATGAGAAACACAATTCTAACAGTTACAAATGTTTGTTTCCCTTATAGAGTACTACTTTTTAACCAAATTGTAAATGATAACCAATTAATTTTATGATGGAAAAACCTCATCAACTCTGCCTCAAGCAATGAAACACGACAGATGTAGAAATGAGAGACACTACAGCAGCAGGGCTGGATTCACACCGCCCCTCTGCAGCTTCTTCTCTGCACAGCCTAAACCTAGTCATGAGCAAACCTAAGCTAATGGCTGTCGCACAAAAGAACTAGCCAGTTGTCTTCTAAAATGTCCAGGTCATGAAAGGACAAAGATGAAGGAAGAAGCTAGAGCTGTGACAACTGGGAGCATGGATCGGCTCTGATGGACATTTCTCAAAACAGCAACTGGCACGGTATGCAGGTGCCTAGGCTTAGGTACTGCACGATGGCAATGTTGCCTTCTTGACTAGGGAAGGTGGATGCTTGTTGGACGTATGGAAAGAATGCTTGTTTTTAAGAAATACTTAGGAATATTAAGGGGTGCTGGCTGAAACCTGGTTCCCAAATTTTGGGGGAGGGGGAAGAAGGTGTGTGTGTTTATGGCATGTGCATGTATATGTGTCTACATCATAGTGAGTGCTGAAGATATATTTGGAAATTTGGGGTGTATTCTGAGAATTTCTGGACATCTGAAAACTGTGAGCACTAGAATCCAGCACTCTGAGCTCTCCATAGCTCACTATTCTTACAGACTGTTCGGAAAGCAGTCACTATTCACTGAGCACCCACCACTGTCCACATTACCAATCCTCTTCAGTTCAAAGAAAGAAAGAAAGCACAGGTCACAGAGTATGACCTCAAGATCATGTTAAGGGACACCTGCCTGGCTCCTTTCTATCAAGGACAATGACTCCTGGCAGGCAAACAAAAATGGAGGTTTTAATTCTCAAAGGGAATGCTGTTCACTTATAAAGTGTGGCTGATCTGTCACAATAAACACAGCTAGAAGGTAAGAAATAAAAGCCAGGAGCTGTGGGGCTAAGGAAGAGACATGTTTACCATGTCACTAGCTAGTCCTCCAGTGGCCAGGTCCCTCAGATGCCAGCCACATGTAACAGGGTGGCACCAGGTAATAGCTCTCTGACTGGACATCCCAGGGGAAATGTCTGCTTGTGCTTAGTACTCTCTTACCTTAAAGACTAAATGGCCTCTGGAAAAAAATGGGTCATGGAACATTGTAAGCCTGTCACAGAAAGGGCACTGTAACTGTCTTGGACTCTCGACCCCCCCTCCAGTGAGAGGTCAATAATTCATAAACACTCAAATGAAGGTGTTCAGCAAACAAGTATCTGATATAAGCCTATGTGTCAGCTGGATCCCAACCAAATCCAAGCCCCCTCCAACACCCCTACTGTGACTTCATCTGGAAAGAGTGTCTTTGCAAGTGTGATTTAAGGAGAGGCAAGAGATCCTTCTAGAAAAGAGTAGGGCCTAAATCCCAAAACAGCATCCTTGAAAGATACAGCAAAAGGCAAAGAGATGCAGAGCAGAGGTTGTATATGAGAAGGCAGAGACTGGAGACACACAGCTCCAAGCCAAGGGTGGAAACAACCCCACTAGAACCAGAAAGGACTCCAGATCCAGCCCTGCCCACCTTCACACCCCTTTTCTGTTGTTTTAGGTGCTCAGTTTCAGGGGCTTTGTTATAGTAGTCAGAAGATGCTATTACCAACGTAAAGAATATTTAATATGCTTTCTTCTGCTATACCAAAATCTCCCTTACCACAGTAACTATGAAGATGAGCCACATTAACATAGTCTTCCTTCAGCCAACTGTATCAGTCCTAGGTCTGCAAGACTATCTAATCATAGTTCCTCTTTGACACTGCGCTGCTGTCCAACTGATCCAAAAACAAAGTGACTTTGTTCGAGGCTCTTAAGCCACACTGTACCTTTCTTTCCTAGGAGACAGACTGCTTTGTAAATTACTGAGGGCCATCCATATGAAGAGCGCTCTATTAAGACATTTGGCATGTCACGCATAAACTACAAGTTTCTTAGAATAGGGGCTACAGTATGAAATGAACATATTTAGCAGGCATACATTTATTTCCAGCCACGAATCATACCACATATATGTAAACATATTACCCATAAATGTACTGTTTAAAAGCAGACCATATGAAATTTTAAATGCAAAGATGTGAGCAATCGGGCAACCGTCACTAAATAAGCACAAGGCCTTCTCTGCTGAATAAAGTAAAGAGAGAAATATACCTGGGCCGGAACAGTACCAACAGTTGAGTTAGGCAGCCCCTCTCACAGGTGTGTTTTAGATCCAGCCAATGAAACAAAAAATAATATTGATCTTTGAGAAGGACTTTCGACAAGAACAGCAGTTGGCATTCATCCCCAGTGCACTTGCCTTTCATCTGGAGTGTTCCACA
The DNA here is from genome assembly GCF_978045245.1 of Mus caroli. Classification (NCBI taxonomy): domain Eukaryota; kingdom Metazoa; phylum Chordata; class Mammalia; order Rodentia; family Muridae; genus Mus; species Mus caroli. Next base: position 894,614 of record NW_028227272.1, read on the forward strand.
TGCGAGCTCCGTCTATTTATAACAGTGGTGCTCAAGTCACTACAATAGTGGATTGTATCTCGCAGCTGTATGTGTGTATCTAGACGCACGTGGATGGACAGTCTGCACTTACATGCTTCCCTTTTTTGGAGATTTGAAATAACATTTTAAAAAACTGCCAACCAGCAAGGTCATAGAATATTTTTGGATGGCACAGGGAAGGCTTGCAAAGCTGTGGTTCGCATCAGATGTGGAGGCTGGGGTGCAGCCAGCAGGCCCAGTTGCTCAATATCCTGCCAATGCCAACTTCAAAAGTTCTCTGCTTCAGCAAGCTCACAAATGACTCTTTCCTGGTAATAAACAGAGCCTCACAAACTTGCAAAAGTCTGCACAATAGGGAATGCCCAGAGGAGTGAGGACTTCCCTGGCCACTCACCATAGCCACCAACACCACCAGAAGGGTTTAACTCAATAAGGCCATGCTTTCTCCTGCTCAAAGTATATACTATGCTTCCAGTATATACTACTTTTCCAGGATATACTACAATTCCAGTATATACTACTTGCAGTATATACTACTTTCCAGGATATACTACTTTCCCAGCATATGACCAAGTGAGTGATATGCCACATACCACATATTCTTCCCAGAGGTGCAGACTTTTGGACTTGCTTATTCTATGTGTCCCACAAAAGCAGAGCTTGTGTTTCTAGCTGACTGGTGTACCTGCAGAGCTGAAAATAGTACCCAGCACAATTTATTGGGCACATACTTGTGGAACTAACAGAGACAACGTTTTCAGGAAACATAAATTCTGATGATTGACTGGTACTGGGCTCCAGACTTTGATGTCAGCCTTTCCCAGCCCCCATAGAGATTCCAATTTTTGTTTTTCTAGATCTCCTGAGATGGGACCTTGTTATACAGCCCTGGCTGGTCTACACTCAACACGTAGTCAAGGCTAAGTTTGAACTCACAGCAATCCTCATGTTTCATCTTCCTTAGTCCTGGAGTTAGAAATACACACTATCAGTTCTGTTAGGATTCCAGTTTTGTTCACAAATTTGCAGCATGTGAACATGGAAGTGGACTAAACAAACATCCAGTAAACAGCTCATGTCTGAAATAATTCTCACTCAAAGTATGTCACTAGCCATTCAAGATTCCTTTGATCACTCGACAAACCTTCTTGCTAGAGATATGACATGACAGAAATCTCCTGCTAATGGAAAAATATATCCCTACTCAAGTGACTATCTATAAAATCAAGCTATACAGAAGAGTTCTACCTGTCATTCAACAACTCTTGAGATTGCCGTTATCTTTCTTACATCAGCACATTATTAACCCTAATAAATGACTTCAGTAGATGAAATTAATATATCACTGAATCTCAAAGCCGTAGAGAGTCAGAAACAATCAGACTGGGGCCTCAAAGGAAGGCCAGAGCATAAGGCATTAAAGCAGAACTCAAGTGGGCCAGGGGTTCGGGGCTGCCATAGTCTCTGTATAAGGTTCATTCTCCAACACTGAAGAGACCATCTGGAAATCCAGTCCTACTGAACACATTACACAAGAGAAGGTGGCCTTGGGTTGCTTTGAGGAGCAATTCTTGAAGCAGAATGAAGGACTCTCTCCCATCTTCTGAGGAATACCCCATCAAAGGTGTTGGAATGAGTGACAAAACCCCAGGAGAGCAAGACCTCTTCCCACGTCACTTGGTGGCTCTGGCAAGTGACATAACCCAGGCAAAACTCAAAGTTATCGTGTAGCTGAGGTTGACCTTGAACCTTGACCTTGAAACATCTTCATGTTTCTATCCCTCAAGTGTTGGATTACAGGCAGGTGCCACCATGCCAGGCTGAAAATTGTTTTCTTTATGGATACAATGGCAGAGTGCTTGCCTAGCACACACAGGCCCTGGTCTATGATTTTAAAGACGCAAAAACAAAGGTGATCAGTTACCCCAACCAGATCACTTTCAACTTCAGATCACAGAACAAGCAGAACACAAAACTTACACCAATATTATCATCAAGTAATTGTTGCTAATTACTCTCTGCTTGGTCTCTGCTTGGGTGGGGAAAGCTAAAAGAAGTCTCTGGCTTAAGTACTTCTATGATTTTGAGAACACAGCCAAAAAAGCAATGGGCAGAGTTCTAGAACCACATTTAGTGAAGGGGCTATTTCCATGGAATGGAATTAACAATTTGCAGTTCTATTTTATATATTTTCACAATGTGGAGCATTCACCATGAACTTATAACACTCAGAAAGTTGTGGAAATAACCCCCAAAAGTTAAGAGGCTTTGAGTAGGGCAGAACTTTTTGGGTAACAGAGTAAAAACTAGACAAAACTTCTCCTCAAAAAGTAATTATAAAACTGGACAAGTTTGTCAAGGATAATTGTTTCAGGGCTGAGTATCTAACAAAGACAAATGACTCATCCAGAAGTATTTGTTCTGAAGCTTTGTGCTAGGACCATACAGCCGGTGGGCTCAGCCTCCCAGGATGCCCTTCCCTAACCTCAGCTCTATCTTGTCATGGACCAACCTGGGCAAATTAGGCTCTGAAAACTGCTGCCTGCTGCCAGGGGGTGGAGCAGGGCACATGCCCAAGGGCATTGTCACAAACAACAGTGGTCATGGAGATCTGTTGAAGGTCAGCACCTCAGCCAACATGAGGTTGTAATACCGGTGTGGCAAGACCAACGCACCAGCCAAGAGAGAGCTGAAGAGCTTCTGTGGGCAGGGGTGAATGCCCACCTGACCCTGGGGAACTGGAAGGCTGCACGTGCACAAGATTGCCTAGAGAGGACCCTAAGTATCTGCTCATCCCTGCTAAGGTAAAAACTTAAGTGTGTGCACAGAAAAATGGGGGAAGGCCTGGCAAAGGCCAAGGTTGACTTCTAACGGCCTGAATGGTGAGCGCGCCCACCAATTCACTTGCAGATCCCCTGTAAATTGTGAGAACCCACAGTACCTCAAGGTACTATCTCCACAATCAACCCAGATGACTAACAAGCAAAACCCAAACAACAAAAAAATCTTAGATTTTTTTTGTCAAAGGTAATGATTATAGTCTATAGGTGCTACATATTTCCCAACGTTTCTATCTTTAAAAATCAAAGAAAACAATAACAAAAACGAAACTTTAGGCAGAATCCCAACACTTGGGAGGCAAAGGCAAGATAACTACTGTAAGCTCAAGGCTAGCATGGGCTAAATATTGAGACCTTGTCTAAAAAAAAAAAAAAAATCACTAGAAATTCTGAGGAAGGCAACAGTGGACATAGCAAAGACTTCAAAGAAGCTATCATAAATACAGTCTTTAAAAAACTAAAGAAATTTATATTTAAAGAATTAAGGACAAGTGTAAGAATAACAAACCCCTAAAGATGGGAGACCAATAAAGAAACCTTAATTATAAAAGGAACCGATTTCAAAGGGATAATAATTATAATAAAAATTTTACTACCTGGAGTTCAATACCAGAATTAAGATGTCATCAAAGGTCATAAAGTTATCCAACATGAAAAAAGCATTTTTTAATGAAGATAAAGAAATGCTGTTAAGCATACCAATGCACATGTAAAGGAATTCTAACAATACCAACACTTGGGAGACTGAGGCAGGAGGATCATAAAATTAGGGCCAGTCTCAACTGTCTGGTAAGACCCAGTCTAAAAAACAAAATGGAAAACTCACGGGGCTGGTGGTGCACACCTGTAATCCCAGCACCAGGGAAACTAACAAGGAAGCTCTTCTCCTGCTCAGTGCTGGCTACAGAATAAGAGTTGTCTCAAGATGCAAAGGAGCAGGCCTGTGAGAGAGCTCAGCAGGAGAGCACTTACGAAGAACCCACATAAAAATCCCAGGCATAGCAGCATGTGCTTGTAGCCTCAGAGCACATGGAAATAGAGCTTGTGACCTCAGAGCACATGGAAATAGAGCTTGTGACCTCAGAGCACATGGAAATAGAGCTTGTGACCTCAGAGCACATGGAAATAGAGCTTGTGACCTCAGAGCACTTGGAAATAGAGCTTGTGGCCTCAGAGCACTTGGAAATAGAGCTTGTGGCCTCAAAGCACTTGGAAATAGAGCTTGTGGCCTCAGAGCACATGGAAATAGAGCTTGTGACCTCAGAGCACATGGAAATAGAGCTTGTGACCTCAGAGCACTTGGAAATAGAGCTTGTGGCCTCAAAGCACTTGGAAATAGAGCTTGTGGCCTCAGAGCACATGGAAATAGAGCTTGTGACCTCAGAGCACATGGAAATTGAGCAGTCCTTGGAGTTTACTGGTTGGCTGGTCTAGCAGACATTTTCAAGGATGACAACACACAATAAACACAAAGAGATAAGCCATGACACATTTGCCTAAACTTCCATGTGCTGATTATATTTTTGTCAACTTAACACACACTGCAGTCACTTGGGAAGAGGGAACCCCAACTAAGGAATTGCCTCCATCAGACTGACCTATGGGCAAAGGTAAGGGGTGCTTTCTCGACTCATGATTGATGTGACAGAAGGCCCAGCTCACTGTGGACTGTGCCACACCTGGGCAAATGGCCCTGGGTTATATACGGAAAACACAACAACAAAACGAAACAGGCAAGCCATGGAAAGCAAGCCAGTAGCAGCATTTCTCCATGGCCTGTTTCAGTTCCTGAGTCCAGGTTTCTGCCTTGAGCTCCTGCCCTGGCTTCCCTTAATGGACTCTCCCCTGTAAGCTGAAACAAAACCATTCCTCCTTAAATTGCTTTTGTCATGTGTTTATCACAGCCATAGAAAACAAACTAGGACATGCTGAAAGCCAGAGACAATGTTCAGAGCATCGAGAGAAGCTGTAAGGGGAACAGTCAAAGGCTAATAGCTGCCTTACATTAGAAACATTAACCCATCACTGTGCATAGATATATGATCAAATGCAATAATAACATACTTTATATAAGTGCATTTAAATAAAGTGTTCTATATTATGTAATTTTCTTTGCATGTGCCCTCTTTGTATATAGACCAAAGTCACTGCTTGGTCTTGTCCCTTGCAATCTGCTCATTGGGGCTGTCTTTATTAAAGGGTAGTTTGGTTGACTGCAGAATACCTGGCACACCTTCTTCAGTCCTTTGCTTTGCTCCCTCCCTGTTTTTGATGCATCATCCCTTCAGAACAAATGCTAATTTGTTGTTCTTAAAAAAAAAAAAAAAAGAAACAATGCAAGCTATATTCAAAGTGCTAAAATAAAAACTGCCAGTCAGCCTGTGTGCCTTCGCTTGTTATCTAGATGCAGGTTTTGCTGAACTCAACTGGCACTATGGAGGCTTGTCTGTCCATCACAGGACCAAATGACTCCCTGGTTATGATTCTGAAAGCAAGGCGTTTAAGGTAGGGGAGCATGGGGGCTCCCCATGGGGAAGAACACTACAGACTGCATGTATTATCCGTGGGTGAAAGTGTTTATAATAAACAGCTCTCTCCTCTCCTTACATAAGAATGTAACTCCAGACGTGGAGGAAATGTGGAGGAGAGTTCACAAGGCTATCCCAGAGGATCAACTCTATGAGAAGAGGCTCAAGAGAGAAGTTAAGGATAGAACTTCCCCAAACTCCCTTGGTAAGAACAAAGATGGGTTTGCTCAAAAGAAGGCAAGCTTTCTCAAAAGCCAGGAACTGAATGCTGAGAGCTAAAGAGATTTTTCTATGAAGATTTTTCATAAAGACATGAAATTTACTAACCAAACCGAAACCAAAGTTGAACAATTAGCAGGAAAGTAGATTCAACCAACAACTGGTTCTTTGGCCAGATACTAGGCAAGAGTATAACCTTTTCTGGTTCTACACACCATGGGACAGGAGGTTCTAGCCAGTGCAACTGGGCAAGAAAGGAAATTAAAACTGTTATCAGAAAAGGAAGAAAACTGTTCATATTCAAAGGTGACAAGGGTGATGCCCTACGTAAAAATATCTGAATGACGCTACAAAAACACTACCAAAGCTGACAAGCAAATTTAGAATGCTCATAATATACAGGATCAGTATGAGAAGATAGACTTGATATTCTATATAATATCAATAAAGAATTAAAAATGAAGTTAAGACATAACTCCAGGGCTGGAGAGGTAGCTCAGAGGTTAATAGACTGACGCTCTTCTAGAGAATCTGGGTCTGGTTCCCATCACCTATGTGACAGCTCTCAACTGTCTATAACTCTAGTTCGATGAGATTCAATCTTCACTTCTGGCCTCTGAGGGCACCAGGCACATATATGGTACAACATACATGAGCCAAAACACCCATACACATAAGATAAGAATATATAAATCTCAAAAAAGTTAAAGAAAGAATTCCACCTATGGTAGCATCCAAATTAATAACTACTTGAGCCAGACAGTGGTGGTGGCACATGCCTTTAATCCCAGCACTTGGGAGGCAGAGGCAGGTAGATCTCGATGAATTAGAGGCCAGCCTGGTCTAATTTGACAGAGTGAGTTTAAAAAAAAAAAAAAAAAAGCTACTCAGAAATAAATATAATAAAAGAAGTGCAAACACATACATTTTCAATCAACATTTAAATATCAAATAACCATAAACCACATTTGATATTTAAATACATAAAAGCTCGTGGTCTGTAGGACCAGGTACTATTTAGGGCAGTGTATCTTCTCAAATCAGGTCTACTGACTATCTATCTTGAAAGCTCTTTATAGAAATAAACCCTAACTTGACAGATACAATTCTCTTCACTTTTAAATGCTTGAACTTATCCATAATAAAGAGGGTTTTGTTTGCTAAAAATACCGGTGGAAAGAAAAACAATGAACAGTTGAGCCAAGGACGGCCTTAACAGACCTCCTCTTCATCCTGCATGCCTGGCCTTACCTCCAGGCAGATCCTGGCTCGAAAGGCCACTTCAGCATGCAAGAGTGACGGGGAGTATTTAAGACAGCACCTATGCGGAAGGCAGGTAAAGGGTCACTGACAGCAACTAAACCACCCATCACCAGGCTTCCCAGAGCTGTCAGTAACTCCACCCTTCAGGTGCCAATCTCTGTACCACGACCAGACTGAAAGCCAAGGTCAATTTTATGACATTTGCATGGTAATTGTCAGAGATCTGAGTTGAGATGGCTGGTGCTTGCAGATTAAAGCATGGATCTTTTAACACTACCATCTTCACTTCCTCCACACACTCCCAGGAGTCCTGCCCCAAACATCTGCACACTCCTTTCGCTTTCTGTTCCCAAGTACACAAGAGCCAGGCAGGGAAGGAAAGTAAACCTTTTTGCTTCCTGCGAAGTCCTGGGGCTTTCTTCCCAATGGAGTTATACTTTGTGTTTGTAAAGCATCATCCATCCATGGCCTGTCCAGATCCCCAGGAAAACATTGTGACCTGGTAGGTGCTGTCAAGTCTGATAAAAGGGTAGAAATCTCATCATTAAATCCAGGCCCAATATTTTAAGCAAGTAGGAAATGTCTCCCACTTCCTGCTGCTGGGCCTTAAGGCACCAGGATAACTTCTAGCAACAAAGGAGAAAACAGTCTAGAAATTGGCACAGAATACACATTTTCCTGGACAGTCTAAGGGCAGTAGAGGTCTACCTTATGAAACCATGCAATTCTTAAGTTGTTTTTAGTTTGCTGTTGTGGGGTTTTGGTTTGGTTGTCTGGGGGTTTTGTTGTTATTTTTAAGATAGGGTTTCACGATGTAGCCCTAGATGACCCGGAATTTGCTATGTAGATGAGGCTGGCCTTGAACTTGAGATCGACCTGCCTCTACCTCCCAAGTGCTAGGATTAAAGGTGTGTACCATCATGCTATAATTCCTCTTTTTCCTTAAGTTTTTTTTTTTTTTTTAAATTATGTGTATGTCTGCACATAGGCACGCGAGTCTCAGTGACTGAGGAGGCCACAGGCATCAGATGCCCTAGGGCTGGGGTTATAGCTGGGTTCTGCCTGATGCGGGTGCTGGGAGTCAAACCCAGGTCCTCTGGAATAGCAGCATGTCCTGTTAACTGCTGAACCATCTTTCCAGGCCCCTGCTATAATTCTCAGGTTTTAAGAAGTGTTAAGTAGTTCTTTTTGTGTGTTGTTTGTTTGAGACTGGATCTCCTGTATCCCAGGCTGGCCTTGATCGGGCTACATAGCTGAGGATGGCCTTGACTTCAGAGTCTCCTGTCTCTACCTCCCAAGTGCTAATTTGTATGGTGCTGGGATGGAACTCAAGGCCTCAGACATGCTAGGTAAGCACTGCCCCTAGCCTATCCTAACCACTTCTGATATCTATTTCCCCAGAAATCTCTGACTATGACAAATGCTCCCAGTCTTTTCACTTCCATCTCCCACTTTAAACCTCTTTCTACTCTTTGGTACACTGTTTTTCTTTCTCTTCTTACCATTTTAGAATAAAAAATTTACTTTTTATTGGAACCAATCAGATTATCCAGTAAGAGTTCTATAATATTCATGAAAAAGTGACTATAACTATTTAAAATATCATTCTTATAAAAAACACTTAGTCTTAAATGAACCTGACAGGCAGGAGCAATCGAACTTAACCTCCTGTGTACCAATGTTCTCATTTACATACAAAGAAAGGCTTTACTGTTCTGTGAATGTCAGAGATAAAGAAGCCTTCCTTACAACATCAAAGCATCAGCGCTTACATCACCGGATTCTCTTACCTTTGAGACAATTAAACTACAAGTCACCCTCCCAGACAGACTTAGAGAAATCTGCTGCGGATGCCTAGCTCTCACAGAACAACTAAAACAACATTTAAAAACCCATTGGTGGCGCACGCCTTTAATCCCAGCACTTGGGAGGCAGAGGCAGGCGGATTTCTGAGTTCGAGGCCAGCCTGGTCTACAAAGTGAGTTCCAGGGCAGCCAGGGCTACAGAGAAACCCTGTCTCGAAAAACCAAAAACCAAAAAAAAAAAAAAAAAAAAAAAACCATTGGAGTAATAAGGTTGGACAGGAGAATAAAAAAATTTACCTCGACTTAGAAATAAGGACTCCGTCAAAAATGCAGGTTAAAAAAAAAAACAAAGCAAAACAAAACAATGAACTTATAAAACTTGACAGCACTCATGTATTTATAACCAACACTGCACCATGAGACAGTAAAATACTCACTCTGTAAATCCTTCCTCTTGTACCCTCGCTAGTTTTGTGTTGGCCAAACAAGTCACTTCCTTTCCCTTGGCTTCTAACAGTGAACATCATCTGACAGCATTACACACACCATAACTCCACTGCAGCCCAATGTGGTTCTGGGTCAAACCCAAGACTTCTGGTTCAAATTAGGGCAGTTATCAAATTAAGACCATGCTGGTTCAACATAGCCATCCTACACAAGCAGCTGAGTCTACTTCAAAGCCAAACGCTTGCTTTGGGGTAACCCTACGCACCCCAGGAAGGCTGTATTTTAGGATCTGTTCTAACAGGGAACTAGCAGAGCCGGCAGAAGCAGGCCCTCAGTGACCCTGAGGACCAGTGGAAGTGGTGGGTAGGTAAACTGGCACTCTCTCCCTAGACACACCTTACACTGTCAGCGGGCATGCAAATATTTGCTGCTTGAGTTTGTGTACCTTCAAAGAGTGTGCAGATACAAATCTCAACTTTGTTGTGTGGCCAAACTAACACCACAGTTTCACTTTTGGTGAAAAAGCAATTTTGTTTTCAAACAGGTAAGGGGTAAATACATAGAGGAGGTGTTTTTGTTTGTTTGGGTTTTGTTTCCTCTTTCCCTTTTGAGCTTGAAGGAGAGTTTTCTACGGGGGGAAAAGAGTCTTAACATTATGAATCATAATTTAATTATCTTAGGAAATAAAACACATCACACCAGTCTCACACCAGGACTGGCTTACATCTGATGAGTGTCCAGTACATAAGGCCTGAAACATGCATTATCACCAATTGGGATAACTCCTAGGTTGAATTATTTTTAAAAATCATGAGTCAGTCAGATAGCTCAGTGAGTAAAGATTCTTACCACCATGCCTGAGGGACCGAGTTCAACCCCTACAACCTACATAGCAGAAGGAAAGAAACTGAACCCCTACAAGTGCCCTCTGACCTCCACTTACATGGTGTAACATATGCCCATGTATGCACAAGTAAATAAACATAAAGAAGTAATCAGTTATTATTTTCTGCTAACAAAAGTGGTAAAGATCACCTGGGGAAGAAAACTGAAGGAATAAAAGTGTCTTTTCCTTAAATAGAACATTCCCTAACCCACACTGAAGGGCAACCAATACAGACGAGTGTCTTTAAAGCACGCATTAGCATCTCTCTATACCTCATCCATACATACTCATACATGCTTCATACACATGCATGGAAATGAGCTCATGTTGTGCACATGGCATTGCTACTTTGCTCTCTTCAATTAATCAGCTGTGGGTTAGCACATTCAGATCAACCTCATTTGTAGAAATGTTTACAAATATTCAACTTTCTGGATAGATCATAAATCTTTTCAAAAATTGCTACAATGAAAAATCAGTCTACACAGCAGTAAAATATAAAGCATGTAAGAGTACTTTAAAGCTTTCTTGTTTATACTTTTAAACAATGGTATATGTATATATATGTGTGTGTGTACATATATGTGTGTGTGTATATATATATATATACACACACCATATTTACATATCATATATAAACAAGTATAAAAAGTGTATGTGTGTGTATATATATATATATATATATATATATATATATATATGTGTATATATATATACACACACACTTTTTCCAAATAATCTACCATTTTTACTTTGGAAAAGATCTTTATTGTTATGATTTATGCATGCATATATATTCAAATTAAAAAACTGAAAAAACTGCCACTAGTAACTGAAAAAGTGGGCTCTCTCTCTCTCTCTCTCTCTATATATATATATATATATATGAATATGAAACCATATTTCTTATATGTGATTTTTACATACCAGTAGAGGACACATAAAATTTTTAAATATAATCCTATAAATCTGAGTTGAACCAAGTTTTAGAACATAACTAAATCTACTCACTCAAATAAAAACAAAACGAAATTAAATCATAGGGTTACAGGGCAACCAAGCAGCCTGATGTTTGAGGTGATCCTCCATGAGGAGTGGAAGAATTTAAGACTATCCCATTTTGGCACAAAGCTCCTAAGGAAGACATGGTCACCACACAGAAGGGATGAATGGGACAGTAGGGAGTATATATGAACAACTAAAATTACAGCATGCACACAGGAAGTTCAAGGCCAACGAAACTACTTAGTGAGACCGTGGAAAGGGAACATGTGGTTACAACGTGGATCCAGGCATGATGTCATGCATGGCATCCCAGCACTAGGGAGGGGGAAACAAGAGGCTGTTCTGAGATAAATGTTAAGTTCACAGCCAGCCTGGGCTACATGAGACCTCTCTCTTTCTTTCTTCCTTTCTTTCCTTCTTTCTTTCTTTCTCTCTTTCTTTCCTTCTTTCTTCATTCATTTACTATATTTATATTATTTATTATTATTCAATATCCTTTCCCCTTCCATACCCACCCAAATTTAAGTTCTTTCTCAAAAAATAAACAAAAACTCAATACAACAGCAAAACCAAGAAAACAACCTAAAAGAAAATAAAACCCACCAAACCATAACCTAATAAAAGCACACAAAAAGACTGTGGAGACCATTGTATATTAGTCATCTACTCCTGAACATGAGCCTACCCTGGACTAGCTCATATACCCAGTGTCAATCCACTGGAGAAAATTGATTTTTCCCTCTCCTAGCAGATATAAATGACAGTTCAGTTGTTAATCTTTAGCAGTTCTCAACCTGTGGGCTGTGACCCCTTTGGGGATCACATATCAGATATTAATATTACACTTCATAACACTAGCAAAATTACAGCTATGAAGTAGCAATGAAATAATTTTATGGTTGGGGGTTACCATAACATGAAGAACTGTACTAAAGGGTTGCAGTATTAGAAAGGTTGAGAACCACTGCCTAGTAGTTAGGTTTTCTTTCTTTCATTCATTCATTCATTGTAAAAATATAACAAAATAGTACTACAGAGAAAACCCTAACCTTATCACACTGAAGTTGGGCAAGACAGACCATCAGAAGGAAAAGAGCATGAGAAGGCACAAGAATCAGATACCCACTTGTTCACAGGAGCTATAACGTGTAGCACAGAGGACCTGGTGCAATCTCGTCCTCTGCAGGCCCTGGCATGCTGCTTCAGTTTCCGTGAGATCATACAAATTTTGTTCATGTTCATTTAGAGGGTCTTGTTATCTTAGAGACCTCATCTTTAAAAATGAAGAAATGAGGAGGAACTGAAGGACAAGGAGAGAGGAGGGGAGAAGGAGGGGGTGGACAGATACCCAAGTCCTGAGGGAGCATAAGAAGGTGAGTACAAAACCCTAAAAGATTAAAAAGTCTTTAATCTTTGTAAAGCTACACTGTCTAATTTGATAGCTGAATCATTTAAAACTCAGCTATTCAGTCCTAGTTAGCCACATTTAGGGTCAGCAGCTAGTGCTTACCATTCAGCACCATAGGATACAATGTTTCCATCACTACAGAAAGGTAACACTGAAACATGCAGCTCCCATGGGCAGTTAACCACAAAAACAGTGTGCCTCGGAGTTTATAGTATGTGTAAAATACAGTATTATGACAACAGTGGCCAAAGAACTTCAGTCAGTTTGTTTCTCTAAGGTAGAATTTCACTACAGAGCCCATGCTAGTCTTGGAGCCTGCAGTCCTCATGCCAGGACCTCCAGAGTACTCAACAAGTGACATCACACCTGGCTACTAAGTTCTTATGTGATACAGTGTGTAGCATAACATTTAAATTCAGATTGAGAAAGATAAAGATATAAATTGTAAACGTTGGGCAATCACTAAAATATGTTAGGAAAGAACATAAAACTAGAATCATTTGAATATGCAAAAGAGGCTAGAGGGATGGCTCAGTGGGCAGTGTTTCCTATACAAGCATGAGCTCTTGTGTTTAGATCCCCAGCATCCACATAAATTCTGAGTGTGTTTACAACAATTCCACAGCTGGAGGAAGGGCAGAGACAAACAGATTCTAGGGGCTTACTGGCCAGATAGTCTAGCAGAAACAGTAAGCTGCAAGCTCAGTCAGAGACCTTGTCTTAAAAAAATAAAAGTTGGAGAACAATAGAGGAAGACAGTCAACATCAACCTCTGGCTTGGGCTCATGCACACACACCCATGAACACACACATACACATACACACACTCACATGAGCACATGCACATACATCTCTCTCACATACATGAGCACATACACACATACATGTACATCTCTCAAACACATGAGCACATACACACATACATCTCTCATACACACATGAGCACATACACACATATACATCTCTCTCACACACACATACACACACACATGCACACACACCTGAGCACATACACACATATACATCTCACTCACACACACATAAGCAAACAAACACATAAAAAGTAAATACATAGGAATAACATCTGTTCCCAGCAGCTAGAATATATACCTAAAAGGCTGAATTTCAGTCTATGTTCATTATACCTCACTGAGTCTAACTTAATTTTAAATGAAAACAAAACAAAACAAAAAAAGGAGTCCGTATTATATTAATAAATTTTAAACCCTAAACAGAGGTATAAAACGTAGTGCTTACATATTTATAAATTACTTTTGTATTTAGTTTTTCTTTTTTATTTAAAAACCAATTGATTTTTAGACAGTCTCATGTATCCAAGCTGACCTTGAACTTGCTACACAATCAAAGAGAACTTTAAGCTTTTTAAAAAGATGATGTATGTATGTGTGTGTGCATGTGTGTGTGCATGTATATGTGTATGTGTTTGTGTATGTGTGATGGCCTTAGACTTCAAAGAAGGAGTCAGATACCCTGGATCTGGAGTTAGAGGCGTGTAGCTGCCTGATATGCATGCTGAACTCCAAACTTGGAGAGTCGTCTGGAAGAACAGCAAGGGTTCTTTCTCAATTTCTTCACTATCTTTCCTGTTGCTGTTTTGTTTGTTTTGTTTTGTTTTTGTCTGCTTTTTTGAGACAGAGTTTTTCTATGTAGGCTTGGCTGTCCTGGAACTCACTATGTAGACCAGGCTAACCTTGAGTTCACAGACACTGCCAGTGCTAGGATTAAAGGGATATACCTCTACTCCCAGCTATGCCTTGAATTTGTGATCCTCCTGCCTCCCCCTCTTCAGCATATCCTACCTGTGTACACCATCACAACTGGCCATTTCTGGTTTTTTGAGATAGGATCTCCTATAGCCCAGGCTGACTTCCAACTCATTACTTAGGAAACTCCTGATCCTCTTGCCTCTGCCTCCTAAGTGCTGTGATAACAGAATTTCCAAATGACCAGGTTCTTCTAAGAACTAAACAAAGCTCATGGAGGACAGCAGCTAGGGCTCCTTGTCAGAGAGCACACTGCTCCTGTAGTAAAGCAATGACTCAGCGTGTGTCCAGATGAGCCTGACCCTAAGGTTTATCCTCCTGTCTCTGTACTAATTCCAAGGGGGTTGTCGAATTGTCACAAAAGCCAGCTCTTTACACAAGGCAAGGGTCTTCATGATTCCTTGCTCCGGTACTCGCACTGGAAATGCTGGTGTGACAAGCACTTTGCCAAATGCAATGGGTTTCATGTTCTGGTCACCTTGATGGGGTACCTGTCATCACTCTTCAAAAAGGCATAAGATTGGAAACAGTCAAGATGTGCATACATGGGTGACTGTTGCCAGACATCCACTGAGTGCTGGATGACTCTGTATCCACATGGGAGAAAGTGCCTCTCCCTTTTCAGCCAAGAACAGGGACTCATCATCAAAGTGTGTCCAGGAACAGATCAGGGACACATACACACATCAGCAGCAGCAGCACCACCACCACCACCAACAACAACAAGAAACCAACAAGAACAACAAAATCTGAAAGGAGAAAGGCTATAAGTGAAAGAGGAAAAAGTTCAGTATTTCCTCATAAGAAAAATCCAGGAAACAGTGTGGTAGAAGGTGAGAACCAACTCTGACCCCAACACATACAGTCAGTACTCATGCATGCATTAACCATGTGCACACACCCCACACACAGTACACATGCATGCATTCACCAGGTGCACACACACAACAAACTGTAAACTTTTGAAAGACCATACTATCAAGGCTAAGAAGCTTACAATACTGTAACGTATAGTTATATAACTTATAGTTATAGTTCTACTGTTTAAAGAGAGTAAGCTGGGCATGGCCATGCGCACTTGTAATGCCAACACAAGGAAGACTGAGGCAGAAGACAGGTCACAGCCAGTGTGTGCTGCTGAATGAGAATCCCGTGTCTAAATTACCAAAGGGAGGTGTGGAAGAGAGAAAGACTTCATATTCTGCTAGTGCGAATGCTTCTTTTGTATCTCTCACTTAAGCCCTAATTTAACACTGACTTACGGTAGAGATAGAGGGAAACAGGAGTACAGTGATCCACACAATGAGGAAGAACATGAAGGAACCACATCTCAAGACAGGGACAAATGAGTTGAAAGAAATAGTTCCTAACTGTTCCAGGGAAAACTGAGACGAGGCTTGCCAGTCTACTTACATCCATCATGCCTGCTAGAACAGTGAAAATGCCCAACTCAAAACTGTAGCTCTGGAAAGGATACCAGTAATAAGACAAGTAGTAAAGTTGAATGTGCCAAGGTGCACGCACACACACATGCATACAAACACATACATAGACACACACACACATGCATACAAACACATACATAGACACACGCAGGCACACACACAGATGTATGCCTATACATATACATAAACATAAATAAAAATCCAGTACTTAGCAGGCAGGGGCAGATGGACCTCTAAGTTTGAGGCCAGCCTGGTCTACAAAGTGAATTCTAAGGCAGCCAAGGCTATACAGAAAAACTCTGTCTTCAAAAATCAAAAACCAAAAACCAAAACAAAACAAAAAATAAATAATTTTAAAAACAACAACAAAAAAAAAAACCTCAACCAACCATAAATCTAGACAAGAGTTCTGGTTTTCTAGCTCCCATTCACTTACAGCATCTAGTTCTTGTCATAAATGGAGAAAGCAATGTCTTCCCTGAGGAGACATTTCCAAGCTTTTATCTTTAGCGTCTAAGTGAATCTTACAATGGCGAGCATGGAAAGGACCCCTAGGGAGTTAAGAACACCCAGAATGACTATGGATGTGTGGCACACACCCATAACCCCAGCACCTAGGAGGCTGGGGCACTAGAGAGATCTCTGGTTCGAGGCCAGGCTCAGGGTGGGAGGGACGAACAAAAAAAATAACTCAATTGGTACGAAAAGGATGAGAAGAGATATCCATCCACCTCACCTCACAACAAATATGTGCTGACAAATTAGAGGCATCTATTTATTTATGTGTATAGTGCAGTGTAGATATGTGTGTGAAAAATCATGTATGTGCATGTTTGTGTGTAGGTTCACATATAGAGGCCAGATGCCAAGGTTAAATGTTGTTCCA
The DNA here is from genome assembly GCF_978045245.1 of Mus caroli. NCBI lineage: Eukaryota > Metazoa > Chordata > Mammalia > Rodentia > Muridae > Mus > Mus caroli. The sequence goes on from NW_028227272.1 coordinate 911,151, forward strand.
CAATCAAACCCCCACCCCCATTCTTTGAGACAAGGTCTCTAACGAAACCCTGTGCTACCGATTTGTAGGGGTAATCTCTTATAGACTGTGTAAAACATTACCTGTCAATCAAGAGCAAACTGGTCCATATCAGGGGAGGAGAGAATAAGCGGGACTTCCAGGAAGAAAACAGATCTCTGGGAAAGAGTCGGGCTCAGAAAGATTTGCCACTGAGCTTCAGAGGAAGACGAATGAAACTGAGGAGAGGTAACTAACCAGCCATATGGCAGACATAGAATAGTATAAATGGGTTAATATAAGTTAAGAGCTAGCTGAGGAGCAAGCCTGAGCTAAGGCCATAAGCATTGTAAATAAAAATAAGCCTCCACATCATTATTCAGGAACTGGGGCAGACATAGACAATTGGCTAGAAAGGCTAGCCAGAAAGTGCGGGGCCTTTGTCTGACTCTGCTCATCCCATGCCAAGTACTCGGGTTGCAGGCATGCAGCATGTCTGGCGTTTATGTGGGTGATCGGGATCTGAACTCAGGGCCTCGTGCTTGTGCAGCATATTACTGACTCATCCCTGTCGTCCCTAAAGACACTTCCTAGGAATGCTTCAAAGAGAGCAAAGATACATCAAGAGGGAAAAGTTAGTCCTATCCTGCACATGTAGTAGGCAAGCAACTTCAACTGATGGGCATAAAAAAACTAAGCCTTAAGCCAGGCAGTGGTGCACGCCTTTAATCCCAGCACTGGGAGGCAGAGGCAGGCAGATTTCACATTTTGAGGCCAGCCTGGTCTACAGAGGGAGTTCCAGGACAGCCAGGGCTACACAGAGAAACCCGGTCTCAAAACAAACAAACAAACAACAACAAAGCTAAGCCTTATTTGGAAGAGACTCATACTCATGGACAGTGGCTGGCGGTCACGACTTAAACAGCTCAGCCTCACTCTATCCCAGGACAGTTTCTCATGACCTCTGAGTACAAGAGAGAATACAATCATGGACAGGGAACATTTCTTGTGGTGTTTTTGGCTGTGGGGAGATCAAATGTCCTTCCTCAAAGCCAATGACTAGATAGACGTCTTAAGAAGGAAAATACACATACAAGAATACCGATAAGTCCAATGTCATACTCTTAAGAGAAAAGGTTTGTTATAAGCCTTTACATTTCATTTCAACAAAAAGAAATGAGACTAAAGATTAAAGGGAGGTGAGGACTGGGGAGATGGCCCAGAGGTGAAGAACACTGGCTGTTCTTCCAGAGGACACAGGTTCAGCTCTCAGCACCTACATGCTGGTTTCCAACTGTCTGTAACTCCAGTTCTACTTACACAGATTTAGGGGAGAAAACACTCACATGAAATAAAAATAAAATTTTAAAAATAAAGATTAAAGGGGATTTTAAATGTATATGCCTTTTTCCTACAAAGAATATAGAGAACTCATGTTTCAATCCAAGCTGGGTATAGCTGTAAGTATCTGCAGTCTCAGCACTGGAGTAGAGACAGGGGGACAACCACTAAGTTTGCAACCAGCCTGGTTTATACAGTGAACACCAGGCAATCAAAAACTACACAGTGAGAGACTGTATCAAAAACAGTTAAACCCAATAAGCATTCAGTTAAGTGACCAATTTCAAAGAAAAATAACATCAGCTTTACTGTTTCTTAAGAAGTTAAACACACCATATGGTTCCCTGACTGTTTAACCTGAGAGATACAAATCTGCATATTCACAACAGCTTTATTTATAATATCTGAGAACTGAGACAACCAAATGTTCCCTGACTGATAAACAGACTGATTAAAACTGCGGGCCACCTAAATGAATGAGTATTCCTTGCCAACTCAAGACAGGACAAATGACTGGAGAAGGCAATGGCAGAACTCTCAAAAGTGGCTTCCTGAGGCGGGGGGAGCAGTCACTAAAGACACACCATATAATACCATTTCTTTAATTAAAATATAATTTATTTTTATGTATAGGTGTTTTACCTGCACATATCTGTACATCACATGTGTACAGAGGACAGAAGAGAAAATCAGATGCCCTGAGATTGGAATTAAATGCTTGTGAGCCTCTGTGTGGATGCTGGGTCTTAAACCCCCGTCCTCTGAAACAGCAGCCATCTTAACCACTGCGCCATCTCTCCAGCCCTATAATCTCATTTCTATGACAGTCTGCAAAATGGGGGGGGGGGGGGGTGGTGCAGCAAAAGCAAGCAGGCCAGTAGTCACCAAGACTGATGGGGAGAAAGGAGTCGTTAGGTATGGTACTGATGTGTGCAGCTAATGGGTCAGTGGTTACCAAACTGCAGGCTTTTATTAAAACGCATCCAACTGTGGATTTTATTGTACGCAAATGAGAGAAACCGGCAAGCTTCCTAAATTCTAACCATGTTAGGAAGCCTTGCTGAGAAAGAGCCCTATTTGTAGTTGGAATGAAAAATAGTAAAACTTAAGGATAGATTTAAGAGGTACGTAAAAGTAGACAGTCATCATGTCCCATCACTTGGGAAGTAGAGGCAGGGCGGTCTCTGTGAGTTCAAGGCCAGTGTGGTCTATAGAATGAGTTCTAGGACAGCCAAGGCAACACAGAAAAACCCTGTCTCAAAACAAACAAAAAACAATATACACTGTATGCAAAAGCTCTTTAAACAGACAGACACTGGGTGAGAGGCTCTAAGCCAGCGGCCCCAACCTTCTGAACACTGTGACCCTTTACTGTAGTTCCTCATGTTGTGGGGACCCCCAGCCATAAAACCATTTTCATTGTTACTTCATAGCTGCAATTTTGCCATGGATATGAACTGTAATGTAAATATATGCTATGCAACCCCTGTGAAACGCTCAGTCAGTCAACCCCTGGGAAGGTCAGGACCCACAGCTTAGAACCACTGCTCTAAACTCACACTATCAAGTTAATCTATGTCAGAACTTGAATAAAAATGCAATTGTTTATTTATGATGAAACAAGAACACTAAGGCTTATCTGGAAAAACAGATGTATAGAAACAAACAATAAAAACTTACAGGGAAAGATGTATATAAGCAGAATTCTATAAATTCATAAGTGGTATATATCAACTATACATATATAAGTGGCACCAAGTATCTGCCTAGACAGTAAGATCACCCATGCCCCATACCAACATAAATGTTAGATGAAGATAAGATTCAAACAAAATAAAAAGCAGAATTAGCCAGGCATAGTGGTATATGCCTTTAATTCCAGGATTCCAGCACTCAGGAGACAGAGGCAGGCAGGTCTCTGTGAATTCGAGGCCAGCCTGGGAATTCAATATACAGGGAGTTCCAGGACAGCCAGAATTACATAGAGAGACGGACAAAACAAAACAAAAAAGCACAAACAAAGAGTTAACATAATCATTAGGAGAAAATACAAGTACATATTTTACATAACCCTGGAGTGAAGGCAAATCTTTTAATCATGTCTCCAAGTATAGCAACATAAAAGGCAACAGTGATAGGTAAGACTAATACAGAAAAAGATTTCAATATGTTGAGAAATATCAATGATTAGAAGGCAAATTTCAATTTATTTGGAAGATGGAAGTTTAAGGTATTTGTATAAAGAGCTATCACAAGCCACGCAGTAGCAAGGCAAACATCCTAATCCATACACAACTCACGAGAAACGAAACCCAGGAGGGTGCATCTGGTTCCATTAACATGAGCCTATAAGATTAATCACTATGCCATTAGCACATCAATGCTGCAGCTGTCTCATCAAATTAGAGACACCAGGGATCATAAGATAACATGCCACTGTGTTCATTATGAATGGAACCAAATGCTGCCAAACAAACATGACATTCTCCATAAACCAGAACCTGATTTGAGAAATGTCTGGAAAACGTACATATAGCATCATGATGACGCTATACACAATGTTGGAAGCAACTACAAGCTCCAACAAGGTGGATTTTCCTGGATAAATATCCCTGTAATAAAATAAACAATCATTTAAAGTAGAATTAGAGATACATATAAACAATAACACAAAAAAGAAGTCTTTGGTCTGTTTATATAAAAATAAGGTTACAAAAGGTTATGTTTACAATAATACCATTTCTCACAAGATAATTATTGATGCATATTGATAATTATTATTAGCTACACTGGAAAAAATCCAAGCAGTATACTAAAACATTAATAATGTTGTTTCTGGTTATAGTTACTTTCAGAGTTTTTTCTTATAAACAAGACATCTATACCATCTCCTCCAAAAATAAGGGCACATCGGGGGTTGGAGGAAAGGCTCAGAGTGAGCGTAAGAGCCAAAGGAAGGAGCCAGAGAGGGCTGGAGTGCTGACTCCAGGCATGCTGAGGCTACTGCACTCCTGAACTGCAGCAGGTCTGCCTGCCTACATGACACCTGAAGACTTCCACGAGAAAAGTATGATCCAAATGCGCATGTACATGTATGAAATGTCATAATAGACCATTAGCATATATACTTAGTACATAAAAATAAAAAAATTTAAAAATCTTTCTCCCATAAGACTTTTCTAAAACATAAGAGTATAAACAAGCTTCTCTTTATAATAAAAAAGTAAATGTCTATTACCCTGGCAGCTGCCTAAACATAGAAGACTGAAAGTTATAAGCTCCTTAGAGCCACAACTACAAAGTGGGGGCGGGGGGGGGGGGAGGTCCAAAAGCTCACAAAAGAAATGTATTATTGAACTATGGTTTCTCAGTTCAAGGAATAGTTACAGTATAAATAAATATGTATGGTATGCATAGATGGATCGGTGGCACACGCCTGTAATCTCAGTACTCAGGAGTCTGATGCAGGAGGATCACTGCAACCTTGAGATTATGTTGGGCAAAATATTAAGTTGAAGGCAGGAGTAAGCTACATAGCAAGACCCAGTCCCAAAACATCTCTCTTTCTCTCTTCTCTTCTCTTTTCTCTCTCTCTCTCTCTCTCTCTCTCTCTCTCTCTCTCTCTCTCATACACACACACACACATATACACAACCCACATAAAATAAAAATTTAAGAGAAGTTGATTAGTATCACTTTTTTAAATATTTGCTTTTATTATTTTTCAGTGTGGTGTGTGTGTGTGTGTGTGTGTGTGTGTGTGTGTGTGTGTGTGTGGCCTGCAGAAGGGAGTGGTGTCAGATCCCCTGGAGCTGGAGTTACAACTGTGGGCCACCTAACATGTGCTAGGAACAGAATCTAATCCTATGCTAGCGCAGAGTGTGTGCTCTTACCTTCTGAGCCATCTCTCCTGCCCTGCTGGTACCACTTTTAATCAATAAATAATCACTGTCTATATACAAGAGTAAGTCACACCGTCTCTCACAAAGGTCATCTTTGGTAACAGGAGTCAAATTATGTACTCTGACTTCATTAATTTTTCACTCAAAATTGATACAATAGAAGCAATTTAAGCACATGCTTTCAGAATCAGGGTAGGCCGCCCCAGACCTCTAACCTAAGTTCTTGGCATGCTCCCACACCGATCTTAAAACTCCCAAACCCTTTCCCACAGCACAACAAATGACCAACCAAAGCTTGTTTTTCCTTTTGTGTCTCATCTAACGCCTGTCTTAATTCACAATCTTAATTTTCAAACAGATGCTTAATAATAATATAAAAAGAACCTGCCCTCAGAAATGAGGGCTGCTGAAGCAAGGGGACCGTCGTCTTTGCGGCTTCTTTCTTTTCTTTCTTTATTCTGTTTTTTGGTTAAGGAGAACATCTCCAAGTTCATAAAAACAAGGAGCTAAAATTAGACAGAAGAGCTGAGCCTTGACTCACGGTAGGGAAACATTATTTTTAAACTGAGGAGTATTTATAGGAGGGAGCTTTATGAAGAAGGAAAAGCAAGCTTATGTATGTGCATGGTGTGACCTGGGAGGGAATAAGTTGGGGACAACCCTCGAGGAACACTTATGCTAATGTTCCTGGAACTGCAGGCATCTTGCCTGCGTCTTTACTCATGGACCATAGATTAGAAATAGGAATGATAAACGCCTCTTTATGTACAGAAAAGACTATACCAGTCACACTGGACCACAGTCCAGCTGCCCGCTCCTATGTTCTCCTCAGGCCTGAGAGAGAGGCCCCTGACACGGAAGAGCTGGCCCCATGGGAGGTACTCATTCCCAAGAACAAGTGACACTTCTCCGTGATCCAGGCCAAAGTTGAAGAATTATGCTTGTTACATTTTCTGAAAAGACAAATTGGCACTGAAACTGAAGGCACTTTGCAGTGACTGTTAAAGGAATAAATCTCTCACCACGTTAAAGCACATTCCTCTTGACATTCAGCCGTGCTCACAACCTTCCTGACAAGCTCCCCAAGACAGCAGGTGAGGGGTGTGTGCAAGGCAGAGAGGGGAGGCTGAAAGCTCAAAGGAGGCAGGGGAGGATGGTGTGCTGCTCTGGGGCTATGCACAGTGGAGAGGGGGAGGGGAAGAAGAATCCCATGTCTAGTGCTTTGAAGACAGTTGGCAGCATCCTGTGTGCTACAGGACAAGGAAGGGCCCCACTTAATCCCAAGGTTCCCAGGAATTCTGAGAAGGAAGCAACAGCCTCATCCCAGGCAGCATCTGAAGACAAAGGACCTAGACACTTCTGAAGACACATCAAGACCTGCAAAGAGCCCAGTGGCTGGCGGAGGGGTCAGGGCCCACCGAATAATGACTCTACTTAATGGAGGTCTCATTCTCAGTACCAGTGTAGCATTCAGGTTATATCCATGTCCACAAATGTCTCTAAAACACACATCATACCAAGAAGTAGCAGACTCCTCTCTATCAGTGTAAGATTCTAGTGAAAAGTCATGTTTCAAAACGTGACCAGGAGATGAGGGGGGAAATTTAAGATTCCAATTCCAGGGCTGGTGAGATGGCTCAGCAGTTAAGAGCACTGACTGCTCTTCCAGAGGTCCTGAGTTCCATTCCCAGCAACCACATGGTGGCTCACAACCATCTAAAATGAGATCTGGTGCCCTCTTCTGATGTGTCTGAAGAGAGTGACATTGTACTCACACACATAAATTAAATAAATCTTAAGCCTTCCACTCAGGGAAAGAACAAGTGGGGCCAGAGCAAGGAAAAAAAAAGATTCCAGTTCCAACATGGTGATACTAGGATAGGGACCCCGTCCTGTCCCTACTCACAACAGATGTCAGTTCAACAAGAGTGCAGCATAGTGTGTCCATGGTTAATCACTAGCCCACACTGGGACTGCCCTGTAATAGCCGTCCGTATCTGTGCATCTTGTTCCTGCCTATTGCCTGCAGGAACTCATCAGCTGACACAGATGACCAAGGCTCCTTCTGGGACTATTTCTGTACTTCTAAGATGCATGACCAACCCCTTCATCAGCATGACCACACTGACTGCACACTGTGACCATGAGTAAAGTACAGTTAACAGGCCCATCTCTGGAGAAACCCCTATCTTTGTTCTCCCCAGTCAACAGGTTCTCCCTACCACATCCCTGCCTTAGGAAAGGGGCCCACCACACTGTGGAGTCTGCCTGCCTATATCCATCAGCAGATTCCCTTCATCTGCACTCCATTGATCTAAAACCATCTTACCTGATCTGCAACTGCATACACATTTGCACACCTTATAAAAAAGTTTTGTTTTACATGTCTTGTATACTTTCTCTCTTAAGGAGAACGAAGAGAAGAGCTTGGCTCAGGAAGACATGCAAGTTCTCTGCTTGAGATAAGGTGTGCTGACTGACTTCCTGGAGGCGAATGACATAGCTCTCTGCTCTGTAAGCAGACATATTGCTACCAGACACCCGGATCTGGAAGGAGGGCCCTGGCAGTAGGTAGGAGTATTCTCGACACTGGAAAAGTACATACTATTCCCCAAGGTAACTGGATATACTGGCGCCTTTGCTTACAGATCAGGCCTCCTAAATAATACAAGTCTGAACACAGAAATGAAGACACTGGATCTGCTAAACTGTGACCTGACCTCAAATCAAGATCACTGTCTCTCCCAAAAGACTACAGTGGCACCATCCATCTCAGACTCATCTACATAAATCATTATTTCTTTTGTGGGAAGGGTGATTAGAAACAGGGTCTCAACTGTGTAGTCCTGGCTTTCCTGAAACTCAGTATGTAAAAGAGGTTAGCCTTGAGATCCCAGAGAGGCTCCTGCCTCAGTCTCCTACGTACTGGGATTACAGATGTGCACCACCAGTCTCCACTTGCTTTGTCCCAGTGTGTTAATGTGTCTAATGAGCTGTTAACTTTACTCTGGTATTTAGATTTAACTTTACTCTGGCTGTATTTAAATAAAACTCATAAACCATACAACTCACTCCCTTAAGTACAAAATTCAATGATCCTTACTACAGCTGCCAGCTGCCACATAAGCATTTTGGTTTCAGCTCTCTCTTTTTCTCTCTCCCTTCCTATTCCCCACCACCACCATCAAGATTCTGTAGCCAAGGTTGGCTTTGACCTCTTTTGAAGAGCCAGAGAGACCTCTTCCTGGGATGGTCTTCAGAATACTGCTCATCGTCCTAAGAAGTAACCCTGTCTCCACTGAGCAAGCATCCCCCCTTCTCCCAAACCATTCATCTGCCTCTAGCTCTATGATTCCTCTATTCTGGGCATTTCTTATCAGTGGCCTCTGCCTAGCATCTTTCACTCAGCACATTAGCATACACCAGTGTGTCATTCACGTTGATAACTGAATGATATTCAACCATTTGGACAGTGCACACTTTGTCTATCCATCTACCCACTGGCAGACCTTTAGCTGACACTTTGGCACTGTCATGAACATCTGTGCACCAGTTTTTGCATGATTGTGTCTTCAGTGCTTCTGGGTGCATGCCTTAGTGCAGAACTGTTGGGACGTACTGTAACTAACTCTGTATCTGCCCTCAGGAGTTGCCACACTGCTGTACATAACAGTTACACAATCTTATAATCTCCACCAGAGGAGTCAGGCATCTAGGAGATCCTGAGACAGTGACCTATATCTATAGCAGGCACTCAAAACCTGTGTTCAACCAATGGATCTCACAATTGTGGCTTTTAAAAAAATCAAGTGTTGTTAGTTATTATGCATGTATAAAATTATCAAAACAACAAAAGAATTCAAGTTAAAAAACATCATCACTAGAAGTAATAATGCATGCCTGTTCTCTAAGCCCATGGAAGCAGAAGCCAAAAGATTGCCATGTCTACACAGTGAATGTCAGACCACCAAGCAACACTGTCCCAAATACAACATGATAAAACAAAACAGCAAAATGAAGCCTGACTACACACTGCCAGCCACCTTCCAGTACATTCTCAGCTTGACACCCATTCCGGCTCCCCTTGTCTCTTAGGGAAGCTCTGCTCAACCTGAACAATTTTATCTGTAGGCATCAGTTACATCCCAGCTAACAACGCACATTTGTGGGACTGACTGAGGGCTGGCTAAAAGCTTGGGAGGGCATCCCCAGTGCAGGTATAACTTGGCCATGTTGTGACCCATCTGACCTGGCTCACAAAGTTATATTTTCAGGTGGGTCACTGGCTGGGAAAGGGAGTCCAGCCCAGTTCGGTGTCAGGGCACACACTCATAACCTGTGGGAATTTACACCTTCTATAACATCTCGACAAGGCCTTGTTAGCTCCTACAGTACCTATTCAGCAGCAGGGGGACTTTGCCTTCTCCTCTACTGACTCAAAACTCTATTTGCTCCTTTCTGCCCTAAGCCATACGGACACTCAGTAACACTGAAATGTTTACATATTATCCTTGTTTTAACTGCATAAAAACAAAATAAAATGAACTATGAACCCCTGGCCATGTTTGGGAGCAGAGCTTGCTGGTAGCCAGTGTTTCTTTTGAAAACGTTCTATATTAAGGAAGTGTGTGGGAACAAGGCTGGCTATGGAAAGTATCCATGTCCCAGGCTCTCAGGGCAGCTGGCAAGAGCAGTGCAGCCCAGCTGGGCACAGGAGCTCATGAAGCAGAGGGGAAGCCACATTTTACCACATGACATCCAGCTACTTGAAGTTAATTTGAACAAGAAACTTCCTAGACTTGTTTGGAATATTCTATATTTATAAAGCATTTTTAAAGCTTGTCCTCAGTGCTCTTTACCACATAATCTCAAAGTGGCCGTGTATATATTTTTTGAAAGTTTCTCAATATCAGATCTTCCCTATAACTGCATCTTAATCTCAACATTACTTCAACTTACAGTCAACAAGTAATGCTACCCATATTCCATCATTCAAATCACGACTGTCAGGATTTTCCATCCATTTATTAATGGCCATCTTGGTGGTTTTTAACCTTTTGGCTCAGTGGTTAGTACAACTGGGAGTACTTGTGTACAGAGTTTCTGTACATGTTTTGAGCCCTGAGGTATGAGTGCTGGGTCACCTGGTATAGCTTTTGGACAATAATCTGCCAGTTTCAAGTAGGTAGCTTATAAAAGGGCAGTGAAAGTCACATGTGACAGCTAGTTGTTTTGGGAAGCATCTCAGGGGTTTAGAGGGATTTAGAGGGGTTTACGGATACCTGCAGTTCCAGCACTCAGGTAGCTGAGAAAGGGCTCACAAGTTTGAAACCAGTCTGGGCCACACAAAGGAGAGAGAACCTGTCTCAAAAAGCCGGTGAACAAGCTGAGCACACCTTTAACCCCAACACTCAGGAGGCAGAAGCAGGAGGGTATCTTTGAGTTCATGGCTACCATGTTCCATATTGCAAGTTCCCAGCCAGCCAGGGCTATGCAGCAAGATCCTGTCTCAAAAACAGTAATAACAAAACCACAGAACGAACAAAACGATTATACGATCCTTAGAACTCTAAACACCTGGGATGCTTCCCAAAACAACTAGCTGTCACATGTGACTTTCACTGCCCTTTTATAAGCTACCTACTTGAAACTGGCAGATTATTGTCCAAAAGCTATACCAGGGGACCCAGCACTCATACCTCAGGGCTCAAAACACGTACAGAAACTCTGTACACAAGTACTCCCAGTTGTACTAACCACTGAGCCAAAAGGTTAAAAACCACCAAGATGGCCATTAATAAATGGATGGAAAATCCTGACAGTCGTGATGACTGGGAAGCAACATAAGCAGGTACAGAGGCCACATGCTACAGGACTTCTCCTACATGAAATGTTGAGAAAATGTGACTCCTACAGATACAAAGATGAGTGATTGGCAGGTGTTGGGTTTGAGGGAAGTGAGGAGGGAAAGCTTCCTGGGGACATGGCGTGTCTTGGGGGGTGATGAAAACGTGCTGGAGCTGCACACGATTGACAGCAGCACATTATGAAGGTACTGGCTGCCAACGATGGTTTCATGTTTCACTGTGATGCTTTAAAAAGTTAACAGTGCACAGAGAACCAAAAAAGTAAGTTTGGTTTGGTTTTGCTTGGGTCAGGGCCTCAGTCTGCCCCTCAGGCTGGCTTTTAAATTCCCAGTCATCCTCCTGCTGTAGAGGCCTAGGAGTAAGGACTGTAGGCATGAGTCGCCATGCTCAGCTTCTCGTGTTTTTTGAGACTGATTTTGTTCTTGGCCAGGCTGCCCTAGACCATGTGGCACCATTCCTGTCTCTCTCAGATGAGTTCCAGGACGACAGGCATGAACCACCCCCACTAATGTACATTCAGTCTTATACAGTCTCAGAACTATTAAACATCTCCTGGAAACTGAAGCAGTTTCAGCATGTCTTCCCTCGCTCAGCTTCTGAGCCCTACCTCACACCACTACTGGATGCAGTGTCCAGCTGACCTTGCATCTGTCTATCACTAGTCTCCCTCACCTTGGGGTGAGTTCCCTCAGGCAGGGACTTTTGTTGTGGTGAGAAGGGGCCTGGCATGTGACTGACTGCAGCTGTAGCTGTTGAATGTGCCTCTTAGCTGCAGTCACAGTATGCTGCCCTGCACCAGGGTCTTGGCCTGGAGGATGGCACACTGAGATTATGGTTTAAGGAGGCCACAAGAAGGGCACAGTTCTGCTAGGCATTAAGGGACCATCCCTGAAAGTCAGAATGAGGGCAGCCATGCTCCCTCTGGCCAGCATATCTGATACATTCTGAGCCCCCATATACAAGGTAGTGTATATGTGAATTTCAGTGCTGATGAAAACAGGTTTTGGGAGAGGACAGCGGGGTAAGATCCATGTTCTCCAAACAACCAGTAGGACCAATGGTCATACACATGATCTCATCAGTTCTAATCCACACCCTTCAAGCTTAGTGAATCTTTTCCAAGGAGAAAATAGATACTCAAATTGCCTAAGTAACTAGACACCATTTTTGTTTGTTTTGTTTTGTTTTTTTGTTTTTCGTTTTTCGAGACAGGGTTTCTCTGTATAGCCCTCCCTGGCTGTCCTGGAACTCACTTTGTAAACCAGGCTGGCCTCCAACTCAGAAATCCGCCTACCTCTGCTAGACACCATTTTTAAATGACAGACTACATTGACTACTTAGGCACTGACAGCCTGCACCGGGAGAGCTAGCTGTGCACAGTGCCCCATCCACAAGCACAGACCTTCCCAACACATGTGACAAGCCAGCACTGTCAGTACACTGAACATCAGGTGACAAGATTTCCAGGACAAAACTCCACACATACCTTCAATTTAATCCAGAGAAGAAGAAAAGTAGCCAATTCTCCATGGTGATGTGTCAGAGAACATACAAAATTACTATATGTGTAACAGTTTCTACAGTTTTCCAGATGTTTCTGGTGAATTCTGCAAAATACTGCTGCGAGGTTCTAGTACACTTTAATAAAAGCCATCCTTTCTGTAAATTCATGTTTTAGGTTTGCAGTACACATTATGGAGTTCATTATCAACTCTAATTAGCAATTATAGATTCTAGACTAGAATCTCCACCTTTACTTTTACATACACAAAAGAATCTTCTCTTTGCTCTCATGAAACAAACATGTTGTCTTGATTAGGATTCAAATTCCAATGAGATTTCTTTCTCTCCCCCTTTAAAAATATTCAAAAATGCCAAGCAGTGGTGGTGCACACCTTTAATTCCAGTTCTTGGGAGTTAGAGGCTGGTGGCTGGTCTATAGAGTGAGTTCCAGGGCAGTAAGTGATACACAGAGAAACTCTGTCTCATGAAAGAAAGAAAGAAAGAAAGAAAGAAAGAAAGAAAGAAAGAAAGAAAGAAAGAAAGAAAGAAAGAAAGAGAAAGGAAAGGAAAGGAAAGGAAAGGAAAGGAAAGGAAAGGAAAGGAAAGGAAAGGAAAGGAAAGGAAAGGAAAGGAAAGAGGGAGGGAGGAAGGAAACAAAAGAGAAAAGAAAATATTCATGGTGATACACATCGGTAATCATATCTCTTGGAAGGTAGAAACAGGAGGGATTTTAAGGACAGCCTTGGCAAGATAGTATGTCTGAGGCTATACATATATATAGCCTGTCTCCAAACAAACAAACACAACACACACACACACACACACACACCAGAATAAGTAAGTAAATGCTAAAAAAATAATTCTTTAGTAATATACTTATTCTAAACTCAAGTACCTTGCAACTTCATTTATTCAGAATTTATACCAAAAAAAAGAAAAAAAGGCTCAAAGATAGCATTCGTATTCCGTTTGTTTGCTTTCTAGGTTGTTGTTTCTTATTGAGTCTTGGGACAGGGTCTCAAGAAGCGCAGGCTGACCCTGAATTCCCTGTGTAGCTAAGGATGATCCTGATCTTCCTTCCTCTATCTCCAGAGTGCTAGGATTACAGGCCGGTACCAGCAAGCCTAGCTCACATACCAAGTAACGTGCTTCAATATTTTCTGTTTTGTTTTTATGGAACAAAGTAAAAGCCAGAGCAAACTTGCTACAGGGAAACATACTAACAGTTATGTAAGAGTTGACAGCAAGAGACAGATCAAAAAGATTAATTTTTAAAATGTAAGGGATGGAAAAACAGAGCAATCTCCATTTTCTTAAAGAAAAAAGCTATTTTAAAAGGAAATTTCTATATTAGTGAAGGAGGAATTACAAGGAGTAAAAACGACCAAGTCATCAGGAAAAAATCACATTTTATTTGGCATATTTCACTTTTATGAAACTGTTTCATACACTGCAAAAATACAGAACCAGATGTTTACATTGGTTAAAACAGGGAAACGTCTGCTGGGCAGGAATGGAAGGTGGCTCGTGCCAGAAATCCCAACACTGCGAGGTTGAGGCAGGAAGCTTGTCAAGAATTCAAGGCCAACCTGAGCTACAAAGTGAGACCCTGTCTCCAAAATGAATAAAGAAAAAGGATTTCTTTTTTTTTTTCTGATTGACTACTGGATGAAATCTTCAGCTCTTCAGAGAACTCAGGCATCCAGAGAGACTTACCATAATTGGTACTTACATCTACAAAATATCAGATGAGAGCGGTTTCATACTCTACCGCATACTTCCCCTAAAACCCTCTAGTAAGGAACTGGCTGGAAGAAAGGGAAAAGCCCCCAAGAACTTAATGTTTAATCAACCTGGAATAAGCCTAGAAGAGAGGATGTTATTTTAAAAAAAATAACTTAACTGGTTATAAAATATGTACATCAAATTATAATCTAGTCCTAATTCTCACTTAACCTCCTCTTTCAGAAAAAACTCAAACAATGGCAAAAATAAAAGAGCTCCATCTCAGACATGGTACATTATTAATCAATAAAGGTTCCTATCACTCACCTTATCCTAATCAGCTTGGGTGTTTCAAAAAAAAAAATACCTGTTCCATCGACTGACAGATGGACAGAGAAAATGATGTCTGCCCTTACACTGATGAGTTCCTGCTGCAAGGTCCAGAGCTCAGGAGCACCAGAGAGCAGAGAGCAGCACAGTGTTTGCCTAGCACATATAGGCTCTTAGTTTTGATCTCCAGCACGTGGGGCAGGGGCACATGATATCTAGCAAAGATGCCATTCATCAAAGGGCCCATGATTCTGTTTGAATGAAAAGTCTGCAGGTTCTGCATCATCACCAACATAAGCTGGGAGGGAAGTTTGGGGAGAAAAGGAAGTGACAGCTAATTAATAAGCATTCCAAAAATTGATTGTGGAGATGCTCACACAGCTCTTTAAAAAAAAAAAAAGTCAGATGGTTCAATGGGTAAACTCCTTGTAGCCAAGGCTGGCAATCTAAGTTCAATCCCCAGGATTCACATGGTAGAAGGAGAGAGAAGACTCACACGCGTTACCCTCTGACCTTTGTATGCATACTTTGGCATACATGTACCCATATACATACACACAAATAAATAAGTACATATTGAGAAACATTTACTGAATGCTTTATATAAGCAAGTTGCATGCCATGAAAATTGTTTCTAAAAAAAACTTTGATATGAAAAAGTAAATCAAAGAAAAGTTCAAATGTATCTATCACCCAAAGGACACTTGCTGACAGTCCACACTCCTCAGCCAAAGCTGTGGGAGAGACAGAAACCTTACTACAGGGCAGGGCTTCTCCAGGGGAAGCATCTGAAACGCAACTGCTATAAATAAAGTAGCAGCATGGGCAGAGCTGGGAAGGCAAACGTTTCTACTTGAGCTCCCACAGCAGAGGAACCAAGCTGACATCTTAGAACCCTCAGCTCTTAAAGCACTCAATGTAAAAAATTCTCTCCTGAGCCAGAAAGAACATTGTGCTAAGTTATTCCAGCTGAGAAATTCTCTGGGAAATGTGTGTAAAAGACAAGGAAACACCCCTGAAATATCTTGTTTGCATGGCAATCCTAAGGTTCTAACCCTTGCAAACAGACAGTAACACCGTCAGTCACTTTGGACGCCTGCCGTGACTCAGGCTGGCAGGCTCACTACCTGAACCTCTGTGGAGTTCAAGTTTGACCACAGGTCATGGGACAAAGGTACTATTCAATGACAACACTGTATTTCAAAACCAAATAGAGCACTTCCCTCTTGCTACTTTATTTCACTAGCCTTGCAAACCACAGAGTGTTACATTCCCTGCCAGGAGAGCCCTTGCTATTCCTTAGAAAGGATAAGGAATGCACTGGAGAAAGGCAAGGTTCAAACCACTATAAACAAAGCAGAGGGTGGGCTCTCTGGTTCACTCCTAGAACATTCTCCCCACTGTGTGTGTGGGGGGGGGGAGGGGACTGGGGATCAAATGGTTTATATCAGTGATTGAAGTGAAGCAAAATGTACAGAGAAAATAAAAAATCTTTATAATATCCGGAGTTCCAATATATCTGGGGACTCCTAGAAAGACCACCAAGTCTCCGACTTACTATACGTGACAGCCAAACTGGGGGATAAAGGCAGGAGAAACCAGTCCTTATGAGTGCCACACTTGGTAACAACCTTATTAGTCTAATATTTGCTCAGTTCTACTAGAGAAAACCATGGCAACACCATGAAATTCATTTTATTGACAACTAATCTTCTGGTCTCTTTCTGACATAATTAATGTTCAGGTTCATGTCCAGGCTAAGGAACACCCATGGGAAGGTGGATATGGCCAGCACAACATGGGGAACCCCTGTGCTCCTAAGGCAAGGTGGGTGGCAAGGAAGGGAATCTCCAGAAGCCCCCAGGCAGCACCATCAAAGAGATTCTGTCTGAAACAAAGACCAACACCCGAGACTGCCCCTTGATCTTCATAAGCACCCACCACACACACCACCCTACTTACCCCCTCCCCCGCCACACACACACACACACAGACACACAGACAAAAAAGAAACACATCCTTTAAACAATTGTATTCATTTCTCAGTTCCCCCAAGCTATTTCAAAAACAGTTCTCAAACTTTCAAAGTGAAGTGGGGTCCTCATGGGATATTCTTGTTTTGTATAACAAATGTGATCCCGAAAACCCATGTGTAAACTTATACTTCTAGAATTCAACCTTACTTATGTTTAAAGGAAGCAAAGAACCCTCTATGAAGTTAAGAATCTCAAACATACCCCATAATTTTGTGGTTCTGTAAATCTGAATTTCCCTATGCTAAATTTGTCTAAATGAGGGTTCATAGTTTAAATCAATGGACAAAGGGGAAACCACTTTTCCGAATTAAGAAAAGTACTATTTTCCAATCCTGAGAGAATCTCAGCTATTCCTAGAGGACAGTGGGGACCTTAAAGCTCAGCCACTTCAGAGTTTATATTTTATAAACAAGAGAAATCTGAAAGTCAGCAAGGCTAAGCAGGAGTGGGGAGAACTCTGCCAAATGTGCTGACCTTGGGGGCGGAGAGAGCATCTTAAGATGGAAAGCTGCTCTGCAAGAGTGAAGCCATCTCACAACTGTGATAATTCTGTAACAGCGCTCCCCTGTCAGACACAGCCTCCACCCCAACTATCAAACAGCGCCCTGACATGACAAAAAGGAACACAGATGACCTTAGAAACTTCTGGAGATAAGAACTCAGTCACATAGAGTCACAAAATACAGTGCCACCTGCACTTTCAAGTAGTCACACTTAATAATGTAAAGTTAACTGGATCAATCATAAACAACATTTACTTAAAACATCAGAGCTTTTGTGATACAATGTTATTTTAATATCTGTATACAAAAAAAAATATATCAGATGACTATAGGTTTTCTTCCTCTCTAGATCAGATTTTTAAAAAAAAGTAAGCTACTATTTCACAAATAAATCAAATATGAAAACAAATGACTGAAAAGCTGATTTCTGTATTGCATTTTTCTCGCTTTGGAAGAAAAAAGCAACTGAACGGAATTTAACAACATTACATAAAAATCCTGGAAGTTATGTAAAACAAATAACCTGAAGCTTTGTTCCCCCAAAAGGGGGGGGTGGGTAAGTGAGTGTATAATGATGGGTTTTATGTACATAAATGACAAATAAAGAATTACCACAAATACAAAATTATTCAAGATAAATATACTTCTTGAGACGTCTGTGGTAAAGCTTGCAGCTCGCATGAATAAATGAAGTCAGTTCACCCTACCTTTCCCATATCCCCTAGGCTTCTGCTTTCCTGTCACACAGCCCAGGCTGCTCTCCTTGCCTTCCAGCCACAGGAACACAGCAGGCCAGAGGCCGTCAGCCTGGCTCCTCAAGTTCACATCCTCAGACCCAGTGTCCTGACTGGCTCTCCTCCACTG
Source organism: Mus caroli (assembly GCF_978045245.1). NCBI lineage: Eukaryota > Metazoa > Chordata > Mammalia > Rodentia > Muridae > Mus > Mus caroli. Next base: position 929,219 of record NW_028227272.1, read on the forward strand.
CCCATTCTAGTTCCTGTCAAAGCCCCCTCTGTGTTAAAGACTTAGCTCAGTAATGGATACTGTTCCATGCCAGACTATATCCCAAACAGCTACACAAAACAAACTGGAAGGGCAGAGAAGGCCACAGGGCTTTGCTAGGAATGGCTAGGGAGTTCACTGAACAGAGGCTGTAGGGGGGCTACTGTTTGCTTTGGTTTGGTTTTGGTTCTTTTGTAGTGAGGATTGAATGCAGGTCCTCTAAGTCTTGCTAAGCACTCGACAGTGTCCACAGTGTAGAGTGTACAAAGCTGTACACTAGATAGGAGCAAGGACTAGTACCCAAGGCTGCTCTGTAATACACACATACATATACACACACACACATTCTCTCTCTCCCTCCCTCCCCCTCCCCACACTCAGATACTCAGACACAAACACTAGCATGCTCACACAGAGAGAGAAAAAAATTAAGCTTGTTTTTTTAAACAATTATTTTCACTTTACATCTTCTCAAAGACATTTAAAAAGTGGTTCTTAACCTTTCAAAATAAAGTGGAGGTCCCTTCGTATTTGTGGAGTGTCTCCAGAAACTCCATGGATATTAGTGTCATTCATAAACTCTCCGGTCCTTTATATAAAAAGGCACAGCATTTGCACATAATACATGCATGTATTCCTGGTGGGCCTTGGATTACTTACAATACCAACTATAAGTGATATGTAAATAGGCATTTATTCTAGACTGTGCAGGGAATACAGACAAGAAGAAAAGGCTGTACATATTCAATGGAGATGCAATTTGCTTTTCAGAATAATTTCTATCTGAGGTTGATTGAGCCCACAGATATGGAACTCTGAAGAGGACAGAGGGCTGTGTGACCACTGCTGTGTGACCACTGAGCAGCTAGAATATGTCAGCAGTGCTTAAATTGTAAAAAGCTCTTATCTCAAAACAGTGCAGCAGGGTGGAAAGAAATCACTCACAAATAAGTCAGTCAGACACAGGAACACCTAAGGGAAATGAGAGAAGCCAGCACCCTCTCCCAGGAGGCACTGTTCAGAGCAAGGCTCCCAGGAAGGGAACTACTGCAACTGTCTTCCAGAACCTTCCATAGCTATACTGAGTATATTTCTCAGCTACAAACAGGTCATCTTCATCTTGGTGTAGGGTTTTTCTTTTGCTGATCTTTGCCACCATTTATCTATATTTGCAGACACATGTCCTTCAGCAGACCTTAGTGGGAAGATACTGTAAAAATAAATGCCACATTGCTTCATAATTGCCAATTGCAAGAATGTAAATGAGAGCTTCCCAGTAACTTGGAGATGTACGTGGCTTTCCTCTGCAGTTTATTTCTTCATGTAAACATGAATATACTATTAATTTTCCATTCAAAACAGGAGAGGGTAAACTTTAGCTGTCTTTCTGTATAAACATATCAGAAAAACTGAATTAATGAGATTTCAATACCTATAATTTCTTGGTTACTTAAAAATGCTACTGAGAAGAAAATCTACCATAAGCCACTGGGGTTGCATGAAAAAGGACATGGCAGCCAAGCTGTGGGGCCCCCACATGCTTAAGATGATACAAATTGGGTATCAAAATGGAGTGTTCTGTAGAGGGGTGGCTCAGCAGTTAAGAGTGCTTGCTGCCCTCCAAGAAAACCTGAAGTTTGGTTCCTAGTCTCTATGTTGGTGACTCACAACTGCCTATAATTCCAGTACCAGGGAATTGACACACTTCTGGATCCCACTGTCAACTGAACTCACACACACATGCCCACAAAGACACACAAGCACACACATGATTAAAAATAAAAATACTAGCCAGGCAGTGGTGGCACACGGCTTTAATCCCAGCCATTGAGAGGCAGAGGCAGGTGGATTTCTGAATTCAAGGCCTGCCTGGTCTACAGAGTGAGTTAAAGGATAGCCAGAGCTACAGAGAGAAATCCTGTCTTGAAAAACCAAAATAAATAAATAAATAAATAAATAAATAAATAAAAATATTTCAGAAAAAGATCTTCAGCTGGATGTGGTAAGACGTGACTTTAATCCCAGCACTCAGGAGGCAAGACAGGCAGATCTCTGAGTTCAAGGCCAGCCTTGTCTAAGAGCAAGTTCCAGGACTCTGTAGCCAGGGCTACACAGAGAAACTCTGACTCACGAAAAAAAAAAAAAAAAAAAAAGTAAGATCTGTAATGGAATACAATATCAACTAATATAAATCAAATAAAATCCAAGAGAAGTCTATATGTATTCATGAAGAAACCGCTGTTCCTTGAGAACGCTGTTAAGAAAGTACCTGGGGGCTGGAGAGATGGCTCACAGGTTAGGAGCTCACACTGCTCTTTCAGAAGAACAGAGGTCGGTTCCCAGCAGCTACCTCAGGTGGCTCCCAACCACCACCACCCCCCGGAACTCCAGCACTGGATTGAGAGCCAGCTCCAAGGCCTCCACAGGCAAGCCCCCTCACCCATGTGTCATTAGAACAGTCTCTTCTTAAGAAAACCAATTTGGAACATGGCTGGCAAGGTGGCTCAGTGTCACTGCTACACAAGCCTGAGGTCCCATGCTGAAAGAAAAGAGCCAGTTTTCAAACGTTCTCCTCTGGTCTCCACATCCCACTTGTGCACAATGGTGATATTGCAATGTGTGTATGCACACATACAGAATACACAAAAATAAAGTTTTCAAAAGAACCCACCAAAATAAAGAAGGAAGGAATGAGGCCAACGACACAGAAACCTTTACACACGTGTCACAGTGATAGGATTTCACAGCAGGGGACAACAAGTAAAACTGCTGTGTGAACCAGAAAGGGATAGAGAGACGTAAGGTTGCTCTGGGCACTGCTGAAAAAGAATCACCCCGTTCAATACCGTCAGCTGCTGGACTGAGTCTCTGATGAGTTCCTGTGAGCCAAGTCCTTCCTAAGCACTTGACATGTACTCAACATTTAATTGCCATAACTCAGTGAGGTGGGTGCTACTGTTTTCTGATGCATTCCTTTGGATTTAAGTACTGAATTAAGCACTTACTTGGTGACTCTTTCTGATCGTTTGAACATTATAAATTACTGAATCTCTCCCTATTTCACTCTAAAGGACTGACAAAATAGAGACAACAGGAGTCTGTCTTGCTCGGCATTATATAAATAAATGTAAATATAAATAATATAAAAAAAAATCACACATCCAGGTCATATACTCCAGTAGAGGAACACAGTCTATCACCAGATCTTTGTCCATGCTTTGCCAAGGGTAGGAACTTCTTCAATATTTAGTGGATAAATAAAAGAGTTTACAGTAGAATAACAGCTTTTGCTTAAAGTTCAGCCATATCTCCAGGCTCAAAAAGTTGAGGATTTTCCCATAATTCCTCAATTATCTAGTGCCACATCACTGTAAGTACCTCAAAGCTGTAGGGGCTTGAAGCTGCCCAAAAACAATATTGGTGAGCTCCGGGAGTTTGCAGTGAGGAAGCTGCCAAGCTCAGCTGCTACAGTGTAACCAGAGCAAGCTGTAGGGCTTGCAGTCTGGACACTTGCCCTTCAGGCCCAGTCCCTGGTGTGTTCTGGGTTTCAGTGTTCACCAGACAGAGTGTAGCAAAGAAGAGTCCTCTGTGAGGACAAATATAACTTGCCCCAGAGGGGAAGACTTGCAACTGAATGGCCATTGCCACTATGTAAATAAGTCACTTGGTTGATCACTTGAATCCTCTCATCTAACTCTCCCCTCCTGAGCGACAACCTCTGAGGATCTGCCCTCTGTGCACTTACAGCTCCCCGGCAGCCTGTCCAGATCCTGCAGTGAAGAGACACAGCACAGAAAACATAAACCAAGCACCTAACCACTAAATTATACGGCAAGAGAGTAGGCACTTTTAAAAGCTGCAAAACAACACCAATGTTCTCACAGAGGAGCTTTAAGGAAAAGCAAAATTTTTGAACTAAAGTCACTAGTTCCTTCCACAGTAGATGCAAAATGCCTGTCACATGCCTATTTGGGCAATATACACTTAGCACTGCCCTTCTTTCTTTTCTAATTCTTTGTGTGTGAACAGGGCTTCAACTAATTCAGGCTGTCCTCAAACTTTATATAACTGAGGATGACCCTGAACTTCCCATCCTGCCGCCACAGCCTGCATGCTGAGAATACAGGCGTAACCACTGGTCCTGGTGTTATACAGTGTTGCAGATCAAACCCATAATACCATGCATGGTAGAGACAAACACTGCTAGCAGTCATCTTTGAGGTCACATAGCAGGATGTTTGTGAGGGCAAAACTATTTTCATAAAGTCTTGAAGACCTTATTTGCCTTCGCAGCATAGGTGTGTCATGGTGTTACAATAGCTACAGGGGGTAAAAACACTCATGTCGTGCGCTACACAAGGCAGAGGACCAAACTGTACTGTCATGGCACTCTTAGCCACGCCACGCACGCAGAGGAAAATAGTCTCACTGAAGAATGTCCTTGATGAAACAGTAATAATTAATGACTATTAAATCTCAACCTTGAATATGTCTTTTTAGTAGTCTCTGTGATAAAACAGGAAACACACCTCCAGCACGATGCCACATGCCAAGGTCCCATGGCTGCCAGGAGAGCCACTATGCAGCCAGGGGCTGCAAGCTGAATTGGTGGCTTTCTCCTGGAACATCATCTGTACTTGACCTACAGACAAACTCTAGACAAGTCTGAGTGCTGCCAGACTGCTTCTGAAAAACTAACAAAATGAAGCTGTTGCTTCAAGGAAATCAAAAGTGTTTGCTGTCCATGATCAAAGCTCAGACTCTGAAGTGGGAAAAAATTCAGATTTCTCCAAATGACCATGTACATCGCTATAAGTCACAGCTGAAGAGAAAGTTCATTAAAACACCCAGTGAAACATCCTATGACAACATATGAAAGAAGCTGAGAACAAGGCCCAGGGTTCCTTGTCATCACGAAGCTTTAAGAAACTCCTGCTTGTTAATGTTGGCATGGAGTCAAAGAAAAATGCCCACAGTGATCTCAATACCATGGCCCTTCACTTCCCAAGGCCTCGTATGCATCAAGAGAGATGTGCTATGCGCTACACGTCCTTCACTACCCAGGGACAGAGCGCACGGAGGCGGTACAACACAGCTGGACACTAAGAAGGCTAACAAGATGGGTTTCCATTGTTCAGAGTCTATAATTTCTCAAATTAACTTTTGATTAACACAGACATTAAACAAACTTGCAAAACAGACTTCCTGTTCTCACTAATTCCTTATGTCTGAATATAGTTACTTCTTATATATTTTTGTTTTTATTAAAATATTATTTATATTAATTTCTCTATTTTGGTTTCTAATGTGGTAAAAGAAAATCTATGGATAAACAGTGACCTCAATAATTGAGGAGTGTAAAGAGACCCTTAGACCAAATGCTTTGAGCTACTAGCTCTGAGAAGGTCTCATAAACTGGAATGTCCCGCTTTCTTCACCCTGTTCGTAAGTCTACACAGTCCGCACAGTTGGCCTCCAGTGCCTCTGCCCCATTGTCTCTGCAGTAGGAAGGAGAAGGCTGGCATCCTCGCTGACTCCGAGGACCTGAGTCTTCCACTCCACTCAGCACAGAGTGTGGGGAGCAGGTGTGGCAGCAGTCCCAAAGGCGCCAGGGACTGCAGCTAAGTCGTAGGATTTGCACCTGACTTCCTCATATAAGCCACAACCATCTGAGAGCTGCGCAGGTGCACCAGGATACTGGCGAATCCATTCTGATGGAGATATGCCCCTGCTGCCCTGATTAGCTGAAGCTGCATACCTGGTGAGGTGATGTGGCCTGCTGTGCGTGGATGGGAACTGAGAGTATATAAGAGTGAGAGGCCCAGGGCTCGGGGTCTTTCGCCTACACAGTCAATGCGCAGCCCAATAAACGTGTGCAGAAGGATCCTATTGTGGTGTCTTTCTTGCTGGCGAGTCAGGCGTCCCACAACAAAGGGTACCAGTCACTCCAGTACACACGAAACACCGGATTCCCAAGGTCGGGACACAGCGAGAGTCACAGCGTTCTCTGGTGAGCCCGCCCGTTCCCCTGGCCCATCCCTCCGTCTGTGCAAGCCAGGCATCCCTCCCTGTGAGGCTCAGCTCCTTCTCTTTATAAAACCCCTCTGGTGTTTGTTTCTAGATGCTGCTTAGGAAAGTCTGAAGTCTCTTGAATGCCACCTGCACATGAGCCAGAGCCCCATGGATGTGGTGCTGCTTTCTCCCACTCTTTTTGTGGCCACACAGATGAATAGTGACTACAAAAACAAGCACATCAAAATCCCACCAGAAACACCAAAACCATTACCGCCTGCCAAAGGCTCAGACACACCATACCCAAGCATAGAAAAGTCAGTGTGGCATTGAGAGGCAACTCTGGCCCATTAGCAAAAACACAATTATTATGAATCTTCTTTTTAGTGTCCTACGTTTTTAGTAATTCTACCCTAAAATATTACCTTCTTTTCCTCTGCATTCCATCAGAAATTCAGCAAACGGTATTCTTAATTTCCTTGCCAAAAGTTAATTCACTCAAAAGCTTATCTTGGGAATTAACAGCTGTGAGCAAATTACTTAAAGCCACGTAATTTGGTCCCACAGGGCTTGACAAGGTTGTTATAGAAAAGGCCAGGACGGCAGCACATGCACTTGAGAGGCCGAAGCAGGAGGACTGCAAGCTTAACCCAGCCTGGGTTATACGCACACTATGTAGCAAGGCATCATCTCAGACAGACCAACGGAACTCCCAGGGCTGCAGCTCCACAGCTGGCTGTCGTCGCCTCTGCCAGCTGTGGAGCCACATTTTCGGCTTCGGCTTCTCTAAGCCACTTGCTTCCTGTAGGCTGTGTTTCTGTGTGTTTGGGAGATGTTACCCAAGCACGCAGTGGTGGGAGCTGAGTTGCTCTCCCGGGGGCTCCACAGCCTAAATTTTGGGGAAATGTCTTTATCTGTATGACTAACGGTGCAATGGCTACCAGGAATTCTTTCTGTAAGGCTTCAGCCTATCCACATAGGGCCAGGGCAGCTGGAGGCAAGTTCAAAGTTTTACTCTCTGCCCCCATCTCTGCATCTACCACAGGAAGAAGCAAACCTCTGGATAACAGTCCTCATCTTTGGTCACAGCACATAAGAATGGCCACGATCTCTCTAGCTTTGAGGTTTATCTCAACACTACAGCAGGAGCATTCTTCCTGTAGCTCATATTTAGCTGTTTCGCCTCGGTTTCATAATTGCTGTTACTCTGTGGATTATTTCCAAAACCTTGAGCTTCTCCATTACCCCACTAGCGAATCCCGTGTGAGACTAGAGAGCTAACTGCTCACTCAAAGCTCAGCCTCTATGTGATGAGAACAGGACATTTTATCATTTGTACCCTATTGTAGATCCAGAACCTAGAATTGGGCATGAGTCACGGTTTCCAGACCTGTTCATATTCTTCGGCCAGATCCATCTCCCTCCATTCTTACCACAGCAACGCCACACCAACCCTTCCTCACTCCAGAAGATCCCCAGGTCTGTTCCGGAAACATGAAAGGCTCTTTTACCTCAAACTGTGAAACAGCCACACCCCATCCCCGCCTCTGATTAAGCCTAGCTTGGGGTCCCATCCGGTTATCTTAATACTGCTGGCACCTGACCCTCATCTCCACTGACAGCGCAGCTTACCTTCCCTCAGGCCACCCCCAACCCCTCACCTAGGATTTGTTCAAACAGCACATTCATCTTCAGGCTCCTCCCAGGCTAGAAGCCCTAGAACTGAGTTTTCAGTTTGAGATCACCAGGCCTTTTACATAAGTCCCAACAGGGGCTCCTTCCCTCGTTTGAGAGTCTGGATCAAATGCAAACTCTTTAGGGCACCCATTGCCTTCCTAGTCCTGATGAACTGAGTCCAACAGCCCAACCCTACTGAGAAACATGAATGACAGTCTAGGCCCAAGCCGTCTGCTCTGTACTCGGCACACTTCCTTTGCCCATCTGTAGAGCTTAGGCTCAGGACTCACTCTGGCACGTGCCTCTCTCTAGGTCCCAAACATATAAACACACTCGGCAACAACTCTGCCAACCAGGGCCTTGCCAAGGTCAGGAATGCCATGGTCCATTCACAGTGGTGGACATAGATAGGTGTGTTATAATCAGGGGGAGACAGTTAGACAGACAGACAAAGGAAAACAGAGGGAGAAATATGAATGAGAAGAAATAGGAGATCAGCATTCCATTCAGATCCTTTAGGCAGAGGTGGCCCTGCTATGCTGCCACAATTCCAGAATACAAAGGGGAGACAAGAAGCAAAGAAGGCAAACAGGTTTCAAAAGGGGCTGGGAGCTGGGCAGAGAGATGCTCTTGCCACAGTCCTGTCCATGTGTTTTTCAGAATGAGCAGAGAAAATGGAATAAATAAATAATAAATAAATCACTCTTGAGAACATGGTTCAAGGAGAGAATACTGAACTTAAAAATCAGCAACAATTCATCCAAGCCTTTTCTTCCTTCCCTTTCATCTTTTCTCCCTTCCCTTCCTCTTCTTCCTTCCCTTCTCCATCCATTTACAAACCTTTTGTACACATCTCATGTGCATTTCTTTTTAAGTTAACTTACCACATTTACACTATTCGGAACGATTAAGCTTATTTGCAATTAAACTTTAAACTGCTCCCCCACCCCAGAATTTCTTTTTGTATTTTTCTTGAGGGGATTTCTTTGAGCCCCTGGGTCTATAAGTAACAGCTACTATTATTTTTGAAGTCCAAATGCTATATATCACACAAAGCACACCTCACAAAACTGCCTCCACTATCCTGTGACCCAACACATTCGATCTTTACATACACTGCAGTGCAGTGCGGTCCAACACCACAGGTCACAACTGTGCCACAATCCCTGTCATGGAGGGCTTTCATCCACTGATACCATGAAGCCCCAAAGCAGGGGCCACATTCATAACTGGAAAGACATTTGTCATAGCAAGATCTTTCCAAGGGAACTCAAAGCATCACTTGTGAGCTGGTCAATGCCCACGTTCAAATCTCCCTAGACCAAGGGAATTCTCTGGAGAAATTTTTCCTGCTATGTCTATAAATTGCTTAACAACTAATAAAAACTCAGGAGAAAGAAAACCCACACTGGCCAGAGAAGAATAAATGGCAAGGGAACTCAGATCACAAACTCCCACAGAACTCCCTGCAGTGCTATAAGCCTGCACAAGAACAACTCAGCCACTCTCTCATTTCCCCATCTGATTTAAACCACCACCTCTCCTCCCTAAGTTCCCTCTCCTGGGGTTTTTTAATTGTGTAATTATTCGACATTTGGATACCACAAAACACAATACTGCTTTAATGTAGCTTTTCAAAATTGATGTTAATTCTATATACTTCTAAAATAAATGCTCCCTCAGTCCTGAAGGTTTATAAAGTGGTGGTGCACGACTTTAATCCCGGCACTCAGAAGGCAGAGGCAGGAGGATCTTGTAAGTTTGAGGCCAGACTGTCTATAGAGCATGTTCCAGGATAGCCAAAGATACAAAGAGAAATCCTGTCTCCAAAAACCACCACCACCACCACCACCACCACCAGGACAGTAAAACACTGTTTAAAAGTGCAGGGGATGGGATCCTTTTCTGGGTCCCATTTTATACATCCATTTTCTAGACCTCAAAGACTTTTGTTCTACACAAAAATAAGAAAATAAACAAAAGTAAAATGTAACCCAGCAAAAATTCCAAGAACACTAAGGACCTTAAAACTAAGGGCAAATAACAAAAAATAAAAATAAAAGAAAAAAAAAAAAAAAAAAAAACTAAGGACAAAGAACCAGATGCAAATGTGAGGGATGAAAAACTTCCCAACAGCTGCTGAAAGATAGAAATGAAAACTTAGGAGAGGGGGAGGGAGGGCAGGAGGGTCAGGGGAGGGAAGATTGATGACTGCACACTAACAGGCACACATGTCTAATTCCCCAGGATCCTACAGAACAGAGTCAGCTTCCTAGCCCTATTTTGACCATAAGCAAAGCAAGGCCTGAAGAAGAAAAGGAGTTTGGGGTTAACAGTTTTGTCAAAAGAGATAGGGAAACACCTACATGGAGTTTAAGGGCAATTTCTTTAAGTGCTAAAAAGTTGTAACTTTCAAAGGTCTCTGATACCCACACACACTCACTTGGCTTTCTACCAGAATTTCAGAGACATCGCAGCCAACAGGCAGGGTGTGAGTTTTCAAAGTTCTCCTTCCTTTAAGGTCTCATCTAGGTCAGCCCTGTCTCCGTGTTCCTGTCTGCACTGTGACTAGGTCTATAACATCTGACTCACTAGAAAAAAAAAAAAAAGGCACACTGATTCCCCACAGTCAGGTGTACCGATACAGCCAACTGCCTCCAGACACTATCGCTGGAAAGAGGTTTTTCAATTATTAATACCATGGAATGCAAACAGGATGGGGAAGGGAGAAGACAAAGAAAAGCACGTACCTTTCAACTGGTCAGCAACCACACTCTGCCCAAGGCGCTCAATAACTCTCCCATCTTCCATTTCATACCTGTCGTCTAAGTATTTTGCAGTGGCCTCAGATATGTGAACTTTGCCAGCCACTCCCAGCTGCTCCATGAGATTAGCCAAGTTCACATCGTTGGACCACACATCAAATTTAAACCTCCTCATGCCCAGGATGCCACACAGGACAGTCCCCGTGTGAACCCCAACACGCATGTTCACCATCTCTTTCTTCTCCTGGCAGAACTGCTCGATGGCTTTTATCATGCCTAAGCCCATTTCAATGCAGCAGTAGGCATGGTCTGCCCGGGGCTCCGGACACCCTGCCACACAATAGTAACAGTCTCCCAGAGTGCTGATCTTCTCACACTTGGTCTCCTCACACAAGCGGTCAAAGCGACCAAACAGATCATTGAGTAGACCTACCAAGGCATGAGCAGATTTGTTGGCGCTCATCTTGGTGAAACCCACAATGTCTGCAAATAAAATACTGACTTCTTCAATCTGCTGCATCTTAAAGGGGCGGAATGCTATCGGTGCCTTCTGTATGGAGGACTTCTTCTTCCTGTTCTTGGGACTGGAGGTGGCATGCCTCTTGACGGAATTCTCACTCTCCTCGTCCCCTTGTTTCATTAAGTCGTCAGCTATGATTCTTGGCATCACTGAATGAATCATCCTTTCTTTCAGGGCTTTCTCTACTTCCAGATCTTTGCCGTGCATAATGGATTGTCCCACCTTGAGAAAGGTGCTCCTGGACCTCACCTGAGACATGACAAACAGATGGATCCCGATAGCGTGAATGCACACGTGAAGCAGGGCTCTGCTCAGCAGCTCCCAGTGCAGGGCCCCAGGGCCCGGGGAAGGGTAGCAGTCTTCGTTTCGGAAATGGTAGCCAAAGGTCTCAAAAAGGACAGAATAGACCACCCCCAAAAACAAGCTCAGGTACAGAGGTAAATGCATGACTGTGTAGAGCAAAAAGAGCACTTCGATGCATATGGAGAAGCTTCCAACTTGAGATAAGCAAGTGTCCGCCGGAGTGGCCGTGAGAGTATGATTGGAGCTGTCAACACGTCCTGACAGAGGTGTCCAAACCTGAAACTGCGCAGCCAGGGTCAGGGCGAACACCAGCAGGGTGAGAGCCAGCGAGGTCCACGCATAATGCCGGGCGTACAGCTTGGTGAAAGTAAACAGGAAAAAGCCCACACACACCACCAGGAAGCATAGAGCCGGGACCACCATGACAATCACTTTGGATCTCATGTGGACAGCGAAATAGATGCTCCAGAGAAGGCAGGCGAAGCCCACATAAAAGAGTGCGTACCGGAAGCGGCGCTGGGTCTGCGGAAAGCAGCGCTCCAGGCAGGCCTCCTCCAGGTTCATGGAGTCAAATTTGGGGTCCCACCACCGGCTGGAGGCCCTCTCAAAAAGCTGGGGCAGCTTCTTCTGTCTGCGCAGGCGACCCCCGCCGCCAACCCTCCGGGGAAGGCCCCCTGAGTCTCCCGAGCTGCTACAGCTGGAGGAGATGCTGTACTTGCAGTGCTTCGGGTGGGTGTTGGAGGACAGCTGCTTAGGGTTGATCTTGACCCTCACGCTGTTGCTGTCTCCGCTTGAGTCGCAGCTCACCTCGGTGCTATGGTGATGCAGCAGCTGCTGGTGGGGTGAGGAAGCCATGTTGCCGAGTTCTTGGAACCTTTCCCGACCAGGTCAGGGGTACCTGCAGGCAAAACCAGCAGAATTAGAGCGGCCTGACTACACACACTCCCGGAGGGCCACGCGACCTGTGCTTGTCGCGAGTGCGAGCTCTGGCGAGCCACTTGGGAAGGCACCATATGCTCACCAAAACTGCCCATAAAGGCGAATAAACGCGCCAAGGCGAGCGAGAACCGCACGGGCCGTACCTGGTGCTCCCGGGGTTCTCGTGCCGCGGCCGCGCTGAGTCTTGGGTCCCCGGTAGCGCTGCGCTGCGCTCCCCTCGGGCGCCGTCGCCCGCTGGTGGCCTCTCCCCGTGCGCCTCCAACTGCAGCTCCAGAGGGAAGTTCAGACCTTGAGCGCTCCGGGCACCGGGAGCAGCTTTCGCAAAAACAACTCGGGAGGCGAGCACCGCTTCATCCTGCCGCAGCAGCGCCCGGTGCGGTGCGTCAAAGCGCCCGGGCCGACCTGCGGCTCCTGCCGCGTCCCGTCCCCGTGCCACTAAGCACCAGCGGGCTACCCTGCCCCGCGCCCCTGCTCACGAGCTTGAGGAGCCCGAGGGCCGCCCGTCCGAGCGGCCGGTCTAGCAGGGCCTGCTGCCCGCAGCCGAACGCACCCCCGCCCAGAGCCGAGCTCGGGGCACTGCGCGGGCCCCTCCACAGACCGCGGTGCGGGCTGCCGCAGAGCCTGACTCCCGCGACGCCGGCTGGCCAGCACGCCGGTCGTCCGCACGCCGCGCCCACGCCCCAGGGGCCCTGCCTGAGCTACAGATGCCGCTGCGGCTGCGCCCGCCGCCCGCTCTCCCGCAGCCGCTGCCTCAGGTCGGAAGAGTAGCAGCCGCAGCCGCAGCCGCCGCCACCACCATCTCCGGCCCCCTCCCCCTCCCCCTCCCGCTGTCACTGACAGACGCGCGCCCGCGCCGCCCCTCTCCTCTGCCGCAGCGCGCACGCGCGGCCCGTCACCGCACGCACGTCACCGCCGGGTCCGGGACACGCGCACCAGCAGCGCGCCACCCCGCCTAGGAGCGCGCGCCCGGCTCGGGGCTGCAGCGGGGCGGGGCCGGGCGGACGCGCTCTGGGCTCCGCCCTCCGCCCCGGGCTGCTCCGCGCCTGGGCCGCCTGCTGTGGGCACCAGGCCTCCGCCTTCTTCTAAGGCCTTGGCTGTCTCTGACTACTTGCCCGGCAGCCGGGCCCCCAAGTCCGCACAGGAAACATCTAAGCTCAGTTTACCTTTTGGATACATCGAAGTTTTCAGTCCCTGGCTTTGCTCGATTGTGACCTCCCTCCCCTTCTGCCAGCAATGTAGGAGTGTTCCCAGTGGTGCTAGGCCCCTCTGAACTTGCTGGGGGATGGAAATGATCATCGCTGGCCAAGCCACCTCTGATAGCTTCTAAAGTCGAGCACCACGGTGGACCACCTTTGCCAACCCCCTGGGGAAGTTATCTTCCCGACTTTGAAGACCTCTCATTCTTCACATGAACAACTGTTTTTCCCTCTCCACAAGGAAAACTTTCAAAGAAATCAGCTTCCCATGAACAAGTTCTACATCGGTCTGTGTATAAACTCTGGCCTGAATAAACACAATTCTATATTCCCTGGTTGCACGCTGGCTGCCACACGGTACAGTGTTTTTCTGCAACCACAGGGGACTGACTGACCCTTCCTTCCCACAGCTCTCGAGGCCCATCCCAGGCATCCACAGTCACTGTGGAATTCAGGAATAGGGAGGTAAAATATAGACTATCTATACAACCGAATATTATTCGACTATAAAAATGAAGTACACTTGCTACAACCTCTGAAACACACTGGGTAAAAGAAACCAAACACAAGAGGCCACATATTGTATGATTGTATTAATGTGAAATGCCCAGAACAAGCAAATCTATAGGGAAAATACAGGTGATGGATGCCTGCGGTTGTATGAAGAACTAGGTATTGACTACACTATCAAGCCTGGGGTTTCCTTTTGGGGTGATGAAAACATCTGGAACTAGTGAGGACACAACGCCATGGATTCTGTAGTAGGTATACTTCATGAGCGTACTAGTGTCTTTGGATTACTTTAATGATAAGTACAACTGCATAAATGGTAAATTTTATGCAGTATGTATTGCACCACAATAAACAGATAGGAACTTTTGTTAAAGTAAACGTGTCATTGCTGATATATTCCAGCTCAAAGTGCAAAATCTCCATCTAATTATGAGAAAACATCTGAGGAAGGAATTTAATCTGAAAAATACTCCACAACCAAACTGCCAAGTGCTCTTCACAGTGCCAGGGTCACCAAACACAGAGCCTAAGGTATTGTCACAAGTAAGGGGCAAATTGTCATTAAAGGGCAAAGTAGAACAGGGGAAAAAAAAAAACAGTGGGAAGGCAGCTGGTGAAACATGCAGTGTATTTAATGGCATCCCCATGTCCCACCGTTACCCAAGACATTAACATTAGGGGAAGCTGGGTGTAGGTCGCAGGGGAACTCCCTAGTATTTTTACAACATTTTCTAACTCTAAATTTTTTTCAGAATAAAGCTAAAGATAGAAAGATTTGTTTATTGAGCAGGAACTATGTGCCTCCTGTATCTGAGGTTTGGAAAAGCGGAGCACACACCAATAGCTAATGAGTAACAGTGGCCAGCTGGTACTGACCCGAGTGTCCCAGTGCCAGAGGCCAGCAAGCACTTTTCCTCATGACCTACTGTTGACCACAACCCCCTGAGGAAGATATTATTGCCCCTCACTTAGAGACATGAAGACAGGAACTGGAAAGTAACATGCCCAAAGTCCCACAAAAGGCAATAATAAGTTCATATTTTAAAAGCAGACCTCAGACTTTGGAAGCTCTGACAGACTTTGAAGCTCACTGTGACCCACACAGGCCCTGCCTGTCTCCTCTCAACCCACCTTGGTGAGAGGCTCTGAGAAACAAGTCTCACCATTTCCATTTTTCTCTCTTAATGCATTGCTACCTCACTCCCTGGTCACCTTAAAAGACAGGAAAGCTCACCTCTCTGCACTTCTCCTTGCCTCCCACAAACCACTTCAGTGCACCCGCCATTTATGGTAACTTTCAAATTCCTGACTTTACCCTACAACATTGTTCAATGTGGGTAATAAACATGCTTGTGTCTTTCCTTCTCCTCTCTGTGTGTTTCTGGAAGCCGTGAAGCTGCATTCCCTGCTGTTGAAGCCTATAAGCTGCCAGAGATGTCTGACCTCCAGGCTAGGGTGTGGATCATTCTGTAAGCCCTCGGGGACTGAAATTTTGGTACCAGCACTGTACACTAAGCCATGGGTAAGGTCGTGTGCGTCCTAATCTTTACTACGCCATGGAAGGACAATTGGGTTATGATGATGACAGAATCCACTCAGCCTGGATGTAACAGCGAGTTCTGAAAAAAAAAATATATATATACATATATATATGTATGTATATATATATATATATATATATATATATATATATATATATATCATGATATCATAATGCTAAAAGCCAGGAGGATCTACAGAAGAGTCTGACTTCTCTACCTCCACAAAGTACAAAGGCCTTCATACCCAGGATGTATCGATTGATACATCCAAACATCCTTTCTCCAAACACCCAACACATGGTGCTACAAAATCCTCACTCAGAGTGCACATGCTGACCCAGTATGAGTTAGAATGTGTTTGCACAAACTCTACAAACACCTACAGAAAGCTTTGCCTGCCCCTGCCTCTGATCTCACTTTCCCTCATCTGTAAGGTTCCCTGCTCATTGAGAACTTTGATGCCAAGGCATAAGAAGTCACACAGGGGCTGAGAGATGGCATAGTCAGTAAAATGCTTGCCGTGGGCACATGAAGACAAGAGTGCTGGTCCCCAGCACCTACATAAAAGGTGAGAGGAAGGTTACAGCTGTAACCTCAGCACTGGGGAGGCAGAGACAGGGGGATTCCCAGAGCTCACTGGACAGCTAGTCTTGACAAACTGGTATGCTCCAGAGTTGGTAAGAGAACTTGTCTCAAAAATAAGAGGGGAGTGTGACTAAGAGAGACACCTGACATCAATCTCTGGTCTCCACACACAGGTAGGAAGGTACACACAGGCATGTACACAACACAACACACACAGCCTTCAGAGAAAGTAGCATGTTTACTGAGTTCTGGGCACAGTCATTAAGACAGACCCTGAGATCTTAGCAGTGCTCGTGTTATTTGGATGGTCAGGAGGGCAAGGTTCTTGGAAAGCCACCCGCTGGAAGATGCACTCATCTTGCTTCTTTTGAGTCATGCCCAAGGCTGCCAATACAAGCTGTGCGTCGGAGCACTGATGGTAAGCTTGCCAGACGCCACCACACTTTTCCATCATTGACTTCCTGGTCTAGGTGGTGTTCCTGAGTCTGGAGCCTTCAGGTTGACAGCGCCAGTTGTTACAACGAAGTAAAGAAGATTGATTGAAGACTACCAATATTTTTTGCAGATTCTCTTATAATCCAGGAGTAGTCAAACTAGCTACAGGTATCCCAGCAAGTCTTCAGGGAATAATACATGAAATAAGATGTATATAAAATAATTACTCTTGACTTCCTTTATTTTTATTTACTTGTTATTATTTCTAGTTTTTTGAGACAGGGTCTCTGGTAGTTCAGGCTGGCCTTGAATTTGCTAGATAGTTGGCTCTTAAATTCTTGCTTTTGCCTCCTAAGTGCTGGCATGTGTCACCACACCCAGATTCGGCTGTTTTTAATAAGCAGGACAAGCAACACCTTATATAATATTCATGTGTTGGCAGCTCTTCTCTGCCTACACTTGAGGCTTTGCTCTGAACCCAAAACTAAAATTTGGGATGGGTGTGTATGTGATCTCCTGCAGCAGGGGAGACAAGCCTACTCAGGTGACTGTGTTTCAAAGTAAGGAGGGGCTGGTTGGTGGCTTCAGCAAGGAAAGATTAAAGAGGACTGGAGGGTCAGCGTAAGACACGATGCCATCACTCAGGTTTGTCATCTGCCCCAGCTCCCACTGAGTGTCTGTTAAGCTCTTGTCATCCCATTCCATGTCTGTCAATAGACAAACTGGGAAATGAATAAGAGAAACTGCAGGAGTTGTGGAATGGTTTAAACAGTATCCTGAAAAATTCATGTTCACAGGGAACATCAGGAGTTAACCAGGCTTACAATCTTATCTACACTTTCTGAATGTTGCTATGACAAGCCTGGCTGAGACACGGGGTCTTTGCACATGTAATTAATGAAGGTTAAGTTATCCTGGACCAAGGTCAGCTTAAATCCAATGACTAATGTCCCCATAAGAAAAGAAACATGAGGGAAAGGCCATGTGAGGATGGAAACAGGGAGCGAGTAATGCACTGCCAGGTGCTACCAGAGGTAGGAAAAGCAAGAGATCTGCCTCTAGAACAGCACTTCTAAACTGTGGGTTCCGCCCCCTTTTGGTTGCTTATCATTTACAATTCATACAAGCAATTCATAACAGTAGCAAAATTAGTTATGAAGTTGCAACAAAATAATTTTATGGTTGGGGGGTCATCACAACATGAAGAACTGTATTAAGGGGATCACAGCATTAGGAAGGCTGAGAACCACTGCCCAGGAACCTTCAGTAGGAGTGTATTGCCAGACATTACAGTTCACACCTGTAATCCCAGTACTTGGGAGACTGAAGCTGGAGGATTTCCCTGAGTTCTAAGTAACCGAAGACTGCATCAACAAGACTCCATCTCAACAAATAAAACACACACACACACACCACATACACACACACACACACACACACACACACACACAGGAACATGACCCCACTGCCACTCTGACTTCAGAATCCTGGCCTCCAGATCATAAGGGTATAAATTGTTCTTGTTCTGAGTAACCTAGATTGTAGACAGTTTTTTTTTTTTTTAATGGAGTGGAAGCCTAATGCAAGCTATTTCAAATCACAAGAGCCTGAACTATAAAGAACTGTTATGTGACCCCTCTAACCAGAGTGAATAAAACCAGAGGAGAGGTGGGAGGTGATCCCCCACTTCACAGCAGATTTGAGCAGACCTTCAGTGTCATAAGAGCCCAAGGGCTTCTGGGTTCCCAAGGATATCACAAGACCAGATGAAGTCCGGAAGTTCCTCCCATTTCTGTTCAGAAAAGCTCTGAAGGACTCTGAAACTCAGGTTACACAACCCCGTGCCCATTTTACAGGCAAAGAATTGGAGCTAAGAAATAAAATTTGTGGCCTGTGCTATTGATGCCAAGAATCTTGTGGCTCCCGGGATCAGTGCTCTGAGATCAGGTGCAAGGCTCACTTTTGACCCTTGGTCTGGAACTCTTTTTTGCCCTCTGCAAGTTCTCCCTGAAGCTGTAAAGTTTTACCAGGGTGCGTGCTGTTTTCATCCATTGTATCAGGTCCTTCCTGGTGTCTTTCCATTTGCTTATTCAGGAAGCTTTTCTTGAATTGTGTCTTTGATGATTCCTGCAGTCTGTTTCCTCTTTCTGACACTCTAGTTAGAATGATTACGTAGATCACTCTGCTTTAGAATGTCCCCACCCCCTTGGCAATGTCTGCAGGGTATCATCCTTGGATTAATCATATTTTCATGAATAAAAGCTCTTCCAACCCACTGCCACTCAGCTGGAAAGGGCAGATGACAGTCTTAACCTGCAGCATCTAAACCTTTATTCAGAGGAGCTCAGTGGCAAAAGTGTGCCTGCTGTGCAAACCCCAGCACCCACATGAAAAGCTGAACTGGGGGGAGGGGTGTGCATACGTGTGCATGTTTGTGTATGCATGTGCATATGCGTGTGCGTGCACCTGTGTGTGTGTGTCTGCAATCACAGCAGAGAGGCAGAGACAGGAAGATTCAGAGAACTTGGCCAGTCAGCCCAGCCAAGCTGATGAGCTCCAGGCTTACTGGGGAAACTTGCCTTAAAAATTCAGGCGGAGGTACAGGAGGATAGCCATGATGAACTGCTGGCATATGTGCACATAGACACACACATATGTACAAACACATGCAAACCTATTCTTGGGACCATTTGAATCCTATTTTACCCTTAAGATTCCTTTACAGATGTTGCTGCACCCACTGGGATGAAGCTGAATATCCTTGGTATTCTCCATGGTAGAAGCCTGAAGATTGGGTGTTAAGATTCAGGTCTACGGACTGGAGAGATGGCTCAGCGGTTAAGAACACTGACTGCTCTTCCAAAGGTCCTGAGTTCAAATCCCAGCAACCACATAGTGGCTTACAACCATCCATAATGAGATCTCTTCTGGTATGTCTGAAGACAGCTACAGTGTACTTACATATAATTTAAAACAAAATTCAGATCTACACCAAGCACATGGTAGTATAAAATAGTCATTATCATTACTCAAATATATGGTCACAAGCCAGAAAAATTCCAATAAACATTTTGAACAGAATAACTCCAAGAGAAAGTACATACTAGTATCTACAATATCTGAGACCATCTAAGTTGCTGGCCACAGGCTTCACACAGCCATTACAGTTCTCTCTGGAGATCGCTGCTATCCCAATGCATTTGATATGTTCTGATGCTTCCTGACAGGAATTTTACACAAGCCATGATAGAAACCCAGCTCTGACAGACTTGGTGGTGCAGGCCTGTAATTCCAGCACTAGGGAGGCTAGGTGAACAGAACCCAGGTCAATCTAGGCTGTATAATAAGACCTTGTCTCAAAATAATTTAAGCAACAACAACAAAAGCCACAGACAGAGACATGGCTCGGTAGGTAAGAGCACTTGCTGTCCAAGTGTAAGGGCCTGAGTTTGAATACCCAGCATGCTCATAAAAGCAGTGCACGTCCACTCGTGCCTTTGACCTCAACACTGGGGAACAGAGGCAGGCCGATCCTGGCAGAACAGTAAGCCTTCAAGTCAGTCTCAAAAATAGAAGGAGAATAACAGAGGAAAATACCCAACACCCTCCTCTAGCTCTACATATGAGCACTCCTGTCAGTGCATATGCAACACACACTCCCTTCCCCCCCCCCCCCCCGAGATCACTATTGTGGGTCTTGTAGATCTCACTATGTAGAGGAGGCTGTGTGAAGCGAGACCAGCCTTTCTGGTAAGCAGTGAACAGCAGAGGTCTGTGTAAGATTCCAAGATGTTTCCAAGCCATTTCCATGACTAACTGAAATGTCTTGTGCCCACTTATTGCTTTTGGGCTCTTGATGGCCATAAGCTTATACCAGGGAGGAGTTGAGCAGATGGCCAGAGGTAGGGACTGAATATTTTCACGGCTCCTCCTGCACCAACTCTTCTTGATCATGTGTGGAGTGTGTTCCTGGAGCACCCGACACATCCATGCTCCAGTGGTAAACACATGCTGGTTTTGGGTGTCAACTTGACACAAGCTGAAGTTATCATACCGAAAGTAGCCTCCCTTGAGGAAATGCCTCCATGAGATCCAGCTGTAAGGCATTTTCACAATTAGTGATCAAGGGTGATAGGGCCCATTGTGGGTGGTGCAATCCCTGGGCTAGTAGTCCTGGGTTATATGAAAAAGCAAGTGGAGCAAGCCAGGGGTGGGGGAGCAAGCCAGTAAGTAACATCACTCCATGGCCTCTGCATCAGCTCCTGTCTCCAGATTCCTACCCTGTGTGAGTTCCTGCCCTGATTTCCTTTGGTGATGAACAGCAATGTGGAAGTGTAAGCTGAATAAACCCTTTCCTCCCCAACTTGCTTCTTGGTCATGATGTTTGTGCAGGAATAGAAACCCTGACTAAGACAAACTGGTACCAGGAGTGAGGTATTCTTGAGACATCCTGACCATATTTTTTGAGAGGACTATGGAAGGACTTTGGAACTTTGGGCTAGAAGAGTTCTGTGGGATGTTCTGTAGGAGCTTGGAAGATAGTGTTGTTAATAGTGCAAATGATGGAGAACTGGCTTGTGAAATTTCAGAGGGAAGATTAGACTCTTATCAGGACCATTGCTATTTTGATTGTGAAGATTCTGTGGTTTGGGTTAGCTGGGGCTGAAGAATCAGGTGTGATTAACAAGATACCAGAACTACTAAAGCAAAACCTTTGCATCACTGGGACAATTAATGCTGGTTAGCTAGAGCTAAGAAATTAGTGGCCATTAAGAAGAGACCAACATCATTGAGGTGAACTCTTCTGAGAGGTGTTTCCTGAAAAGCACAGAGAAGCTGTGTTCTAGAGGCAGCCACAGCTGTACCTTGTGTTGGCAACCAGACTTGGTAATGTGTAAGAGTCACCCAGGTGGTACTGGTTTTGAAACATGAAAGGGTAGCGGCTGATGCCTGGTACTGTGAGAGGCCATTGGTGAAGGTGCAGCATCAGTGGCAATTGAAGACCTAGGACTGAAGGGGTCATGCAGAGAAGGTGAAGCTTAGTACCTTGCAAAGAGCCTATGAAAGGCTTATTTGTGAAAGTGCAGTCCAGTTGCAGCAGAAGACAGCAGTGTTTTGGAGATGCCAGTACCATGAGATGACCACCAAGAACAGCAGTGGCAGTGGAGTACAGGCAGCAGGAGCTTAGAAGACTAGGTGTAGCTGGGCATGGTGGCACATGCCTTTAATCCCAGCACTCAGGAGTCAGGGGCAGGCAGATTTCTGAGTTCGAGGCCAGCCTGGTCTACAAAGTGAGTTCCAGGACAGCCAGGGCTATACAGAGAAACCCTGTCTGGAAAAACAAAAAACAACAACAGAAAAAAAGAAAAAAAAAAAAAAGGAAGAAGACTAGGTGTGTGCTAAGAAGGGCAGAGCTGTGGAAGTGACCCAAGCCCTTAGAGATCATGAGTGGATCCCAAATATTGGATGGTTAGAGTTTGATTTTGCTTTTGATTGTGACTGTGCCCTGACATTTTTTCCCTCTTGAAGGAAGTATTTTAGTGGAGCCACAGTTAAGAGACTTTTAATTGTAAAAAGACTTTGAATTTTAAAAGAGATCAGATATTTTTAAAGGGATTGCAATTTTGATATGTAAGAATTTGTAAAGACTGTAGGACTTTAGATCTTGGGGATGAATAAGAAAGTAAGGGTTGAGGCTTAATCATGATGTGTTTTTCTGTTAAGTTGGCAAAAGGTCAGTTGTACTGGCTAGTTTTAGGTGTCATCTTGACACAAGCTGAGGTTATCACAGAGAAAAAAGCCTCCCTTGAGGAAATGCCTCCATGAGATCTAGATGTAAGGCATTTTCACAATTAGTGATCAAGGGTGATAGGGCCCATTGTGGATGGTGCCATCTCTGGGCTGGTAGTCCTGGGTTCTATAAGAGAGCAGGCTGAGCAAGCCAGGGGAAGCAAGCCAATAAGCAGCATCCCTCCTTGGCCTCTGCATCAACTCCTGCCTCCAAGTTTCTGCCCTGTGTGAGTTCCAGTCCTGACTTCCTTTGGTGATGAACAGCAATGTGGAAGTGTAAGCTGAATAAACCCTTTCCTCCCCTTTCCTGCTTCTTGATCATGATGTTTGTGCAGGAATACAAACCCTAAGACGGCACACAACCAGTCTGTGAACCAGATGTAGAATATCTGGAGGTCACCTGTCACCTTTCTTTCTATAGTTTTCTGGGAACAGCCATGTCATTTAAGGCAACATCTGTATCCTCCCAGCCACAGCTATAAGACAGCTAACCTTGGCGGAGTCAGCAGATCTCCAGGCCTTGCTTTCAATCTGGGTTCCACTTGGTCACAGCAATGGTCAAACATGGGTCTTCTCTAGCAGTCTATAGTGGTGCTGAAAGAGACATACATCTGTGGAATAAAGCTCTGGGAACCTGCACTACTAACTCACATGGAGGTGTTATACTTCACAGGTTTCCTTCAGCATTCTGCATGACTTGGAAAAGAGCTTTGTCTTCCTCAAATGCAGTGTATACAGGGAGAAGTTGAGCAGATGGCTAGAGGTGGGAACTGAATAGTTTCACAGCTCCTCCTGCACCAGCTCTTCGTGATCATGTGTGGAGTTTGTCCCCAGAGCACCCGACACATCCAAGCCCCAGTGGTCAGCACATAACCAATCCATGAGCCAGATGTAGAGAATCTGGGCGTTACCCACCATCTTTCTTTCTTTCAACCTTTCATCCCTTTTTGGCTTAGGGTGCCCATTTTCCATGTGGAGGGAGCTTAAAGCAACAATCGAAAAAGAAGCAAAAGATTCTTAAAGACTCATGCAGCTGCAAGTTCAGGATTTATTCTGCTTTCTCCAAAGACAAAGGAAAACCAAGTTCCTCTGTGTTATCCTGCCTCTCTCCACAGGGACTGGATACTTGACCCAAGTTCCTTCTAGTCCAGCCCCTGGTATCTTGGAAGTAGACCTGAGGGTTGAGTTACTTCCTTCTTATACCAAAAGACTTTTCAGAGCTTTCCAACTCAGGTAGCTGGGAAGAGCTTGGTAACTTTCTAGGCACCCTGATGCTCTTTGGGTATCAACTCTTCAACTGAAAACGAGAGTTCTGCTTTTAAGCTATATCTGCCATACTTTAGAAACTACCAGATTTTGTTTTATACTTTCATTAAATATGAAGGTCTTGGTCCTTGAAATGGTACTGCATAGCTAGAGTTTTTTCAGGACCCACCCCAACCCTATGTAGGTAAGTTCGCCAAACTTAATTAAACAGTTGGCCCCACACACTATATTCAAAGCAGTGTGCTGAGTTGGTAAACTAAAAATAAACTGAAAAGATTCAACTGCTTCCCTGCATACAACAGACTGTGAGTCAGCCTTTGAAAGAAGAGAAGCTCTGCCTCCACTACACTGGTGGACCTTGAAGACATTATGCTAAGCAAAAGAAGTAGACAGCTACTTAACAGGCACATGTTCAGTTTTCACTTTGTTTTTGATATTTCAGAACTATCTTTATATATTCATACAGGAAGGCTCTGGGGTGAGAGCTCGTCACATTTCTGAAGCTATGGTCCCTTGAGAGACTAACAGAGGACTCGTGTGACAATGCCTTGGAATGCCTCACCCTACCACAGAACAAAGAAGGTGTCAAGGCCACATAGGAGCCAGCCCACCTTTGGAGGTAGAGCATCTGGGGAGAAGTGAGGAACAGCTCACTTTGTGGATGGGGTTGAAAATGGCTTCCTCAGATGGTAGCTGGGTAACCAAGGGCTGGGCTCCCTCTTTGGGGGTTAGCTGGCTGGGGCCCTCCAGGAATATGGGTGTTTTGCAGAACAATCAATAAAACAAGTGAAGAGGATACCAACACCCTTAAGGAAGACCAATAGTCTATTCCCTTCACTGTGGAGCCACACATGGCCAGCAGAGCACTGCAAGCAGCCAGTACAGCCCAGGACAGTGCTCCCCTGGTGATGGAGTTCTAGGAGTCTTCCTTACCTCACAGCCACACCAGGCTACCGTCAAGGGTAGAAAACAGGCTCCTCAACACTGAAGCTACCACCAGTCTGGGATGCTCTTGACCCTCCTGGCATGGACACTACCACTGAACTGGTGTCAAATTCTAACAGAGACATTGTGAAAGTCCTTGACAAACAGGAAGACTCCACGACCTGTGATGCCCATACTCAAGGCTCCACTGCAGTCATCCACAGTCCACCGCAGACAAGGTCTGTCCATGGCACCAGTATCTGGCCCTGGCCCAGTTTCAGAGACAGATGGTGGTGACAGTTATACATACAATGTGAATATAGCAAACGTGATGCCTCTCAGCGAAACACTTAACAAGTATAACAGTGTTTGGATGGACTGGTTCGAATTACCTCCAAGTTTATCTGTTGAAGGGCTAAACCCCAATCTGTCAGCACTGGGTGCACTAGAAAAGAGGGTCTTTGAAGAGGTGAGGTCATTAGAGTAGGACCTAATCCAAAATCCAAAAGGATTGGCTTTATAAGAAGAAATTTGGCTGCAGATAGGTATATAAGGAGACACAGGGAGAAAAGATGGCTGTTTGCAAACTTGTCTCAGAGTTTCTTGGATCTAGAATTGTGGGGGGAAAAAAAGTTTCCTTTGGGTGAGCCACCCTGTCAGTGATACCTCTTACTGTGGCAGCCCCAGAAAGTAGCTTTATGTTAGAAAATTTCTGTTGTTGTTGTTGTTGTTTGTGCTTTTCCACTTAAGAAGGAGAATAACCACAGGCCCAGAATATTCAGGAGAGAAGCAACCAGTGGCATGCCTGGATGGCCAGGGCTCCTCTGCAGCCCAGCACAGCTAGACATGAGCAGTGCCCAAGTGAGGGACCCGTCATGGAGGGGAAGAACAGGAGCATGGCTGAACAGAGACTTGGAACATCATCTTCAGCAGAGCAAGAGCCCTGACAGGCAGACTTAGGGTCACGAGGAAAGGTATGTTCTGGGGTGGGGGTGGGGCGTGGGGCTAATGAACTCAAAGATAAAGCAGTCCAAGGACAGAGCATGGCATGGAGACATAGTGTGGCAGGAACACCCTGAAAGGTGTACAGCAAGCAGGCAAGGCAGACGTTAGGTCAGACTCAAAGGTCAGAGCAATGTCACCCCACTTTCTGCACCATTACAAGGAGAGAGCTACTTTAAAATTTCCGGTTCCTCTGAGATGTCTTCTTTATGCCTCTCCCTGCTTCACCTCTCACCTTATATGACTGTCCACCCCCCTACACTTCTATAACCAAGAATTTGGGGGAACAGGACTATCAAGTTCTTGAGATTCATGGGAATGGCCCCAGAACTGTTCTGTGACACACTTTCAGTCACATGCCCAGCACAAAGAATCTGATCCCTCTTCGTATTCTAGCAGCCTGGAGCTGGCACTGCCATTCACTACAAAGCCATCTAAGCTAGGGGAGCAGGGTGGGGTAAAGGAAACACAGGTGTCCAAGTCACCTGGCCCCTAGACAAGGATCTCTCTGTATAGCTGCTGTTGGAAGTCAGTTGGTGACCATAGTGTGAGACACAGAAGGCTACAAAATTGTAAGCTGTTGGGCCTGGCGAAATGATTCAGTGGTCAAGAGTTCTTACTGCTCTTCTGGAGGACTTGGGTTCGACTCCCAGTGCCCACATCAGGCAGATCCCAACTGTCTGTAAATCTAGCTCCAGGAGAGCCGACGTTTCTGGCTCCACAGATGCCAGGGCATGTGTGCACAGTCCCACATGCAGACACACACATAATAAAGATTTTCGAATTTGTTCTTTGTTTTTCAAGGCAGGGTTTCTCTGCATAGTTCTGGCTGTCCCGAAACCCACTCTGTAGACTAGGCTGGGTTTGAACTCAGAGATCCATCTGCCTCTGCCCCCAGAGTGCTGGGATTAAAGGTGTTAATCCTACCACCATTGCCTGGCTTTAAAAAAATTTTTTTTTTGAGTTGTGGACTGAAAAACAGTTTTAATCCTCCATTTCAGAGCCAGGTTTTCCTTTCAGATTTCTTTTTTTTTTTTAAGATTTATTTATTTATTATATGTAAGTACACTGTAGTTGTCTTCAGACACTCCAGAAGAGGGAGTCAGATCTCGTTACGGATGGTTGTGAGCCACCATGTGGTTTCTGGGATTTGACCACCGGACCTTTGGAAGAGCAGTCAGTGCTCTTACCCACTGAGCCATCTCACCAGCCCCTCAGATTTCTTTTTGCTTGCAAGTGTGTATGTGTACTGTGTATCCCTGATGCCTATATAGATCAGAAGAAGACATCAGATCCCCTGGAATTGGGTTACAGATGGTTGTAAGGCACCACATGCGTACCAAAAATTAAAGCAGATCATCTGAAAGAGCAAAAGTGCTCTAAACCACTGAAGCACCACTCCATCCCCAGAGCCAAGTTTCTTCAATAAGCACAATTCAAATCTAGGTGATGCTGAAAATATGAGATCTTACCCTTGACCCTTCCCCTGATTCAGATGACACAAAGGCACTTTTGAAGGTTCCAGGGTACAAAGATACTGGGACACAGATACTAACTGTGTGACAAGGGTGGATACAGCTCGGACTGGTGAGCATAGTTTGTAAACATTTTGTATCTGACCTCCTTCCTATGAGTCTCATGATAGTCTTGTGATAGGAGAGTAGGACACTCCAGCCTCTGAAGTGAAAACAGGTGCAGGCGGAGCTCTTAAGGCCACGGCCATGCTGTGATGTACCCAGGCTCACAATCCACGTTTCCTAGCTCCATAGTTTTTTTCTGTTCTGCCATGAGAGCAATAGCCACCATCTATGCTCACCTCTCCTGTGCCTGCCATTGTCCCTCCATAATCCCCCTCAGTCCTCTACCAGCCTTCAAGGAAATCAGGCTTTGGCCCACAAATCCCAGAACTTGAACTCGTAGAGACCATCTCTGCCACAGCTGTGTGTCCTGTGTACATCTGTCTCTTCCAGTTCAAGTCCCCACAAATACAAGTGCTGTGTAGCTAAGAAACAGGCTGGCCCAAACTGCCTCATGGGGGCAAGGCATGACAGCCAGGCAGCCCATGATGAGGGTCATTAGTACATAAAGACCACTATGGAATCACACAGTGGGCAGCTTATAACAAAAGACTCAAAGTCACTCATAGTCTGGAGCCAGAGGTCTAAGATCAAGGTTCTAGCAGATTCCAGGGAAAACACTCTTCCTCTAACAAGGGTTCCTGCCACAGGCTCCACAAAAGATACTTCCTTGGCCCTCAAGCCTCTAGCCCCTCTCAGTATTTCTTCCCTGAGGCAGTCTGACTTTCTTACGTATCCGCACCCCACACACACACACCTCACTTTTTACAGGATACCTGTGGGCAGGTATGATGGCACTCACTATGGCTCAGCCGGACTGCTTAGTGAGAACTTTCCCTGAAAAATACCAATAAAAAGAAAAAAGAACTCCTGGATCCAGGATGTGGCTGAGTCAGTGGGCTTGCCTAATGCATACAAATGCACAAAACCCTGGGCTCAGGCTCTGGCACAGCATAAAACCTGCTGTGGTCCTGTCACTGAGTGGGGCGGCGAGGGGAGAGAAAAGGAGACAAGGATTTATCATTAGATCCTTGGCTTTATGCTTGTATGCTCAAGCATCTTTCTCAAGTAAGACCATACTCACAGGTACTCGGAGTTGGGAGATGGACAAATCTTTCATGGGAGACGCTATCCACTTATTTCAAGGAAAATGCTGACTTAAGCCCACAGAGTCACTTAAGCCCAAGGTCTGGCCCTCAGGCCACCTCAGGCCAGACCTTGGTGAGGCAGGCAGGGAGAAAGTAGCTTTCATTCCCTGGGGCCAAGGCTGGCCAGAGGCCAGCATGCTGGCTTTTGGAGCAACCAGTATGAGAGCTGTGGTTTGTGAGGGTCAGAGAGGCTGGAGCTCAGGGCAGCACTGCTAAGACAGGGCTCAGATCACATTCCTGAGCAACTCAGTTATCCAGAGAGGGTGGGGACTGGACTGATGGCCTCTGTTGAGGCCATGCCGCAGTGCCCTCCTGGGGCTAACTAACCTCATTTGACTTCACAACCCAGAGCCAGGCTAGGCTTCCTCTCTGTTCCCTATCAGCTGAGGCTAGGACTCAGGACCCTGTAGTCAGAGTACCTCGCCAGAGTCAAGGCCTTGCATAAATGTGCAGCTATTCAAGTTAGGACAAAGAAAAGAGATGTCACAGATGCCTGGCCACATGCAATCTGGGGTTTTACTCACAGGCAACAAATCTACTATTGTTTCCAACAAGTAGGGAAAGGCCATGGGCAGGCAATGGAAAACTACCTCAAAGACCTGCAGATTAAACAGTCCATAAGTCCATGTTGAAAAGGTGTTCTGTGCGGGCTCTGAAAGAGGCAGCTGACGCAATGAACACTGAGGTGGGAGCTCCTGACCCACAATCTGCTCCTCAGCTCCTGTGTGATCTTGAACCAGTCACTCAACCTCTCTTAACCTTAACCTTCTTCTCTGTAAACTGAGGACGGCAATGGAACCCAAACCATGGTGCTATGGTGAAGATTCCATGGAAAAAGCCCAAGAGAGAACTGAGCGCAGCACCTGCTGTGTGGCGAATATCTAACTAATGTCTGCCTCGCATGAGCCCACCACACTGGAGGGAAGCCCGGAAGAAGCCCTGCATGACGGATAAATGTATCTGTCTGTTAGGTGCAGAAACAAACACCAATCTAGATGCTCCTAGGGGAATATTTCTGTTTGGGGATTGTTTTTGTTTTTTGTTTTCCCTTAGAGGAGCTTAACATTTAAATCTGTAGACTTTGAATAACGTAGATCATTTTCCATAATGTAGGTGGGCCTCATCCAATCAGTTGAAAGTCTCAAGAGAAAACGACTCTGGCTCTCTGAGGAGGGAGATATTCCACCTCCTGACTAATGACTGTAACAACAACTGCTCCTTGAGACTCCAACCCCCACAACCAGCAGCCAATGCCTTAAAATAAACTATTTGATTGTGGACATATAGATGATAAGGAAATGATGATAGTTCATAGATTTATAGATACTGGTTGATAGAGGATGAATGGATAGACAGACAGACATGCAGGCAGGCAGGCAGACTTAGGCGGGTGGGAGGCACAGACCTAGCTGTGTATCTACTCCCTCACTTCTGTTTCTCGGAATAACTCTAATACCACAAGCTTGGTGGCCAGGAGCCACAAGGACAAACATCCTAGGCAAGAATGTAAGCTGTGCTGTGGGGGATGAGCAGCTAGGGAAGTCACAACACAGGGCACCAGAGGAAACATCTGGAAAGGCCACAGGAAAGGCAGGTTGAGAGGAGGCTCAGAGGTCAACCGGAAACCCTTAGGAGATTGATGGTGGAGTTTAAGTGCCTGGAGAGCCCTTGACAAACGATGTCACACAGACTCACCAGGTTGTATCTGCTACCAACATTGAGCCGGGGCAGTCAGAGAAGTGTGCTGATGATGGGGAAGAGACTCACCTCCAGCCCAGAACAGGGGATGTCACTCAGAAACGCAGGAGCAAGCCTCATCCCGGCCTGACAGCACCTGGTCCAAAGTCACGAGGCAGATACTCCAGAGGGGCTGGGGAAGGCCCGCAGGAGGAGCCAGGGCTGCTGAGGTTCTCTGAGAATCTGGGTGCGGCACCCAACAGCAGGGATCTGGAGTGTGCTATGCTCCAAAGTGAATTCCTGGTGCATTTTTGAGACTCGGGTAATTCTCTAGGTAAGCTGTCATGGTAGGCAGCATCCAGTGACAGGTTCTGCAAGGTGGGCAGAGGGAGGTGGCTTTGTCTCAGAGCCCTGCTCTCAGCCTGGTGCCAAGTAGATGTTACTCCCACAGAAACTCCAAGAGCAGGCCAGGTCAGAAAGCCCCATTCATGTGGGGCAACTGAAGAGAAGTCCCTGCTGGCTCCAGGAGGAAATAGGCACAGCCTCTCTGGTGGCAAGGGAGAGTGGGCCCTTTAGGGGCTTCTTTCTCCCTCTTTATGAATAGCTTGTTTCTAATTTATAATCCTCTTGGTCCAGCTGCATGCTGTGATTATGGGTGCACACCAGCATCCCTGGCTTCATGCCTGTTCTTGCTATCATCTCCTATCTCTGCATCACCTTTCTTCTATCATTTAAGCTCCCAGATAGGACAAGGACAGAAGGAACCAGCCTAGATGCTTTAGAATGTCATGGCCAGCATTCTGTTTCTATTAACATGAGACCTGACAACGCTGGAAAGTCTTCCTACTTTAAACCCCTAAGAAGAATAATGAGTCACTATGATAAGATACGTACAAGGTAATCTTTAGCATCTTAGCAATCACTAAGTGTACAGTTGCTGTGATACTGAATGTATTCACATTGTTACACAACTACCACCTAACAAGCACACATCTCCAAACTTCATCTCAAACACAGACTCTGCCCCATGAAATGAACGTCCTCAAGTCCATGGCTACATCCGTCCTGTCCTCTCTCTTTTACAAAATTATTTTATTATTTGTAGTTCTGTGAGCAGTTGCATGTCTGTAAGACATGTACATGGGAGCACACTGCCTATGGAGGCCAAGTGATTTGGATTCCCCGGAGCAGGACTACAGGTGGTTGTGAGCCACCTGATGTGGGTGCTGGGAACTGAACGTGGGTCTCTGTAAGAACAGCACGTGCTCTTAATGCTGAGCCAGCTCTCCGGCCCCTTTCTAACTCTCCTGTTTGTGTGTTGCACATGTGTATATAAACTCACATGTGTGTATATTCATGTGGAAGCCTAAAGTTCAGTGTCTTCCTCTATTACTCTCCACTTGTTTACTGAGGCAGGGGTCTCTCACAACTCTTGACTCTACAGAGTTTAACTAGTCAGCTACTCAGAGCATCTTCTCTCTCTCTCTCTCTCTCTCTCTCTCTCTCTCTCTCTCTCTCTTTCCCTCCCTCCCTCTCCCTCCCTCCCTCCCTCTCTCTTTCTAGTGCTGGGATTACAGGAGGACCCCCACACCCACTTGAGAATTTCATCTCTGGTCCTCAACCTTTCAGAGAAGGAATTTTATCCTTTGAGCCCATCTCCCTAACCTAGTCTCTGTTCTTTTTAAACATAAATCTGACCATTCTAGAAAACTCATACAAGTAAATACCTCAATAACAGTTTATATGTGGGTTATCCCATGTAGCATACTATGTCCAGTGCACTGGGTGGGTGCATGTGTTGTGTCTCAGTTGGCTTGGGTTTGGGCCTTGAGGTAGGATCTCGCTCTTGTCACTCAAGCTAGTCTCAAATTCCTGAATGCAGGTGACCATGATCCTGCCGCCTCAGTACTGAGAAGAAACCAAATGTTCATTCCCTTTGAAGGCTATGTTATATTGAGGTTTGGGCATATACTCTCAGAACTCTGTCTGTCTGTGCCTTCACTGACAAACATCTGGAGGGCCCCACTTCTGCATAATGTGAGCATGTTAACTACAGACACACATACAAATGACCGCTTTCTACTCACAGTTCCTGTAAGTAATTTTCCCCTATAAATGTATTCATTTTTTTTCTGAATGTAAAAGGCTTTAACAAAAGGGTTTCCATAGTCTCTCATGATATTCACAATCTCTCCTACAATCTCTGCTGTATATAATATGAAGTTGTGGCCATCTTGACTGGTAACTATCATGGTTGCCCCTCTGAACTCCTGGTTTGTTTCTCTGCAGAGTTTCCCAACGTACCACAAATAAACAAAAGCACTTGGGCTCATCTCTACCTTGACCCTGTGTCTTAGTCAGGGTTTCTATTCCTGCACAAACATCATGATCAAGAAGCAAGTTGGGGAGGAAAGGGTTTATTCAGCTTACACTTCCACATTGCTGTTCATCACCAAAGGAAGTCAGGACTGGAACTCACACAGGGCAGAAACTTGGAGGCAGGAGTTGATGCAGAGGCCAAGGAGGGATGCTGCTTATTGGATTGCTTCCCCTGGCTTGCTCAGCCTGCTCTCTTATAGAACCCAAGACTACCAGCCCAGAGATGGCACCATCCACAAGGGGCCTTTCCCCCTTGATCACTAATTGAGAAAATGCCTTACAGTTGGATCTCAATGGAGGCATTTCCTCAACTGAAGCTCCTTTCTCTGTGATAACTCCAGCTGTGTCAAGTTGACACAAAACCAGCCAGTACACCCTGTCATGCCAACACCAAGAGTACATGCGAAGTCTTTGATAGTAGCTGGAGACAAACTAGGGACACTTGCCTTGGACTGAACTTCCCTCTGACCTCACTACTCATGAGCCCCCTCCCTCTGACCAAGTCTCAGGGACCCACTGGTCTGCTGACTCTTCTTACATCAAAACACCTGTGCACACTAAGGCAGTGCTGTGCACACTAAGGCAGTGCTGTGCACACTAAGGCAGCGCTGTGCACACTAAGGCAGCGCTGTGCACACTAAGGCAGTGCTGTGCACACTAAGGCATGCTGTGCACACTAAGGCAGTGCTGTGCAGAACAACCCTTCTTCTCCTCCTTAAACATTGCATTGTTCATTAACGTTTTCTCTTCTTTTTTATCAGTCATCTTGTCAAGGGTTTAATTACTACCTGACTCTTTCAAATAACAAATCATACTACATAGAACAGAGTTAGAGGACTACACCAAGAAACAGTGGCTTAACAAGATGTATTCTTTTCCTCACTACTATAATATCCAGAAGGTGCAGCTTGGAGCTGGTGACCCACAGGATCAGGAAGTTCCTTAGGTCTTCTTGCATTCTTTGCTTAGGAAGGTAAAAGGTCCAAGGTACAAAGTTTACCCTTTATCCAAGATAACTGCCAGGATTCCTGTCTCGGAGGGGAGGGGTGGTGGAGAGGAGAGGCCTGACCACCCCCTTTATGTCTCCTGAGAACCACACACCACCTCTAAGCCCTGAGCATTGGCCACAGAGTGCTCCATGGCCACACGTCACCTTTCCAGGGATTCCAGGAAATGCAGCTCCTGCTTTGCTCTTCTTTCTTTCTTTTCTAAGCATCACTTCGCTCTATTCTGGGCTGTTTTCACCAGTTGGAGGGATGGAACAAATAGAAGGAAACTCAGACATGATGATTGGTTTTAAAAATACAGTATTTCCACCAATTCTTTGAGAATCTGTTTTCTTTCCTTTTCATCATGCTATAGCTGTCCTGCCTTTACCTTTCCACCTGCTACAAGCAAAAAATCCCTGATGCAGTATCTTTTATTTATTTACTTATTTTGGTTTCCTTAGAGGAAA
Organism: Mus caroli; assembly: GCF_978045245.1. NCBI lineage: Eukaryota > Metazoa > Chordata > Mammalia > Rodentia > Muridae > Mus > Mus caroli. Next base: position 962,942 of record NW_028227272.1, read on the forward strand.
AATGGTGTAGCCCAGGCTGCCCTGAAACTCACTCTGTAGACCAGGCTGGCCTCAAACTCACAGAGATCCACCTGTCTGCCTCCTGAGTACTGAGATTAAAGGCATGTGCCACCATCACCCAGCAGTTCTGGAACTCACTCTGTAGACCAGGCTGGCCTCGAACTCAGAAATTTGCCTGCCTCTGCCTCCCAAGTGCTGGGATTAAAGGCATGTTATGTGTGTTTTAAAACAAATGTGTGTGTGTGTGTGTGTGTGTGAAATATATGTGTCCAGACATAGATACATATGTGTATGTGTATATATTTGCTGTGCTGGGATCAGGTTCAGGACCATGTTCATGCTAGGCAAGCACTCTGTCACACAGCAACAGCCCTTAAAAGACATTTTAAGAAAACGTGGGGTTGTCTGCAGAGGGGTTGACACAAGGTCTCACTCTGTCCCCTAGATTGGCCTCAAACTCGTGGTAATCTCCTAACCTCTGCCTCCTAGGGGCTGGAGTTACAAGTGTGAGCCACCATGCCTGGCTCTAAAGAAAAAAGGTTAGTGAGAGTATGTTTATTAGCATATATTAATTATACAAATGGCTTTCCTCATGACATTTTCACACATACACACATATATACATACACACACATGCATGCACATGTACTTGATCTTACTCTCCTTGCACCTTCTGATTCTCCTCTCCTTCTAAACCAGTCCCCCATCCATTTTCACATCTTTTTTGAGGAAAGCTATTTTATAGTTCTATTTTCAGGGCCTTCCTTCCTCTTCCTTGGGCCTTTTTTGCTTTGGCCTTTATTCTCTTCCTCAGGCTTTTTTTTTTTTTTTTTTTTTTGACAGGGTTTGAGTACAAAGCTCAGGCAGGCCTCAAACTTGTCATTTTCCTGCCTTGGCCTCCGAGTGCTGGGACAGTCATTCCAGTGTTCTGCTTGATGTCCCACAGGTTAGAGAGGACGCGACTTTCTCTTCTCTCTTGTAAAGCTATCCATTACTGTTTTCAAGTATGCTGATCTACACGGAGGTCTCTCAGCTATTAGTCCAACTGGTGAATTATTTTGCTTATTGAATTTTATAGCTCTAGAAGGCATTTGTTTTTTACACTTGGTTACTTTTTTTGTATGTGAGTGCACAGGCACTTTGGTGTCACCGTGTGTGTGTGTGTGTGTGTGTGTGTGTGTGTGTGTGTGTGTGTGTGAGTGAGTGCACAGCCACTCCGGTGTCACCGTGCACGTGTGGAGGTCAGGGACAACTTGCAGGAGCTGGCTCTTCCTTTCACCATGTGGGTTCCAGGGATGGAACTTGGGTTGTTAAGTCTGGTGGCAGTACTTGTATCCACTTAGGTTTTCTTTGTTGTTGTTTGGGGGCCACCTCTCACCCACTGTGTAGTCCTGGCTGGCCTGGGACTCACTGACCTCTTACCTGCAATGGTATTCTGCCGTTTTTCCTGAATTCTGGAATTATTGGCATGAACCACTGCCCCGGCTTCGTTATTTAAGTGTCCTCTACTTTTCTCCTCAAATGTGAATAATTTCTTTTACATTTAACAGGTGTTTTAAAGCCCTTGCCCTCAATGGCACTGCCTCTGTTCTCTGCTTCTGTCTGCGGCCATTGGCTGCTTCTGTCTGCGGCCATTGGCTGCTTCTGTTTCTGATTATTGGTTACATTTTGCTTCTTTGTTTTGCTGTCCAGAACATTTTATTATAAAGTCTACTTTGTTGAATGTTAGACCTCATGTTAATCTTAAAAATGTATTTATTAAATTATTTATTTACATCCCAAATGCTAGCCCCACCCCTCACAGGTGCACCTAATCATGTTAATTTTTAAGAACATTAGTATTTGTTTGACAGGAGGCAGGTTACTTGCAGATACAGTTGACTTTTTTGAAAGGGTTCTTAAGGCCTTCAGTAGCCTTTACTCTAGAAACACATTGGCTGCTAGGGTTAACCTTTGATGTTTCTCCTGGATGTTATACATGTTCATAAGGGATTTTTCTACTCCAGCTGGGCAAAGTCAAACATTTCCCAACCCCCTAAAAGCTCAAGGAATAATGTGGTTCAGAGTTCTCTGGTTCTCCTTGACTGGCCCTGTGAACCTTTGTTCTGTGTCTAAGAGGCTTCGGGTTCCGCAGTCACCTCCAGTGTCCCGAAGCTCACTGTCTTCCTCCTAAGACTCTGCTCTGCAAATCCTGCCTGCTCTGGCCTCTCTGTGTCCTGCCTGTGTTCTCAGAGCTCTGTGCTTAGCTTATATTCCCTCTCATGTGCAGCTCAGATGTCCCAAAAATATAAGAATGTCATTACATTAGAGATTTGAATAACGTGGAACTGGGTGTATATACCGGTTCAATCCACAGCACTGTGGGAGTTGTTAGGAGCTCATCCAGTGTAGTTAAACATAGTACCATACTTGATCTGAGCCCACAGATGCAGAAAAATCCTACCAATCTGACAACTATTGATAATAATTTCAAGAAATTAAGACTAGAGATTTCCTTAATCTATTTTTTAGATTTCAAGAGAGCTGATGATACGACTTCCAGAGTACCTGAGTTGGGTTCCTAACACCTATGTCAGTTGGCTCACAACTACTTGTAACTCCAACTCCAGGGAATCCAGAACATGCACACACACACATACACACACATACACACACATACACACACTGGCCCCTTGAACGTCAGAAACAGGACAAGAGTGACAATAGGCCCTGCTTTTTTCTACTCAATATCATTTGAACTGTTCTAGTCATGTAATAACATAGTAAGAAAAGCAAAAGGTAGGAGATGGACCAGGTAGAAACAAAATTATTAATTATTTGCAAATCCAAAGGGCACACTTTCTGTCTTCTTTGATTAATTGGTTTTTTTTGGTTGGTTGGTTGGTTGGTTGGTTGGGTTTTTTGTTTTTTGGTTTTTTGGTTTTGGTTTTTTTTTTTTTTTTTGAGACGGGGTTTCTCTGTGTAGCCCTGGCTGTCCTGGAACTTGTTCTGCAGACCAGGTTGGCCTCAAACTCAGAAATTCCTGCCAAGCAGTGGTGGCGCACGCCTTTAATCCCAGCACTTGGGAGGCAGAGGCAAGTGGACTTCTGAGTGTTCAGGCCAGTCTGGTCTACAGAGTGAGTTCCAGGACAGCCAGGGCTACACAGAGAAACCCTGTCTCAAAAAAACCAAAACAAAAACAAAAACAAAAAAACAAAAAACAAAACAAAACAAAAAAACCTCAGAGATCCACCTGCCTCTGCCTCCCCAGTGCTGGGATTAAAGGCGTGCATCACCATTTCATGTATTTAATGCCTGTGCGTGTGCACATATGCACTGTGTGCCATGGCATGCATGATGAGGTCAGAGGACAACTTGCAAGGGTCCAGGGACTGAATACAAATCTCTAAGCTTGGGGGAGAGCACCTGAACTGCTGGGTTCTCTCACTGCTTGGAGGCTCTTTACATCTGATTACCTAGAGCTCCATCCCCACATCGGACTCCACAAAGATGTTCTTTGTCCTCCACACAAGCACTACCCCTACCCCAGGCACACATATGCACACACTTACAATAGTAACATTTTTTTTTAAATTAGACTTCTGATGACCAGAGCCAGGGAGTGTGGAGAATTTGTGCTAAGAAGTGTTCTTCAACATGATAAAAGTTCTAGAATCGGATCATGCACACCTTCCTGAATGTATAAAAATAATCACGGAGGCCAGGCCTGGTGGTACCCGCCTAGAACCCTAGCACTTATATGGCAAAAAGATCAGGAATTTAGAAAGGTGCTGTGCTACAAAATGAGTTTGAGGCTAGCCTGGACTCCCTGTGGCAATAAGTAAGAATCTAAATAAATGATTGATGATAATAATGATAAATAGTAAAAAACTAAAATCATTAAATTGTGAATTTTAAAAAGGTACATTTTTAGCTGGTTTGTAGAGTTCTTAGCATGTAAAAGGACCCTGGATTTCATCACAAATGGAAACAGAGAGAGAAAGAAACTGACAAGTTAATCAGAGCCCTTTTCATAGTTCCATATGAATCCAATAAATTGACCTCCTCCCCTGAAGACATATCTGTGGAAATTTCCACCAGCAAAATCCTGGAAACATTGCTCACACAGCCTCTCTGGACATGAGCCAGCCATCTTTCTTCAGTGATTATGCCACCATGGCTCATAAAGCAACAAAAACAACAAAATGATACTTCAACTCCCATTTAAATCTTGAGTAGAAGTAGAGAAAAGAGAGCCTTTCGTTCCATTCTGAGTTCTCTTCAGTTCAGTCTGGGATACCCAGGGTCAGTCATCCTTATGAATAAATACTGTAGCTTGTTGCTACCCATAGTTGAAGGACATGCTAAATAAACTCTAGATGTTGAGAGGGGATATAACTGGTTTTATTCTAAAGATATAAAAATGGTTAGACCTGAAATGCTTCTTTCTCATGGCTCCTGGCATGCAGCAAGCACTCGGCAAGGGTTAGCTATTGGACTCCATTGCTTTCTGAGATGACTTCCTGATCTCAGGGTTGCTTTGTGTCACACCCTTCAGTGTCCCCACAGAGCTATCAGTGGCCATGAGATCTGACAAAATGACTCAAGCTGAACCAGGGATGGCTGTTGAGGCCTGGGGTGGGGCTGCGTCCCTTTTCGTCTTCCAACTGTTTATTTCCAAGCAAGTCATTCTCGGGCTCTATTATATCTAAGTCACCAATACTTGATCCTCCTGTGGGGATAAGAAGGCATTGTCTTCTACTGACAGAGACTCCCAAACTGCTTCTCCGAGATGGAAGAGGATCTGTCTACACTAAGGCAATGTCTCCTCAGCAAGACAGCAAATAGGGCCACTCAGAGATATGGATTTTTTTTTACCCCCACCCCCAAGATAGGGATTTTTGACTGGGATTCTGACACAGGGACCTAAGAAAGGCCAAGCCTTAGGCTTCAACAGCCCAAATCCCCACCCTACCCCCACCCCCGACCATTCCTAGACCCTATCCAGATCTTCCTTTCTGGCCCCACAGTTCCAGCAACACTCTGACAAAGAGGCCAAGCAGGGGAGACCTAGGGCACCAGACACACCCAAGATGATCTCACCTCTTCCCACAGACAAAACCCCCTTGTTGAAAAGCAGAGAAATAAAATCTATAAATAATCAAGGCTTGGGCTGGTAAAATTGTTGAGTAGATAAAGGTACAGGCTACCAAGCCTGATGCCCTGAGTTCCATCCCTGGGATGTACTTAGTAGAAGAGAATTGACTCCCTCAAGTTATTTTCTGACCTCTAGATGTGCATAAACACACAAAATCAGTAAATACCTGTAATTTCAAATTGTAAGAACTAATAATTAAGGCTTGTTTTTAAACGTGTGGAATTCTCCTGCTCTGGCCTATCTGTGTGTGTGGAGAGCAGAGATGCAGATACAGGTATATCTCAGTTACACACTTGGCCAGAAAAAAAGTCTAACTTAATCCCACAGCCCGATAAGCTGGTTTTATCTCTCTTTTACTGATAAGAAAAATGACTCTATAGCCGAAGTCTCTAGTTTAATCCAGAAATTAAGCTGGAGCTGGACCTGGTTGAAAGACTCTGAAATCACCCTGATGTTCTCCTCAGGACACACAAAGCCCCACCTTGAGCTGTACCAAGTATCCTACCGAGGTCATGAGGTCCAGACCCACAAGGGGTGGCCCAGCTTTCCTCGTACAGTGTCCTTGCCTCCTTCTTTGGAGACCTCCCTGAATCAAGTCCTTGCTGAATACACCCTCACTCATCTCGTCCATGAAGTGGCCCCAAACACCAGGTGGAAGCCATCACTTCTTCCTGTCTTCTGCCTGAGTACAAGATGCAGTCAGCAGACCGAGGTACACAGCCAGGTCAGTGCTCTTACCATTTGAACCTAGACCTGGGAGCCGACATGTGACTGTTTTTCCATCCCCAGGCTTAGCTCACAAGTCTGATGGAGCCAGCAGTCAAGGAGGCCTGGGCTGAAAAAGGAGTAAGCTCAGAAACCTCTTCGTATCACACATCTTGGTTCACACGATTACTTTCTGGAAATAACAGAATCTCATAGTTTAAAAAATTTAGAGAGCTCATTAGATTACCTAGACACAGACCACTGTGACTATAACAAGACACACATATGGTGAAACTTCCTGTTTGCAGTGTGTAATTCATGTAATTTGATAACATTTAAGTTATCAAATTGCATTGTGACTGGCACCACCCGTCTCCATACCATTTTCACTTGCTCATGTTAAAACTCTGTCCTCACTGAGCACTAACCTTAGCTCCTGCCCTGCCCTGCCCCAGCCCACCTCTGGGATTCTGACTGCTCTAAGCACCCCATCTGAGCAGGGTCATGTCATACTTCCTCTTGCATCTGGTTTATTTTACATAGCATATGTCCTGGAGAGCCAACACTGTCGAAATCGCATTATGTCAAAGGTCACATTATTTTTCAAACACATTCGCTGAGGGGACTCTAGAGATGAATCAATGAGTAAAGAACTTGCTATGCAAGCATGACAGCCTGGGTTCAATCTCCAGCACTACCATGGGAAGATGGATGTGGAGGCCACGCCTATGACTCCAGAAGTAGGAAGGGGGAATCTCTGAAGATCCCAGTCTAGTTAGTCACTGAGCCCCAGGTTCAGAGACACCTTGTCTCATAAAATAAGGTGGAGAGCAAGTGAGGAAAATGCCTGACTGATCTCTACTCTATTCACATGTGCACTTGTGAACACATATATACACACATATTGTTCACAATATGACATATACACATGCATACACCACACACACCCATGTGTATACACATGTGCCACAAACACACAGACATATATACCACATAGACACAAAATATGCATATTTCACACATATATATAATATACACACACCAAACATATATGCATCATATGCACACATATACCATATATACAAATACACCACATATGCACATACATACATAATATGCATACAAAATAAATAAATAAGATGTAATACAAATTAGAGGTATAATATCAGTGAAGCCATGCTACAGGCAGGGCCTTGTACCCACTGATCCTGTGGGGAGAAAGGCAAATGACAGTCTCAGCTCTGAGTGTCGGTCAGCTCATTTCCTTCTCAAAGGGCCCAATGAAGTACTGGAGCAGAGGAAGCCAACGCACCAGCATACCCGGTACTGGTCTCCACCCTAGAAAAGGGTTTCCTAAGGTCAGACCGTTATAGACTCTTTCTCCAGGTGTACCTAATGGTTCTAGAAGACAATAGAACATGGCAATGACTAATGGGAGGATCTGCAAACACATCAGGGTAAGCAAACAAGTGACAGATGGTGTGTGTGGTCCCTTCCCGGGCCACCCTCTTAAATAGCAGAACGTGTCCACATACTGAGTCTCTGGACCTGTGGGAGTTCCAAAAGGAAGCAAGACTTTCCATCACATAAATTTGGATCTTCCACCCCATCACCACCTGCTTAGGAGACCTTGGGCCAAATGAAAATCAGAATTTCCAGAAAGGGTTGGGGTAGGGCAGAGCCAGGACAGCAGCATTTACTGAACTCCCACTGGAAGCTAGTCTGACACCGTTTGCCTCTACCTCCAGTATCTCACCCAACAATCTCAGTGATCTAGCACAAGAGACGCCATGACCTCCTATTTGTTGTACAGAAACTGTGGCCCCGGTGAGCCAAGCAGCTGCCCAGCGTCACACTGCTAATTCATGTCGGGACTGGCAAACAGATTCAGGCTCAACAACCTCAAGGCTTTTTTCTTTACCCACATGGGATGCTTCCTATCCCATGATGGAAGTGACTCACTCTCACCCCTACTCCCCTGAACTGCTCCCCACTTGGACTCCAGGCAAGTATCCTAGAGAGATGCATCACAGAAGGCCTGGTTAAAAAAAAAAAAAAAGAAACACAAGAAAAGTGCACTGCCCTCCACCCCAGGGAACTGTGAGGAGAACCGCATAGAGGACAAGCCCTCTCTGGGACCTTAAGTGCAGGGGAGGGGAGGAGCTGCGGAGCAATGCCTGCGGACCAACAGCTTGCACATGGGCAGAGCTTTGGACTGAACTGAAGAATGCTCAGGCAGTTTGGCTAATTAACTATAGCTGAGTCATAAGAAACAGAAAAGTTGGCTCCAAGCTTCTGCTGAGAGAAGGGTGCCTCCTTTGAGCGCCTGAGTAGGCGCCCACAGCCTGCAGCCCCCACTCTCTCCTCCAGCCCCGGTGCCATCCCTTCTGGTACTTTGTCAGGGATAGAGCTGCACAGAGGCAGGGGACCTAGCTCAACTAATTTTGGAGAGCTCACTGATCAGTGAGGATGGGATGGGGTAGGGTTGGTAACGGCTGATCTTGTCAGCCAGCTCCAGTCCAGTTTAGGGGCGGCGACCCTTCTCCCTTTGGCCAGAAGACGCTCTCTGCAATGAATATTGATGCTCTTAAATTTTCACTTTAAAAAAAAAAAAAAAAAAAAAGCCTTCCTTTGGAGTTCTCAACTCTTGGAGGGGGGAGGGGAGGCGTAATCAACTGGCCTGTGGTAAAGAGTCCGAGCAGGATCAAGTGGACCTTGAACTCCCGTGCCCAGTGCAGGAAGCTCTGAAGGCGTTTATGGGTCCACTCCATGTGTGCAGTTCTCAGGCAGGTGGGGAGGCCTGTTCCGAGGTTGTACAGCTCCTGAAACTTTTTTTTTTTTTTTTTTTTTTTTTGGTTTTTCAAGACAGAGTTTCTCTGTGAGCCCTGGCTGTCCTGGAACTCACTCTGTAGACCAGGCTGGCCTTGAACTCAGAAGTCCACTTGCCTCTGCCTCCCAAGTGCTAGGATTAAAGGCGTGCGCCACCACGCCCAGCACCTGAAACATTTTTACTCTGAGCCACATCATTTCCTGTGGCTCCATGCTGTTCCCCACATGGCACGGGACAGGTGTGCTCAGGTTGGGAGCTCCCCTCCTGAGGACCCTAGCTCTCTGAGGGGTTCTTGGAGATTCTCTCAACAGCCTCTCTTTGACTTAGAATGTCTCCAACAGGTTCAGTCCAAAGGGCCTAGAATTCCTCTGCCTGTGTGTCACAAAAAGACAGAGAGAAGCAGCCCTGGGGGTGTGTGTGTTTGGTTGGTTGGTTTTGTTTATACTGGAAGAAGCTACTGACCAGTGGGAAAAAAATAAAAGACTCCAAACTGGAGGCACTCAAGACCCAAGGGGAGGCGGCAGATACGCTAGCACGTCCAGAATCCAGAAGCAACTATTCCCACAAGTTTGCTCATGCAAAGGGATGGCAAGACTGCTGGGCCATCTGTGGAAATAAAGAACAAATGAGTCTGAGTTTAACCAACCTTCACAGAAACCTAGAAAAAGTCTGGCAGACCCTGAAGCATTCAGGACTCATACCCTAGAGCGCTGCCATTAAAGTCCCCCAGCCCCCTCTCTGGCTCTGCCTCTTCTTGTCCACCTCTTTGCTTCTCCTCCGGGTCAAGCATGCAGTTGATTTCCACCACATTTTCCAGTCTTCAACTGCAGAGCAATGAAGCCAGGTCTCACAGAAGCCAATCAGCTGCTGCCGTTCTGGAAATAAGCAGAGGCTCCTGAGATGCTGGACACACTAGAGGTCACCTGGGCAAGGCACACAAGCCCCTCCAGCCTGAGCCTGGCCTGTGAAAAACAACCAGGATCCAGAGAGGAGCAATCAGAGATGCTCCCTTCAGTGGACAAAGAATGCAGGACACAGACTTCTCGCTGCCGTGCTCCCTCACAGAATCAGCTTGACTCTCATAGCTGTATGGAGGAAGACAGTGTCCAACAGGCCCCAAAGCCAAACATTGCCTCACTGTCTGTCCTGCTGTGGCTTCACTTTCACCCCTCTGGTAATTCTAGTCTCTTCTAATGGGATTCAAGTGCTACTTTGGCAATAAATTTAGTAAAAGATGTGTATTGTAGTCTTCTGTGTAAAGACTACAAGACGTTGTTGAGAGAAATTAAAGAAGAGCTAAATACATACATGCTAATAGGTAGGGTAACTCAATATTATTAGGATGTCAGTCCTGAAATCCACCTGCAGGCTTGGCACAGTCCCAGTCAAGGTCAAGAGGAGATTTTGTCTAGAAATCAGCAAGCCAACCAAGTGTAAGTGGAACTTTAAAAAGAGACATAGAATAGTTAAAATGTTGCTATTAAGGAACAAAGTCAGAGCAGCCACACTAGATGATTTAAAATGTCCTATAAGCAGCAACTTTTGAGATGATGGATAATTGGAGAAGATACACAAATAGAATCTTGAAGTCCAGATGTAGACCTGCATAATTACTGAAAGTCTGATTTTTCAACAAAGGCACCAATTTAAAAAAAACAAGCAAACAAAAAAAAAAAAACCTGTCTTCTCAGCAAATTATCTAAAGGGCAAGAATGAACTTCAACTCATTATATCATGCCTCAAGGTGAAGCTGAACTAGGGACCTGAAGAGATGGCTCAGTGGTTAAGAGCACTTGGCCTCTTCAGGAGGAAGGACACAAGTTCAGGTCCCAGCACCCACATCTGGATGTTCATAGCACCTGACTAAAGAAGAGTCATGCCCTCTTTTAGTCTCTGTAGGCATGTGCACACATGTGGCATACCTCCTACAGACACACATGTGCACATAAATAAAAATACAAAGTAAAGCATCTTACCTAACAGGGCTGGAGAGATGATCCAGCTATTAAGAAGACTACCTGTTCTCTCAGAACACGACAGTTAAAGAGACTGGCCATACCGAAGTTAGTGAGGATGTGGAGCATCCAGAACTCTCAGACTTTGTTCATGGGGATAGAAATTGTAAATCACTTAGAGAAAAGTCTACCAGTTTCACTGCTAAACTACAAAATAAAAACCCAGGACCCAGCAGTTTTACTTCAAGGGTCCATGAAAAACTTTGTGTAAGGATATCAAGGTGCCGGGCAGTGGTGGCGCACGCCTTTAATCCCAGCACTTGGGAGGCAGAGGCAGGCAGATTTCTAAATTCGAGGCCAGCCTGGTCTACAGAGTGAGTTCCAGGACAGCCAGGACTACACAGAGAAACCCTGTCTCGAAAACCAAAAAAAAAAAGAATATCATAGCAATTCTACTTAAAATAAAAAAAAACAAAAACAAAAAACCTGCAACTGGAACAAGTGTCCATCTGTAAGGGAAATGGCTTTTCAGTTGTAAATCATGGCCTGGGAGATGCTCATCCGGGAGAGGTACTTGCTGCCAAGCCTGAGGACCTGGGTCAAATCCCCAGTATTGACATGATGGAAGAAAAGTTTCACTGCTAAACTACAAAATAAAACTGCCACAAGTTGTCCCCTGACACACAGGATGTGCTACACACACATACACACACCCAATAAATTGTAACTACTGTTACAACAATATAAACAAATGTCAAAAACATTATTCAGAGTACAATTTTTAAAAAGTCTTATGAAAGTGAGTAAATAATTCATAATCTGACTGTAGTAACCACCTTATAATGGTATTTAGTCACGCGTGGGCCACGTTACATAGGAGAGCCACAGCTGTCCAGTGTACACACGCCCTATGAGACCCAACAGCAATGTGCTTACACAAAGCCGTGTTTCTTGTTTTTTGGGTTGTTTTGTTTTGTTTTGTTTTCTCGAGACAGGGTTTCTCTGTGTAGCCCTGGCTGTCCTGGAACTCACTCTGTAGACCAGGCTGGCCTCGAACTCAGAAATCTGCCTGCCTCTGCCTCCCAAGTGCTGGGATTAAAGGCGTGTGCCACCACGCCCGGCCAAAGCCGTGTTTCTTAAAACATTCACATTGTTCTGTCACACAGGCTGTACCTGAACCTCAAGAGCAGGTACAGCTAATTGATGCCAGAGTGGGGATCTCCAGGGAGTAGGGATTAATCGGGATTACAACCTTGAAATCACTTTCTTTTTTTTTTTTAAGATTTATTTATTTATTATATGTAAGTACACTGTAGCTGTCCTCAGACACTCCAGAAGAGGGCATCAGATTTCGTTACGGATGGTTGTGAGCCACCATGTGGTTGCTGGGATTTGAACTCGGGACCTTCAGAAGAGCAGTCGGTGCTCTTAACCACTGAGCCATCTCGCCAGCCCTTGAAATCACTTTCTATGTAATGACAATGTCCTATTGTTGTTAAAATTTTCAATCCTACTGATATATACTGATATATATATTTTACATACCATGAAGTTGAGTGCACAATGAGGCCGGGTGATGGTGGTACACTCCTTTAATCCCAGCACTCAGGAGGCAGAGGTAGGTGGATCTCTGAATTCGAGGATAGCCTGGTCTACAGAGTATGTTCCAGGATAGCCATAACTACACAGAGAAATCCTGTCTCACAATACCAAAATACCAAAAAAGAAAGAAAGAAAGAAAGAAAGAGAGAGAGAGAGAGAGACAGAGACAGAGAAAGAAAGAAAGAAAGAAAGAAAGAAAGAAAGAAAGAAAGAAAGAAAGAGGTAACAATATAATTAATAATAATAACAGTAATAATAATAATAAATTAACAATGTAGCAGGTTTTTCAATTGTATTTGTTTATTCTGTGTATATGAGTATTGTGTCTGCATATCTGTATGGATACCACGTACTTCTCTGGTGCCCTCATCTCTGGAGTCAGAAAAAGTGTCTTATCCCCTGGAACTGGAGTCACAGATGCTTGTAAGCTACCATATGGGTGCTGAGGATCAAACCTGGGGCCTCTGCAAGAGCACCATGTACTTTTAACCATTGAGCCATCTCTCTAGCAGTTTTTAGAATATTCAGTTATACAATTATCACCACTATTTAATTCCAGAAAATTAGTCCCCTTAGCATTCACTTCATGCTGAAGAAAGCTCAAGTGATTTTTCTAATTAGAGGGAAACTACTAATCTACTTTCTGTCCCTGTTTGCCTAGTCCAGAGTTCCATACAACAGACTACCTTTTGGTGGGTGACTGCCTCTTTCCACCTAGAGTCTTCTCTAGGTTTATCTATGTGCTAGCGCATCCCTCTTTGTGGTTGAGTAATATTCTATTGCACGGTTGAACATGTTTTCTTCGTTCATTTATCATTTCAGTTGCTATGCATGTGGGGAGGAAGGGGCTTTCTTGGTCAGCATGGATGTCTACATTCATCAAAACTTATCCAGCTATATAAAATAATCCCCAGAAGAAAGGATGAGAGAAAGGACAGGCAAAAGGAAGAAGGGAGGAAGGAAAAACCACATTGCAGGAACTGGGTCCTCTCTTCCTTCCTTTGGCACAGCTGTATTTGATTCTCAAAGTCAAGCAAGCACAAATGGGACGCTGGTGGAGACTGAGCCATGTGTAGCCCAGGTTACGCGGGTGTGCTCCATGTGTAGCCCAGGTTATGCGGGTGTGCTCCATGTGTAGCCCAGGTTATGCGGGTGTGCTCCATGTGTAGCCCAGGTTACTCGGGTGTGCTCCATGTGTAGCCCAGGTTACGCGGGTGTGCTCCCTGGTGGACTCTGCTCACCTGCCTCAGGTGCACTCTGTCCCACAGAGGCATCAAGCTACCTTGTGAGAAGCAGAAGTCATAAGCATGTGTGTAAGGATAGGAGGAATCCTGAGTGGATGTGTACTGTTCACATGACCTCAGCCATGTACCAGGGCTGTAGCAAGGATCCCAGAAGGCAAGCCTTCCCCTGGTCAGACATATGGAAGCAGCAAAGCCTTTTGCTGGTGGCCTGTGAATGTTAACAACTGTACAAAAACCAGCAACTACAGCTTCCTCCTCCAGAATAATTGCAGCCTGAGACTGCTCCCTACAGAGAGAGACCTCCTACCCAGAGGAGTTTATGCCTCCTCCAGTGCTGTCCATTATAGATTTTCTGGGTTTGGGGCGGGGGAGGGGGGCTCAAAGCTAGCACAATCTACCTGATCCTAGCTTTTCTGTGTCTGTCTCTGTTGTCTCTTCATTCACACAGTTTTCCAGAACCAGGCTTAGCAGGACACAGCACTACCTGAGGCCCTCCTTGCTGAAGAAGGGGTCCTACAGGGTTGAGGCCTGTCTGCTTTGACCAAGGCGATCCCCTTTTGGACCCTGGAGCTGAGCGACCTCCATCCTCTCTTGGAGATCATCTGTGTGTACCCTTTGCTTCCAGGCCAAGTTGTCCTTCAGGGTAGATTTTCCTGCTGAGCAAGAGATAGGATCTAGTCAGCCTGGCAGTTCTTGTTCTTGATATAAATCAATACATTGATAGATGACTACACACTTAAAAAGCAAATTGCCAGAGGAAAGCCACAGTAGGGAGTGGTGGGGAATGTGGATGAGGGAATAGCAAAGTCCCTCCAGAACTGGAAGGGAAGATATGGTCAGAAAATGATGAGCAACGAACACCATTTCCTTGTCCAAAGACAATTATTAGCATGTAGGTTGCAAATGGTCTGGTCATCAAGTTCAGTGGCATGTTCATTTGATTTGACCCTGTAGAACACTGTATGCTGCACTGGAGACCTTGGTCCTAATGGGTTTCACGGTATGGACTGAGAGCAGTACATGAGCAGAAAGTAACAGCTGACAATGTGTTGTACCCAGGAGAGGCATAGGTCACACGTGCCACAGAAGCTCCAACAGTAGACAGAACTTCACACTGTCCTGCCCATATATGCTATGGGCTATGCTCCATACTGACACCTGGGGTAAGATGGTTTGCCTAAAGTCACCGGTGTTCAGAGGCTCACTCACCAGCCAGCCCTGTAGACTTGACTGCAAACAAAGAACTGAAATGCACTGTAGTGGTCATTAAAATGTAGGCATGCCCCAGGCTTACTAAACTAGAACCTCCACCTGAGAGTAAGGGTGTGCAGAAGGAGAGCTTTGTGGAAGAGAGAAGACAAGCTGAGGTCAGCCTGGGACTCTCCTAAGAGAACTGTGGCCCTTGGAGTAAAGACACAGAGAGAGAAATGCGCATACCCAGAGGGATGCTTGGTTTAAACAGAGAGGTGCCAAGGGTCAAGGGCGGCAGCAGGAACCAAGGCTGAGGGTCATCCAGCTGGAGGGATGTAAAGTGTGTGGGGGTGGGGGGCAAGGGGGGAGGGGAGCATCCAGCTGAGGTAAAGGGAATATCCAGCTGGGGGAGGGGGGCTACTGAGAAGATTTCTGGGAGGAGGCAGCACAGGTCTTTCATAGCAGGAAGAGCTAACGCAAGCAGATGAGAAGACACTAAAGAATCACTGTGCCTATGACAGACTGGACAACGGGCTTCTGTAAGACAGTCAGGCTCTAATCCTCAGAACCTGCAAACATGTCACCTTATATGACAAAAGGGATACTGCAGATACAATTATAAAAACGAGATTATCCTTACTATTCGTGTAGGCCCAGGAAAGTCATGAGAGCTCTTAGGAGAGGGATGCAGGAAATCACAGTTCTAGAAGTGAAGCTGGCAGCAGAAGGTTGGAGCCACGTGAAGAAGCAATCACAAGCCAAAGGATGTGGGCAGCTTCCAGATGCTTCAATGGCAAGGGATTCTTCCCTGCGGCCTTCAGACAGCATAGAGATGCTGTGCTTTAACTCCATGATGGTGACTGCAAACTTCTGACCTTCAGAACTTCAAGCTACTAAGTGTGTTTTGAACCAATAAATCTGTGGGTGTTCATTATAGTGACAACCGGAAGCTAGTGCATTGGTAAACCAGCAGAATGCACAGCTTGCACATGATCTCTTATATGAAGTCCCTCTTCATGCTCTGGGTTGAGGTATTTCCCTGTGAAAATTTTATTCCAACAAAAAGGGCTGAGCCACATTCTTTGCAAATGTGGACACATAGTAGATGCTGCTCCATTCACCCAGAAGGCAACCACAATAGAGCTACGATGAGAGCTACAGTAGAGCGACCGCACACTTCTGTCCTTTGAAAGCCTAGAATCTGGTGTGAGAAATGGGCGTACAACATGCAGTTGTAGCACCATACGTGACTGCTTGGATGAAGGTGGGGCAGAGGACAATTCAGGAGCAGATGGAGACCCAAGAATACAGCTTCTCAGTGCACAGAAGTCCAGCACAGGAGATCTTAGCTTGATAAAGCAGTCAGAGAAAGGGAAACCCAAGAAAATGGAACCACATTTACCAAGTCGGGGCCAGGAGAGGGTTTGGGAAACCATAGATTAACTGGATATGGACAGACAGAGACCAAGCTGAGATAGGCGGTTCCCGACTGCATATAGACCACTGTTTCATGACTGCTTGCTAGGCCCCTTTTCAGTTCCTTTCAACTGCTGCAGGAAGGCTCACCACAGATGGGGAGAGGCCTAAGGAAAGGAAGCCTTCTCTGACAGAAACAATAAAAATCTCCATCACAAATAAAAAATAAAAAAAAACAGCCCAGGCTAGTGTTGTGGGTTGAAGAACTCTGACCCCACTTATGCCTGGTTGCCTCTCACTTCCCTGACCTCACAACTCACAAAGCAGCAACACATTTCCAGAGACAGAGTCCCATGCTGGAGCAGCCAGCTTCCCTGGCTCCTAGGTAGTTAGAATCCCAAGGGCAGTGATGAGCTACAGTACTACCTCACACTGCATGCAGAAAACGGCTGCATCCTTGATAAAGCGTTGCACATGGTAGCAAGTGGGTGATATCAGCTTGACCACAGGATGAGTGAATCTGCTTTAGAAAGAAGATGGCTTGAGAGAGGAAGTAAGAATCAAGGAGAAGCAGAGAAAAGAAGCCGCAGCTTGAAAGGATGAAGGCAGCAGCTCCTCTGTGCAAAGGCGTCTGTCTGGGATGGGGCTGCCAACATTTGAGAGCTTCCTAGGAATCCTGACCTTAGACAAGATCAGGTTGTGGGTGGCAGGGACCCGGGGGATAAACCTCTTTTAACCATTGATTCTAAGCCAGACTTTGGGACTCAAACCTGTATTCCTAGCACTCAGGCTGAACCAGGAGGATAGCCATGAGTCTGAGGAGCCGGAACTATAGATGAGACCCTGTCTCAAAACAAGTCAACAAATGTAACAAACCTCTCATCTTGTCTGCAGTGTAAATCCAGGCCAAGGATGGGCATCAGCAAAGAGCGGTCACAGAGGGAACTCTACTAAGTGCTAAGGGGAAGATTTTGGAAATAACTTTTTTAATTTTCCACTGTTCCAGTATTGGGACTCTGAATCTGAGAAGCGAGTTCTTTTTCCTTTCTAAGCAATCAGAGATGAATAAGGAGAACTCTCTGTGCTTAGCAAGTCTGCGTTGGTGTGGGCCCACACTCAGCAGAACATGGTAGAGGGGGTAGGCAGAGTGATCAAAACTGAGTCCCAGATGGCGCAGGCATGGAGATGGGGGCTGCAGCAGAGAGGGCAGTGTGCCAACCAGGAGAGAAAACTGATCCAAGGAAAGCCACAGGAGGGCAAAGTGGGCATGGGGTGGACATACAGCAGAATCCAGGACCCTGGCTGCTCTTCAGCCAGGGGTGCCACAGAAATGGCGGCTGGCCTCAGTCCACTAGGTGTGTGGCACTTGAAGAGAGTGCAAGAGTTCTGGCTCAGCTACTCGCTGTCTGTACAGTATTGGGCTGGTCACTTCCTCTCTCTGGAGCCATCTCATCTGAAAGGGTGGGTAGAGGGTCCATACCATCTTTGGTAAATATCTAACACCTATGGAGAGATTGTTAGAACGTAAAAATTTAACAGCTCTCTACCCCAAATTCTACCAAAATATGTTCTTAACCCCTGTTACCTGGAACTGTGCAGCTTTCTTATTGTGTCAGGGAGGAAGCTGGTAAGGAGACAGACATCCAGGCTTTCCAAAGAACCCACTAAGTAGGAGACATGCAGAATAAAACCTCAAGAGAGTACCTTACATCCATACAAGGCTGAAGCCCACTGTCTGAGTCCATAAAAGCCCAGGGGGTTGGTGGCTTTTTCTGGCCAATGAAGATTCACTATGAACCCATCTTCCCCCATGGTGTTGTGTCCAGGGCTGTCCCACCATCTCTCCAAACTTACTTGACTCAAAGAACTTCAAAACCTCCCTTCAATGAGACTCCTATCACACCTGAGTCACTGGGATAATAGCAGTGTATCCCTATCCCACAGGAGGCGCCGCTGACAATGGACTGGGAACAACTTAGGTGTGCTTGTTGCAAAGGCGACATGTAAGGAAGGGCCTGTGGGGCACAGTTCAGGCAGTGGGTCACTCTGCCCCTGGATGCGCCACTGTCTAGGACTGTGTCCCTCTGCAAAGCTCAGATGCCACACGCTGGCTTACTCTTCCCATCCACCTTTCCACACTTTAGCACACCAGGGGACTTGGTTGACACTCAGATGAGGCAAAGATGATCCCTAGATTAGAGGAAACTGGACAATTCCTACAACAGAATGGATGAAAAAAATCAGGATTTATGAGGAGAATGGGGGAAGGAGGGGGGCTGAAATTCTGGGAACAGATATAAATTCACCCAATTTGTGTAGCCGTCGCTCCAATGGGGTGCAGCTGGCTCAGTGAGCAGCAGCAACACTTGCTGTTATCACTGCTTCTGCATTAGCTGGCCTTGCAAAGATGGCCTCTATAAAAAGTTCTCTGGAGACATATACAAGTGATTTGATTTTATTGTTTAGTTTCTGAGACATGTCTCATTACATGGTCTGGGCTGTCCTGGAACTCATTGTGTAGGCCAGGCTAGCCTCAAGCTAGCAGATATCCACTTGCCTCTCTCTCCTGACTGTTGGGATCAAAGTTATGTGAACCACACCTGGCTAGCAACTAAATTAAAAGTCACTCATTCAAAGGCTACAACACATTAGCTTCAAGTATGATCACAGTTGTGTAACTATATAATGCTATGACATCTTGTTATCTACCTACCAACTGTCACTTCCTAACTTACCTCCGCCCTGGGTAACCCCTAAGCTCCTTTCTATCTCTGTGGATTTAAGAAATAACATTTTCCCCCTTTAGGTCATTTTTCTACTACTAGAATATTCCACTGTCATGTGGCCTTGGGGTTTTAATCCAGATCTCAGGAGCCGTACATGGAGGATCAGTAAACACTGGGAGATCCCTGGCAACCCTAGCCAATAAGGAAAACCAATCAAAGCCACAATGAAACACCACCTAAGATGCTGCGAAATGCCTGCTTTTATAAAACCAGGAAACAGCAAGTGTAGGCTGGGATGTGGAGAGATGCGAATCTTTGTTCACTGTTGGTGGGAATGTGAATGGAGAGGCTGCTGTGAAGTGCAGTGTGGTGGCCCGTGTGGTGGACTACACACTCCCAAGCATGGAAAGCAGGGGCTGGAAGCAACGGTGCTACGTTCACTGCACAGCTGTTCATGACTGAGACTCTGCTCACTGTCAAAGGTGAAGGCAGCTCAAGCATCCACACCCAGGGATGGATGGGTAAACGAGATTGGAGCAGCGTGCAAAGGGATATCACTTGACCAAAGAAAGGAAAGCATGCTGACATAATCCACAATAGTCATTAATCCTGAGGACATTAAGTAAAATTTTAACTCACAAAATGGTAAGTATTATGCAGTTTCTGTAGTGTCGTGGTTATCACATTTACCTCACATGAGATGGCAGATACGGTATGAGTCTGCCTATGTGGTTGCCAAATTCGCAGAGATGGAAAGAACAACAGAGCTGGGGCCTGGGAGAGAGGGATGGGAGTTGGTGCTTAGTGGGAGCAGACTTTCAGCTGCGCAGCCTAGAGTCTGGCGGAGGGACAGCGATGGTTTCCAACCGGCACGAAGGAACTTAATACCATGAAATCGTACACTTAAAAATGTCTAGCATAGTATATTTTATACCATCTGTGATTTACCACAATCTGAACCTCTTGTGTGCTGGGTAGAGCACTGCCTAGTTTCCATCCCCAGTATCACTGTAAATATTTTTTATCTGGACTTTTAGAGCTTAGTGAAGGGATGCACGCCCTTAATCCCAGCACTCGGGAGGCAGAGGCAGGTGGATTTCTGAGTTTGAGGCCAGCCTGGTCTACAAAGTGAGTTCCAGGACAGCCAGGGCTACACAGAAAAACCCTGTCTCAAAAAAAAAAAAAAAACAAAACAAAACAATGGCCTCCTGAAACTTCTTTGTTTTGGTGACTATATGCTGGAAGTCTGTCTTTCTTGTCACCTAGGTAAGGACAAAGGAGTTCTGCTTGCTTTTGTTTCTCACCAGTGTGACCTACCGCAGAGCAGTTGCTCAGTTCTGAAGAAAGGCAAGTGCTGTGGAGGGCTGAGTTATCATAGTCTCACTACTACACCAGATACTCAACAGAGTATGAAAAAAGTATGCTTTTACATCTAACATGTGTGTGCACACATGGACAAATGCACGCATGTGCACATACATGTGTGTGTTGGAGGACAACTTTAGGTGCCATCGTCAGGAACAATATTACACATGAATCCTTTGGGAAACCATCTGTCTTCTTGGCTATCTGTCTGACTTTATCTTTCCTTCCTTCTTTCTCTCATTCTTTTTAATTATTTCTGATTCTTGGATTGCTTGTTTGTTTGTTTTGTTGCCCTGGCTGACTAGGAACTTGCTCTGTAGACTAGGCTGGCCTCAGGCTCACAGAGATGCTCCTGTCTCTGCCTCCCATATACTGGGATTAAAGGTATGAAGTACCAAGTGTTGATTTTTTTTGTCTTTGTTAGGTTTTGTTTTGTTTTATGTGCCTGAGTGTCTCGCCTACATGTGTATGTAAACACGATGTGCATGCTTGAAGGCCAGAAGAGGGTTTCAGAGGCCATTAGCGATGGAGCTGGAGTTATAGGTGGTTGTAAGCCCACCTGATGCGGGTGCTTGGAGCCACAGTGGTATCCTCTGCAAGAGCAGTATGTGCTCTCACCACTGTGCCACCTCTCTAACTCTACATGTAGCTTTGGGTGGGGGGGTCTGAGACAGGATTCCTCTGTGTGGCTCTGGATATCCTGGAACTCACTCTGTAGACCAGGCTGGCCTTAAACTCACAGATATCTGCCTGCCTCTGTCTTCTAAGTCTGGGATTAAAGGTGTGTGCCACACTCAGCTACATCTAGCATTTTTAAGTGGGTTTTAGAGATTGATCAGGCCCTTATGCTTGTAAGGCAAGGGCCTTCCTGCCTGTGCCATCTCCCAGTCTATTACCAG
The DNA here is from genome assembly GCF_978045245.1 of Mus caroli. NCBI lineage: Eukaryota > Metazoa > Chordata > Mammalia > Rodentia > Muridae > Mus > Mus caroli. Next base: position 984,012 of record NW_028227272.1, read on the forward strand.
AACACTGATTTGGTAGCTTTGGTGTCCTCTGACTCTGAGAAGCAGCTCTAACATAAGAGGATTATAAGTTCAAGATCAGCCTGGCAATTTAATAAGATTTTGAATCAAAATAAAAAGTTAAAAGTGAACTGAAGATGTAGCTCAGTAGTAGAGAACCTACTTAACATGCATCAGACTGTAGGTTCAACACACAGTACTGAAAAAGGAAAAACAAGAGATAGTCATGTTGACACATACCTGTAATCCCAACACTTGAGGGATGCAAGTAGGAGGGTTGGGAGTTCAAGACTATCCTCAGCTATGCAGGGAGTTTTAGGCCAACCTGGGCTACATAACACTCTGTGTCTGAAGGAAAGAAATGAGCCTGATATTCTTCTTTTTAAAAATAAAAATAGTAATGGCATTGAAAATAGTAAACAACTAAACTTAGGTAGCATTATTATTTTTAAGTAAATAAACACTTAGGCTCATTTCTTTTTCTACTCAGTAGCTCTCAACTGTCACCAAACAGGCTTGATCAATAATTTCTGCAAGGCCAATTTACTGAATGCTTAAATGCAAAGAAGAACAAACACAGGACCAGAGAGATGCTTGGCAGGTAAGATGCTTGCCTCCAAGCCTGACAACCTACATCCCAGGTGCCAATTCCATCCAGTGTGAGAACCCACTCCCTACGTTGTCCTCTGATCTCCACATGCACACCGTGGCAAATAAGGGTGTGCATGTGCACACATAAAATTAATGTGTGTTTTTTAAATGCCAAGCACATAATGCATATACACCAATTCACATACTTTATTTAATGCGAGTGCTGAAATCAACAGAGCTATCTCCCAGACCCTTCACATACTTTTCTGACATCATGAGGTAGATATTGATACTTATATCATTATTCAGAAGTAGAACCACCAGGCAGTGGTGACCCATGCCTTTAATCCTAGCAGCTGGGAGGCAGAGGCAGGCAGATTTCTGAGTTCAAGGCCTGCCTGGTCTACAGAGTGAGTTCCAGGACAGCCAGGGCTACACAGAGAAACCCTGTCTCAAAAACAAATAAAACAAAACAAAACAAAACAAAACAAAACAAAACAAAACCAAACCAGAAGTAGAACCAAGGCTCAAAGATGTTTAAAAACTTGGCCAACACCTTGAGAGCCCTGGGGTCATGGGAGCAGGAGAACTGACCCTGCCCCTAACCAGCTGCAGGGAGAGCAGGCCCCACAGACCCAGAAAACACAGTAGAGCTGTCTCTGGTTGTGGTGTGAGCATAGGACAGCTGGCCCTGACACTTGTCTTGTGGGGTGGCATGGAGGAGGGAAAGATACCCTTTCTCCCCCCTCGACATGTGTGGCAGATGGTAGACCTGGCCCTGGAGTCATGAGGAGAGCTGCCTTACCCCTCACCAGCTGCAGCACTTGGGAGAGCAGTCTCTGCACCTTGCCTAGGCAGCACAGTAGAGCTGACCCTGGTGGCAAGGTTGCAGGTGAGCACCCCAAGGGCATGAGCATGGGAGAGCTGGCCCTGCCATTTGTCTGTCTTATGGTGACATGGGTAAAAGATGCCCCCCTCTTCTCCCCTTGCCACCTATGACAGGCAGGAGAGCTGGCCCATCCCCCACCTACTGCATCATTCAGGAGAGCTGGCCCTGGGGGGTTGGGGGGTCGGGTGAGGCAGCCCTGCCTCTTGTCTGCTGTGTGGAGGTGCCAGTGAGGGAGGGATCACATCCCCTCTCTTTTGCAATAGGCAGGAGAGCTGTCCCTGTCCCTCGCCCACTGCAGGACACAGAAGATTGAGCTCTGAACCTCTCCTGGGAGCACAGTAGAGCTGAGCGAGCCCCAAGGCTGTGAACATGGGAGAGCTGGCCCCAACTTGTTTGCTGTGCAGTAGGGTGGGCAAGAGAGAGATGCGCTCCACCACCCTTGTCCCTTGTCACCTACAGTAAGTAGGTGGGAGAGCTGGCCCTGGGATCATGAGAACAGCAAAGAAGTATGGACAAAAGAGTATACATGGGACACACTGTGACAAACTACAGCTTCCACAATGTGATTTGGTTTTCTGTCTTGTAGGGGAGGTTGCAAGGGTGGAGGCAGGTATGAGGGGATGGGGGGATGAGTGGGATTGGGGTACGTGGCCATGAAATTCACAAAGAACCAATAAAAAGTTAAAAAAAAAAAAACAAGGACACAAAACTCATGTTGGGATTATACTTAGCCCAGTCTTCTGACTCCATAACCAGTACTGTTTTTATTAAAGAAAAATAGTCCTCAAAAAAAAAAAAAAGAAAAGAAAAAGGAAAAGAAAAATGGGAAATGAGGCCAGAGATGACTCAGGAGTTAAGAGCACTTGCTGCTCTTGCAAAGGGCCTGGGCTTAATGCTTGACGCTTTCATGGTGGTTCATAACCACCTGTAATTCCAGTTCCAGGGGATCCGATGCCATCTCTGGCCTCCCAACACACCTGCATACATGTAATGCATACACAAGTGAACAGACACATACACATAGACATAAATAAAAATAAACAAAGAGACAAAAGCACAGAAGCACTGTTTTCCCATCAGTTGGGGACCTGTTTAAATAAATCTACCCAAAAAGGGCTTTCCTCAGCCTTCTTTTCCAAACCATCTCTCAAGAATAATTTTAAGTTTAATTGATTTTTCTCCAAGTCAGAGTCCTTTTAAAAATATAAAAGCAGCCTGAACACTGAGTGCCAGCCGTAACAGTTGGTACAAAGGTTTCGTGCCCACCCTGGAGGTTGCTACTGGCTGGTGCCGTATCTCTCCTCCCTTCCCCTGCTTGCAATCTAAGTGGGTCCTCAGCTCTTCCCATGTTCTTTAATCAGTAACCATGCATCCAAATATACAGCAGGGATGGTTCTGCCCTCCCCTTGCTGGGAAAACCAGATTTTCTGAAGGTAAAAGGCAGGATTTGTGTAGCCTAAGGATGCTGAGTGTTTGACTCCACATAGAAATGGGCTATCCATTCTATAAACAGCTGAACTAGAAATACATCTACTACTGACCTCCACTGTCTGAGCCTCTTCTAGTCCCAGGCAGGGGTCCTTGTTTTGCTCTCCAGAACAGTTCATCCCCAGTATCGAAGGCAGAAGCGCGGGAGTCATTGAGTAGCTGCCTTCTTCCTGTCTTTGTCTTCAATGTCAACAATGGTGATACACACTTTTAGTTTTGCCGTGTGGGTGACCAAGCTTCTGGCGACACAGCCTGATTTGCTCTTTGTCATCTGTAGCATCCGTCTTCTCATCTACCATCCTGTACAGCCCTAAGGCTAGCTCCAGGGGCCTCTCTTTCTCATTTATCTGTGACAGGCAGAAACTCAAATTTCCTGCCTGCAAGATTTCTTACTCCTTTCCCAAGACTGTGACTAGGACACCCAGCAAAGGGGATGTCTGCAGGTGTAATTCGAGTTACCAATCGGTTGACTTTGAGCTGACCCTAAGGAGGCCATCCAGACAGGTCATCTAATCACATGAACCCTCCAAAGCAGACCGTTTCTTCCAGAAGATATGAAAGGAAGTGAGAGACTCAAGACACGAGGGAGGTTTAGCATGCAATTTCTAGATAGCAGATGGAGAGGGATCACAAAGAGAAGGTGTGTGAGTGGCCTCTGGGAGCCTAGAACAACCCCAGATGACACATACCAGGAAAGCAGGGAGCTCAGGTTCTCAGCCGCAAGGACTCCACCGTGGCTTCTGTGAGCTCAGTGGCAGGCCTCAGATGATTTCCCAGAGCTTTGACAACCGCCCAGACTGCACACAAGTGGATTCTGTTTTGTGACGTCCAAAGCAGGGAACTCAAGCAAAAGTAAACTAAGTCCAAAGGCTTCTTATTTGTCTGTGGTGGTGATGGTGGGTGGCTGGTTTGTGTAGCCCAGGCCTGTCTTGAACTGTCTGATTAGCCATGGGTAACTTTTGATTTATAACCTCTTGCCTTGACATCCTAGATTAGAGGCATTTGCTACTGCACTCAATCTGTGCAGTATTGAGGATCGAAACCAGGGTTCTTTGCATGCTGGGCACGCATTCCACCAGCTGAGTGCCATCCCTAGCCCCACGCCTGGATATCTGACCTCCAGAACCTTGATGTAACAAGTGGATGCCTTCTTTTAAGTTGCAGCACTTGTGGCATTTTGTAATGCAGCAACGGGGCCAGAAAACTGCCTGGGTCAGAAAGGAGGCGGCTTGAGGAAAGCAACCGCCCACAGTCACCTGTGTTTCCTCACACTTCCACCCCCACTAGACAGCGTCCCCACCCTGCAGCTTCTGAGGATCACCCCGCCTCCGCATGTCTTCCAGATCAGCGATTCTCTACCATGCCCTGGCCCTCTGCAAACGCTGCCTGCAACCGGGATTCCCTCAACCTCCAGTCACTACCTTAACCATTCTGTTAAAAATTGCTAACTCAGAAGCCATAACTTCCTTTATCTTGCTCCCCAAAGCACCCAGAACAGAGCCAAACATACTATAAATACAAGTCTTTGTTAACAAAGCCATTTTCTTTGCTCCAGTGACCAGCAGGATCGACTAAGGTTTTCAGAAACTGTCTGGTTGTGGGCACAGACCCTGGCTGCACAGCGCCTGGAATCAACAAATCTAATAGCACTCAGGTTCTGAAGTCAGCCTTATGCACAAGTCAGGCCTCCATTTCTTGGAATTGTGTCCTGGTTTTTCCATGTTAATTTACAAGTAGAATTTGCAAACACAGAGGAAATGAGAAAGGGGGCAATGAGGAGTTCTCACAAGATGCAATAGCTGTATTTTGTTGAACAAAACTCTTACCTTGGCTATCCATCATGTCTAGATACCAAGCTATTCCCTAGAGATAGAGAAATAGAACAGAGTGATCCCTACACCTGACCCACCATCTGATCACCCCCAGCATAGAAGGTGGGTGAATCTTTGACTACTGTTTAGGAGCCAGAGAAATGAATGACAACAGACTCAGGTCTTCTGCAGGCAGGTAGAGCTCCTTTTACATTCTAGCCCGCCCCTATGACTCTGGGTCTGTCTCCAGTGCCCCACCCTGGCTCCAATAACATGCACATGATGTCACTGTCTAGATGTACAACAGTCTTGGCAAAGCCCTGGAGCAGAGATTCAAAACTAAACCTATAGCATTTGTACAGACTCCAGTAGTCTGTAGGCTGTCACATTCTTTCTCATTTGATCCTCCCAGTAGCCCCACAGGTGGGTGGAACATTATCTCCATGTTACAGGTAAGGAAACTAGGCTCAGAGTAGAAGGCCAACAAAGCAAAACATAACAATACATATTCTTTGGGCCAGCAAGATGGCTCAGCGGGTAAAGGCATTTACCACCAAGCTGGTTGACCTCAGTCCCTGACCCACAAGTTGTCCTCCAACTTCCACATACATTCCTTGTCATGTAATTTACAGTATGTACATGCATGTATGTGTAGATACCCATCACAGACACATACACACACACCCACACACCCCATCTAGATGATGGAATAATGACTCAGTGATTCAGAACACATACTGCTCTTCCAAAGGACCTGAGTTCAATTTCCAGCACCCACCTCAGGCAGCTCACAACCACCTGTAACTCTAGCTCCAGAGATAACTCACCAACTCTGGTATCTGAGGGCATCTGCACCAAGCTGTACCCTAGAAATAGAAAAAAAAAAAAGCTGGTATGGTCCTTATGCTTGGACTGTACAAATGTGCACAAAATTAAACATAAACTTTAAAGACTGTGCCAGACATGGTGGGTGGTACATGCCTTTAATCCTAGCACTTGGGAGGCACAGGCAGGAGGATCTCTGTAAGTTCAAGGCTAGCCTGGTCTACATGATGAATTGAAGGACAATCAGTAGTTCCAACTACATAGAGAAATTCTGTCTCAAAACAAAACAAAACAAATGTAGGTTTAAAACAATAAAAACAAACATGTTCTCTGACTATTTTTAATCTGCCCTTTGGGCATAAACAAAGACTCAATTATTTCAATTATTAGGTGTTAGTAGCTAGTGTGTGAGGGCTTTCTTTACAGAAAGGAAGGGCTGAGGATGTGGGGATACAGAGAAACAGGGCTTGCTTAGCAGGAGGCATGAAGTAGTCTTTGCCTAATATAAAAATAAGACCTTGTTTCCTAAAGAATTTACTTTTTCTTATTTGCTCTATCAGGTTAGGGAGGCACCAATAATGTCACCAAAGAACCATCAGAACTTAGTGCCAATTCTCTGGCTCCATGCTGTAAGGAAAAGCCTTCTGGCCTCTCATACTCCATTAGTGTCCCTTTGGTTCTAAGAGGGCAAGACCAAGAGGAGACTGGACAGAACACTCATCTTGCACGTGTATACAAACCCTACTTTGAAGCCTTCTAATTTCATCTCTCTGTATCTTGGGCTTGTTGTTGTTTGAGGGACTAGGAATCAAACCTAGCACGTGGCTCTGCCAGCAAACGAAGTCTCCAACCACTTTTTATGTCTTCTGCCAGAAACTGGACCCAGAAAACGGGCATTCCATTCTGATTTTAGTGTTAATCTTACAGAACCAATGCTATATAGCTGAAGCGCCAGGGAGAATGTAATCTAACTATTTTCATCCATTAAGCAAACAGCTTCTAGTGAAGATCCACTCTAGCCTCCTCAGAGAAATGCGTCTTGTTAACAATCACCTCACCATCTAATGGAAATGGTAAAAGCACAAACACATGGATCAGCAAAGGGCTGGGGAGAATCAGAAGGAGAGGGAAGAATCTTCATGGGAAAACCAACAGAGGCATTGGATGTCTGAGCCTCACAGGATGGACGGGAAATCTTGGTTTCTAGGGAATGCAGACTAAGGAAATAGGGTGAACATTTGTGTAGCAGGGCCACAGCCCCATGGAGACCAGGTGGAGTGCTGCTACAGCTAATTGGATCCGGCTCAGACCTCTGAGGTTGATTTCGGTAGATCTAACTTGCAACTTGAGGAGACCAAAAGGCCTAACCTCTTTCTTCATTCTCAGATTCTGTGGTATTTGCAGTCTGTTCCACTCATGCCAAACTGTCTACTTTTCTGCACTTTAATTGTTTTTCATGGTGTTGATGTTCCCAACTATAATAAAATAAAATAATAATAGTGGAGCCGGGCGTGGTGGCGCACGCCTTTAATCCCAGCACTCGGGAGGCAGAGGCAGGCGGATTTCTGAGTTCGAGGCCAGCCTGGTCTACAAAGTGAGTTCCAGGACAGCCAGGGCTACACAGAGAAACCCTGTCTCAAAAACCAAAAAAAATAAAAAAAATAAAAAATAATAATAATAATAATAGTGTCTCCTGGTTCCTTGAGAACACAGCCAAGGGGGTGTCTATATCTTACCGCAGCTGTGCACTATAATATCAATAATTAAATTAACCATGTGTTCTATTTTTCTCTTTGTTGCTGTGATAAAACATTCTAACCAAAAGCAACTTAGGGGAGAAAAGTATTTATTTCATCTTATGCTTCCAGGTCATCTACAAGGGAAAGCAGGATAGGAACTTGAGGGAGAACTCCTGGAGCGATGCTGCTTCCTGGCTTCTGCCTTCCCATGTAGCCTAAGACCACCTACCGAGACATGGTACCACCCACAGTGGGCTTGGCCTCCCACATCAATTAACAATTAAGACAATCCCCACACATGCCCACAGGCCAATCTAATCTAGGCAATTTCCCAATCAAGGCTTTATTCTCAGATGCCTCAGGCTGTGTCAAACTGACAAGTAAGGCTAAGGTGGGCACCATAGGTAGCAAGAACCTATTTGTTGTTTGACTGCTAAGACTGTTGGCCCAAGTATCATTAGATGACAGCTTCATGAACAAATAGAACAAGCAAGGGCAGCATGTGTAACCCCAGCCAAGAAGCAACAGTGAGGTACTAAGAAGCCGTGCACCTTTGATTTTCCCATTACACTTTATATAACTCATCTAAATTTAAACCAAGATGCTCAGACATGTCTGGTCACCATATTGGGCTGTCCTGAATTTCACCTTCTGATCGCTCTCTAGACTGAGATCCCAAACTTGGCTTTTAATCTAGTGTTGTCGAGTTCTTGCTTGTCAGCATCTTACAATGAAACCAGTGTCTCATCCTTCCTTTTGGAAAGAACAAGGACAGCAGAAATCTCATGACCAACCCAGAGAGTCTCGTTCCAATGCCAGGCAACAGAGCCATCACTGAAGATATATATGAGAAGCTCTGAGACCAAAAATAAATAAATAAATAATTTCCTGATTGATCCCCAAGGATCAGATTCTCTGAAGTGTTGGTAAATAGAACAGGGAAATGGAATAGGTTCAAAATCCAAATAGGTCACAGACTACCATGATTGTTCTTGAAGTCATGATAGTTAGGTCAGGCTGCATTAGGAAGGGGCACATATACAAAAATCCCAACAGAGGCAGCTGAGTCCAGAAGCTCAGAATATTGGTTTTAGATATTCCCGTGTATTCCACTCTTCTCTTCTGGCTCTGTAGTTAAGGTCCTCAATTTTTCTTTCCTATTATATTTTATCTATCTATCTATATCTATCTATTTATCTATCTATCTATAATTGTTGACTTTTCCAATTCATTCCCCACACTTCTGGGGCTCTTTCTACAGCACAGATATAACTACATCATTTCCTTAAACATGAAAACTAGGCAGGTTGATGTGCACCTGCAACCCCAGGTCAGGAGGCCAGGGGGAAACCGTGCAAGGCCAACATAGACATAGAGATCTTATCTCAATTTCTTCTGAAAAAGGGAGCAAGGCCTCCTGATGTCTCTCAGTTAGCAGAGTCCTTTCATAGTATGTAAATGCACAGCACAAAAAGTATCAGTACTAATAATACTAATATCAATAAAGCAGTTAGTTCAATGCCCTTCCTGTGCCCTCAGGAAAAGGCCCCAAATCTGCATCACCTACAAAGGCCCTTTTCTAGACCCTGATAGACCTTTAAATCTGATCTCTCCTCACCCTCACTTCCTCCACATTTCCATTGGCACTACTGTACCCAACATCCCCAGAGGCAAAGGAGACTTTGATCTTAGAGCCTAACTCAAGTGCTGGCTCATCAATTAAATTCAGTCTCACTTGCTCATTTCCCCTCTGGAAGGCAAACTTAGTCTCTCCTGTGCTACAAAAAGTGCATTCGCATTTCATTTATTACTACAGCTTATATTTAGAGACTTGGGACACCACTGTAGCTGGGGAAAGGAGGGGTTTTTTCCTTTATGTAACCCTTCTACCCTTAGCACAATGAACTGAAGGTGATTTTAAGAAAAGAGAAAAAAAGAGTTAATGTCCTTCCTTCACGGAAGCAGTAAGCTCCTGGCAGAGCCCAAGTAAGAAAGGGAACTCCTTTCTAGGTAGCTGTCTAACCGCGTGGCCCTCGCTGCTCTGCACTCTGACCCACCTGAATAGGGACCCAAGCTGCTATCTCTAAGGAGAGCCTTCTCTGTCTCTCTAGAGAACTGTTTTGACTCCCAAGTGCTTTGAGCCGAACTGTAGGCGGTGACAAAAGCAGGTGACTCACCCCAGCCCACACCCATTCTCTGCCGACGGGGCCCAGAATCTATCTGTCTTGGGAATTGGATAGTCTGAACTGACTCAGGCCCCAGAGAAGGAGAGGTGCAGTTATGGGCAAGGCCTACCTCACCCTCAGTGATAAAATCAAGAGAGATGCTTTTGCTATCTTTACAAACATAAAGGAGATTGCCTCAGAAAAGCTAGTGTGTACCTTAGGGTGAAAGGTTACAACTACCGCACTGTTGCCCTATCTGCAGAGGAAACAAGCAATCTGTTCCTCTTGCTGGCCCACTGGTGTCTCTTCATCCCTCCAAATCTAAAGCTCTCAATAAAAGTACAAGGGTCTTCTTCCCTTCTCTCACCCTAGTCGCTACCAAGGCATTCAGTTTACAGTTGACTGTTGTTTTAAGCAAAGTTACCACATTAAAGGAAACTCTTCACTTGGTAAGTTCTCCTGAATTAAAAAAGAAGAGGAGGAGAAGGAGGAGGAGGAAGAGGAGGAGGAAGAGGAGGAGGAAGAGGAGGAGGAGGAGGAAGAGGAGGAGGAGGAAGAAGAGGAAGAGGAGGAGGAGGAGGAAGAAGAGGAGGAGGAAGAGGAGGAGGAGGAGGAAGAGGAGGAGGAAGAGGAGGAGGAGGAAGAAGAGGAAGAGGAGGAGGAGGAAGAGGAGGAGGAGGTTGCTGTCCCCAGAGGTCCCGAGTACAATTCCAGCAACCACATGGTGGCTCACAACCATCTGTAATGGGATCTGATGCCTTCTTCTGGGTATATATGAAGACAGAGTACTCATATAAATACAAATAAATAAATATATTTTTAAAAAATGATTCAGATTTAGAAAGAAAGACAGAGAGAGAGAAAGGAAGGAAGGAAGGAAAGAAGGAAGGAAGGGCAGACACAACCCTTAGGTATGGTGGAGGAGAAAGTTTATTATAGACATGGGAGAACATAGCCAGATGGAGACATCTGAGAGAGTCCAGAGTGAATATGCCACGTGAGGAAAGGGGGAGGGGATGGAAGGGGGAGAGAGGGGACATTGGCTAGAAGGGCAAAGGCACAAAAGGGGCAGGTGAGCAAAATGGCTGGATTACTTAGGGAAGAGCATCCCAGCCCCGTAGGCCAGAGAGTTCGGGGTAGGGGGTGGAGTATGCCAGTCATGGACATGGCACAAGGAAAGAGTTCTGAGTAGCCAGAGTACAAAATGATGAAAGACACACACTGCTCTGAATTCAGATCCCTGTCATGGAGCTTGTTCCAAACCGAGTCTAATAATTTTATTTTCTGATGAGGATGTTTGTGCATGGGCATGCAGGGACTGAGGGATGCTGGAGGAACCTGATGGCCAGGTCCGCTTTGATATGTTAAGTAGGCACCTCAGCGCTTTGTCCCAGGTTTGAAACTTAACACTGTCCACTACAAAAAGCTGAATGCATTTATTCTCCAGTGCTTACAAAGTGTAAGATCCTCTTTTAGGAACTGGAGAGATCCACTAACAGTACATTCCCTACTTCAGCCCAACAAAGGAAGTAAGTTGCATATTCAAATTGCTGTAACAAAAGGAAACTGCAGTAAATGCAGAGACGGCCCACAAAGCCGAACTCTCGACATTGGAAGCACATTGTCTTGTGCAAGGGGTCAACTGTGCTCAGTTTTGGAGAACTAGTTGGATGTCAGCATTATAAATAGGTGAGATGGCCTGTAAACTAAGAAGACACTGCCAAGAACGGTACATAGTAGGATATACAACATACAGACCACAGACGGAGTCAAACATTAGGCAAACCCACAAATAAGGTTCAACAGCACATGCACTGTGCCCAAGACTTAAGGACACAGGCAACGGCACATGGCATAAGGAAAGAGTTCTGAGTAGCCAGAGTACAAAATGAAACCAAACTCAAGTGTGCAACAGGGTTTATTCTGAATGAGAAGTGTGCCAGGCTGCGCCTTGAAGTAGCATGAGATCAATGCTGACTGTATTAACATCTGTGGTTTTCAAATATTTCTATAACGAACTCAATAGGGTGTGCCTGAGGGGTGTGTGTGTGTGTGTGTGTGTGTGTGTGTGTGTGTGTGTGTGTAAAAAGTGGGGAAGAGGCAGAGGAGCAGAAAGAGGAGGAGGAGGAAGGAGGAAGAGATAGTCATTATCAGTCAGGTATCCCAGTAGGAGAGAGAGCAGGAAACAGGAGTTAAAGGGAGGGAGGGGGGGGTAATGTAAGTACAGTACACTCATGAATGAAATTCTCAAAATCATTTTTAAAAAATTAAATTTAACAGTCTTAAATTTAGCCGTGTGGCGGTGGTGGTGAACACCTTTAATCCCAGCACTTGGAAAGCAGAGGCAGGTGGATTTCTGAGTTCGAGGCCAGCCTGGTCTACAGAGTGAGTTCCAGGACAGCCAGGGCTACACGGAGAAACCCTGTCTCGAAAAAACAAAACAAAAAAAAGTCTTAAATTTAAATTAAAAAAAAAAAATGTTCTATAGGCAGAGGCTGGCAAGGTAGACAACTTAGCAGTTAGAGCAATTACTGCTCCTGTTGGGCAACTCCCAGCTCCTTGTAATTCCACATCTAAAGGATCCAATACCCTCTCTTGACCTCTCTGGGCACCCACACATGCATATGCACATATACTCACACAAATATGTACAAAGGGGACACAAGTAAATAAAAATGTTTAAATATAAATCATTTGTAATTATTTATATTTAAACATTTGCTCTCTAGGCAAAGTCCCTACTTTCTGCATAATGGACTGCTGTGGAATTAAATAAGTAATAGACATGAAGCATCTAGCACAGGGTGAGGCTTGAAGTACACAAACTGTAACTTCCTTTGGTGAGGGGCTTAGATGGGGGGAAGGTTAGTGAACCCTCTAGGAAAGAAGCAGTCAATAAAGATTCTGAAGAAGCCTGGGGGAAAGGGCCCAATGATTTTAAAGCTCTTGACTCTACAACACGCCATTTTAGGGGTGTTGGTAAAACTACCCACCAAACTGGTTGTTGCTTATCCCTGAGGAACTCAGTGTTCCTCCAGCAGCACCAGAAATGCAATTAGCAGAACTGAGCTCGTGGGTGGAACAGGGAGTCAGAGCTGAGCTGAGAGGAGAGGCAGCACCCTGGGCCCCTGCCCAGAGTGTGAAGGATCTCGGGAATGAGGAGGTGGGGAAAGATGGCTCCAGACAGAAGCACTTCAATTCCAAAAGCTCTCTTACACTAGGAAAACCAAACAGAACTCCAAGATACCTTTTCAGCTTCCCAAACTTACTCTTTTAACCTAAAGATGGCCTATTCAAGCCAGCAGGGGAAATGCCAACCCACGTGGGGCTTCATGCAGATGTCCTGTAGCTGCCCCTAGACAAGTCCCACGAGTAAATAAAAAGAAAAGCAAAAGTCCTTTGGTGAGCGCTGCCATGTAATGTGGCTCTTCTGTTCTGCACAGAGCTGCACAGGGACGCCACACTTGTCTCTGTGCTGGGGAATCTCTGCCTTTTAGAGCTGAATGAGCTACTGAACCCTGATGGAAGACACACACGGCTCTCAATTCAGATCCCTGTCACAGGGCTTCTTCCAAACACAATCTAATTAATTTTATTTTCTGATGAGGATGTCTGAAGGAGAGGTACCTCACACATGGTAATCAAGTGCTCTGCCTATATTCCAAGGCTATGACTGTTTGATTTGTTTTTGGTTTACCTACTTATTTTGAAACAGGGTCTCTATGTAGTCCAGCTGTCTTGGAACTCGCTATATATACTAGGCTGGCCTCAAATTCACAAAACTCGGCCTGATTCTGCCTTCTCTTTCTTTAATTCTACTGCTAAAGGCATGGGCTACCACAGCCAGTGCTGGCTTCTTGAGGAAACTACTACAGAATCTCTATGTCCTTTCAGATCCTAAAATTGATGATTTGGGGAACAGCTCAAAGAATTCCAATGCAACCACAGTATTACCCCTGTATATATATCATATTACGGTATCCACAGTATTGCCCCTGTATATATATCATATTATGGTATCCACAGTATTACCCCTGTATATATATATCATATTATGGTATCCACAGTATTACCCCTGTATATATAGCATATTATGGTATCCACAGTATTGCCCCTGTATATATAGCATATTATGGTATCCTATAGCTGCCATTTCCATCTGTCTCACTGGGGGCAGGAGGGGCGGTGATCCTCTCATACTAAAGTGGAGGAAAATAGCAGAGTTAGGGCAGAGCTTCATTGTTTTTTTATTTGGTTTGGTTTTTTGAGATAAGAGCTTCTCTGTCCTGGAACCCTGTCTTAGTCAGGGTTTCTATTCCTGCACAAACCTCATGGCCACGAAGCAAATTGGGGAGAAAGGGTTTATTCAGCTAACACTTCCACATTGCTGTTCATCACCAAAGGAAGTCAGGACTGGGACTCAAGCAGATCAGAAAGCAGGAGCTGATGCATAGGCCATGGAGGGATGTTCATTACTGGTTTGCTCTGCCTGCTTTCTCATAGAACCAAGACTACCAGACCAGAGATGGCACCACCCACAAGGGGACCTCCCCACTAGATCACTGATTGAGAAAATGCCTTGCAGCTGGATCTCGTGGAGGCATTTCCCCAACTGAAGCTCCTTTCTCTGTGATAACTCCAGCCTGTTGACACAAAACTAGCCAGTACAAACCCGATCTGTAGACCAGGCTGGCCCGAACTCACAAAGATCCACCTGCCTCTCAAGTGCTGGGGTTAAAGGCATGCGCCACCACTTTAGGCTAAAGCTTTGTGGCTGACAGAGGAGGTCAGCTTAAATTTCAAGCTCCTAGGATCATCTCTTAAAATCCTCACTTCCTGATTTAGCTGGGGGCTGGCCCAGGAGAAAATAGCCCTCTAAAAACAGCAAGCACCAAATTCTCTAGATGTACTGTCCACAGCATATAACTCTGAGCAAGTTCAAGGCCTCCCGGGTCCTAAATCAGAACTTTGCAGATCCTCTCAGGGCTTCAAAGTTGTCAGTACCACAGCTTCCGAAGGGCAGAGCCTCAGCAACATCAGCCTTCAGGACACAGCCTTGTCCCCTGGGTAACTCGGCTGGCTTCAGGCTCCTAGACGTCCTCCGGCTGGAGGGTGAGGAGGACTGCCTGGAAGGGCCAGGTGCATCGGCCTCTTTAGCCCCACGGCTTGGTCCGGGAGCTGCGAGGCGCCTGGCGCTGAGGTAATGGCGTGCAACTACCTCACGTCCCACTAGATCTCGGATACAAAGACAGAGCTCGACCGGCTGCCCAGTCACCGCCCTCTCGAGACTCAGTGTAGACTCAGGAAGCACGGCAACGAGGTTCCACGTCTGCGCATGCGCTGTGCCAGCACGGCAGCACCGAGAGAAGGCCGCTAGGGAGCGTGATGGAGCAGTGCCGTCGTGCGCATGCGCACCAAGACTGCTGCCTTGTGAACTGTTTCCTGTGCCTGAGACCCAGCTTGTACCCTCTCTGTGGCTGTGCCTGTAGGGCCACGGCCAGTGACTGCACCGTAGGTGGTGACCCCCCCACCACCACCTCAGGAAGACAAATTTGAGTGAATGAAAAGCCTGGCTTGAGAGACTGGCCACGTTCAGTGAGGAGCTCCACTCCCCCCACTTTCAGGACCCGGGTTCAGAACTGGCCTCACTTTCCTCATTAAGATCAGGAGCCGAACTGGGGAAGAAGGCCAAGGCCAGGTACAGCCACAGGGTTTCCGGCAGTTATAAAGGAACCAGATTTGGCCACAGAGAGGATGCCAGTTGCAACCCTTGCATTTCAGAAGTGCATCTCTCCACCTGTGGCCTTGCGGAGTGGGGAGGTGGAGGACCAACAGCAGTCCCATGTCCTCACAGGGCTGCAGGGGCAGAAACACATCATAACATCGCATCCTTGCTTTCGTAAACACTGCCAGCTGTTAACTGGCTTCGTGAGGTGAAATATGCCAAAATGTCACAGGGAACCAGAGATGGGGCGTGGACTGGGCTTTTGGGCTGCAGGGGCAGAAACACATCATAACATCGCATCCTTGCTTTCGTAAACACTGCCAGCTGTTAACTGGCTTCGTGAGGTGAAATATGCCAAAATGTCACAGGGAACCAGAGATGGGGCGTGGACTGGGCTTTTTTAGTGCCTATGTGGATGCAAGGTCCAACCAGGTCTTACAGACAGGGCCAGGCTGACAGACTAAGCTTCTCTTCCAGGTCCTTAGCTCGTAGGAATGGGACAGAGTTAAGGGAAGACAGCAGGCCCAGGGGCAGGCAGGAAACTCCTACTGGATCTTCGGCTTCTTCATGCTGTCCTCTGCCCAGGAACTTTAAGTGGCCTAGACTCCCTGGAGTTTTTCATCTGCCCTATTCATCACCCCCACCACACAAGCGTTCACCTTCCTCATCTCCCCCAGGACCCTGTCCTATACTCATGTCCAGCCTTCAACAAGTGAGTAGCTGAAGTAGCACTCCTCCCTAAGTCTGACCTCCTTTTCTGGTATTCTAGTGAAGAGTCCTGACTCTATGGAAATACCCTTTTCAACAAAGGTAATACATTACTGTTCAAACAAAAATTTAATGATTTCAGTTCATTGGTTCTTTACAAATGAGCAAGAGGAAAACTACTGGGGGCCTGCAGCAGAAAAACCACTTTAATCCAGGCATTCCAGATCAGCCTGGCGACATAGCAAGACTGCATCTCAAAACAAGTGGGTAAGAAAATCTTCTGTACTGATGATAATATGATTTGGAAAATATCATCTTATTCCTGGGGTCCTTCCTGATAACTGCCCCTCCTATGCCTTGAGTCCCCACTACATAGTTACTTCCCAGGTCAGAAATGATACCCTGTAAATCTGAAAAGTTCCAAATATTTTGAAATAGTACTGAGAAAGTCACTAGGACTAGAATTAATGGAAATATAACAGATATTTTCATACTCTTCACAAAATCATCTTTTGTTGGTTTGGGTTTCTGTTTTGTGATTTTTTGTTGTTGTTTTATTTTTCTTATGTGCTGTTTTTTTTTTGTTTGTTTGTTTTTTTTTGGTTGGTTGGTTGGTTTTTGTTTGGTTGGTTTTTGGTTTTTTGAGACAGGGTTCCCCTGGCTGTCCTGGAACTCACTCTGTAGAACAGGCTGGCCTCGAACTCAGAAATCCACCTGCCTCTGCCTCCCAAGTGCTGGGATTAAAGGCATGCACACCATGCCCAGCATTTATGTGCTGTTTTGTGTTTGTTTTTGAGGTAGTCTCAAACTATAGACTCCTGAGTGCTGGGCTTACAGACACAAGCCACCACACCAAGCTCAAAATCACCTTTACTAGTGTTTGCGAAATGCGTACTATGTACCATGGGGTAATGCTCCAGATGAGCACACATCAGCTACAGTAGAGTTAGACCTAGTGGTACACACCTGTAATCCTACCCCATGGGAAGCTGAGGCAGGGGGACAGACCATGCATTCGAGGACAGACTAGGCTACATAGCAAGTTCAAGGTCAGCTTGGGCTACATAGTGAGATTCTATCTCAAAAAGATCTTTTTCTAATGTACATGTTTCTTAAGAATTTTCTTTGGCTCTTTTTTTCCGTGTTTATCTGTTTTCTCATATTCTGGTTTGTTTTTACTTTATCTTATTATTTTAGATGCTTGTTTGTTTTCTAATGAGAGAGAGAAAAAAAGGTATATATTTGGGTGGGTTGAATATCTGGGAAGAGTTGGGGAGGGAGAACTATAATCAGAATATATTGTATAAAATCTATTTTTAATAATAACAATAGCAACAAGAATAAAAGAGTATAGTAGGGATGGCAAGCTGGCTCAGCTGGTAGAGATACTTTATGCTGGCCTAATAACCTGAAATCAATCCCTGGAACCTACTTGGTGGAAGGAAAGAACAGACTCTCAAAAGTTGTCCTCTAAACACACACACACACACACCAAATAAATACATAAAAAACTTAAAAAAAAAAAAAAGATTCGAAGTACTGAGTGACCACTTAAAAACTCAGTCAAATCTTCTCCAGTTTGAAAAAGGCTTGGAGTCAGAAAGTCAGCGTAACCTAATGTGACCCTGAGCAGATAACCCAGCCTGAGCCAAACAGGGAGCTGGGCATTGGGTAGAAGTTTAGCTCTGTCAGTACACATGCCTTCCTTCTGGCCACTCTGACAGTGACTCTCATCGGTGAGATTCGACTAACGATAGAAATGATGACTAAAGTTTACTGAGTACTGTCAGTTGGTTGGTCCTATGTCAAGTCAAGCACATTCCATGTCCGAGTCATTGATTCCCTACCACAATTTTGTAAGGGAGAGACTGACAGTGTCTCCATTTTATGAGTAAGGAAACTGAAATGCAGTTTAGTCATTTGCCCAAGGCCATCCTGTAGCAAGCCCAGAATCGATTCCAAGCAGTGTGACAACCGTCTGTTTTCTGAACTCTGCTGCCCAGCGACCTCCCTACAGAGAGTTGTGGGGATTAACTTAAACGGTGCACATAAAGCCTCAGGACACACAGATAGGAGGGTCAGCCCATCTTTGTTAGATGTGTGGTTTGTTTACAGGGCTGAAGCCCAGTTTCTGGCACAAAGGAAATACTCTATAAACACTCTTTTCTGCACGGTGGATCCTATACACAGTGTAGACAAACAGACTGCATGCCAGATTGCAAGCAGGTACAGGAAAAGTCCCTTTTTATGCCTGAGAATTTTCCTTTAAGACAAGACCTACTGATCGCACCTTCTCTGCATACAGTTCTAGGCCACTAGTCTCTTTCCTTTCTGTTGTCTCCTCCTTGTCGCCTTTATGATCTTCTAGAGAACAATTTCTTTTTATTAGAAAAATCCCAAGCTTTGTGTCATGTCACGGAGGGGGAACTGGCATTAAATATTGCCAATACCTGTGAGATTAAGGCTAAGACACACCTGCAAAGCCAGGAGCTGACAGGGCATTGCTCTTTGAATGCCTCTTCCTGGATCTCCATCCTAGGTGGGCCATCAAGGTACACACACACAGTCACACAATCACACACACATACATACACAGAGTTATAAACACATATACACACAGTCACATACACACACATACATACATGGAGTTATAAACACATATACACACAGTCACATACACAGTCTCATACACACACACACACACACACACAGAGTCACCAGTCACCTTCTCCTTCAGCATCTATTTATTCATTCCAGTAGCATACAAATGTGTGTCCAACACTGTCCTAGATACTTAGGCATCACACACAAAAAGCACACATCTCACCAGCTTCTCAGTTCCTTCAGACTTCGCTTGAATGCTTTTTTGAGTCCCGGGTGTGTGCATGTGTGTGCACATATATTTGTATATAATGTGTAACCACATTAGATAATATGTATATATGTCCTTACAACGATTTTCCACCTCCATCCCTCACATTTCCTGACTATGTTTAGAATGCCCTCTGGTTCTGCCTTCTTCACTTTCTGTTTCTTTCTCAACTCCCATAATGGCAACCCTGAGTTGTGAAAGAACAAATTTGAAGGAGAATTTAGCCTATTACATGTACTTCTCTTTGAAAAAGACCTTGTTACTTGCCTTCCATCTTCCAGGACAATGCTCTGTATTTCTGGCCTAGGCAAGAGAGAGAGAGGCCAGGTTGCAGCAAGTAAGCAGGTCAGGTTGTTCAATTGTTCAGAGCAGACCTACATAAGGTGAGCATGGGAGAACATGACCAACTTGTCCAGCCCTAGCATCAGCTGCTCCTAAGCCAGGGAACCCATTGATCTCAGCCACTGACTGGCACCCTTCCAGGGATAACTGTGTGGATGTGGCCTAGACTTTTGGGTCCTGATCTCCCTTTTGGGTTCTTTCTAACCATCTACCTCTTCCCCAGGGCCCACAACTTTCCCTTTCAAACTAGCTCTTAAACCAGGTTATAAAACCTCTCGGGAGGATCCTAGAGCAGAAAACTTCCAAATTAAGGAATTACTGCACCAGAAACTATAAAATGTGGTAAGTTGGATACTGGCTCAGGGAGTTAAGACATGTTCAAAATACACATGTCCATTCCTATAGAGGGAATGGTGACTTTCTGGGATAGCCAGAGGAAGGTGGCCATCCTTACCATCCCAACAGATCTTACTCCACAATAGCCACAGAGATCATGAGATAGCTGTATTATAAAGGGCATAAACCAACTGGTATCACTATCTGTGCTGCTTCTCTGAAGGATCTGGGGGATACAGAGATCTTGAGTTCAATTCTCAGCAACCACATGGTGGCTCACAACCATCTATAATGGGTTCTGATGCCCTCTTCTGGAATGCAGGTATACATGCTGACAGAGCACCCATGTACATAAAATAAATACGTCTTTTTAAAAGAAAGAAAGAAAGAAAGAAAGAAAGAAAGAAAGAAAGAAAGAAAGAAAGAAAGAAAGAAAGAAGAGAGAGAGAGAGAGAGAGAGACAGAGAAGGAAAATGAGTATACTCTACTTGATGAAAGGAAACTAAGAAATTCACTTGGCTGGAGTCAATCAAGAAGGCCAAGGCATTGTAGAGAGATTGGAACTTTATTGAGACGTTCTCCCTGATGAAAGCAGAATGGAGAGAACACTGGAAAGGTCAGCCACTGCTCAGGCACAGACATCTCTGAATCCCATGTTTCCCCTGGGATGAAACGCCCAGAGTCAGAATCTTGCTCAGAATCCATCTCTGCAGAGCTGGGCAAAGGATACGTGCTAAAAACCTGTACTGACAGTCAGTGGCCTGTGGGCAGGAGAGGAGCAAAATGGAGACAGAGAAGAAATAGATGGAGAAAAATCCAAAAGGAGGATACTGCTAGTAAGGTGCCTTCCCCCAAACGCAAATCCTGTAAGAATTCATTGGCCTTACGTCATCTGCTTTCCTCCAAGCATGCAGGCCCTGACAGCCAGGTCAAGGTCCATACAGTTCAGCCTTTTCCCTGGTTTCTGCAAAAACATTTGCCACACAAAACCCACAGGCATGAGGGGCATGAAGGAGAAGGGTGGGAAAAACAGTCTCTCCAGAGAACACATGATGGAGAGAAGAGGAGAGGAGTTTGGGAAGAAATATCCAAGACAGATTGCAGCTCATCTGCCCTAGTCATGAATAACTGTGACAGGAGGAACTCACTCCTTGGAAACGGTGTCCTGGCAGCTCTGGGGCTTTTGATTTGTCGAAGATCCTGGGCCCTACATAGAGCCAGAGCAGTAGCCTCCCTTAGGAGGGGGCGCCAGACTGCCAGGAATTCAGAGAAACACAAACTCCTAAATTGAAGTTCTCTATGTAGTCTCCACTGATTAGTGCTTATGCTACCTACTTGATCCTTAGGAAGAATGACTTTGGCTCAGCCTTCCAACCTACTTTCCTTCTGCTCTAGATGACACCCTGGTGCTGGTGGATCGCAACCCATGCCTCACAATTAAGGCCCCCAGGAGAACTTACTCCCAAAAAAGCAGCTGGCTGTGCTCAGAGAAAGCCCTCAAGGCAGGCTGAACTTCACCTTGCCTGCTCCATCAAAAATCTCTTCATCCTCCCAGAGCTTCTCACTCCCCTGCACTTCAAGGTGGCAATGTATGTGTGCCATGCAAGACCCTCTGGAGTCCTCTCTCTGTGCCTTCAAGTCTGACGCCCTCAAGTGCACATTCACTGGTGTTTGAAGGTCCTGACTGTCCTGACTGCATTCGTTGGGCATCTGCAGAAGTTCAGGTTGAACCTGAACCTCAGGTCTTATCTGGCACCAGTGCCAATGCCAAGGGCTGGTACTGGTTCTGATTCAGGGACTTTTTTTCAGTTGGAAGTATTAATGCGTCAGGGAATGGAGAAGAAAGGACAAGAGAAACCACGGCTCTGGGAACCAGAGGAGACATGTCCTCTCTCAAGTGCTCCCACAAAGAAGCTGTAGAAACAGCTTCCCCTGAAACTTGGGAGAATGTCTGTCCAGAGAAGCCTCCAAGGACTAGGAGCAAGATCTCCATTGTCCTCTCTGAAACCCAACACCTCTGTGATCTGAGCTTTCAAAGACATGCAACATACAAAGACACACTGCAAACCAATTAACCCCATGAGTGCTTCCAGGACCTTCATGTAAGTCACATAAGGAGGGAAAGTACCTGAGTACATCACCTGCTCACTCTCCTTTTAGGGACAACTAAGTGTCTAAGCTCTCCAACTGGGACATCAATGAAATTATACTTGGGGTGGCAGATCAGCATCCTAATTTGAAAACTCATGTTTTAGTTTTCTGGATGCCCCACCCCTTGGGAAAACAGGGAGAAGATTCCAAGGTTGGGCTCAAAATTTATGAAGATCAGACTCAAGAGTCTGTCCACTTCTGAAAATCAACCCAAGCTTAGGAGAGAGCCAAGGAGGGAAAGGGATCAAACAGAAGATGTATGTGTAAGGAGTTGACACAGACCTGAGAACCCTCTATTACTCAGGAATTTTTCCAGAGTTTAGCTTATTTGACCCTCGTTATCTTATTCATTAGAATTTAGCTGCTCTCTGTCTCTCTAAGACAGGACCCAGAAAAAGCAAAGGAAGCCTTGTGGACTGACTTGGCCTGTGTCAAGGCCTTCTAACTGAAGCAATAAGACAAGCACACTATAATTCACAGTTACCACTCTCCTCCCTAGAACCTTCCCTGATTCACCAGCCTCAATGAACTCCCAAATCTCCAATGCAGACTGATTGTCACCAGTATGGCTCAAAGGGTTAACAAACCAGGACTTCTCAGACAGTTAGGACACAAGCTTATTCACCATTGGGGACCCAAGAATAGCTACACAGAAACTAGTGCTTCTTGTAGCGATTCTTTGGGGTCTCACCACAGCCTGTTTTATCACAGTTAGGAGCACCTGGATTCTTCCCAAGCCCAATGCTACCCAGAAGGCTGGGAAGCTCTTGGGTGATGGCTCGTTCAATCTTCTCCAGGAAGCAACCCCCCATGTAGGAGCACTGCTGAGAGAGGAGTTTGAAATTGGAAATGGGGTTGATGCCAAAGAAGTCCTTATAAGCCTCACGGTTGGGAAGGTCAAACTTGCTGACGTTGGTCTTTGCCAGGATGGTCTTGAAAATATAGAATTTATCAGGATCTTCCACAATGTCCTTAAAGACCAGTTCCCCATCACTGAAGAAGGTCATTTTGTCCTTGTAAGTCTGCAGATAGCGGTCAACTAAAAGGGCATGAATTCGGACTCGGATGGCATGCTGTCGAATAAAAGCAATCTTGTTCTCTAGCCTGTTCTCAATCACCTGGTTCAGGTCTTCCAAGAGAGAGATCTCTTCTTTGAGGAACAGTTCCCGGTGGGTATCAGGCTTATAGTCCTGTGGCCAGAAGGAGCTGACGTAAACCCGTGGTGGTTCCGTGACATTGATGAGAGGGGCCAAGCTCCAAAAGAGAGCTCCATACACCCGCATGAGCATTTGCGTGGCCAGGTTGTCAGCCTTGTTCAAAATGATCCTTATCTGGGACTCACGGCCCTTCAGCTGGCGGAAGAGCATCTCCAACTCCAGCCCCACATCCAGCTTGGTGGGATCGAAGACAACGAAGATGAGGTCAGCTCTGTCGATGAACCACTGACACACATCGTTGAAGGGGTAACCTTGGGGAGACAGGAATGAGGAGTCAGGCTGAGTGGGGCACACACAAAGCCCTTTGCACCTCCCCTTTAATACCAAACCATTATATGGACGAAACAGAGCCATAGCACGGCTATTTTCTGGGTTTCTTTTTTTTTTTTTTTTTTGGTTTTTCGAGACAGGGTTTCTCTGTGTAGTCGTGGCTGTCCTGGAACTCACTCTGTAGCCCAGGCTGGCCTCGAACTCAGAAATCCGCCTGCCTCTGCCTCCCAAGTGCTGGGATTAAAGGCGTGCGCCACCACGCCCGGCCCATTTTCTGGGTTTCTAAAGATCAGTGAACATTAATTATCTCTTGCTTTTTTTTTTTTTTTTTTGGTCAACCTTCAGTCAAGAACAGTCTGACCCATGCTTTAATACACAGCGGCTTCTGAATCCCTAGAAAAGGGAAGGTTTTATCCACAGTGGACATTTTTATGCAGTGTGTGGTAGTATACTCCTGTAATCCCAGCACTCAGGAAGGCAGAGAGAGGAAGATCTTCAGTTTAAGGCTAGGCTGAGCCACATAATGAAACTATGCTTCAAAAACAAAAACAGCAACAAAAAGGGGGGGTGGAAATGAGACTAGAGAGATGTCTAATGGATTAAGAATGCTGGCTGCCCTTTCTGGGAACCCATATTCAGTCCCTAGCACCCACATGCTGCTCCCAATTGTAACTTGAGTCTCAGAGGAGCCAGCTCCCTTTTCTGGCTCCTCTGCACACCAGGCATGCATGTGGTGCAAACATACATCTGTTAGCCAGGCTGGCCTCAGATATGTGAGTGATCTTCCTGCTTCTACCTCCCAAGGTTAAAGGTGTGCACTGCTACCACCCAGCTAGGAAATAATAAAATTTTTAAAGGAAAAAAGCAAGTGATTTTCTAAAAGTGTGAAAGATCTAGGATAATGGCAAAGATATTTAAAGGAGGATATCAGGAAGCCAGAAGAGAGAGGATGTGTGTTTAAGGGGGAAAATTGTGGGGAGAGTGTTGAGTGTCTGCCATGACCTTCATTTTAGTTTTTGCTATAGACTAGCCAGATGGTACCTGCTCTTAATTTCTTGTTCATCAGCTGTAAAATTACAAAAAGAACAATAATGCCAAAGCCGACTTAGAGACTACTGTGCTAGGCTGGCTGTGGTGGTGCCTAACTATTGTTCCAGCACTCAAGATAATCCCAGTACTCAGAGGCAGAGGCAGGAGGATCTTTGTGAGTGTGAGGCCAACCTGCTCATAATGGTAAGTTCCAGGGGTGGGAGGGAGTTACTGTGTTGTGAGACAGTAAAACTCCCAGCTAAGTCTGCAGTCACATGGATGCTCATCATATATTAATTCTTCTCACCTGTTTCCTTGACTTTCTTACTTTCTAACAAGAAGACACAGGCTACCACTCTGATGGCTATTCTTGGTTGTCTCCTTGACTGCATATGGAATTAACTAAAACCTGAGCTGCTGGATTCACCTGAGGGACTTTTCTTAATTCAATTATTTGAAGTGGGAAGACCTGCTTCTTCAGGATTCCAGTGTATAATGAATACCAACTGAGACAGACAGCCTTGTAGACTAAATTACTGGATTCTTAGCCTTTCTGTTGGTAGACAGCTATCATCTGTAATCCACTCTAATAAATCCCTGGTAGATAGGTAGGTAGGTAGATAGATGGATAGATACATACATACATAGGTTCATTCTATAATTTCTGTTCCTCTACAGAACCCTGACTAATACAACAGTTTTGAGAACACTGATTTTTTTTATAATTACCAAATAATGTATAAAGTTATCTGATTGATAATAGGGCATAATAAGGTTATCATTAACTGTAAATTACATTGTTATTACTAAACCAGGTCTAGTTGTAACCCAAATGCAAGGCATAACCATACATTGAGATTTGCCATTTAGTTATATGTTACTATGACTGCCCTGTTTAGGACACATGAGTGCAGATATCCCTGTGCCATGGCAGTATATCAATGACCTATGATAGGCTTCATGCTTGCCAGGCCTAGGATAGCAATCACCTGCCATCTAAAGGTAAGCAGGGTTCTGGGACGACTAATAAAGGTTTAGGCTAAAAGGCCCAACAAAACAAATATTAGGAGTAAGAAGAGATGTAGGCCATGTTCAATGGAGAGTAAGCCCAAGCCCAAGCCCCAGATTAGCCAGAATTCAAATATAATTCACAATTAGTGCAGGCCTCCACTATGCAGGAAAGACTTGGAACCCAAAGACAACTTTTCCACAGCTTGGACATCTCTGAGATCTTACAAGAGAATACCAGTACTCCCTCTAGGAAAATACTGGCTATCTCCAAATTTAGTCAGCCCTTTAGGAGGCAGAGAACAAGACACTCCAAACCCCAAAGTGTCACCACAACCACAGTGAGAAGCAGTGGAAAAGAGAATGCATCTCTCTGTCTAGACCAATGGTCTAACCATCTTTTTTTCTCTGCTGGCCTACCACCCTCTGTTGATCACAGTGTCCAAAAACAGAGCTCTTGCTATTCAGAAATGGCTGTGTGCGCTCTCTCTCTCCCCCTGCCCCCGTGTGTTTGTGTATGTGTGCATGTGTTATGGGAGGGTGAGTGTGTGCCCATAAGGAGGATGGCAGGTGTCTTGCTTTACTGCCTACTATCTTACTTCTTTACAACAGGCCTCTCATTTTGTTTGGCTAGGCTTCTTGGCCACAGAGCTCCAGGGATCCCTATAACATGAAGGTACGGACATGGGCAACCTTGCCTGGCTTTTTACATGGGTGCTAAGGATTTGAAGGGGGGTCCTCATGCTTGCAGAGCAAGTGGTCTTCCCCACTGAGCATATCCCCTGTCTCCTAAATTACCTCTTTCTTGTTGCTTGCGGTTCTCAATGATGCCTGGTGTATCCACGAATGTGACTCGTTCTAGAAGTTTGTGGGGAACCTCAATGCCAATCAGCTTCTCCAGAAAATTCTGGCCAAACTTTTCCAGTGGTGAGAAGGATCGGGCACTATCAGCAGCCATGACGATGCCCTCAATGGTTTTCAGCTTGGGCCCATGCATAAGGACAGTGAACTCAGAGGTGGTAGGTTCAGCACCTGCATGCATGGGAGGAAAACAGCAAGCACTGAGGAACACACTACTGGAAGGGGTGTGAGCAAGCAAGGTGTCTTGGGAAGGACCCCCACAAAGATAGGTTTGCTAGGCTCCTCTCACTTTTTAATTGTGCCAAATACACAGACCATAACATTTATCATTTTGATCATCTTTAAACCTATTGTCCAGAGCATTAAGTATATTCACGTTATCATGAACCAGTTATCCTCGCTCTCCATTTCCAGAACCATATCATCTTCCCACACTGAAACTGTCTCCACTAAGTAGCACCTCCCCACCCCCCTCCCCTGGCAACATCCCCCATCCCCACCCCCCTCCCTTGGCAACAGACTCTCTTTCTGTCTCTGAGTTTTGCACCTCATATGAGTAGAATCAAACCATATCAGCTTTACTGCTTGGCTTGTTTTGTTTAGCATATTGTTTTCAAGGTTTATCCTTGACAAGGATGTGTCTGATGTGTTCTGACAGCAGGCAAGGTTCACTCTTCTGTGTGTGTGTGTGTGTGTTGCATAGCACAGGGGTGGAAGTCAGAGGATAGACAACCGTGGGTATCCTCAGTGTCACTGCTGCTAAGCTTTCAGGGGTGCCCCGATCTCCCTATAGAAGTTCTGCAATCTCAGATGCATGTGCTACCACACCTGCCTTTTCTATGGGGACTAGGGAACCTGACTGCCAGCCCTCTCCTTTCCATTGTGTGTGCAGACTACTTCATCCAGCCGTGGACCCTTGAGGTGTTTCTACTTTGGGCTTTTATGACTAGTGCTGCCATGGGGGTGACAAAGTTTCCGGTTCTTACATGTTATCTCCACTAATATTATAAAGGCATACAAGTGCTTTAATTTCTCATCTGCTTTCACAATTTATAACCCCCAAATGTTCACCTGTATAAAGTTGGTATCGAGTATCTTCTAACCCAAGGAGGTAGTTTATCATGGTGGATTTGCCAACACTCCACGGTCCCAGGAACAGCACCATTGGCTTGGAAGTAATCTCCCCGTCTGCAGACAACAGGAATCAGAAACAGACGTGACCTAACATCAGTTCTTACTTGACAGGCACAGCACTGTTCTCCAAAGCACTCTGCGTCCCCCCCCCCCACTGTCATCCAGAGCTTGTGGGGTTCTGTGTGGATCAAACCCTGTCAGGGGCTTTATGAAAGCATTCACTCCAAAGACACCAGGAGCCATTGTTTTGACCTTTTCCAGATCTTTGGCACATCTGCCTGCACCAGAAGGAGGAGTTGGGTGGATTGATACATACAGGCTCTGTGCTCACGCTGGGAACAGTCTCCTGGCTTAATCTAGAGAATGTCTCACAAAAAGGACAAAACTTCCGCATTGCGAAGACTGAAGTTTGCTACCTGAATCAATAGTAAGAAAGGACATGGGAGAGACAGAGACAAGGTTGAGCCATCTGAGCTCCAGGCTCTGCCCATCTGCAGCTTGCAGCTCTCCTTCCTTATCTCTTCACTGGGGCTCTCCACATCCTCCCCTCAAGCTCAGATTAGTCTCTTTAGTCCATGACAAGTCTTCCAGGGTCTGAAACCAAACACTGAAAACTGGGAATCCTTAGATTCTTAGGCCCTGAGGCCAAGGTCCTCTAAGACACCCTGCTAGGAATCGTACCCTGTCAAGGCTACTGGAGAGGGGTGAGAGAGAGAGAGAAGCAGAATTCTCTAGTGTCTTCAAAAAAAGGATGGTGGTTTAGGAGGGTGCTCACTGGCGGAGCACTTGCATAGTATGTGCGAGGCCCGGGGTTCAGTCCCCACTACTGCAAAAATAAAAAACAAAACCAAATCTGGGCAAAGAAGCAGGTAGAGGCTGTAGACAGAGATGTGGTTTCTTATTGCTGCTTTCTGGTCCTCTAACTTCTTTTCTGAACTAGCTGCACTGAGCACCTGTGCTCTCCAGACTTTTGTCTTCCTGAGCCTGCAGATAGACCTCAAAATACAGTCTTCCTTCTTAAACTTTTTTTTATTTATTTCTTATAATTTTGTATACTGTCCTGACTCAAAAGTCTGAAGTACAAAAAGCCCCAGTCTGTCTAGGCCACAACACACTCTCTATTAGGTAACTAATGCTGGGCCAGTTGGGGTGGGTTTTTTTTTTCTATTTTCTTTTGAGATGAGGTTATATTTCCCAGGATGTTCTCAAAGTCCTGGGCTCAAGAATCAAGTGATTCTCTTGCCTCAGCCTCCAGGGTAGCTGGGACTACCTATATTTGTGTACCACTACCCTGGACACTAATGCTAATTTCTGGCATTTTTCAGCTGCCTTACTGTGTATACACCGTGTTGTACATACCAATGTTGTACATTCATTTTTGTATAGCATGAATCCCTTCTGCACCTGGCTTTTGGATATACTGGATTTGTTCCTTTGAGAGTAAAGCAAAGTCCTAAAAGATGATGGCTTCTATATGGTGAGCACAAGTCGTGGTCTGGCCCTTCCCTCTTGTGTGTGAACACACATGAGAGGCACTCAGCTTGGGAACAGGGTGATTAAACATCTCAAGAGGGTTATGCCAGTTATGGATTTTTCCAAAAAGCCAGCGCTGGTTATGTGAGACAGAGCTTCGAGTGTTGCTGTTCCAATTCTGCACAGCAGGGGGCATTGTGGGCATATGTGGGAGACCAATAATAAGCTTGAAGGATAGGGGGCATGCAGGAACTGGCAAGACATTAGGACAGAGAAGCCAAGTCCAGAAAGGGAAGCCAGAAAAGAGCCAATTGGCCTTTGCTGAGAGCCAATCCAGGGGCAGCTGGCAGCCTCTTGGCCACTGAGGCTTTAAGTTTGGAGTTTCCCTGGGAGGGTCATGCCACTCTTGGTGTCAGAGTAGGGAGAGAAGACAAGTACAGAGGACAGAAGAAAGCCAGCCATTGGCTTCTGTAACCTCATACCAGGTCTGCACATGCTCTAAGGTGCAGGAGAGGGTGACTGGCTCTTAGGCTTGTAAGAATGGTCTAGGAACTGACAGAACCGGATATTTATTCCCAGGGGAAAGAAATGGGATCATGATCCTGACAGTGGCCAGGGCAACCAGCACTGCCTGGGCATTAGGTTCCTCTTCTGTAGAGTAGGAATACATATGCCCTCAGATACCACAGCTACTCAGTAGGCATTAGGGTAATATGGAAATTTCCAGGTAACACAGGAAGAGATTTGTGATATGATTTACAATTAAAACAAGGGCTGGGGTTATAGCTCTGTAGTAGAGCACTTGCCTAGGATGCTCAGGGCCCTGGGTTCCATCCCCAGAACTGAAAAGAAAAAAATAACAATTATGAAAGCTTTAAACCAGGAGTTAGAGTAGCTGTGGATATAGCTCAGTGGCAGGGCACCTGCTTAGCATATCTAAAGTCTGGGGTTGTGTCCCCAGCACTGAAAAATGAGTCACACTTTTAAAGATGGCAAACCATGGTGGAACAAGAATTCTCTGGTATGTTCTTGTGAACATACCAGATTGGAGTATTTCAAGGCAATTTTCTAACAATGATTAAAGTACCTAATTCTAGTGTTCTATAATAATTTTTAAACATGTATTTGTGGGGCTGGGGTATGCCAGAAGATAAATGATGGGAGTTGGTTCTCTTTTCTTACCATACAGGTCCAGGGATTGAAGTAAGGCTGTCTGCGCTGCAGGTACATTTACCTACTATACCATCTTGTCAACCCCTTTGCTGTACTATCTTAAGGACAAACAAGCAAGCAAAACATGTCTTACAAATATCTGTACACAAAATATATGAATTATGCTAGTGTTTGGAATGGTTTAATTTCATTTTGTTTAGATAGCATCCCACTCTAAAGCCTATGGTGGCCTAAAATTCATTCTGTAGCCCAGGATGGCTCTAAATCCTTAGTCATTCTATTGCCTCAGCCTTACAAGTGCTGAGACTATAGGCATAGCCACCATGCCCAGCTTTGGAACATATATATGTGTATGTATGTATTGGGGGTGGTGCACAGCTTGGTATGTGTACAGAGGCCAGAAGGCAGCTTGTGGGGCCTGATTCTCTCCCACCATGTGGAGTTCAGGAACTGAACTCAGGCTCAGACGCAAGTGCTTCTATTTGCTGAGCCATCTCACTAGCCCCACTTGTTTGTTTGTTGTTGTTTTCAAGAGAAGATTTCTCTGTGTAGCCCTGGCCATCCTGGAAGTCACTCTGTGGACCAGGCTGGCCTTGAACTCACAGAGATCCACCTGCCTCTGCCTCCTGAGTACTGGGATTAAAGGTGTGTGCTACCACACCTAGCTTTTCTGCCCCCTCCCCCCAAAACAAAACAGTTGGTTTTTTTTTTTTCTTTTTGAGCTCTGGCTGCCCTCGTCTCACTATGTAGACCAGGCTGGCTTCAAACTCACAGATATTTGCCTTTATATTTTAAAATTTAGAAAGTGTACAGCACTTATTGTGCCTCAGAAATTAGATTCTGGTTGTATAGAACGTGCTGTATTCTTAGAAGACAGGCAAGAAGCTTCAATAAAGAATAATGGCGAGTCATGCATGCATGCACATACATCTATATGTACACACACACATGTACATATACATATGCACAGTTGGTATAATATGATCCCATGTATGTAAGAAGAAAAGGACATTTCTATATTCATAGATATAGAAGAAATGTCTAGAAGAATCTATTACATCCTATAGTTTTGAGCCAAAACTGTGATAGTGGGTGTCTCTGGGAGTGGAACTGGATAAATTGGAGATTAAGAAACAAATTGTGTGTGGGAGGTGGCAACATGGTGTGATGGTGTATTTTGGGGACAGGGCCTTGCCATGTAGTAGCCCAGAACTCACTGTGTAGCCTAATCTGTCCGCACAGCTACAACTCTCCTGCCTGTGCCTTCCAAAATCTAGGCTTACAGCTCTACACCGTCATGCCAGGCTTTATTATTCAATTTATATTTTTTATATTATTTGAATACAGTTGAAACAAGTATGGTTTTTGTTTGTTTGGTTGGGGTTGTTTTTTGGGGGGGGGGTTAATTAGGTATTTTCCCCATTTACATTTCCAATGCTATCCAAAAAGTCCCCAATACACTCCCCCCCACACACTCCCCTACCCACCCACTCCCACTTTTTGGCCCTGGCGTTCCCCTGTACTGGGGCATATAAAGTTTGCAAGTCCAATGGGCCTCTCTTTCCAGTGATGGCCGACTAGGCCATCTTTTGATACATATGCAGCTAGAGTCAAGAGCTCTGGGGTACTGGTTAGTTCATAATGTTGTTCCACCTATAGGGTTGCAGATCCCTTTAGCTCCTTGGGTACTTTCTCTAGCTCCTCCGTTGGGGGCCCTGTGATCCATCTAATAGCTGACTGTGAGCATCCACTTCTGTGTTTGCTAGGCCCGGGCATTGTCTCACAAGAGACAGCTATATCTGGGTCCTTTCAGCAAAATCTTGCTAGTGTATGCAATGGTGTCAGCATTTGGAAGCTGATTATGGGATGGATCCCTAGATATGGCAGTCTTTAGATGGTCCATCCTTTCTTCACAGCTCCAAACTTTATCTCTGTAACTCTTTCCATGGGTACCCAAGATATAAGATACAATTTGTTAAACGCATGAAACTCAAGAAGAATGAAGACCAAAGTGTGGACACTGTGCCCCTTCTTAGAATTGGGAACAAAACACCCATGGAAAGAGTTTTTTTGGTTTTTTGAGACAGGGTTTCTCTGTGTAGCCCTGGCTGTCCTAGAACTCACTCTGTATGTAGACCAGGCTGGCCTCGAACTCAGAAATCCACCTGCCTCTGCCTCCCAAGTGCTGGGATTAAAGGCGTGCGCCACCGCCG
The DNA here is from genome assembly GCF_978045245.1 of Mus caroli. NCBI lineage: Eukaryota > Metazoa > Chordata > Mammalia > Rodentia > Muridae > Mus > Mus caroli. The sequence continues at coordinate 1,016,029 of NW_028227272.1, forward strand.
CCTGGCAACAAGTATGTTTTACTTTACTATTTTAAAACCAAGTTTTAAAAAGAATCCAGACCTTGTCTGGATCCAGTAGCATACACGAGTAAACCCAGCTCTCAGAAGCCAAGGCAGGAGGTTCTAAGGTTTAGGAAATTCAAGGCCAGTCTGAGCTACATGGTGACACTCTGCCTCAAAAATTATCATCATCTTCATCATCATAGTCATCATCATCACCACCATCATTGTGATCATTGTCATTATCAGCCAGGGCCACAGGAGGCCTTCCAGGAGGAACAATAAGGAGGCAAGGAAGACTCTAGGTCATATGGAAGCCAATGTAAACAGGGACCTGAGATGCTTGAGCTCAGGAGGGACCACACTGCCTTTCTACCCTGGAAATCAAAATGCCTACTGCTGACCCTGGAAATTAAAATGCCTACTGCTGAGACAAAGTGCTTAGCAATGAAATCACTCTGACAAACTCCTACAGTACTGAGCACTCGCTCCAGTAGGAGAGGCCACTTCCCGGACCTGAGTCCCAGTCCTCCACCCCTCAGGAAAGCCCAGCTCCTGGAGGCCAGGCACACAGGGTGGCGTGAGTGGGGCCATGATGCTGTACCTGTGATCTCATGCTGCCGAAGCTCATTGTACTTGTAAGACTGCTCCAGGGGCTTGATGGATGTATGATAGATCTTCCGAAGTCGCTGCAGCACCGCTGGGGGAGAGGGGCAAGGAGTAAGCTTCAGACAGGGCCATCCCAGGCTGCTCCTCTGCCCATACACAGAGAGAGTCTACCCCTCACTGGTGAGAAGAGCCACTGGCAGCCAAGACTGTGGAGTGATTGTGTTTGGGAAGCAGCTGGTCTACAGCCCACCCTTAGAAATCCTCAACTCAAAAGCGTTTTCCTACCCAATCTGAAAAACCTCCTGAGATACTTTTAAAACAAAACAAGAAAGTAATTCTTGCCCAGGCACTGTGTCATACACTTTCAATCCTAGTACTCAAGAGACAGAATAACTGGGTTTCTGTGACTCCACGGGTACTGTGGTCTACATAGCAAGTTCCAGGCCAGTCAGGCTACATAGTGGGACACTGTCAATAATAATAATGGTGATTATAATAATAATAACTATTAATAATAATAGTTATTAATATTATTATTGGGCAGGGATATGGCTCACTAGGTAAAGTACCTACCTAGCATGCACAAGCACAAAGCCCTGGGTTCAATCCCTAGCACCATAACAATACAGGTGTTGTGCTTCACACCTATAATCTCCACTAGGGGGATTAGGAGGTCAAGGTTATTTATTCCCTGCTACTTAGGGAGTCTGAGGACAACCTGAGACAGGTCTCAGGAAAAATTAAATTAGAACCTTATAACTTCCTCACTTCAATGCTGTATCCAGAAAAACAAGGCTGCCTTCAGCCTGACTGAAAGCTCTCTCCTTGGGAGATGAGAATCTTGTCTTTGCCTCTGTTTATGCTGCTGCCTATATCTAGAAGGTAAGGAGGCCAGGTGCCCAGCAGGCCCATGGCACAGTGATCCTGGGAGAATTCAGACATGCCCCATGTTCTGGGGGAGCAGAAACCCAGGGTGCTACTGAGAGCTTTGGGATGTCCTCCTTACAGGAGGACAGTGAAGGAGTGATAATCAGGTCAGTGCAGTTCCAATCCTTGCACTGCTATTCTCTGGCTGTGTGCCAAGAGCAATTTGCCATATTAATCTGAGCTTGGCTAGTTAATCAGTTAAGAAAGGATAACAAGCCCCCACAGAAATCCTTGGTTCATCATAGGGGCAAAACAGAATAGGAGACACAAAAGAGCTTTGTAAACTAAAATCCAAAGCAGTTAGGATGAATTCTTATTAACCATCCTCCCCGCCAAAAGGCGGTGGTGGGTGCGTCCTACAGGTGACGGTTCTGAAGTTCTCCTTCTGCTCTGATACTGTGCCCTCGGCTTGGTTATCTTCTTCCTCTCCCAGCCTGAGTCCCTTACCTCCACATTCTCTTCTTTGTGGTTCCCCTGGCCCTAGAAGTACAGAGCTCTGGTGCCCTGGATCCCAGCCCATCTCCCTTCCCCAGTTACCTGAGTAATCGTCAGCTGGCTTGTCCTCATTCAGCATCAGGGTTTTGTCAATGTGGGAGCGGTCCCTCAGGGGAGCTTCTTCACTCGCATCCTCCACCTCTTCTGGGAAGAGAAGCAGACAATGTGGAGTCAGCACAACTAAGCCAGTAGTGCCGCGAGCCTCACAGAGACAGGGTAGGGCTGGCCTCAAGGAGATGCAGAACAAAGTTGCCAAACTGAATGAACTTTAAAGGTATACATAACTTTTAAGACCCGTGATCTGTGTGTTTGTATACGTGCTAGTGTATGTGCGGAGGTCAGAGGTCAACCTGTGGTATCATTCTTCCAGATCTATCCACCTTGTGTACTTATCTGCCTTTTACTTTTGACAAAGTCTGTCACTGGCACCTAGGGCTCGCCAATTAGGCTTAAATAGAATAAATTAAAATTATTTAATTAAAATAAATTGTGAGTCTCTCCTCACCAGTGTTGGGATCACAAATGCACAACATCACACTCGGCTTTTTCTGTGGGTACTGGAGATCAAACTCGGGTCCTCACAGTTGTGAAGTGAGCATTTTACTGTCTGTGATGGTTGGTTTTAGTGTCAGCTTCATGTATCAGTGTCACCTGAGCCTCATTCATTCTCATTCCCTTAATTAATATAAGGGCACTGCCCACTGAGGGTGGTGTCATTCCTAGGCAGATGGGCCTGGGCGGTTCCTGCCTCAGCTTCCCTCAAGTAGATGGACTGTAACCTGTAAGCCAAGCAACTCTTTCTCCTCCAGTTGTTTTTGGTGTTCTATCACAACAGAAAGCAAACCAGGACGCTGATGACCTATCACCCCACCCCACTTACTATATTGAGCACAGAAAGTGGTGTCACACGCCTATGATCACTTCTCTTGCACCTGAGATGCAAGAGAAGTGAATTTTAAGGTCTGGGCTGACCCAAGCTGGATAGAAAGACATTGTTTCAAAAAAGAAAACAAATCAGACACCTGTCACATGCCAAGTCCCAAATGTCATGCTGGCAATGCAGTAATGCCTACACAGGCACAGCCCATGACCTTAGGGAATCGTCCTCCCGTCTAATGGGAATGAGCTGATGAACTGTCTTTAAAATATGTGGTCATTTTGAGTGGTAAGGAAGCTATAGTAGCTTGAGGGTCTAGGAAGAATATTTGCAGTTTTAGCAGGGGAAGCCAGAGAACACTTCTCTGACATCTGCTGTTGAGCTAGAGTTAGAAAAGAAAAGAAAGTAGTTTTCCATGATGGGCCGCATAGGTTGCCTGATAAGGAGAGGGCTAGGTGCTCCAGGAGCTGACAGACATCTTTAAAGACCAACACTGGGATTTGCACTTTATTCCAGGGCAAAGAAAGCTATTGGGAGATTCTGCTTACACACAAGACCAACTGGCTGAACACCTTATCAGAATAACACTGACTGGAAATAAGTGGAAGGAACCCTTGCAGGCAGGGTGTATGTGTATGTGTGTGTGCTGACAGTCACCAGCAGGTCAGCTGTCCCACTGACCAAGCAAATGAGAGACGCCCATAACTGATGAATCCTGGGAAGGATGTCATTCATGTTCCCTGGCTTCTGAGGTCACTTGTTTCTAGCAAAGCTGCCTTTTCAAGGATCTAAGATTAGTAGAGTGTAACAGGCTTGTGGATAGAGGGAGACCAGTGTGTCTGCATGTGCAGTGTTTAGGCAATCCCTGCTCGCAGATCCAGATATGATAAGGAAAGCTTACTGCTTGCTGTTCTACCTCCTTGTAGAAAGAATAAGTGTATAAAGAGTACACAAACATTAAGATCTGTAAGAAGCCAGGTATGTGGTAAATGCCTATAATCTCACAGCATTCTAGAGGCTTAGGCTGGAAGATCAGGAGCTCAAGGCCACCTTGACCATTATAATAATGAGTTCAAGCCCAGCCTGAAATATACAAGCTCCTATCTCAAGGGGGGAGGGAGTGGCTTTAAGGAAATCTGTAAGGAATCCATCTGGAAAAATGAACAAATGACCCAGTCTCTGTCCTGAAAGCCAGTTTCTTCTCTCCACACACATATCACATGAGCTCTGCAGGTCCTAACCACATCACCCCAGATGCTGACCAATGGCTCAGCCCCTCTCCTTCCCTGTCCTCAGAGGGCTGCTCCACTCTAAAGGAGCATTTGAGAGCAGTTGGAGGTTGCAGTCAGCCTGAGTTCTCACATCATGATCCTGGCCGCTTGAGTTCTGACTTTTACACTTCACGTAGGAAGTCTTCAAGAGCAGACTTGGCTTCTGGCACACAAGAGGAGTGCTATGGTTCCTAACCTGCCCTCCCACTCCCTACACTCCCCTCCACCAGCCAATCTCAGGACCATAAACCGACAATCAATCCCTTGTCCTTAAGACTGATCCACACCTAGCAGGCCTAAAGAAGAGTATCCTTGACCCTAACTCGCGGTCTTTCTGGAGCCTCGTGCTAGACCCATTTAAACTGAAGGTAAGCAGCTAAGGAATTGTCTCAGTGGACCATCTGGACTGATCTAAGAGCCAGAGCTAAGCAGGGGGTTTCTCCCGCCCACCCTGTTTGTCCCACAATGTGCAGGATTTACATAAAGAATGTATGAGCTGGACATGCTTTGCCCTGAGGAATTAATTCCTACCCCATTGAGCAATTACGGGATTCCCTCTCTCCTGTTGTCTCTCTTGGGATGCCTCTGCTTCTATGTCCTGGGTCTTGCCTCCTTCGAACCCTGTGTTCAAATCTTCCACATCAAGCTGGGGACCTTCCTCCTCATGTCCTGTGGCTCCTGGTGTTTTCTGGGGCTCTCCAGCCTCCCCAGAGGTGCTCCCCTCTTCTTCTGAGCTAGCTCCATCACCACTGTCTTCTCCAGACTCTTCTTTAAATGGAACTTCCCCATTCTCACTTCCATCTTCTTCACCACCCTCTTCTTCAGAGGAGGCCTCAGCCAGGCCCTCCTCCGACATCCCTGACACCTGGCCCTCAGGAGAGTCGTTCTCTGTCTCCCTTGCCTGGGTGTACTCAGACTTTTTATTGGCCTCTATAGCTGAACCAGCATCCAGGCTAGATCTAGGCTCCCCCTGGTCTTCAACTTTCTCCCCAGATTCTGTATCTACCTCAGCCTTTGATTCCTCTGCACCTTCTTCTGCCTCTACTCCAGAAGATGCCGTGTCAGAGACTGCATGTAGGTCTGTGGGCTGGTGATCAGGCCCTGGGGTGGCTGTATCCTTTGACTGCAGGGAGTAGTCCTGGGGCTTGTCCTCTGCTCCCTCCCTGGCTTCTGATTCATCTTCAGCAGGTATGGCATCCTGGGTTCCATCTAGCTCTGTGGATTGGTGATCAGAGCCTGTGTTGCCCTCACCTTCTGCCTCTTTACCCTCTATGGTGGGAGAGAACTGGGTGACTACAGACTCTGCTGTCCCTGCTGCTTCATTCATAGGCCCATCTCCTAAGAGTCTCTGTAATTCCTCAGGGACCCCACTACTTCCCTCTTGCACTTCTGCCTCCATACTGGCAGCCCCCTCTGTGGGAATCCCCACCCCAGCCTCCTCCTGCCCTGGTTCCTTCCCAGAACTGAACTCTGGCCTCTCTTCTTCTGGCCCTTCAATCCCTCCTGGAGGAAGGGTGCCTGCTGCATGTGGGCCCTCCTCTTCCTCCCCAGGCCCTTCAACATCCCCAGGCGGAGCTGACTCTGCAGCTGAGGTATTGGACAGGCTAGCTTCGGTTTCGGAGCCCTGGCCGGTGGCAGTAGAAGGGGCCCCTGCAGGAGTCTGCTCCAAGCTCTCAGCCTCCCTGCCGTCTGGGTAGTGAAGGAGTAGGTTCTTGTCTCCAGGGGCCGCATCTGCATAAAGCGCCCTTTCTTTCTCCTCTAGACTCGCGTCTCCAGCAGAGAAATGATTCTCCAACAAATTGCCAACATCTTCCGTGCCACCCGAAGCAGAGACTTGCAGTTCTAAATGATTAGAACATGATTGGTCAGTTCACAGGGTCGGCACTGCCCTGCTTCTCAAGAGTCTCTATCAGTATAGCTTCCACTGCAGGAAGCTCCGCCTGTGCCTGCTATCCAGGGCTATGCCTCCCAGCTAGGGTCCTCTGGATCACCTGCCTCCCTCCAAGCCTATAGGACCTGCAGAGTAGGGAGTTAACGGATTGACCTGCTGTCCACCACTGAGGGTGTTAGTTGCTGTCGTAACCCAAGAGCTGCCAAAGCTTGACCCTGACCTTCAAGTCTTCCCCTGGGTCCTAATGACCATATATGGATAGAAACTTGTGTGAGCCCTTCCAGTCCTTCCTCAACCTTGGAGCGGGCATGGCACGTGCCACCTGGCTCCTGAGGAGATATTCCAAGATAGGACAAAGGCGAGTGCATTCCTTTCCTTGTCGGTTCCTAGAGTCATTAACCAGCATGCTTTTTATACTACTATCAGCAAAGGAGTGAAAACAGGTGTTTGTAGGCCAGATAATCTTGGGTTACAAGGCAAAGTACTTAGGGATTACTCACGGCTCTCAGCTTTATTAAGTCACACATCTAACTCTGTCCCCTTAAGGGCAGGCATTTGCTGGCCTCCCTACCTCAGATTAAGAGGAAACAGGGCCTGAGGAGGAGACATCCAAAATGGGCAGGGCCTGGGCTTCCCAGTGGCCTCAGCCAACCCCTTCAGAGGGGATCCCCTTCTAAGGTCCTGCAACTGTACCCACAGAGCAGAGGGCACAGGGAGAACAGAACAAACAGGGGCCCAGTCTATGCCAGAGACTGCCACCAAGGGTCAAGTTAGGTGTTTTTGGAAAGGGATGTGAAGCAAAGTTTGGGCCTAGCCCTTCTGATCTTCTCTCCCAAACTGGGATGTGCCTAAAGAGGAGGCCTGCGGAAGAAACTGCAACCCCATGGGAAGGGGTGGGATATAGACTCCCCACTTCAGTGTGACTAAGACTTCTCCACCTCTGTGCTGGAAAAGGACACCCTCTCTTAGACAAAGACTAGTGCTTGCATTGCCTCCTTCATTGAAGTAAACAACCTTCATCTCCAGGTATCTCACCCCTTACCAGTTCTCAGAGGCAGAGGCAGTCTCCAGCCTTCGGGAATGAGCGTTTTCTCATTAGTTCCCATGATTAGTCAACTGTACCAGCTCCTGAAGGACCGGAAGCTCCTAAAGAGGAGCCCTATATACAAATGTATAAAACTTTACCCCAAGCACACCAGTATACACAGCTATGTTTGAGCTCACTCATCTTGTCTGGAAGATTCTAGACCTAAATTGGTGATGGTCTTTGCTTTGCCACAGACACATGGCCACCATGTGACTAGAACACAGCGCTGCCAACTCCTGGTCCATGATGTATTCAGGGGACACAGGAACCTTCTGATGGCAACCCCAGCCCCTGACTGCACTTATCCACTTTCCAGGACTATATACCTGGCTCGTGGGTAGCAGAATCAACATTTTAATTGTGTGTTTCCAGTGCGTATGACCCTTGGATTCCCTACAGAAAGTTCTAGAAGTCTACATTTACATGTAGGTACCAGTAAGAATTCCTGGTCCCTTGGTCACAGCAGGGGGAGCTAAATATTACTTGCCCCAATTCCTTCTCCTGCATTTCTAACTCCCTAGTCCCTGAGAAGAATCTGGGAAGGAATTTGGTTTAACCTAAGGAAACTGACAATCCTGTGGGCAACAAGATGTATAAATATATCTGAAAAACAGTCACATAATTATTTACCATGCCAGGCAATAGGAAACATCTCAGTCTCCCTTAAGACTTAGAGTTACTTGCTTCTGAAAAACAATTACTTAATGTCTCTTTCATAGGTGAGAAGACTTATATGCTGGGCCCTACCAGTGTCACATAGCTAGTAACAGACTGAGGGCCTTTGGAAAGGACATTGCCTGACCTCTGAGCAGGGTTATCACTACTCAAATTGTGGCCCAGAAACCAGCTTCTTCCTCAGCATTGCCTCAGAGTTCTCTGGAGACAGAGATCTCAGGCACCAGCCAGGACACATGGATCCATACAGATAACTCTGGATCAGGAGGCTCTGGTCTCCACCACTTCCTCTCCATTCCTTATGGTTCTCAACACATGGAACCACCTTGTTCTTCACTCTTAGTTCCTCCCCTTCACATGTAAATTATCCAGGGTGCAGCCCCAGCAACAACAAAAAATATCTTCAGGGCTGGTAAGATGGCTCAGTGGGTAAGAGCACCCGACTGCTCTTCCGAAGGTCCAGAGTTCAAATCCCAGCAACCACATGGTGGCTCACAACCATCCGTAACAAGATCTGGCGGCCTCTTCTGGAGCGTCTGAAGACAGCTACAGTGTACTTACAAATAATAAATAAATAAAATCTTAAAAAAAAAAAATCTTCAATAATCCCAGCACACAAAGTATGCAGCTCAAAGAAAAATAATTTTGACCCAAGGCTTCTGCTCCCAGCCCCTCTATATTGAGCGGATCCCCACTAGGAGCTCCGAACTTGGGGTAGGCCTCTGAAACCTAGCATCTTTCCTTGGAACAGCAGTAGTTACTAGTTGTCTCTCTGATGAGTATAGCCCTTTCCACAGGCTCCTGTTGCTCTATGATGATGAAGATGGTAATGACGGTGACAGTGGTGGTGGTGGTGATGATGATGATGGCTAGAGTGATGATACCGAGCTAAATAGATTCTAGGACTGGCTTTTTATTATATTTCAGAGAAACTCTGACTCCAGTGAGAGTGGCATTATCCAAAAGAGCATGAGAAGCCAGATGTTGTGGCATTACCTGAGGCCTTTAGACTGCTGTGTTTCCACTTTTAGATACCTTGATATCTCCCATATTTGGTTTTTACCTTAGAGCCAACCTGCTCCTGAATGTCTGCTCAACAGTTTGAAATGAGAGACTGATGCCCCCATGGCCTTCCTTCTCAGGCTAAAACTAACTGCTCTGGCAGAAAGACTTTCAATGAAGCCAGCTGTCCTGTTGGGGCTCCCGCATCTCACACTCAGAAAGCACTGGACCCGAGTCTGTTGGGGAAGCACATCTGATGCTCAGTTCCTTGAGACCCAAGGCCAGTGTCCTTCCTTTCCTCCCTCCCTGGCTTCTTGCCAGAGCCCCTGTTGGTGCCTAAGGGAAGAGAGATGAGAGGACACAAAGGATCCCAGGTGGGCTGAGTTCTACTGGAAAGAGTGTGATTCCCTCTCAGGATGTGAAGTATCATACTGTATGAACCACTGCCAACACAGCCATCTCAGCTCTGGCCAGGCCTGAGCACTGACGTCAAGGCACATGAATAGCAGGCCTCCAGCTCATCCCCCAGAGGCCCATGAGAGGACTAAGCACCTGATGTGCTGGGCCCCAGCTCACTCACACTCAGGCACAGCCTGGCACAAGCAGTACTACCTCCTTCTGGGCACCCCCCCATCAACCCTCTTGAGGAATCTAAGCTTTTTGCTGCTTTACCAACCCTCACGCCATCAGTTGCTCCCACATACTGCTGGGCCTTCTCTTTCCCCCCCTGAGGCACCCTCACTTTACTTCCTCTACCCCTCCCTGTTCCACAGCGCCTTCTATGGACTTGGAGAACTGATGAGTTTCCAAGGGCCTTATGAATCCAATTGGAAAGGGAGGGGCTTAAGGGCTGGCCAGAGGACAAGGTCAGGCCGGGACAGAGCGCTGGTCTGTGGCCTTATGTCTAGTGCTCCCACTGAATATCTGAGGTTCACCTGCTTGGGTTCCAGGAAGTAGCTAAGGGTAAAAGGAGACGAAATAGCTTAGAGATGAGGCCTCCTTCATGTTCCTTGCCTCCCTCAGATGTTTATAGAATGGGGGGTGGGGGGAGAAGAGTAACGATCACAACCCTCCCTTTCTGGTCCGGATAGCAGTCCTTCACTGGTCCGGATAGCAGTCCTTCACTTGTCCGATCCATGGGTGCAAAGTTCTGAGATAGATCCTGTCTTGCCCTCATGGCTCTGAGAGAATTGGGGGTCCTCACAGCCCTCTCAGGTAGAAAAGGCAAGGTTTATCAATCTCTCTTGAAAGGAGGAGGCAGACACAGGAAATATAAGATATCTGTTTCATAAGCCATCCATGCAGCCTTCTTCCTGAGAATGCTGTGACCATACCTGTAAAGCTTTTCAAACACTGAAGCCAGGCTCTGGGGTTGGGCCAGTAGATAGCTGTGTTTTATAAGATAATTCTACATAACACCAAGGCCTGAGACCCTCAATGTTAAATCTTCCTTTTGACCATGAAGTCAAAATACACATATGCAAATGAGCTATCAATAGTAATAAAGATGCCAAGGGAAAAGTCTTTCCTGGTTCTACACTTTATCAGGACGTGCTGGCCTTGGAGCATACAGGAGTTCCAAGTCCCACCAGCCGTCCTTGGCTCACATGTCAGCTTCTCATGGGTTGTAAATCCAAAGTGACCAGGGAAACATTAGAACTCACGATGCTGATGCTGTCCTCTTTCTTTCTATCTCCTGTCTCACACCCTCTGCCTTCCACTGACCCGTGTTCCACATCTTGTCTCTGGACACTGCTGGGCTGGGCAGACACAGACCAGCAGTCTCTTCTCCTGTCTTCATCAATGTATTCATTTTACTTATTTGTTTATTTATTCTACATTATTCTACAGAGTGACTGTTCACCATTCCAGGTAAAGACTTTATCAAACAATGTGGCTGCCAGCTGATGCCATTTACGGTTTCAACAGAGAAGTTTCTGCCAGAGGAAGGTTGTCCACATCCTCCCAGGACCCAGAACCAGTCTTTAGCCATCCTTTGGCCTTTAACCCTTCCTCCAGACAAAAGAGACGAGGTCTAGTAGAGGAGGCAGTGGGGGTTTTCTTTGGCTTCCTGGCCAAGTCTCTAAAGTCAAGGCTAATCCCACCAGTATGGCTCATCCCAGGCAGTACTCTGGTCCCTCAATGATTTGGTGAAGGAACAGGACATAGCAGCAAAGGCAGCTATTACAGAGAATCATCTGAGTGACCAACTACTTATTCTAACTTCACTAAGCAAAACTCTAAAAAGCACCTGCCTTGAGGCCACAGGAGTCATTGGCTTCTAGAACCCAGCTCCCTGCAGGGTCTAAATTGTCCCTGTCCAAGCCAAATCTTCACTCCTACCTCCACTTAGCCAATGACAGAGCTATGTTTGGCTTAAAACTTCTGCTGCTGCTGCTGCTCATTCTACTTCCTCTTCCTCCTCCTCTTCCTCTTCCTCCTCCTCTTCCTCTTCCTCCTCTCTCCCTCTCTTCCTCCCTCCCCCCTTTTTTTTTAATTTTTACTTTGTGAGACAGGCTTTTTCTGTGTAGTTGTGGGTTCTGGAACTCATTTTGTAGACCAGACTGGTTCAAACTCAGAGATCTACCACCTCTGCCTCAGAACAAGGAATTCTTAGCCCACCTACATCTCCTCCCTTTGAAAAAGATCAAAGACTTCAACACACTTGTTTTTTACCTATAAAGTACACAGAACTGACATAATATTTTGTTTTCCACCTCATACCTAGTTCCTATGAATATCTGGTTTGAGATATATACAGAGAAATTGCTATAAATCCTCTAACCATTGGCAGATATGTAGGGCTTATGGTAGATGCCAGGGGGATTCATAATGTAAATGATGTTTGTTTATTTTTGGTTTGTGGGTGATTAGTTGGCTAGTTGGGCTTCTTATTTTTGTTTATTTGTCTTTGAAATAAGCTCTCAGATAGTGTGGTGTGGCTTCAAACTCATTATGTGGCCAGGGGTGGTCTTAAGCTCCTAATCCTAAGCCCCCATCTCCCAAGTGCTAAGATCACAGGCATACATCACCTGGCCCAGACAATTGGTTTTTGAGGTTTTGTGTGGTTTTTTTGTTTTTGTTTGTTTGCTTTTTTGTTTGGAGTCTTTTGCAGCAGGGTTTCTTTATCACCCTGGATGTCCTGGAACTCACAGAGATCTTCCTGTACCTCCTAGGTACTGGGATCAAAGGCATTTGTCAGCACTGTCCAGCTAATTGATTTTTTAAGCCAAGGTCGTGCTATCTAGTTCTGAGTGGCTTGGTACTCTATAACCCAGCCTGGCCTCAAGTCACAGCAGTCTGGTGCTTCAGCCTAAGTGATGGTATTAAGAGGATGTGTTACCACACCTGACTTGCCCACTCATTTTGAAAGATGAGTATCTCTAGGGGAAGCACAACATCATCAGGTCCTTAGCTGGGAATGTAGCTCAGATGGTAGAGTGCTGGCCCAGCACACACAAAGTCCTAGGTTCAATCCCCAGGACTGCATAAACCAAATGTGGTGGCACATGCCTATCATTCAGGTACTTGGGAAGTGGAAACAAGAAGATCTAAAGTTCAAGGTCTTGGAGTTTGAGGCCAGCCTGGTCTACATAAAGACCCTGTAATAAATAAACAAAAAAAGATTAAGTCCTGCTGCCTAGAGTGAACTGATAGAAGAGATGCTCTATTGAAAGCTGCTTTTCCTGAGATCAGCATAAATATCCTCACGAGAGTCGGTGGGTAATAATGTCCTCACTTTGGAAGTACTAAGCCAGTAGTCCAGGACAAGGGAGGAAGAATGGATGCAGGGTGGAGTCTGAACAAGCCTGGGGCTGGAGTCTGGTTCCCCTGTCTCCCCACCTTCCAGCCTGAAGAAATTGCACCTCCCTGGGGTCAACATGGAAAGATCCTGATAGAATTGAGGATTTAATTCTTGAGTGCTAGGAGGAAAGACCAAGTGGGAGCCAAGGGAGTGCATTCCCTCCAGAGGCCTTGGGTTAGAGTCACTGGGGCTTCACGGTGAAGGAGGCAGTGAGACCAGACCCGTCTCTTTCCCAGTCTAAGGAGGCTAAAGGAACTCTGGTAGGTTCTCCAGCTTGGAACGTAGATCTAATACCTTCCTGATCTGGGCCTGAATCCTAGTGATGCCTTGCCACATTTCACAGGCTGGAAGTGAAAAGACGAATCTCTCATGGCAGTTGGGAATCTAGAGTCCTGTACTAGAGGAGGTTCTTGTCACCAGGGAGCTCTAATCTGTTACATATCTTGTTTTTGGCCAAACAGAGCCACAGATGGCCATATATTCCTTAATTCCTAAGGGGATCACTCTAGGGGAGAAAGGTCAAAGCCAAGGGCAGGGCTACAGTGAGTGCATGTTCTATACTTTCTGATCTAGTTCGACCCTCCCCAGTCAATCCTGAAGGCCGCAAAGCTGGATTTGAGGGGCTAAACAGGCTAAAACAACAGGTTATAGCTCAACCTGCTATTAGGGTCCTCTCAGTACATCCTGGACATCAGCCAAATCCCTGCACCAAAGCCTGAATACAATCCTGCAGTTGTTCCAAAGGTCACCAAAACAAGTACCACAAATTTAGCAGCTTCAGAAGGTAGAAATTCAGGCGGCAGTGACATCTCAGGGCCTTGTGCTTGCCTAGAATGCATGAAGTTCTAGACTTAATCCACAGCGCTACATAAAATCAGGGGTAGTGGCACATGTCTGTAATCCCAACGCTCAAGGCAGAGGCAGGAGGGTCAAATGTTCAAGGTCATCTTTAGCTGTATAGTGAGTTCCAGATCTGTAAGGGCAACATCAGACACTAACTCCAAGACAGAGAGAGAGAGGAAGAGAACTCCAGAGATGGCTGTGTGGTTAAGAGTGCTTGCTACTATTCCAGAGATAGCCTGAGTTGAGTTCCCAGCACCAGTACTGAGCAGCTTACAACTGCCTGCTACAGTTCTAGGGGATCTTACATCCCTTTCTCTCTCTTTAGATACCCACCTAGATGTGGAATACAATAACACACAGACACACATGAATAAAAATACACCTTTAAAAAAAAAAGAAAGCAAAGGAATAAAAATTCATTCTCTAACAGTTCCAAAAGTCAGAGTCTGAATCAAGGCACCAGATGGGCCCTGCTTCCTCTGAGCTCTATAGGAGAGAGCCTGTCTCACCTCCCCAGCTCCTTGCTCTGCAGGCAATCCCTGGCTTACAGCTGCCTCTTTCACCTTCTGTCTCCATCTTCACATAACCTCTCCTTCTCCTCCCAGAGGGAAGCCACCATATTGAACATAGAGCCTACCCTTCTCCAGTAGGAATGCAACTAGCAACAGCCACAGTGACCCCACTTTCAAAAAGACCAGTTACTTGTGTTAGGGCTTAAACATCCATCTCAAAACAGATGTTGTAACGACCTTTGTGCCTGGAACTCCTGTCTACTTTTCTATAGGTTCCAGCCTTACCTTTTCCTCTTGCTAGCCATATCTCCTACCACACCCCTCACAATGTCTTCAGGCCACATGGATGTCTGTCTCTGGCCTCAACTACTCATGTCTAGACTGCAATGAGGGACATGACAAGACATAAACCCTGCTCCCTATGGTAGTGTATTAGTTAGGGTTTTACTGCTGTGAACAGACACCATGACCAAGGCAAGTCTTATGTCTTATAAAAAACAACATTTAATTGGGGCTGGCTTACAGGTTCAGAGGTTCAGTCCATTATCTTCAAGGTGGGAGAATGGCAGTATCCAGGCAGGCATGGCGCAGGAGGAGCTGAGAGTTCTATGTCTTCATCCAAAGGCTGCTAGTGGAAGACTGACTTCCAGGCAACTAGGGTGAGGATCTTATACCCACACCCACAGTGACACACCCATTCCAACCAGGTCACACCTATTCCAACAAGGCCACACCTTCAGATGGTGCCACTCCCTGGTCCAAGGATATACAAACCATCACATTCCACTCCCTGGTCCCCATAGACTTGTTCAAAAACATGAGTCTATGGGGGCCATACTTAAACATAGCATAATGCAAAATGCATTTAGTCCAACTTTCAAAGTCCTCATAGTCTATAGCAGTCACAACAATGTTAAAAGTACAAAGTTCAAGGTCTCTTCTGAGATTCATCCAACTTAATTAACTGTAATCTCCAAAGCAAGGCAGGAAACCAGCTGGGCAAACTCCAAACTCTGCATCTCCATGGCTGATGTCAAAGCAGTCTTCAGATCTCCACTCCTTTTTCATCTTTGTTGACTGCAACAAACTGCTTTCTCCTGGGCTGGTTCCACTCCCTGTTAGCAGCTTTCCTCAGCATGTGTCCCATGGCTCTGGCATCTTTAACATCTTTGAGTCTCCAAGGCAATTTCAATGTTACAGCTTCTTCTTTCAATGTCTGGGATTCCACTTGATCTTTTGGACTCCTCCTAAGGTCTGGCATTACTTCTCCATCTCTGTCCTCTGTAGCACTCTATGCTCAGGTTGATCCACTCCATTACGGCTGCTGTTCTTGGTGATCATCCCATGGTACTGACATCTCCAATACACTGGGGTGTTCCACTCCAACTAGGCTTCACCAATAGCCTCTCATAGGCTCTCTTCAGGGTGCCAAGCCTCAAATCCTTTGCATGACCCCTTCAATCCTGGGCCATCAACTACAGCTGAGGCTTCACCTTCTCCAATGGGCTTCCCTGGCCTCTCACAGTGCTAAGCCTCAGCTTCTCTCCATGATCCTTTCATTCCTTCACAAGCAGTACCACCTGAGTGACTCTTACACATTACCAAGTCCAGCCGCAGCATGAGGCACAACCTTGGTTATCTCTGGAACACAGCTTTTTGTGCTCCCAGAAAACAACTTCCAGAAGATTTCACCTCAACGATGCTGGTCTCTTCTTAATCACCGCTAATTCCTTAGCTCCAGCTAACCAGCATCAATTTTCCCAGTAGTTCCTTCCATTCTTAACTCTAGAGCCAGAGGCACATGGCTGAAGCTGCCGAGTTCTGCTGCTTACAGGAACTAGAACATGATTCCCTTGTATTTTTACATTATCACTAGCTTTATGTTTTCTAAATCCTTCACTGCCTAAGCTTGGCTATCCTGGTTCTTGCTCTGTAGATTGAGCTTGAATGTAGAGATCAGCATGCTTGTCTCATGGGATTAAAGGTGTGTACCACCATGCCTGGATCTAATTTAGCTGGGTAGGATCTTGCCCCAAGGTCCCACTCCCTTAATCTTTATCTCCTAGAACACAAGATTTTGCTCCATTCACTTCCTGGTACTCCTTTAATACTCATATATTTTATATTTTTCCTTTCTAAGCTTGCTATGCTTGTTCAAACTTTTCTTCATAAGACTTAACCAGAGAACAAAGTCTTTGCTGGGCTTTTTTGAAACTTCTTTTGTCAATGCAATTAATCCAAGTCTCTTCACCTTAGCCTCAGGCAAACTTTTCAGACAAGGGCAAAAAGTAGCCACATTCTTCACCAAAATACCACAAAACCAGTCCTTATGCCACATTCTGAAATTCTTCTGCTTTGAAATCTCTTGGGCCAGGTCAACACAGTTCAAATCACTCCCAGCAACAAAATCTTCCATATTCCTACTAGGATGACCCATTAAGCCCCATTTAAAGCATTCCACTGCTTTCCAAATCCAAAGTCCCAAAATCCACATTCTTTCAAATAAAAGCATGGTCAGGCCTATCACAGCAATACCCCACTCCTGGTACCAATTTCTGTATTAGTTAGGGTTTTACTGCTGTGAACAGACACCATGACCAAGGCAAGTCTTATAAAAAACAACATTTAATTGGGGCTGGCTTACAGGTTCAGAGGTTCAGTCCATTATCTTCAAGGTGGGAGAATGGCAGTATCCAGGCAGGCATGGCGCAGGAGGAGCTGAGAGTTCTATGTCTTCATCCAAAGGCTGCTAGTGGAAGACTGACTTCCAGGCAACTAGGGTGAGGATCTTATACCCACACCCACAGTGACACACCCATTCCAACCAGGTCACACCTATTCCAACAAGGCCACACCTTCAGATGGTGCCACTCCCTGGTCCAAGGATATACAAACCATCACAGGTAGTGACCCATCTTCCAGGTTGATGTCCCCAGGAAAGTGTCCACATCCAGTATTTCTTTAGATTTTTGTCATCCATGCCTAAAGAGCTATTATTCAGATCACCTGCACTTCTAACCAGGCCCCTGTCTCACTGCCACTCCTTGTCCCAAGGCCAATTCCTGATCATACTTCAGAGTTCGGCTTTGAGGTTCATCTCTTAGGATTTTCCTCCCTGATCCTCAAACTTACTTAGGTGTATCTGTTCTGTGTTCCTGAAGTACCTGTCACCTATATCCTTAGGGAGATGACAGACGTTTAGGGGAGACTTAGCAGCTTTCCCCACACTATGAGAACACATGACAATAAGCCTTCTTCCCAGCCAGTGTTTCTCATGGGCCATCTAAAAAAGGATCACAGGAGGCAGAGGCAGGCGGATTTCTGAGTTCGAGGCCAGCCTGGTTTACAAAGGTGACAGTCAGGGCTATACAGAGAAACCCTGTCTCGAAAAACCAAAAACAAACAAACAAAAAGACCACACCCAGCCACCCCTTCCCATGCCCTGAGTGCCACATAGCCAGAGTGATGAGTGACGTCCATTCTCAGTACATCAACCCCCTGTCTTCCTATCTTATGCAAAGGAAAAGCCCAAGCCTTACAATGTGACCTAGAGGCCCATACCTGTCCTGCTTCCTGTGACCTCATCTCATCTCTGATGCCACCTTATCCACTCTGTTCAGATACTTGGGAACTCTTGTTCTTCTTGGACCACCCCTGTGTCCTCCTGGCTCACTATGCTCCACGTGCCCACTTCAGAGTATGCCCTTCCCAGACAATTTTGTTCTGATATTGCATCTCTGTAAGGCTTACTACAGCCACCTCGATGAAAACTGTCTCCCACTTAGCCTCTGTTTTTTTCACCCTAGTTTTATTTTATTTCACTATTTTCTAATATGTTGGGAGTTGGTCTGGTACTGTTTTGTACTGCTAAAAACTGGCCCCGAAGATTTGGTTACAGTCCTGACGAGTACATTCTCACATACATCAAAATAAGTTGTGTAAATTTTGTTTGCCAGTCTTCTCTGACAGCTGATTACTGTAGAGAATAGAGGTAGGCAGGGATTTGGTTACCCTGCTGGGGGTCACAGTTAGGGAGCAGGAGGAGAGAGAGGAGGAGAAAGAAGATGGAGAGAGCAGGAGGTTGGACCAGGAGCACATGGCAAAGGGAGAGAAATACATTGTGAGGACAGACTAGAGCAGAAATAACCCCAGGCGAAACTCAAACAGCAAGGAACTTGGGGAGCACAGCTGCGAAATAGCCATTCTGAGGTTGAAAAATAGTTTAGGGGTAATTGCCCAGCAACTGTACAACTAAATAAATTGATAAAACCGTGACTCAATTATTGACGGATGGCCAGGAATCAACAAAGTTATTAAGTATATTACAACAGCACTAATACACTGCATAATTTACATCGTTTCTTGCTGCTTGGGATTTGTTTCCTTGGTACCTAGAACAGCTATTTGTGTGGCTGGTTACAAAATGAATGGATAGAAACAGATAGTTGGATGGAAAATAGGAGAGATGGTGACAAAATGAAAGAGGTCTTTTGATCTCAGTATCAAATAGTTCCAGAAGACAAAAGAAGTGCCACTGAGCTGTGTCCTAACGCCAGTACTTAACCTCCACAGGCCTAGTTCTCATGTGACTAAAGGGCCCTAGGAGAATTGCATTCCTAACTTACCATGTAATAACCATTGAGCTGAATTGCTGAACAAAATCTTTTCCCCTTAAATACATTAAAATTTGATTAGAGGGGGAGATGAGTAGACAGGAGGCCAGAGCTAACCACCCAGCATCAGTTTCCATGCCTGAGAAGGGACTGGGGACAAACACAGGCTCTGAGTAGTTGCTCATGAGATGTGAGGTTATTTGGGGTCAGATGTTGCGGGGAGACAAGCCAAGTGTGTGAGGAGCCATGATGTGGTTAAAAGGGTAGGAGAGAGCTAGCTAAAGTGCAAGCCAGGCTTCAGAGTGTGATGCCAAGACTGTAAGGGTAAGAGCTGGGGCTTGGGACTGGTGAACTCACATCTGGCTTAGTGTGGGAGCATGTTTGGTAGGCTGACTAGGCCTTTGTGATCACTGATGAGTGTTTGTTGTTGTTGTTGTTGTTGTTCTTAAAAAAAAAAAAGACTTATTGCTGGGCATGGTGGAGCATGCCTTTAATCCCAGCACTTGGGAAATAGAGGCAGGCAAATCTTTATGAGTTCAAGGTCAGCTTGGTTTACAAAGAGAGTACCAGGACAACCAGTGCTATACAGAGAAACCCTATATTGAAAGACCAAATTTAAAAAAAAAAAAAAAGATTTATTTTTATTTATGTATATGTGTTCATGTGTGCATGTGCTATGTGTATGTGGGCACATGATTAAGCCAAAAAAGGGCATTGGATAACCTGGAGCTGGAATTACAGTCTGTTACAAACCATGTGAGTACTAGTACCCAAATTAAGGTCCTTGGAAAGAGCAGCAAGTGCTCTTAACTACTGAGCAATCTCTTCAGTACTCACTGAGGAATATTTATGAAAAGATCTGAAGGCCTAGACTGGACAAAGATTGAAAGTAATCCCCTTACCCCAGTTCCTCTAGAACCAGGATGTACCACAGTGCCTAGCTTCTCCAACTGCCCAGATACCCTAGACTTGGGCATTCCTGATACCTACTGTGAGGAGACCCAACTATTCTAATCTTCTATAGGGAACCTCTGCTACTTGGCAGGAGGCCTGTGAGCATGGCAACCTCACAGGGTGGCCAGCCATTCAGAAGTTTATTCTGAGCAGCTTCTGCAAAGGATCATAAGGATGTCCACATCCCATCTAGCCCTTGCTTGGCTCCTACAACACACAAGGGCTGAGATCAAGGGGACTGATACAGGGTCTCACACAGAGAGCAAGCTGTGCGTACATTTCCAACCTCTGGGTCCTTGCTCTCTATCACCAGCCATCCAGAAGCTAGTTCTCCTTCCCTAGGATCTTCCACCTTAGCTTGCTCCATGGCTGAGGCATAACCAGGCAGGAACCGTCCCCACAGCACCCTTGTAAGCTGGGCAGCTGCTCCAACCACAGCTATCTATACATTCATTTAACATCTTCCCTCCGGTGTATCTGCAGAGTTGCAAATTGGCCATCGGGTCATTGTAGGAGCCACCTACAGCAGGACCAAGACAAGAGGGGCCCCTCTTCCCAGCAGAAGACTATTGCTCAAGAGACATGAGAGATAAACACTTGGAGGTCACAGCTACCAGATACCTTGAGGTTCACAGTTAAGAAATTATAGTGGGTTGAAGGGTGTCCTTTCAACATCTGTGTCCACCATGACCTGAGAATGTGACCTTATTTGGAAATATAATTTTTAAAGATGTAATTAGTTAAGATGAGATCATGTAAATTAGGGTGAGTCCTAAACCCAATGTTTTTAATATCCTTATATAGTAAGGGAAAAAATATAGAAGCCCAGACTGGAGAGAAGACCATAGGAAGGCAGGGGTGAGATCTGAGTAGTGAGGCTGGAACCAGGAAAACCAGGGATTACTGGCAATTACAAAAAGTTGGGAAAAGCACAAAGCTTCCTCCACAAAAACCTTCAAAAGTATAGCCTTACCAGTGCCTTGATTTTAGACTTCTACACTCTATAACTGAGCAAGAATACTTTCATGGGATTTGTTTTGTTTTGTATTGTTTTGTTTTGTTTGAGATGAGGTCTAACTATGTGGACTAGGCTGGCCTTGAATACACACACACACACACACACACACACACACAGACACAGACACACATACACACACCTGCTTCTGTCTCCCAAGTGCTAGGTTTAAAGGCATGCACCACTACCCAGCCATTTTTTAATGTTTTAAGCCATCAAATTTGTGGTAACTTGTTATGGCAATGACAGGAAAATTATATAGGAACCAACACCTAAGCCTGGCCTTTGGAATCTGCCAAACATTCTCCCACACTCGGCCAGATGTGATTTCATTAGTCCCAAGTCCCAGTCCCTACCCTACCATCCTGGCATCACATGCTTGGAAGCCAAGTTTGAGCACCCCCTCCCAGCCACAGAGCCTGTCTGACAAATGTTCCCCTTTCACTGTTCTCTCTCTCTGGCTACTTATTTTTAGCCCCTGATTCCATCTACCTTATATGGTTCCCTGTTCATCTCATGAGTACAGGCTAACCCCTCTCCTGGTTTGTAAGCTCTTTGAGGACAGAGAATCCCAAAGATATTAACAGCCCTAGTGGGAGTGAAATGCTGATAGAGTCCCTCAGTTGTTCTTGTCCCATGATATTTGAGGAAACTGGCAGCATATATCAAGTGACAGCACATATGCTCAACAGAGAAAACGTGCTGCCACTGTCACAGCCCTGTTAACATTAAAAGAACTTATTTTTCTTTCTTTTTTTTTTTTTTGGTTTTTCGAGACAGGGTTTCTCTGTATAGCCCTGGCTGTCCTGGAACTCACTTTGTAGACCAGGCTGGCCTCGAACTCAGAAATCCGCCTGCCTCTGCCTCCCGAGTGCTGGGATTAAAGGCGTGCGCCACCACGCCCGGCTTGAACTTATTTTTCAAAAGGTTCTTGCTATGTAGCTTTGGCTGTCCTGGAATTAACTGTGTAGAGCATGCTGGCCTCGAACCCATGGACATCATCCTGCCTCATGGGTGCTGGAACTAAAGGCATGCACCACCGTGCCTAGCTCAAGGAATATTTGGTTATAAGATCTGATGGACATTTTTTGGAGACAGGGTCTTGTATATCCTAATCTGGCCTCCAACTCACTAAATATCCCAGGATATTGGGATGACCTTGAACTTCTTATCCTCCCAAGTGGCAGGATTATAGGCACCATGACCACTTACGTGGTGCTCGGGAGGAAGCCCAGCCTGCACATTACATTAGACAACACTTTACTAGCTGAGCTATCCCCACCCTAGCTCCCTTATTCTTTTTTTTTTTTTTTTTTTTTTTTTTTTTTTTTTTTTCGAGACAGGGTTTCTCTGTGTAGCCCTGGCTGTCCTGGAACTCACTTTGTAGACCAGGCTGGCCTTGAACTCAGAAATCTGCCTGCCTCTGCCTCCCAAGTGCTGGGATTAAAGGTGTGCACCACCACTGCCCGGCCCTTATTCTTACTTTAATTACATAGCCTCCATGTTCTCAATAGGTCAAGTATTATTATCCCTAGTTAATAGGTAAAGAAATGGGTACAGAATGATCGAGGTGGTGCACGTCTATAATCCCAGCATTTAGGGGGTTAAGGAAGGAGGGCTATAAGTTCAAGGCCAGCTACAGCTACATAGAGATACTGTTAACAGAAAGGAAACAGAAAGAGGAGCCAAGGGTCTGACTTTGTCAGTCAAACTTTTACCTATTGCCATCTAGGGAAAATTCTATTGGAGACAACTGGGCAGTGAGGTTCTAACCCAATGGCCACTTGGAAGAGGACCAGGGGCTGCAGCTTGGCAGTGGTCCGCTGGAGGAGGGAAGGAAGGAGGGGACTCCCAAGGCCCAGGGCTCTCCCCTGGCTGGGTTCTGGGCTGAGCTCCCAGCACAGCCCACTTCCTGTAAGCACCAAACTACGGGCCAGGCTTTGTGTGCACCTGTTTGAACTCAGAGTGCTGCCCCTGCTCTAGAAGGATCCAAAAATATCTGAGAGGGAGAAGTCCAGTCAAAAGGAAAGCAGGCTAGAGACAGTCTCTTAGCTTGGCCTTCAAGGCTCTTCCCAGCTGGCTCCCATCCATCAGGGTGGCCTTGTCTCCCCCTGAACATGAGCTGCCCCTTCTAACCAGTATGGCTCGCATCCTGTTCCTGCCAGGGCAAAACTTTGAGCTTCCCCATGCCTGTAGATCACCCTGCTTACACAAATCATCTGCTCATTCATTAGACGTTATTAAGTGCCTTCAGTGAGCCCCATTCCATGCTAAGTATTACTAATACAGTACAGTTGTCCCCTGGTCTTACAGGGGGTATGTTTCAAGTCCCATGTGGAAGGAGGCCTGAAACCACATAGTGCTGGATTCTATATAGGGTGTGGGTTTTTTCCTGTTCATATATACCTATGATAACCTCTTATGTTTTTATTTCTTTACATATTTGTTGGTGAGAAGGATGTGCACATGCCATGGCACATGTGTGGAGGTCAGAAGGCAATTTGCCAGAGTGAGTTCTCTCCTTCAACCACTGAGTTCTGAGGACGAAACTCAGGTTATCAAGCTTAGCAGCCAATGACTTTCCCTGCTGAACCATCTCTCTGACTCCACACAATTTTAATTTAAGCAGCCTTGGACGTGTAGCTCACTTGATAAAGTGCGTGCTTGCATGAGCAGAGCCCTGGGTTTCATCCTCAGTGTTGCATTAAACCAAGTATGGGACCTCTCACTCATAATCCCAGCACTTGGGAGGTGGAGGCAGGAAGATCGTCCTAGACTACAGAGTTTTCCCAGGCTGAGCTACCTGAGACCCTGCCTCAAGAAGACGGAGGTAGGATGGCAACCAGATGGCACAGTAGGAAAGAATGTGACCAAGCCTGGATAACCTGAGTTTGACTCCCAGAACTCTACATGGTAGAAGGGACCTGACTCCCACAAGTTGTCCTCTCACCTCCACACATGCACCAAGGCATGTATATACATGTGTGCATATACACACAGAATAAGTAAATAAAAAAGGTGATAACATTTTAAATTAGGCACAGTGAGCTGAGGATGTAGCTCAGTGGCAGAGCACATGCCCAGACTGGGTGAGAGACTGTAGAGGGGTGGGGAAGGCAGGAGAGAGTGACAACAAAACTAATGACTGAAACGATCAGGAGTGAGTGGCAGTGCTTCGCATCCTTACTCTTGGGAGACAGAAGCAGGCGCTCTCTGAGAGCAGAAGACCAGCCGACTCTACATAGTGAGGTCCAGGCCAACCAGGCCAAACCATATAGTGAGATGCTGTTTCAAAAAAAAGTTATTTAAAATTTATAAATTACTTATTTCTGGGATTTCCCTTTTAATCTTTTTGGGCCATGGTTGATTGTCAGAAATAAAAACAAACCATGAATTTTTTTAAAAGTCTACTTATTTATACATCTATAAGGGAAATAATAAAGGCGCAGCCTCTTGCCCTCCAGAAGCAGACGATCTGATGACTGTCCCCTCCAACAAGTGTGGCTGGCTCCCTCGGTGAAGCCCACCTTCCTACTCTCTTCTGAACTCCAACCAGAGTGCAGGCTGCAGGGGGTGTTAGTAACATTTTTTTACAGTGCATGTCATCTCTCCAAATAGAAGGTCAGCTCTCCGGGGCAAAGCACAGTCAGTCCATTCCTGCCTGTACCATGTGTCTCTGCCAGAACCTTGGAGGTCCCAAGAAGGGTCTCTAAAGACTCCACATCTGCCTCAGCTCTCACCCCTACTCCTTGGACTCATTCAACTTCCCAGAGAATTCAGTGAGTTTTCACACTTCCTTCTGATTATATCCTGACTGGATCCACCTCAATCTCCTTAGCTAAAAGGGGGTTCCCTAAGGAAGACCACACCCATATGCTGCAGGTCTCTCTGATAAGCCCTCTATTCCCAAAGGCTGGCATGTAGCCCACACTCATATGATACCTAGCATACTCCAAACTGAGGGCAGAAGTAAGAACTCTCCAGGAGACTGTGCGAAGAACCCGGGAGGGAGTGGATGGAGAAAAGCCTTTCCTGTCTCCTGAAGGCTGAAACCAGGTGGGGTAAGACTCCTTGTGACGCACACCTTTAATCCCAGCACTCAGGAGGTAGAGGCAGGTGGATCTCTGAGTCTAAGGTCAACTTGGTCTAAAGAGTGAGTTCCAGGACAGCCAAGGATACACAGAGAAACCCTGTCTCAGGAGCAGGGAGGGATGGGGGAGACTCCTCAATCCTACAGAAACACAACAGCAGATCAGTCGGGCCTCAGTAGGCAGGAAAGGGACTTTGCTGAACCTGACAGTCCCATTTGTCCCCTGAATTATGTTTGTCACAATTCTCCTCTGAGCATAGTGATCTGGGGTGGACCCAGGAGACTGAGACCTGGGGAACAATAAGCATATCCAGTTTGGCAGCCCTTCAAGCTGGGCTCCTTGTGCCTCTAATTCTTACACAGAACCAGGTAGAGGAGGCCCACTCTACAGAATTCAGGGACTACCTATTGCCTGTGTGTTGTAATTAAGGAGTTCCACAGGCCTTGCTCACCAAAGAAATAGGAAATTCTGCCTTAGAGATACATTTCTCCAGGTAAAAATGACAGTTCAAGCTATTGAGTCCTGGTCTTCCATTAACTTGGGTATAGCTTTTCCATAGTTCACGATGGTAGGTAGTGGAAATGAAGGACAGACACAGTGCTGGCAGGGAGATGGAGAAGTAAGTCAAGAAAGAATTGCATGGGCTGGAGAGATGTCTCAGCGGTTAAGAGCACGGACTGCTCTTCCAGAGGTCCTGAATTCAATTCCCAGCAACCACATGGTGGCTCACAACCATCTGTAATGAAATCCGATGCCCTTCCTTTTCTGGTGTGTCAGAAGACAGTGTCAGTGTACTCATACATAAAATAAAAATAAATCTTGAGAGAGGGAGAGAGAGAGAGAGAAGAGAAGAGGAGAGGAGAGGAGAGGAGAGGAGAGGAGAGGAGAGGAGAGGAGAGGAGAGGAGAGGAGAGGAGAGGAGAGGAGAGGAGAGGAGAGGAGAGGAGAGAAGAGAAGAAAGAGAAGAGAAGAAAGAGAAGAGAGCTATGGGGCCCTGCAGTGTGGATGTATTCTGAAGGCACAGCTTCAGCTCTAATGCCTTCATAAGAAGGCAGGTGAGGGTGGGAGATTCTGAGGAACCGGGGCTCCCAAAGTAGAAATGAAGGACACAGTCTTAACCACCTTGTCCATTTCCTTTCTCCAAGCCCAGATGAAAGAGAGGGGAGACACCCGAGCCTGGATGCCTGTCTTCATCTCTCATCAATAGTAAGATCATCATGCAGACGACCCAGGCCATGGGCCTCCCCGTCAGTTTCCACTTAGAAACAGGAGTCCAGAGGGGACCAGCACATCGTGCTTTATCCACAGTGGACTCAACAGGCACTTGTTAAGTACACATCCTAGATGATGGAGTCAGGGCAAGTTCAGTCACTCTGACTGAAGGTGGCAGCCCTCCGACATTCGCTCTAATGAAAATGCTGGTTTACTGTTTCACCTTCAGCCTTCTCTTCAAAGCATCTCACAGTTCTTCCTCAACAGTAGACACTGGCTTGGCTTCAACTCAAGCTCAGAGCAACAAGTCTCCCTAACTACACAGAGCTCTTGGAAGGTTTGTCAGGCTCTCCCTTCTGTGACCTTCCATAGCCTGTAAGTCACAGCCCCTTTGGCAAACCTCTACCTTCAAAAGTATTAACATTATGTTTGATTCAGTAGCAACATTTTTAAAAGATTTATTTATTTCATGTACATGAGTAGCTGTCTTCAGATACACCAGAGGAGGGCATCAGATCCCATTACAGATGTGGTTGCTGGGATTTGAACTCAGGACTTCTGGAAGAGCAGTCAGTGCTCTTAACTGCTGAGCCATCTCTCCAGCCCAACAGTATTAAAATTACAGTTATAAAGTAGCAATGAAAACAATTTTATGGTTGAGTTTCACCACATGCATTAAAGGGTTGCAGAATTAGAAAGGTTGAAATCCCCAAGGGACCCTACAGGTATACCTCTTAGTTCAGTTCCTTGGATAGCATGGGTCACTGAGACTGATTCTAACATGGTATCTACCCAAGGTCTCTTCAGCTCTTCTCATCAGAGTTCAGTATGCTCAGGCCTTTTGTGCCCAATTTGAGAATTCTGACATCTCAGACATCCCATTTGCCATCTTGTTCTTGTCCTCTTTTTTTTTTAAATCAGGGTCTCATGTAGTCCAGCCTCTCTCTGACTCACTCTATAGCCCAGAATGACCCTGAACTCCTGGTCCTCCTCTCTTTGCTGGCCAAGTGCTGGGATTACCAGAACATGTCACCATCCTCAGTTTTATGTGGTGCAGGGAATTGAACCCAGGGCCTTATGCATGCTATGTAATCACTCTGCTAACTGAGCCACAGCCACAGCCCTTCCCTGTGCTCTTCCTTTCCACAGGAGCCTTCCCTATTGGCTCAAAAATATACCCAGTGTTAAAGTTTCTCTCTGCCTGCAATGCCTCTGGCTTTTATCCACCCTACTTAATCTTTAACTCCCCACATCTAAATATGTTGCCTCGATGTGATCACTAAATCCTCCTAAACCCCTTATAATCTGCCAGTGGCCTCTGGGTTGTCGAAATCAACGCCTCATCGTCCTCCAGGTCTCTGTGACATTTAATCCCTTTGACAGCCCCTTCCTCTAGGAGACGTCCCTTCCCTTGGCCACCAGGCCACTCTCTCTCCTGGTATTCCGTTCCATCTTTCTGAAACTCATTTATTTATTATCTTCTTCCTCTTCCTAATCTTCAGTTCCAGTGTCCTTCAAAGACGAGTTCTTGATCTTATTTTTCTCCCTCGGCAATGGCTCCCTCCGTCCCAGCTTGCTGGTGTCTGTATAAGTGAACTGTGCCTCTGCACTTCTAGGCCTGGTTTACATCTAGTCCTAGGCTACAATCTCGTCTTTCCTCTAGTTTCATTTATTTGTTTAAAACAGAGACCCTCTATATAGATAGATAGCCCAGGATGACCTTGAACTCAGACTCCCTCTATATAGATAGCCCAGGATGACCTTGAACTCAGACTCCCTCTATATAGATAGCCCAGGATGACCTTGAACTCAGACTCCCTCTATATAGATAGCCCAGGATGACCTTGAACTCAGACTCCCTCTATATAGATAGCCCAGGATGACCTTGAACTCAGACTCCCTCTATATAGATAGCCCAGGATGACCTTGAACTCAGACTCCCTCTATATAGATAGCCCAGGATGACCTTGAACTCAGACTCCCTCTATATAGATAGCCCAGGATGACCTTGAACTCAGACTCCCTCTATATAGATAGCCCAGGATGACCTTGAACTCAGACTCCCTCTATATAGATAACCCAGGATGACCTTGAACTCAGACTCCTTTTCCCTATGTGTTAGAATTATGAGCATGTGCCACCATGCTCAGTCTGATCTCGTCTTTCTAATGACTTTTAATCCCCATCCAGATGTCCCATAGTCTAAGGCACTCAAAATGACCTAAACTGATCGTTGTGTATGTGTAACAGAATTTCACTCCTGGATGGCCTGGAACTTGTTAGGAAGACCAAGCTGGTCTCTAACTCACAGAATCTATCTGCCACCGTCTCCTGAGGGCTAAAATTAAAGTCATGTATCACCACACTTGCCCAAACCAAGCATTTAGCATGTGTTCTCTCCCGCAATAGCAATGTCTTGTTCTGACAGTTCCTCCAGTGATTTGCAAGGAAGCCTGTCAGGTCTTCCTGCAGCCTGCCCAGGTTGGGAAGTCTTGCCTGGGGTATCCTAACTCTGTTAGGGTTGCCTCTTCTGCCTACTCACAAGTTCTCTGGGACTATACTCTCTGACATAGCTGACTAATTTGTTTCCTCCAATCCTGCTCCTTCCTACCAACATAACTTAAGCACATCTCTCCAAGCCCTCCGTGGCTCCCACTGTCCACAGAAGAAAGCTTTCTTCTTCAGCCAGCACTGAAGGCCATTCACAGCTCACTCCATAAGGCTGGCTAGTTCTGTTCCCTTCCTGCTGTCTTCTCACAGCTGAACCCTCCTTCCCTCAAGGGCCAGTTTCATCTTCCTTAATCTAAAACCGCTCCTCAGGCAGCAAGTGGCTCAGCGGGTGAGTGCTCACTGCCAAGCCTGATGTCACTCATTAGATCACTGAGGCTCCTAAAGGCTGTCTGTGGCACATACAGGCCCCTCCCCAATCAATAAGTACAAACATTGTGTATTTTCATAAAAAAGACATTCTTCACTCCACTCCTACCTCAGCTTCTCGCTTTCTCAAATCTCCATTATGATAATATCTTATCAGCCCAGTGTATGTGTAAGAAGGAAGCTGTCTTTTTCCTTCCTTCTAGACGAAAAGTATGCCAAAAATTTCTTCCCTATTCCTCCAATATCATACTTTAAAAACAGCAGGCACAATAAATATAGGATGACTTTATAAAATGATGAATTATTTCAAGCTATGTGAATGAATGGCTTCAAGTCCTCGAGCAACACTCCACGATAGGCTTGGACTTGGGCTTAGGCTAGAGAATGTGCCCATCCCCAGAGCCACAGACCCTGTTCTGTACAGCACACTCTCCCAGTTGTCACCTTCATTCCAGCCAACAAGTACCTCACCCAGCCTC
Source organism: Mus caroli (assembly GCF_978045245.1). Lineage (NCBI taxonomy): Eukaryota > Metazoa > Chordata > Mammalia > Rodentia > Muridae > Mus > Mus caroli. The sequence goes on from NW_028227272.1 coordinate 1,045,264, forward strand.
ATCCCCCTCTTAGGCAAAGCCAGCAGCAAAAGCAGCCATCTTGTCTTCCATTTGTGTCCACAGGAGTTAGGTCCTTCTCAACCTACATTCACAAGCAGACACCAAAGGCCAGTTGCTTGCAACTGGCCTTCTCTTCACCTTTCCCAGGGGATAAGTGGACAAAGGCACAGAGAAAGAAGAAAAGAGATCTGAGCTCTGGTTCTGACTGGCCAGGAACTAGTTATTTGGCCTTCACTGTAACATATGGTATTCGCTGTAACATATAAGGGGTGAAAACAGAATTTCCCAAACTATGGTTTCCATGCCACTAGGGGAAGGGCTGAAGCCATAAGCACATCCTAGCACTGCACTTCACAGGCTCCCGATGGAAAGTGGGGAGACAAGATGTACCCTGTGAGCTTGTCCAGCTTTCACAAGCTAGACAAGGGGACATCACTTTGGGAACTAGAAAGGTTTCTAAAGTCGGCTCTCCCTGGAGCCCTGAATTCATTCCTCTTAAAGCCTCCCAACAGAAGACAGTAGCAGCTGGACTGCCCTGTGGAGGAGACAGAAAGGAAGTTTCCCTCTAGATATACAGCCTTAGAGTAAAGAGGAGGCAACCTGTGCCCTCAGGGAATGAAATGGACACATCACCCTGGGCCTGTAGAAGTGCACCCCCAGCACACACCAATTTCTTACATTGGAATGGGGGGGAGGGTCAAAGGATCTGAAGCAACAGTCTCAGAAACATCCTGGGTGGCCTTGTCCACTACCCCCTTTCATATGCATCCACAGTCCTCTGCCTATCAGAGGAAGGCAGGCAGGGGAGGGACACGGTTCCCAGAGAAGTGCTAACAGCAGTGGGACTTGTGCTTCTGTCCCTCCCTGACTGGGAAGGTCCTTGCACTTCACCAAATTTTTCTTTCCTTTACTATCCAATAAAAACATTCATTAAATCATCTCTGGAGTTCTTGATGAGACCTATCTCTCTTCCAGGTCCTTAGACCAGGGAGAGAACTCGGGTAATTATAAAGAACTAGGGGCAGCTGGACAATGGAAGGGACCAGAGGTGTCTGGTGACAGGAGCCTATGGCTGCTCCCAAGTTCTGGTGTAGGTACTTGTAACTAATGTCTAGGAAAACAGGGATGCTGGGTCTCCTAATGAGAAGAGGCAATTGGGACCTCACAGTCAACCGCCCAGTCTAGAGGAACTGTAGAAGCAATGTGGGAAAGATAAGATAGGATGTGTTCCAGGGTTCCTATCTTTGAAAGTGGGGGTAGAGCTAGAAAAGACATTGGCTTCTTCTAGCCCAGGGAGATAAATGACGGCTGGAGGAAGAATGAAGACAGGAGTTCAGCTAAAAGGTAGTGACCTTTAGCCAGGATGGCAAGTTCTGGGGGAAATTCAACCACTAGCAAAGATTGCTGTTCTAGGGGTGTGGGGAAAGCATCAGGTGTCTTGTAACCTCCCACTGAGGTGAAACAGCAGCCACCTCGGGGTACACAATCTACACCTGGGCAGAGTAGTGGTAACTGAAGTAGAACAAGCAGGCAGGGGGATTTGAGACAGGCAAGAGCAAGCTCACACTCCTGGGTACAAAAAGAAACAGCCTAGAAAAACTTTCATACGTATCACATGCCTCTTTCCCATAGCAAGAGCTCTGAACGTAGCCTTCAGAAGAGTCTGGAAATCCTGTCCCCTTTATACAAAGAAAGAAAAAAATTTAAATGTCCCTAAAAGGACAGAAATTCCTGGGGCTTTGCTGTGTGGTAGCTTCAAGGTGGCAGCTGGGGCTGGAGCAGCAGAGGAGGGGCTGGGAAGAGGAGAGGGTGGCAGTGGCTTCGGGCTCAGGATCCAATTACAGGACTGTTTCCATACTTAGCCACCTGACAGCCGCTTGGAATACTCACCACTCTAGCCACCACAGCCCCATGGAGACCAAATTAACTCAAGGGCAGACAAGGGCAGGGCCCAACAGCAAGCCCAATGGCCCAGAGCACCCAGCCTTACCTCTCACACCCCCAAAGAATGGCTTTTGTTCCTCATATGCCTATCCTCTCACTGGACTGCACCTCTGTCACTCCAGTCCCTGAGACAGAACCTTAAAGGTCTAGAACAAAGACCCAGAAATCCCACAAAGATGAAGTGCCAGCATAAGAGACAGACCAGGGTATCCTAGATCCCTAGGGGGAATCTTCGAGCACCTCCCCTAAGAATCCCCAAGGGGAAGCCAGCCTTGGGAGTCTTAAGAACAAGAGAGGTGGCAAAATGATCGGTGTCCCCTCCACAGCCTATAAATAACCCCCATGCTGCAACCCCAGCCACCACCTCTGCCACACAAAATGTTGGGATGCCAAAGGAGAGCCACGGTGTGCAGAGCTGAGCCCCTTCTGGGTGAAAGATCCTGCCCCTCGGAAGGCTCTCCTCCTTTCCCTCCACATTCTGTCCAGTTGCTTCCAACACAGTCACCAGTCCTCAGCTTTCCACTAAGTTCTACCCTATCCCAGTTCCAACTCTGTCTCACTGTTCATAAAATGATTCTCAGCTTTGTCTGCAGTGTCCCACTCTGTCCATGGACATGCAGACCTAAGTCACTAGCTAAAACAAAGTCTTCTGTCCTATCTCCCACCAAGACGGTAACTCAGACAACCTGCAGCTCCAAGAGTATGTATTTTTATCCATCTCAGAGATTCCTCTACACCTGACTCCGGAGGGTCCTCCCTCCAGCATGTTCCTCTCTGAACCTGGTCTAGACCTCAGAACCATTTGCTCTGATTTCTTCTTAGAGCCCCTCACTAGCTCCCACTTCTCTCTAGCACCTCATCCTCTGTGTCCCGGGCCCCTGAGAGAAGGGCAGTGATACGAGCTAGAAGCAAAGTTCTGCCATCAGCCCAGCCCCCCACTCGGATAAAAACTTGGGCACATTAGGGGCACAGTGGAAGCCATTTGTGCAGGGGGCGTACCTGCTTGTCCTGAAAGCAGCAGCGAGGCCAGGAAACAGCAGAGCAGGAGCAGCGCCTTCATGGTGACTGCCAAGAGAGCCCAGCTGCTCCTCGCCTCTATTTATATGGTGGGTGCAAGCAGGCACGGCAGGAGGTGGAGGGCGGGGGAGAAGGGTCACACAGTCACTAGGGCAACTGGGCAAACACGATGGGAAAGAAGCCCAGACCCCCAAGGGCTACTGTGGGTGTTGTCCTAGACTCCAAGCACGAGAAGCAGAGCCCAGTAGTGGCCTCTCCCAACATGCCCAGGATTATTTAGTTCAGGGTAGGGGAGAAGGGGCTAAAGATGGCCCTTGGGCTAAGGTCCAGGAGTTAGGAACTTGAGTCTTCCTAGAATATTTGCTACCTTGACCTAAAGTCTCAGATAGGTCAAGGACCTGGAAATGCCTCCAAATGAGGGACTATCGGCCAAATGGAAACCAATCCTAGTTGATAGTCCCTGATCTGCAATCTAGCAAATAGGAAAAGCCACGACATCTGACCTTTGAGGTCGACGACTGCGAGCTTGTCCTTCCAGGGCCTCTGTACAGAGAATGCTGAGCAGAGGGAAAAAGGGGACTCAGAGAATCGCCTGAATGACATGATGTCAGTTGGAGGTGGAGAGGCAGGTCCATTTCCAGCGGGCAGGGGCTCCTGAATGTTCAGTCACCTCTACAAAGTGCTTTTTGATGCATTCTTCCTCTGGGCTTGTGGTAGCCCTGAAAGCCAGCTGTAGGACAGCAGATGTCGGCTTGTCTGGCTAGGGGGATAGTGTCACCAGGAAGGGAGGAGGCAGCAACTGGCCATGGAGTAAATGAACTAAAAGCAAACTGGGCGCCTGTTCTGTGCTGGGAACTTTACAGTTCTCAAAGCTTGGTTTTATGGTACTGGAAATTAAACATAGGGCTTAGGCCAGAACACTCTGCCACAAAATCATGTCCCTAGCCCATGTGCTTCACATACTTAGTGCAGCTTTATTGATATACAATCAACAAAAATATGCTACATAGGGTTTCTTGTCTTTGTTTTTCTTGAGACAGGGTTTCTCTGTGTAGCCTGGCTGTCCTGGAACTCACTCTGTAGACCTGGCTGGCCTCAACTCAAGGATTCTCCTGCCTCTGCCTCCTGAGTGCTGGGACCAAAGGTGTGTGCCACCATGTCTTGTACACCACACCTATCTAAAGAGTACAATCTGGTAAAATGTAACCAATGTCTGCAATCTCTTATATACCAGCACAGTTAAGAAAATGAGCGGATCCCTCCCCTCACAGTCTGGCAACCTTTAATCTCCTTGCTGTCGATACACATTAGTTTGCATTTCACAACTATGGCTGCAAATGCTATCAATGACCTTTATCTGCATCTTTCACTTAGCACAATTATTTTCAGATTTACTCATTCTATCAATAGCCTATCCTTTTTTTTTTTTTTTTTTTTGGTTTTGGTCTTGGTTTTTTGGTTTTTTTGGTTTTTCGAGACAGAGTTTCTCTGTATAGCCCTGGCTGTCCTAGAACTCACTTTGTAGACCAGTCTGGCCTCGAACTCAGAAATCCACCTGCCTCTACCTCCAGAGTGCTGGTATTAAAGGTGTGCGCCACCAAGCCCGGCTGCCTATCCTTTTTTTTTTTTTTCCAATTTTCTTCATTTACATTTCAAATGCTATCCCGAAAGTCCCCCATACACTCCCCCCCACTCCCCTACCCCCCCACTCCCTCTTCTTGGCCCTGGCATTCCCCTGTACTGGGGCATATAAAGTTTGCAAGATCAAGGGGCCTCTCTTCCCAATGATGGCCGACTAGGCCATCTTCTGCTACATATGCAGCTAAAGACACGAGCTCTGGGGGTACTGGTTAGTTCATATTGTTGTTCCACCTATAGGGTTGCAGATCCCTTCAGCTCCTTGGGTACTTTCTCTAGCTCCTCCATTGGGGGCCCTGTGATCCATCCAATAGCTGACTGTGAGCATCCACTTCTGTGTTTGCCAGGCACCGGCATAGCCTCACAAGAGACAGCAATATCAGGGTCCTTTCAGCAAAATCTTGCTGGCGTATGCAATGGTATCTACGTTTGGAGGCTGATTATGGGATGGATGCCTATCCCTTTTTATCAGTGAATAGTCGTCCATTGTAGGAACAAACCACAGTTGGTTATCCACTCACCTGCTGATGGACATGTGGGTTGTTTCCAAAATTAAACCATTAAAAGTAAAGTTGTTATGAATATTTGAAGGTATAGCAATGTACAGACAGAAGCTTTTGTTTCTCTTGTGTAAATGCCTACTGAGAACGTTGAGTCATATGATATCTGCTTAAACTTTTCCCAAGGCAATTGTACTATTTTATGTTCCCAAAAGCTCACTTGTTTTAGTCCCCACCCAGCCTAACCTGATACAGTTGGTACATGCCATCCTGGGGATGGAACTCAAGGCCTTCCATGTGCTAGCCAAGAACTCCATCACTAAGTATGCCTCAGCCCTTACCTTCAGGCGTTATGGTGCACACAAAGGCCAGAAGAGACGTCTCTCCTTTTACCACCTCGCTTCTGGGAACTGCACTCAGGCCAACAGGCTTGGAGGCAAGCGCCTTTACCCTCTGGGCCATCCCATCTCATTCAGTCTTGACTTCCACTTCCCTAGCAGCTATTAATATCAATGTCTTCACTTATCTACTACCTATTTTTGGTATATTTTTTTATTAAATGCCTGCTTAAATCTTTTGTCCACTTATTATGAGATGTTCAGTTTTGATCCTTATATAAATCCTTTATCAGATATCTGACTTGCAAATGTCCTTTCCTAGTCTGTAGCTTGTCATTTCATTCCCTTAAATGCCTTTCAAGGAACAGAAGTTCTTGCTTTTTATCAAATACCATTTATCAGTTGTTCTTATATGTCTAGGTTTTTACCTAAAAATGGTGTCTGATCTAAAAACTGCCTCAAAGTCAGACTTTCATTGATATTTTCTTTCTCTCTGTGAGACAGGGCCTTATATGTAGCCCTGTCTGTACTAGAACTCTCTATATACACCATGCCAGCCTTGAACTCAGAGATCTACCCGTTTCTGCTTCCCAAGTGCCCAGTGATTTATTAATATTTTGTGTGTGAATGCTTTGCCTACATGCATGTTAAGTGTATAGCATGTGTACCTGGTGCCTATGGAAGCTAGAACGGGTATTGAATGCCTGGCAACTGGAGTTATAGATGCTTGGAACCACCATGTACACGCTAGAAACCAAACCAAAGCCTTCTGTAAAAGCAACTTTTAGTCATCTGATGTAATTGTCATCTCCAAGGCTTACTGCCTCAGCCTGCTAACTTAGGCCTAGTCTGCAATGCTGTTGTCTGTGGAAATCAGAGGTCAGATGGCAATTTATGGTAGGTGGTTCTCTTCATCCATCATGTAAGTTTCAGAGATCAAAATCAAGGTGTGAGGCAACTAACACCCCTGGAACATCTTACTGGCTCCCAATTCAAGGTTCAATATAATAAACTATAAAATCAAAATTTTAATTTTGTATAATATATCAACAAAATTAATTGGGAAACTGGATTATCATGATCATAGTTATTACAGAGGGCATACAGTTCTGACAGGGCAATAATGAAGAAGTATTTATTTAAGAAGCAGTCCTCTTAAAATAACATGGGACTACAATAATTTAATATGTTCAGGATACATTAAATGCACAATTGTGACTGACTGCAAACTGACACTTAGTGTGCTTTCTATTACAGGATATAAAACGACCCCTGCAATGGAATATTAAATTAATACACAGCAGCAAGTGGAGCCTATCCATTAAGTCCAAGGGAATAAGAATTTTACCTTCCCTTCAACATGGTCAGCAGTTCACTTCACCAATCTAAAAGAAAGCAGCTCATCTGCACAGACATATTGTAGATTTCAGGTCAGTACTAATGCTTTAAGAAGTATTCTTGAATTTTAATGGGAATTATAATGAATCTATAGTTCAACGTCAAGAAAACAAACTGGGTTTCTAGCTGTGGTAGTTAGGTTTTGTTTTCTTGGCTCGGCTATGGTTACCAGTTGCTTGGTCTCACACTAATCTGGATACTATAAGGAAGATATTTTTAACATTTGAAGTAAAGATCTCCAATTGGGGGAGTAGTAGCTTGCCATGCTGGAAGACCCTGGCTTAATCCCTCCCTCTGGCTTTAAAAAGAAAAAGAGAGAGACTGTGATTAAAAGAAATCACCTTTAATATGAATATGCCTTGTTCAAGTCAGCTAAGAAGGAATTATGACTTACAACTTGTTGGAGACCATACCATGAGAAAGTGAGCTTTTCACAGTCTCCCACCCTGACAAGCCAAATGGCCTTGTGCTAAGGAGCGGGTTGTCACTCCCTTCTCCCTGCTGTTCCCTTCCTGGCACCTGAGGCTGTAAAAGCTGAATTATAGTCCCCTCTTCCTTATCTCTTCCTGACTCCCAAAACATCCAAGGACATGAGTTATGTGCTGAGCCCGGCCTGACACCCAAGGCTGTTAAGGAGGATCCAAATTCCGGAGATAAGACGCAGTGTGCCCACAGCCTGGAGCCTGACTTCGACCCTAATGTCCCCTGATGCCCACTTCTTTGTTCTTTGTTAATTCCCCCTCAACCCCTCCCTATTCCCCTCGATGTATGCTTTAAAAACCCGACATTTCAGCCTAATAAACTGAGACTTTGACAGGATTTCCCTCCTTGGTCTTCACTCTTTCTTTCCCTCCCATCCCATTTTCTCCCAGGTTTGCAGTCCCCCTTGCACCCACAAATAACAGAGTCCTGCTGGATGGGACAACAACTGGCTTCATACTAAAGACCATGACTTCCTCTGTTGCCAGAATTTCCATCTACAAATTGTAAGCTAACTGTGGTTTCCCTTCCCCCACCTGCTTGAACCTGCTTGCTCAAGGGTGGAGTTTCCCCGCTCATTCGTTCTGCCACGCCCACTGCTGGACCCTGTCGGCTTTGCTGCTTGGAGGCATACACGTGTTCGTCCTGCTACTGGATCCCAAGTTACTTGGCAGAAAATTGGGATCCCTCCCCCTTCCTTTATAACTGAATGTTAGAATTAGTAAAGGTGGGCCTTGAACATGGAATCGTCTTGGTCCCATTCTTTCTTCCGCCCCGTCTAGCTTCCTCTCTTTTCAGCTCGAACTGCCATTCTCAGTTGAACCGTTCGTGTTGTGGACTGCGGGCGGGCCGCAACAGTTTGGCGCCCGAACAGGGACCTGAAGAATGGCAGAGGGATGCTAAGAGAAACGGCTGCTGTGTGGAGCTCCACAAGAAAGGAAAGGATCTTCGTATTGGAGCATCGGAGCAACTGACAGGTACACATGCTAGCGCTAGCTTAAAATTTCAGTTTTGTAAAGTGTTGCTGAGGATGCGGTAGAATACGAATTAAGTTTGAATCAGTGCTAACCCAACACTGGTTCTGCTTGGGTCAGCAGCGTGTTAATCAGAACTAGATACGGAAACAGGTGGTGTGCCGCAGCTTTTTAGAAAGCTGCTTAGGTGGAAGAAGGAAGGGTTTAAAGTCATGGATCAGGCGGTTGTTTTTAGTTTTCAGGAGTTGTTTCAGGCCAGAGGAGTAAGGCTTGAAGTACAATTAGTAAGAAATTTTTTAGATAAGATAGATAGCTGTTGTCCATGGTTCAAGGAAGAAGAAATGATAGATTGTGGAACCTGGGAGAAAGTTGGTGAGGCCTTGAATATCGCTCAGACAGATAATTTTACCCTAGGCCTCTGGGCGCTTGTAAATGATGCTATAAAAGATGCAACTTCTCCAGGGCTAAATTGCCCTCAGGCGGAGCTTGTAGTATCTCAGGAGGAGTGCCTATCAGAGAAGGCCTCCTCAGAAAAAGATCTTCTTAACTCAAAAATTGATAAATGTGGAAACTCTGATGATGGACTGAATTTTAACAAAAATCACTCAGATAGAGGAATTGCCCATTACCTTAATGAGAATTGGTCCTCTTGTGAATCTCCCGCTTCACCTATAGTCACCACTTCGGGAGGTGCTACTCATAGGGACACACGGCTAAGCGAGTTAGAGTTTGAGATTAAGCTTCAGAGGCTGACTAATGAGCTTCGGGAACTAAAAAAAGATCTCAGAAGCAGAGAATAGTAACTCTTCTATAGTTCACCAGGTGCCGCTAGAAAGAGTTGTGAGTCAGGCTCGTGGGAAAGGACAAAATTCGTCTAATACGCTAGCCTTTCCTGTGGTCGAGGTAGTTGATCAGCAAGATACTAGGGCCAGACATTACCAGACCTTGGATTTCAAGTTGATAAAAGAGTTAAAGGCGGCTGTTGTGCAATATGGTCCTTCAGCCCCATTCACTCAAACATTACTGGACACAGTTGTGGAGTCACACTTAACCCCCTCAGATTGGAAGACTCTTTCCAAGGCTACCCTGTCAGGAGGAGATTTTTTGCTTTGGGATTCTAAATGGCGAGACGCCAGTAAGAAAACTGCTGCTTCTAATGCTCAGGCTGGTAACTCAGACTGGGATAGCAACATGCTTTTAGGAGAGGGTCCATATGAGGGACAGACAAATCAGATTGATTTTCCCGTTGCAGTGTACGCGCAAATTGCGACAGCCGCACGCCGTGCTTGGGGAAGGTTGCCAGTTAAAGGAGATATTGGTGGAAGTTTAGCTAGCATTCGGCAGGGTTCTGATGAACCATATCAGAACTTTGTGGACAGGCTATTGATTTCAGCTAGTAGAATCCTTGGAAGTCCAGACATGGGTAGTCCCTTTGTTATGCAACTGGCTTATGAGAATGCTAACGCAACTTGCCGAGCTGCAATTCAACCGCATAAGGGACAGACAGATTTGGCGGGATATGTCCGTCTTTGCGCAGACATCGGGCCTTCCTGTGAGTTCTCGCAGGGAACCCACGCGCAAGCAATGTTCTTGAGGAAACGAGGGAATAATGCATGCTTTAATTGTGGAAGTTTGGATCATTTTAGAAGTAATTGTCCTAAGAACAAGGGCGCCAAGGGTAGACAAACAGGCCGTACCCCAGGAATATGTCCCCAGTGTGGGAAGGGCTGCCACTGGGCAAAAGATTGTAAGCATAAACCAAGGGTTTTGAGCCGCCCGGTGCCGGGAAACGAGGAAAGGGGTCAGCCCCAGGCCCCGAGTTACTCAAAGAAGACAGCTTATGGGGCTATAAATCTGCTGCCCAGCCAACAAGATCAGTTCTTGAGCTTGTCAGGTCAAACCCAGGAAATGCAAGACTGGACCTCTGTTCCACTGTCCACACAGTATTAACCCCAGAAGTGGGAGTCCAAACTCTGCCTACCGGAGTCTTTGGACCACTGCCCGTAGAAACCTGTGGCTTTCTCTTAGGACGAAGCAGTTCTATTGTAAAAGGCCTGCAGATTTATCCAGGTGTTATTATAAATAATGATTATGAGAGAGAACTTAAAATCATAGCCGCTTGCCCTCGTGGTGTTATAACTATACCCGCTAATCAGAAAATTGCTCAACTTACTTTAATCCCTTTACGCCAGTCACTGTATAGATTTCTTGAAAATGAGGAAGGACAAAATAATTTTGACTCCTCGGGTGTAAATTGGGTGAAATCTATCACTAATCAGAGACCTAACCTTAAATTGACTCTTTTTTTTTTTTTTTTTTTTTTTGGTTTTTCGAGACAGGGTTTCTCTTTATAGCCCTGGCTGTCCTGGAGCTCACTTTGTAGACCAGGCTGGCCTCGAACTCAGAAATCCGCCTGCCTCTGCCTCCCGAGTGCTGGGATTAAAGGCGTGCGCCACCACCCCCGGCTTAAATTGACTCTTGATGGAAAAGGCTTTGAAGGATTAATAGATACCGGGGCCGATGTAACGATTATAAGAGGGCAGGACTGGCCCTCAAACTGGCCCTTGACTGTTTCCTTAACTCACCTTCAAAGAATTGGGTATGCCAGTAACCCAAAACGTAGTTCCAAATTGCTAACCTGAAGAGATGAAGAAGGGAAATCAGGAAAGATTCAGCCGTATGTTATGTCAAATTTGCCTGTGACCCTGTGGGGAAGAGATCTGTTGTCACAGATGGGTGTTATTCTGTGCAGTTCTAAGGAGATGGTGACTGAGCAGACATTCAGGCAGGGACCCCTGCCTGGTCGTGAACTAGTAAAGAAAGGACAGGGAATTAAGACCTTTGAGGATCTTAAACCCCACTCTAACATGAGAGGTTTAAAGTATTTTCAATAGCGACCACTATCTTGCCTGCATCCCGCGCCAAAAAAATTCAATGGCGTAATGATATTCCAGTGTGAGTGGATCAGTGGTCTTTACCTAAAGAGAAAATAGAGGCCGCTTCTTTGCTAGTGCAGGAGCAGTTAAAAGCAGGACATTTGGTGGAGTCTCATTCTCCCTGGAATACACCCATTTTCATTATCAGGAAGAAATCTGGAAAATGGAGACTGTTACAAGATTTAAGAAAGGTTAATGAAACCATGGTACTTATGGGAACCTTACAACTGGGGCTCCCCTCCCCAGTAGCCATTCCTAAGGGATATTATAAGATTGTTATAGATTTGAAAGATTGTTTCTTTACCATCCCTTTGCATCCAAAGGATTGTGAGAGATTTGCTTTTAGTGTTCCTTCTGTAAATTTCAAAGAACCCATGAAAAGATATCAGTCCTCCCGCAGGAGATGGCTAATAGTCCCACATTATGTCAAAGGTTTGTGGCGAAAGCAATTCAGCCTGTTAGACAACAATGGCCAAATATTTACATCATTCATTTCACAGATGATGTCTTGATGGCGGGAAAGGACCCCCAAGAATTGCTTTTGTGTTATAAAGGTTTACAAAAAGCCATAGCTGATAAGGGATTGCAAATTGCTTCTGAAAAGGTACAAACTCAAGATCCTTATAATTATTTGGGTTTTAGACTCACTGATCAAGCTGTTTTTCCCCAGAAGATCGTTATTCGTAGAGATAACTTAAGGACCTTAAATGATTTTCAAAAATTGTTAGGTGATATTAACTGGCTTCGCCCCTATTTAAAGCTTACTACAGGAGAGTTGAAACCTTTATTTGATATTCTTAAAGGGAGTTCTGATCCCACTTCCCCTAGATCCCTAACCTCAGAAGAATTTCTGGCCTTACAGCTAGTGGAAAAGTCTATTGAAGAGCAATTCGTTACCTATATAAATTACTCCTTGCCCCTGCACCTGTTAATTTTTAATACGACTCATGTGCCTACGGGACTGCTATGGCAAAAATTTCCTATAATGTGGATACATTCGAGGATTTCTCCCAAACGTAATATCTTGCCATATCACGAAGCAGTGGCTCAGATGATTATCACTGAAAGAAGGCAGGCATTGACTTATTTCAAAAAAGAGCCAGATATCATTGTTCAGCCTTACAGCGTAAGTCAGGACACTTGGCTGAAACAGCATAGTACAGATTGGTTGCTTGCACAAATAGGGTTTAATGGAACTATAGACAGCCACTACCCTCAAGATAGGTTGATAAAATTTTTAAATGTACATGATATGATATTTCCTAAGATGACTTCTTTACAGCCTTTAAATAATGCTCTATTGATTTTTACTGATGGCTCCTCTAAAGGGCGAGCTAGATATCTTATTAATAATCAACAGGTTACCGTAGAAACTCCTGGTCTCTCGGCTCAGCTAGCCGAATTAACAGCAGTACTAAAGGTCTTTCAGTCTGTACATGAGGCTTTTAATATCTTTACTGACAGTTTATACATTGCTCAGTCAGTACCCTTATTGAAAACCTGTGGTACGTTTAACTTCAATACGCTGTCAGGATCCTTATTTTCAGAATTACAAAACATCATTCTTGCCCGGAAAAATCCGTTTTATATTGGCCATATACGGTCTCACTCTGGTCTTCCTGGGCCTCTGGCCGAGGGTAATGATCGCATTGACAGAGCTCTAATAAAAGAAGCTTTAGTTTCGGATCCTGTTGCTCTGGCCCAACGTGATCATGAAAGGTTTCATCTCTCTAGCCATACCCTAAGGCTCCGACATAAGATCACTAAGGAGCAAGCAAAAATGATTGTAAAACAATGTCCTAAATGTATTACATTATCTCCAGTGCCACATCTAGGAGTCAATCCTAGAGGCCTTATGCCTAATCATATTTGGCAAATGGATATAACCCATTATGCAAAATTTGGAAAACTAAAATATATACATGTTTACATTGATACCTGTTCAGGATTTCTCTTTACTTCTCTGCATACAGGGGAGGCTTCAAAAAACGTAATTGATCATTGCCTACAAGCCTTTAATGCCATGGGGTTGCCTAAACTTATTAAGACAGATAACGGGCCATCTTATTCTAGTAAAAACTTTATTGCATTCTGTAAAGAATTCGGTATCAAACGTAAAACTGGGATTCCTTACAACCCCATGGAACAAAGAATAGTTGAACGTGCTCATAGCACCTTAAAGAATTGGCTTTTTAAAACAAAAGAGGGGCAGCTATATCCCCCAAGGTCACCAAAGGCTCATCTTGCCTTCACCTTATTTATCCTAAACTTTTTGCAAACTGACATTAAAGGTCAGTCTGCAGCGGACCGCCATTGGCATCCAGTTACTTCTAATTCTTATGCATTGGTAAAATAGAAGGACGCCCTGACTAATAAATGAAAGGGTCCGGATCCGGTTCTAATCTGGGGAAGAGGCTCGGTTTGTGTTTTTTCACGAGATGAAGATGGAGCAAGGTGGCTACCAGAGAGATTAATTCGTCAGGTAAACACAGATCCTGTCTCTTCTCGTGTAAGTATCATTCTAAAGACTAAAATTCCTCTTGTGCTTAGAATTCAGCTGGGAATGGAAGCTCCCAGAAACGCTGTTTTCCTCTGAGCCAAATCCCCTACAAGAGGCCGGAGACTAGCTTTAACTTTACAATTTGCATCTGAATAAGTACCTGGATTTCTCCCAAAAAAAAATTGCATTGCTACTCTCTCATTGTCTAGATCTCTTTCTTTTCTCTTTTTTTTTTTTTTTTTTTTTTTTTTTTTTTTTTTTTTTGGTTTTTCGAGACAGGGTTTCTCTGTGTAGCCCTGGCTGTCCTGGAACTCACTTTGTAGACCAGGCTGGCCTCGAACTCAGAAATCCGCCTGCCTCTGCCTCCCGAGTGCTGGGATTAAAGGCATGCGCCACCATGCCCGGCTCTCTTTCTTTTCTCAAGCAGGTCAATCTACATTCTCCGGCTGGACCTACAGGCGTGCCTTCCCCTCCCCCAAGAGCAAACAGGTGGTACTGCTATCTCCCTTCCAAGGACATTCCAGCATGTGGCTTTCAGTCTGAGATAGAATTTAGATTTACCAAGAGAGCTAGGAAAGTAGAAATTTCATATATTTACAGAGATTAGTTCTTATTTTGATAGAGATGGGCTTAGTCCCTTAGCTGGCCTCTGGCTTTTCACCCTTGCTGTTACTGCAAGGTGTCCTTAGTTCCTCAGGCTAGGAAATAACAGAGATGAGGAGAAAAGACTTCCAGCTCCTATTTTAACCACAATTCATGGTGTTAATACTGACATAATTCTTGTCTAGGCCTTGCTAAATCTGAGGTTAACAAGTCTCCACTAGAGACCACGCAGGACTCAGACCTGCGCGTACTGATTCGTAATCAGACGAATACAGTATGGCTACCGCTTGGCGCAGGAGATTACTGCGGGGGAAGGTCCAGCTTGACCGTTTCTGAGTTCCCTGTGCGACACACCTGATTTAAAGGAGGTTGGTATCTGATTCCAGCTAAAAACCAAAAATACCTAAGGCTCTGCCTCCCCTCCCCAAAAGATACCAAGAGCCACAGATGTGGGTCCTGACAACACCCACGGGAGAAATCGGGTCAATGTCCACCCAAGCCAAGGTTAAAGGCCCACTCATCTACAGATGAGAAAATCATTTGGTCACCTCAGTTAAGCGTTGCCTATTTAAACTTAATTAATAGGGGAGAGAGAGGTTGGAGACCTTACTGTCGAAAGGGCAAGCCCTTCACTGCCTCCCACCCAAATAAAAAAGCCAATTGGCCTTGTACTAAGGAGCCGGTCTTGCCCCTTCTCCCTGTTTCCCCGCCTGTCATCCAAAATTGCGGAGGATTATCAACTCAGTGTTATTCTAAATTTGTTCAGTCAAACTTAGCCAGGGTTCCAACGCCCTACTTAAAATGCAACCAGGTAGTTACCTATTCAGCACTAATTAGCATTATAAAGTCAGAGCCTACAGCTCAACGCTATTCCATTAGTGCTTTAAAGACAGTCTTAGCCAGATACAGTTTACCATTAAAAAAGATAGGGAATCCCACAAAAACAGGGTTTTTTTTTAGCCCTAAGAACTCAGGCAGAACTATTTAGCATAGACAATTTTTCTGCCTCAGGCCAGCCTTTTCTTTTTTTATTTTTTTGTTAACTAATGGGAGGAGATGTGGTTTCCCTTCCCCCACCTGCTTGAACCTGCTTGCTCAAGGGTGGAGTTTCCCCGCTCATTCGTTCTGCCACGCCCACTGCTGGACCCTGTCGGCTTTGCTGCTTGGAGGCACACACGTGTTCGTCCTGCTACTGGATCCCAAGTTACTTGGCAGAAAATTGGGATCCCTCCCCCTTCCTTTATAACTGAATGTTAGAATTAGTAAAGGTGGGCCTTGAACATGGAATCGTCTTGGCCCCATTCTTTCTTCCGCCCCGTCTAGCTTCCTCTCTTTTCAGCTCGAACTGCCATTCTCAGTTGAACCGTTTGTGTTGTGGACTGCGGGCGGGTCGCAACAGCTAACAATCTTTTTTCTTTTAACTTACAACTGTGTGCACGTGTATATGCATGTATGTTACATATCAGTTACCATCAGAAGAAGGCATTGCATCCCCCAGAGCTGGAGTTATCGGAGGTTGTGAACCAAACCTTGGGGGGAGGGAGTACTAGAAGCCAAACTCAGGGCCTCTAGAAAAGCAGCAAGCATTCCTAATCACTAAGCCATCTCTCCAGCCTTCATGTTCTCATTCTAAAGCATCAACTCGTTTTGTTCATCTAACACACCACTAAGGATTGTCACAATCACATACGTGGCTGAGGAGTCACTGCAGCAGAGGAGAGAACAGTTGGCTGCAGGAGAAAAAGCATCTTCTCTGTGCTGAGTGCCTCACATGAAGTGAGAAGCAGGCATGTCCTCACCACCTCATACAAGTTCAAGGGTCAGGGAAGACAAGCAACTGGCTTAGCTACCACAACCAAAACACTGTTGTGTGAATTTGACCCCAGCGGTTTTCCTAATATACCTGTGACTCCCTCCATCAGTCAATGTGAACACCATCATAGAAAGAAAGATTACAGTGTCAGTGAAAAGGAGCTGAGGAACATGGGGACCTCAGGAAGGACAGAAGTGTCAAGACAGAATTGAAAAGCCGGGGCGTGGTGGCGCACGCCTTTAATCCCAGCAGGCGGAGGCAGGTGGATTTCTGAGTTCGAGAGCAGCCTGGTCTATAGAATGAGTTCCAGGACAGCAAGGGCAACACAGAGAAACCCTGTCTTGAAAACAAACAAACAAACAAACAAACAAATCAGAAAAAAAAAAAAAAGAATTGAAACCTGGGCAAGAAGAAGAGCAAGTTCCCATAAGCCCAGTGCTTCTGAGATGAGGAGATACTTGTTTGGAGTGTCAAACAAATACTTCACACCACATTCATAACAGCATAGTTGACAGTAGCCAAAGGCTGGAAACAATTCATGTGTCTCTGCAAATAAACAGAGAAGCAAAATACAGCCTTTCACACAATGAAATATCACTTAGCCATACAAGGATATGAGACTATAATATAGGTTTCCACACATGTCACCCTTCCAGTAAATGTTTCATTGAGTAAAATAAGGAGAGTGTATTATTTTTCTAGGGCTACTAGAAAAGAAAATCACAGACCACAGAAATTTATTGTCTCATAATTCTGGAGGCTGGAAAGCTTTGCCTGAGGTTTGGTTTCTTCTGAAATTTCTGTCCTTGGCTTGCAAGTTGCGCCTTCTCTCTGTGTCCTCACATGGTCTGTGTGTGTGTGTGTGTGTGTGTGTGTGTGTGTCTGTGCCTAATCTCCTCTTATGAGGACACCAGTTAGATTGGATTAGGACCCACTCCATTTACCTCATTTTACCTTAACTACTTCTTTATCTGCTCTATCTTTAAATATAAACACATGCTAAGGTGCTATATATCAACACGTGATATAAAGGTGTGAGACAACAGACAAGTCCTAACAGAGGACATCCTGTGACTCCATTTATATGAGGGTGCCTTCAATAACCAACCATATAGGTGAGAATTAAGTAGATGTATACAAGGGGATGCATGCAAGATGAGACTGTAGCTCAGCGTTAAGCACTTGTGTGAGTACTTGGGAGGCCCAGACTTCAATCAACACTGGGAAAAGAAGGCAGTCAAACACTGTGAGCACACTTACTGCCACAGAACTGGGTAGTATTTAAAATGAGAGGGCACGTACCTGTAATTCTATCACAAAAGGGTAGAAGGAAGGAGGAATAAAAGACCAAGGTCATTCTCAACTACATAGTGAGATCCAGGCTAGCCTCAGCTCAAAGACCCTGTTTCAAAAAAATCTGGGAAAGCAGATAAGATGGTACAGTGGTTAGGGGTACTTGCTGCCAAGCCTAATGAGCTAAGTTTGAGCCCCAACCACATTTGGTGGTAGGAGAGAGTTGACCCCTATAAGGCTTTCTGTGACTGCCACATGCACGCTCCCAACACACAAGTAAATTAAGAACTTTTGTAAAAACATCAAAACCATGCATTAATCTTTAAAAACTCAGAATAGTAAGTGTTTATATTACCTATGCTTCTACAATTTTTTTAAAGAGGAAAAGGGAAGGGATGCCCTGTTTGGAAAACAAGAGACTAAAGGGCAAACGGAACAGAAAATAACCCCTTAAACCCCAGATTCTCAAACAGGGCTTATGTAGCCATATCTGGCTGCTATCACATTATATTACTCATCACAGCCACCATCTCCAAACCCAGAACTCCAAGCATTGGCTCAGCCTTTAAGAATCTGGGGCCATGGTAGCTTCAGCCCCATTTTTACAAGCTACCTTGTAAAAAAACAAAAACAAACAAACAAAAACAAACAAACAAACAGAAACCCAGCCTGTTCCCAACAGTCTCAGGCTGGCATTGCAGCAGAGATGGAAAGGGAAGAAGTGTATTTAAGAACATGGTGTGAGGGCCAGTAAGATGCCACCAAGCCTGATGACCTTAAAGCCCACATAGTAGAAGCTCTCCTCCAGCCCCTCCATGAGCACCATAGCATTCACATGCCCACACATATATGCACAGTAACACAAAGTAAAAATGTAAAAACCAACAAAAAGAACATGAAGGGAGGCTACCATCTACTGGGGCCACTCAAGTCCCACTCCCAGTGCCCTGGACCAGGAATTGGCATCCTCTCCTGTAACAGGCTAGAGGGCAGAAAGAGTAGCCATAGATAACAAGACCAAATGGATGTGTCCAAAGACCCTATCTCTGAAAACAACCTGTGAGCTAGTTTGAGGCTGTGGTTTGTTGGAATCGTTGGTAAATAACTTGACAAAATGCAAAGTCTATATCAGTGATTACACATCTGGACCTTGTGGCTTCAGTTGCTTTACATGGAGCTTCAACCCCTGACAACCTGAATTCAATGCTCAGCTCCCACAATGGAAGGAGAGAACAGACCCCCAAAGTTGTCCTCTGCCTTCCACAGGCACGTGATGGCATCACCCACACTGACACATCACATACTGAGTAATAACATATAAAATAAAAAATAATTTTAGGGGCTTAGTGATTAAGAATTCTTACTACTCTTGCAGAAGACTGGGGTTCAGTTCCCAGCACCCATAGCAGGTGACAAAAGACAACCCGAAGCTCTAGCTCCAGGGGATCCCAACATTCCTGACCTCCTGTGGCACACACAAATGTGTGTGTGCCCACACAGAGACATATAATCAAAAATAACAAAGATGAGCCAGGTATGATGGTGCATGCCTTTAATCCCAGCACTTGGGAGGCAGAGGCAGGTGGATTTCTGAGGTTCGAGGCCAGCCTGGTCTATAAAATGAGTTCCAGGACAGCCAGGGCTACACAGAGAAACCCTGTCTCAAAAAACCAATAATAATAATAATAATAATAATAATAATAATGTGATGGTTTGTATATTCTTGTACCATGGAGTGGCACCATCTGGAGGTGTGACCTGGTTGGAATAGGTGTGTTACTGTGGGCGTGAGCATAAGATCCTCACCCTAGTTGCCTGGAAGTCAGTCTTCCACTAGCAGCCTTTGGATGAAGACAGAACTCTCAGCTCTGCCTGAGCCATGCCTGCCTGGATACTGCCATGCTCCCACCTTGATGATAATGGACTGAACCTCTGAACCTGTAAACCAGCCCCAGGTAAATGTTTTTTATAAGACTTACCTTGGTCATGGTGTCTGTTCACAGCAGTAAAACCCTAACTAGACAAATAATAATAAGGGGGGAAGGTCCCCTATGGGTGGGACCATCTCTGGGCTGGCATACCCTTTTAATCCTAGTACTTGGGAGACAGACACAGGTAGATCTCTGAATTTGAGGCCAACCTACTCTGCAATAGTGAATTCCAGTCCATCCAGGCTTACATGGTGAGATCCTGTCTCAAAAAAATAAAACAAAACAAAACAAAAAAAAAAAATCAAAACAAGGAATTAAAAATAAATGAGCCTGGAAGGGTACAAGGTGTCTCAGTAAAAACAGCAGATTTGAGGGGCTACCACAGAATTTCAAAAGGCAATTTTTGTGGCAGTACCTTGTCAATTGAAATGAACTGTCAGGTCCTCCAAAACCAGGGTTGATTGGTTGGGATCCCTTTCCATTCCAGGAGAAAATTTCTCAGGAATAGATTGTTTCCTTCCACTTTTAGAAATTCCTGCCGGGCGTGATGGCGCACGCCTTTAATCCCAGCACTTGGGAGGCAGAGGCAGGCGGATTTCTGAGTTTGAGGCCAGCCTGGTCTACAAAGTGAGTTCCAGGACAGTCAGAGCTATACAGAGAAACCTTGTCTCGAAAAAAAACACCAACTGCACTTCCAAAAGTGCAAATTCCAGCAACCACATGGTGGCTCACAACCATCCGTAATGAGATCTGATGCCCTCTTCTGGTGTGTCTGAAGACAGCTACAGTGAACTTACACATAATAAATAAATAAATCTTAAAAAAAAAAAAAGAGTAGAGTCAGTGTACTGGCTGGTTTTATGTGTCAACTTGACACAGGCTGGGGTTATCACAGAGAAAGGAGCTTCAGTTGGGGAAATGCCTCCATGAGATCCAGCTGTGGGGCATTTTTTCAATTAGTGATCAAGAGGGAAAGGCCCCTTGTGGGTGGTGCCATCGCTGGGCTGGTAGTCTTGGGTTCTATAAGAGAGCAGGCTGAGCAAGCCAGGGGAAGCAAGCCAGTAAAGAACATCCCTCCATGGCCTCTGCATCAGCTCCTGCTTCCTGACCTGCTTGAGTTCCAGTCCTGACTTCCTTGGTGATAAGCAGCAGTATGGAAAGTGTAAGCTGAATAAACCCTTTCCTCCCCAACTTGCTTCTTGGTCATGATGTTTGTGCAGGAATAGAAACACTAAGACAGCCAGGTTTGATGATGAGTATCATAGAAGACATGTGAGTTTAATGTTTAGATTTAACATGCACAAGAGAGGGCTGGAGAGATGGTTCAGTGGTTAAGAGCACTGGCTGCTCTTCCAGAGGTCCCAAGTTCAATTCCCAGCAACCACATGGTGGCTCACAAACATATGTAATGGGATCTGATGTCCTCTTCAGGTGTGTCTGAAGAGAGCAACGATGTACTCACATACATTAAATAAATAAATCTTAAAAAAAAAAAAATCAAAACATGCCCAAGAGAACAAGTTTGCTGAATGCAAGCACTCTACACCTGCATGGGCCTGGCCTTAACAGACTACTCTGGGGGGAGGGGCACTACACCTCCAGTTTCTTTCCCTCCTTTCCTAAGAGTCTTAGTCCAGGGAAGCCTGTGGGCACATGCCTTCTGAGAGACTGCTATGCTCTAAATACAGGCAGCGTCCCCCAAAAATCCCATGTGTAGAAGGATTCATCCTCATCTTGCCAATATAGGGAATTTCTGTGGACTTAGGAAGCAGAGCCTAGTGGCATGTCTTTAGATCACTAGGAGTGAAAAGATGGCGGGAACCTGACTGTCCTCTACTTCTCAACTAGAGGCACGAACACTCACTCCAGTGTGTTTCCACCATGGCAAGCTACCCTCACCAGATACTCAAACCTATGAACCACCTATTCTTTCAGAACCAGCCGGGCAGTGGTGGCGCATGCCTTTAGTCCCAGCACTTGGGAGGCAGAGGCAGGTGAATTTCTGAGTTCCAGGCCAGCCTGGTCTACAAACTGAGTTCCAGGACAGCCAGGGCTATAGAGAAACCCTGTCTCAAAAATCAAAAAAAGAAAGAAAGTCCAGAACCATAAGCCAAAATAAATCTTTCTTTGCTTCTGAGGCATCTGCACGAGAGAGATGTCTCCAGTCGCAGAGTCGGTGGCACTGTTAGAGAAGGCTTAAGAGATGTGGCTTTGATAGAGTCATCAATGACATCAGGCTTGGAGCTTTAAAAGCCACACACCATTCCCAGTTCAGTCTCTCTTTATGAGCTATGGTTCAAGACGAAGGATCTCATGTTTAATGTTCCAAATAGATTTTAAAAACTGGTTGAGTGCATATTACTTTTAGCCTCAGAAGACATCAGTATATTTAAGAGGCATTTAACTATTATAAATTATTTTGATGATTTAAAAAAAAAAAAAAAAGATGTAAGATCTCGGCTTCTACTCTAGCCACCACATCTGCTGCTTGCTGCCATGTTTCCCCACCATGATGAACTATTATTCTTCCATGAGTTGCGTTGGTCATGGTATTTTATCACAGCAACAGGAAAGTAAGACAATTTCCTCAGTAACCAGTGTCAGGTTTTGTCTTGATGATGGGTAGCTGATTAATACAGAATCCCTAAGTCTAACCATTCTCCTGAACTCAGGCCTGGCTGGTTTTCATGGGCTACGATGTCCAGCCTCACCCACATCTTTCTCCCCAGGATCATGTACAGAGTCCAGTGATCCTACACACATTGGGTCAATGAGTGATGAGGAGTTTACCCAGCAAGTGATGGCCTTGAACAAAGGCTGGTTATGACAACAGGGTCGAGCCACAGCAGTGAACACAGTTCCTTCAACAAGGGCATCATTCTCTGCCCCCTTCTTTTTACCACTTCACTTTCATACAGCTGCTCTTCCTAAAGTGGTCCCATTGTGAAACTGCCACTTTGCTAGTGGTGGAAATGCCTAGAATGGGGATTGGAGATGCACACAAGACAGCAGGTAGGACCTCTGTCCTTGGTTGTTAAATGAGTTAGGAACTTTACAGAATTGCTGAAAATAATAATAACAACTTGAGATCTCAGGTAGTCCAGGTTGGCCCTAAACTCATTATGTACTTGAGGCTAGTCTTAAACTCCCAATTCTATTGTACATATCTCTCAAGGGCTGACATTACAAGCATGTGTCACACCAAGCTTCACTGCTATTTGTAACTAAACCAGTCTTGCCATGTTGCCTAGGCTGATCTTTAAATCAAGATTCCCTTGGTTTAACTTCCCAAGTACTGAGATTAACCATGGAACAGCATACTGGCTCCTTCCATTTAACTTTAACCCACATACTCATTAAGAGCACAGGTTATGCTGGGTAGGGGAGTGGTGCACACCTGCTCAGGAGGCAGGCAGATCTCTGAGTTTGAGGCCAGCCTGCTCTACAGAGTGAGTTCCAGGACAGTCAGGGATACACAGAGAAACCCTGTTTCAAACTCAACCCCACCCCACTCAAAAGGAAGGAAAGAAGGAAGGAAGGAAGGAAGGAAGGAAGGAAGGAAGGAAGGAAGGAGAGAGGGAGAGAGAGAACACGAACCAAGAACTAACAGAGGTCATGACTGCAGACACTGGTGGTGGAAGCAGGGTGAGGAGACAATGTGAAAGGCCACATGGCCCAGCAAGCTGAGGGCTAGAATGTTATGGTTCCTGGCACAGTGTATGCAGCTTAGTCTATCCTGAGCAGCTGAGTTGGTAGATTGTCAGGCTCAAACATTCCTCAAGAATCTGGGAAATTGTTGGACCTTAACTTAGGCAGCATTTGAGCTTGCATCTGTTGCACATTCCATAGATGGGGGATGTGGGGGGTGGGGTGGGGGGGTAGGGTCTCAGGTATCCCAGGCTAGTCTCAAAATTCATGTTGTCATGAATACCCTTTAACTCCTGGTCCTCCTGTCTCCAACACCCAAATCCTGAGATTGTAAATGGGAGCCACTCTGCCCAGCTTTGGCATCTTTTAGTATTTCATTTATTATTACGTGCGTGAGACAACATGGCACAAGTGTGGAGGGCAGTGAACAACTTTGGTGAGTCAATTCTCTCCTTTCACCATGAGTCCTGAGGCCTGAATTTTACGCACTAAGCTATCTCATTCAAATTTGGGGATTTTTTTAATAGTCTCTCATTGGGTATGGTGGAGTACACCTGTAAGTAATCCTGGCACTCAAGAGGCAGAGAGGCAGGTGAATCTCTGTGAGTTCATGACCAGCCTGGTGAGCTCCAGAATAGTCAGGAAGACATAGTGACCTTGTCATGGGGTCTCATATTGTATCTCAGCCCAGCTTAAAACCTTACTATGCAGTCCAAGTTGCCTCAAACTTCCAGCAATACTCCTGCCTCCATCTCCTGAATACTGAGATTACAAGTGTGACCTACAACATCTGACTAATAAATAGCACTTACTAAAAGGACTATCCTATTTATCTTGGTAATTATAGGTCATCAGTCTTAGAAGAATTCAAGGGCTGGTGAAATGGCTCAGTGGGTAAGAGCACCCGACTGCTCTTCCGAAGGTCCGAAGTTCAAATCCCAGCAACCACATGGTGGCTCACAACCACCCATAATGAGATCTGATGCCCTCTTCTGGTGTGTCTGAAGACAGCTATAGTGTACTTACATATAATAAATAAATAAATCTTAAAAAAAAAAAAAAAAAAAGAAGAAGAATTCAAATTCCCACCCAAGATGCGAACTTCCAAAGTCTCTGCCATATTCACATAGTCGATTTGAATCTCTGTGATGAGATGCTTAATATTAGAGAAAAATGGCCCACTGTCAATACATGAGAACTTCAAATCAGCCCACACTGCAGCTCCCCTTCCCACCTGCCATCTCAGCATCTTACAGAAAAAGCACAGGCCCATTCCCCTGGTGGCAAAGAATCCACCCTACCCACCCAGCCTCAATGGCATTGCCTTTTCTTACAAAAGAAGAGCACATTTTTTTCAATTCTGTATGCAGCCACAGAGCAGTATATTCAACTCCCACAGGACAGAAGGTAACAGGGGCAACTTGTTGAGGACAACCTCTGTTCTTTGAAGAAAAGCACACACAAACTTCTCCAAACACTTGCCTGTTGTCTGCTTATCATGAGAATGCTCACCCAGATAGGCTGCTCCCTGGAGTCAGCCTTGATTCAGGCCACCTAATTCAGGAAATGGTGCAGCTGTCACTTCTGGTTCCTTTTTCAAGATCAGGGGTGTGATGGAAGGAGAGCCAATTTGAGAAGTTCATTCCTTTGCACAGTTGCCAGATTTAATGCCAGTTTTGCCTGCAGCCCCCAGCCCCACCCTCTTCTTTCGCACAGCACGTGTTCTTGTCAATCAAGAGAAGAAACCTGCGATTCAGCAGGGTAGCAAATAGAAGGGATAAGGCAGGAATGGAGGCTGACCCCACCTCCAAGATTAAAGGACAAGGAGGCAAGCAGAACTCCATGTGAAAAAGACAAATATCACACACTCACCAGCACTGAGGGAAGCAGAGACACGGGCTGGGGTGGGGGGCAGTAGGATGAGCTTGGGGGGACAGGGTGGAGCCAGGACCAACATCTGATACTAAGGACAGCATGGTCAGATGACTGGCTCCAAGAGGCTGCGTGATGATCTCCATGTGCTCTACACACTGGCCGGGGGCCAATAGTCACTGCTGAAGAGACCAAGGTCATGGCAAGGACCCCTCCTCTACCACCAGATGATTCTTCAAACATCTGATGCAGCTCAGGTGTTACTCTCTTATTCTGCCCAAACCATGGTACAAAGGGCACATAATAAAAGTGCCATAATGGGCTGGAGAGATGGCTCAGTAGAGAGCATTGACTGCTCTTCCAGAGGTCCTGAGTTCAAATCCCAGCAACCACATGGTGGCTCACAACCATCTGTAATGAGATCTGATGCCCTCTTCTGGTGTGTCTGAAGACAGCTACTATGTACTTACATATAATAAATAAATAAATAAATCTTAAAAAAAATGTGTCATACTATGCCAGAAAAGCATAAACGTAGTTGCTAATAATTCATTAAATATAGTAAGAATGCAACAAACAGCAGAAGAGAAACAGGAAGAGACACAAAAGGAAAGTCTAGGAGGGGAAAAAAAAGACTATATATTTAAGACCTAACACATGCATAACTTATTAACCACATGCCCAATTCAGTTTCCTTAAACTAAGAACACATGCTCAGAAGAAATGAAATTATTTCTGTTATTGAGACTCAGCAAGAATTTTCTCGAGAATCATCATAAAGGCAACAAGGTGTGACGCAATGATCCTTCACAACACTCTTAGAGCAAAAAGAATACATTTCCCAAGAAGCGAGAAAGTACTGCTCCTAACAGAGACTCAAAATAGGACCAATGAGGGAACCAGGGACCAAGAATAACCAGCCCTGATCTCAAACGACCACCAAAGAGGTCATCAACCAAGCACAAGACAAATCTGAATTGTCACATACTCATGGGTAAGATGGAAAACTGACCCAATCCAGTTAAGGGGCAGGGTCTTTAAAAAATGAAATTACAATAGCTATAAATTAGAAACAATCTAGATGTCCATCTCTAGATAAATGGATAAATAAATTATGGAATACTCATACAAAGCATTAACTGGTGCTGGCAGGCAGGTACATGGCCAGTCTGGCTGCTTGTTGTTTGGCCAGGACAGGCTAAGAAACAGCAGGATAGGCACACAGCTGCACCTCAGTAACCATGCCCACCATAGAGTGTTCAAGCAAAGTTTAGGATAGTGAACATGGCGGAGCTATTTAAGGACAAGAGGGTGTGCTCTGGAGTTGCTGGGACATTTAGCTGGGACTGTTCTAAGACTCACTTTCCTGGGTTTGTGGAGCAAGCCTAGGCTCTGAGAGCTAAGGGTATTTAGATACTGACATATCTGAGTGTTCAATATGTCTTTGTGACCAAAAAGTTTGATCAAACCCACAAAGCTGAATGGAAAACTCTTGGCTGATACCACTGGGGCCTTTGGGAAGACAGATTTATTACTAAATGATTCTTTGGTTTCCCTCTTTGGGAATTGCTGGCTCACAAGGTTTTCTGTGGTGATGGAGGAGAGCCAAAAGTTGGATGACACAGGCCTAGCCTGCAGTCTGGCCCCCAACCTCTTGAAGCTTAGAGGCTGTGGTCAGATGAAAGCTCCCTGTCCTTCCTGCCTCCCCTACTCACCCCTGCACCAAGAAACCCAGCACAGGGCTGGTGAGATGGCTCAGTGAGTAAGAGCACCGACTGCTCTTCCGAAGGTCCAGAGTTCAAATCCCAGCAACCACATGGTGACTCACAACCATCCATAACGAGATCTGATGCCCTCTTCTGGAGTGTCTAAAGACAGCTACAGTGTACTTACATATAATAAATAAATAAATCTTAAAAAAAAAAAAAAGAAAGAAAGAAAGAAAGAAAGAAACCCAGCACTGCCTCAGCTGGGACCTCTTTAACCATATTTCTTCAATATGTCTGGTTCATGAAAAAAACTACTTAACATACTGCTGATGCATATGCATGACGCACTGGAACCCCCTGCAATCCCAACGCTTGGGTACAGAGGAGGACCAGGAAGTCACAGTAAGTAACTAAAGTTACCCTCAGTAATACGGGGAGCCAAGGCCAGCCTGAAATGTATGAATGACCCTTTCTCCAAAAAACTCAATTAAATAAAACAGGGCACTGAAGAAATGGCTCAGCGATTAAATGTCTCTGCTCTTCTGGAGGACAGAGCTTGGTTCCCAACAATCTTGGTAGGCAGTTCACAACAGCCTGTAGCTCTAGCTCACGGGGATCTGACTCCCTCCTCTGGCCTCTTCAGGTCCTCCACTCATGTACAAAGACACAAACACACTATTAAGATTGTTTTTTAAAAATTCCATCAGGCTATGGGGGACTTTTGGGATAGCATTGGAAATGTAATTGAGGAAAATATGTAATAAAAATATTAAAAATCAAAAAAAAAAAATTCCATCAGGGCTAGTAAGACATCTCAGTGGGTAAAAGCGCCTGCTGGCAAGCCTGACGATCTGGGTTCCAATCTGGGGTTCCATTCCCAGGACCACACAGAAGGATAGAACTGACTCCAGATCTGCACAATGAATGCATTTGTACAAAAACTGGATTTAATCAACTTCATTTGATTAACTGGGTTTTATTAAAACAAAGTAACACTCACCAGGGGGGAGTGGCACATATCTTTAATCCCAGCCTTCAGCAGGCAGAGACAGGTGGACTGAGTTAGAGGTTTCTGTTCTACAGAGTGAGTTCCAAGATAGCCAGAGCTACAAAGAGAGATTGATTGATTGATCAAAAATGATTGATTGATAGAGAAACATTTATCTTATTTCATTTGATTTCTTAGCACAGGGTCTCATGTATTCCATGCTGGTCTGAAACTTAGATATGGCTGAGGATAGCATTTTAACTCCTGACCCTTCTGCTTCCACCTAAGTGTTCAGACTATAGGTGTGTACACATATAATAAACTCACAAACAAAAAAGATAAAACAGGAGCTGCAGGGGTCGTTCAGCAATTAAGAGCAGAGGTCTAGGCACAGTTCAGTTCTCAGCACCCAACGAGGGCTCACAACTATCTTAAAACCTTCAATTCCAAGGGACCCAACGCCCTCTTCTGGACTGCAGGCACCACACATGCACATGCTCATACATGTAGGCAAACTCATACACAGAGAATAAAAATAAGCAAATCTCTAAAAACTACATAATGAAACCTAAAAGTGAAATTAAAAAGTATAAACAGCCGGGCGTGGTGGCGCACGCCTTTAATCCCAGCACTTGGGAGGCAGAGGCAGGCGGATTTCTGAGTTCGAGTCCAGCCTGGTCTACAAAGTGAGCTCCAGGACAGCCAGGGCTATACAGAGAAACCCTGTCTCGAAAAACCAAAAAAAAAAAAAGTATAAACAGATTTTCTTTTTTAAGTGGAAACGGACAGCGGTATGACTTGCCTAATAGTCTAGCCCGACACAAAAAAATACAGGTCCATCGTCCCTGCACATAAGAATATACTGCAAACTTATTCCCATCTTTCGCTCTGCCTGCATCAGCAGCGCGTGGCTTGGGGCTCAGCAGGAACAATGAAGGAGCCTAAGGTACCCAGCATACGCCCTGAGGTGACAAAGTTCCAGACATAAGTAAGTGCAGTACGTAAATGTCACCTATTTTTCGGCTGTTTTATGGCGTCCTCTGGAACACTGTAAAGTCCCACGTGCTGAGGCGTCCCGGCACGACCAACAGACCGACGAAAAGTGACCTAGAACCGCCGGCACCCGGAGCTCGAGCTCCGCAGCCTGTGGGCGGGGCCGGACGCGCCTATGGGCGGGAACTCCACCAGACGCCCCGAAGCGCCGAGAGGTGTGCACGCTAAGAAGGCGTGGCTAAACCCGGAAGGGGCGGGAACGCGCCAAGGGTTTCCACAGCCTTCTCAAGAGACCGCCTACCACCGCTGGACGCCAGCGATTTTCCTGAGAAGGAATATTTTCCTTGGCTCCACCCCAAGCCCGGCCTCTGGACCATGGGACAAGAGCAGAGACCGGAAGGAGGCAGAGCCTCGGTCCCGCCAGAAACAGCTTAGGCCCATAGCTCCCTCTGTTGATGCTCTCGGAAGTTGCATTGGAGCTAGTCCTGTCGACCACCTCACACCTAAGGAAGATTACGCATAAACTGCCTAAAGATATAATACTCAAATGGCTACACATTGTATGACTATTTACATAACATTCTGCAAAAACCAGAACTATAACAGAAACATACCAGGGAAACAACAGAAGCTGGGGGAACACTGAGAAGGTTGCTACTCAATAAAACCAGAACTACACACAATCAAGTGTGAGTTTCAGTGAATGCAATCTCAAACTGTTTTGTGCGGGTTCTTCTTTGCTTTGGGGAGTTTTTTGTTTTGGGGTTGTTTGTTTGGTTGTTTGGTTTGGTTTGGTTTGGTTTGGGTTTTTTGTTTGTTTTGAGCTCAGGATCTCACTGAGTAGTCCTGCCCAACCTTGAAATCCCTACCATGCTTACCCAAACCACCTGCCTCCTGAGTGCTGCTGGAATTTTCCAGTGTGCCACAGTACACACGTGGAGGTCAGAGGACCACTCCCAGGAGTCAATTCTCTCCTCCTACCATGTGGGTCCTGCATCAAACTCAGGTAGATGGTGATAGGAGGCACCATCACCTTCAAGTCATTTTGCCTGCCCCCCACTATTTTGTTTTGAATACTAACGTGAGATTGGTGGCTACATGGGATGACATGGGTTAGGGAGGAAGAGTCATGAAAAGTGATTGCTTTGTGACAAGCAGCTCGTTTGGAAGTTGTGGAGATATTTTCTTTTTTTAAAAAAAGAATTATTTTATTTATATGAGTACACTGTAGCTGTCTTCAGACACACCAGATTCATTACAGATGGCTGTGAGCCACCACATGAGGCACTCCCTTCAACTCCAGCTGGCAATTGAACTCAGTCAGTGCTCCTAACCGCTGAGCCATTTCTTCAGCTCCTGAGATATTTTCAAATTGAATGAGCTTATCAACATTGTAAATGGATCAGGTGCAGCAATAAAATGACAAATTGTATGCCTTGCAGACTTCTAATGTTTAAGATCGTTCCCACCATTTTACTGAGTGCATGTGCAGGCGCGGGCTGGAAATGGAAACTGGCTTTTCTGCTCTGACCTCCGTCCCATACAGCCTGAGCATCTGAGATGTGGGCCATGTCGTATAAAGTGAGCTCTAGTGAAGGAAGAATAAGAAACATGATGGACTCTCTGCTGCTTGAACTAACAGAACTTACAATTTCCAGAAAAGGAAACAGGTTCAGAGGAAGTGAGTGTCTGGTTGAGCTGAGCACTGGCTGCCATGGCCAAAGACCAAGCCTGAGTACTTACAGGCATTTCATGGAGATGTCCCCTTTCCAAATGCAGAGACTCCTCCAGACCCAGCCCAAGTAACACCATCTTTTAACCAGCTCCACATAGTTATTCTGTGTGTCATGCCACGGCATAACAAAGCCAGGCTCCCCAGGGTCAGTGTTTGCTGAGATCTGCGTACACTCTCAGCCTCCATTAGGAACAAGGGCTGAGTTCACTAAGCACTTTCCTGGAGTGTTTTATCTGAACCCATAGTCACCTCCACAGCTTAACTGCTGCGTACTGCTCTAAAGCCAGGTCTGAATTAATTCAGCTGTGTGTGGGCTAAGAACCATAACAAATGGGTGCATGGAGTACAAACTTGAGGGCAACAGCTATCCTCGACTGTCCATTGCTGTTAAGGTCAGTTATTCATAGCACGCTGGGTTGTTGGTACCATCCAACAGTTTTGGAAACAGGAAACAACTCACAAATTTCTAGGGGGATTTGTAACCTGGGGGAAGAGCACAGGCTCCCACAGGCTCATCAGTCTACCAGAACCTGTGAGCATCTGTGCTCTCTATCAAGGAGTTAAACATGTGGCATGCTTGACCCTTCCCTCCCATGGTGTCTTCAAACAGAAACTGGAGGCACTCCCTTCAGCCCCAGCACACACGCCACTGTTGCAGAATCTTCCAGGGCAGCCCACAGGCTGTGCAGATCTCCTCATTGCAACTTCACACACAATTCAGAGGTGCCACCGTGTGCACACAGTCCTCTCTGGATTTTGAAGTCTGAAAAAATACCCCTTAATCTAGGCCAACTGTCCCAGGCCAGAATCCCAAAACAGCACATCCTCAATAACTACAGCATCTAAAAAACCAAGTACAAACTTTATTTTGTTTCTTTACAAAGGCACAATGGCCTCTTGGTATTTTGTTCCCTACCCCCATTTTCTTAACAAAATATAATAGCTTCTCCTTGGACACAAAGACCTCAAAATTGTAGAAAAGAAAAGAAAAAAAAAAAGAAAAATTAAAATTAAAAAAATACAGAAACCAAAACCAAAATAAAACCAACAACAAACAAAACAAAAAGAGAGACAAAGACATTTTTGGGGTCAATAACAGGAACCCTGGAGGGGAAGGTGGGAGGTGGAGGCGGAGATTGGCCAATTCTGGTGCTGAGGTGGGGAGTGGGAGGGGACAATGGCAGCAGCAAACCCCAACTGAGAAGCAATGTCAATCACCGGATCCCCCATCCCCCGGGTCCCCAGAAAGCCCCAACCCAGCCTGACCCCAACCCATGTAAGTGCTTAAAAGAGAAAAAGATAACCCGACAGAGGGAAGGGGTGAGGAACTAATGACAGCCTCGGGCTGGCTCTGGGGCGGGAGCAAATACCTTGGGGTTTTGTTTGATTTTCCCTGTTTTTAAAAACACATTTAAATGGAAGGAAAAAACAAAAACAAAACAAAAATAAAAAAGCTTTTTGGCAAGAGAGGCTAGGCACCTCAGTGTCAGCTTCCCCGGCCCCAGGGCCGAGGCCCAGCCCTGGAGTCCCGATGCTCCCACGCGTGCTATATACCACCACAACCCCGGGACCTGGGCTCCGGTGGCTTCGATCAAAGGTCGACTTACAGTATTGAAAAGGAGGTCATAAAAGAGACCCAAATGACATCATAATTTTGTAAAAATTTCTCATTCACCCATGTTTCTCCCTGTTGTTGCCCCGGCCCCCTCTAGCCCCCAGGAGGGAGAGGAGGGCTGGGGGTGGTCAGGGAAGCTCCCCGTCCCCCAAAGGCTCCTCCCGGCTCTGGTCCATGGCGTCGCTGTCCGAGGCCTCAGAGTCCGAGGCGGTATCAGAGGTGTGGGCCTCTGGGCAGCTGCGGACAGACTTCACGATAACTGCTCGCCTCTGTTCCTCTTCCAGCTCCTGTTTGTCCTGGGTGCCCTCAATGTGCTGGATGGCCTGCACAGAAAGAGACATGTTGAGGAGACTGAGCTAGGGAGACTGGGCCAGCTACTTTCTGCCCAAAAAACACATATTCCAGAACAGTACCAAAATAAACTAAGCAAAGCAAAGCAGGGGGCGAATTTAGAAAGAGAAGACCCTTCTGTTCCGATGAGGGGCCAAAGCCCTGGGTGAGCACATGACACGCCCGCTGATATGTTGTTAAGTCTACTTAGTCAAGGTCTTTGCTATTTGCTGTATTAGCTAAGTTTCTGGGCATGTGTGCAATCAAAGTTCTGGGAGCTGATCTTTCCACCTTTCTAACTCAAGGACTTGGTTGGGTTCAGTCTCCAGCACTCAGTAAAGTCACCCATAGTGCATGAAGCTGTAACCTGAGGTAAGGGTAGAGTCAGAAAGAGCCTAGGCCTCATTAGCCAGCCAGCCTACCTAACTGGTGAAGAGCAAGTTCCAGGGACCAGTTCCTGACTCTTGGTTTTTTGGTTCCCCAGCCCCACTTTCTTAGCAAAATAGAGTAACTTCTCCTTGGACACAAGTATCTCAAAATTATAAAATAAATATAGAAACTAAAACCAACAACAAACAGAGAGAGAGACAAAGACATTTGGGGGCCAATGATATAAACATTCATAATGAGAACATTATGATGGGAACATCATATATATTATACTCTAGAGTTGACATCTGGCTTCTACCTGCGTGTGCACCTACACATAAACATGCACACACCCCTGCACATATCACAGGACCAGCTCACAGGCTGAACTAAGACTGATCACCAGGAGGATCTAAGAACAAAACTTCCCAGGACCAGCAACATGGTTCAGTGGGTGAAGGCACTGGCCACCAGGCCTTATAAACCGGAGTTTATAAGCCTTCTGACCTTTCCAGTCCAACATGGTAGAGAACTTGTTCCGCCAAGCTGTCCTCTGGTCACCAATACGTTCCACAGTTCAGATAGACAGGCAGGAACACACGCACACATGCGCATGCACACACACACAGTGTCATGTTAAAAAAGGAGTGTCTTTTTAAGTCAGGCACAAGGAAGAGGACCTATCCAGTCGTCCAGATCTTTTCTCCTCCTACAGAAGCTCCATCTTGCTCTTGATCCACATCCTACTTCCTGATCTCCAAGAAGGAACATGGCCTCAAGAGTCAGTTCCCACAAGCCCCTTCCCCGAGCCCACACACCTGCACGATGGTGTCCAGATTTTGCCGGGATGTAGAGACAGAGTTGATGACTGAGGAGGGACCCATGGTGACAACATTGATGTGGTGGGAGGAAGGCGGGGCTGGTGCAGGCACGATCACTGTGGGGTGGTGGGTGGGGGCTGGAGGAGGCAGGAGCTGCAAAACAGAAGTCCTGTTTCCCCACAGGTTCCAGCCCACCAAATTTCCTTACTCACAGGGTATCTGCTAGCTTGGATTTTAAATGCCCGCCCCCAGGTCCATGTAACAAAGGCTCGGTCTCCAGTACGGCAGTATTAGAAGACAGAAACCTGTGCTGAGGCTAGTGGTACATAGCTCATCATGGCTGTCAGAAGGTCGGGCAGGAGGAGGACAAGTTCAAGGCCCACAAGGGTATGTATGCTGCTTGTATGTCTCTGTGTACCCTTTTTTTAAAAATTAGATTTATTTATTTATTTAATGATTGTGAGCACACTCTGTCTTCAGGCACACCAAAAAAGGGCATCGGATTCCTATTACAGATGGTCGTGAGCCATCATGTGGTTGCTGGAAATTGAACTGAGGACCCCTGGAAGAGCAGTCAGTGCTCTTAACCGCTGAGTCATCTTTCCAGCCCACAAGGCCCTCTCTTAAGACAAAAAAAAAAATACAAAAAAAAAAAAAAAAAAAAAAGACACATTTATAAAAAGCCAGGCGTGGTGGAGCACGCCTTTAATCCCAGCACTCAGGAAGCAGAGGCAGGTGGATTTCTGAGTTCAAGGCCAGCCTGGTCTACAAAGTGAGTTCCAGGACAGCCAGGGCTACATAGAGAAACCCTGTCTCGAAAAACCAAAAAAAAGACAAAAAATAATAATGGAGTCTAGTGCAGGGCAGTGGTGGTGTACAACTTTAGTCCCAGTACTTGGGGGGCAGAGGCAGGGGGATCTCTGTGAGTTCGAGGCCAGCATGGTCTACAGAGTGAGTTCCAGGACAGTCAGGGTTGCAAAAGAAACCCTGACTCAAAAAAGAAAACCAATAATAATAATTATTATTGTAACTATAATAATGGGGCCAGGTAGAAGTCCTTTAGGTTAGTGGGCTGGCACATTTTCCAAGAGATCAGTAAGAAGCCAGCTTTTGTCTTTTTCTCTCTTTAGTTTCCAAGTCATGAAGTGAGTAATTTTGTTCCTGCCATGATCTATCACTTCACCAATCATGCACAATCTGAAGTCTTTGAAATTTGAGCCAAATTCCCCTTCTCTCTTTATAACCTGGCTGCTTCAGGTGCTTCTGACACTTATAAAATGCTGGCGAGTAGAAAGGACCAAGCGAGTCACAACAACCCCACCAACCCCTCCAACACCAGGAATGGAAGGAAGTGCAGTGAGCGGCTTCCATTCCTCCCGATCCTCTGGCCCTTTTGCTTGTGGCTCAAGAAGCACATTAGAACCTGATAAATGACTGCTCAAGAGTAGAGACTCTGGCTGGGCACGATGGTGGCACACACCGTTAACCCCAGCACTCTGGAGGCAGCTGACAGAGCTCTGGGAGTTCAAGGGTAGCCTGGTCTAAATAGTGAGATCTGACTCAAAAACAAAAAACAAACAAACAACAATAACAACCAAAAAAAAAAACAGAAAACAGTGCAGAGTGTGAGCCTGGGATGCACTCAGTGGTAGCATGCGTACCAGACATACCCTGGGCTCAGTCAGCACCAGCAAAAAGGAAAAAAAAAAGAAAAGGAAGAGGAAGAGGAAGAGGAGGAGGGACCACAGATCCTGGATTAAGACAGAGAGGGTTCAAATTCCTGCTCCAGCGGATTACCTCACCTTTCTCTACCTTATTTTCCACAGCAATAAAACAGGACTGACTGCCGTGAGGATTCTGGCCTATGTTCCAGTGCTCTCAGACAGCTAAAATGCAGCATGCCTGCTGTTTGTACCTACATAGTCTGAGACCCACCTACAGATTCTGAGAACCCCGAGACAGCTCTCGGGGGGCCCCCCTGCCTTCTGGAGTCCCTGCTCACCTGGGTTCGTAGGTGCTGCTGTTCCCGCTCTAGCTTCTCCTGGTGCAGCAGCCGCACCTGCTCCTGCTGCTGCTGCAGCTGCACCTGCTGGGCAATCACCTTGAGTTTTTCCGGGTACATGTGGGCCTCGAGGGAGCGCACCTGCAGGTGGGATAGCACAGTGCTGAGAGGTGGGGCAAGGCCACACCTGCTCCACCAGCTGCACTAACACCACAGGGCAATCCTAAACCTAAAACCCTGACAGAGAGCGCCCCCTTCAGGGCAGACGGAAGACTCTCCACTCCTCACCTCTAAACTTGTCTCTACTGTTTCCAATACAAACAAACAAACAAAAAACCCTTTCCCTTCTTTTTTTTTTTTTTTTTTGGTTTTTCGAGACAGGGTTTCTCTGTGTAGCCCTGGCTGTCCTGGAACTCACTTTGTAGACCAGGATGGCCTCGAACTCAGAAATCCGCCTGCCTCTGCCTCCCGAGGCGTGCGCCACCACGCCCGGCAACCCTTTCCCTTCTGACTGACTAGCTGGTTTCCTTATAGAAGCCATGAAGAACAACTTGGGGAACCTGGGGAACCAGGTCAAACCCCTCCTGGTGCCACAGCTCCTATGGAGTCTTATTTCAGCTGTATGTGTGTGTGTGTGTGTGTGTGTGTGTGTGTCTGTATACCTGGAGTTGAGCCCAGAACTTACATGCTAAGCTCTCTGTAACTGAACTAAACACCCCAGCCCTAGGTTGTATTTTTATGCTTTTAATAAGGAACTGTTGGCCAAGTGTGCTGGCACATGCCTCTCATCCCAGCACTCAGGAGGCATAGGCAGGCAGATCTCTTGACTCTGAGGCCAGCCTGGTCTATAAAGCAAGTTCTATGACAGCCAAGGCTACATAGAGAAACCCACTCTTGAGAGAAAGAAAGAAAGAAAGAAAGAAAGAAAGAAAGAAAGAAAGAAAGAAAGGAAGAAAGAAAGAGGAAAAGAAAGAGAAAGAAAGAGAGGAAGAGAGAGAAAGAAAGAAAGAAGAAAAGAAAGAAAGAGCTGGGCGTGGTGGCGTACACCTTTAATCCCAGCACTCGGGAGGCAGAGGCAGGCGGATTTCTGAGTTCGAGGCCAGCCTGATCTACAAAGTGAGTTCCAGGACAGCCAGGGTTATACAGAGAAACCCTGTCTCAAAAAACAAAAGAGAGAGAGAGAGAAAGAAAGGAAGAAAGAAAGAAAAAGAAAAAGGAAGAGAGAGAAAGAGAGAGAGAGAGAAAGAGAAAGAAAGAGGGCAAATGAACTCTCGACTAATCCCTCTTAGTCAGTCCTACACAAACTGGAGAGCAGAACACCTACTCTTAGGCCTAGTATTAGAGCAGGTACTGTGTGTGTGTATCTGTCTGTCAGTCAGTCTGTCTGTCTGTGTCTGCATCTGCGTGTCTGTACATTTGAGGTTCTCCCTGTATGACCATGTGCATGTTGGGTGCCTGTGGAAGTCAGAAGTGGAAGATGGCATCAGAGTCCCTGGAACTGGGGCTGTGTGTGGCTCTCTGCAACCATGTGGGTGCTGGAAACTAAACTGAACTCAGATCCTCTGCAAGAGCAACAAGCGCTCTTAACCCTAGGCCATGTCTCTCTCCAGCCCCTGGAACAGACACTCTTGTGAATACTTGCTAAAGGCAGGAACAGACCACAGAACACTGGCCAGCAGAGGGCGCTGCTTCACCTGCTCTTCCAGCATCATCCGCACGGAGCGCTCCTTGTCCAGCTGTTGCCGCAGCTCGATCATCTCTCTCCTAAGATCCTCAGCCTTCTCATCCTCCCAGATGTCGGGTGAGCCAATGCCCTCGTCCTTGTCTTCCGCCCGCCGCCGCTTCGGGGATGAGCCACTCAGCTCCTGCGGAACCCAAGAGATTGGTGAGTGAGCTGACACACCCATAACTCATGCAGAGGCTCTATGGAAAGCCCTGCAAAACCACCCAACACAGGTGGACTCACATCTGAGAACCCATTCTGCAAATCCACCAGTAACCAAATGCCAGGCATGGAAGAATGGCCTTCCTTTCTAGAACAGTCACCTGCTGCCTCCAGAGCCCACTCCACGATACTTCAGAGATGAAGAAACAGGCCCGGGCAGGAAGTGGGTAGGTTCCATTGGCAGGATAAGACTGATAGCCAATGCTTTAGGTAATGGTTTAGGCAATGCCCACACAGAAAGGGAAGGACAAGCGCTGCTAGGAGGATTCCCCATCCAGTACCTGGATAAAGCGCTTGAGCTGCGTGTTCTGCTGCAGGAGTCTAGTCTTCTCCTGCTCAAGAGAGAAGATGTATTCTGCTGTCTGCTGGAGAATGGCTGCCTGAGGGCAAGAGGGAAAGAATCAGGCTGATGGTCCTCTCCGTGTGAGAGCACAGCACCTCCTCCAGGAAGCCCTCCCTGCTCCTGCCACCTTGCTGAGCTTCTCCCCGTCTGTGTGGGGAATGAGGGTCTTGAGGGACTGGAAGCCCGCGTTGATACTCTGCATGCGCCTCCGTTCGTTGCTGTTGGCAATCTCGCGTCGAATCCGCCTTTCCTGGTCCCTCTGAGTCTCGGGGGTCAATGGAATGTTGGCTAGGCTGCCAGGGAGAACAGGAGTAGGTTCAGGAGAGAGGTCTTCTGAACTTTACCCCCAGAAGGCCCCTGTCCTCATAGTTCATCACCAGAGGGCCTGGTTGCAACCAGCATCCCAACTCTAGCAGATCACTCCCAAGGAAGACACAGGGCTGTGCCCGGGATGCCCAGTGGACTGAAGCAGCTGCCTGTGGATGTAGTGTGATTAGAACCCATGCTTTCTTTCCCTGACCTCTTTCCTAGAGTTCTCTCCTCTAGAAGAGACTCTTAGCCGTGTCTAGCTATTAAAACCCACAGGGGTTCACAGCTCTGCATGCCTCCACTGCCAGCCAATCCGGGAAGGCCCAGAATCCTACATGACTAATCCCTGTGGTCCTAACGCAAGAGGACCCTGGGCAGCAACCAGAGACAGTTCTTGGGACACTTGGAAGTTCCTTGATGTGTCTATCTGGCCCACCTCTTTCAGTAGCTTATACATTGTCACTAGAGTTCTGAGGAGATGCCCCCTCCCGCCTGCCCACCACCACAGTTTGTCTCAGCCAGAAGTCTCCAACCACCATCCCAGCCTCTGTGAGCTAAGAGTGTACAAAAGACAAGACAGGCAGCATTCACTCCACAGATGGGACACTGGGCCAGCCACCCCTTGGGACAGTTCTGTTTTATCCTGGCCTACTCCTCAGAGGCAGCTCACTCCGTGTAAAGAACTGAGGCTCCCGGCATGCCGTGGACAACCCTACTGCATGCTGCAGAAGTAGCAGCTAGCCAGTGGGGCAAGGGAGAAAGCAGCCAGCAGTGGAAGGGCCCAATGCCACTGCTCCCAAGGGGGTGGGCCTGTGTGTGGCCTGGAGGAGGTATGCCCCCCTCAGCCCTCCCCTGCAACTCCCCCTCCCGCCCAGGGCCTGATGGCTTCCAGATGCGGAGCTCTCGGCAGAGGCCTCCAGCCCCACCCAAAGCCACAGCTCTGGCCTCTTCCTGAGGGGCCCTCCCAGGGTGACCTGTTCCAGGCTAGAGTCAGGGGAGCACATACCCTGGGTCTGGGGAGATTTAAAAAAAGGCCTCTGACACCTCTCATCCCACTGATGTGGGAGTCTGAAGTCAAGGAGGTGGCAGGTCTAACTCTCTCACCATGAGTTGGCCTCAGCCTCTATCCCCAGAGAAAATGGACTGCACAGCAGCCCAAGAGGGAAACACATCTGTAGCAGCTGGAAACAGCTGAAGCCTATCCAGCCCTACCCAACTTACCCCATCTGTCCTGCCTCAGCTCCCTAAAGAACCTCATCCCTGTCCCTTCCAGGGCCTCAGCTTCCTCTCCCAACAGAAAGGTCGGACAGCTGGGAACAAGTTTTCTGTTGGCTGCTGCAGGAGGATTGGAGGCAAAGCATCCCCTTCCCACTTCATTCAGGGCCCAAAAGCTCAGAACCCCAGACCATTCTCCCCCAGGGCATGCATCCTCACAGGACCTCGGAGTGTGAGCAGTGGGATAGAGCCAGGTCTCCCACTTGACAGATGAGATGAGGCCTCCCTTTCATTAGAGCTTAGGGTAGGGAGAAAGGTCCAGCCTTCCTGCTTCAGCCCAGGGTCAGGGCAGAAATGAGACAGAACGGACACGAGGGCACACACCTGCAGTTTCAGCACTGAGCAGGCTGGTGCCAGCTAGATGAGTTTTGAGACCAGGCTGGGCTACACAGGAAGACTCTTGTCTCAAAAAACAAGCAAGAAAAAGATGCGGTGATGGGCATGGTGGCAACATGCCAGGAACATCGGCACTTGGGAGACAAGTTCAAGACCATCCTCAACCACACAGCAAATTCAAAGTCAGCTTGGCCTACGTGCTAGTGAGACCCTGTCTCAATAAAGTGTGGGAAGGCTGAAGAGATAGCTAAGCCGTTACGAGTCCCTCCACTTCTTCTAGAGTACCTGAGTTTGGTGGCTCAAAACTAATTGTAACTATAACCCCAGGGAATTAACACCCTCTCTGGCCTCTATAGACCCCCATACATATAAACAATATAAGTAAATATATACATCTACACACATACATACATGCATACATACATACATACATACATAGAGAAGTAACAGAGAGCAAGCTACCCAGTGATTATAATCCCTACCCTACCCTAGGATTGCTGTGAGAGTCTCCCCCACAACTCACCCAGTCTCTGGGCCCTGCTTGTGATGCCCCAAAGTGTAAAACTGACCTAAGACTGGGTCTCAAGCAAAAGCCTTGTAGCCACCCTCAGGCTACCCCAAGAGCCTATCTAAAAGGCCTCAGAATACAGGAGTATATTTTTTAAATAACCAGGGCTAAATCTGCAGTTCAGTTGAGCATGTTCTAGATTCGATCCCCAGAACTACCACTATATTAAAAAACAGGGGTGGGCCGGGCGGTGGTGGCGCACGCCTTTAATCCCAGCACTCGGGAGGCAGAGGCAGGCGGATTTCTGAGTTCGAGGCCAGCCTGGTCTACAAAGTGAGTTCCAGGACAGCCAGGGCTATACAGAGAAACTCTGTCTCGAAAAACCAAAAAAAAAAAAAAAAAACAGGGGTGGGGAGCTAGACATGGTGGCAAACACCTTTAATGCCAACACAGACAGAGGCAAGAGGAACCTTAGTTCAAGGACAACCTATAAAACAAGGCCCTGCTGTTTGAAAGAACCAACAAATAGGCCTGGAGAGATGGCTCCCCAGCTAAGAACACTTGATCCCCAGGTAAAAGGGGAGAGGGACCTGCGACAGTAAAAGGTGGCATTGGGTCCCCAACGCAGAGCAGAACAGGCTCTATACCATATCCCACACACCAGCTGTGGTGACAGCTTGGAGGGTCAGGCACCCTGGAGGCGCTGGGCCAATTCATTTTGTTGTTGCTGCTCTTCTTTAAGACAAAAGTTTTACCCTTATAGCCCAGGTTGGCCTCAAGGCACTCCTCCTGCCTCAGCCTTCCAAGTGCTGTGCAGACAGACAGAGCAGGTGAGATCCCAATGGCTGTGCCCTCTATTAAGGCTCACACACAACCAAAGGCTGAACAACTAAGTGGGTGTGACTGTAAGCACAGCCCTAGAGGTCACAGCTACAGTTCCCACTAACTCAGCTACCCTTGAAAGGGAACTGCGGCCTGAGCTAACTTCAGCTCTCCTCATCCTCCAAGTCATGCACTGTCTGAGGAGCCCAAAGCAAACCTCAGGGCCCCAGCTCTGAAAGGTTCCATCACAGAACTCCCAGACTGTAGAGGCCTTGGGTCTCAGAGAGTGAGCAGGCCCCTCGCCTGACTTTTCCAAGTGTTCCACCCAGCCTCTGTGCTTAGGAGCCAACTGCTGGTTAACATGGTCAACTCTGGACCTAGTTGTTAGGACAGACAGACTGTCCTTACAAAGCTACAATTCTGCATGGGGACTTGGGTTTGCCTCAGTTGCTCATCTAACAGTTTAGCAATCTCCTGCCAACAGGATTAAGAGACTACATGCTGGTCCCTGGTAGAATTCAGGTAAGCTAATGGGTGCCCTATGGGTAGTGTGACTAGCCATGAATTGCCATCCTGGAACTTTTGCTATGTAGACCAGGCTGGCCTTGAGCTCATGGAGATCTACCTACAGGACACAGGGGTTAGACTCAGATAATCCAGCTTGTTCACGGGGACTTGGACCTTATCTACTGAGCCATCTTGCCAGCCCTTAAAGGAACTTTGTAAAAGTTTGTAAGCTACCCAGGGTGACTATACATGCTTGAAGCTCCAGCACTTGGTGGAAAGCAGCAAGATTGGGAGTTCAAGGTCATCTTAACTTACAAAGCAAGCTGGAGGCCAGCCTGGACTAAATAAGAGCCTATCTTTTAGGGGGGCAACAGAGGGCTAAGGAGATGATTCAGCCACGTAACCATGGGTACCTGAATTCAGATCTCCTGCATCCACATAAAGGCTGGGCACAGTGTATCTGTTACCTCAAAACTCTGGTGCTGGGGGTTGGGGGAGAGACAGGAGGATCTCTGAAGCCAGCCTGCATAGACACAATGGTGAGCGAGCACCTTCTGAAAAGATGAGGTCTTGAAACCTAACGTTCTCTGACTTGATTTGTTTAGGCCTAGGTCTAAAAAACAAGGAGGAGATGCTGGCTGTGGTATTTTACATCAGGAGATGCTAAAGAGGAAAAAGGATGGCAAGTTTGAAGGCAGCCTTGGGACGTCCATCTTGTCTGAAGAGATGGTTGAGAGCAGTTGAAAAGCTGAGAGAACTGACTTCTACTCCAGAGGACCCAAGTTCAGTTCCCAGCACCCACACAGCACACTACTCCAGGGATCTGATGACCTCTTCTGGCCACTGAGGGCAGGGCACACATGTGCTGCACAGATATGCATACAGTCAAAATACCCACACACATTTAAAAACCTGAGG
This sequence comes from Mus caroli, assembly GCF_978045245.1. Classification (NCBI taxonomy): domain Eukaryota; kingdom Metazoa; phylum Chordata; class Mammalia; order Rodentia; family Muridae; genus Mus; species Mus caroli. Next base: position 1,087,674 of record NW_028227272.1, read on the forward strand.
TTTAAAAATAAATAAATAAAAATATAAGTAAATAAATAAGGTGGAAGAATGTTAGATCTCAAACTCAGGACAAATGGCCGAAGTGCCTACCTAACATATCAAAGCGGATATGGGCTCTCCCAGAGCCTCTCAGTACCTGTTACAGAGTAATGGCTGGCACACCCCATTTCCTACCCTAAATTCTTCCAGCCCAGGGACTGGAATGGGCTTCCCTTCCCCCAGCCTCCAATCCCTATATAACAACCTCAGGCACTTTGGCTACTGGCCTCTTTCCCTCTTAGCCGCTAGGTTCCCTGGAACTCTCTCTGCTCTTTCTCTCACCTCTTGCTCTCCCCTACTCTCTCTCCTCTCATGGCCATGCTCCAGAGCCCTCTTCCCGTGTCTACAGTAAACCTCCTCACCATACCAGGGAGCAGCTGAGGAAGTCATCTATGCGCATGTGCACACTTGCACACACAGCCACTGGACATTACCATGCGCCTGCTCTTTAGAGTCTGGATTTCACTTTCTAGGCACTGCCTATATCCAAGTCTCACAGAACCATTAGGCAGAAGGTCCAAAACTTCAAGCAAAACATCAAAGTGTGCCACACTGCCCTATGGCTCCTTCTGGTTGGACCAGAAGGCATAGGAGTCAAACAGAGAGAACCCAGCTAAACAGGGAGGGGTGGAGCAAAGTCCACAGCCTGAAACAAACCAGAGTCCATCCACCATAAGCTCCTGCCCAGCCCACACTCCATCCAGGACAGGTCTCTCAGCTGTAGCTCCAGCTGAAAATGAACAGGCCTAGAGGCTATGTTCCTCCATGCCCAGTGTACAACTGTCTCCTTGTAAGCAAGACAGGCTGAGGACCTGTGTGCCTGTAGGCAGGTTGTGGTGCCTCAATTACTAGACCTGAAAACACCCTATGCTCCTGGGGGCGGGGCGGGTCTACTGCCCTCCAGCAACACAGGTCCGGAGAAAGGGACCGAGTGAAGACAAGAGTACCAAAAGGCTTAGGCATAGCAACCAGAGGTTCCTACTGTCAAAGCCAATGCAGGACCAGCACCAGAATGACCTCTCCAGAATATGGAGCTAATCAGGCTTCACTCCCCACTCCCCAAGCCAGCTCAGAGGAGCCAGCACAACAGCAAACTTAGGAATCGAGTCCAGCTGTATATCTGCTCTAACTGGTGCCTTCTTAGCTTCTCCGGCTTTACAAATGGACTCACAGCAAGATCGTAGTGATTCGAAGAGAAAATCCTAGCAAGTAAGTCCCCAGAATATTTAGAGTCCAAGAGTTTAGTTACTGCTGTTTTGTACCTGCTGGGCCCTCAGGTGAACCTTATCTTAGTGCCAGCTGTGGGAGGGGGAGGGGATCAGAGGGGGCTGCCAGCTGCCAGACCCACCAACAGGCCCTAGGTATTGGCTCTCAACTTGAAAGTAAAGTGGGATCCCTGCCTGGATTTTATACCTATGCAGCAACCTGCCCCACAGGCGTTGCTGTCTACCAACCAGCCTGTGCCACTCAGCGGGCTCCTCCTCCTCCAGCCCCAGCCCTGCCTGGCTGGGGTGTCGGAGCACGTGGCCCCAGCCCTGGGGAGCCATTACGCTCCTAGAGTAGCACGGCAGGCAGGAAAGAGATCGTCGGTTTCAAACTTAAGCGCGCTGGAGAAACCTCTCCTTGCGTGCACCACCATCCCCGCCCGGACCCAGCCGGCTTGTAGGGTTCAATGAGCAGATACCAGGGCCAGCAACAGAAATCTCAGACATGACCATTTAACAAGAGTTTAGGGAGATTCGGCCACTGGTCGGTCGCGATTTAGTAGCGAGTGGATCTGGGGCAACCTAGGTAGGATCTAGCTCACTAAGGGGTATCTCAAGAGAGACCTCCGACCACCCACCCGACCAGGAGATTCAACGCTTTGCATTTATGACTGAGGAACAGAAGTGGGACAGCAAAATTTGCAGACCCATATGCAACAGGAAGTAGACTAGAGCCCTGAAGCAACCTAAGACGCACCCTCATCAAAAGGCCTCCCCACCTGGTCTTCTTAGCCCACCTAGTTGATTACAGCCGAGCTTTGTGCAAGTAAAGCGTGGCCCCGAAGCGCCTACAAGTCCCACAATGCAGCACCGACCGGGCATAGAGAACTACAGCTCCCGTGAGGCCGTGCGCGCAGAGGCCCGCCTACTCCAAGAGGGCTGCAGAGTCACGTCCAGGCCTCGCTAGTAAACAGCACCCGAGCGCGGGCGGAGAACGTGCGACTAGTGACTGCCAACGTGTGGGGGACCGCAACTTCCCTGCTTGAAGCATGGCCACTAAAGGTCCACGTACGCCTCGCAACCTCGAGCGAGCACGCCCCCAACCCTGCTGCAGCCCTGTTCTCTGCAAACGTTCACACCACCCGGCTCCCCGCCCCCCCTCCCCGCAGCCTGGAGCCGCGGCATGGCAGCATTGTAGCTGTCCTCTCGCACGCTCCGGACCCCCCCAAAAACGACCTCCTTAGAAGAGGGTTCCCAGAAAGCGCGAGGAAGCAAGGAAAAGGAAGGAAGCCAAAGCTGGCGGGGGGAGGAGGAAGCGCTGGGTGAAAGCCACCAGCAGCAAGCATGGCCGGGACTGCTGCAGCACCACGTGGGTCTGTTTGCAATTTACAAACGTCGCGACTCGCCCGCCTGCAGCGGACAAAAGTGGACAGAGCCTCTCGGGGTCCCCACGTTCCAAGGGAAGAGGGTCCCTAGGCAACGCAAGCAGGGTTCCAGAGACTGCAGCGGACCCGGTGGCTAAGAAAGGCGAGCGAGCTCGGAGGCGCGAGCCATGCGTGCGCACACGCGCACCCGCCCGGGCGGGCTGGCCGGGGGCTGCAATGGGAAGAAGGGGTTGGGGGGAGGAGCAGTACACACCTACAGAGCCCTCCTATCACTTCTTTCTCTGTTTTCCTGAAATGTTGCAAAGAGGGCACCTTCTGAGTGGGCACCATGAAATACTCCATAGCGATAGGCCCCCCTCCTGTGCACGAGCCAGGTCTCGCGGTCAGCCGGAGAATGCAAGATGGAAATCCGAATCAAAGGGCAGCGCCGGACGGAGGTGCAGAATCGGCCGGTCCCAGATGCTGGCGGCAGCAGCAGCAGCGGCGAGGGGAGGGAGGCGGGCGGGAGGGGCGGGAGGGAGGTCTCTCCAGCCTGCCTCCCCGGGCGTGTGTATGTGTGTGTGTGTGTGTGTGTGTGTTTGCAGCTGATCAGATGTCTGTTTCAAGGCGGGAAACAGCTGGTGAAAACTCAGCACTCCCCCGGCCTCCTTCCGCGGAGTAAGGAATTGCATGTAAACAAAGGACTATTTGCAGCGCCCCCCCCAGGGCGACTGGATGCTGGGGCGAGAAGGGCGCAAGCTCCTTGGGACCGACTGCTACATGGGTCTGCAGACTTAACCCTGGGATCAGGGATCAGGGGTCGACAGCTGGCTGTGGGGGTACACGGTGTGAATGGAGTGAACAGCGGCCCAGCTACATGCGCCACTATGGGTGATGAGGTTCATCAGCTGACAGGTTGGCAAGCGTAGCTAAAAGAAAAAAAAAAAAAAAAAAAAAAAAGGCCAGCCCCACCGCGCGGGATCCCAGCCTGTGCAGTCCAGGGTCCGGTGAGGACTGCCCAGTGCGGGGTCTTTACGCACCGCTACCCAGGAGGACGCGCTGGGCGGGGCTGCAGCAGCAAAGAGAAGGCTCTCTTGGGTGTGTGCTTCAGGCTTTTGCATTTTCATAATTGCCACTGCACGGAGCGGAGCGGAGCCACTCTGGCGCGCTCCCTTTCGAGCCGACCCGGGCCCCCTGGAAACTTGCGTCATAGCCACTGCTTCCCACAAGTAACTTGGGGCTGACTCTGACCACCCGCCAGCCTCCTCCCTCCGCCTCTACCCAGGTGGCTGCCTGGCCCAGACTCTGACTGGTGCTAGGAAATTAGATAGCGAAGGGTACAGGCAGGTGCGCAAGGCACCTCGGATGTTTGGGGCTGCCATAGGAAGAGAGAGCAAGTGGGAAGGAAGGGAAGGGCGGAGGCAAGCCAGAACAGCAGCGGCCCCTGAGGCAGGCTGCCAGCGCGGTCCGAATATCCATTAGAGGTCTGGTGGTGGCTGCCAGGTCCTGTCTTGCCTCTTTCACTACCTTACTTTCCGACTTCGCGCGCAGCGGGCTGCAGCTTCTCATTCATGGGGAAGGCGGGATAAAACTTGCTCCACCGCCAGAGGGCGCGCTCTACAATGGGGGGGGGAGTGGTGGTCTGGGGCAAGGGAGGGGACATTATAGGGGTGAGCTTCCGTCCTCTGACACGCCCCCACCTTCCGATCCCGGCCCTCCCCAGACTCCTGGAGGGCTTGGCCCCAGGCTCAGGAAGCCCACGCCTGCCTTGGAATGTCCTCACTCCAGCTCAGCGCCTTTCCCAGCCCCATTCGCTGCCTTCCAAGGTTCCACCCAAATCGAGCCTCTTAGTTGAAATACTTCTATTTATAACAATTGTTGGGTATTATTAGAAAACATTGTTCAATATTACCAACACCCAGCAGAGTATAGCTAGTTAGTTTTGCGTGCATACTGGTCAGTCTTCAGATCAACCTGATCTCTAATTGTAGATCCCAGATCAATTAGCATCTAATTCCCAGGGACACTTAACTTGAAAAGCAGCACTTCCTAGCCGGCTGGGCTGTACAGTTGCACACCTGTAATCCAGAATTCTACCGCTTGGAGATCGAAGATAAGATCGTGCCTCTAGGGCTGGTGAGATGGCTCAGTAGGTAAGAGCGCCCGATTGCTCTTCCGAAGGTCCGAAGTTCAAATCCCAGCAACCACATGGTGGCTCATAACCATCCGTAATGAGATCTGATGCCCTCTTCAGTGCATCTGAAGACAGCTACAGTGTACTTACATATAATAAATAAATAAATAAATAAAGTTTAAAAAAAAAAGACAAAGAAATGGGAGAGGAAAAAAGTCAGGAATGCAGGTAAAATGGCTTCATAGGTAAAGATGTTGGCCTGCAAGCCTGATGACCTGTTTTTTATTCTCAGAATCTCTGTGGTATAAAGAGAGAACCAGCTTCCACAAATTCTCTCCTGACCTTGGCATGTGCACTTTAGCATACATACATACTTAAAATTTAATTTTTAAAAGTTTAAAGGAAGTAAAGAATATGAAAAAAAGGCAATTTCATCCCACCTCCACCCCCAGACAGGGTTTCACTATATGACAGCCCTGACTGTCACAGAACTCACTGAGATTCCTCCCCCCACTCCTGCTTCCCTCAGTGCTGGAATTAAAGGAGCCACCACTGCACAGATGTGTGTGTGTGTATATATATATGATTGTTTCACCTGTGGGTGTCTGTACATCAGGTATAAACCTGGTGCTCTCTAAGGCATCTGAAGAGGTCATCTGATCCCCTAGGACTGGAGTTAAAGATGGTTGTGAGCACCATGTTGGTGCTGGAAATTGAACCCAGGTCCTATGGAAGAGCAGCCAGTGCTAAATGCTGAACCATCTCTGCAGCCCTTGGTTTTTGTTTTTTGAGATAGAGTCTCCTGTACCCCAGGCTGGCCTCAAACACCTCCTCCCAAGTGCTGGGGTATTAGGTGTATACTACCAGAGATTTTTAAATCCTACCACACACAGCCTCACACAGCTTTATAATCGGGGTCTTATTTAGACGTTTATGTACTCCTCTGAGCGTTACCCCTGCAGTTATCCTTGATTAGCTGTGACCTTAACCTGATCCAGAGTACAGAGTGTGAGTGTCTTTGACCCCTTCCTTCCAAAAGAGATGACATGATACAGGGAAGGGATGTGGCAGACCCACAAGGACTCTCATTCTTGAAGTACTTTGAGATGTTGACATTTAAAACCTCACATCCAAAGAGAGGTGGCTGAGCAGTTAAGAACACTTGCTGGCTTGCCAAAGGACCAGAGTTCTATTCCCAGCATCTTTATCAGCTGGCTCATAGTCACCTGTAACTCCACCTGGAGGGAATTTAATGTCCCCTTCTGGCCGCCTCCGGTGCCACACACATGTGCAGACACACATGTATACAGGCATGCACATATACATGCAGATACACAAGTGCTCAGACACACATGATTAAAAATAATGCCAGCAGCAGTGGTGGCTCACAGTTTGAATCTTACATCCTAGAGGCAGAACTCTGACAAAGTTCTATGAGTTTTCAGACAGCTTGAGCTAGTAACAAGTTCCAGGCCAGGCAACATTTCTTAGTGAGCCTTTGTCTCAAAAGGGGAGTGTGTGTGCTGGAGAGACGGCCAGTGGTTAAGAGCGATGGCTGCTCTTCCAGAGGAACCAGGTTGGATTGTGGACACCCACATAGCAGCCCACAACCACCTGAAAGCCCAGTTCCAGGAGATCCAGTGCCCTCTTACAGCCTTTTTGGGCACAGGGAAAAAAAAAAAGCCCAGTATTGGTGGCACACACCTTTAATCCCAGCACTTCAGAGGCAGAGGATCAATGTGAGTTCGAGGTCAGCCTGGGCTACAGAGTGAGTTCCAGGACAGCCAGGGCTATAAAGAGAAACCTTGTCTCGAAAAAACAAAAAACAAACAAACAAACCTACAATCAAGCTCATTGCAGTGGCTCAGGGCTGAAATGACAGCACTTGAGAAGATGAGGCAGATAAAACCCTCAAGTTCGGGCTGGTGAGATGGCTCAGTGGGTAAGAGCACCCGACTGCTCTTCCGAAGGTCAGGAGTTCAAATCCCAGCAACCACATGGTGGCTCACAACCATCCGTAAAGAGATCTGACTCCCTCTTCTGGAGTGTCAGAAGACAGCTACAGTGTACTTACATTAAGTAAATAAATAAATAAACTTAAAAAAAAAAAAAGCCCTCAAGTTCAAGGCCAGCCTGTGCTACAATGGGAGACCTTGTCACAAACAAACAATTCCTGAGGAAGAGTTCATAAGCAAAGGGAACTGCAATAGTTCTCTTTATAATGTTTATGTCTCTGTTTGATGCAGGGGGTCGGGGATGTACATGTGTTCCCATGCCAACAGAGATCAGAGATATCTTATCATTTGGAGCTGGGGTTACAGACAATTGTGATCCATAGAATGTGAGTGCTGAGAATTGAACTCAGGACTTTTGGAAAAGCAGTCAGTGCTCTTAGCCACTGGGCCATCTCTCCAGCCCCTGTATGTTTTCTCTTTCTCATTTTTTTATGCAGTCCTGGGCCTCGCTTTTTAACTGGGCCACATCCTCAACCTTGCTGTAGATTTTTGTCTCTGTGGAGGAGGGATAATTTTCCGTTTCTAAACAGCCATCCTGCAGGTGTCGAGGATGCTGTTCCTTTGAGTTCCTGTTGCTATATAACAAATTTACACAAGGCTAGCGGCTTAAAATCGTACCCATGTATCGGGGCTGGGGATGTAGCTCAGTACAATCCTTCCCTAGCTTTCGTTCATGAAGCCCTGGGTTTTATCCCTACTGACAAATAAGCCAGTGCCTTTAGTTTGAGCACTCCAAAGGTGGAGAGAGGAAAATCGGAAGTTTAATCATTCTTTGAGTTTGACCAGGATGAGCTACATGAAATCCTGTCTCAAAAACAAATAAAACCCTATACCCACATGTCAGCTATAGTAACTGAGTAGCTGTGTACAGTGTTATATGGCAAAACTTTCCCTGAGTAGACACAACATATGCATCTGCTCACCCCAAATAGGGACCCCACAACAGACCAAAGTATAGATACCACCAATTGGTACTTGGTGAACCAATGAGTTTAATTGGGGTTCCTTACAGGAATATAGGTGAGGGGTCACTTACAAGAGTAGAAATGACTCGAAGACAGCTGCATCACCAAAGCCCATCCCAGCATAGGTGACAGCTCACAAAACCTGGAACACATGGAGCACACTGTACAGCCTGCAGGCAGACAACAGGTTGCAAATGTCCTAAGTGATTTTGATATAAACCTCTTCCAGGCAGCTCCCCTGGTTTCTGCTTCTCCCAGGTAGCTGGTCTGGTCTTAGAGTCTTCACTGCAGCTTGGCTCTGCTATCCTAAAAGAGACTCTCCATTTTTATTGCTTACTCTGGCCTGACAGGGTGTAATAAATCTGATCAGTTTCAGGGACTTTGTGAAACTTTTGTTTCCCCTCCTGTATAAGATGCATCTCTGCTGGATAGAATGTTTGAATCTTGGAGTAAACTATTACACAACAATCAGTAATATTAGTAGAATTTCATCATTTTCATGTGCTACAACATATCATTTTTTTATTATTTTTTTTTAATTTTTTTTGTTTGTTTGTTTGTTTTTTAGATTTATTTATTTATTATATGTAAGTACACTGTAGCTGTCTTCAGACACTCCAGAAGAGGGCGCCAGATCTTGTTACGGATGGTTGTGAGCCACCATGTGGTTGCTGGGATTTGAACTCCTGACCTTCGGAAGAGCAGTCGGGTGCTCTTACCCACTGAGCCATCTCACCAGCCCCATTTTTTTATTATTATGGCACACTTTAGGTCACAAATGCAGGCCATGTGACTAAGCTGGACCCTGAGCTTGGAGCCTTGATGGATGAAATCCACCTGCGACGTTCCTCTGAAGTTTGGGATGCTCCTCTAGGCCCTCTGGTTGTTGTCTGCAGAATTCTTGCTTTTGGCTAGATAGCTAAGGTTAGCCCCTGTCTCAATGACTCTTGTAGGGACCACTCCCACCTCTTCAAGTCCTTGTGGCATGGCCCCCTCCCTGCAAGCCACAATCCCTCAGTGTGGCCTCTCCTTCTCTGTGTCTTCGTGTCTCTGTCTTCTCTCTTTAAAGCTGCCTTTAAGTTCCCCAGACATTGTTCTTTCTGGACTCACATGGCCCTCCTGCCTCTCTCCCAAATGGCTGAACCTATAGGCGCACACCCCTGCGCCCAACTCAAGCCTTCTCCTGCTTTGCCTTGATTGCTTCCTCTTCTCCAAACACCTGGAGGAACCCTGCTTATGCAGGACCCACCAAATGACCTCTCCAAGATCACCAGTCACAGAAATCGGAATCACAGTCTACCTACATTGGCCTAGGGAATTAAAATGAGAGGAGAAGCTAGACATGATAGCCCACACCTGAGGTCCTTGTACCTGAGAGGCTAAGACAGGTGGTTTGGATCTTGAATTCTAGGACAGCCTAGACATACTGAGATCCTGTTTCACAAAAGCAGCAGCAGCCATGAGGGTCACTGGGGAACATAGACACTACATGTTACATGTTACACAGAGTGGGGACATAAAAACAAAACAACAAATTAAGAGATATTCTAAGGACACACAGCAAGCTGGAGATGGATCTGTAACGTTTAATTTTAATTGTTATCTTGACACAATCTAGAATTACCTGGGAAGGGAGTCTTAGTGAGGCATTGTCTAGTAGGTTGGCCAGCACGCATGTCCTTGTGGCATTGTCTTGATTCCAGTAATTGATATGGGAAGACCCCAGTCCCATAGATAGTGTCATCTGTCAACTTGATGCTGCCTGAGTTGTCTGAGGGACACTCTATTGGGAGATCATCTTAATCATGGCCTGTGGACATGTTTGTGTGTCATTTTCTTGATTGATGGAGAAGGACATTGTCCACTGAGCAGTATGTCCCTTCGGCAGGTGGATCTGAGCTGTATAGAAAAACTACCTGGCCTGGGGAGATGCCTCAGCAGTTAAGAGCACTGGCTGCTCTTCCAGGGGACCTGGGTTCTATTCCCAGCACCCACATGACACTCAGACCTGTGCGGTAAACATCCAGCCCAAATATGCCCCGGCAATGAAAACACAACTCAATTAATATGAATACATGAGGTGCACCTAAATTGGGCAGTTCTACCACTACACTACCGTCTTCCACATCTATACATCTATATCTGTCTTATAACTTGTGGTTTCTCCAGGCCATTGCTTCTGCTCTGCTCCTCCTCTTCTTCCTCCTCCTCTTCCTCCTCTTCCTCCTCCTCTGCATTCTCTCTCCCATTTTGTTTTCTCTCCCCCACCTTCTGCTCCACCTTCCCTTTTATCTGCCCAATCTGCAGCTCTCCTTTATTTTACAAATTAAGGTAGGAAGCAGGTTTACCGGAAATCACCAGAGTGCCAACACATTCCGGGTTCTTGTTCAAAGCCTCTCATGGGAGAACAGAATTAGCATCAAATATAATTAGCCCCAGGGCTATCCACAACACACACCTGTCAGTAATTCCAGTACCAGGGAGCCTGACACTCTCACACAGACTTGCTTGCAGGCAAAACACCAATGGACATAAAATAAAAATAAGTAAAATTTTAAAGAAAGAAAAAAGAAAAGCTTCCTGACTGACCATGGAAGAGGAAGCAGGCCTGTAAGTGACACACACACACACACACACACACGCCACCCCCGTATGATTCCTGCCTCCCGACTTCCCACAATGGTGGATTATGACTACTGAAATAAATGCTTTCTTCCCCAAGCCGCTATGGGTCTTGATGTTTACTACAGTAATAGAGAGCGAACTAGAGCACCCCATGTAACCACAGGCAGCACTTACCCCCTGGGTTTGGGTACTGGGCTATAAAAAAAGAGACAATGAGTCTGGTGGTGGCGGCAGCGGTGGCGCACACTTTTGATCCCAGCACTTGGGAGGCAGAGGCAGGCGGATTTCTGAGTTCGAGACCAACCTGGTCTACAAAGTGAGTTCCAGGACAACCAGGGCTACACAGAGAAACCCTGTCTCAATAAACCAAAAGAGAGAGAGAAAATGAGCTGAACATAGTATGTATGAGCCAACTCCATGTCTCTCTGCTCTCCACTGCAGATGCGCTGTGCCTAACAGAGTCACCTCAACTCCTCTGCTATGACTGAACCCAGCAGGACCATGTCCCTAGCTTCAATTTGAAGATGTTTCTCATAGCTCCATACACTAGGAACAAAAGTACAAATGGGGCATGGACCACTTAAGCCCTGGTATGCTCTGTGGGAAAACAGGATCTGCTATGTATAAAGAGTGGACACCAGCCCAGTACACACCTGTAATCCCAGCATTCAGGAGGCGAAGTGGGTAGATCTTTGTAAATTCAAGGCCAACCTAGTCTACACATCAAGTTCCAGAAAAACCATGACTTTGTAGAGAGATCTTATCTCAAAAAACAAAAAACAAAACAAAAAAAACAAAACCAAACAAAGAAAACAGTGAACACCAATTATTGGAGCCAGGATGAAACTTATAGACTGACAATATCAATGTCTGGGAAAGGACCCAGTGATCTGGGCAGAGTAAGGTTCAAAAGTCCCTGTTGGGGTTAAGAGCAAATCCAGTATCCCTCAATACCTAGTCCCCCAGCCCAAAAAGCTGGGACCCCAAACCACTAGAGGGCGCCTAGCACATGTGCCACTTTGTGGACAAGCAACCCAGGAATAAGGACTAAGCAAAAAGTTTATTCATGCTAGGGTGGAGCCCTGTAGCATCTACAAAGCCTTACAGATCTAGATAGTGCCCAGCTTGACCTCTATGTATTCACCTAGCTTTGGTCATAAGCCAGACCTTCAATGCCAGCCAGGAAAGAGAGGTACCACTCTGTGTGTCTTGACCTCTGCCATGGTTGACTACAACTTGTCTTTCCCAGCCATACCCTGTCTACCCTTCTTTTGAGCATTTAAGTTCCCTTGCACTCAGCTCCCTCGCTTAGCAATTCTTCCCCATGGGAAAGTCCCTGCTTCTCAGTGTACCAACAAACAATGCAAACAGGTTCCTGGGCTGTATCGCCCAGAAGCACGCCTTCCCCCTTTTTTTAAATTTTTTTTTCCCAGAGCTGAGGACCGAACCCAAGGCATTGCGCTTGCTAGGCAAGCTCTCTACCACTGAGCTAAATCTCCAACCCCTTTTTAAAAATGTTTTTATTTATTTTATGTATTATATATATTTTATGTATTTTATTTATTTTATGAATACACCGTTGCTGTCTTCAGACACACCAGAAGACGGCATTGGATTCCACTACAGATCGTTGTGAGCCACCATGTGGTTGCTGGGAATTGAACTCAGGACCTCTGGAAGAGCAGTTAGTGCTCTTACCCACAGAGCCATCTCTCCAGCCCTGTACCCCCTTTTTATTAACAGTCAGTTTATATCTGCATGCTAGACCGTTCCTGATTCTGACAGAAACAGATGTAACTGCTTCTTCCTCACTGGTCTCAGTGAGCAGGTGGAGCAGTTACAATAGTTATGATAATCCCACTAGGAGACAGTATGGTAGCACATGCTTGGAACTCCAGCAAAACTTGAGACGCTGAAGCAGAAAGGTTCAAGGGGGCAGCCTGAGCTACCTTAAGACACTGTCTGCTCACTTGAAACAAAAGGAAAAGAACCCAACAGGTGGACCAGAGCTGAAAGAATATATATATATATATATATATATATATATATATATATATCTCAAAGACTCAGAAATCAGTATCAGCAGTGAAGAGACTGAGCCAGTGCTGAGGTACCTGACACCCAGCTGGGCCCCTCTCACTGGGAGTGAAGCAGGAAAGCACCTTAGTTTTGGTTTATGTAAAAGGAAGTTAGCTAAGGAACCAATGGGTGTGGCTGGAGAGAGCCAAGGAGGCCCACAGGAAGCCAGAAGGGGATATGTTTTGAATTCAAAAGAAAGGTAGGGAGGAGGTGAGGTGTGGGAGAAAAGAACTGGGTGGTGAGGCTACTCTCTGTCCTCTCATGGAGCGGACAAAGGTAGGGAAGAGAGTAGAAGGTCATTTTTCTGTTTCTTTTCTTCCTGTTTCCCCTAGTACTGAGGCAGAACCCACAGCTTTGCTCATATTAGACAAGTGACATCCCTGTCCTCTTAATTCCTTTGGTAACTAGAATAGAATGATCAGGAACTGGTCAGGATGGAAAGGGACAGGGGCTACTGTCATAAGCCAGCCCTGGACTTCAAAGTGAGAGAGGGAGCCATAGAACAAGGACACAATTTCCCCAGGGAGGGTGAGCTCAACACCCCAAGACCTCCTGGGAAGCATATGGATGGGGAAGCTGCAACCTGTGACCCCAGTACTGCTCTGACCAGTTTTCTTTTCTTTTTTGCGGGGTGGGGTGGGGTTTCCGAGACAGGGTTTCTCTGTATAGCCCTGGCTGTCCTGGAACTCACTTTGTAGACCAGGCTGGCCTGGAACTCAGAAATCTGCCTGCCTCTGCCTCCCGAGTACTGGGATTAAAGGCGTGCACCACCACGCCCGGCTGTCTGGCCAGTTTTCTTATTTCACCTTTGAGACAGATCCCAAGTCTTCATTCCAGATCCAAGCAACTTGCTCTCCATCATTACAGCTGATCAGTACTGAGCCTAGGTCATTTCACACTCCTCCAGTAAGTACCCTGTGAGATGCTCTGAGGAACAGCGTCCACTCTGGCTTTTCAGCTCAATGCTGGTGGCCCAGCCATGGTGAGAGGCAGCCATTTGCCAGAGGCGTGTCCAGCAGGCTGCACTGAGGGATGCGGAGGGAAAGCCATCACCATGCAGGCTTAAGATAAAGGCAAGGAGAGAGGTAGCACATGCTGTCACTCGGGCAGGCAGGTCTCTAGACCTGATCAAGAGTGAGTTCTGGGACAGCCAGAACTACACAAAGAAATCCTTGTGTGTGAATCAATGAATGGATGTGCAAATTGGCATGTAATCTATGCTCTGTGGTGCAAACCTCAGGGTCCTGGAGTTTTGGCCAATAGGGAAGAAAGAGGCAAGATGAGTCCGTGAATAGGATGAGCCAGGGTGCAAAGGCAGCTAGCCCTCCAGGCTTTGGGCCACTGCTGCTCAGTCCTAGAGGAGCTGGCATTGCCACCAGCACATCAAGAGTTAACATCTGCCTGCTGCAGAGGCTCAGAGCTGCCAGTAACTCAGAAGCTGAAATGTGAGACCTTGGATGCCAAGGGCAGGACTGGGGAAGGCTGAAGGGAGAGGGGTTCCTTGGCAGGAACCAGAACCTGCTGCTTGAGCCTTGGTTCCTTGGTCCAGGCCCTACCATAAAGCTGCCCCTCCTGCCTCAAGCTAGTATCTATAGCACCCACTTAGGGCAGTTCATGGTCCTGGCCAGTATCCAACCATGTTGACCATGGGGTGACATTTCCATACTAAAGATCTGTAACAGGAACAATGGACTGTTTCCTGCAAGACTTAAGAGGACAGGGACATCTCAAGGGTTCTGACCTCAGACCCAGCCTTGAGACCCCTGCATATTGTGCAGAACAGAGACATAGGAAATCTCTCAGGCAACCAAGTCTCATGCTAGTCGAAATATGAGGATCCCAGGCCTGGGTGCTGGCACACCTCTACACAAGGGTGCCAGGCATGATGTAAGAGCCAATTAGCTCAGTGGCTTCCACCTTCCTAACGCTGTGACCCTTTAATACAGTTCCTCATGTTGTGGTGACCCCCTACCATAAAATTATCTTTGTTGCTACTTCAGAATTCCCTGTATTTTGCTATTGTTATGAATTGTAATGTAAATGTTTTTGGAAATAGAGGTTTGCCAGCAGGGTTGTGATCCACAGGTTGAGAATCCCTGAAGTAGAAGCATAGCTGAGCATGGGCCTCTATTCTCCTAGCTAAGCCTGAAGCCACCTGTGAGTGGAGACTGATAGTGTGACCCCCAGTGTACAGATGGAGAACACCACACAGCCATTCAGCCGGCAAGACTGATTTGAAATTGGGCTTGTTTGACAGGTGGACTCATACCCACCATACCACAATACAGGAAAGAACCGGTTGGAGATGCTGCTTGCTGTCCACTCATGGAGTGGACAAGGGTAGGGGAGACAGTCGGATGCCAAGTCTTTTTTTTTTCTTTTTTGCTCCCCAGTACTGAGGAAGAACCCACAGCTTTGCTCATACTAGGCAAGTAAGTGCCTTACCACTGAGCGACCCCCCGGCCTGTCCCGTTCCTTTGGTGACTGGAATAGAATGATCTCTATATATGGGAAATGTGGGTCTATGTGCTCAATCCAAGAAGGTAAGGAGTGGACGGCAGCAGCCCTGAAGAAGTGGTCAATGGTAAACAGAGGGGCCTAGCACCTATCCTTAAGGGCTGAGAACAGCATCTAGACTCTAGATTCTAAAAGAAGCTGGGAGATGCCTGGCCCGCAAGCCTGGGGAGACTATTGTGCAGCAGGAGGGAACCTTTCACCCCCTTCTATGCCTCTTGGGACAACGAGTACTTTCTTTTAATTTTTATTCTTTTAGACAGGTTCTCATGAATCCTAGGCTGGCCTGAAATTCAATACATAGCCAAGTATGACCTTGACTTTCTCATTCTTCTGTCTCTACCTGGCAAGGTGTATAGGCACAGATCCTCACCCCCCAGTTTGTGCCGTGCTGAGGACCAAACCTGAGGTTCTGCTCATGCTAAGCAACAACTCTACCAGCAGAGCCACATCCCAGCCCCACGGATCACTTCTGAGCAGCTGACAAGCATCCACCTATAGAGATCACAGACGTTTCTGAAGTCTGAGGTTACATGGACCTATTTAAAAAATCAGTGACGGGGCCTGGTGAGATGGCTCAGCGGTTAAGAGCACCGACTGCTCTTCCTAAGGTCCTGAGTTCAAATCCCAGCAACCACATGGTGGCTCACAACCATCCGTAATGAGATCTGATGCCCTCTTCTGGAGTGTCTGAAGACAGCTACAGTGTACTTAAATAAATAAATATTAAAAAAAAAATCAGTGACATTTGCAGTGACATAGCACTCTGCCAAACAGTGTTGAGAGGGACCAGAAATGCCTTCATAGGCATCACAGCATGGTGACTCAGAAAGTCTCAGCTTCCCTGCCTGGCCTGCCTCACTCCCTCACAGCAGCAGCACTGTCTTCCTGTCTGTAGATGGGAGGGGGAGGGTGCTGCAAACTACCATCTTGTTTTGTCTCTGAGACAGGGTTTCTCTGTGTAGCCCTGGCTCTCCTGGAGCTCAATCCAGGAGACCAGGCTGGCCTCAAACTCTCAAGAGATCCAACTGACTCTGCCTCCAGAGTGCTGGGACTCCAAGTGGTGCACCACCTCCACCACCTTGCCTAGCTGTCTTTTAGCGCTCTCTCTCTCTCTCTCTCTCTCCCTCCCTCCCTCTTTCTCTCTTTCCTTCTTTCTTTCTTTCTTTCTTTCTTTCTTTCTTTCTTTCTTTCTTTCTTTCTTTCTTTCTTAAGTTTTTCCTTCCTTCCTTCGTTTTTTCTTATTTTAAGACAAGGTCTCACATAGCCAAACGGGACTGGAACTTACTATGTACCTAAAGATGACTTTGAATGTTTGACCCTTCTAAATGCTAAGATTACAGGGCTGGAGAGAAGGCTCCATTAAGAACATGGCCTGCAGCCGGGCGTGGTGGCGTGCGCCTTTAATCCCAGCACTCGGGAGGCAGAGGCAGGTGGATTTCTGAGTTCAAGGCCAGCCTGGGCTACAGAGTGAGTTCCAGGACAGCCACGACTACACAGATAAACCCTGTCTCGAAAAGCCAAAAAAAAAAAAAAAAAAAAAAGAACATGGCCTGCTTTTCTGGAGGACTTGGGTTCAATTCCCAGCAAATGCATGACAGCTCGCCATCATCTATGACATCAGTCCCAGGGAATCCAATGGCCTCTCCTGGCCTCCTTTGGCATTATGTGCATGTGGTGAAAATACCCATCAAGTAAACATAAATTTAAAAATTACAAAAAAAAAAAAAACCCACAACAAACAAACAAAAACTATTATAGGCATGTGCCAACATGCCAATTGTTATTTTTTGAAGATTTATTTATTTTTATGTGCATTGATGATTTGTCTGCATGTATATCTGTGTGAGGGTGCAAGATTCTCTGGAACTAGAGTTAAAGACAGTTGTGAGCTGCCATGTGAGTACTGGGAATTAAACCCAGGTCCTCTGAAAGAACAGCCAGTGCATTTTTTTTTTTTTTTTTTTTTTTTTTTGGTTTTTCGAGACAGGGTTTCTCTGTATAGCCCTGGCTGTCATGGAACTCACTTTGTAGACCAGGCTGGCCTCGAACTCAGAAATCCGCCTGCCTCTGCCTCCCAAGTGCTGGGATTAAAGGCGTGTGCCACCACGCCTGGCTCAGCTAGTGCTCTTAATGGCTCAGCCATCACTCCAGCCCCAATTTGTTTTATTTTATTTTAAAAGATTTATTTATTTATTTATTTATTTATTTATTTATTTATTTATTTATTTATTTAGTATACAGTGTTCTGCCTGCAGGTTACATTATAGATGGCTGGGAACCACCATGTGATTGCTGGGAGACCTCTGGAAGAGCAGTCAGTGCTCTTAACCTCTAAGCCATCTCTCCAGTCCTAGTCCAACCATTTTTTTTAGTAAGTCAGGATCTTGTGAACATATTCAGGTTGACTTTAAACTTTATTTGTGGTTCAGGAAAGCCTTGACTTGGCTCCTCCTTCCTCAACTAAGATCTACTATTTTTTTTTAAGGCAGCATTTCTCTGTATAGCCCTGAATGCTCTGGAATTTGCTTTTGTAGACCAGGATGGCCTTGAACTAACAGATCCGCCTGCCTCTGCCTCCTAAGTGCTGGCATCAAAGGTGTGCACCAGCACACCAGGCTAACTGTCCCGAGCTATTGATCTCGCCGGCAAGAACACACTCGGACAACCGGATTCTTCTGCAGCAAGCTTTATTGCTTCTTGGAGGGAAGACCCAGAACCCGGAAAATGGTGCTGCTTATATAGCCCTCAGCGTGGCGTGTCAGCACCTGATTTGTTGCTTGCCCATCACCTCATTACTATGCCCCGAGATGGGCAGTGACTTGGCGTGAATTCACTTTTTTTTTTTTAATTTATTTTTTTATTAGGTATTTTCCTCGTTTACATTTTCAATGTTATCCCAAAAGTCCCCCATACCCCCCCCCCAGTGAATTCACTCTTGCACCTGCACACAAGGCTTGTTTACTAGTTGGGCACAGCGGAAGCCAGTGCCATCTTGTAATGGTGATTGCTCATGGCACGGCTCTCCACATCTCCCCCTTTTTGTTTTATTAAAATGAGGCTGGACTAGGTCTGTGTAATTATGTCCATCTGCTGTGGCTCCTGTCTTAGGTCATTCCTCTAATGTCACAGCCTTTCCCATTATAGGGTAACCCTATTGCCACCGGGCCCCATGTCTTAGGTTGATCTGTGCATGAGGAAAGTTGCCCGTCCCTGGATACCGCAGTGCTATGTGACAGTAACTACTAAATGACCTAGGGCAAACTCTACAAAAGAGGCCAGCCAAAAAATGACAAATGCCGACTAATTCTTGAGCATAGATAGCCAGATTTCGGGGGAGTCCCCTTGTTCAATGGCAGCAAGTGCTTGAGCTATCACAACCTTGTCACGTGTTTGTTGGGCTCTGAGCTTGCAAACCAACCAGAGCATGAACACAAGTCCACAGCAGATGGCAGTGCCAAATAAACCTACCCCCACCCATTCCTTAAAATAAGAAAATGCAGAAGAAATCCAGGAGGAGAGGCCCTCTGTCAATGACAGGTCCACTCGCTTTGAGTTGATCCTTAAAACTGCCGCCCTCAGGGCCTCAAGAGTCTCATCGAACCCCTCGGACCAATTTCCTGCAAGATACAAGGAGAGCTGTCTAGACAGATTAGCTGCACGAGTAAAATTTTCATATTGAACACTGGTAATACACAGAGCGCCCAATTTTCTTTCACAACCCAACTGGGCCAACTGGTATAGGACACCTATCTGTTCCTCAACCAGATCAAGGCGCTGATTCAAAATCATCAGCCCTCCCTTCAACTGGGCACTAGCAGAAGTTTGGACATTGATGGCATCAGTCAGATCGAATGAAAGCTGATTTAATTTTGTGCCTGCTTGGACCGTACTAGCCATAGCGTACCCTGCAGCTGTAGCAGCAGCTGCACTGGCTGAAATTGCTATGATCACGGCAGCAGTAATGCCAAAATCTCTTTTTTGTCGAAACAGGGATAAGGTGGAGGGTGTTTCCTTCGGAACAGGGATCCAACGTGGGATCTGGGCCACCATGGCACGGGTGTCTTTTGTTGCATCCCAACATTGAGAAATCCAACAGGAATCATTTACACAGCTTTCAAATGAATCATTAGACAAAATAAACAAAAAGGGAGGATAGACACATACTGGAGTTGATATATAGCTGGTTGGATTAATCTGTGTCTTATTTAAACCAGAGATTTCTTCAGTATGAATTATATATATATCTTTTTTGTTGGTCCATATGCCCCAATCAGGGTATAATTGGAGAGACCAGTGTAAATGGCCTTTCCTACAGCACCTCCTTTTAAGAAAACAAGGGGATTAAGATCTGTACAGCTTCCATTAATCCCACAAAGTAACCATTTGCGGTAAGGGCTCATTCTGCGGTCCTGCAAGAAGAGGCCCATTCTCATTACAAACTCTTCTTCAGTCCCAAACAACATATTGGGGGAGAAGGTAAAATATTTGTGCTCATCAATCCATCTGGCTACAGATGACTGGCAGTCTGACCATGGTGGCAACTCCCCTACATCCTCTCCACCACAATGAGGAGCAATCCTGGGTTGACGAGGACGCTCCGTCTCATTCCAATTGGGAGACAGGAATGTACCGTTTAGCCAGACACTCGATTGCCACCAACCAAAACCATGTAACATGAATAATATCATTGCTTCCTTTTCCTCGGGTTTGGGTGAAATTTACAGTCCCACTCTCCAAAAATGATCCTAACATACGGATACTGAGCTGAATACAGTCCCCCTTTTGCGATAATTGAAAACATAGGGAACCCTGTTCTTGGAGGGAGTGATTTTCTCCTAACGGGACCCATAAAGGGTCAAATGGCAAATATGGTAAGTCCAGTTTTTTATTAGTAGTAAAGAATTTTGGAAAAACTATAGCATCATGGCGAACTGGCATTGGTTTAGGGAAAGCCGAGAGAATGGCCCATCTCTGTTCGCCCATCATACTAGGAACCTGAGACAAGTTCAGCATTGTCAGAATCAGGAGCAGTCCTCGGGAGGTCAGCATCTTCCACACCATCCTTGATTAATATCTTGCGGGTGAGTCGTTCCGGCAGCCAAAATGGGTTGTCTTCACTCTGTGGAAAAACACAAACAGCTCCCCTGGATCATATTAAAATAGGGTCCGGGCCTTTCCACAGACCAGATAAGACATCCTTCCATTTCACCATTTCTTTTGGTCTATCAGGGTCTGAGCTATGACGATCAGCTGCAGAGCGACCTTGCTCGTCAAGATTCAGAAAATTAAGTGTGAAGAGTGCCATGGATACAGCTACTCTTGGCACTGAGGGCAGAGTCTCATCAACTCCCCCTTTTTGTTTTATAAAATAAGACTTGAGTGTACGGTGGGCACGTTCCACAATGCCTTGTCCTTGAGGATTATAAGAAAGGCCAGTCAGGTGAGTGACATCCATTTGATGACAAAATTGCTGAAATTTAGTAGAGGTATATGCTGGTCCATTATCAGTTTTAAGGATTGTGGGCTTGCCCCAAGCACTCCAAGCTTCTAAACAGTGCTGTATAACATGAGAGGCTTTCTCACCTGTTAAAGGTGTAGCAAACATAACACCAGAGCAGGTGTCAATGGAAACATGTAAATATTGATTTCTTCCAAAGGAGGAAATATGAGTGACATCCATTTGCCAGACCTGTAATGGCCTGATGCCTCGGGGGTTTACCCTTACATGAGGAGTAGGCAAAAATTGACAACAATTTTGACATTGGGTGACAATGTCATGAGCTTCTTTCCTGGTTAAAGTGAAATGGCGGTGTAAAGTTTCAGCCGTCACATGGAAGCGTTTATGAAACTCTCTCCAGCCTCTGCCTGCAAGGACAGAGCAGCAGCCACGATACTAGTGACTTTGTCTGCCAAGTCATTTCCATGAGACATGGGGCCAGGAAGGCCAGAATGAGCCCTGACATGAGTAATATAAACAAGATGTCTTCTATGTAACAGGGCTGACTGAATTTGCTGAAAAATGTGAACAAGCTTGCTAGAGGGTCTAATTAAACCAGCAACTTCAAGCATATTAACTGCATTAACCACATATAAGGAATCAAATACGATATTGAGCGGTCCCAGGAAAGTTTCAAGGACATCCAGAACCACCAAACACTTTACAACCTGGGGTGATGTCTCATTATATTGTTTAGATGTTACTTGGCCATTTACTACATATGCACCTATGCCAGATTTGGATCCATCTGTATACACTACTACCCCATCCGGAAGTGGATGTTTGGCTGTCATTACTGGAAAGACTATGGCTTGGCTTAAGGCAAACTGTAAGATTGGATGTTTTGGATAATGATTATCAATTTGTCCTGAATAGGAGGCATCCAAGACTGCCCAATTGTTAGTTGTTGCTGCCAGGGTTTGAACTTGAGCAGAGGTATAAGGTACAATTAGCATATGAGGTTCTTTCCCAAAATGAGTAATGGCTGCTTTTATCCTCCGAAGTGCAAGTTGAGCAATTGCATTAGGATACCACTCAATGATTTTTGCAGGGGAAGCATTAGGGTGGACCCACAATAAGGGTCCATTTTGCCACAAGACTGCTGTTGGTAACTGTGCAGTTTTTAATATGCACAATTCAAATGACTTCAACTCGTCAATGCGGTGTAATTGAGCATCTTGTAAGGCCTTTCTATAGTTTGTAAAGGTTGACATGCAGCTGGGGTAAGTGCTCTGTGGGAGGAGATGTGGGTATCTCCCTCTAATATATCAAATAAGGGCTTTAATTCCGCTGAGGGAATTTTCAAAAATGGTCTTAGCCAATTAATATCTCCCAGCAATTTTTGGAAATCATTCAAGGTATGTAGTTGATCTTTGCGAATCTCTAATTTTTGAGGAACAATTTTGTCAGGATAAATGAGTGACCCTAGGAAGGCTCCCATTCGAGCAATTTACACCTTTTCGGTGGCCACCTGCAATCCCCATTGCCCTAACGTTTTTATTAATATAGGGTATGCATCTTGCAATAACTGTGAATTTTTATGGCAAATCAAAATGTCATCCATATAAAGTATTACAAGTAATGCTGGAACATGCTCTCTAACTGACTTAAGTGCCAATTGCACATACAATTGACACATGGTGGGGCTATTTGCCATCCCCTGAGGTAGGACCTTCCATCGGTATCTTTGATCAGGCTCTAAATGATTAATGGCTGGGATGGTAAATGCAAATCTTTGCCTATCTTGAGGGCATAAAGGTATAGAGAAAAAACAATCTTTAATATCTATAATTATAATTTCCCAATTTTTGGGTAAGGCAGAAAGCAATGGTTGCCCTCGCTGAACTGGCCCAAACAGGCACATTTGTGCATTAATTGCTCTAAGATCATGTAATAAGCGCCATTTGCCAGATTTTTTCTTAATTACGAAAATAGGTGTATTCCAGGGTGAGGTAGAGGGCTCTAAATGAACCAAGCGTAGCTGTTCAGAGATCAGTTTTGTGGCTGCTTCTAATTTTTCAGAGGAGAGAGGCCATTGAGGAACCCATACAGCTTCTTCTGTAAGCCATGGTATGGGCATGGAGCCCTCAATGGCCCCTAGGAAAAACCCAAACCTTGTCTCCCATTATTACCTTCTTGAGGGATAGGTTCCAGTCTACCCTGCTCTCCTTTCCCTAATCCCCTTCCTTCTTTATAGCACATTTTCTTCATCATTTGAACAGCTTATGGCGAGTATTCATTAGTCAAGGTCATTCCCAGTGCCTGTAAAATGTCTCTCCCCCAGAGATTTACTGGGAGTGGTAAAACATAGGGAGTGAATCATCCCATTTGACCTTCAGGAGCTGTCCAGCTCAAAGAACGGGAGCTAATAGTGGGGCAGGACTGATAACCTAACCCTTACAAAGAATGTGATGACTGAGTGATGGGCCAGGCTTTTGGCCACCAGTGGGAAGAGATGATACTTTTATCTGCTCCTGTGTCTAAAATCCCTTTAAATTGTTTCCCTTCTATAACTAATTCTAAGGATGGCCTGGAGTCAAGAGGCATTATTAAGTAAGCAGAATCATTTCCAGTAGAACCAATCCCTCTGGCAGCTCAAGGGACACCAGAGGAAGGAAAACAGCCATGTAGGCTTGGCAAAATTATTAACTGAGCTATTCTATCCCCTTGTGAAATAGAAAAGACACCCTGAGAACAGGAACAGAGAACTTGAAGTTCCCCTTCATAATCTTGATTTACGACTCCAGGGTGAACAATAAGGCCTTATAAGGTAAGGGAGGCCCGGCCCAGTATTAGGCCAACACTTCCGGATGGCAGAGGCCCTTTGTAGTCAGTAGGAAGGGGCTGCACCCCCATTTGGGGCATCAGCATGAATCGGGTGATGGCACGGAGGTCCAATCCAGCTGATCCTTCTGTTGCTCTGCGGACTGTGTGGTCCACCTTTTGCCTGCCGGGATCCCATATGTTTTGGGGCTCTGAGACCTGGGGCCCGGATTCCCATTTTTTGGAATGGCCTCATTCTCTACTGCTTGAGGAAATCCTGACTACAGGGGCCTGCCTTGAATGTCCTTGACTGAGCGACAATCTCTGGCCCAGTGATATCCTTTCCCACACTTAGTACACAGTTCTGGCACTCTCCTTTTGACAACGACTCCTGAGCGCCCTGAGTAATCTTTGTCAAATGTCCACTTGCCTCTCCCTTCCTAGAGAGTGCCTTCCATGCCTTAATGGCGGCAGCTGAGATCTGGGCGTATGCTCCCCAATGGTAATTTGTCTGGTTAGAAGCATGTTGTCCCTGACCTGTAAGCAACTCAAAAGTCCATGTTCTTTGGTTCCCTTCAACGGCGGCATTGGCCCTTGCCTGTGCTTGGCAGGAGTCTTGCCACAAAGCTTTCCATTCTAGATACATTCCCATGTTAGGAGCTGCAGCTTTCACTACAGTCATCCAATCCCCGAGAGTCATTGCCAGAGTAGCAAGCCTTTCGACTTGAGCTATAGTAAAATTGGCGTTGACTCCATAGTTATGGACTGACTCAGCAAGTTCTTTAATCTGTATATACTCCACCGGAGCGTAAACGCGTCCACCATCGGTGCCTTCAAAGACCGGAAACGCTTGCCGCACTTTTCTCTGTTCCTCTTTTGGAATGAATGAGTCTGAATGATACCTCTGCACATAGGGTGGAAGTGAATGATACCTCTACACATAGGGCGGAGGTGCAGTAGGACCCAGAGGTCGAGGGCCCGGAGACCACGCAGTGAGCTGACATTTGTCTCTAGCTGCTTTTGTCTTATTCTGTGACTGATTAGCTCGTCCTTCATCTGGATGGTATCTTTCTTCCTCATACCGAGCCACTTCTTCCTCTAAATCTATTTCCTCAGAGTGGCCAAGCTCCTCATCCGATTCTGAGCTACTAACAGCTAGTGCCTTGAACTCGTCTAATGGCAGATAGAGGCTCCTTCCCTTATGTGCCTCCCCAGCTCGATCTCTCTTCTCCTCTCCCTTTCCATCCCTTTTTCTAAGCTCTCCCAGGGCATTCTTTCCCTTATTTCTCTTTTCCTCGGGCTCAAGGCCCGTGGAAAGGCTTTTATTCTTCGGTGCACCTTGTTTCCTCTCAACTCTTAACCTCTCTCCCTTCTCTGTCTCTGATAGACTGTCTTGGACCTCTTCCAGAACCCTCTGCCCCGCCTCAACCATTTGCTGACAATCCTTGTCTTTTAAGCACGATCTTACCAGCTTCCACAACGGCATGGTCCCTGCTTTAAGTTTGCCGTTCTGCTGTTCCCTAATTAGATCTCCTTTCAGTTTCTCCCAAGAGGCGATAGTTAATGACCCTGAGCACGCATACCACAGCGCTACTCGATCTATCTCTTTAACAAAACCCTCTATAGTCTTAGTGGCGATTTTTAGGCCACACTGCCTCAAGACCGACTGTAAGGCGGTCACCACGGAATGGGAGGTTCCCATACTGCTCCATGTCCTTTTATCTAACCATGCCTGACCACGACTGAGAACCAGTCAGCAGTTCCAGCGGTGGAAGCAGTACATAATCAAAAGAAAAAGAACGAGCCCCATGAAAACATACAAAAAGGCCTCTAACACTGGAGAAATTTCAAGACCGAACATACCTTACAGAGCCTTATGTGTCCCACAGTTCTGAACCTGCCCAGAGAACGGGGGAATCTCCCTTGCGCCAGTGATGGTCTGAAGTTCCCAGGTTTCTTGGCGCCACTTGTCCCGAGCTATTGTTCTCGCCGGCAAGAACACACTCGGACAACCGGATTCTTCTGCAGCAAGCTTTATTGCTTCTTCAGGAGGGAAGACCCAGAACCCGGAAAATGGTGCTGCTTATATAGCCCTCAGTGTGGCGTGTCAGCACCTGATTTGTTGCTCACCCATCACCTCATTACTATGCCCCGAGATGGGCAGTGACTTGGCGTGAATTCACTCTCGCACCTGCGCACAAGGCTTGTTTACTAGTTGGGCACAGCGGAAGCCAGCGCCATCTTGTAATGGCGATTGCTCATGGCACGGCTCTCCACAGCTAACATTTTATTTATTTTTTAAATCTGTATGTGTGATGTTTTTGGGATGTGCAGGTGAGTGTGTGGGTGCACGTGCTCATGTGCAGGCCAGAGCAGAAAACTGAGTATATTTTTTCATTAACTTTTACCTTGATGCTTTAAGTAAGACAGGCTTTGAACTTGAAGAAAGCTTGATGTTTTGGTTAGGTTGGCTGGCCATTGAACTCGGGTCCATCTGTCTCTGCCCAGAATCCTGAGAGAAGGGGACACACTCAGCCAAGCCCAGCTTTTGTCTTGGGTGCTGCGAATTTGGACTCAGGTCTGTATGCACTGTCAGGGTTCCCTAAAGGAGCAGAATCAATGAACTGAAGGTTAGATTGGCAGTGTCGACAATACAGTCTGGGTAGCCCAACAATGGTTGTCTTCATATGGGAAAGGCTGAGAACCCCATAGCTGCTCAGTCCATGAGGCTGATGCCTTAGTCAACCTGACTTGGTTCTATAAGCTTGGAGGATTCCTGGATAGCCACTGGCTTTCAGTCCACACTAAAAGCTGAGTTCTTTTTTTTTTTTTTTTTTTTTTTTTTGGTTTTTCGAGACAGGGTTTCTCTGTGTAGCCCTGGCTGTCCTGGAACTCACTTTGTAGACCAGGCTGGCCTCGAACTCAGAAGTCCGCCTGCCTCTGCCTCCCAAGTGCTGGGATTAAAGGAGCGCGCCACCACGCCCGGCCCAAAGCTGAGTTCTTATGCGGTGTTGGAATGCCATGGTATAGACAATAGGCCAGATGAACTCACAGTCACCCACAAAGGCAATGAAGCCTTATCTGAAGTGGCAACTGAAGACCCCACCCACATTTGGGGTGCATCTTCCCACTTCAGATAACCCTACTGAAGCCTTCTCTCACAGTGTGCCTGTCAGTTTCTCTCTTAGTTGACTCAATCAACAATTACCCAGAGGAAGTGCTCTCATCCACCAAGCCATCCTCCAAGCCTCCCTTTCTCCCTGTTTAAATTGCTTGCCTTTTGCTTTGCTGGGACTAAGTGGTGGGGAAGCACTCTACCTCTGAGCTAAGACTCCAGCTTCCGGGTCAGCATCTTGAAAATTTATTCTCATTTTATGCTTATGAGATTTGCCTGTAGGTATGTATGTGTGCCCTTGAAGGCCAGAAGAAGACACTGGAACCCTCTGGAGTTGGAGTTACGAATGGTTTTGAACATTGAGAACTAGACCTGGGTCCTTTGCAAGAGCAGCAAGTGCTCTTAACCACTGAGCCACCTCTCCAGCCCCCAGGTCAGTATTATAAAAAAAAAAAAAAAACACTTTAAAAGCTTAGATAATTTGGCTATGTAAATCTTTAATTCCAGCCCTTGGAAGCAGAGGAAAGCTGATCTAGTTTGAGGCCAGCCTGGTCTACAGAGCAAGTTCCAGGACTATTAGGAGTACCCAGAAAAATCCTGCCCCCCCAAAAAAGTAGAGAAGGAGAGAGGGGGGGGGAGGGAGAGAGAGAGAGGCTGGAGAGATGGCTTAGCAGTTAAGAGCACTAGCTGCTCTTCCAGAGGTCTTGAGTTCAATTCCAAGCAACCACATGATGGCTCACAACCATCTGTAATGGGATCTGATGCCCTCTTCTGGTGTGTCTGAAAACAGCTACAGCATACTCATATATATAAAATAAATAATTAAAAAAAAATGAAAATCACTGAGCTCAGATGGATGGGCTGATGACCAAGGTTTGGAGACTGAATCCTGCTTTTGCAGATGACTCCAGTTCAATTCCTAACACCCACCTCAGGTGACTCAAGTAACTCCAGCTCTGAGAGATTCAGTGCCCTAGGCCTCTTTGGGCCCCTGCACTCATGTGTACACAGCCACACATACAATTTAAAATAGAAAAGTTTTTAAAAGATTTATTCATGCATAGGACTGTTTTGTCTGCATGTCTGTCTGTGCATCCTGTGTGTCTCGTGCCTGTGGAGGCCAGAAGAGGAAGTCAGATCCCCTGGAACTGGAGTCGCAGTGGATGTGACCCAGCCAGTGTTGCAAATCAACAGATTTCCTGCAAGAGCAGCAGGTGCTAAGTGCTCTCCAATGAACCAGCTCTGCAGTCAGTCACTGAGCCAGGAGACAGCATGCTCTTTCTAAAAGCGTAACCTACCTTCAGCAAATTCCAGGAGGTGCTGTTTCCAGGGCAGGAAATAAAAAAGTCTTGTTTTAAAATTAAAACAAGAGCCGGGCGTGGTGGCGCACGCCTATAATCCCAGCACTCGGGAGGCAGAGGCAGGCAGATTTCTGAGTTCGAGGCCAGCCTGGTCTACAAAGTGAGCTCCAGGACAGCCAGGGCTATACAGAGAAACCCTGTCTTGAAAAAAAAAAAATTAAAACAAGACTTAGAGGAGGCCTTTGCTCCTACAGGATTTAGACAGGGCATCTAAGAGGCTCTGCTTGGGCACTGAGTCTCCTCTTTGGAGAAGTCAGGGCCAGCCTCCTGATCCTGACCCACCAACAGCCTCCAGGTGTCAGGAGGGAAGGCAGAGATCACCTGAATGCTGATTCAGTGACCCTCATAATATATACTGTAGCTGTCTTCAGACACACCAGAAGAGGGCATCAGATCCCATTACAGATGGTTGTGAGCCACCATGTGGTTCCTGGGAATTGAACTCAGTGCTCTTATCCGTTGAGCCATCTCTCCAGCCCCCCTTCTGCTCTATTTTTAAAAAAAGATTTATTTACTTATTTTATGTGTATGAGTGCTCAATCTGCATGTACACCTACATGCCAGAAGAGGGCATCAGATCCCATTATAGATGGTTGTGAACCACCATGTAGTTGCTGGAAATTGAACTCAGGACCCTTGGAAGAGCAGCCAGGACTCTTAGCCACTGAGCCATCTTTCCAACCCCAACCTTCCACTATTAAATGACCACACATGCATCTGATGTAGAAGCTCCTTAGAAGATTTCCAGCCCCTCCTCCAACCTCAGGTAGAGCCTAGGGAGTTCCCAGGGGCAGCCTGGAAGGGGACAATCTCAGGGCCAGGTCAAGCCTTCCAGCCCTGCAGCTGAAGCACACTTGCTGGGACTGATCTGCTTTCCTCCTGCCCACTTCCTGCCCACTGTTTCCATCAGCTTTCCTGTGCAGCCTGGCAGCCCTCTGCTGGGGAGTCAGACCTTACAAAGCTCTTGGAATAGCAAAAGGGAAGCTGAGCTGGGTGGGCCTGCTGGTGCATACCATCTGACAGCCCAGCTGAAGCATAAGGATCTCAAGTTCAAGACCAGCCTAGGCAACTGACTAAAGCCTTGCTTCAGAATAAAAAGTAAAAAGAGCCGGGCATGGTGGCGCACGCCTTTAATCCCAGCACTCGGGAGGCAGAGGCAGGCGGATTTCTGAGTTCGAGGCTAGCCTGGTCTACAAAGTGAGTTCCAAGACAGCCAGGGCTATACAGAGAAACCCTGTCTCAAAAAAAAAAAAAAAAAAGTAAAAAGAGGCCTGGGTGGCATCTGGAGATACAGCTCCGTTGGTAAAACGGTTGCATAGCAAGCATGAAGCTCTGGGGCTGATTCTGAACACTACATGAACTGGGTATGAGAGCACACACCTGTCACCCCAGGCAACCTTGAACTTCTGATCCTCCTGGCTTCACTTCTTGTGGCTATATAATGAGTTTGATGCTAGCCTGGGCTACATAAGACCTTGTCTTAATTTAAAAGGATGGGGGACATTGATGGGGACACAGCTCAGTGATAGAGGGCCTGTCTGTAAGGCACAAGACCCTAGGTTCAATGCCCACTATTGAAAACAAAACAAATGAAACAAAACAAAACAGTAGGAGCTAGAAAGATGGTTCAGTGGGTAAGAGCTTGCTGTGGGCTAGAGAGATGGCTTCGTGGTTAAGAGCACTGACTGCTCTTCTGAAGGTCCTGAGTTCAATTCACATAGTGACTCACAACCATCTGTAATGGGGTCTGATGCCCTCTTCTGGTATATCTCAAGAGAGCAATGATGAATACATAAAATAAATAAATCTGAAGAGAGAGAGAGAGAGAGAGAGAGAGAGAGAGAGAGAGAGAGAACCTGCTGCTCCTGCAGAGGACCCTAGTTCAGTTCCCAGCACCCACATTAGGCAACTTACAATTGCTTGCAACTCCAGTTCCAGGAGATCTGATATTCTCCTCTGGCCTCTTTTGGGCACCTGCACTTACACATGCAAGCACACACTCACAAAATTCCCCCCTGCCCCATACACGTAGTTTTTAAAAAAATAAAATCTTAGGGAAAAAAAACAAACATAGGGGCTAGAGAGCTGGCTCTGCAGTTAAAAGCACTGGCTGCTCTTCAGAGGACGTGGGTTCAAGTCTCAGCACTCACATGGCAGCTTACAACCTTCTGTAACTCCAGTTCCAGGGGATTCAGCACCTGTCTTCCTAGGACAGTCGGCACACATATGGTACAAAGACATATGCATTCACATTAGAAAAAATAATAAAATAAGGGAAAGAAGGCCCCTACTTGGGAGAACACCTTTGTAGACTATACATGGCCACAATGTAAGTCAGAGAGAAATGATCCTTTTCACTGTGTGTCCTCTGGGCCAGGCAAATGCCAAGAGATCTGGATGCACTATTTCATTCAGTCCTGAAGGGAACCCCAGGAAATGCCACAGATGAAGAAAGTGAATCGCTTATGGACCTGGTGGATAAAAGTGCACAGTTGGGCACAGTGCTGCGTACAAGCTCCTATAGCCAGTCCCATGGCCACAGCCAGCAGAGCTGAGTGCCTCTCAGGAAGGCCCCTACTCACAATTTCTTGTTTTAGCGATAAAGCTTTTGTGTCGGTGTGAGCTTCTGAGTCCCCCACAGCAGTCTAATCACCTGCTTGGAGACCTCTTCAGGGATGAGTTAGGAGCTGATGAGTCCAGCCTGGGGTCTTGCTAGAACCCATTGGAAGCTGCAGACCTGTGATTTCACGGCCTCCCCTTCACGGCCTCCCCTTTGGAAGTACTGGTTTGAGATCAAAGCAAATGAGGAAGCTACTCCTTCTTTGGCTCTTGCAATTGCAATACCCATAGGCAATGGCACTTTTAACTCAGACTTAATCTGTCCTGACCCTAAGCTGTCCCAGTGGAGAATCTAATAGTAGTTTAGGGGTTGGGACAAGGAGAAGAACTAGGTCTTATCTTTCTCCCAGCCCCTCTGTTGACCTTCCCAGCTTGCTTGCATAGTAGAAATGCTTTCTCCTCCAGGGATTCAGCTTCCAGGTCAGGTCCAAGGCAGTGGCCAGCAGCAGTGGTCTCCCTCCAGACTGAATCAGTCACATTCCAAAGGTACAAAGGCAGGGACACACCTGAGGCAGCCTGGGGCTTCAGTCTTCCTCTGCTATCTGCAGCCTCAATCTCCTTCCTTTTGCCTCCTCTTATCTGCCAGACTAAGCTTTGAGTTTCCTTCCCAGAGACTCCTCTGCCACTGAACATACAGAAAACCACTGGTGCTGGAGACTCCACAAGCTTCTTTTTTAAGATTTATTTATTATATGTAAGTACACTGTAGCTGTCTTCAGACACTCCAGAAGACAGAGTCAGATCTCGTTACAGATGGTTATGAGCCACCATGTGGTTGCTGGGATTTGAACTCCGGACCTTTGGAAGAGTAGTCGGGTGCCCTTACCCACTGAGCCATCTCACCAGCCCTCCACGAGCTTCTTGAATGACCGGCTTTCAACATCATTAATATAGGTGAGCTTGAAGGTTGTTTGTTTAAGATTTATTTATGTATGTGAGTACACTGTAGCTGTCTTCACACACATCAGAAGAGGATATCAGATCCCATTATAGACACTTCTGAGCTACCATGTGGTTGCTGGGAATTGAACTCCAGAACTCTGAAAGAGCAGCCAGTATTCTTTTTATTTGTTTTGTTTTTTGTTTTTGTTTTTGTTCAGAGTGGAACTCACTCTGTTTCAGGACAGCCAAGGTTACACAGAGAAACCCTGTCTTGAAAAACCAAAAAAACAAAAACAAAATACACAAACGCATGAATAAAATAGAGAGGACTGCTGCTGTAGCTCACTTGGTAGAGGTCCTGCCTAGAGCTTATGAAACCTTGGATTTGATCTTCGGCACCACATACACCAGGCAAAGTGGTACACACCTGTCAGGTTAGCATTTGGGAAGTGGAGGCGGTAGAATTGTTAAGTTCAACGCTGTCTTAGTCAGGGTTTCTATTCCTGCACAAACATCATGACCAAGAAGCAAGTTGGGGAGGAAAGGGTTTATTCGGCTTACACTTCCATACTGCTGTTCATCACCAAAGGAAGTCAGGACTGGAACTCAAGCAGGTCAGGAAGCAGGAGCTGATGCAGAGGCCATGGAGGGACGTTCTTTACTGGCTTGCTTCCCCTGGCTTGCTCAGCCTGCTCTCTTATAGAATCAAGACTACCAGCCCAGAGATGGTCCCACCCACAAGGGGCCTTTGCCCCTTGATCACTAATTGAGAAAATGCCTTACAGTTGGATCTCATGGAGGCACTTCCCCAACTGAAGCTCCTTTCTCTGTGGTAACTCCGGCTGTGTCAAGTTGACACAAAACTAGCCAGTACACACGCCATCCTAGGTTACACGGCCAGTACAAGCCACCCAAAGAAGCATGATGTTATACCAACATATAAAACAGGGGCTGGAGAGGTGGCTCAGAGGTTAAGGGCACTGACTGCTCTTCCAAAGGTCCTGAGTTCAAATCCCAGCAACCACATGGTGGCTCACAACTATTTGTAACAAGATCTGACTCCTTCTTCTGAAGTGTCTGAAGACACAGCTACAGTGTACTTACATATAATAAATAAATCTTTAAAAAACAAAACAAAAACAAACACACAAAAAACCACAAAGGAGAACAGGGTTTGTTCTTTTAAGAGGACCTGGGGTTCAATTCCCAGCACCTACATGTCAGCTGACATCTCGCTGAAACTCCAGTTCCAGGGAATCCGACATCTCCTCAGGCACTGCCCTTGCGTGGTGTACAAACACGTGCAGCAAAGCTTCCATATACCTGAGCAACCAAAGCACAACCAAAGCAAGCTTGGCCTGGAGGCTCACACACTTTTAGTCCCAGCACCCAGGAGGCACAGGCAGGTGGGTCTCTATGAGTCTGGGGCCAGCTTAGGGCACAAGAGAGTCTGTCTACTTTTGTGTGTGCTTAAGATTTTTTTTTGTTTGTTTTTCAAGACAGGGTTGTTCTGTGTAGCCCTGGCTGTCCTGGAACTCACTCTGTAGACCAGGCTGGCCTCGAACTCAGAAATCCGCCTGCCTCTACCTCCCGAGTGCTGGGATTAAAGGCGTGCGCCACCACACCCGGCAAGATTTATTATTTTTACGTATGGATTTTTTTTTCCTGCTTTGTGTGACTACTTGAGTTTCTGGTACCAGAGGAGGCTAGAGGACAGTATTGGATCCTCTGGAACTGGAGTTACAAAGTTGTGAGCGGCCATGTGAGTGTAGGGAACTGAACTCGGGTCCTCTGCAACAGCAGCAAGTGCCTGTAACCTCGAAGCCATCTCTCCAAAACTGAAAACAACTTTAAAAGGAAACTCTGATATCTTCACAATTCCTTCCTGTAGCAGTCAGTGATTCATTCCTTCCTAAATTCACTCTATCAGTAGACTGCAGTTCCTGCATCTGCTGATTGGCACAGGCCAGTCCTCTAAGACTTGATGATGTAGGACATTTGGAACCAGGTATGGTAGCAAACGCAGGCAATTCCAGCAGCCCCAAGGCTGAGGCAGAAGAGATTCATATTCAAGGACCTCCTGAGGGTTAGGCTAGCTTCAGTGACTCTACTTCTTAAAAAGGGAGGAGGGAGAAACGGGACCCTTGCTACAAGGTTTGATGTTACAGACTCAAGGCTGGATGTTACAGACTCCGTGATATGGTGAGAGAGAGACAGAGAGTGATAAGCAGTGGTGGGAAGATCTGATCATTATCTCCAGCACTGCAAAGAAAAACCACAGAGGATAGCGAGATGGCTCGGTCAATAAGGGTGCTTGCTGCTAAGCCTGTGTGTGTGTGTGTGTGTGTGTGTGTGTACTTGTCTAGAGGCTGGACGTCAACCTCAGGTGTATTTTATACACGTATCTATCATATATACGGGGCATGTGTGGATACATGCCATGGCAGAGGTATGGGAGAACAGAGTGTGGGGCTCAGCTCTCTCCTTCCACTACTTGGGTTCCAGACAGTGAAGTCAGGTCTTCCAGCTCAGCAGCAGGCACCTTCTCCTTACCATCCCGCCGGCCCCAGCTTATTTTCTGGGTCTCTCGATGACCTGGAGCTTGCCAAGAAGGCTAGACTGCCCAGACAGCAAGCCCTCAGGACCTATCTGTCTTTACCTCCACAGTGTAGAGATCCCAAGTGCTACCAACTCTCTCTGATCCAGGTCCCTAGCCCTCTCATCCCATCTTTCTCACCAGGGAGTTCATGACTCTTCTTTTGTGTAGCCTTGAACCTCTTGGGGGCTCGAAAGGCAATCCTGCCTCCTCCATTCCTGGTATTACATTCTTTTTTTTTTTTTTTTTTTTTAAAGATTTATTTATTTATTATATGTAAGTACACTGTAGCTGTCTTCAGACACTCCAGAAGAGGGCGCCAGATCTCGTTACGGATGGTTGTGAGCCACCATGTGGTTGCTGGGATTTGAACTCTGGACCTTCGGAAGAGCAGTCGGGTGCTCTTACCCACTGAGCCATCTCACCAGCCCTGGTATTACATTCTTATAGATTTTGCATTTATTCACTTTGATGTGATATGAATGGGTGCTTTGCCTGCATGCACGTGGACCACAGGCATTCCTGGTGTTTTGAGGCTAGACAGCGGTAGATCCCCTGAAACTGAAACTGCAGATGGCTGTGAGCTGCTCTGTCAGGGCTGGGAATCACTCGTGTGAGTGAAGTGTTCCTCTAAAGAGCAGACAGAACTCTTTTTTTTTTTTTCTTTGAGACAGGGTTTCTCTGTGTAGCCCTGCCTGTCCTGGAACTCACTCTGTAGAACAGGCTGGCCTCAAACTCAGAAATCTGCCTGCCTCTGCCTCCCAAGTGCTGGGATTAAAGGCATGCACCACCACAGCCCGGCAAACAGAACTCTTAACCAGCCAGCCATCCCTCTAGCCCTAGTGTCCCCACCACTTCCCCACTCCCACTCTTCTTCTCTCCCTCCCTAAAGCTACTTTTACCTGACTGCATACCCTGGAGAGGTGACAGCTCTTTCCAGACAATAAAAGCATCTCCCAGAAGAAGATATCCATGATGGCTGTCTTAGTCAGGGTTTCTATTCCTGTACAACATCATGACCAAGAAGCAAGTTGGGGAGGAAAGGGTTTATTCAGCTTACATTTCCACATTGCTGTTCATCACTGAAGAAGTCAGGACTGGGACTCAAGCAGGTCAGGGTGCAGGAGCTGATGCAGAGGCCATGGAGGGATGTTCTTTACTGCCTTGCTTCCCCTGGCTTGCTCAGCCTGCTCTCTTATAGAACGCAAGACTACCAGCCCAGAGATGGTCCCACCCACAAGGGGCCTTTCCCCCTTGATCACTAATTGAGAAAATGCCTTACAGTTGGATCTCATGGAGGCATTTCCTCAATTGAAGCTCCTTTCTCTGTGATAACTCCAGCTGTGTCAAGTTGACACAAAACTAGCCAGTACAATGGCTTAGCCACACCCTTATTCTGTGTAGGGTGCCCTTTACTGGGACAGGTCCACAGAAGCAGTGCCTGCTCATCTTTCATCTCTGGGGATAGGTCAATCTCTGCCCCTAGCCCTAGCATTGAGGGTAGTAAGGGAGGACTAGAGGGTCTCTCTCTGGTTGAGGTCATCTAAGTCTGGTCTCCACACCAGGTTCAGGCAGTGATGTCAGCCATCAGTATCAATCCTGGACGATATCTACCTATAAAGCTATGTGACCTCAGGCGACTAACTTAATCTTCCTGAGCCTGATTTCCTTCCAGATAACAAGAGAGAGCACCCACTTTCAGCTGTCTTGATAAAACAAAACAAAAACCAAACAAACCAAAACCCATAAAACACTTATCACCTGCTCAAAACAATAAGCCATTGCATCGTAAGTCCATTCTTTTTCTGCACTCCAGCCACACCAGGCAGCACTTTCGACCAAATGCATTCAGGTAGTCTGTTTTCCTGCTTCCTTCGGGTCTTTTTGGACAGGATTTCATGTGGTTCACGTTGCCCTCAAAATCGCTACACAGCGGAGACTGACCTTGAATCCTGGTGCTCCTGCCTCTACGTTCTAGAGAGCTGGTTTTACAGGTACGCGCGTGGCCAGCCTTGGTTTTATGTGATGCTGGGCAGTACTTTACTACTGAGCTACATCTCTAAGCTCCTTCCTTAAGTCACCTTCTCAGCTACTCTTCCGTTTCTGTCTTGTTTCTGCCAGCCTACTGGTTGTATTTTCTTGGGCGGTGGTCCATTGGAACTGGAACCAAAGCCCCAGGGCTGCTCTACTTTTTACGCTGGAGCCGAAAGAAGGAATCCCTATGGCCTCTCCTGCAAGTGAGACTTGCGTGAGGGGGGCGGACAGGGACAACGGGACAAAGCTTCTCCAAACCTACGGACTGCCGCGAGCTCCTCCCCGCGACAGGCAGTGGAGAACACACACGAGGTCAGCTCCGGGGCGCTCCCGGCCGGAAGGAGGCCGGGAGGGGCGGGACGCCCGAGGCTAGCCACGCCCCCAGCTGCAGGCTCTCTGTGTGTGGGCGGAGCCAGCAGGGCTGGGATACGCTAGCACTTCCGCGCCCAGTCGCCTCATTCATATTTATGAGCCGGTGGGGGCGGGGCCCGGCTCGCTCTAAGTGCCCCGCCCCCGGCCTGGGATCCCGCCTCGGCGGAGGCTCCAGCCCCAGCGGGGCGCCCCCGGCTTCCGCTTTGGGGAGGGAGTTTCCACTTGGTCACGACTCAAAAATGTGTCGCGGCCGCTCCTCCCTGCCCCAGGGTGTGTCTGTGGGGTCTCCTCCTTGCGAGGGAAGGAGCAAAGAGGCTAAGGAAAGGTTGCACCTCTCCCCTGGGAAAGGACAGAGAAAACGCTGGGCAGACCCGCTGCTAGCCGTGTTAGTGCCTGTAATTAGTCTTTTCTTTTTTCAGGAGAGGGGTTTCAAACTCAGTACCTCAAGCATGCTAGACCAGCATTCTACAACTGAGCTAGACCTTTGGTTGTATTTTCCTTTCTTGTCAGGCCCCGTACCCGCTATATGAACTACCTTTTAAACCTCCCAACAAGAAATCAACAATTAAATTTTAAAACTTCACTATTTCACTGATATACAGCGTTCTCACACAAGAAGCTCAAGGACCGCTGAGATTTGATGAGACAACACAGTGGCCCTCCAGGTAGCTGGTGCTTGACCTCCTCGCATCCCTTCATAACCAAGGCTTTCAGTAAGGCCCTCCTGCTTTGCTGTGTGCAGCCAAGGGGCAACTTGTCTCAGTGTTCAAGTCCCAGGGAAGCCAAAGCACCAAGGTTTCTTATGCAAGGACAGACTTCTTAGGCAAAATAAAAAGACAGGCGCTGGGGGCAGCCAGACATTCCAACCGGCTGTCACTTCAGTGTGCCAGCTCAGTAACTGCATGGGCTGCATGTCCACGAAGCCAGACTGCTGAAAGATCCCAGCCAGGGTCTTTTCTAGGGTGGAGTAGCCACTGTGGATAGCCCTACTTGCTGTGTTATTCTCCCCTTGGAGCATCCAGGGCCTTTAGTGAGAGTGTGTTCTGAGTCTACCAGACTTAGCCAGGGGTTAAGGGTATGTGTCCTGGACATTTTCTCCTTGGTCCTACAGGCACTGTATAGTCAGGCCCAGGGTAGGTCTTAATTCTTATTCTAGGCCTGCTTTTTTTCTCCCGGATAATGGTATGAGGAACAGCCAGGGCCACTTCCAGAATAAACACCCCACCCATAGGCAGCACCAGCCCTGCAGACTCAGCAGGGCCAGCAGCAACCAACAAATTGCTGGAGTGTTGCTCACTGCTCACAGTGCCCATTCCAGAAGGTTAATCAGTCATCTGCCCTGTTCCTCCTATCACCCCTTCTACCTAGGCCTTGCCAACATGGCTTGTAGCATTAAGAACAAGAGAAACCATTTGTTTCCTTATCTTTTCCAGCTGCACCTGTGGAAGTCTTTCCATGAGCTTTCAGCTGAGCCTCCTGTAGCCCCAAGGAATCCCAGGAGACTGCTGGTCCACAGGTGGGGAGTGAGGCTTAGAGAGGCAGGGTTTTGCTACAGGCAGGAAGTCAGAATTCTTTCTATCTATCTATCTATCTATCTATCTATCTATCTGTCTGTCTGTCTGTCTGTCTGTCTGTCTGTCTGTCTGTCTGTCTGTCATCTTTTTCTCCACCACTGCCTGGCTGTTTTTCCAGCCTAAGGTCTCAAGCTTACAGAGATCTACCTGTTTGTGAGTGTTAATATTAAAGGTCCATGCCACTACACCTGGCTTTGCACCATAAGCCTAAATGCTCATTCTTATTTATGTTCATTTTTATTATTCAGCTCATGTGTATTTTATCATGGGTTTTATCTACTTGTATGTATGTGCACCATGTGCATGCTTGGTGCCCTGGAACTGGAGTTGGGCTACATCAAGTGGGTGCCGGGTTTAGACCCCAGAACTTCTGTAAGAGCACCAAGTCATCTTAACTACCGAGCCAGCATCTCTCAAGCACCTATGTCATTTCTGTTGTTGTTTTTGTGTTTTGGGTTTTTGTTTGTTTGTTTGTTTGTTAAGACAGGGTTTCTCTGTGTAACAAGCCTGTGCTGGACTTGCTTTGTAGACCAGGCTGGCTTCAAACTCACAAAGATTTTTTTTTTTTTTTTTTTTTTAGTATAGAATAGAGTTTATTAAGGGCATGAGGAGGGGAGTTAAGAGGGTAGTAGAGGCAGAGAAAGGCAGAGAAAGAGAGTAGAGTAGAGGCCAGCCATGAGCACAGGGAGGGAGAGAGGAGGGAAGGGAATGGGGAGAGAGGGGAGGGGAAGCAGCAAGAGACGAGCAAGATTAAATAAATCATTAATTTTTTTGTTGTTGTTGGTTTTTTTTTTTTTTTTGAGACAGGGTTTCTCTGTGTAGCCCTGGCTGTCCTGGAACTCACTCTGTGGACCAGGCTGGCCTCGAACTCAGAAATCCACCTGCCTCTGCCTCCCAAGTGCTAGGATTAAAGGCATGCGCCACCACGCCCGGCTAATTTTTTAAAAAAGATTTTTTATTTATTTTATGTGTGAGTACATTGTTGCTGTCTTCAGACATGACATCAGATCCCATTATAGATGGTTGTGAGCCACCATGTGGTTGATGGGAATTGAACTCAGGGCCCTGGAAGAGCAGCCAGTGCTCTTAACCGCTGAGCCATCTCTCCAGCCCCCTAATTTTTAAGACAGGATTTTATACATGCCAGGCTGGCTCAAAATTATTGTGTAGCCTAGTATGACCTGAACTTCTGACCTGGATGCCTCTACACCAACATTTCAATTCTTTTAGGTGATGCTGGGCATGGATTGGGTCTTCCCAATGCTAGGAAAATGCATTACCTGTGAGCTCCACTCCTAGTTCAAGGTTCCCTGATGTTGCTTTGTACCATTTACACTCGGCTTCCAGCTCAGAAAAGACAGAATCTTCCCTATGCCTCTGATGTCTCTATGGCCCTAACCCTGGATGTTAACTGAAGAACCCAGTCATTAAACTCCTATGTGGTACAGGACGCTCTCTGAGGTCCTGTGAGCATGAGCAGTAATCCTTTGGGGATATGAGAGGTAAGAGGTTCCTCTAGACTCAGTGATCTCCTTAAAGCCTTGGTGGGGCTGCCTATCTTAGCACATACAGTTAGCCTTCAATAAACAGCAAACGGACACATAATAATTTAATAACCAGTCAGGTACAGTGTCACAAGCCTTTGATCTCAGCACTTGGGAGGTTGAGACAGATCTCTGTGAGTTTTTTTTATTTTTTTGTAAAAATTAATTTATTTACCAAAAACAAACAAACAATACAAGACAGATGGTGGTAGCACATACCCTTAATCTGGGGTCTCAGAGTTGGAGGCCAGCCTGGTCTATAGAGCAAGTTATAGCACAGTCAAGGATACACAGAAAAACCCTGTCTCAAAAAATATATATATTCATTTTTTAAATGCATGAACGTTTTGCTTATATGAATGTATACCACATGAATGCCCAGTGCCTGTGGAAGTCAGAAGGACATTGGATTCTCTGCAACTGGAGTTACAGGTGTTTGTGAGCCATATGTGGGTGCTGGGAACTGAACCTAGGTTCTCTTCAAGAGCAAGGAGTACTTACTTAACCTGAGTCATCTCCCCAGACCTCTCTGAATTCAAGACCAGCCTGGTCTATAAAACAAGTCCATATCAGCTAGGGTCACAGAGTGAGACCCTGTTTTAAAAACTAACATGCAAACAAATAAACAAACAAAAAGATCTTAATAAGCATTTTTTGAATGGATGTGGGCTGAAGACATATTCAACACATGGTTTCCTTGCTGTGCTTGTTCTTGGTGGATGCTAACACGTACTGTCCCACTGAGCCAAACCCCCAGTTCAATACATGTTTACCAGTAAAAGATTAGGACACCAAATTCATCCTTCTGACATACCACCCAGTCATAGTTTGGAGGCATTTACTCCTCCTGCGAAGGGGAAAGCACATGAATCCTACCTGGGGGCTTACCATCTACTAGGAGACAACCCTCCTTCCATGTCCTTGGCACAAGAGGAAGGACGCCTCTTTAGAGAAGGGCTCTGAGAGAGGAGAGGGCCACTACCAAGACACTAAGATTAGAGAGGATCTTTACTCATTGTTTATCATGAAGAACTCCAAAAACACTGTCCTGACCTCTACAGTTCCTTCCCTACCTTTCCCAGTACCTGATGTCCTAGGGAGGCAGTAGGTTTCAAGTGCATACTTTGGAATCAAACCACTGAGACTGCAACCTGAACTATGCCTACTAACTTTTCTTTTTTTTTTTAATTTTTTTTTTTTTTTTTTTTTTTTTTTTGGTTTTTTGAGACAGGGTTTATCTGTATAGTTCTGGCTGTCCTGGAACTCACTCTTTAGACCAGGCTGGCCTCAAACTCAGAAATCTGCCTGCCTCTGCCTCTGCTGGGATTAAAGGCATGTGCCACCACAGCTGGCTGCCTCCTACTAACTTATAAAACCTCGTTATCAATGAAGGTTGAGGTGGAGTGGGGGGGGGAGTTGGGGGGGCACACCTTTAACTCCAACACTAGTGAAGCAGAGGCAGGCCCATCTTTGAGGCCAGCTACACAGAGACCCTATGTTGAAAAACAAAACAAGCAACCACAACAAAACCATTGGCTATGTCAATGGCCCTTTGCCTCAGTTTCCACTTCTGTAAAATGGGAATAATGGGACTTAACTCTTGAAGTTGTTGGGAATACAGTGAAGAATGTAGAGAGAATAGTATAGAGATAGAAGTGGTCTCTGTGAGGATGGGTGTTTGGGATAGAATCTTGTATCCCCAGCCAGCTTTAAAATCCAGGTACTCCTAGCTCACTGACGGAGGACCAGACTTGTTATGTAAACCAGGCTGGCTTCGAACACATTATTTTTTAAATGCTGATAAAGATAAAGATCTCGCTTTATACATAGCCCAGGTGGCCCTGGAATTCACTATGTAATTCAGGCCAACCTCCAACTTGTGGTGGTCCTCTCAAGTGCTGGGATTTCAGGCTTCTGTGTTTAATCTTGTTGGTTTTGCAGAAAACATCCAAATTTTGTTTACTTTTTTCTCTGTCAGTAGTTACGAGAACACCAGCTAGGTTGTGAAACTGGACCAGGCTTGACATCCAAGGGACCACTTGCCTAGTTTATAGTAAGTGTGCCTCCATGTTCCCAGATTGCAGTGAGGAGGGGTCATTAGTATTTACCACCCAGCCTTGGATTCCCGAGTCTGAATTCTCCCTGGGAACAAAACAAAGAAAAACATTCTGAAGTTTCTTAGGCTCAAGTCTTCCTCAACTGGGGTTGTTGGCTTTTTGTCGCTAAAATTACACAGCGCCTGGCATCCCACAATGATACTTTTCCCCTGTTATCAGGGACTGAACCTAGGACCACGTGCTTAACAACTTTAGCTATGCCCTTAGCTCCTCAATAAGCTTTTTAAATTTTTTTTCCTTTTTCTAAACAGATTTATACTAACTAGTAAACCAGTTTCACACTACCGATGTGCCTCAGTACCTGTAGTCAGCTTAGGTGAGATACTGCACTAGGGCTGGGTTAACAGAATAACTAAATTGCAGATTCAAGATGCCGGGAGAGGGCGCTTTGCAGTCCCTCGCCTCAGACTCTAGTGATGTTCGGCTAGTGAACCAGAGAGTCGGCCCTTAACAGCCTCTTCCTGTTAGCAAGCTTTAGGTCCCAGAGCTGGCCTTCCCCGGGTCCATCTGCCAGCTAATATTTAACCCGGCAGCACTGCGACATTATCCACACAGGGGAAATGGGAGTGGGGGGGCATTATCCCCGCCTTACTCCTGGTGAACCGACCTTCCTAAATCCCTTTCATGTATTAAAAGATCATAAGAACCTAATATGTGTCTTCGTTCAAACCGAAGCACCCATCATGACTACATAATCAGTTAAGAGCACTGACTACGTATCCATTTGATCACCACATCAGGAGCACCAATTATGTGCCTACCTTCACACCAGACCAGGAGCGTGTGCCAAGAGCAGTGCCTGGGGATGGGGATGCCCCATGATCAAGACTCATGTCTTGATGTGGCTCTGGCGCAGACCGAGGCATCAAATGCCGAATAATAACAGATTTCTCCAACCCGGAGTCAGCACTTCACCTACTGGTGATGCTGACTTTGAAGTGCCTTTTCGTTTCCTGAGTTCAAGTCCAACTTCGGATCAGGAGGGCTGTCTTTTTGAACTGAGATTTGTCACCAGACAGGTAAAAAGATATTAGGCGTGGACTCAAGACTCGCCCAAAGAAAACACTAAAGAACGCCAAGTCGGTGCTTCCCAGGAAAAGGTGGGAAACAGCTTGGCTGCGGTGTGCAAGCGTTACTGACTTAATCCACTTTTCAGTGACCAACTCATTGAACTTACTGACGCCAAGTGCGATGACCCCGGCGGCGCTCAGATTAGGGGACCCAGGTTGTCCAGGTGGCTGTCACCAAGATAACGAGATCCTGGATTGGTTGTGGCCAGGCCTTATGCTTATTTCACCAGGAGGGCAACTGAGGTTGAAGACAAGGCAAAGCTGGAAGAGAGAAGCGTGGCCTCGAACCTGTCGGAATTGAAAGGCCTTTGCCTGCGCGGTCCTGGATCTGGACTGGGCGGGGAAATCAGGGCCTTCGGAGAGGCATTTCTATCACCTCCGCAGCAGCCAAGGGCCGCGGGGGCCCTGGCCAAGGTGACCCCGCAGGGGAAGGCGAGGGTCCCCGCCCCTCGCCCGCTGCCGCCGCCTCCATCTTCCCGGTCCTTGGGGCTTTTCCTCCTGGCCGGTGCGCCCGCCCCTCTCCCAGGCTTCCCCAGGGGCGGGATATCTTACCCTGCCCCCCGCCCCCCAGGCCTTGTCCTAGCGCTGCCCTCGGGCTGGGGGGCGGGACCGCGGCAGGCGGGGGTGGGGTGGGGGAGTCGAGGAGGACGCGCGACTCTGCCGCGGCGGGGCTCCCTCCTTCGCTCCCCCTTCCCTCCGGTGCCCGCTCCTGCGGCCGTCCGCTCTCCTCCCCTCCCGGGGCCCAGCCTCCCCCCACCCCCACCCTCCACCCCCCGCGCACGCTCCGTCTGGCAGCTGGCGCTCCGGGCCTGGGGCCGCAGTAGTGAGAGGGGTTTGTAGGGAGGGCGGGAGCGAGCGAGCGAGCCGCGAGGGAGGGAGGGAGGGAGGGAGGGAGGGAGGCCGCCCCCCGCGCCCCTCCTCTTCGCCCTCCTCCAAGGCCGCCAGTCCCTCCTCCCACCCCCTCCCTCCTCTTCTCTCCTCCCTCCCTTGCAAAGACATCCCCGCACAGCCCGGCCGCCGCGGCCACCTTCCCTGCCCCAAGCTGCAGATGTGGCG
Source organism: Mus caroli (assembly GCF_978045245.1). Classification (NCBI taxonomy): domain Eukaryota; kingdom Metazoa; phylum Chordata; class Mammalia; order Rodentia; family Muridae; genus Mus; species Mus caroli. Next base: position 1,131,217 of record NW_028227272.1, read on the forward strand.
GAGCGGCCGGGTGCCGCGCGGCGCCAGGGGAGCCCGTGCCCCGTGAGCCTCGCGCCCCGGCCCCCGCCCGCCCCGGCCCTCCCCCTCGCCCGCTCCCCGCTGCCCCAGGACCGCCGGAACCCGCAGCCGGAGCCAGTCAGCCCGGCAGCCGAGGTAGGAAGCCCCCGGGCGTCGCGCCGGGAGGACGCGGGCTGGGCCAGGGACTTGCCTGGTGCGCGGGGCCGCGGAACCCGAGGGTCGCCTCCCCCTCCCGCGTCCGCGCCTTGCTCCGGGCCATTGTGAGCCCTCGCTGAGGCCCCTGCGCTCGCTGGTTTTGCGCTCTCCCTTTCTCACCGGCTCCCTGACTGGGTCCTTCGATCTCACCGTCTTTTTTATCTTTCCTTCCCTCCTTCTGTTTGGGGGCCGAGCTGAACTGTGGCCGGGCCCGGGGCGGGCGCAAACTTCACTGGGGAAGTTGGGCGTCTTCAGTAGGGGTGCTCTGCGAGGTGAGAGGGGGCCACCCGACTCCTGGGTATGAAGTTGTATGGGGCATCTGGCAGCCACCTTTGCTCACCGGTGAGCTTGGGTTATTTGGAAGGTACCCTCCCTTTCTGGGTAAAGTCCTGCTCTCACTACCCTTAACAAGCCTTGGGGGAGGCAGGGAGGAGGCCGTCCCTTGGTTCAGCACCAGGAGTTGGAATACTGTGTAGCGTTTGGTCCACTCCTGAAGGGTGGATGGAAGCAGGTGAGGGACCTGGCAGGATGGAGAGGGTGAGTGATTGCATCCTAAGGATGGGTCTGGAAAAGAGGTGACGAGGCAGGTGCATCCCCCTCCTACCAGGGTGATGCTTGCACCTCCCCGCAGGCCCCCTAGGATGGGGCTGGAATCCAGGCTGGCACCTGGACGCCTTGGCACACTGCCCTACCCAGTGGGGTACTCAGGCCACAGCAGGGCAGCATGCTGCCTGTCTGCCTACCCCGGAGGGCCCGCCCAGCCCAGCCAGAGGGTGGCGGGGAAGCACTGGTTGCAGGGAGTTGCCCAGCCCTGCCCTGGGGCCTGGGAAGCTGGAAGGGATGCTGGGAGGAGCCCTGGGCCCCCAGCCATCACAGCCCAAGATCTTGGCTCTAGAGGGAATGCTTGACACCAAGGGGGCAGTCAGGCTAGCCAGTGGCCCTACCAAGACATGAGCTCCCATGGGTCTGGCCAGGGCTAGGGCCTGCGTCTTGGGCTTTGGTGGCAGGCACCCTGCATGGCTGTCTCCCTGTTGTCCTGGCACCCAGGAAGAAAGGTGGAGTTGAGGCATGGCTAGGGAGACAACTGCTATCTTAGCTAGTTTTCTGAAGCCCCTAGGCTCAGGGAATGTAAAACTGTCCCCTTCAGTGTGCCCAGCTCCCCAGGCCCCGCTCTGGTGGCACAGTACCACAGCTGTCCCAGCCCCAGCCCACACATCCCTCTCTAGTGACCTCAGAGCCCTCTCTCTCTTTTCTTCCCTCTGGGCTCAGGCTGGGCCTCTCAGCTGGCCCTGGCTTGCACTGGGGGAGGGGTCTCCTAAGACACCCTTTGCTGAACTGCAGTCTACCTCATTTCAGGACCCAGTAATATGTCCCTGTCTGCCATCAGTCAAGCAGGAGGCAGTGCCAGGCTGTGGTTTTGTGGGGTGGGGAACCCTTGGAAGTAGCCCTGTGTCTTTAGCCTTTCCCCCCTCCCCCTTCTTTCCGGAGCTACCATTAGTGCTGACCCCCTGACCCCCTATGCCTGCCTGTCCTTCCCTGTCTGTGACCCCTGACCTTTGGTGTTAAATCCCTCCAGCTGGGTCTCTCCAGCCCCAGAGTGACCCTAGCCCAGGCCCCCTGGGGCAATCCAGCTCTTGGCTCTCTATGCGGGGACACCTGCCAGCCCTCCCTCCTAGATTGGGGGTGGGTGGGAAGCCAGACAATGAGTCACCCCACTTCCAGGCACTGCTGCTTTGGGGGTCACTGGCTGTTAAGGGACTTGCTGGATCCAGGACACAATCTGTGTGTAGGGCATATGGGGGAAAGCTCTTGGCCAAGAAATCCTTTTTTTGTGTCTTGGGTTCAAATCTTGGTACAACCATCAGCATTTGAGTGTTGCTTGACCTGACTCTTCCCCTGTCCAGGCCTCAGTTTCCTCATCTGTAAAACTTAGGGTCAGGCAAGGTGAGATAGCTGAGTCCTAAGATGAGGCTGGCCTGTGGGTGGGGGCAGGGAGAAAGGATATGTCCAACAAAAGCCAACTCTCAATTATCCGTGGGTGGAGCCAGCATGAATAACTGGATGCCACAGACATCCCAAAACCTCATTTTAAACAATAGTAGAAACCTCTTTCCGCAAAGCTTTTGTTTCTGAAAAACTCAGCTGCAAAAGGGAACTTGTAGTCATTTCTTCTTTAGCCCTCTTTGCTTAGTGTGAGTGTGAGTGAGGGGCTAGAGGGCAAATTGGACACAAGACAGACAAAAGTCTGCCAGGGCCACTTCTCAGGACCCGGAGGGAAGCTGGACCTCACCTCTGCATCTCAGGCTGTCCTCCAAGGCTGGCTCAGCCTTGGCCCTATGTAGTGGGAGGGTGCACTGGCCACCTAAATTGTTCCAGGGTCTGTGCTGGCTTTGGCGTGGAGGGAAGAATGTGGTTTTCCCATGCACATTTCCGTCTCCCCAGCTGGACTCTCCTGGAATCTGAATTTCCCACTTATGGGAGAGGGCGGTACCAGTGCTGGGCAGGGTTTGGGGCAATCCCAGAATGAGGGAGGAGAAGGGTAACAGCTGTGGCTGGGGGACCAGATGTTGAGGCTGGGGCCTGCAATTCTGCTCTTGGGGAGGCATTTGGGGTGCGCGCACGTGTGTGTGTGTGTGTGTGTGTGTGTGTGTGTGTGTGTGTGCACACGCGCGCGTGCATGTGCTGTGTTGCTCCTGGCTTGATCCCCCTTGGGCCTTGTACCCAGTTGGGAAATTTGGATTCCAGAGGAGAGACTCTCTCAGTCAGGGCTGAGTGAGCCTTTCCCAAGGCTATCCCTGAATCCCTTCACTGGTCACCAATGGTTGTCACTTGGAGGCCATCCTTACTGAGTGGGAGGGCCCTTTCTCTTTTCAAGGATGGTGGGGACCCTATGGCTGGTATGGATGTGTGCTAAGCAATGAGGTACCCTCTCTTATCGGACACAAGGGTCTCTGGGCGGAGACAGAGCATTTGGGTTCTCCAACCTCTGCCTAGAAGTCTCTTCCCTCAGGAGCTGTGGAGCATCCTCACACCAGCCTGAGTTAGAATCCAAGCAGCATATGGAAATTCACCTCTCAGGATAGCAGAGCCAGGTGATGGGCCAGTCATCCATCCCTGGTCCAGCCTGCTGCCAGGGGAGTGTGGACTGGGGCCCCAGCTAGGCCTGTGGGACAGTGTTTTTCTTAGGTGGCTGCAGTGGGCCCCACCCTGGAGAGTTCTAACACAACACACAAGCGTGGCCAGGTTGGGAACTGGGCATTTTCAACAAGCACCTCCACGGCTGTTCACAGGAACAGGATGGAGCCTGCTCTGCTAGTGGTAAGAGGCCATGTTTGCATGACTGTCTGCCTGCCCCCACCTCTATCTTCCACCCTCTCAGAGACAGCCCTCCTACTCACTCTGGCTAATAAAAATGGCACAAGTTCCCCAGTACGGTGTTGAGGGGTAGCGCTGATACCCTCCTAAAATTCCTCCCTGGGAAAACCCCAACCAACATGCCTTCCACTTGCCTGGCTAACTTGACAAAGGGTGTGTGTGTATCCTCACCTGAAATTGCCAAACTTGTGACTGAGACTCATTTATCCCAGTTTGATAGCGAGGAGACTGAGGCTCAGAATGGATAAGGGCCAGTGGGCATGTGGGCATGGGATGGGTATGCCAGCTAGTTTTCTAGTCTGGACATAGCTAGGGCCATGTGCCCTGAGCCCCTTGCTCAGTTTTCCTTTACAGCTGCCTCACCCTGCCTCTCTATGGGAGATGGGAGATGAGAGGTTAGACCTGGCCGTCCTCCCCATTTTTGCCCTGGGGCTTGGAGGCCATCCTCAGAAGGCCTCTAGAAACCTCACTTACATCTGGTTGGTCCCCTAGGAGTCCGGAGATTGAATCTGGGTGACCCTTCTGGCACTGCAGCTGGGACACCTTCCTCTAGGCATCTCCAGGCTGGGCAGACACAGCCCTTGACTGTGGCTGGTCATTCCACATCCCCCAGATTGGAGAGGGAGGTTCTAGTTAGCTGGTGGCTGGGCTGGGAGGGGCGTGAGGGTGGGAATGAGTCTGCTTCGGGAGCAGGGGCTTCCCATCTGCTCCAGATGCCCTCGGTGGGGGATGGGTAAATGGGCTGAGACTCCTCCAGTGCCAGGACTGGGGGTGAGTAAGGGGGACTCCTCGAGTTCTTTGTCTTGGGTGCCTGAGAGATTAGGTAGTATCCACCACAGGAAGGAGTCTGGGCCTCCAAGAGTGAAGTGTAGGTGCCCTAGCAGATGGCTAGGGGAGGGGCTCACATCTAGCCTTGGGTGTCTTCCTCCAGTGGGTAGAAACCCAGCAAAGGCCCTCAGCAGGAGGCTGCTGCGCCTCCTGTCTCAGCCTGGGCTGGGAGCCTGAGGGAAACAGCCCCTCCCGTTAGACAAGGGCTCTATGGGTTCACCATGCTCACTGTCCCCTTGAGGTCCCAGCAGTAAGGCTAGTGGGGGAAAGGGAGGCTCTGAGGTTTGGTGACTCTGAGGTTTGGTGGTCTCTGAATGAGGGGAGGGTAGAAGGGAGCTGGCATTTAGAAAACTCTCTGGTTCTGACCCACGAAATGCTACTTTAGCCTGGAACCTGACCAGTTCCACTCCTAATTCCCAACTCCACTGCCAGTATCTGTGGAAGACTCTGTCCTTTGCCTCCACTGCCCTCTGGATCTGACTGGCACATCCCAGCCTGCTCGAGCTAGTTCTCCCTTGAACCACACTTTTCAGAGCCTACTCGGCCAGGTTACAAAAGCTGTGCAGCCCCTCACTGAGAAAGGTATTGGACCTTTCCTCGTCCTCTTGTTCTGAAGTCCCTCCCTCCCTCCTGAGTGCCCCTAGCCATGTCACTGGGATACCTTACCCTGCTCAGTTCCACAGACCATGGGCCCTCAGGTCGTGGGTCAGGTCAGGTCTGGCAGGGCCCCATCTGGTGGGCATTTCCCTGTGATGATGCTTCTGGATTTGCTTTGTAGTCCAGAGTGTACCCACTAGGCAGAAAGGGATAACTGAGGAAAGAGGAGGGGTAGAGGCCAGGGATTATTCCATGTGCCCACTGGTGTGGCCTGGATCGGTGGGAATCCCAGGAGATGAATCTGAGGAGTGAGTCCTTCCCCACCGACCAGAAATGGGAATATTGTCCCGCCTCTCCGACCCTTGTTCAAGTCTGTACCTAGTCCCAGTGTGTAGGTTCCAAGTGTGTGTCCCAGACAGGAGGAAAAGAGTTCTGTGTCCTAGGTCCTGCTTCCAACATTGACCTTGGATGTCACTTTCCAGCCGTAGGGCACCTGCCACCTCACGTGGATTATAAACACAGTTGAATTCACTTATTCACTCACTCAACAAACATCCATCAGAGACCAAGTGTTTGGGAGAAGAGAAGGTCAGACACAACAGAGCCATGTGAGGAAACAGGTTTGGGTATTGTAGGGGTCCCTGCTCCCATCCCACTCCAGGGCAGCTCCATCCTGCTATAGGGGGAAACTAAAGCCAAAGACTTGCCTCATGCCAAGTCAAGACACATTGGTTTTCCAAACCCATAGCTCAGGGTCTTCACATCTCTGCTCAGTTCAGTTCAGTATGGAAAGAAGATTATTTTCTGGGTCAGCAGGAGCAGGGGAAAGGTCTGCTAGTGTGATCTTCCCTCTGTGTGTGTGTGTGTGTGTGTGTGTGTGTGTGTATGTAGAGGCCAGAAGTTAATCTTCAGTGTATTTCCTTGGAAGCTGATAATATTGTTTTTTGAGAGGTCTCTGATTAGCCTGGGACTCACCAGTTAGGCCGGCTGGAACCCCAGTGTTGCATTATAACAAGCATGTGTCATTAATGCTGGCTTTTTGGTTCTGAGGGTTGAGCTCAGGCCCTTACGCTTGCATAGCAAGCATTTTATCAACTGAGTCATCTCTCTAGCTTTGCGAATCCTTTCTCTTCCTCAGTGGGATTGGAGCTATCCTTTCTCTTCCTCAGTGGGATTGGAGCTGCCCAGGAGCCCCAGGCCTTGCCCACCTCAGGCCTTCCTTCTTGGTAGGAGGTCCTTATGCCCAGAGAAGGCTTGAGGCTGAAGGTCAGGCGGCAGGCAGCAGGACACAGGGCACAGCAAGGGCTAGGCACACTTAATGTGCTTGAGAGTTGGTGACATTGTGGTATTAGTGATGCGTTAACTTGGGTTTAGACCTAGGGCTGGTATGGCGGGCCCCATACCACTGCTGTTGGGCTTGGTGAGTGTCCTGCTGGATACTTGTTCAGGTGGCTTTTGAGGCCGGGGCTGAGAGGATATATCCCAGAAGACATGTCAGACAGAGGAGGGGCTTGGGGGAAGTGATAACTGCAGGAGAATATGGGTAGCTGTCTACTTGATAAGTAACCCTCAGGCTTTTGGGGAGGTAAGGATCCTACGAAAGGAGAGGCTAAGGAGAGGAGGCTCTGAGCCTGAGGGGCGGGTGATGCTCTTCTGTGTAGAGCACTCTATGGCTCCCCAGTGCCCCACAGCTTTAGGTCCAGTCTCTCTGAGAAGCCTCTCCCTTTGCTGCCTTGTCCTAGGCTGTTTGGGGGCCACACCTTGGGTCCTTGCTGCAACCTTAGGCTCAGGGAGACTACTTTGGAGAGAGGTGTTGAATCTCAACCAGTCTCCCTATTTACAAGCTGTGACCTTGACAGTGGACTGTAACTTAGAGATGGGGAGACCAGCACTTCATTCACAGGTGGCAGGGTAAGATGGGACATAGGAGGCCTGTAGGTTTGTCTCTGGCCAGGGAGGACTTGGTCCCCTTGTCCCCAGACTTTTTTTTTTTTTTTTTTGGTTTTCCGAGAGAGGGTTTTTCTGTGTAGCCCTGGCTGTCTTGGACCTCACTCTGTAGACCAGGCTGGCCCGGGACTCAGAAATCCGCCTGCCTCTGCCTCCCAAGTGCTGGGATCAAAGGCGTGCACCACCACCGCCCAGCTGTCCCCAGACTTCTTCGTCCCCTGGGCCACTTTGACTTTTCAGAGCAAATGTAGGCTTAAGGAAATGTGAGAAAGCCCAGAGTGGGAGAGGCTCAGAGAGAGGGCTATCTTCTTTTCTTGCTGTCCATTTTGAGACAGGATCTTACTGTGTCACCCACAGTGGCTTTGGGCTCACTCTATAGTCCAGAATTTGTAATCCCCCTGCCTCATCCTCCCAAGTACCTGGCAGTGTAGGCAGCTCCCAGGTTTGCTTTGTGTCCCCATGGCCTTATCAGATCTGCCCCTCCCAACCCTTAGCAGAGCTGTGTGCCCCTGACACTGCTTTCCGGCTGTAACTGAGCGACCTTCAGGCCCTGTTCCATCTGATTTATCCTGGACCCCAGCCGGTGCTGGAATGCATAAATGAAGTGGGAGGGAAGGGCCAAAGTCCAGAGCCTGCCTTCACCCCCTGCTGTTGGGTTGGCAGGTGTGGTTGTTCACAGTGGATGGCGGGTGTCTGTCCGGAGGAGGTGAGAGGGGGGTCACATGTGTGGAGCCTCCTGATGTGTTCATGAAATGGCTGGGCTTGGCTTGGGAAGTGAAGTTTTCTTGCTTTTGTGGATTGGTCGCCCATACTTATCTGGTCTCCTGAGTAGCAGCAGCACCATCCATTGACGCCAAGGGCAGGCCTCTGCTGCTGTGCACAAGGGTAAAACACACTCTGCTTGTCCACCGACACTGAAAGACTGGCCAGTGCCTGCGCTGGCCTCAGAGCACTGCACCCCTCCCAACCCCCCCAACAGCCACGCAGCAGCTTAGTGGGTTGGTTGGTTGTCTTAGTGGGTTGGTTAGTTGTCTTAGTGGGTTGGTTAGTTGTCTTAGTGGGTTGGTTGGTTGTCTTTTGGTGTTTGTGTAGCCTTGGCTGTCCTGGAACTTTGTAGACCAGGCTGGCCTGGAATTCACAGACATCAGCCTGCCTGCCTCTGCCTGCCAAGTGCTGGGATTAAAGGTGTGTGCCACCACCTCCTGGCTGGCTTTTTGTTTCTTGTGACAGAATCTCACTATGTTGCCCATGCTGACCATGAACTTCTGATCCCCCTGCCTCCACTTCCTGAGTGTTGGGGTTACAGGCCTTTGCCACCATGCCTGGTTTGTGCAGGGACAGAAATTGGAGCCTTGTGTTTGCTAGGCAAGCATGTTACCAGAAGAGCCCCTTACTCAGAACGGTTCTGCCTGTGCTCGATCTTGCTGGGTCTGTGCCTCTAACTGCCCACCCCTCCCAGGGATTGCAGTGGCCGGCCTTGCCCAGCCCTGCGTCCTTCCCTTCTCACCCAGCAGGCTGTGTGGGGGCTGCTTGGCCTGCTTGCCTCTGGCTGAGGCCCAGGTGCAGGCCCCATACCCTCCCCCCCAAAGCTGGGCAGACAGGAAAATACCAGACATAGTTGTGCAAAGGTGGCTGCAGGCGGGCAGGCAGCAGGAGGTGGGGGCCTGAGAAGGGGGCCCAGAACATTTGGAGGCCTCTGGACCAGACAGACCTTGCAGCTGGAGGGCCACATGTTTGCACGAGTGCTTGTGGGTGTCAGGGTTCTCAGGGCTCTGTTAACCCAACCTCCTGGTCTGGGACAAGGACAGGCCTATGGTGGGGCTGGTGAGGGGTGCAGAAGGAGTAAACCTCCTGGTCTTTAAGTTTCAGCTCTGGAAGACCTTGGTAGAGTCTCTGTGTAGGTCACCCCAGCCTAGGGCAGAAATGAGGACCCTCAGGGCTACGAGTTACTGGCATCTCCCATGTGGCTGCCTCTAGGCCAAGGCTTGTCCTCTAGGATGTCCTGAGTATCTAGGCTCATACTGTGGTGCTTGAGTTACCAGTGAAGAAACTGTCCTGTGGAGGCTTAGACAGTGACTGGGACCTGTCAGGAGCCACGTAGCCAGGGGAGGTTACAGCCAGGTAGTTTGCTGGCTTTGTTCAATGAACTTGCAGTGGTCAGGTTCTCTGCAGGCTGTGTCCTCAGGGGTGGCTCAGCCAGTTCCCAGTCCCCAGTCCCCAGTGCTCTTTAGCAGAGAAGAGTTCATAGCTGGACTGGTTGTCTAGGGACATTTGAGTTTCTAGTGAGGTGGTGTGAATAGGCCAGGTGCCCCCCCTTGGGACTGGGAGGGAGCTACACATAGTCATGGCTTTCCAGGGAAAGCGGACTCCAGTCCCTTCCAGGACAGTGGCCTTGGCCCCTTTCCTAGGCCTAGGAGGCTTCTGGCTTCTACACCCTCCTTCCAGGGCCTCTTTGTGCTGTCAGGCTCTGCAGGGGGCTCCCCCCCAGAGGGTACCCTCCCAACTCTGTGGTCACTGAACAGGACAGCAGAGGCTCTGGAAGCGGTACAGGCCAGCCACAGTTCTGGTTTGCAGTGAGAGTTTAATGTTTGTACGCAGGGAGGAACAGGGAGAACCAGACCTCAGGACTGTTCTTATAGGCTAGGGACCGCAGCAGGGGTGACAGGATGATTTTACTTTACAGTGCTTACTGTGTGTCTAGCTCTGTTCTATATGTTTTTTTGTTTTTTTTAAAGATTTATTTATTTATTATATGTAAGTACACTGTAGCTGTCTTCAGACACTCCAGAAGAGGGCACCAGATCTTGTTACGGATGGTTGTGAGCCACCATGTGGTTGCTGGGATTTGAACTCTGGACCTTCAGAAGAGCAGTCGGGTGCTCTTACCCACTGAGCCATCTCACCAGCCCTGTTCTATATGTTGAACATTACATCCCAACTTAGGGAAGGGGAGAAGGGGGTCAGGGAACGACAGGAAGTAGCAGAGTGGGGTTAAGGCTCCATGTGGTCCGACCCGTTAGAACCCTGCCTGCCCTGCCGCCTGGTTGGGAAGGGCCCTGAGAGGTCCTTCCTTGCCGTTGCCCTCCAGTCTCCCTCACTGGGCGGCCAAGGAGGGTGGGGCTTTTGGCCAGAGTAGGGAGCACAGGCGGTTTCCAGGAATGTGGGGTTATGGGCCGGCTGCTTTGGCCAAGTGTTGCTGCCCTCAGCTCTCCCAGCCTTCTGGTGGCCCCCAGTCCCCTCGTCCCCTCCAGTGCCTACCATTGCCTGCCCTGCCGCCTTTCTTGGGTTCTGTACCTCCTTATCCCTCCATAAACCCTCTGAGTGGGGAGGCAGTAACCAACCTAAGACAAGTCCAGGGACACAAGTGGGGCTGATAACAAACCCTGTGACCCAGGACAGGTCACTCTCCCGAACCTCAGTTTCTGCATCTATAAAGTGGGATGAAGTGTCACCTGCTATGACAGGTGCTGGTATGATGGACTATCAGCCTCTGGCTGGTGCAGTCACTGACATGGTGGTCTTGCCAAAGGAGACCAGGGACTCAGTTTTAATGTGTGTGTGTGTGTGTGTGTGTGTAACTGTGAAGCTAGCCTTGAATTACTAATCTAATTGCCTCCATCTCCCAAGTGAGCATGACTGACTGTGTGGAGAGGTGCATCTTGGGCCACTGTCCCCAAGTTCTAGGCTGGTTTTGCTATAGTTAACTAAATGTGCAGTTTCAAGACTACCACTGGTGAAATGGGAATGTTCATCATATTAGTGATACATACGGCTGTGGGTTGTGGGGACAGTCCGCCTTTGCTGAGGTCCTTGTTGAAGGTAGACCTCCCTCTGGAAGGGAGGAATACCCCAGCAGGAATTTGTCCCCTTCTCTTAGCTTGGTGTCTTTGAAGCTTAGTTTCCCCAAGAGGGAGGGATGGCGGTCCATATTGGTCTATAGGGGGACTGGTGACCTGCAGGAGCTGCAGCTGGGGACCGTCTGCACGCAGGGTCTGCTGGGCGCACAATAGCAGTCATTGTCTTGGCATGGCTGGCTGGAGGCGCCCAGCCCACCCTCAGGGTGACCCCCGCCCGGGTTGTGGGAGGGTTGTCTCCACCCCTGCCACCCCGGTGGTCTCTGCGCGCTTCCTCCCTCACTGCTGCTTCCTCCAGCTCCCTCTGCTCTAATTAGTTCCTTTTGCAGCTGGAAGAGCCTCCAGGGCTGGCCCAGCACCGTTGGGGTTGCTGCTGCGGGTTCCCTTCACAGCCCTTGCAGGTGGGTGTGTCACGGGACACACCTAGCCTACCAGGAGTGAGTGCTACAAACCATGGCCTTTGGTCCCTGATCACAGCCCTGCAGCCCAGGGTGAGAGTCACTCAGCCATCTGACTAGTAGGAAAACAGGCACCGGTGGTTTCTCCGGCAAGTTTTTCAGGCGGGTGCACTCCCTATCCCTTGGTATTGTACCCACGAGAGAGGGTGGTATCCCGTCCCTTTGGACCAGTAAGTTCCGGAGACCCACTGGTTCCAGATATCCTGAACTGTAAGGGCAAGCTGTTGCTGGACCTTAGCTAAGGAGGTGATGGCTTCATTTTTCCTAGGATCATGGCCTGCCATTGTCCTTGTTCCAGGCATTTAAGTCTAGCTGGAGAGCTGAGCTGCAGAGGCAGTTAGAAGAATGGGGGACCTGCCTTTCTCCTGCTCCTTTCACCTAGCTCTAGGACAAAACCAAGCTGAAGTCAGATAGGCTGCTGCTGGCTGGGAGTAGGAGTGAAGAGGTCTTTGAGGTTGGCCATGGTCAAAGCATGAGTGGGGTCATAGGCCATCTGTTCCCTGGGGGTGGAGGATCTAGCAGGACTCTGCGGCATCTCCTTCCTCCTTTCTCAGGAGGAGTGCAGAGCCTGGGCTGGATCCTGGCTTCCAAGAATGATCCCTACCTCCCTGGACAGAACCAAGGGACAGGAAGTGAAGGAGTGTCCCTGGAGACTGGATCTGCTGATGGTGGGGGTGGGGCAGTCATTGGCGTCCCCTTTCCTGCTCTGGGTGCTGGCCTCCTCACCCAGGGAGATGGACCCTAGGTGAACGCTGTGCTGTTCCCTGGAGGTCCTCAGAACCAGATGGCAGATCAGAGGCTCCTCCTAGGCTCCCTCTGGTGGGAGGACATGAGACAGGAGCAGGTGCCAAAGGCTACTGCTTGGTTGGCACTGTGACTGAGAGCCAGTGCTTGACTCTCTAGCTCAGGCGCCCTGCCAGGGGTCTTTTCTCCATGGTGGGTGGTGGGGACAGAGAAACCTGTGGCTTTGGGCCAGACGAGGGACCAGGCCACCAGCCCTTCCTGGCTCCTGAATTCTTAATCAGCATAAATATTTACTTCCTTCCTCCCCTTCCAGGCTCCCAGCATAGAGGAGCTTCAGGGAGGTTGGACTGAGCCTGGGTCTAAAAATAAACAGGTAGAGACAGACAGACAGACAGATTTAACGGGCTACAGGTCAGGCAGAGGGCAGCCTTTGCTTAGACAGGAATGGATGAGCAGGTCTAACTAAGGCCATCACTGTCACCCACTCACCTACATGGGTCTGGGACTCCCAAGAGTCCCAGGTGCTCTGGTCACCAGGGTGTCAGTGAGCATCTCTGGTCCAAGCATGGTCTGAGCAGTAACAAGTGCATCTGACAGCCTCAGTGGGGACAAGTTACAGACCTGAATCTCACAATAAACAGGCTTCCTGTGCTCTGATGCTGCAGCCCTGTGTGCCCAGATTCCATGTAACCACATGTAGTGGGAGCTGGAGATACATCCTTACAAGCAGGATTGCAGGCCAAGGAAGGGAGCACGCTGTGTACTGGGGAATGCCACTGAAGCTTGGAGTTTGAGGGCATAAGAGGGACGCAAGGGAGGACCAGGTAGGAGAAGCTGCCCTAGAGCCTTGGCCTGGAGAACAGATGGGAGGAACACAGTGAGTGACTGTCCTCTCTGCCATCTCTGCCCCATGTAAGGGCACAAGGTCTTACAAGCCCCCGAGGACACACTCAGCTGCTCCAGGTATTTTCCAGGTTTTTCCTTCCATGCTCACTCTGTATTAAATACATAGTAGAGTCTCTTAGTGTGGGTGTTCAGTAAAAAGATTTTTGCAATGTGACAGTCTACACAAACAAAGGCCAGAGAAACAAGTGGGAGGTCTCTCGAGGGCGGAAGGTGAGGTGTTTGGTGTGGAAGGGCTGGCCTTGTGCTGTGAAGACCCCTCAGTTGCACGAGAGGAGAGCCGCAGTATGAAATTTTAAGAATGTTACCACTAGCTTTTTCTACCTACTGTCTGTCCTTTGCTGGTCCTGCAGAACAGGTCTGGCCACAGTCCTCAGCTGCCCCCTGGTGGCAGCCAAAGCTCACTGGCCCTGGTTTTTGTCACAGCCCCTTCTTACCTGAGAGGTTCAGTCTGAAGAGCCTTGCCTGGGACCACCCCTCAGGCTGCTTTCCTTGGTGGTGATAGTCCCCTGCCCTGAACGGGCATTTCTGGCACGTTTAGTAAGTGCTTAACTGGTCACCAAGGACTACCACCTGCATTTTGGAGGATGTTTGCTGCTCCTGGCCTCCTTTTAGGTCTCCAGATTCAGACTGGCAGGCCTCCTAAGCGTAACTTCCCATTCTATCAGAAGCAACGGTTGGGGCTTAGCCAGCTAGTTTCTGGGAGATGTAGCTTCAAGTCTGGCCATTCTGCCAGACTGTGAGTTCTGCGTGATTGGGGGCAATCTCTAACACTCCCATGATTAAATAGAGACTATAAACTTGGCTTATCCCAAAAGGCTCATAGGGAGTGGCAGTGGAATGTAATTTGATTCTCCAGGATACCAGTAAGCCAGGCCATTTAGGCTGTCCTCTCTACTCCTCTGCTCCCAGAAGTTTCAGTGGGTATAGCTGAAAGAGAAACCTAAGGCTACAATGTAACTGCATGACCTCTCCTGCAGGTTCCTGCCTCAAGACCAGTTGGGTACATCTTTGACACTCCCTCCCACCATGCACTCCTTGGACGAGCCCCTCGACCTAAAGCTGAGCATCACCAAGCTCCGAGCGGCAAGAGAGAAGAGAGAAAGGACACTGGGTGTGGTCCGGCATCATGCTTTGCATCGGGAGCTGGGCCTGGTGGATGATAGCCCCACCCCTGGCTCCCCAGGCTCTCCACCACCAGGTACTTCCCCGGTCAGCTGGGCCTCAGGTGGGACTGCTCCATGTGTGTCCAACAGGAAGGAGCTTACAGGTTCCAGCTGAGAGCGCCACCGGCATGCGTGTCCATTCATCCTTTAAGTGGATGAGATCTGCTTAATTTCACACGGCATGCAGGCATGCATGCAGAACTAGCTCCAACCGAACAAAGCCTATGGAAGGATCTGGAAAGACGTGGGAGGGGAGCGGGCAAAGCTAAAGTCCCGAGACTGTAGCTGTGGGCTCTGAGGTTATTCTATGCATGGGTGGTGGTTGAGGATAGCCATGCAGATGTGTCTTAGAGCTGCTTTGTGCCCACACCTGGGGGGTGTGCCACACCTCATCTCTTTAACCTTCCGAGAACCAGTTTACCATGTGCTTGAGGTGGAAGTCAGTCAGCTCATGTAGTATGAATATCTTAATAAATCTCAGTGCAGGATCCTTCCCACCTTACACCGTTTACATTCCCCAACAAAAGCCACGCACACAGCCTCAAGCAGCACAATAGCAGGGCCTAACCTCCATGCTGCTGGAATCACCTCCCACCCAGAACTCCGAGTTCCTGCTTAGTAGTTTCTGTGTCCATCTTGGCTGCTCTTGACCCAACTGAGCAGCCCTCTGCACCACGTTCTCTTGGCTCCTTTACATGGCGGCCCCGCTTTTCCCTCCTGCAGTCTTCTTCCATGGCCTCTCACTCTCCTCTCCTCTCCTGCACACTTCCTAAGGCATGGCAGCCTTAGGCAGCCTTCTCTCTCCTCCTCATGAAACCTAACCCCCACCCCTCTCTCCTCCCCAACTATTGACTGCTGGCATCTTTATTTACCATTCAGAATTAACTGGGGGCAGGGTCCTAGAAGCTATGTGCAGACAGTTTTGAAGAACCCAAATTAGCATTTGAATACAAGCAGCTACAAACTTATCCCAATTTTCCCATTTTATAGAAGGGAACATGGAGGCAGAATATTATAGGGAGTAGGGTAGTCTTGTGTTTCAGTTCCAGTTCTGCTGTTTATCCCATGTGGGAGGTAGGTCTCATCTGTAAGATGGGTATTTATAATTTTCTTCTTTGTTGTTGAGATAATCTTGTGTAGTGTAGGCTGCCTCAGCCTCTTGGGTGCTGTGATTACAGGTATAAACACCACAGTATAAAGTCAGTTTCCTGTTTGTGGCAGCCAGCTCTCTTGGTGAAGGTCAGACAAGATGATGTCATCTCTGTGACTGTGCTAGCTGTTCCTTGGATGTCTGGGGTCCCAGAGGAGTTGGAGTTGGAGGTGGTGACAGGGATCCAGAGGTGGTGGGACTTGGTCCACCAAGATGCTGGCTGGCTTCTCTGAAATATGATCTCCTTCAGGTTTCCTGCTGAACCCCAAATTCCCTGAGAAGGTGGACGGACGCTTTTCTGCAGCCCCCTTGGTGGACCTCAGCTTGTCACCACCCTCTGGACTGGACTCTCCCAATGGCAGCAGCTCCCTGTCTCCTGAACGCCAGGGCAATGGGGACTTGCCCCCACTGCCTACTGCTGTGGTAAGAAAGGGAAGGTTTGCTGGGCGTGGTGGCGCACGCCTTTAATCTCAGCACTTGGGAGGCAGAAGCAGGTGGATTTCTGAGTTCGAGGCCAGCCTGGTCTACAGAGTGAGTTCCAGGACAGGCAGGGCTACACAGAGAAACCCAAAAAAGAAAGGGAAGGTTCTAGAGAGGGCTCCTTGACAAGTGTCCCCAAATTAGGTGGTTTAAAACAAGAGAAAGGAATTCTCTCAATTCTACAAACTAACAAGTAAAGATGGTGAGAGAGCTGCGCTCCCTAGAAGATTCCAAGGGAAATTCACTCCTTGCTGTTGTAGATTTTGTAATCCTTAGCATTTGTTCCCAGGCTGGTAACTGCATCCCATGTCTCTGCCTACATCTTTCAGCTGGCCCTTCCCCCTGTGTGTGTATGTCTGTGTCCAGGCCTCGCTCCTCTTTGTCATAAAGACAGGAGAGGATCAACTTACCCCGTCACCTAGGACAAACTGTTTCCAAACAAGCTCACATGTGGACACCATGAATCAGTACTTCTGTTCGTCTTTTGAGCTGATTTTTTTGTTGTTGTTGTTTTGTTTTGTCTTTTTGGGTTTTTTGTTTTTGTTTTTGAGGCAGGGTCTCTTTACCTAGCCCTGGAACTTTCTGTAGACTTGGCTGGCCTTAAGATCTACCTGCCTTTGCCTTTCAAGTGCTAGGATTTAAAGGCATGTGACATGTTGATAGAATTTAACACTGTCTACAGGAGAGCAAAAATGGGGGGTGTCTGGGTCTGCCGATGGGGGCACTAACCCGCTCCTGTCTTTACTCCTTAGGATTTCCAGCCACTTCGCTATTTGGATGGTGTCCCCAGTTCCTTCCAGTTCTTCTTGCCCCTGGGTTCTGGTGGGGCTCTGCACCTACCTGCTTCCTCCTTCCTTCCTCCCCCCAAGGACAAGTGCCTCTCACCAGAGCTGCCCCTGGCCAAGCAGCTGGTGTGTCGATGGGCCAAGGTGAGTGGGGGCTGGGAAAGTGGTGGGGCCTGGGCCAGCACCCTACTTGGGCTCAGAACCCTGCCTGGCCCCACAGTGTAACCAGCTCTTTGAGCTCCTCCAAGACCTGGTTGACCATGTCAACGACCATCATGTCAAGCCTGAACAGGATGCTCGATACTGCTGTCATTGGGAGGGCTGCGCCCGCCATGGCCGTGGCTTCAATGCCAGGTGAGGAAGCAGGGTGAGGGGAGAAGGGAGGGGCTGGGTTCCCACTGAGCTGAGTGTGCCCCCTGGGCTCTTCCTGGAGCAGGTACAAGATGCTCATTCACATCCGGACACACACCAACGAGAAGCCGCACCGATGCCCCACCTGTAACAAGAGCTTCTCCCGCCTGGAGAACCTGAAGATCCACAACCGCTCCCACACAGGTGAGCCTCTTGTGGAGGGGCAGGGGACTGCAGGGAGGGCCCGGAAAGAGGAACAAATCCATTGTTCACACCCTGTTCCCCTTGTTTGAGATAGGGTTTCTTGTAGCCCTGACTGGCTTCTAACTCTGTAGCCAATGATGACCATGGACTGACAATCTTCCTGCCTTCGTCTCCAAGTGTTGGGATTACAGGCATGGCTTTCACATCACCTTGATGTCACTTGCTGGGGACCACACCTTACAAGGAACCACCTTCCGGTAGACGGACTGGGCCTGCTCCTCCTCACTGTCCCCTGAGCCCTGCAGAACCATACACACCATCTTAAGTTACTCAAGCACTACATTAAAAGGAGAAAAGCCGGGCACAGTAGCATACACCTTTAATCTCAGTATTTGGGAGTCAGAGGCAGGAGGACCTCTGTGAGTTCAAGGCCTGCCTGGTGTATATATATAGCAAGTTTCAGGCCAGCCAGGGATACACAGAGAAACCCTGTCTTAAAAAACCCAAACCAAACCAAAAAACAAAACAAAACAAAAAAAACCCCACAAAATTTAAAAAAGCAGTACGAGATAGGTGAAATTAATTATAACTATATTCTATGAAACCCGATATATAAATATGCATGTGTATATATGTATGAGTGTGTGTGTGTACACATTTAAATAATGCCAGCAAACCAAGGAATGGAGATGAATGTCTGTACTCCCAAATGATTGGGAACTTGAAGCAGGAAGATCAACACAATGACACCCTATCTTAAAAACAGAAAAAGAATGCCGAGTGTGGTGGTGCATGCCTTTAATCCCAGTACTCTACTCGGGAGGCAGAAGCAGGTGGATTTCTGAGTTCGAAGCCAGCCTGGTCTACAAAGTGAGTGAGTTCCAGGACAGCCAGGGCTATACAGAGAAACCCTGTCTACAAAACAAAACAAAACAAAAAACCAAAACAGAAAAAGAAACAATGACCAAAACAAGAGATCTAGCATGTGTTAACCTCACAGCATCTCCTTGTGGACCCAGCTCCATTTCAAAGGCTGAGTAGCTCCAGGTGGTTCCTGTGCTGGCCAGCATAGTGACTCTGTGATCTAAGCCATGCATGGTGCACTGTAATCCCAGCACTCAGGAGGCAGGCAGATGTCTGAGTTTGAGACTAGTCTGATCTACAGATCTGGTTCTAGGATAGCCAGGGCTACACAGAGAAACCATATCTCCAGAAAGAAAACTGTGAGCCATTCTGAGTAAGCCCACACAAGAAAGCCAAGCAGCCGGTGGACCTTACCTGTATGGGTACACTCTTCAAGGTCAGGTTCTGCCTAACAGTGTTCACAGGCTTTACAGCAAAGGACCTGAAGGGTGCACAGCCAGGAGGCCCCCCGCATAGCTGCAGCTTCCTCAGGTTGTTTTCTGCCTGTTGCCCTTAGTTGGGTCAGTCTGCTTCAGGAGCTCTGGTCCTGGGAGAGGCAAGGGAATAGTGAAAGATCTGGCAGTTGCCAGCACTCAGTGCAACCCATCCTTATAGGTGAGAAGCCCTACGTCTGCCCCTATGAGGGCTGCAACAAGCGTTACTCCAACTCCAGTGACCGCTTCAAGCACACCCGTACCCACTACGTAGACAAGCCCTACTACTGCAAGATGCCCGGCTGTCACAAGCGTTACACGGACCCCAGTTCACTGCGCAAACACATCAAGGCCCATGGCCACTTTGTGTCACATGAGCAGCAGGAGCTCCTGCAGCTGCGCCCACCCCCTAAACCACCACTGCCCACCCCTGACGGTGGCTCCTATGTCAGCGGGGCTCAGATCATCATCCCGAACCCTGCTGCCCTTTTTGGAGGCCCCAGTCTGCCTGGCCTGCCCTTACCTCTACCTCCTGGCCCCCTTGACCTCAGTGCTCTGGCCTGTGGCAATGGTGGAGGTGGGGGTGGGGGTATTGGCCCTGGGCTGCCAGGCTCTGTTCTGCCCCTCAATCTGGCCAAGAACCCGCTGTTGCCCTCACCCTTTGGGGCTGGTGGACTAGGCCTGCCTGTGGTCTCTCTCCTGGGTGGCTCTGCCGGTAGCAAGGCCGAGGGGGAGAAGGGTCGTGGGTCAGTGCCTGCCAGGGTCCTGGGCCTGGAAGACCACAAGACCCCCCTGGAAAGGACGGAGCGCAGCCGCTCCCGGCCAAGCCCTGATGGACTCCCTTTGCTCCCAGGCACTGTATTGGACCTGTCCACAGGCAACTCAGCAGCCAGCAGTCCAGAGGTGTTAACTCCTGGCTGGGTGGTCATTCCACCAGGGTCTGTGCTGCTCAAACCAGCTGTGGTAAACTGAAACTGGGCAACCCATCTACCAGCTGTGACAGCCCAGCCACCTACCGTGGGCTCATCCCCCGACGAACAGAAACTCTTCTGCGAAATAGCAATAATATCCTACTGCCCCAGGGCCAAGCTGCAGCCCCAGACAAGCTGGGTGGCAAGGTGGCAAGGATGGTGCTAGAAGGTCTGTGCTGGCCTCCTGGCTCCAAAGTGAGGACTTGGCTTGGACCTGCTGTCCAAGAAGAGCCATTCTCTTGGGTGCTAAGGCCTCAATCACTTCCACTTCCCTAGTCCATAGTCTGGGTGAGGCCTTTGCCTGTCCTCCCAGGACGCTCAGTCCTGCCTCTTGCTCTGGTGTGTTCCTCTCTATGGCCAGCCTGGCTGGGCAGGGTTCCAGTCCTCCCTGCCTTACCTGCTTGTCAACTAGGAGCCCCCAGTGATCATAGATAGGCCCACACTTGGGAATTCCTTAGACCCCTTTCCCTCTGGTCCACCTCTAGAGGGAGAGCAAGACAGACACTGCTGCCTTCTCCTGCCTGCTGCTATGACAAGGTGCTTCTCTGCTTGCTTAGCAGAGAAGCCTGCTCTGCCAGCACTTCTCTTTCCTGCCAGAATTAGCACTGCCAGAGGGTTGGCAATACTTTCCAAAGAGGAGGGGTAGCTGACCACTCAACCTTCTCCTTGGGGATGTGCAGGCAGGTACAAGGGTCACTGTGCTGACCTGGCCTGGGCAGTGTTACTCTGCAGAAGCTTGTAAGGCACTAGTCTACACCACGTGGGCTCTCAGGCTTGGGATACAGCTACAGGTTCGGGGGCTACCAAGTAATGGGATGCATGGAAGAAGACTCATTGGAAAGCGCTTTCTAGAAAGCACTGACTGAAGCCCCTGCGTGTTAAGGGAGGCTAGGCAGCCAAGCACAGCATTAGCTTGGGAAAAAGCTAGCTAGAGAAAGGCCTGGACATCTGGCAGAGTTCTTTCCAGACTCTAGTTGAACCCGTTTCTTGGTGCTGCCTCTCTTGCCCATGAGCTCTGCCCAAGCCAGCAACCCCAGGGCTTGTGCAACAAGCCAAGGACATTGGAGGACTGTGTGCTCCATAGCTCCAAAAGGCTAGCTGCCCCAGCTTGGGCCTCTTGCTGTCCCCTGTACTATGCTGCAGTGGCTAAGCCCCTCATGTCCCCATCTGTAGAACAAGAGAGCTGCTGAGGTGGTAGTGGGTCCTTGGCTCTGGTTCCTCTGAGCAGTTCTGCCTGGTCTTTTTCTCAGACTGCCTTTCTGTTTCAGAAGGGTCACCCTTCCCTGACCTACCTGACTGCTGGCCTTAGAACCCCAGCCCTGATGGGGCTCTGCTGTGCCGGCTCTCCTTGATGGGGCTGTGAGCAAGTTAAGGAGCTGGTCTCCTACCTTTGGGTCTGCCTAGGATCCAAGCAACTCCTGGCTCTATTAAGGCCCTAGGCCTTAAGTCCCTGGCTGGGGGATTGGGTTTAAGACTCAAGCCAAGGAGAAGAACAGAGCACTGGACATTAGCTCAGCATGTGACTCAAGTGATAGACCAGGCTCAGAAGGGCTGGTTACTTCCTGTCAGTTTGTTGCACATTCCAGGATTCAGTATTTTAACAGGTTCTAAGTGCCTTTCTCTTGTAGCGAATGGTTTTCCTCCTTCTGGCTCCATGGCTGTTAGCATAGAGTTTAAAAAAAGAGAGATAAGCTAATGACTATAACAATATATTCCTCCATGGGAGAGGAAGTTTATACAGAAACAATAAAGTGAGTTGCAAAGATGCACGTGCCAGGGCTTGGGATACCTGCTTTTGTTCATGCCTGGTTGTTGACCTCCCAACTAGAGCTCCCGAAAGCCGTCTGGAGCTTTCACCTCAGTCTGCCACAGGCCACCTTCATTGTGAAAGTGATCCGAAGGCCTCCTATGTGGGACTAGAAGGGTAGGTAGTAAGGGACAAGTGGATAGAGGTTATTCTGAAGGTCATATCACAAGGTTCAGGTCTTGGTCTGTCAATGCCTGTTTGTTGATCAACACCTTGGTCCAAAGCAAGAAGCTAACCAAAGCTGCTTCCTAGCTACACACAAACATTCTGAGCAATCTACTGAGCACTATCCAATCCTAGCTGGAAGTTTCGGGGCTAGTACTTCTTATCCTTAGGGAAGGCAGGGGCAGACCCTTAGGCTTCCTCAGGACCGTGGTAGGATACATAGGTGGGAACAAGTAGCTGTTCACCAACATTCCATCCCCAAGGCTGTAAAGTTGGCTACCTCCTAACTCCATCGCAGCCTAAAGTAGGCAGTGAGTGAGCAAAGCTTCTCAAACAGGAACATATGCAGTGGAGAAACACGCAAAAGACATTTATTACTAGGCTATAAATTATGAGGCAATGGCTGGGGCGTGGAGAGCCCAGCAGTCACGTTTTGGCCTTCTGCCCTTTCTCTCTGTCTTCCTGGGCTTGTATTCGGAGTTCCTCATCTAGACGTTCCTTTGCACGGACAACCTGAGGAGGAGGAGGGAGATCAGGTTCTGACAGTCTGCTCTTTGCCTGGCTGGAGGACACCTCCCGCCCCCCCACCACCAGAGGACAGTGGACTTACATGATTAAAACAGCTTTAATAGCACCCCAGGGTAGGAGGGGAAATATGTGGCATCCTTCCTCAGAGAGTTAAGGAACAACTCACCTTTGACTGCAGGTAGAAAGAGCCACCCACGGACTTATCATTCACTTTAAATAGGTGTTCATAATTCTGCCAGGAGATGAGACAGTGCACATTAGTCTCTGGGTGAGACATTAGGAAGGTCTGACCTCTGATCTATGTCATGCTGGAAGCTGGTATGACCACAAGGATCCAGAGGGACAGGTAGCTGCCATGTTTCTTTAGTTGTTCTGCCTGGGGCTTTTCAAGCTCCCACTGGCTGTGGTCAGCACTTGCACACTTGCCCTCCCTCTTCTGCCTGCTAGTGGACTACCACCCCATGGCAGATATAGGGGCCTCACCTTCTGGACCTCCTCGGGGCTCAGCTTGGAGACATTGAGAATCTGCTGGGCTTCCTGGAGGCTGAGGCCAGAGAGATTGGATGCAGCTGCAGACTGGTGCCCAGCACGCCCTCGAGCATCAGCGGCTGCCTGGCTTGCTGTGGATACACAGGTGACTGCTTAGCCCTTTTGGTGGCCCAGAGCTTCCCCCAAGCCTTCTAAGTGACATGAAAGAAACAATCGGCTCAGGAGTGGCAAACATTCCACACTGAATAGTGGATACGGCCAGACTATGCTTTTGGTCCCCCAATGTAGACTGCAAGATTTGCTCCTTTTCCTTCCCTCACTCCTTGTCCCAGAGGCCTAGCAAATGTGGAGCTTTAAGCTACCCTGGGGATTAGAGTGAAGCTACAGGCAGGGGAGGGGCAATAGCTGGTGTGTGGAGCCTCCACAATGGCCTGGCCAGTGCCTAGACTACCGCAGTAGACAGAATAGAACTTGAACTTTGCAGCCAGTCAGTCTGTTGGGATTACTCAGCTTCTTTTTTATTTTATTTTATTTTATTTATTTATTTATTTATTTATTTTGGTTTTTCGAGACAGGGTTTCTTTGTATAGCCCTGGCTGTCCTGGCACTCACTTTGTAGACCAGGCTGGCCTCGAACTCAGAAATCCGCCTGCCTCTGCCTCCCGAGTGCTAGGATTAAAGGCGTGCGCCACCACGCCCGGCTTACTCAGCTTCTTGAAGGCAGCCAGATGTGACTCTTACTTTATTTACCAAAATGGGCTGCCAAAGGGCTGCTCACCTTGGACACTCTAGCCAGGCCTAACTGGAAGTTAACTTTTCCCAAGCATAGGAAACTATCAAAGTCTGGCACTGCCTCCTACCACGGGAAAGTACGCCAGGCCACCCAAGCCACAGAACTCTACCCAAAAGAGATCCCTTTATTCACAACTGACACAACACATGGGAAACCTAAACTGGTAAGGGCTCCCAAGCATACAAGGAAATAGAGGCTTACCTGCAAACTCCTGCCTCAGGGCCCTGGCAAAGGCTCTGCCCACCACCTGCACACCCATCACAATGATCTGGGCCAGGTACTTGGCCTGTGGGCAAAAGAGGCACCTTGTTGATGGCTACTGAGCAGAGAATCTATGGACTAGCTCTTCTAAACATCCTTTCTTTGGTGGCTCCAGACACACTGGAGTTCCCAGAGGCAGACTGGCTTCCGTCAGCCTTCAGGAAAAGGCTGGATAGGATGAAGACATTATTTTTGGGACTGCCACCAGCTTAATTAGTCCAAGGCCACTGATGGCTCTCCTGTACATGTGAAATGGTCTGGCCCAACTTTTATATCACCAGGGAAAACAGATCCATCCTAACTCTCGAAAGACTATTCAAGTCCTATGACTTGAAATCCGTCTATGAATACAACAACAAAAATCACTAAAGGTCTGTGTGTGATACCGCATGCCTATAATCCTAGCATCGGGGAGGCTGAGGCAGAGTGATCATGAGACTGGATTGCATAGTAAAACCCTGTCAAACGGGGGCCAAGAAGATGGTTCAGCAATTAAAAGTGCTTGCTCATGCAAACATAAGGACTCGAGTTCAGATCCCAGTATCTGTAATAAGCCAGGAATGGTCTTGCCCTGGGTGTACCTGTTATCCAAGCACCGAGTAGGGTGGAAGCAAGAGGACCATTGGGGCTTCCTAGCCAAAAACAAGTGTTTCAGTTCAGAGAGGGAGAGGGAGAGAGAGAGAGAGACCCTGTCTCAAAGGAAAAAGGTGGAGAGTGATAAAAAAAAAAGGACACCTAACACCACTGTGCATGCAGCCATGCACAGGCGTGCATACACACACACCCCTATACAAAGGGGCAGGGAGAGCTAAGGGTCCACAAAGCTCAAGAGAGAAGATCTTACAAGGGAATTCAGTAATATAGTAAGGTAGGAACCCAGTAATTGGAAGAATACAGTCTTGTGTTAAGCTACTGGGTTCACAGGTCTATTCAGTCAGTTCGCTTTGGACAAAGATGCATGGGACCCAATTCCTACTTTCAAAGCAAGCTGTACACCCACTGTTAAAGCAGAAAAATCAACTCCCATATGGCATTGCTACCCAGATCCCAATACTATGTAAATCAAAATAACATGAAGGCCCTAGGGAGACTTGACCAGCAGCAGAGTTTAATGAGGGAATAATCAAGAATGGGGTGGAAGTTCTAGGAGAAGACAGCATTTCTCCTAGGCTGGGTCTTAAGGTGCAGGTGGAGCCATGTCACTGAGCCACAAGTGAAGCAGGCAGGTCTAGGATTAGACACCCTGGGAACATCCTAGGCTGGAAAACCACAGAAGGGAGGATGGATTTGTGGAGAACCAGTAAGCTTTTTATTGTGAAACAAATGATTTGTAGATGGTATTCATAAAACTGGATCCCATGGGGGCTGGAGAGATGACTCAGCTGTTCTAGAGGTCCTGTGTTCAATTCCCAGCAACCACATGGTGGCCCACAACCATCTGTAATGGGATCCGATGCCCTCTTCTGGTGCGTCTGAAGACAGCCAGTGGTGTACTCACATACATAAAATATTCTTTTTATAAAAAGTTACACATGGATTAAAAAAACACATACACAACTGGATGCCATGTCTGTGAAGTGATATGAGATAGTTGAGGTCCTATTACCCATAGCACCTTACTCCAAAGGAGTAACAAGGTGGCCTTGCATCAGGAACTCAGACTCTAGAATTTGCCTTTCTGGCTTCTAGGCTCTGTCCTTTCTTTAGCAAGCAGATATAATTATGGGTCATTAGGGAAACCTCACAGTAGGTTGGAATTTTATAAGCCCTACCTTCCATACGAGAAAGCATGGCCCACCGAAGTCCCTTCTGTGATCAAAGACAGGCATGGGGTTGGGCAGCTGTGGCACGAAACAGGAGTAACAAGGTGCTTGCTAATTGGTGATCTCACCTGACTTGTGCCTTGCTCACTTAGAACCACTGCCAAGTAGGACAGGAAGCTTTGAGATGGAATTCAGTTTCTGACTGGCTCTAGAGGGCTCCTGGACCTACAACCCCCCTCAGGCGATCTGCAAGTCTGCCCTTTTTGTTGCCACATACCCATCCCAGGGCCTTGGAAGCAATGATGTACTTTTCTGATAAGGTCCATGACTACTGTTAAATAATGTATGTTAAGAACTGAGGTTGAGCCAGGCGGTGGTGGCGCACGCCTTTAATCCCACCACTTGGGAGGCAGAGGCAAGGGGAATCTCTGTGTGAGTTTCGAGGCCAGCCTGGTCTACAGAGTGAGTTCCAGGACAGCCAGGGCTACACATCGAAACCCTATCTCAAAAAAACAAAAACAAAACAAAACAAAAAAAGAACTGAGGCTGACCAGCATGATAGTGCACACCTTTAATCCAAGCACTGAGGAGGCAAAGGCAGGTGGATCTGTCTGTCCAATGACAGCCCCGGTCTACATAGCAAGTTCCAGGATGGCCAGAACTATACAAACACTCAGAAAGATCTCTATGCAGCGTAACAAAAACAATAAAACAAGCTATAACTCCAGAACCCCCACTCCACCCTCAAACACTTCAAGCCAAAGGCCTAGAAGCTATTAGAGAAGGCAAAAAAAATGCCTGCAAAGGTTCACCAGCCACCTGGGATTTGCAGACAGAACTACTCATGTTTGAGATGTTCTCTGGAGGTTGGCAGACTGATACAGCATTTATGCAGGCCATCATTGGGATTATCTCCTGTACCCATCCCAGCTTCCTACCCTGGTCAAATTCTCAACCCCTATGTGCCTCAGTTTCTTGACAGCACAAGTGGCTATCAGAGATTGATGCTTACCGTGGAGCCGAAATGACACAGCAGGTAACCAGCAAATATTGGTCTGCATGTATCATTATTCTGTTTTAACAAAAGTTTTTCAAGGCGTGGTGGTGCATGCCTTTAATCCCAGCACCTGGGAGGCAGAGGCAGGCCGATTTCTGAGTTCGAGGCCAGTCTGGTCTACAGAGTGAGTTCTAGGACAGCCAGGGCTACAGAGAAACCCTGTCTGGAAAAAAAAAAAAAAAAAAAAAAAAAAAGTTTTTCAGTGGTCAGGCAGTTAGCCTGGTGGTTCATGCCTTAATCCCAGTACTCAGGAGGCAGAGGTAGGACAGCCACAAGTTCAAGGTCACCTCAGTATACATAGTAAATTCCAGCAAGGGTTATATAAGGAGACCCTGCTTGTTTTTAAAAGAAAGGAAGGAAGGAAGGAAGGGAGGGATGAAGGGAGGAAGGGAAAAGAAAGAAGAAAAGAACAAAAACACAGTTTCTTCCAGTCAGGCCCTTTGGTACCTCAGAGGTAAAATCTCCACAATGGTCTTCTAGGAGCAATGGAGAAGGGAAAGGAGCCAGAAAGGCTGAAGCCCACTGGAATCCTTCCTTCGCTTTGTAGCCTTGGACAAATTACTCAACTTTTCTGAACCACATCTTAAAACTGCAAAGTGGGGAGAATAATATCTGCAGGAGAGGTGCAAAGCCGTGGGAGGCACTGAAGACAAAAGCCAGTGCACTGCGGGGAGGAGGGTCCTAGAATCAGAGCTCCAACTGGCTTTGTTCCCAAACAGTACCTGCTTGGTGTTCATGGTCGGAGTCGAAGCTTTGCTCACAGCTGGAGATTTCCGGTGCAGAGCTCTACCAGCTACAGCCCACTCCAAGGGTATTCAAACAGCCATAACTAAGGCCCCTCTAAGAAGGCCTCTAAATAACTAACTCACTGACAAGCTTGCCAGCTCACCTGGTGGGTAACATCAGACCAAGCAGTAACTGAGGGCAGGCAACATAGCCAGGACTCCGACCCTGAAACCTGCCGTCAGCACCACGCTACTGTAGGGCCGAGGACGGTGACATCAGATAGAGGACTGCTAAGGTAGCAGCAAAGTTGAGAACCCCGATAAAACTTATAATGGAGAATGGCAGGAGTTCAAACTAGCTCCTGATCAGAGTCCTGTCCAGGGACACCCCACTAAGAGGACCATGACAACTGGCACTTACAGTTCTCTTGCTAATGAGTTATCTAGGGACTCCAAGTGTTTAGCCAATGAGCTTTTCTTCCTGGGTATCCCTTCCTGCAAAAGGTATTTTAATCTCTGGTTCACCCCGAGGAAGTCGCATGCATCTTCATCCACCATTAACAAAGCAGTTTGGACAAGCAAGAACTGTCACCTTCATCAAGGACCACCATGAGGGTGGAGGGTGGGGGCTGTGTCCTACAGAGCAGTGCCTAGTGCCTAAGTCTCCTGCAGAAGCTCCCTCAGCACTCCTGGCACTACCCTGAGCAAAGCTGGATTCCCCACACCTTAGGGCTCATCGCAGGCCCTGTTCTCTCTCTCTCTTTTTTTTAAAGATTTATTTACTATATGTAAGTACACTGTAGCTGTCTTCAGACACCCCAGAAGAGGGCACCAGATCTCATTACAAGTGGTTGTGAGCCACCATGTTGTTGCTGGGATTTGAACTCAGGACCCTCAGAAGAGCAGTTAGTGTTCTTAACTGCTGAGCCATCTCTCCAGCCCCTGTTATCAACTCTTTGAGGTTCCCAGTGATGTGTGGGTGCTTATCACCTTTATCAACATGAGCCCCATCTTAGACTGCATTTCACCTCCTGAGCAGTATGTTGGTGACCCAAGAACCCAGCACGCCACCATCAAGAAGCAGGTTTATCCCTGAGTTTACCCCAGGCATCCTTCTAATACCCCAGTGGCAAGGTGGAGATGCCGACCACCACACTTCATTTCCCAACTGGGAAGCAATATGGCACAAAGGACCTCAACAAGGGTGGTGAGCAGGGATCCCAAAAATGATGCTTAAGTCATGGAAGTGCACTAGAAGGGGCCTAGCTTTCAAGTCCGTGTACAGTGTTCCTCCAGTGCACAGTGGCAGGCCCTACAAATAGTTACTGGTGTCCCAGCTAGACAGGAGGAAGGTGGGTACGACAATGGCATTTATGACAGTGTTTCTGGGTCCCTACTGGCCTGAACAGCACATATCTGAAAGAACATGATTGTCCATGAATCAACACTTTAATCAAGTCACTCTTAGCTCTGTTTGGCCAAAGCTACAGTCTCATACAGTCCACTCCCCAGGCAGGATTTCTGTATGCCTCCAATTCTGAGGAGAGGCTCTGGCGGGGGGCCCAGTTCTTACACAGTGACCCACTTCTGATGCACTGCACTGACCTCCTTCCTATCTAGACACCGTCAGAGACTCAACACTGCCAAGGCGTGGTGGTAGTAGTGCCCTTGGGAAGTGGAGGCAGGAGGGTTTGAGTTATAAAGCATGACAGTGCCCCAACCCAAACCTGGGCCATTCCTAAGGACTTGGCAAACTTAGATATAATCCAGGGGTAATCTTCTAGGCTCCTCCTACCTCACCTTCCAACAGTATTTTCTCATCCTCTTTTGGAGGTAGTACTGGGGATTGGATCTAAGGCCTTACCTGTGGTGGGCAAGCACTGCAACACTGAGCTATACCCTCAGCTCTATGTACTAAAGTTGCCCTGGAACTCACAAATTCCTGATCTTCCTGGCCCAGCCTTTCTTTTTATTTATTTATTTATTTATTTATTTAATGCATATGAGTACGCTGTCACTCTCTTCAGACACACCAGAAAAGGGCATCGGATCCCATTCCAGATGGTTGTGAGCCACCATGTGGTTGCTGGGAATTGAACTCAGGACCTCTGGAAAAGCAGTCAGTGCTCTTAACCGCTGAGCCATCTCTCCAGCCCCCCCTTGTTTTTCTTTTTTAATATTTTTTATTAGGTATTTTCATCATTTCTGGCCCAGCCTTTCAAGTGCTGGGTTTACAAGTATAAGCCTTACACGAGCAGCTGAGGTAAGTTCAAGGTTGAATGTGGAGAATGCACGCTAAAGACCGAGTTCCACGAGGAATCAACAAAGGTTCTTACTAAATGGCAGTGACCTAATTACAAGGAATAATATGGTGGCAAATGTTTATTTAGTCTCAGAACAGAACACGAACAAAGCTGGGGCCAAACTGACTCTTGTGGGAAAGATGAGCTTGGAAAAGTCAAATTCTCCGAGCTTCAGATCCCTTAAATTAAAATGGGGACGATTGAGAAGGCTTACATGACAATCTACATAAAGGTTCAGCTCCAGACAACGCATTGTGAGCGGTTAACTACCTACTTTCCCATGACCAAGGAAGATGCTCCCAGCTGGGTGAGATGGCGCACACCTTTACTGTCAGCGCTTGGGAGCCAGAGGCAGAGACAAAAGGATCTCAGTGAGTTTAAAGCCAGCCTGAGCACATAGGTCGTTCCGAGCGAGCCACACTATCTATATACATAGTGACACTCAGTCTCAAACAAATAGGCTTCCCTAACCTTCCAATCACTTAGGGGCAAATCTCAAGAACCTGCGGGCAACTTTCAGGTGCCAATGGTGCCACAAACGCTCGGCCTTTCTGGTTTCAATTCTAGCATGTCTCAGTCAGGTCTATCACTTTCTTGGACGAGCCAACTGTCAAACGCTGTTAAAAGCCAAGCGACACACCACCAATATCGCCGAGTCCTGCCACTCAGGAGCCGGCCCAGTCAACGATCGTCTCCTCCCACTGCCCGCAGCGGACCGCGCACGCCGAGGCAGGGAACGCACAGGCCGGGCTTGGCCGGGAGCTTTCCGCCAACCGAGCCTCGGTTCCCGGGTCCGCGGTCGTCACTGCCCGGGCACCAACGACCGACCCGGCGCCACGCTACAGACCCTGCTTCCTGTGAGGAACCCGGGGGGCTCACGGCATCAGGACCAGAGCCCGCTGCTGGACTCTGACTAGACCTCCCTTCCCGAACACCCCATTCCGGGCCTCACCATGGCGGACGCTCCACTTTAGGAGGACGGGTGCCGCTTCCCGACCCAGTGGGACCAGCTCAAGGGTTGCTGGTGGGTCAGAGGTCAAGGGAGACCGGAGAGCGCGTGCGCAAGGACGCGACGCGTTTCCAGAGGCGTGACTCTCGCGGCAACGCGCATGTGGGCGGAGCCTGCCTGGGGCCAGAGGACCAGTGGGCGGCCCCAGACTTGGTGCAGTTTGGTGGCCTTCCCTTCATTTTCCCAAAACATTTAGGAAGAAGCCATCATATGAAATAAACCAGAGTATAATAGGGTTGGAGGTCAAAATCGCTAGAATATTTAAGAAAACCAGGTATTTCAAAATAGGATTTATTTCACATTTCCCCTTCTGGTGAAGCTCTTTCCTAGCCGCCTGAGGAACTGTTTGTGTCCATGTTCAGTCAACTCTGTAATCTAATGCCATCTCCTCAGTGAGGTCCACCAAGTTCCCTACTACAGTGGCACGCCAAGCATGCTGTCCTGACTTCAAAGGTCTGAGGTGACCTTTAAACAACAGGTGCTTATTTTATTTCTCTCTGATTTTTGTTTTTTTGTTTTGTTTTGTTTTGGTTTGGGTTTTTTTTTTTTTGGTTTTTCGAGACAGGGTTTCTCTGTACCCCTGGCTGTTCTGGAACTCACTTTGTAGACCAGGCTGGCCTTGAACTCAGAAATCCACCTGCCTCTGCCTCCCGAGTGCTGGGATTAAAGGCGTGCGCCACCACTGCCCGGCTTGTTTTGTTTTGTTTTGTTTTTGAGACAGGGTTTCTCTGTGTAACCCTGGCTGTCCTGGACCTCGATCTGTAGACCAGGCTGGCCTTGAACTCATAGCATTCTGCCTGTCTCTGCCTCCTGAGTGCTGGGATCAAAAGGCGTGTGCCACCACTGCCCAGCTGCTACTGGAATCTTTATGCCAGGTTTGGTCTCTAGTCAAGCTTCTTTGCTTGGTTTGCAAAGGCTTCTCTTCAAGTCCTCACAAGACCTTCTCTGGTCTGTGTGTTGGGACAGTTCCATCAAGACATCCATAATTCACACACCAAGCAGTTCCACCTTTTGGAGTGTACAGTTCAGTTCTGCCATGACCAACATCCAGATCAGACCAGTTCTTGCCCAGCCGCCACGCACGTCCCTACTTTGAAATCTACTCATCTGTACTTTGTGTCTGGGCTTCTCATGAACAGTCCACAGAATCAGAATCAGAACAACACATGGTCTTGTAACTCCATTATTATTTCATGCTTCCTTTTCCCCCTTAGTTCTCAACCTGTGCATCTTAACTCCTTTGGCAAGTTTCTACCTCCAGAAATATTTACATTGTGATATATAACAGTACCAAAATTACAGTTATGAAGTAGCATTGAAAGTAAGTTTTCTGATTGGGGTCACCACAACATGAGGAACTGTATCAAAGGGCTGCAGCATTAGGAAGGTTGAGAACTGCTGCTCTATGACATAATTTTTTTTTTTAACATTTATTATCATTGCCATGTCTCCTACTAGAGTAGGCACTCACAGTGGGCAGGACATTTATGCCTTTACTCCTAGCTATCAAGCACAGGGACAGCTGCCTGGCTTGGGTACTCATGTATGTTTGGTGAATGGCCTTAAGTCAGATGCCTCTAGACCAGTGGTTCTCAACTCTCCTAACCCTTTAACATAGTTCCTCATGTTGTGGTGACCCCCAACTATAAAATTATTTTTGTGGTTACTATTATGGACCTTAATGTAAATATCTGTGTTTTCCAATGGTCTTAGGCCACCTGTGAAAGGGTCACTTGACCTCCCAAAAGGGTTTGTGACCCACAGCCTGAGAACCTCGGACCTAGACCACTGCCCAACCTACCTCCACATTCTCCCTTCCCTGAGTACACTACTGACCTTCCATTTGCTTGCCATTGGGTCCTTCAGATCTTAGTTTTCGTTTTAGGAACGGAAGCACCCCCCCCCCCCAGGCCCTGATCCTGCTTGCCGTAAGCCCAAGTCAGCTCCTTTTCTGTTTCCTCATATTGCTTTCCTATGCACTGTCTGGTTCCCTAGTGTAACAGAGCTGTAGTCAGCGGAAGCGCCATCTTTCCTGTATATTACAAGGAATGTGTAGCAAAGTGAAACCAGCACGAACAGGAACAGACCTGAATCTTGCTCGTTCACTTATATCCCTGTATCCTTCTTTCTATATTCCCAGGGAGTGGAACAGCACAAGAGGCAGCCGGCTTAGAAAAGTTTAATTGCTGGAAACATCCAGAGCATATCCTATATAGGCTGTTTGTTATGGGGTCCACACCACTGTAATGAGGCTGTTAGCTCCATGAGACCCTTTCTCCTCAAGCCAGGAGAAGCAGGACAAATGGTCCTAGGCCCCTAAGGAGAAAGCTGCTCCCAACAGCCTGGTGGGGGACCAGCCCCCAGTGTCCTTGACTGAGGCTGGTGCAGTAGGCAAGATAGCTTGGCTTGTAGTAACTGAAGATGTTAGAGGAAATCAGCAGAAAGACTGGGAGAGACAGGGCATCCCGAGTTGGCCCAGAGACATGCTACTGAGACCTACCTCCCACCCACTGGTGTCACATGCTAACAGGCAGCTGAAGATAAACAGTTGGCTCCAGAGGGCCAAGGTGCAGACAGTCTCTGCAGCTGCATGGAGGCCCAGCAGCTGTGGAAGTGCCTGAGGCTTCCGTGACACTCAGGGCTTCTGAGCTGGATGTGCGTGCCAGGGCCAGTGCAGCATTGTCCAGGTTGCAGAGATCTAAGGTGTGGAGGGGCAGCAGGTGGTTCTAGGAGGTGGCAGTGGCAGCTGTGACTAGGCGTGCCTCTCGTGCAGGCTAGTCCTGGGGTGAGGAAGCAGGAAGCAGGAGTTAGAGGCCTGAGAGGTGAAAGAATGCAGCACAGTGTCTCCAGGAGGACAGTGCTGCTGGCTGAGGGAGCCTGGCCAAGTGCCACTCACCCACTCATCTTCATCCACCCCTTCAAAGGAGTCCTGTGGCAGTGGGTCTTCTCGGTTCCCCAGCTTTGCTACCATGGCATTCAGCAGCTGTGAAAGTGGACAGGAGAGGCACCGAAAGAAATGACTCTCCGACCTCAAGAACTTAAAACCCCATTTTAAACCCCAACAATGCTAAAAAGCGCCCTTTCAGTTAGAACTAAGTTGATGGGTTTTCATTGTGAAACACAGTAAAAAGGGGTCAGAGACAAGAGACTGTAGCACATGGAACCTGACACGAGGAGCTGCCATCTCTTGTGCATTGCCTCAAAGGCTCAAGTGGACACCAGGCTCACCAAGGGCTTAGGTCTCCAATCTTTAATGTTGGTTGGGTAAGGGCTGGCTAGCATATGTGCCTCTTGCTGCCCTCCCTGGCTTCCTGTGCCCTGGGTGTGACTCCCTACCCAGAGTCTGGTGTGGAGACAAGGGTAACACGTGGTTCTTCCTGCCATCTGGATTGGGGCTCCTGAGTTGGCAGATAACTAAGCACATGGGGGACACTGCCTGTACCACATAGCAGCTCTCTCCCGAGGTTCACCTCTTCTTTCTTTTGTTGGTCAGACTTCTCTTCCAAGTATTGTGCTGAGGATGGGGCTCTTCGGGCAGGGACCTCACGGGGGGCTTGGCTCACTGGGGTAAAGCAAGGACAGGCATCAAAGAAGGTCCTGTTTAGAATCAACCCTCAGGGGATTTGCTGGCACAAATCAAAGAAGTGACATTAACAAGTTATTAAAGCCCCTGTTCACCAGGCCTGCCCATAGCACCAGGATATGTATATGTAAGGATACTGCATGTGTTAAGTATACAACACATGCATGTGTGTGTACATATGCATATGTGCTAGGATAAAAACATAAGCCACAGAACTTGCTCTCCAGGGCTTCAGAGACTGGGTCTGGAGACATGTCCAACATCCTTAGGAGAGCTGGAGGTCTGTGGCAGCAGGAACGAAGGACTGTACTTGGGCCTTCTGTTCCTCCTTCCACCCCTGTCCAGATTCCCTGCCCTTGCTGTCTCCCCATTTTATTCCTTACTCTACCTGGGGTCATGCCAGGGGGCTGCAAACTCAGTAGCCGGGGCTGTCCATTAGCACCCTCAAACCAGGCTTTGGCACTGAGTGCTGGCTCCCAGGTCACAGCTGTGTCCGGGAACACATCATCCTGGAAGAATTCTTTCTGCAGAGGGTGAAAGGGCTGTCCTGAGACACTGACCAGCAGCAGCCCAGGACACAGAAGGTCTGAGACCTGGCCCCACCCATGCTGGCATTCACACACTTTGCAGAACTTCAGTAGAATACGAAGGCAGATATTCCCCAAAAGTAGACAGCTGGGAGGTTTGGGGGCAAGAACTTGAGTTCCTTGGTCTCTGGCCAGCCACTAAAAGAGGAGCTTGAGTCCTTGACCCAAACTCACTCTGACCCGGGGCAGCCGGAAAGCAACAGGCTCCAAGGAGGTCTGGCGCAGCCGCAGGCATCGGGCAAACTCCACATCCTGAATGTCACACTCAGTCTTGGGCAGAAGGACAAAACCCTAGGGGGAGTGAGGAAGCAGGCGCTAGAGTCAATCCTCCTGGGTGGAGCATCCTGGAGTAGCAGAATTCCTTAGGCCCAGACAAGCCTACCCTCAGGTAGCCATGGTTCTTTGAATGAGAAGTTTTCCATGGGCTCATCTATTTGAATGGTTGATTCTCAGACGGTGGAGCTAAACAGGCTAAAGAGGCATTGCCTTGTTGGAAGAGGCTGCCACTGTGAACGAGCTTAGAGGTTTTAGAAACCCATGCCTTTCCACAGTCGGCTCTCCTTCCCCACCTGCTGCCCATCTCCCTGCCACGATGGTCACAAACTACCCTCTGAATCAGTGAGCAAGCCCACAGTTAAATGTGTTCTTTTATAAGGTGCCTTGGTCATGGTGTCTCTCCACAGCAACAGAGCAGTAACTAAGACAGTACTGGTGTGCTGTCAATGGGAAGAGCTCGTGCTTTTAAGGGAAAAAGACCAGATATGTAGCACTGGCCTATTTCTACAGAGAACAAAGTCCCGCCAAGTCCTACTTCAAGCCGTTGAAAAGAGATGTGAGGGGTATGCTACTGTGGGAGGGGCATGCCACTGTGGGACAGTCCCCTGAGAGTTTAACACACATGCACACCACATCAAGATAAGCAAGCAACTGCCGGGCGTGGTGGCGCACGCCTTTAATCCCAGCACTCGGGAGGCAGAGGCAGGCGGATTTCTGAGTTCGAGGCCAGCTTGGTCTACAAAGTGAGTTCCAGGACAGCCAGGGCTAAACAGAGAGACCCTGTCTCAAAAACAACAACAACAAAAAAAACAAAACAAACAAACAAAAAAAAAAACCAAAAGATAAGCAAGCAACTAAAGAGAATCTGTTTCCTTGGATTT
The DNA here is from genome assembly GCF_978045245.1 of Mus caroli. Classification (NCBI taxonomy): domain Eukaryota; kingdom Metazoa; phylum Chordata; class Mammalia; order Rodentia; family Muridae; genus Mus; species Mus caroli. Next base: position 1,166,807 of record NW_028227272.1, read on the forward strand.
CTATTTGACTGACTGAGACAAAGTTTCACCATAGCACCCAAGTTGGTCTCAACTCATGATCCTCCTACCTTGGCCTCCAGAAAAGTGGTATGACAGGTATGTGCCACCATGCCTGGTTCATTTAACTTAACCTTATATGGTTTAATTTGTAGTAGTGGCTGAATATAAAGCCAGCTCTCCAAGCTCCTGGATTACTACAGTCTGCTCTATCTGCTGCTGGGCACAGGACCTCGGCTCTCCTGACTCCCATTGGCTCCTGCACTTCCGCACACGGCCACGAGGGGGCACGGAAACCTTGCAGTGCAGCTTAGGGACAGGAGGTTCAGTGGTGAGGGTGATTATCACCTTGTGAGGGTCAGGTGATGTGAAGCTGTTGCACTCCAGGAAGAAAGGGGCCTCCGGGAGCACCTCATACAGGAACACACGGGTATCGCCCTGGGGGACAGAGGGAAGGGTGTGAAAGGAAAGCACCCAGCCTCATCAGACCCTGCCCGACACCCAGCCAGTCCATTCCAGCTAACCTTGCCAGTGAGAAGCACCAGGCCTGTGTCAGGGTCATAGCTGGGAAGCAGGGTCGAGGGAGCTACATCAAGGCCCAGCAGTGCTGAAGGGCCTTGTGCCAGGGCATCAGCTATGTACAACTGTAGCTGGCGTTCACTCCGGCTGCCAAGGAGTCAGGGGTAGAGCAGATTCTTAGAGCTGAAGAGGCCTGAGGTAGGGCAAAGACTCCCACAGAGACCCTACTCCTTTCTGGGCTGCATAGCCTAAGGGCCAGTAGTCAAAGGAGAGATGAGCCCTTAAAAGTGGCCTGGTGGGGGAAACAGTGTCCAACTTCCTGCTTGGCTTCCACTTGTCCTCTATACAACCCTGACCCCAGTGACTAGCCTGATCTACTGCGGCCTCCTGTCTGGCCTTCTTCCCTCATGGTCTGTGTTGCACCCTCAGCTCCAGCAGGGCTGGACATCTCCCCTGCAGTTCAGCCTTTCTCCTCAGGCTTGGATGACCCAGATCATATGATACCTTCCTTGGGATGCCCTCCCCAATCCATCATGCAAAGTACCCGAGGCCTACCCCTCAGGCCTCTCCTGAGGCTTGGTTCTCTTCCCTGTGTTCTACTTGGTCTCCATCAGGCACGGGTTCCTGGGCCTGACCTCACCCTCTGAACCCCGTTATGACATATTTCTTCTCCAACACTTTCTCCCACCCAACCAATTGCCTACCTATTCATCTGTCTAATCATTCACCAATTTATCTACCCATCACTCTATAATCCACTGATCCATTGAATGTATACACACACACACACACACACACACACACACATACACCTACCACCTCATTTATCCATTCTTCCATTTAATCACCCATCATGGGTGGGAACAGTTTTTGTTTTATTTTGAGACAGGGTCTCTCTACTATGCAGTCCTGGATGTCCCTGAACTCCTAATGTAGTCCTCAAACTCACAGAAATCCACCTGTGCTGGGAACTTAAGGCACATACCATCACACATGGCTGTGGCAAGTTTTTGCAAGCTGTGACTTTGGGAAAAAGGAACCAAGACAGCTGATGGAGCCAGGGTATGGTAGTCCCTAAGTCCTCACCTGTCAAAGCCAGATACCAGCAGACAACCACCACCACACACCCAGACAATGCGGGCTCCACGGCCACCTTCAGGTCCTGGACCTTCCTGTTGAGGTACGTCACATGAAACTCAGTCAAAGCCCCCTCCAAATCAGTAAAGAGACCTTTTACCAAATCAGTAAAAGAGACCTTTTACCAAATCAGTAAAAGAGACCTTTTACCAAATCAGTAAAGAGACCTTTTACCTTTTACCAAATCAGTAAAAGAGACCTTTTACCTTTTACCAAATCAGTAAAAGAGACCTTTTACCAAATCAGTAAAAGAGACCTTTTACCAAATCAGTAAAAGAGACCTTTTACCAAATCAGTAAAAGAGACCTTTCACCTTTAGCCCAAAGGTGCCCACCTATGGGGATGCAGAGCTGCCCCAAGGCTCATTCATAGACCCTGTTCCCTTCCCCCAGTTCCATAAAGCTGCTCAGGGACAGTAAGACCTTGAAATTCCCCCACCCCCAGCCCATGCATGTGCACCTGCAGGGATGTTCAAAGGGCTGTAGACCCTAACTTTGTCTCTGTCCCAGATCAAGCATGCTTACCTGTAGGGGTAAAGGGCTGCTGCGGGGTTCATAGACCCGCACATGCCCATCCTTGCATACGGTGGCCAGCTGCTTTCCATCTGGACTCCAGGCCAAGCTAAAAATCTGGAGAGAGACAAGGGCGTAAGAGGGAGCCTCTCCTCTCATTTCTGGGCCCCTGTCTCTGCAGTTGTCCTACCTGGTCCTGATGGCCCTGCAGTTTCAGCCGCTCAGCTCCAGCCTGAAGGTCCCAGATGCGAATGGTTAGGTCATAGGAACTGGAAGCCAGTACATCGGCAGCCAGGGGGTGGAAGCGCAGAGAGTAGATCTTTTCTGTGTGGCCTGGAGAGGACCAGGAAGTGATATTGAGTCCCTGGGAAGCCACTGCCCCAACTGGCTCTGTCTATCAGGTCCCTCTAACCTGTGAGCACAGTCTCAGGTGTGGTGAGAACATTCTCGAGGCCACCAGGGGGCACCCGCCATAGTCGGATCCGGGCATCCTCCCCAGCTAGGAGAGAGGAGTGTATCTTCACTGCAGGGCCAGACATACTTGGCTTCCCTGCTCACTGAGGGACTGGAGCCTTCTCTCAGTCCTGGGCACCCAGGCTCCTTACCCACAGCAAGCCGGTGTGGGTCAAAGGGATCCCAGACCAGATCCATTACAGCTGTCCCATTCTGAAGTGTAGGCAATGCTGTGTCAGGCAGGCGGCCTGGCTTCTGCAGCTGTAGGAGAAACCCCCATCCAAGGCATATCAGAGCCAAGCACAAGAGCCAGTCCCAGGAAAACAGGCGCCTGGGACCCACCTTCTTAAACAGACAGCCTCACTACTGGGTGGCCCAAGCTCTCTGCCTTAGCCAACTTGTGATAAGTCCCAAGTGCCAACTGTGAGGCCCCAGAAAGTGAGGGCATAGCAACATGGACTGGTGGGAGGAGTCAGGTGGGACTGGTGGGAGGAGTCAGGTGGACTGATGAGAGGAGTCAGGCTTGGAGCTCAGGTAGCTTGGGTTTGAACCCTGCTCCACTTAGGAAGCTGTATGACAGGGTCAGGTCACTACACCTCTCTGATCTTTACTCTCATTTGAAAGATGGGGTAAGGAGCCTACCACACGAGGCTGCAGGGGTGGTCAGGGTTATGCCGGGCAGCAGCCTAATGCATGCATGGTCTGTGCTCAGTGAGTCGGGGTAGACCTTAGTGTCCTGTTCTTGCCCACTACAGGGACCTGAGTCAGGGTAACCCTGATGGGGCAGGGCCCTTACCTCAAGCACAGCTACCTGCCCACCACTGCTGAGCAGGGGAACAGCCACACGCAGCCGGTTAGCGCAGAAGCCATCACTCTCACCAGGTGTTGTGAGGTTGAGTCCCTTAAGGTTGGTGATGTGACTGTCGCGGTGGAGGAGGCTGCCCTGAGTGTGGCGAAATTTAGAACTGGGGCCTGGTGGGCAGTGGGGGACACAAGCAAGTGTGAGAAAGCTGTGCCTGCGCATCCTGTACCTAGTTATGGCCACCCACTGCCCTCGTCATTGGAAGGAGTCTGGTGTGGGTCCAGCTAGGCTACTGTGGGTGGGGTTGCCATGCACAGCTAGTCTATGAAGCTTGCCCACGTTCCTCTACAGCCTGAAAGCTGGTGGTCCTAGAGGCACAAGCCTGGGCTAGTCTATATAAGGTCTCTGCTTAGGGCTGGTGGAAGACAGGGCCCTCCCGCTATGAGCAGCTTACCCAGCAGGCTCTGAAGGGACCTCTGACTGGGGCTGGTACCAATGCCGCTCGTGCTGGAGAGTGAAGGCCCCAGACTGGATGGTGTGGAGGGTGAGATCAGTGAGCTAGGGGAAGAAAAGCCCTCCTGGAGAGAAGGATGTGGTCAGCCAATGGTCCCTGGGTGTACTAACCAAGCAGAAAGGGGTCAGATGGCCAATTCCTGGGCAATGTGTCTGGGCTCCTCTGGGCTTTGGGATAATGCTCTGGGCATGAGCCTGCTGAAGCATGAGTCAGGTGGCAATTGAAAGAGGGAAATGAGCTTTAGGTCATGGGGTCAGAGGTGGCTGCTCCTGTCTCCCAGTTTTCTTGGGGGGTAGGTGGGGGACAGTACAGCTGCCAGCATTTCAACAACCCTGCCTCTTTAACACCTGCTCAGCTTAGCACACAGTGCTAAGTTCTTTACTATGCTGCACACACCTCTGTTATGCCTGACAGCTAAAGATCATAAAGGCTATTTGGCAGGTGAACAGAATAGCCTCTTGACCTCTTCACTATCTACTGTGGTATCTCATTAGCTGTAGGTGAGGTGACTTGGTACTTACACTCAGGTCTGTGTCAGCTCTGGGCATCTCTGCAGGCTGGACCATGTCAGGGGCTGGTTCTATAGTGGGCACCAGGGAGGACGTGAAGCAAGGATGGGGTCGGCGGGCTGGGTTGAGGCTGACCTTCTGAACCTGTGGGTAGGCTGGTCACTGAGGGAGGCACATGCTGCCGGGTATAAAGGGGCCCTTTGGAGGGTAGACATGAGGTTGAGAGAACCAAATGGGAGCTCCCAGGGGTTGCTGGGACCAGGGGATGAGAGGGGAGCAGCATGAGGCAGGGCTGGCCTTACCTGCTGGTTATCCCCAGCCCACCACATGTAGGCATCAGAAGCAGGCACAGAACCGGCTGTGTCTGGAAACAGGTCCTCATGGAACTCTACAGCCTGGTGAGGGACAGGCAGAGAGCTAACGAGGCCCAAATCCCCTTGGTCCCTCTCCAATCCCTTGCCAGGGCCCCTCTCACTTTTCGGGGCACGTGGTGGCTGATGGGTATGATGGCTGTGTCACTCAGCTGCAGGACTTGGAGCACCTCGCAACTCATGACAGCCAGTGCTCGCCGGGGAACAAGGGCTGCTCCTCGTAGTACATTCTCTAGAATGCACTGGGTCACTGTCAAGGACATCATAGGGGACAGTCAGCAAGGGAAGCAATTCAGTGGTGGGGCGTCAAGGAAAGCAAGGACTCACCTGGGCTCAGTGCAGGCTGCTGTGGGGTCACCTCGTAACAGTATAGCTGATTCTCACCCTGAAACAAACACAGCCTGACTTCCACCTGACCATGTGCTGTAGAACTGCAGCAACCACTCAGAGGCCTTGATTCTGCTGGGTGCTGAGCTGCACCCGCCTCAGGCCTTCCCTCCGCACTCATTACTTTATGTGGTGAGAACCATCAGCATTTATGGCACACCAACGGCATACCAAACACCGTGGTCTTTTCCTCCTAAGGACAACCTAGAGGTCATTTCATCTTGGCTGCCTACGTGGGATGTACAGTTCTCGCTCACAGGAAACAGCCCAGGGGCCTAATTTCTGAGTAGTGCACATGGAGGGCAGTGGGTGGGGGTGATTCAACTTTTTGCTCACCTTTCCTGCCAGGACCAACAGCCCAGAGTCTGGATCCAGCAGAGGTATCAGAGGCCTGGGGAGAGAGGGCCAGCGGGCTGGGTGACAGGATGACAGCAGGAAGTCTGCAAGGCTGTGACCTCAGAGCAGGGACCAGGAAGGTTCTAGCTGGACCTAGCCGGCCTCTAAATCCTCAATCTCTTCTTTTGGCGCTGCCCTTGTACTAAGCCACAGTCATCCAGCTGCTCTGTTCCCTGCAGCACTTGCACTGGCCTGGGCATTGGGAGCTCAGGCCTGATTCTACTCCAGGCACTCATGAGAACATACACAACGTTACTTCAACCAGTGTATGTGACCAGAACAAGCAAGGAGGTTAAGCGGGTAGCTGCTCCAACCAGGGACTCTCCAACCTCCAGTGCAGCCTACGCAGAGTGAGCCTACTTTGGGGGCTCCAGGGATAGGGTGGTACTGTCTTCTTCATCACTCTATATCCTAGAAGCTCAGATGGCCTCTGTACTAGTTCAAGCTGCCTGTGACCGGCTGTGCCCAGCAGTGAGAAAGGCTGCAATATTGCCAGGCTTTCCTGGACAACCCCCCCCCCCCCGCCCCTGCCACCCCGCAGCGACAGCCCAGAGCAGCAGAAAGCACATTCCTGAGGTGAGGACATGGGGGAGGGGGTTGGGGTAGGCTGGGAGCCCAGAACCATGACAGCCCAAGGCCAACCTTTTCACTGGCCAAGAACTTCCACCTCCCCTCTCTGGGCCCTGGAGACCCTTTACATAAAAGCCCCAGGCCCAAGGCACCCTGCCTTGCAATGACCTCTCGTTGAAGGAGGGGCATCCAAGAGAACTTGAGAATCTTCTGGTTATTTTTTGAGTCAGGGTATCTTTATGTAGCCCTGGTTGTCCTGGAACTTGCTACTTAGACCAGGCTAGCCTTAAACTCAGAGATGCCCTTGCCTCTACCTTCCATGTGCTGGGGATTAAGTGCTTGCCCCATACCTGGCTGTGAGAATTTATCCCTTGCTCCTGGTCCCAAACAGTGTTCCATCCCTGTTGTGGTCCCCCAGTGGTGTCTGCTGTCCAGTCCCCTCCTCCCCTGCCTACTAGTATTCTGCCAGGAGGCACAGAGTGGGTAGAGAGCTGGGTGGGGCCCCGAAGTGTATCTGTAATTTCTTGGAGGGCCCTAAAGCTGGTAACTTGTAACACAGGCCAGGCCCTCATTACCTCAGGCTGGCAGGGTGAGCTGGCCTCACTGCTGGCCTTCTCCACTCAGCCTGACCCCTGCCTGCCACAGCAGAAGGCATGTAAGACATATAAAGGGTGGCCAGTGGCTTAGGGTCACCCTACAAGACTGGAGTTGACATTAACACTCTTCCATTTGGTTTTCCTCATTCGTTTATAATCATTTAATCTGTGCTTAGTCCTCAGCTCAGCCTGACCATGTGAATAGAGGAGAGCTGCAACCCAGTACAATGCTCAAGGCACTCAGTTGCCTGTGCACAAGGCAGACACAGTCTCAGAACTAGACAAATGCTGCAAGAAGGCTTCCTTGGGGCTGTGCAGAAGCAGGCAGGATGACTTGGTTTTGGCTGGGCCACTGGGGAATGGGTGTTTCTTTGATTCCAGTGTTAGGCAGAAGCCAGACATGACGGGGGATAGAGTCCCAGACAAGGAGAACATTATATGCCAAGAGCTTATAGCAGGAATTGAATTAAGGCCTTTTGGGGATAGGAAATGTGGTGTGTGGTGACCCTATGCAGTGAGGAGATGGCTGAGACTCAGGTGGGCAGGGCCAGGTGAAACAGAACTTCTCTCTGCAGTAGGTGATAAACAATTAGAAGGTTGTTATTTTTGTTTGTTTTGTGAAACTTGGGAATTCTGATTCAGGGCCTTATACATGTTAGGCGAATCACTCTACCATCCCAAGCTAGATGGTACGATTTAAACAAAGTAGGGAGGGAACAAGATGGCCCTGAGATGGGTGCACAGACTTTTGAGGAAGGAAAGGTTGGGAAATTGGGAACTAAAGGAGCACAGCACTGGAGCAGAGCTGGAGACAACCCTGTGGCCTTCTGCTGTACTGCCCAGCAGAGAGCATGAGAAGAACCCCAAGAATTCCACTGGAGCACAGACAGTTTGCCAGCTCTCTGAAACACCTCCTGAAGAAGCCTGTTTAGGCCTCCCCTCATGCCACCCCCTCAGAGCCTGCCCACTGACTCAGGTGTTGGGTGGCAGGAGCAGGAAGTCAGAGAGGGCAGGGCTGGCTCCTCTGACAGGTCAGGCCAGTCCTCCTTGCCTCAGGTAGAGCCATCTGGACATCTCTGCTAGGCAGAAGCATCCTGCTGCCCACTGCCCAGAATGGGCAGGGAAATGGGGTCACAGCATCCGGCACTAACAGCCAATAACTGGCACAGGCCTGCCTTTAGGCCTTGTGAAGAGAGCCAAGCTGTGTTTGGGTCAGGATGCAGAACACACTTTGACTTGACAGAAGGCCAGACGGGAAGGGATACTGTGCCCATACCTGTGCTGCTGCTGTGGTCACTAGGCTTACCGCCTTGAAGGGTTTCACAGACATCTGTCCAGAGTTTACCCCAGATCCAAAGTCGGAGAAAGGCAAAGGCCTGGAGCTATTCCTAACTAGAAGACTAAGGATGTTGCCACCTACTAGATGGTAAGAAGTGACTACGGTCTGACAATGTCATGAGCCTGCCAAGTGCCCTGTGATGATACTGTGAAAGAACAGGGGTGGAGTTGCTGGGGGACAGCAGCTCTTGAACATCTCCGCTATCCCCTCCATTCATGCCATATATCCCATAGATCTGTCACTGCCATCCAGGCTGGGCCAAAAGCATCCCACACTCTCTTCCCTTGTGGGGACCTGGGTGGTACCTGGAGAGCAATGAGAGACTAGACAAGATGGGATATACTGGAAGCTGTGAGTTCTAGGAGGATGGGGCCTCAGAGGCCTCATGGTTCATGGGAAGTGGCTTGAGACAGTCTGACTGGAAGTCACAGAGCACTTGTGTATTCCCTCGGTTTTGCTGGTACTGGATATTGATCTAGGGCCTTATTTATCTCAGGTGCTCTACCACTGAGTTAAACCTTCAGAGTTCTATTTTGAAAAAGGTCTTATGGAGTTATTCAGGCTGACCTTGAATTTGTGATCCTCCTGCCTCAGTCTCAGAGCAGCTGAGATGACAGACCTGACTTACAACACTCGGGGATTGAGGAGCCTGCCATCCAGCAGATTTGTGCCTGGGGTAACTGGTGAACCTGGGGGCAGTTGCCACCCAGCCTTCGAAGACTTCCTGTTTAAGACAAGCTAAGAAAACTAAGTATCACATGAAACCACCCGACTTTTCAATTCTGGAAATGACATCCAACTTTCAAACCTGCCACACAGGCCAAATGAAACACCTGGGGTCAGTCCTGCCCCCGAGTGTGGGGGTGTGGATGCCCTGCATTTACAGCACAAGTACCAGCTGAGGCCAGATAAGTCTCCAGATAGTGAGACCCAGACAAGGCCTTCGATACAGACCCGGCAGAAAAGGGATATGATGGTGAAATCCGGGCGCTGAGTTGGGTCCCCAAAGGCCCTGAGGCCTGACTCTAACCACAAACCACGGGGGGGGGGGGGGGCGGGAGAGAATGATCATTTTCCTGGAATCCTGCAAGGCAGGGGATTTTTCTGAACCAGCCCCTGGCACAGCACCCTCCTGCTTAATCAAGGGCTGCTGTCAACAAACACCTAGGTCCCTCCTACTGTTGATGAAGTCCCCAATCCTGCCTCCCATCCCAGGCATATTCTAGTCTTGAAGCTTTCAGTAACTCAAGGGGCTTGAGCAGACATAAGTTCCTAGGTCCCAGTCTCTCATTTAAAGCTGGGGAAGGTGACCAGGGATGCTGTCATGGGTACAAAGATCTCAAGTCCAGCATTAAGAGATTTTATATAAGAGGCTCTTGGAACCACTTCATGTGGCCTTTCTAGCTTTTGAAATTGTAATTAGCTAACAACAAAAACACATTGTGAGATTACGCCTAAAAAAATCTAGATTTGTATGAAAAAAATCCTCAGTTTTGGCAGACTGGGTTGGTCATGGGGACTCAACCATCATCCCTGCTACATCCCTACAATCTACCTCTGCTTCTTCAGCTCTTTACTGACCCGAATGTCCACTTCTTGAATTTGTGTCACTAGATATTTTTCAGTTAAAAAGCAGGAACCTGTCCAAATGTCACACAGCAAAAGATACTTAAGCCAGCCTAATAAAATCACTCCTCACTGGGATCTGGAGGTATCTAAGGTGCAAACTAGGCCTGCTTAGTGCAATGACCCATTCAGAGGAGGTGGGTGTGTATAGGCTTGGTCAAACCGCGCCTCAGCCAATTGGAGGAAGCCCCGCCCTCGGTAGAGACGGTCCCACCCACTCCTACATCTTAAGCAGAGACCAGCCTCCTACGAGTCAACTTCGGAGTCGGAGCCGGAGCCAGAGACCGGGGCTGGGAGACCCCAGCCCGGGACGCAACAGCCTCTGGATCCCGGGACCCGGGACCTCTCAGGACCGGCCAGAGGCGAAGGACTGAGGCCCCACTGAGGCCTTGGACCGCACTGCCCGGCTCCTTCAGCCGCAGTCGTCTCCCGGTGAGTGTCTAGGGGCGAGGGTGGGGGCGACAGGCGGAGCTGATCACACTGGAACAGCACACTAGCACATTCTCTAGTGGGGCTGCGACTGCCGGAGCAAGGGGCTTATCCCGGCCTCGGGCCGTTACCTGGGCGGGCACGTCCAGTTGCACCCCCCTTCCTGAGTGGGTTCAGGGGCCTCCGTTGACCCTCGGGAGAACCACTGCGTGCGTTTGTACATGGCTAACCTACCCGTGAGGCTCTGAGTAGACAAAATAAACACCCCCTCCCTTGCTTCCTCCTCCCACGACTGGGCCCTCTGGCGTGACCAGTTTTATGAATCAACCCTCTTTTAGGGGATGGCCCAGCCGTAGTCTGGTTACTTTTCCCTCACGGGGGTCAGACAGTCTGGTGCCCTTGTGCAGAATGGTTGCTTGGGATCCTCTGGGCCTTGTCACACATGGCAGAAGCCACGAATACGCAGGCAAGCCTGGAGAGGACCGGGAATGGGGAGATTGATAGGTGTGCCCCCAGGTGAGGGCTGAACTTTGGCTAACCATAATTTTTAGTGCTCCAGTATCAGCGCATCTCATCTCTACCAGTAATGGGCTTTGCTTGGGCTGCAGAACCAATGGTCTATAGCCAGTCTAGTCCTTTGTGTTCCCCAACTTGCAGCTCTAGGGCCAGAGGACTGCTTAGGTTCCTTGTGGTCACTGGCAAGCCAGCTGATTGGTGCCAACCACACTACCTCACCCCCATTCGTTAACGATTACCATACCAGGGTCATTTACTGCTTCCATTGGATCCCAGAAGCAGCCTCTGCAGTAGAAGAAACCCAAGGCTCAGGAGTTCCCTTGCTTGTTTTTTGCATTAATAGTAGGTGATGCTCCAGGAAGAGGCACCAAGAGAGCCTTCTTCCCTATCTGGGTCAAGAGTTCCTAGGGGAGAGGGTCTGGCTAAAAGGTAAAAGGTCCCTTCCCCTTAGGCTGCTGGGAAAGCAGAGATGTGGGTGGGCTGGAGCCTTGTGAGGGGCTACATTGGTATGGGCAATGAAGGCCAGTATGGACCCAGCTGTTAGCATGAGCTGGAGCAGGCAGGTGGGGGATGGGAGGGTAGTCCCTAGAGTTTACTGTCCTCTCCCAGGGGAATCAGCCCCCGGGGGAACTTCTGTAAACAGAGTGTCAGAGGCAGGAAGAGGGCTCTGGTAATGAGCAGCCCAACTGGATTCCCTCCAGACCATTATCTAGCATCTCCCATCCCGAGAGGAAAGGACCTAGGAGCACACATGCCAGCCCAGGGAGGGGGGCAGGCACTGCTTGTCCCCAACTTGCCAAGCCTCAGAGTTGCACACCAGAACAGCCACCTGAGATCTGTGGGTAAAGAGGGCACTAGGTAGAAGGCTACTGTGGCAGAGTGTTTGGAGACCACCCTCTGGAAGTGGTGGGAGAAGAGAGAGTACAAGAGGCCTCTCAGACACTGTAAGACTTATACTTTCCTAAGCAAGTCCTCTCTGGCAGATAGCCCTGGGGACAAGAGAGATAGCCAGACATGCATGCAGGCAGGCAGGCAGACAGACAGGCACATGCTTAGGTACACACACACACACACACACACACACACACACACACACACACAGTCACTGCCATTCCAGATATCCCCAGCCTGGGTTAGTTAGGATAAGTGCTAAGGAAGAGCCAGGATTTTTGTGGCTAGGTTCAACTGGAGTCCCAGGAAAGTGGGGCTCCATTTGGCAGCAGGAAGTGGTTCCTACCTAACTATCCCCAGCACAGTTCTCTTGGGTAAGTGCCTAAAGTCATTCTTGACCACTGGCAGGGCCTAATCTTATGTGAAGGGACCAGTCACCTTCGCCAGAGATCCCTTAGAGCCCCCCCCCCCCCAAGCTGGGAAACCTAAGGCCCTTGTGTTGGCAAGAAAACCAGCTCCCCTCACGGCTATGGAATTTGTGTGTGCTTTTGGAGAAGGGAGAGGTGTGTGCGCTCACACACACAGCAGCAGAGGCACACTCGAGCACACACACACACACACACACACACACACACACACACGCGCGCGCGCGCAGGAGTGTGGCCCAGAGGGTGTGTGTGTACACGTGACGGCAGCAGGCCAGTAGGGGTGCTCTGGCATCGTGGGGAGGACTAGCCCTCCTTCCTTTTATCAGTTTCCACATTCCAGAGTCAGCCCGGCTGCTTTCCCCAACCCCTCAGCCTGCTGTCCAGGCAGCAGGCCTCCCCCGCTTTTCCTCATTCCAGTCTCCCTGGGTGTGAGGAGGCTTCTTCAGGCCACCTCAGTTTGGGGGCGGCTGGGGAAAGGCAGAAGGCCAGTTCTTCTTTAAGGTCGGGAACACCCCCCCCCACTCCCCACCCCCGAGCTCCTCCTGGGGAATGCAATAAGACTCTGACATTCCTGGAGGCTGCCTAAGAGATTTCATTAAGGACAGAGCTGGCTTGCCTGAGGGAGCTGGGGTGGGTTGAGAACCTTGCTGGCCTTCAGCCTCAGCCACTGGACAATAGTGACAACTGTAGGGGCAGAGTTGTGGTTCAATGGCCAGTTCATAGACCCCAGAAGGGGTTTCTGTGTGTCATACAATAGCTGAGGGTTCATCTGAGACTGCTGAGTGACTTGTAGGACAGTGGTGTGACAAATGGAATAGAGAAAAGACCCTTGTGAGGCCACTGCCTTCTCAGACTCCTGTGCCCGGGAAGCTTGGGGTGGGTGGCCTTCTGTGGTGACTAAGGTGTTGTGGAAGTTCCGGGGTTAATTGCAGGGTTACAGCTCATTCAGTGGGTGCCAGGCCCTGGGCAGGGACAAGGCAGTAGGAGGCCGAGCCCCAGGAGCGGCACACCTGCCACGCGTGCTGACAGTGTCCTTCCCCTAGCCCACATCTAGTTGGGCCACAGCCACCACATAGCTCCTGGGGCCACAGGTGTTCTTGCCCAACAGGTGGCACCTCTCTTAAGATGGCACAACCTGCCACCCCAAGGGTTCACTTAAGCCAGAGACTGATCTTAGTCACTGATCTATCTCCCTTGGCTGACAGGTCTGACAGCAGCCAGGTCACCCACCTGGGTGGAGACAGGCCACCTTGGCCACACCAACTCCAAGACCCAGAATCCTTTCCTGGACAAACACAGCAGTTGCCCAGTGAATGTTCTCATGGTCCTTTTAGCAGTCCCTCTAGCTGTGCAGAAGACCCAACAGAGAACTTTACTCAAAATATAGCTGCTTGACTCTCCCCAACAGGAATGACTTTAAAAAACAAAAAACAAAAAACAATAGACAAAGCCTAGGGAATTGCAACTTTAAGAGAGCTTCCTAGGTGATCTATCCCTGCAGCTTAGATAGGAAAGCCCTTGAGTTAGCTATAGGCAGAGATGGGACCCAATACAGGGAAGGGAGTTGGGGTGAGGCCACAAAGCAGAATGAACAGAACTGGCTTGGGATCCCCTGACTTAATTACCAGTCTGGGCTCTGCCTCCTTTTCTCGAATTCTATTTGAAAACCTATAATAGAGACCCTCAACTCATCTTCTCTGTTGGGCCAGGACTGCTGTTCTAGAGAGGCAAGATGGGGTGGACCAAACCAGAGCCCAGAACTGCCTCGGACACGTCAGCGAAACTGGAGCCAGCTATTCTGGCCGCCAGCACAATCCCGCCTGCAGGAGGAGGTTGGGGGGGTGGTGTTGGCAGCCTCCTGGGGCTGGGCTGCTGCCAGGCCTGGCAAGCAGAGTAGAGCCCATTCAGTCCAGCCCCAGGAGACAGAGGCTTGGAGCCCAGAGCTGAGAGGCAGACCTTGCAGACCCTATCTATATCTAGCCTGAAGAAGTGTGTGAAGAGGGGTGGGTCTCAATTGTCCTCTCCACCTCGAAGGGCACATGACCAGCTCCAGGGCTGTTGTGTTCACTAAATGCCTGGGTCCTACCCCACCCACTCTCCCGTCCCTGCCTGACCTCAGGCATGTGTATGGGTGGGTGCCCACAAGTGTGTCACACACTTGGGTGTGGAGGGCATCCTTAGCCCTTGAGAACTAGATGACCAATACCCTTGGTTGTCCTGACTCACAGATCCCCTGCTGGAGGTCATGTGCTTCAGGAGGTTGGACCAAAGGACCGCTGACCCCACATTCCTTTACAAAACGAAGGACCACACCCCCACCTTAATTGCCTTAAGAGTAGACGGATGCCTGGTCATGCAGCTTTAGACTGGGCCCAGGGGTCCCTAGCTAGCATGAAAGTGATAGTCTCCACAGTAGATCCTGCTCATTGAGGAAGGCAGAGCTCCTGGCTTACAGGCAATACCTCCAGTAGCTAAGAATGTTTACTGACCATCTGGCAATTGTTTTGGGAAGCAGGTGCTGTGAATAGCTCCAGTGGATGCTGAGGTGGAGTTTGTGGTCTGGTTCTAGAGCCAGACCTAAATACCTCCTCCTGGCTCTTGGGTACTGAGAGAGCCAGGCCTGTCTGCTGTGATAGAGTCAGGCCAACCTAGGTGAGGAATCTAAGAAGAGGCAGCCTGACCCTTCATAGATGCTGCCCTCCTGACCCCTAAAGCCCAGGCTGTTTCAGAACTCCCATAACTTTCACAAAGGAAATGGTCACTCTGTAACCCCACAAGGATCAGATATCAAAACAAAAGCGGTAGTTCTGTCAGAGCACAATCAGCTGAAAGCACAGGCCAGTAGCAACTCTAGAGAAGCTACCTGCCCCCGCCTGTTCACACGGCAGGCACAAGGACGGGGATCCCAGACAAGCTAAATGTCCTTCAGAACTTATTAAAAGAACTCCTTGTTTGAGGCTGGAGAGGTGGCTCAGTGGTAGAGAGCACAGGCTGCTCTTCCAGAGGACCCAGATTTGATTCCCAGCACCCACAAGGAGACTCACAACCACCTGTTCCACTCCAGTTCCAGGGAATCCAACAACTTTTCTGGCTTCCACAGGCACTGTACACACCTACACACACACACACACACACACACACACACACACACACAGAGGCAAAATGGCAAGACAACTTTACATATTAAAGAATAAACTCCCTGTTTAAAATCCACACCAAAAAAAGGAGAAGGAGGAGGAAGAGGAGGAGGAAGAGGAGGAGCAGCAGCCGCCGTCCACGGGACTGCCCGTAACAGCTCACCAGCTCTGTAGGTGAAAGACGCAGCTCAGTCCAGAAGGGACCCAAGCTGGGCATTGGTGATGCACACCTTTACTCCACGACTTCAGAGGTGGAGGCAGGAGGATCTCTGTGAGTTGAGGATCAGCCTGGTGTATGGAGAAGGTTCCAAGACACCCAATCTCAAGTCAGGCCTATCTTCTGTTGCTTCTCACCATGGTCAGCCTCTGTCTTAACCACACTGTTCCCAGAACCACCCATGACAGAGCTCCCACACAACAGACTATCGCTTGCAAACTGGAGTTTTCCAAAGCTTTAGATCTACCTTTTGCCAGGGGTCAGGCAAAGAAACTAACATGATTATTGGAGGAATGGAATTGGATTAGCTATTCCTTGTATGATCTTCCTGGCCTAGAACCCTGGTCACCGCTAATCTCTCTCCTACCAATTTGTATGGCTATTCCATAGCTCTCAGCCCTTAGCCAGGCATCCATCCCATGGTCAGCCACTCCTGCATATCCCTTTTCCCTTTGTGCAAAGTAAGGAGCCCCTCCTTAGCACCCATTCATCCCCACAGCTCTAAGATGGGGAGGACATACAGAAGAGAGTCAAGTGCTAAGCTGGTGCCCCCAATTGAGGCCTCACAGCTTGGACAACTGACCGTAGGGCCACCTGCCTGCAATGAGCTCTTACAAATCAGCAGTGTGGCCAGGATAGCCATGTGCAGGGTCCCCTCCTGTCTGATCCTGGCCTGGTTACACTGAGAAGACTGACTGGGGGTAGGTCTCTCACCTCCTGTGTGGATGGAGGCCATTTGAAGCCCATATCTGGCAGCCAGGCCAAACAGGCTACCTTGAGTTAGAGAGAATAGAAATGGTCCTATAGGTATGGGAGCTAGGGGTACGGCATGGCTAACAGGTTTAGGTTATTAACTGTGGAGCCCCATGGTGCTGGTAGATCAGGGACCCTTGATCCTCGAGGTTCTGGTACTTGTCTCAGCTGATTCTCATAGGAGCCCCTATCTAAGTGCTCCCTCAGCAGAAAAGCACTGCACAAGCTCTGCAGCTCAAGGAGAAAGGTGAGCAGGACTCTGCCTAAGGAAGTTGTGGGCTGTCTACAGAGCAGGTCAGGGGTTGGGAAAGCTCCAAGGTGTTCTTCACTGAGGGATGCTTTGTAGCTTAGAGTAACAGAAGAGAAGGGGCTTTTAGAGGTACCAAGGGGAAAGATTCCCTTCCCTGACAAAGGGATACTGCAGGTAGTAGACAGGCAAGTGGATTTAACCTGGGCAACAAAGACTTTTCTTTCACTTAGAGCTGGCATAAGGCCCCAGGCAGCTAACTCACCTGTCCTGGGACCCAGGCTGTCTGTCTTCTTCCCTTTCACACCAGGGGCCCTTGTACTTTGGAAAAGGGGAACCCATAGATGGGATAGTGGTAAAGGCAGACTGGGTGGGGGTCTTGTTACCTGTTGTAGCCACACGTGGGGGAAGGGAGGCCCCAGCTCTAGCACAAAAGGCCCTTGTGTGAACAGCAGGTGCCTGGAACGGGAGGGGATTGTCAGCCATTAGGCAGAACTACCTGCCTGGGGGAAGGTTTACATACCAGCAAGGCCCAGGCCTCTGGGGCACCCAGAGTGAGGACTGTGCTTGAGTGCAGCCCTCTACTAGGAGCCTGAGTGAAGTGAGCAAGCTGTTGACCTCTCTCATCCCAGGACAAGAGCGGGAGCCCCAGCTTTGGTGGGGTTTGATAGGACATGCAGCCGTAGAGGGCATGGGCCTCCCAGGGGCAGACCCTATCACACTGGCTATGCTCAAGTCCTGGGCTCCAGCTCAAACGCACTGTACCTTTAAAAGCCCCTTCTCTGTTACTCTGGAGTGACAAATGATCTCAATTGGCTGCTGAGGGGACTGAGACAGCAGTGGCTGAGCAAGCACTGGCATGTGGAGAGGACGGGCCACTGTCACTTCTGGGGGACAATGCTGTTTATTGTTCTAGGGGCCCAGAGCAGAACCTCCAAAAATTATCTGAAGAGTTAGCCTGATATTCTTGTCCACTGCTACAGGCCACCGTTCACGGTGAGGACAATGTCCTTCCCCTCACCTGAACCACAGGGTTCCTCATCTTTAGTTTGTGCTTTGATGATAGGGGAAGAAAAGGAGTTTCAATTCATCCAGCCACCCCTTTCCCCAGACGGGGACCCGACAGGCGAGGACAGCCAGCCAGCCTTTACCCTTCCTCTAAGAACCTCATCACTTAGCCACATCCTGGTGGCCCACAGCCCCCATCCTGGGCAGGTCTGACAGCACAAGTGGAAAAACACAGATCCCATAGTTTCCATGTGAAGTTTTCCTGCTGCGGTCTCTCCTCCCTCAGAGGAGGGAGGGACACAAGAGTGTGGTGCAAGGGCCAGCAGCCTCAACAGTCAGCTTCTCTGCTTACGCCCGGGCCAACTGCCCATCCTGTCTCTCCAGCTTCTACAGGGAGGGGCTTCAGGACCCACAGTTCTCCTTCCCGCTGCATGCAGCCAGCTAGAGGGACTGGGCTTGGCTGGGGCAGAGAGGTCTGGGTTCAAGACAGAGAACCTTGTGTTGTCATTGAGCTATTGCGGTGGCTGACGGTCCTTAGGCTAGCTAGCCTCCACATGATCAGCCTGCTGTGTGTTCATTCATGACAACACCACCATAGTGGTATGATCACATAGAGAAGAGATGACAGAGATAGCCCAGAAACTGGCCAAGGGCACTAGGGACCTGACTCACACGTTCTGGGCTCCAGTGGATCTGAGGGTGGGGAATGGAGAATTCTTCTCTGGCTTCCTGATGTGTCTGCCCTCAGCCCTGACTCATAAGCTCTTTGCTCTTAGGGACAGAAGATGTACTCCAGGAGCTGCCTGCCACCTCTCCTGTTGTTGCTCCTGGTGCTCCTGGGGTCTGGAGTACAGGGTTGCCCATCAGGCTGCCAGTGCAACCAGCCACAGACAGTCTTCTGCACTGCACGTCAGGGAACCACAGTGCCCCGAGACGTGCCACCTGACACAGTGGGCCTGTACATCTTTCAGAACGGCATCACTACCCTTGATGTGGGCTGTTTTGCTGGCCTTCCAGGCCTGCAGCTTCTGGACTTGTCACAGAACCAGATCACCAGCCTGCCTGGTGGCATCTTTCAGCCACTTGTTAACCTCAGTAACCTGGACCTGACTGCCAACAAACTGCACGAGATCTCCAACGAGACCTTCCGTGGCCTGCGACGCCTGGAGCGCCTCTACCTAGGCAAGAACCGAATTCGCCACATCCAACCCGGTGCCTTCGATGCGCTTGATCGCCTCCTGGAGCTCAAGCTGCCAGACAATGAGCTTCGGGTGTTGCCCCCATTGCACTTGCCCCGCCTGCTGCTGCTTGACCTCAGCCACAACAGCATCCCAGCCCTGGAAGCCGGAATACTGGATACCGCCAATGTGGAGGCATTGAGGTTGGCTGGCCTAGGGCTGCGGCAGCTGGATGAGGGGCTCTTTGGCCGCCTTCTCAACCTCCATGACTTGGATGTCGCTGACAACCATTTGGAGCATGTACCATCTGTGATCCAAGGCCTGCGCGGCCTGACACGCCTGCGGCTGGCTGGCAACACCCGTATTGCCCAGATACGGCCTGAGGACCTCGCTGGCCTGACTGCCCTACAGGAATTGGATGTGAGCAACCTGAGCCTGCAGGCCCTGCCCAGTGACCTCTCCAGTCTCTTTCCCCGCCTGCGCCTCTTAGCAGCTGCCAGGAACCCCTTCAACTGCTTGTGCCCCTTGAGCTGGTTTGGTCCTTGGGTGCGTGAGAACCATGTTGTGTTGGCCAGCCCTGAGGAGACGCGTTGTCACTTCCCACCCAAGAATGCTGGCCGACTGCTCCTGGATCTGGATTATGCAGATTTTGGCTGCCCAGTCACCACTACCACGGCCACAGTACCTACTATAAGGTCTACTATCAGGGAGCCCACACTTTCAACTTCTAGCCAAGCTACCACCTGGCCCAGCCTCACGGAGCCAACTACCCAGGCCTCCACCGTACTATCGACTGCCCCACCAACCATGAGGCCAGCTCCTCAGCCCCAGGACTGTCCAGCATCCATCTGCCTGAATGGTGGTAGCTGCCGTTTGGGAGCAAGACACCACTGGGAGTGCCTATGCCCTGAGGGCTTCATTGGCCTGTACTGTGAAAGTCCAGTGGAACAAGGGATGAAGCCCAGCTCCGTACCAGACACTCCAAGGCCCCCTCCACTGCTGCCTCTCAGCATTGAGCCGGTGAGCCCCACCTCCTTGCGTGTGAAGCTGCAGCGCTACTTGCAGGGTAACACTGTGCAGCTACGGAGCCTCCGGCTCACCTATCGCAACCTGTCTGGCCCTGACAAGCGACTGGTGACATTACGGCTGCCTGCTTCACTTGCAGAGTATACAGTCACCCAGCTGCGACCCAATGCCACCTATTCTATCTGTGTCACACCCCTGGGAGCTGGACGGACACCTGAAGGTGAGGAGGCCTGTGGGGAGGCCAACACTTCCCAGGCAGTCCGCTCTAACCATGCCCCAGTTACCCAGGCTCGTGAGGGCAACCTGCCACTCCTCATTGCGCCTGCCCTGGCTGCTGTACTTCTGGCTGTGTTGGCTGCCGTAGGGGCAGCCTACTGTGTGCGACGGGCGCGGGCAACTTCTACAGCTCAGGACAAAGGGCAGGTGGGACCAGGGACTGGACCCCTGGAACTAGAGGGGGTGAAAGCCCCTTTGGAGCCAGGCTCCAAGGCAACAGAGGGAGGTGGGGAGGCTTTGTCAGGTGGTCCTGAATGTGAGGTGCCTCTTATGGGCTACCCAGGGCCCAGCCTTCAGGGGGTCCTCCCTGCTAAGCACTACATTTAGACCGGTGAGAAAAAGCAGCCAGGGGGTCAGGCTTTCAGTCACCACCCTCCTGCTGCCACAGAAGGAAGTTCTCAGTATACACCACAGTGCACATGCATGATGGCGTGCTGTGGGACCCTCTCTGGGCTGGGTCTCATCTGTAAGCTGCTACAGCCCAGATGAACTCTGCCAGCCGCCAGTGCATCCAGTACAGCGCCTGCCATCTTGTGCAATGTGCAACCCTGGGATGTGAGCCCTGCCATGTGCTGGTAACATGGCTAGGCATGTTGGGCTTCCCAAACCATGGAGTCTGGTAACCAGTGAAGGAAGCCCCCAGAAATAATGAATGGGGAAGGCACTAGGGCTCTGGCCTTGGCCTCAAAAGTGCAGGCACACTTGAAACTGGAAAGGAAGGTGCTCTGGGCACATGTGGATTTGCTTCTATTGTTTTGTTTTTTCTAATGTATTTATAAAAGATCTTTTCCCATTTATGCTGGGAAAGTGTTTTTCAAACTCAGTGACAAGGACTTTGGTTTTTGTAAGACTATTGATGATATGAAGGCCTTTTGTAAGAAAATAAAAAATAAAGTAAATTGCCTGTCTCTCTGGTTGGGCTTGAGATTTAAGGTCTATGGACATGCACAGGATTGGAGGGGCTGCTGCCCTGCCATTAGAATGCTCTAACCATGGGTCCTGACCATGGTAAGGCTTTCACTTACCATGGGTGGGGCAGGAAAATGGACTTGTTAGGGTAGCTTACCCTAGGCTAGGCCTCGTCTTCTGCCAGCAGGAACCACGGGGCTTAATGTACAAAGCAGGAAGGGGCTCATAGAAAACCCAGAGCACAAAGGGAGGTCACATCCTCCTTGGGTATTCTGAAAGCACAGTCCACTATCTTCAACTAGAGAAGACAGCCTGGAGCTTCCTCATTCTAGAGCCTAACAACGGCTGATCCTGGGACCAGGTGGCTTCCAGACTGGACCACAGAGTCTTAGGCTGGCTAGGTATGTGTGTCCTGGCTCCTTCCTGCTGTCTACACTGTTCTGGCACAAGCCTAGCTTTAATGAAGGGCAGTGGTGGGGGAAATGTGGATTACCAAGGCAAGAAACCCAGTGGGTGGAAAAGAGGGCCAGACAGAACATTAGCAGTAAGGACAGGGCTAAAAGGGCTGCCTGCCTTGCAGACGGTGCCAAGTTTGGTGGCCCTGGGTATTCCTTAACTTCCTGCTCTGGGATGTGCCCGGCAATTCTAGAACCCCAAAGGATTGTTTCCTAGGAAGACTACAGGCTGTGGGGGCAGCAAGACTAGGTTCAAGAACAGCTGCAGCCTGGACTGGGTGTGGGCAGCTCCAAAAACTGATGGATCATCTTTGTCTGTTACCCTTAGGGCTGAGAGAGGAGTTGGGCCCTGGCAGAGTAGAAGGGCCCAGCAAAAGCAGAAGCCAGTCACTCACAGGCTGCGATGCCAATCAGTGTCTTCTTGTGGGTCATGGCCCTGGTACCAAGTCTCACCCCTGAAGGGAAGGAGGAGGCCCAGCCAGGCCTGGGGAACAGGCCCTGTGGTTTGGGGTGTTGATGTCAGCATCAAGTCAGGCTGAGCCACATGAGGCTCTGGATTCAATTAGTGGCTGCTGAGGCTCTGGGAGAGGGAGGAGGTGGATGGTGGGTCATGAGTGGCAGTAGGTGGTAGCACTGGCCCGGGTGGGACTCCTTTCTACTGAGGCTGCAGTGTGGCGGCAGCAGCCCAGGTGGATTTCCTGTAGGCCTGGGTTCTATTAGGACAGTAGGCGTGGTGAGGCTGCCCCTCTCGGCAGCCCCATCAAAGGGGCCTTTGTGGGCCTGTGGGGCACTGCTGAAGAGCGGTGACTGCCGAGTAAATGTTTTTGCTGCAAAGCAAACCTGGCTTAGAGGGATGGCAGGGTAGGATGGCAAGACCTAGAGAAGGGGGAGGAGCCCTCCAAGAAAGATATCCAGATCATGTCATCCCTGGTGGGGTCCAGACCAAGATGCCAGCCTCCACTGAAGGTAATTCTCCCAGCGTGAGACCAGACGGATGTGGGGAGGAAATCTGGGCTCTTCTCACCAGGAGCACAGTTCCTTAGAGCTTTGGAAACTCAAGTTCCAAGCCACAATCTCCTTTAGGGAAGAGGAGAAGAATATCCCATGGGAGACAACAGTAACAGCTCATAGTGAGTGGCAAGATGGATGGGGTCCTAACACCTGCTTCCTGGTCTCCAGCAAGGCGAGGTGAGCAGCTGCAGGGAGAGCCTTCACTCTCTTGCTATAAAAAGCAGGACTTGTAGTTCACCCACACTTCCATACATTCTTCACAGATACAGCACCTCAGTGCACCCAGGAGCAAGGAACATGAAGCAGGCATTTCTCCTCACCTCTTGGACCAAAGCTGCTCTTTAGTAGGGGCTTTGCTGAACTTTCTGCTCTCATGCACCCCCCCCCCCATGTTGAACCTGGGATCTGGTACATGGGAAATGCTGAGACATCCTCTAAATGTCAGCCTGAGCCCTCCACAAGGCATGAGGAAGCCTGGCAATGCTCTGCCACTCTGCACGGTGCAAGGATCCTCACAGACACTCTAGAAATGACCAGGAAAGTGCAGAGACAGGAACCATGCAAAGGCCTTGGCAGAGATTGGTGGGGAAAGGCACGTGCCTGACCCTTGAGCCCTGTAGCTCTTGTGAGTACACACTGTTCTGCCTAAACTAAGATGGAAAGTCTATAACAGAGAGATCAAGGGTGGCAAGGAGACACAGCTGCCAAACTCCCCTATGGCTGTGTCCAGAGTTGGCACTCTGTAAACCTTCCATCTTCACAAATGGGGGAGGGGATCTGCTTTATGATAGGCCTAGGAGGACATAGGGACCTACCACCTCTCTCAACAGTCTGGATACTGGCGTGTGCCAATGTCTACCAGGTTTGTGGAGGCTGGAGAGTCCTAGCTCCCTTGCCAAGGGTGTCAGCTTGCCAGGGCATAGGCCAGAACTGGGGGACTGAGGGAAGGAATGCTGGCCTGACAGCCCATCTGGGAGTAATTTGACAAATTCCAGTCCTTGTTGGTCCTTCGAGGCTATTCTTAACTGCTGTAATTACAGGGTCAGCCCTGGCCAGTGGCACCATGGGGTCTGGGCATGGTTAACTCTTCCAAGGGCCATCTTAAGGCTAGGCAGGAGATGCCCTGTGGGGGAGGGAATAGTCTCATCACTACAGGCTGATCGGCTGGAAGTAGCAGGTGAAGAATACTGGACTGAAGGTGCCAGGGGCCCCACAGCACCTCTGCTGGAGGCCTGAAAACAGGTCATCTGGCTTGAGTGTCTGGAAGATAAGATGCTAGGAAGGACAGTGCCAGGCCTGGGGTGGATGGACAAGACAAACTCTGGTTGTGCAGCCCCAAGGCCAGCACCTCTGTCTCCTCCAGGGCATGGCCATCTTGATGATACCTTTTTCTTGAGACCTAGCTCCTGACCCTGAATATGCCTCAGCTTTGCCTTCTTCACTCTAAATAGATATCACCAAGTCAGGCGTGGTGGCACACTCCTTTAATCCCAGCACTTGGGAGGCAGAGGCAGGTGGATCTCTGAGTTTGAGGCCAGCCTGGTCTACAGAGTGAGTTCCAGGACAGCCAGGGCTACCCAGAGAAACCCTGTCTCGAAAAACAAAACAAACATCCTGTCTTCTCCTCATCCATTAGAGGGTAGGATCTCCCTGACCACACCTCATTCTCTGAGGGCATAAACAATACTTCTTTCCCAAGCATTTCCTGACCCCACATATGGTGCTCTTGTTTCTGGGCCTTTGAGAAGTCCTTGTCCCTCGTGATTCAGGTTCTTCAGTTCTGAGACATCCTACAAAGGATGTGCTGGACAACATAGCGAAGGGCAGGACGCCTTTCTTGGATCTAGTATTCCCTGGATCTAGACGGGTCTCTGGACAGCCCTTCCATTAGTCACAGCTATGGCTTCAGAGCTGGAACTGAGTCCCTCCCTCCGTCCCCAGCAGCCATGCCTGGCCTGTCAGAGTCTCTGATCCTCTTAGAAGCTTCCTCTCCTCAGCTATTCTTGACGGCCATGCAGACTGTGAATATAATGCTTATCCTAAGTGCCAGCTTGCTAGTGACTGGTTTATAAGCCATTACAGACCAAGGCCATTTCTCCACAAAGTTGCTCAGCCTGACCAGGGATCCCACCAGGAAGAGTCATAAACTCTCTTCCACGCTCTTCTGGGAGGCAGGGAGGGAAGAATGAGAGCATAAGCACACATTACCCTCCTGTGCTGTCTGGGAACATATGTGAGGCAGGTCTCAAGCAAGCTTCTTACACATATGTCAGTAGACTGCAAGCCCACCTGTAGCTGCCACACACACGGGCAAACAGCATCTCAGATCTCATATCTATTAGTGTCTCTCTTCCTACCACAACCTCAAGTATCCTTCATGGAGCCCTCAGCTCCATGAAAACATCCACAGCAAAAACCACGCTCATTCCTGTCACCCGCCCCCCCCCCCCACATTTTCAAGGTCATAACCCCTACCCTAAATTTAAAAACACACTTAAATGAACCCCTAGAGAGTGAAGTGTGCCCACGGCCAGGAGACTACATGCCTGACAGAGTTCATGTACTGGCCCATTTAGGACTGCCTCAGCACCACCTGCTGGAGAAGCTGGGGATCCTGGAGGGTTGGGCCCAGGACCAGCCCAGGCTCAGCATCTGTCACTCTCTAGGGATCAGCCAGCCTCAATGTCAGGGGGCCACCACTAGTGGTCACTTGGGACACCTTCTAAACACTAGGCTCCCAGCTCCCAGTCTGTCAAAAGTCCTACCCAGGAGAGGTGTCCAGGGTGACGGAGGCCAAGGCACTGCTGAAGAGCCGGGTATCCCAGAGCTTCGCTTCTCGCTCACGCATCTGTGGGGAAGCCAGAGCAAGGCTCAGAGGGGTCTCCCTACTTCGGGAACCTAGTGCCCGAGGGTGCAGCCTGGCATAGCCACTGCCCCAGAGCACAAGGGAGTCATGGCAAGGAAGGAGAGTTTGGGTTTCATTTCCTGCCCTGCCCCTTTAAGAACTTTTAGGTGACCAAGGACAAGGGGCGTTTCCCTCCATGGACTCTGGTCCCTATGGGGCCCGCCATGGCTCCAGAGGTCAAGCTTAGCTACTGCAAATGGAATCTGCCAGTTTTCTAAAGCCCTCAGTTCCCTGGGGCCCTGAGACCCAGCTGCAGTCAGGCCGTATATGGACAGGCCTATAACTGGCTGTCTGCACCTCACCTCCCAATGGCCTCACCCAACGTTCTTGAAGCAAGGGCCTAAAGGACTAGACAAGCTCCTGGCTGGCAGTACCATGAGTGCTTGAGGAACCACTACCTGGTTGAATCCAGTGGATACAAGGTGCTCTTGAATGCCTGTCCACGCCAACCGGATGTCTCTGTTGTTCTCATGGGCCTGTGTGCTCTGCAAAAGACAAGAGACAGCACTGAGCCACCAGGGCCCCCTGTTGGGGACAAGGATCTCTTGAGTGGCTGGGAGCTCAGATGTTCTGTGCCTACTTGTCTGAGCACCCACAGAGAACAGGGGAGGTCCTGAAGGCCACAGGAATCACAGGAAGAGCCTTGAGGGTCCCTGCATGCAGGGGACAGCAGGCTCAGCTTCATTCTCCCTCCTTCTGAGAGGGCTGGTGTGGTGGGGCCACCTCTGTAGGTACCCCAAGGAAGCTGATGGCTGAGGGTCCTCATTTGGGAGCTGTATGAACCTGGGGAATGCACACCCTCTACTGAGCTCATCTTCTCACTTGTAAATGAGGCTTACAGTGCCCGTGCCACCCACTCCTTGGGGCTGCCTAGAGGATCAACTGAGAGCATACACAGAAGGACTGGGCCTTGAGAAAAGCCCCGTGCAAATCATAGGATTAGAGGGATTATTTCTGCCTCCTGTCAGTAGGCCAGAGGGAGGGCCTGGGGCCAAGCTCAGGGTAGCATCCTGGGAAGGGTAAAGCAGTGCCCCTGGTGGCCCTTCAGGGTGTTGGAGCATCTGACAGACAGGAAGGCTAGAGGCCTCAAGAAAGGAAGAAGTTCACATAACAGGCAGAGCAAATGGTCCTGTCCCCCTTGGGCCCTGGCAGGAGGGAATCCAGGGGCCAGAGGAAATGCAAACAGCTCTCTCCCAGTCACCCTGGCCCCTAGAGCCTGAGACAAGGACCCTGTTACCAAAAATAGCTCACCCAAATGTGGCCAGCCTCCTCCAAACTTCCCACGATCTTGTCCTTGGGAATGAACGAGGGACGGAAGCATCTTGGAGAAGCTGTCCCTGGGCCCCCTCCCCAGCACACAGAGGCTGACCCCAGCGTGGGAGACCACTGGGAATGCTCTGCCTGTCCTTCAAGGGGCTTTTCCCACTATTCCCGCCCACCCAGCCGCAGTGACACAGGAAGTTGGAGTTAGAGCCTGAGAACTAAGGCCCCACACTTCTCTCTCCATGTAAGAGGGGCTTAAGGGTCAGGACAAAGGTGAAGCCATTGGCCAGCCCCACAGCTGACACACTCACTATTATGGGTCAGAAGTGGTGTGTGAGCTCTTGTTCCTCACGAGTGTGCAGAATCCCTTGTGAGGTGGAAACTGGATGGTTTGTAACTGGTTTGCATCTCACTCACTCGCTCACATTTAACAAGCACGTGAGGCTTGCCATGGCAAAAGCTGTGCTAGGAGCTCACAGTGGGGTAGGACAGGTTTCAAAGACAAGCAATGTGAATATGCTGTGCTAGGAGCAGGAGACACAGGAGACAAAGCAGGTCCAGTTCCTAAGTCCATGGGACATTTACACACCAGGAGGCCAAGAAGACTAAACGGGGTAACTCCACTGCTGCGGCTATTAAGTGCCACAGAGAAAATGAAGGTTGTGAGAAGCACAAAGACATCATCCCTGGACATTTACTTCAAGGACTAAGTATTAAAATCTCCTAAATGCCCAGCACTGAACCTATATTTTGCTGTTTGAATGGGGGGGGGGCACACATTTTTTGAGACAGGGTCTTGCCAAGTCTAGTCCAGGCTGATCTTGAACACTTGATTTTCTGCTACAGCCTCCTAAGTGCTGGATTTACTTGTTTTCAGATGTGCACCACCACATTCAGCTACAGATATGCATTTTACAAGGTAACAGGGCACAGAATGTATCTGAAAACACTATAAATGATGTTTTGTTTGCACAGAGCTAGCACTGCAGAGACTGGAAGGGAACTTCTCCCGGGGTGGGGGGTGGGGGTGATTTCTTCAGCAACTACAACTACCGGCAGATACCTACGTGGTTCTTGGCTGACTCTCCTCCTTCTCCTCAGCTCTAGTTTTGAAATAGGGAATCACTATATAAGCCACGATGACACTACCACCACCTTCCTCTTTAGCCAGCATCTTGACATTAGGAGGTAGTTAGAAAGCATCGTCCAAAAGGCATATAAGAGGGCTTGTCCTGACCTTTCCTGCCCCTAATTCAGGTCTTGAGTCCTCACCACTGACAGCCATCATTGTTCAAACTCAAGAGCATGACATTGCTCAGAGGTTAAGGGTACTACTGCTTCTCCAGAGGACACAAGCCTGGGTCCCAGAACCCACATGGCAGCTCACAGCCATCCGTAATCCAGTCCCACTTACATACACGCAGAACATTCATATATATACAAATAAATACTTTAAAAATAAGAGCTGCTGCTTCTCTGGATTGGCAATGGCTTCAGGGCCTTGCTCGCCTCTACCCTAAGCTCTGTCTTAAGGAACAGCAGAGAGTCTAAGGGGCACTCAGAGAGACTTCTGGGTCCTAGGCCAGTGACAGTGGGGACTTCTTCATCTCAAAAATAAAATTAAGCCAAAGGCAGGAAGATCAGAAGTTCAAGACCAGACTCAGCTGTGTAGTAAGTTCAAGACAAGCCTAGGCTACATGAGGCCCTGTCTCAAACACAAAAACCAGCTTAGCGGTGGTGCTTGCCTTTCTTTAATCCTACTACTCAGGAGGCAGAGGCAGGTGGATCTATGAGTCAAAGGCCAGCCTGGACAGAGAGCCAGTTCCAGGACAGAGCTAAACAGAGAAACCCTATCTTGAAAAAAGTTAAAACTAAGTAGGGGTATAAAATACAGTAGGGAGCTGGGCGGTGGTGGCACATGCCTTTAATCCCAGCACTTGGGAGGCAGAGGCAGGCGGATTTCTGAGTTTGAGGCCAGCCTGGTCTACAAAGTGAGTTCCAGGACAGCCAGGGCTACACAGAGAAACCCTGTCTCAAAAAAACAAAACAAAAACAAAAACAAAAACCAGTAGGGAGCCACCCAAGGGTCATTTGCTCCAAGACCAAGTGCCTAGAGGAACAGGGCAAAGTTGAGTACAACTCTAGTGGTATGTACAGCCTCCAATCTCTGGGGACAATGGGGTTCAGATGAGGAGAGGCCCAGAACAGGCACAGGTAGGAGGATGCAGGGCAGTACACTGTATCCACCCCCCCACCTTGACTCCTGTTAGACAGGAAGGGGGAACTCAAAGAAAGCACATTCAGAAGGAGTCTTGCTGAGCTGGCCCCTCAGCTCTCACCACCCTGGCCGACAGCCGTGGTTTTCCTAATAGAAGCCAGGTGTGGGCCAGATGCCCTGGGCGGAAGTTGGGGGGGGTGTGTGCAGGGACGGTTGGAGGGCAGCATTCCAGGCCTGCTGCTGCCCCCGCATCCCATAGAGCCAAGCACAGGCACCATCCTGGCGGCCAGTGGAGCTGCCCACGCTCTTCCCAGATCTCCTGGCTAAAGCCCCTCCAGGGGGCTCCTGCAGCCCCCCCCCCAGTCCCCCCAGTCCTCAACGCCTGCCTGTTTTCTTCAACAACTTGGAGCCCCTTGGCTAGCAGCCACAGCAGCTCCACCTCAGCCTCACTCACAGACCACCTCTGTGGGGTGTTAGGGAGGCGTAGGAGGGAAGGGAAAGGGGAGGGGAATGGGGGAGAAGGCAGGCTGGAAAGAGGCCACTGGAAAGGAAGGAGAATGGAGAAGGAAAAAAACTAAAGGATTTGGCCGGGTAGGCGTGAGTACAGGTGTTGTGCCCCCAAACCCTGGGCAAGTCACCCTTAAAGGGGCTTCTATCTTACCTTAAAACAAATCTGGGGACATCTAAAGCTTAGAGATCAGAGAAAGCCTACATCACCCTGAGATTCAAATAACCCTGGGATGGGATCAGCAGGGACATGGGGCTAAGGTGTGGCCAACTTTGGCTCTCTGCAATTCTATCCAGTGGGGCCTCTTTTGGCACAATGTACCATGTGAACAGATTTTTGAGGATGAAGGGATGCCCCAGGCTATCCTTAACTTCCCATGGGGAACCAGTCCTCAGAACAAGAGGAAGCCGATTACGATGGGCCTAGGTCTTTACTAGGAAACAAGAGCTTGTACTACACCTCCCCGGGGGTGGGGGGTGGGCAAAGCCTCATCACATTCTGGTTCATCTCTTAGGGCTGAAGAGATGGCTTAGCTGTCTAGAGCACTGGCTACTTATCTAGAGGACCCCACAGGGATTGGATTCCCAGCATCTACATGGTGGCTCCTAACTCTCTGTATTCAATCCCAGAGGGTCTGATGCTCTCTTCTGGCCTAGGAGGGAATCAGGTATGCATGGGGTGCCACAGACATATGTGGACAATACTCATACCCATAAGATAAAAGTGTGCTGAGCATGGTGGCTCACGCCTTTAATCCCAGCACTGAGTTCCAGGCCAGCCTGGTCTACAGAGTGAGTTCCAGGACAGCCAGGACAGACAGGACTACAGAGAAACCCTGTCTCGAGAAAAACAAAAACAAAAAATAAAATAAAATAAAAGTTTTTTTTTTTTCTTAAACTATCCTTTTTCAAAAAAAATAGAGCCGGGCGTGGTGGCGCACGCCTTTAATCCCAGCACTTGGGAGGCAGAGGCAGGCGGATTTCTGAGTTCGAGGCCAGCCTGGTCTACAAAGTGAGTTCCAGGACAGCCAGGACTATACAGAGAAACCCGGTCTCGAAAAAACCAAAAAAAAAAAAAAAAAAAAAAAAAAAAAAAAAAATAGAAATCTTAGAGTTAGAGACGGTTCGGGGTTAAATGTGCATGATTGTCTTGCAGAGGATCCCAATTTGGCTTGCAGTACTCATGTTAGACAGCTCACATGTGTGTGTGTGTTTTATATATATACATATATATAACTGTTTTAGTTATATATACATATATGTGACAATAATTTTTTTAAAAAGAAAAGAAATATAAAACTACCAAGTATGGTGGTGCACACCTTTAATTCCAGCACCAGGAGGCAGAAGCAGGTGGATTGCCTAAGTTCATGGTGTACATAGAATACCAGCTGGGGCAACATGCGAGAGAGCAAAAGAGAGAGGCCAGAAAAGATGGCTCAGCCCCGGAGGGTCTGGGCAGAGTTCCCAGCACCCACAACAGGTGTCGCACAACCACCTGCAACTCCAGCTCTAGGCAGCCAATCTCCTGTCTGTCTTCAGTGGGCACCCATGTATATATGTGTACACACAGTCTGCCCCCCTCTTCCCCTCCCTCTCCTTCCCTCTCTCTCTCCCCGTCCCTCTTCCCTTCTCCCTCTCTCTCCCTCCCCCTACCCCCCCAACACACAAAAATAAATAAATCTTGAAAGAGAGGGGCTGGAGAGATGGCTCAGTGGTTAAGAGCACTGGCTGTTCTTTTAGAGGTCCTGAGTTCAATTCCCAGCAACCACATGGTGGCTCACAACCATCTGTAATGAGATCTGATGCCCTCTTCTAGTGTGTCTGAAGACAGTGTACTCACATATACAAGATAAATAAATAAATCCTTGAAAAAAAAAACTCTTGAAAGAGAGAGGAACTAGAAATAGAAATTCACTGGTCTCCCTCCTTGCCTACCACTCTCTAGCGTCCCCACAGCCCAGGGGACTTTTGTGTAAACGCCTGCCTCTCCTCTGGACCTTCCAGATGGTTTCTAGAGCCAGCTCTCGCCTTCCCTCGATCCCCTCCAATGACTTCTAGAACAGTCTTCCCACCACAGTCCCTCTGCTTAGGGCCTCATGGAAAACTGAGTCCTAATCTGTAAGCCAGTTTCTCAGGACAAACACCAAGCCCTCCCGAACAGAGAACCTTCAGCAACATCAGGGGCAAGGCCAGATGTGTGGCTAGCTGATTGCTGTCTACAGGGGTCTCAGTCTGAGAAATAAATGACTCTCCAGTGGCCCTATGCCTGTTGCCTCATTTGGAAATCATGACAATGTGGCCTCCAGGCACCAAGTAAACAGAGAATAACAAAATACCTACAGTCCCCAGGTTTAGTAGGAATGGGACATGAGTCCATCCCATGGCTTACTAAAAGACCTAGATACAGAAAGTGATGAATTGAAGATTCTTTCTGACTCCTAAGTAGCTGGTCTCTGCTGACCATGCTGAGAAAGGAAAGATGGGTATCAAAGGAGGGGAGGAAACTGAAATCTCAAATTACATTCTGCAGTCAGGGAATGACTGTCTGTGGGCAGCCTGGCTGGGTCCCACCCTGTGATCAAAGCTAGGCCCTTACAAGGACCCAGACATCAGGCCTCTGCACCCTGAACTCCGGCAGCAGCTGTTGCCACTGCCAGGTCTCTCACATGCTGGACTGTGTGGTCCTCATCCTGGGTAGGGTGTTTACGCAGCACTGTGCACACAACTCACCTGAGAAGCCTGGGTTCTTGCTCTGGGGTCAAAGATCCGAAGCTGCTTGTCCTAAATGAAGAAGAGAGAAAGAACCAAATGATACAGTTAACCGGAGGGTTGCTGGGGGGGGCGGGGGGGCAGCCTGCCTTCACACTACAGGCTCTCAGTGAGTCCTGTATTACACAGACGCGCTCCAAAGAACAGAGCTTACTTCCTTCTTACCTGGAAGGTCCCCTCCTGCCCAGACTCCCAGAAGATTATATTCAACAACAACACTCCACCTTTTTAAAAATTTATTTATTTATTTATTTAGGTTTTTGAGACAGGGTTTCTCTGTGTAGCTCTGGCTGTCTTGGAACTCACTCTGTAGACCAGGCTGGCCTTGAACTCAGAAATCCACCTGCCTCTGCCTCCCAAGTGCTGGGAATTAAGGTGTGCACCACCACTGCCCAGCTTATCCTCCACCTTCTTAATCATTATTATCTATCAGACAAATCACATGTATGCCCTCTCCACAGCCTTTCTGTTCTCTTTCTTTCTTTTGCCTTTTCTTTCTTTCTTTCTTTCTTTCTTTCTTTCTTTCTTTCTTTCTTTCTTTCTTTCTTTCTTTCTTTCTTTCGCTTTTTCTTTCTTCTTTGAGACAGGTCCTATGCAAAGATGTTACTTCTGCACTTGAAGAACTTCATCCTGAGACTGGAGAGATGGTTCAGTTGATACTGTGTGCCATGCAAGCATGTGGACCTGAGTTTAGTCCCAGTGCTTACATAAAACGAGGTGTGCATCAGTAAGCCTAGCCATGGAGCATGAACAGAAGGGCACTCAGCTTTCACTGCTAGCCAGCCTACCCAAAACAAAGAGACCCAGGTTCGGTAAGAGACACTATCTCACAAAATAAAGTAGGGGAGGGCTAGAGACATGGCTCAGTGGTTAAAAGTAATGGCTCCTTTACCAGAGGACCTGGGTTTAATTTCCAGCATCCACATAGTGGCTAACAACCATTTATAACCATCCAACTGGCCTCTGAAGGCACTGCGTCTTCAGACACACCAGAAGAGGGTATCAATCCCATTACAGATGGTTGTGAGCCACCATGTGGTTGCTGGGAATTGAACTCAGGACCTCTGGAAGAGCAGTCAGTGCTCTTAACTGCTAAACCATCTCTTCAGCCCAGATTAAAGGATTTTTTAAAATTTATTTATTATATGTAAGTACACTGTAGCTGTCTTCAGATGCACCAGAAGAGGCCATCAGATCTCATTACAGGTGGTTGTGAGCCACCATGTGGTTGCTGGGATTTGAACTTTGGACCTTCGGAAGAGCAGTCGGGTGCTCTTACCTACTGAGCCATCTCACCAGCCCTAAAGGATTATTAAACATTAAAAAAGCTAATCTTTCCTAACCATTCTTTCAGTGCACCAACCGATCATGATTACCTGAGGGCTCAGATGAAAAAAGACAAATGCTCATGCCCTATATACAGGTCCTATTTCTGCAAGATGATCTGGGTGTCTACATGCTATCAACACGCCCAAGCACAAATGCATAAAAGCTGGCATGTATGCCTGGCCGTGAAGCTCAGTAATAAAGCCCAGACCTAGCATGCAAACATACAAAAGATCCTGGGATCAACAACTCAAAGAAAAAACAATTCAGTAGAGTTTCTACTCACTATTCATAGGTTTGGCCATAGTGAATTGTTAGGTGCAAAGAGGGAGTTGAAGATAACATGCCATGGTGTGAGTCTACTATGGTTATAATAAATATAAATCTCCATTTGAGTGATCATGCTCTTAGACACTTTTGGAGTTAAGCAGAGAGAAAAGACTGAACTCAGACCAGTGAGTTAATGCTGGGTGTGAGGGGTAAGGAAGTGGAGGCCAGCCGCATTTCCTTTCTATATTTTAGTACAGTTCAGCTTTGTTTCCATCAACACAGATGCCTGTTTTCATATTTTGAAAAATGATACTCAGACTTACAAATTTAAAACATCACCACTTGCATCAGCAGCAAGGAAATGAAATGCTTATTTATAAATCTTACAAAGTAAGTATCCACAAAACATGAGGTGAGCTACAAACACCGATGAAAGAAACCAAAGATAGAAACTAACGATTGGATAGTCCATTTTTATGGATATAAAATCAGTTTGGATGAGTAAAGCTATTGCTGTCCAAGCTTGAGGCTCCGAGTTTAGGTCACTAGTACCCCATAGGAAACCAGGCACAGCAATGCACATCTATAATCCAAGCACCAGAAGATGGAGGCAGAAAGATCCAGGTTAGCCAATTGGTAAGCTTTAGGTTCACTGAGACAGACAGTGATGGATGGGCTGGGCACAGTGGTTCTACACAGTGAGCCCCAGACCAGCTGGGATGGTTTGCATATGCTTGGCTCAGGGAGTGGCACTATTTGGAGGTGTGGCCTTATTGGAGTAGGTGTGTCACTGTGGGAATGGGCTTTAAGACCCTTATCCTAGCTGCCTGGAAGTCAGTCTGTTGCTAGTAGCCTTTAGATGAAGATGTAGAACTTTCAGCTCCTCTTGCACCATGCCTGCCTAAATGTCACCATGTTCCCACCTTGATGATAATGGACTGAATCTCTGAGCCTGTAAGCCAGCCCCAATTAAATGTAGTCCTTTATAAGACTTGCCTTGGTCATAGTGTCTGTTCACAGCAGTAAAACCCTAACTAAGACACCAGCCAAGGCTACAGAGTGAGACCCCACCTAAATAAATAAAATGGGGTAGAGGGGTTGGTGAGATGGCTCAGCATGCTGATAAAGGTACTTGCTATGGATCCTGGTTGGGTTTTTAGTCAACTCAACACAAGCAAGAGTTACATGGGAAGAACTACCTCATTTGAGAAAAGTCTCCCATCAGATTTCCTGTAGGTAATTCTCTTGACTAATGATTCTCATGGGAGGGCCCAACTCACTGGGGGTGGTGCCTCCTCTGGGTACATCGTCCTGGATGGTGTAAGAAAGCAGTCTGAACAAGCCATGAAGAGCAAGTCAGGAAGCAAGCAGCACCCTCCATGGCTTCTGTGATAGTCCCTGCCCTGAGTTACTCCTGACTCCCCTTAGTGATGCGTGTGACCTACAAGTGAGATGTAATGAGTGTCCTCCCAGGTCGCTTTTGAAGGCGGTATTCTATCTCAGCAATAGCAACCCTAACTAAGATACCGTGTAAGCCTGAAGATCTGAGTTTGAATCCTGGAACCATAGTACAGGTGGGAGGAGGAAACTGACTCCATAAAGTCATCCTCTGACCTACCCAACTTGTGTACCGTGGCACAAGCACAAAATAACTTCTTTCTTTTCAGTTTTTAAAGACAAGGTCTCTCTATATTAGCCCTAATTGTCCTGGGATTCACTATGTAGACCAGGCTGGCTTTGAACTTGGAGAGACCTCCCTGCCTCTGCCTCAGGACTGCTGGGAATAAAAGCATGCATCATGCCCGGTTTGGGGGCGTGAAATGCTGACTCAGTAGTTAAGTGCTCTTATCGATGTCAAAGAGGACCAGGTTCAACAATCCCCAGCTCTCATGGTAGTTCACAACCATTGCTGACTCCAACTGCAGGGGTCCATTGCCCTCTTCTGACCTCCATGAGCACCAAGCATGCACTGCTGAGCATACAAATATGCAGGCAAAACTCTTACACAGAAAAGAAAATAAGAAAATGAATATATACTGGGGGAAAGGTGGACAGTGATAGAGAAAGTCACCAATGTCCGGTCTACATGTACTGCACACCCCTCTCCAACATGGAAACACATCAGCAAACAACCTCATGAAAACTGGACTTCAGCTTCTAATAATTCATCAATGTTTATATAATTGTAACAATGTATCTAACTAATGCACAAGGTAGTAAGGAGAAGCAGGCCTGAGATACTTTGGTGATCCCAGCACTTGCGAGGCTGAGGCAGTAGGTTTCCAAATTCAAGGTCGGCCTGGGTTATATAAACTACAGTAACAGATCTGAGCATGGAGGCACACACCTTTAACCCCAACACTCAGGAGGCAGAGGCAGGCGGCTGTCCGTGAGGTCAGTGTGATCGATGGAGCCAGCTCCAGGTCAGAGGCAGGCAGCTGCCCATGAGGTCAGTGTGATCTCTAGAGCCAGCTCCAGGTCAGAGGCAGGCGGCTGCCCATGAGGTCCGTCTGATCTCTGGAGCCAGCTCCAGGTCAGAGGCAGGCGGCTGCCCCATGAGGTCAGTGTGATCTATGGAGCCAGCTCCAGGTCAGAGGCAGGCGGCTGCCCATGAGGTCTGTCTGATCTCTGGAGCCAGCTCCAGGTCAGAGGCAGGCGGCTGCCCATGAGGTCCATCTGATGCGCTATGGAGCCAGCTCCAGGTCAGTCAGGGGTGTGTGGTAAGAACCCAACTCAAACGATTCATCCCACACAACAAGGTGACAAAGGAAGTTGGTGTGGGGGGGAAGCATATGAACTTTCTGTATTTCCTGCTATATCTCCTCTACAAAACAGTCTGTTAAATAAAACTAAAACTGCCAAGAAGGGTGACTCGCACCTATAATCCTGGTGGTCAGAAAGTGGAAGCAGATCACTTGGACTCTGGTACCAACTTGGATTATGTAAGTGAAGTTACAGGGCAGCTTGAGCTACAGACTAAGGCTTAAACTATAACCTGAGACCCTGCCTCAGAATATATTTTGAGGGTGCTAGAGAGATGGCTCAGCAGTTTAGAGCACTGGATATTATTCCAGAGGACTCAAGTTCAATTCCCAGCACACACATATCTGTTTACAACCATCTGTAACTCCAGTTCCAGGGATCCATGGGCACCAGGCACCTATAAGGTACACAGACACACATACAGACAAAACACATATACACATAAAAAACCAAAATATGCAAACAAAAACAGATTTTTTTTTTTTTTTTTTTTTTTTTGGTTTTTCGAGACAGGGTTTCTCTGTATAGTCCTGGCTGTCCTGGAACTCACATTGTAGACCAGGCTGGCCTCGAACTCAGAAATCCGCCTGCCTCTGCCTCCCGAATGCTGGGATTAAAGGCGTGCACCACCACGCCCAGCCTAACAAAACCAGATCTTAAAACATATCAATAAATGAATAAAAGGTCAAATATAAGGGAAGCCGAGTTAATGCTTGCTCTGTGCACAGCTGGCGTCTGTGCTTGAGATGGAACAGTGAACAGCCAGTTCCAGTAAGGACGAAGTTCACAGCAAAGGGCTGTGGTCTCCAGCCGGAGACTCACAAAAAAGCCTGGAAGAAACCTTAGTTGAAGCTCAAAAGACAAGTACGAGACAAGGTGGAAAATCCCATCAAGATGCTGAGACAGGCTTGCTGGTGCGTGGTGTGAGGGGAAGACACACAGTGAAGCAGATAGGGGAGATGGAGGAGCAGAGGGCAAAACTGAGCTGCAGGAGGCACATAGTGGCTAGACAGGGCTGGGTACCTAGGTCTGCTAGGGCAGTCAGGGAGGCCCAAGGTCTTCTGGAAAAGATTTCGCAACTGCACTTTGTTCTGCACCAAGCACAGTTTGGGGCTTGGGTCCTGAGCAGCATTGCCCCCAACAGTCAGGGCTCCTGGGGCCATGCGACATGGGATCAGCCACGAAGAGGAGGAGGAGGAGGACGAGGAGGAGAGGCAGAGTAAGGGTGAGCACAACAGTGACAGCAGAGGGCAGAGAAGAATGTTAGAGATTCAGAATGGGGGAAACAGCCACAAGGACGAACAGGATGGGAGATGGAAAGTTCCTAAACTGGAGAGAAAACACTTCTCACTCAGCAGGGCTACAACTGCTGAGGAGAGCTGCATGCATACATTCAAATGCTAACCCCACCACTGACCAGCTTTGTGACCTGTGCAAACAAGGTCCACTGAGCAATGACCAGGTCCCAGCAGCTTCCCTCAGAGGGAGGCAACAAACTCCACAGAGAACCACTAAGTCTAACAGTTTAAGGCTGGGTGCAAACCAGGTTCAGAGCAGGCTGGCCTTGCGCTCACAGCAGCCAAGCCTGCCATGTGTGATGGTTGTGCGCCCTCTAGTGGCTCTGTTTTCTTCTCTCAGTCATTAGGATTGGCCTGAGTGCTCAGAGAGGAGGCTGAGCTGCCCTGCTTTAGCAGTGGTAAGACAGGACTCAGATACCCCTGATGGAAAATGTCATGCCATTTTGGCAGCACAAGCAGCAACAGCAAAAAGCTGTTGGGCCAAAGCCTAGTCTACAACTGCTGGCAAAGAGGGGCTCTGACTCTGTCTCATGGGGTGAGCTTACCTACCACTCTGGGCATCTCCACCCAGCCTGTGGTCATAAGGGGCAGCCTCCTGCTATCAGTACTATATCAGTAAAGCTAATACTTCCTCCCAGGGTCTCAAGACACCTTTCCAGCAAAGGAAAGCAGAAGTGGCACATGATCAAGGTACCTTCTAGTCCTAGCATGTGCTAGGGGCCAGCCTGGAAGAGATGGTACATCCCCACAGGTAGCACACCTAGGTCTGGAAAAGAGGGGAAGGAGCACGGGTCACTTTATAAGCTCATAACTTTACTGTGCCTTCTGCCTGGGAAACAGCTATGAGCTCTGGGTACAGAGAGGAAATGTCTTCCTGTGGGGAACTAGCGTGAGTCTCCTGGGCTTGGCTTTCTCCATCTAACTTTTTTTGTTTAGCAGACTTAATTCTTTTATTTTTCTTGTACAAAATCCTTATGTAGTAGCCACAGCTGGAGCCTGGGTCCTCTGAACAGA
Organism: Mus caroli; assembly: GCF_978045245.1. Taxonomy (NCBI): domain Eukaryota; kingdom Metazoa; phylum Chordata; class Mammalia; order Rodentia; family Muridae; genus Mus; species Mus caroli. The sequence goes on from NW_028227272.1 coordinate 1,205,352, forward strand.
GACTCTGGTGTGGGTTTTCACAAGATGATCAGTGAATTCCTGATAAGGAGACTTGGTGAACACAATCTCTTTCCAGAGGTCGGGGGTCAGGTAGCTGTAAGTCTTGGAGATGGCATCAAAGGTAGCCTTAGCAAAGTTGCCCAGGGTGGCAGTGCAGCCTCTGGCTGAAGTGTAGCAGTCATCTATGCCAGCCATCATCTGGAGCTTCTTGGGCACAGGAGCAGAGACAATGCCAGTGCCCCCTGGGGGCAGGGATGAGACGCACTAGCACAGAGCCACAGCGGCCTATCACCTTGCATGGAACAGTGTGGGGCTTGCAAATCTTATTCCCCCAGTAGCCTCTCCACACAGGGACGATGGAAAGCTTGGCCAAGATGATGGTCCCTCAGATGGCAGTGGCAACCTCCTTGGAGCACTTAACACCAAGACCAACGTGACCATTGTAGTCCCCAATAGAGATGAATGCCTTGAACCTGGTCCGCTGGCCAGCCCGAGTCTGCTTCTGCACTGGCATGGTTTTCAGAACCTTATCCTTTAGGGATGCACCCAGGAAGAAGTCAATGATCTCAGACTCCTTAATTAAGGGCAGGGAGAACAGGTAGATCTCCTCCAAGGACTTGATCTTCATGTCCTTAACCAGGCGGCCCAGCTTGGTGACGGGGATCCACTCCTTGTCTTCAGCTTTACCTCTACGAGCCCCGCGGCCTCGACCACGGCCACGGCCTCGGCCATGACCGAGGCCCCTAAGACCGCTGCCGAATCCTCCACAGAAGCCGCCGCTGTGGCCTCCTAATCCTGGGCCCCCGGGTCCTCCTGGCCCTCCCACTGCACCGGCGTAATCCGCCATTTGGTGTTTTCCTGAAGAGGAAGCTCTCCATCTAACTTTGCCTTGCAAGATACAGCAGGCTACCCACCCCTCAGGCCCTAACCTTCCTTCCTGTTCACTGCCACCGCAAGACCACCAGCTCTTACTCCTGAAGGCTCGGCAGTGTCTCCAAATGTTCCACAGACACACGCTCACTCTGCCATTCCTGCCCCGGGAATGAACTCTCCAGGGTTTTCATCCTCTGCCTCTGGCTGAGGCCATATCCCTATGACCAATCTGATCAGTTCAAAGCACTATGTCCCTTTCAGAGGTTAAGTTACAGGTCATATCTGCCCAGTTATCTGTACTGTCCTTGAAGCAAGTTGGATGTTACAGAAGGCTATTTGGATAAACTATTCGGGCAGCTGATATGGCTTTGCTCATAGGCAAAGTCAAACCAAACGGCACAGGCCAGCAGGAGGCAGCATGAACTTTCCTCAAGCCCCTCTAGTGGGGCCTCTGATGGAGCAGGGAGCTCAAAAATGCCAATCCCTAGGACCTAGGTGGTGGCGCCACGCCTTTAGTCCCAGCACTCGGGAAGCAGAGGCAGGCAGATTTCTAAGTTTAAGGCCAGCCTGGTCCACAAAGTGAGTTCCAGGACAGCCAGGACTACACAGAGAAACCCTGTCTCGAAAAAACAAAACAAAACAAAACAAAACAAAATGCCAATCCTGACTTGGCTCTTCAGCCCATATTGTTAAGCATACAAGGCTGATCACACCAGCCCCACATGACGTTTTAAGACTGCTTGCGGGCTGATGAGATGGCTCAGTGGGTAAGAGCACCCGACTGCTGTTCCGAAGGTCTAGAGTTCAAATCCCAGCAACCACATGATGGCTCACAACCATCCATAACGAGATCTGACTCCCTCCTCTGGAGTGTCTGAAGACAGCTACAGTGTACTTACATATAATAAATAAATAAATCTTTAAAAAAAAAAAAAAAAAGACTGCTTGCTGCCTGCTTACCTTACATGCTGTGCCCACAATGGCTCCATCCCGGCTCCAAGCAGCACTCTGCACCAGGTCCGTGTGGGCCTCCAACTCTGCAGGAAAACAGCCAAGGTTAAGCACCAGGGGGTGAGGGCAGCATCAGGGGAGTAGGTGAGGGGAGGCCTGCCTTGGGGCAACCCCAGTTGCAAAGTCAGCAGCAATGATGGTCTTTCAGCCTGCAGGGGGTGGGGACAGCAGCTTTATCCAGACATGCTACAGATGCATCTATAGGCTTCCTTCTTTAAGCCTGCCCTCACCAGGATATGCCTCTATTTGATAACCCTCCGAGGCTGCTGCATACCTTTAATCCCAGTACTCAGTGGGCAAAGGCCAGCCTGGTCTCCCACCCCCTCAGGAAAAAGCTTCCGAGATTCCCTGCTCCCCAGCGTGGCTCTCATTTCCCAGGTACATTTGCTGGCTCTAACACATCCCCAACCCCGGCACTGCCACCACCACTGCTTTCCAGCTCCCTCCTCCTTCTGTAGTTTGGGGGTTTGGAGTACAATAGATGCCTGCTGGAAGCGGACAGTGATATACTACTCATTATAAGGCTTTAGAATGTATACCCTATGCTAGTCATCTTTTGTAGGTGGTTGGGGATGGAACCCAGGACCTCAGAAATGCAAGGCAAGCAAGCACTCACCATTGAGTTGTACCCCATCCTTGATTTTTTTTTTTTTTTGGTTTTTCAAGACAGGGTTTCTCTGTGTAGCCCTGGCTGTCCTGGAACTCACTCTGTAGACCAGGCTGGCCTTGAACTCAGAAATCCGCCTGCCTCTGCCTCCCAAGTGCTGGGATTACTTTTTTTTTTAAACACTACCAAAAACACCAATAGAGAAGGGAGGGCTGTCTAGACAGGGGCTGCCAGAGAAGGGGAGCCCTTCCAGAGTGACCGACCGTACCTGTCAGGGGCTGCTGCTTGGCTACATCCCAGACCTTCACAGTCTTGCCAGCTGTGCTCACCAGAACACCGTCTACAGTGGGGTGGAACTGCAGTACCTCCACGGGCAGCTCCTCAGGACCCAGCACCACTCCAGGCACAGAGGGAAGCCCTTCTCCAGTGCCAGACAGACGCCAGAGCTTTATCTGAAAGAAAGATCGAGTTTACGATCCAGGTGCTGAGAGACACTACAATAGCCAGACCTGCCCAAAGCTATCCTGGTCCTAGCAGAAAGGTCCCATGCTGAAACAAGGCCTGTCCACAAGAGGACAAGGTGTCTCACCTGCCTTAGCTGCTGGAGTTAGGTAACCACATATCTTGCCATGGAGAGGGAGAGAGCCCAACTCAGGAAGCATAGGACGTGATCAGAGAACAGCAAGGATGGGCTGTGAGTCAGGGCATGGGTTCTGAACTCCCCTTTGGCCTCACACACCACCCTAGCCTGCTCCCCCCAGGGCAATCATCTACTGTAAGGGCAGATCACAGCAGCAGCTCTGAGAAGGCACTTGTGGCGAGCAAGGGCATAAACAGAAGCCAGGGCTGCTTGGAGACCCCAGGGTGTAAGGGGTGGGTCATAGGCAGCTCTTGGAACCAGCCCCACTCACCGTCCTATCAGCTGAACCGGAGGCCAGGAGGAAGTCATCAAAGGGTGAGAAGTCCAGGTCAGTGACCAGGTCTGTGTGGGAGAAGCAATCAGACGTGCTGAATATCCCTTTCAGACCCAATGCGCTCCCTACAGAGTTCCAGTACTGTCACTTTCTTTTTTGTTTTTTCCTAGTCAGGGTTTCTCTGTATAGCCCTGGCTGTCCTGGAACTCACTCTGTAGACCAGGCTGGCCTCGAACTCAGAAATCCACCTGCCTCTGCCTCCCAAGTGCTGGGATTAAAGGCGTGTGCCACCACTGCCCGGCATCACTTTCACCCACATTAATAAGCCACATTCTTTCTAGACACATCTAGGTCTCTTCCTACAACATATATCCTGGTGAGTCCTTTGGCTGCTCTTTCTGTAATTATATTAGAGTATAGCTCTACCATGTGTGTGGTCTGTGTTGCTTCTAGCAACAAACTGCACGTTACGTACCTTTGGAGGTTTTGCTGTTGTTGTTTGTTTTTTGAGATGGGGTTTCACTGTGTATCCCTGGCTGTCCTGGAACTTGTTCAGTAGACTAGGCTGGCTTCAAACTCAGAGAGATCCATCTGCCTCTGCCTCCTGGGTACTGAGATAAAAGTGTGCACCACTACTACCCAGCTTCTTTTCTTTTTTTTTTAAGTGTTGAGGATCAAACCCAGGGCATTGTGTGTGCTAAGCACACCCTCTACTACTTCCATGCAACTGCTACCCAGAGTTGAGTACTTGGGGCAGAAATCTTGGCAGACTAACATACAAACTCCCTTGAACTTTATAGAAAACGTTTGATGGCCCTACTCTGTGCCTTCATGCAGAATCACACAGTATAGTACAGAGTCTTTCTGACCAGTTTGTTTCTCTCTCTCTCTTTCTTTCTTTTTAAAAAATATTTATTTATTTATTCTATGTAAGTACACTGTAGCTGTCTTCAGACACTCCAGAGGATGGAGTCAGATCTCGTTATGGATGGTTGTGAGCCACCATGTGGTTCCTGGAATTTGAACTCAGGACCTTCAGAAGAGCAGTCAGTGCTCTTAACCAGTAAGCCATCTCTCCAGCCCTTTCTTTCTCTCTTTCCTTCTCTTTCTCTTTCTCTCTCTCCCTCCCTCTCTTTCTGTCTTTCTTTCTTTCAATTTTTATTAGATATTTTCTTCATTTACATTTCAAATGCTATCCCGAAAGTTCCCTATACCCCCCGCCCCTGCTCCCCTACCCCCCCACTCCCACTTCTTGGCCCTGGTGCTCCCCTGCACTGGGGCAGATAAAGTTTGCAAGACCAAGGGCCTCTCTTCCCAGTGATGGCCTGTTTCTTTCTTTCTTAATTCATTTTGTCTGGCACGTGGGTGTTTTGCCTACATGTATGTTTGTACACCACTTGCATGACTGATTGCCACAGAGGACAGAAGATGTTAGGTTCCCTGGAACTAGAGTTCCAGATGCTTGTGAGCAGTCATATGGGTATTGGGAACTGATCCTGGATCCTCTGCAAGAGCAGTCAGTGCTCTTAACTCTCTCCAGACTTTCTTTCTTATATTTTTGAGATCCATTGTGATGTGACATGTAAAAAACAAGTTTCTCTCTCTCTCTCCCTCTCTCTCTTTTTCTATTATTATTGTTATTATTATTATTATTATTACTATTTTGATGGGAGTGACTTTGAACTCCTGAGTCTTTTTCTCAAGTGCTAGGATTAAAAGTATGTGCCACCAATCTAGCTTGTTTTTTCATCTGATTTTAAACATTGTTGTGGTTAAGTATACATATTGGTGTTTTAATTATTTTATTGTAGTTAGTGTATGTGTATGTATGTGCAGGCATACATATGTCATGGCAGCATGTGAAGGTCAGAGGTCAACTCCATTGAGTAAATTCACTACTGTTCCTTGATGAGACCCAAGGACTAAACTCATACCGTCAAGCCTGCACACAGTGCCTCGGCCTGGTCAGCCATCTCCCCAGCCCAGCAGGAGTGTTAAAATAGCCCACATTGGGCCTGTGAGATGCCTTTGCAGGTAAAAGCATTTGCCATGCAAAGCCTGATGACTTAGCTTTGATCCCTAGAACTCCTAATGGAGGAGATCCAACTCCTGAGCTGTCATCTGTTCTTCCATACATGCTGTGTTCTCCATACATGCTGTGACATACGTGCACCTCAACATTGACTCTTGTATCTCTCCTTCACACACACACACACACACACACACCCCAACACCAATAACACAACAACAACAACACTAATAACCCATACCAGAATTTGGGAGGCAAAGGCAGATGGATCTCTGAGTTTGAGACCAGCCTGGTCTACAGAGAGAGAATTCCAGGACAGCCAGGGCTACAAACACATAGAAACCCTGTCCCCCAAGCCCCAAATAGTAGCTAGCTAGATACATAGATCACAGATGATAGATAGATGGCTAGGTAGATAGACAGACAGATAGACAGACAGACAGATAGAAAAATAACCCACATTTTGGGTTAAAAAAAACCCCTGAGGTTCAGAACTAGAATCAGGATCTAGATGTGCCTGATCTCATGTTTGCTTCTTGATGCTTTTTACTTATGAGGGAACCACTCCAAGTTGTTAATGTCTGGAGAGTAGTAACCCCGTCAATAGAGCACTCTAATCAGAAGCCAGAACAGTGTGTGGGGTCAGTTGGTAGCTCTGGTGCAGTGGTGACTTTAGAGTTTTTCTTTGCAGGATCCCTGCTGTCAGGCTGCCCTTTCATGTAACTAAGCTCTGGCTCCCCCGAGCCCTCCCTAAGTTGAGGTTGGTAGCATAGATCTTTTAAGTCCGTTAATTTTAGCTACTTGGGAGATTGGAACAGAAAGAATAAAAAAGTTCAAAGTCTGCGTGGGCAACCCAGTGAGAGGCTGTCTCAAAAATAAACAGTGATGAAAATATAAAAAAGGTTAAGGATATAACTCAGTGAGATACAGAGGGCAATGTCTGCCCTAGAGATACTAAGTGTTATCTGGCCCACATAGACACCAATACAGGGAGACCCTGGGCACACAAGACCTGGCCACTGCCCTGACTTTGGAAGCTACCTGCCCTCCAGCCTCTTTGGAAGCTACCTGCCCTCCAGCCTCTTTCTTTGGAAGCTACCTGCCCTCTAGCCTCTTTCTTTGGAAGCTACCTGCCCTCCAGCCTCTTTCTTTGGAAGCTACCTGCCCTCCAGCCTATTCATCTTGGGGCACACCTGCTTGGACCACCCAGCAGCCAGAGGAATGGAGTAATAGGGGCGTCTACAGTTCCAACCATACAAAAGACAGCAGGATACCACACTGGCAAGCACGGGTTCTGAAGCAAGACTGGCTGCAGCTAGCTGTCAGCCCACTCCTTTTCAGCTGTGTGCTTCTGAGTATGTTTCTTACCCTTTGGGTTTTGGTACCCTCATTTTTCTAGTCGGGATGATACTGCAGCACTAACTGCTGGGTTGTCATGGGGATTCAGGGAGGCCTGTGTGTGCAAGGACTTGGTAAAGGTACACTCCCGTGACTCAGGTTAATTCCTTTTTAGATGCCAGCTGCCTGCTCTACGGCCTTATCATGCTGGCTAGAAATCCAGATGAGTCACTGGAAGCGTCCCTCTCCACATCCATCTCACTTTCCTTGCTTCCTCTGACACTAGGGCAGCAGTGCCATCTCTTGCTGTGGTGATGCTAGTTTGTTGCCCCAGCCACAGCCCCATCTTTAACCCGCTACCCTCCATGTTTCCTCTCCACTGCATTCCTCCAGCCCTGATATCCCCTTAGCATTGGTTCATCCTGCACCACCATATTCTCCCCAGTTAAACGAGAGAGAGAGAGAGAGAGAGAGAGAGAGAGAGAGAGAGAGAGAGAGAGATCAGCTGCTTAAGCCAAAATGACATTTGTGGGGTGAATCCCAGCAGCCTTCCACAATTGGAGGTACGGCCGGATATGTTACCTTAAGAGGAACTGGGTTGGGTGGTTGTGGTCCAACCGTTTCCTGCCTGCTTTCCTGCCAACCTCAGATGGTTATGCCCATGAAAATCATGTGCAGTTCTTTGTTTTAGAAGTAAAGAATAAAATGACTGCTGCCTAGGACTCTGTGATGATGCTTCCTACTAAACATAAGGGATCCTGATAAACAGAAATGCTCTGAAACAGGACGCTGGAGCCCACAACCCTGTAACTGTAAAAAACAGGCAGCCAACAGCCGTCTGTACCTCAGTTCCAGAAGAGCCAACACCAGTTTCTGACCTCTGAGGGCACTGCATGAATGTGGGACAAACATGCAGGCAAAACAACCATACACATAAACAAACAAACAAAAACAATGATCAATGATCCACTTATAACAAAGTCTATATATGGTATCCAAATGACATCACAACACTCTTTTTCAAAGTTTGCATCAGTGGGCTAGAGAGATGGTTCAGCAGTTAAGAGCACAGGTTGCTCTCTCAGAGGACCCAGATTCAGTCCCAGTCCACATGGCACTCACAGCCATCTGTAACACCAACCCCAGCCTTCTTCTGGCCTCCTTGGCACTGGCATGCATGTTATACACAGACATACACGCAGGTAAAACATTCATACATAAAGAAATTGATACAAAATTTAGATTGGGCTAGGCATATTGGTGCACACCTTTAGTTCCAGCACTTGGGAGCTCTGGAGAGGCAGGGGGATTTCTGAGTTCAAAGCTAGCCTGGTCTACAAAGCAAGTTCCAAGACAGCCAGGGCTACCCAGAAAAACCCTATCTTGGGACTGGTGAGATGGCTCAGTGGGTAAGAGCACCCGACTGCTCTTCCGAAGGTTCAGAGTTCAAATCCCAGCAACCACATGGTGGCTCACAACCATCCGTAACGAGATCTGGCGCCCTCTTCTGGAGTGTCTGAAGACAGCTACAGTGTACTTACATATAATAAATAAATAAATCTTAAAAAAAAAATAAGAAAAAAGAAAAACCCTATCTTGTAAAACAAGAAACAAGCACATTTAGATAGAAAACATTCAGCATACTCTACATAAAGCTTGGCTTTTGTTGTTAACAACCTAATCATCATCATCAGACAATGAGCAGAACCCTACTTTCAGATCTCCTTCAACCCACCCTACCTAAGGAGTAAGAATTTATCCTCTTCCTTTACCCCAGGTCTTCAATAAGAGATCTAGCTCATAGAAACTACAGCTACGGAGACTAAGCCAACTAGGCCAATGCCTAGAGTATAATAAATGTTCCCCAAAGTGGGCATTCTGCCACACAGGCTGCTGAGGACCCCCGAAGCAGCTGGAGCAGACAAAAGTCCTTTGTAAGGGTTCATCTCCACCCTGCAGCTCAGCATAGCCACTCCCTGGAGTAGCTTTTAGCAGCATGGCTGGGAAGGGGGCTTAGAAATGAGAGGTGCCCTGCTAGACTCCAGAGAACATGTACGGCTGAGAGCCATAAGGGTGTGTGTCTGGTCCTCAGGAAGGAAATCCAGGGGCCCAGGACTTCCTTCTGCCACCCTGATGGGCTGGAACATCTACCTTCCTTTCTGCAGGCTAGAGTCCCAAACCAGATGCAGCTTCTGACCCCAAGGACTTTGCAGAACATACAGTGAGGACAAGAAGCCATAGGCGACAGGACCAAGAATGAATCCCTGGTCACAGGTTTCCTGACTCAGGCATCACTCACCTGAATGACAGCCAAGGTAGGTCACATGCCTCTTGTTTTCCTCATGGCCTTCCAGAGATATGACACCCAATACACCTGTTAAACAAACACAGAGGTTCTCACTTTGAGCTTAATGGTGGCCATTTATCTCCCTTCAAAGGACTCCAGACCCCAAGCCATGTGACCTCCTGAAAGCCTCTCCCAGTTGTCCCTTTTTTTCCTGACACTGAAGTGATCTAGGGTCTTCCCCAGCTTGAACCATCTGCACTTAATGTATAGAACACTAGAAAAGGAGGTGCTCTTTTTCTCACACAGACCATGGACGAGGTCAGCTTTGGGCTATCAGCTGGCACTCCCACCATCCTCACCAGAGAAGGAAGCCAGCACCTCAAGGCAGCAGGGTTGAGGGACCAAGAGAAAAACTGGGAACAGGTGAGGTGGTTTACACCTATAGTCACAGTCACAGGGCTAGAGAAATCCTGCAAGTTGGAGGCCATCTTGGGCTATAAAGTGAGATGCTATCGGAAAGCAATAGGATGGGGGTGGGGTTAGAGAGTGCAAGTGGAGAGAACTTGAGCAGCTTTGGATCCAACTCCGCCTAGAGGCCCTGGTAAGGAAAGAGGCATTTATCCTGTGCTAGCTTGGTCTATCGATGTTGTCACAAGCAGCCAAGGGAATTCAACTAACACAAAAACTCATTTTGGTTTTTTGTTTTTTTTAAGTTTTTGTTTTTTGGGTTTTTTTTTTTCTTTTTTTCTGTTTTTTGTTTTCTTTGAGATGGAGTCTGAGTAGCTCAGGCTGGCTTGCATCTCACAATCTTCCAGATTCAGCCTCCTGGAGTGCAGAAATAGCAACACAACGCTGCACAAGGATTTTTCAAATCTTCATTGTGATCAATCCCAGCCCAATGTCCAAATACAAGGAGGGGGATTGTCTGTAGGGATGGCTGAAAAGAGAAACACCATTTTCTTTCCTCCCTGGCTAGAACCACCACCATAGTTTACATATAAGCAAGATCTGACTGCTATATGTTGACCAGTGTATAGGGGTCTAAGGCCTGCCCCTCCCCACAGCCCAGGCCATTCCAACTCCCCACTATGAATGGAGTTTGCCCTCTCCCTAACCCTATCTATGATGATAATGTCTGAACCTTTTCTTCTATGTCTACCTCCCTACCTGGGCGGTCAGAGTTGAAAGCGATCAAGCTGCAGCTTGATTTGATGTGGTTCCCGCATGTGGGGGTGGTTACAGCACGAATATCACTGATCCAGGCCTGCAAATGAGGAATAACATGGTTAGTGTCAGGTCTCTCCTCATGCCTAGACACGGCCATAATCCAGGAAACTGTGTGTGTGTGTCTGGTGTCATCCACGGGAATCACCCACTTTGTTTTTTGAGACAGGGTCTTTCCCTGAATCTAGAACTCACAAATTCTGCTAGGCTGGCTGGTTAGTGAGCTCCAGCCATCCTCCTGTCTGTGCGGGTGTGTGATGATTGTAAGCACACATCATCACTTAGGTTCTGGACATCAAAGTTATGTCTTCATGCATGCATAGCAAACATGTTACTAATAAAGTTGTTTCTTCAGCCCTTAAAGCTGCACCATTAGAGCAGTATTTTTTGGGATAGATATTTGGATTTTTGGGGGGGGTCTGTCCCACTCAGTCCCTTAAAAAAATAGCAAATGTTCTTGAAATAATCTAAGTAGCTCAGAGGGTGATTCTATTTAACAAATCAGTTCCCTAATAAGATGAGGAGGCGGCTGTCAGAGGAAGTGCCTGTGTCTCTGGGGGGAATATGTCAGTTCAAAGAGTGGGAAGGAGCCAGGCAGTGGTGGCGCACGCCTTTAGTCTCAGCATTTGGGAGGCAGAGGCAGGTGGATTTCTGAGTTTGAGGCCAGTCTGGTCTACAGAGTGAGTTCCAGGAGAGCCAGGGCTACACAGAGAAACCCTGCCTCAAAAACAAAAACAAAAAAAAAAAAACAACAAAAAAACAAAAAAAGAGTATGAAGGTGGCAAAGAAGTGACAATCTAACAGAAGATGGGTGTGGCTTCTGTGGCTACTCTCTGCTGAAGCCAGGGCCCACAGACCCCTTGTGAACGTCACACTCAGTAGAGAGAAGATAAAGATCTGGCTTCCTCAGAGCTTGCTCCTCTCTGGATGAGTGAAGGCAGTAATGGTGACACCCCACATGTGGGAAAGAAGAGCGCTCGCCCTGCAACTGAGATCAAGGACCCCATTCCCTCTGTTGGTGTCAAAGCACGGATCTGCAATCCTTCTTGCCTCAGTAACAAGCACTCCCGAGGCCCTGGTTCTGTGGGCCTGTCTGTTAACTTACTAGAAGGAGGTCCATACAGGGAGAAGCCACAGAGCCCTAAAGGCCTCTCCAGATCCGTCCACTAATCATTACTGCACTCTTAGTAATAGTCTGCATCCAAATCTCAGCACTGTATACTTCCTCTCAAGCTTTCAATGGCTCCATACTATACTCATAACAAAACTCAACTTCTTCCTCTGAAGGGCTGCCCTGTAACTCATCTGTCACCAGGCTTTGCCTGGCTAATGGCCTCTGTCCACCCTGGGTTCACTTTCTTTTTCTTTTTTGGTTTTTCAAGACAGGGATTCTCTGTGTAGCCCTGGCTGCCCTGGAACTCACTTTGTAGACCAGGCTGGCCTTGAACTCAGAAATCCACCTGCCTCTGCCTCCCAAGTGCTAGGATTAAAGGCCTACGCCACCACTGCCCGGCCACTTTCTTTTTCTTTACTGGCTTTTTTTCTTGTCACTCTTCTAGCCTCTGTTGAAGCCCACCCACCTGGGCACTGTCCTCCACAATACTATTAAGTTCAACTCTACTTCATACTTTACATCACAGCCCACCACATACCCCCCGAGTGTTCTGGTTCTTCAGTGGATTTAGATTGTGCTTGCTGGCTGTTAAGTTCCACAGAGAAGGGGAAATGTCACAATGTTCACTGTTTTAGAGAGGCTGAGCAGCACACAATAGGTACAAAAAGGCTGACTGTCCAGAGAATGAAAATGGAGCACGGTTGTCCTACCTTGCTTTGGGACACTAGAGGTCCAAATAACACAGGGGGAGAAAGGCCAGTGCCTCATCGAGTGGAGTGTCCTTCTTGACACTCCATCTGGGATCCACCTGCTCTAGGCTTCTCCGGGCCCCAACAACCGCTAGTATCATCACCCCAGTAAAGGAAGAGCTTGCACCAGTAGAGAAGGAAGAGTGGCAGAAACCCGAGGGAGGAAGCCTGCCTGGCCCCAGGGGCTCCCTCTCCAGATGATACCTTCCCTCTCACTGAGACCACAAGAAAGAGATGCATCTCTCCCCAGCCCGGCCCGGAGCAGGGGTGATCCTAAACTGCTGGAAGGGGGAGACCGGCGTCGACAGTTTCCCAGCCAGGCTCCCAGCAAGGCCGACCGGAAACAGAGGCCTGTTCGCGTCTGGGAGTGCTGCGAGGCCTCCTGGGGTAACGGGGGTGGGTGAGGCGGGGGGGGGGGGGGCGAACCGGCCAGGCGGACCTCCGGGATCACCCAACTACTAGGGCGCGTCATCAGAGCTCCGGACTCTGTCCTCTGAGCAGTGAAGGGGTGGCCTGGACTCTAGGGTTCATCTAAAGGGAGAAGTTCCGGGTGGACAGATGGGGCGAGGTGGGGTGAGGGTCTTCACAACCCAGAGTGTGCACTGCACAGGCAGGCACTGGGAATGGCAGTCATCCGGGACCAGAAGCCAGGGAGTGGGGTCCACTGGCCGGGCTCACCTCTCGGCGGGATGGCCGGGCCTCCATATGCCGAAACTTGGACACCTTGAAGCGATTCATGGCAGCTGGGACAGAGCGAGCTCAGGCTGGAGAACGAGGGTCGTCAGGTCTTAGGTGAATGAAGAGAAGCCGCCCTGGACTCTCGCAGCCTGCCGCCTCAGCAGCTTGTCGCCTGATGCCACGCCCTTATTGATGACAACCAATCGGAAGCTCCTGCGGCCTGCCTAGGCACGCCCCCACGTCGCCCTTCTTCAGCGCGAGGGCCTTCAGCCCCGCCTTCTTCAGATGCCAGGACGACCTGAGAAGTCACGCCCTGATGCCTGGGGACTACAACACTGGTCGGAGGTCATGTGAGCCGCAGCTGTCCTACTGAAGGAACCACACTTCAATTGCTGCAAGATTAGACTTGCAATACTGGTCCCTGAGGTTTTACAATGACCTGAGAAATAGCAGGACAGAATTAACTAGACTAAAACTGAGAATAATCCCCGCGACCCATAAAGGATAAGGACCACTGAGACTCAATTCTCTCTCTCTCTCCCTCACCCCCCTTCTCTCTCCTTCCCTCCCTTTCTACCCTTTTGTTTTGAGTTTTATTTTTATTTTTATTTATTTTTGGTTTTTTGAGACGGGGTTTCTCTGTGTAGTCCTGGCTGTCCTGGAATACACTCTGTAGACCAGGCTGGCCTCAAACTCAGAAATCCCCCTGCCTCTCCCTCCCAAGTGCTGGGACTAAAGATGTGCACCACCACTGCCCAGCCAAAAATACACCTTTTATAATGCAATTTTTTTCATACTAAAGTGTATGATGATAATAACCAAGTGATATATAGCTTTATTCTCAATATCTGTGAGCATCATTTTTCCCTTAAAAATGATTTTAGCTGTGGATGTAGCTCAGTTGGTAGAGTGTTTGCCAGGCATGTATGAAGCCCTGGGTGCCATCCCCAGCACAGTGACATAGTCCTATAGTCCCAGCATTCAGGAGGAAGATCAGAAGTTCAAGGTCAGCTTGGTTTACATAGTTTACATAGTGAGACCCTGCCCCCCAAAATAAGAAAAGAAAGAAAGAAAGGGAGAAAGAAGGCAGGGCTGGGAAAATGGCTCAGTGGGTAATTGTGCTTGCTCTTGGTTAGACTTGTTGGATCCCCTGGCCTTGTGAAGGGTCTTAAACCACATGGGTGCTGAGAATCAGACTTGGGTCTTCTTCGAGAATAAGGAGGAACAAGTACTCTTGACTGCTGGGACATTTACTTTTGTTCACCTGTCTATTCCTGCCTACTCATCTGTGTGCATACAATGTTGGGGTCCAGGAATTGCCTCACAAACCACACAGGCATTGATCTCGGTCAGACAAGGATGGTTTATTGAGCATACGCTCCAGGACTGGTTGACCAGGGCCATGGTCAGGATTTCAGAACTGAGCCACTACCCTGAACTACAGGGCTTTTAAGCCCAAGATCTACAAACATTTGTGCCAAGTTATTTCATCAATCCGGATTTAAAGACAGGGGATTTCCTTAGGAACGTGTCTTTGTTGTACACTTATCCTGCTCCATTGGTTGGGGTAGTCAGCTGTGGCAGGCAGGGGACTTGCCTTGTCTAATAATATTCATGTCCTAACTTGTCAATCAGGATGGGTCTTGTCTAACATTCATGTCTTTACTTGCCAACCAGGATGTCTTTTTCTGCCAAGTAGGATGTCAGTTCCTAAGGAGGTCTTGGGAACTTAAACTTTACTAGACCACTACTCTAAATGGAAGTCTTATTCCAAATAGTTTCTTATATTGGTGAAGGTGTCTCTCTTATGTTGGGGTCCATCCCAGGGACAGCTTATATCATAAAAGCTCAAACGCAGGTGCAGGAAGTGCTGCTGGGTGGTTGGTTCGGGTCCAAGCTTATTGTGGGTAACTATACAAAGCCGTTCTACTGACTTCTATGGTGATTGATTTCCAGGGACACAGAACATGACAGAATATGTAGTCAGTCTTGGCCTTAGAAAGTCTACTGGTGACAGCAGACACTTATGACAAGGTTTCCTTGTAACGGTCGACTATCAAAGGTAGGCTCTCTGGAAGCACAGCAAGAGCTCTTAACTGCTGATTCTCTCTCTAGCTCCAATAAAAATGATTCTTGCAGGGCTCAGCGGTGCCTATCTGTATTCTTAGAAAATTTCAAGAGTGAGTGGGAGGCTGGCTTGAGCCCACAAGTTTGAGACTAGCCTGGGCACTATAAGGATTGATGACGTTGCTATAGCGCGTACAGCAGAGCCTGAGATTTGAGCAGTAGGAGCTCCAACGTTTTGTTGTTGTTGTTTGTTTTGTTTTGTTTTGTTTTTTTAGTTCATACTCTTAGTCATTGTGCTGGAGATATTTGAATGCATTTGCTGCTGGATGCGTTATAGAACTCTCCCCTCTCATTCCCTGTGCCTTGCCTTCCTCCTTGTTTCACTGAAATGTTCCTTATTCCCATCACTGACACCTATGCACAAGCTCTCCAGCTGCCCTTGCACTTTACACTAGCTCCATAACTACTTTCTGCTTGATTGGTAGTTTTTGACCTTCGAGTCTCAGAATCCACTGAGAATTTGGTTGGTGAAGGTTATGGATATCTACCCAGGGTAACATGCACACACATTTTGTGTACAAAACTGGGGGTTAGAAAGTGCCAGTGTCCTGGTCTACAAAGTGAGTTCCAGGACAGCCAGGGCTACACAGAGAAACCCTGTCTTGAAAAACCAAAAAAAAAAAAAAAAAAAAAAAAGAAAGAAAGAAAGTGCCAGTGTACTCTCTCTTGTGCACTCGTGTGTGTGTGTGTGTGTGTGTGTGTGTGGTGTCAATGTAGATTGATCATCCTAAACCCATTCATAAGCCCTCAGATTCTCTTCCTTTTATTTGGGAGGGTGGTGAAAATTTTCACTTTCCTAACTAACCAGCCCCAGGCTAGCTTTCTGGCTTCATTTTCAGTTATGTACACTAAATTTAAGGTTTAAGCACATACTTTTACACATTTAGACACCAGCTTTTATAGCTTTTTAAAAATTTTTTTGTAATAAACTGATGACATAACTGCTCCATAGTATGCTAGACCTGGTAATTTGAGGGGGGGAGGGGAGGGGAGGGGAGGGGAGGGGAGGGGAGGGGAGGGGAGGGGAGGGGAGGGGAGGAGAGGAGAGAAAGAAAAAGAGAAAGAGAAAGAGAAAGAGAAAGAGAAAGAGAAAGAGAAAGAGAAAGAGAAAGAGAAAGAGAAAGAGAAAGAGAAAGAGAAAGAGAAAGAGAAAGAGAAAGAGAAAGAGAATTGCAGGGTTATAAGCTTGGGGAAGGGGGACCCATGAGCTGCAGAGTTTGGAGTAGGGGGAGAAGTGAGAAGAGCTAGGGTGCTAGCATGAACTTTGAAATTTGAAACAGGTACTTGTGGTACAAGGGAGCCTGAAGGCCTGATGTGCTTTGGTATGCTAATAGTCACCACAGATAGCCACTTGTCCCATCAGCCAGGGATAAAGAAAATGACTCCTTTTGATATAGGAACCAGCTTCACAATTTTTTTTTTTTTAAACAGGGTTTCTCCAGGTAGCCCCAACTATCCTGGAACTTGCTCTGTAGTCCAGGCTGGCCTCAATCTCAGAGATCTGCCTATCTCTACCTCCCATGTGTTGGGATTAAATTTGTGAGAAACCATTGCCTGACTTGCTGTTTTTTATCTAACCACTAGAAATCCTCCTGTACTCCAGGTTGAGTCTTATTTCTGGATATTTGGACTGCCTTTTGGAGTTTGGGGAATTGGATTTTCCTTCGGGCCGAACTCGAAGATGGGGTCTCATGTAGCCCAGACTATCTCGAATTTGCTCTATAGCGGAAAATGATCTTGAACTCCTGATCATCCTATCTCAGTCTAGTATGGCAGCTTTTGGTGTTTTCGTCACTTGGAATACTACATCTGTACTCGATGCACTTTTCATCAAAGTTCAATTATGGACATTATGACTCAGAAAGTTTTACAGCCCACCCCCCACCCCCAACTGCCAAGCCTTATGCGTGTAAGAAACATTTCGTAAGAAACAGATCGAGTACACTAGTATGCTCGTAACTGTGCACCTTTGGTAGCTCTTACCGTTGTTACTTAATAAGAAGTCTGTCCCTGTAAGGCGAGTTTGCTCCCCTGGAGCGGGTTTCCTCTAACATTATATTCTAGAACATGGATAACAAACAGCAGGCAAGCCGGGCGTGGTGGCGCACGCCTTTAATCCCAGCACTCGGGAGGCAGAGGCAGGCGGATTTCTGAGTTCGAGGCCAGCCTGGTCTACAAAGTGAGTGCCAGGACAGCCAGGGCTACACAGAGAAACCCTGTCTCGAAAAACCAAAAAAACAAACAAACAAACAAAAAACAAACAGCAGGCGCACAATACATAATAGGCTCATTGAATTTTCGCTAAAGTTTGGAGAAGGCTAACGTGTTTAAGACGGACCTGAGTGTTTCAAGTTTTGCTGCGAAGGAATCAGACACGGAAAAACTGCAGCCAACAACCGGGGTGGAGCCTTTCTGAGAGAACGTGTAATAAGATGTAATTTTCAGGGTCAAGGGAGGGCATCCACACGGGGCATACCGGAATCTGATACTGAATCCGCGTTGTCTGCTGGGGTTTGTAGTCCCTGCCAGGGCAAGGCTCGCTAGATTATGGCTGCTGCACTCAGCGACAACATTCACAAGTAAAGTGCAGCACTCGTTCCTACATCACAAAATTCCAATACAGGCAAAAGTTACAAACTGACATCCTCATAGTCTAGCACTTGTACATGTTAGCCTAGGTTCTACGGTTCGGAGACCGAGGCGCGTGCGCAATGCTTACGCTCTGCGTGCTACCGATGCCTTGCCTCCGGAAGACGCGACCGGCTAGGCGGACCAGCGACGGTCTGCGCAGGCGCAGTGTCCCCGGGCCAAAATGGCTGCGTGGTGTTCCCCACGCTGGTTGAGGGTGGCAGTGGGGACTCCCCGGCTGCCGGCTGCAGCGGGGAGAGGGGTCCAGCAGCCCCAGGGGGGCGTAGTGGCAACATCCCTGTGTCGCAAGCTGTGCGTCTCTGCCTTCGGGCTTTCCATGGGCGCTCACGGCCCCCGGGCGCTGCTGACATTGAGACCCGGTGTCCGCCTCACAGGTGAGGGAGGCTTCCAGCTCTGGAGTAGAGGCTCCTGGGATTAGAAAGGGCGACTCGGCTCCATCTGATGACCAGGGTAGCGGGATGGAGCGGTCTTCCGGCCCAAGAGAGGAATTTCTGGGGACACAGGCAAGCAGGAGGCAGAGAGGCCAAGGTGCTGGCTACCCAGAAGCCGTCGAGGGGAAAGAGCTGCGTGGAGCTCCGAACGCCATGAACCTTCACCTCTGTCAACAGTTCACCTCTCTGTCCAGGCTGCTGTCCCCTTGTCATAGCCCTTCTCTTTTTCTTCACGTTCTAGCTTGTAGTGGAAGATGTAACTGCCATTTAGTGAGTGCTAGGCACCCATAAATCAAGGGAGGTGCAGGTGCTTGCCCTCATTAAGGTTAGAGTGTGATGAATTGTCATTTCATAGCGTTCATCCTAAATATCACGTGGTGTAATGGAAGGGCATTTATCAGTCTTTTAGAATCCTTAAGTCAGTGAATGTAATAATGGAGTCTAACATTTAATTAAACATTGTGTAGGAAGGATGATGATTTCACTCCTTGGAGAATGTTTCAATGTGACAGGCATTGTTAACCATTCCATTTTATGGAGAAACAGGTTTAGATGTTAAAAAACTTGAAAAAGTCACAAAGCTAAAGACTGGTAGTCTTGGTATGGTACCTACCTTCCTTATAGCTGAAGTGGGTGTCAAGTTATTGTGCATTAAGCCTTGAAGTGTTTTAGCCACGATCTTGTCTTTCTCTCTCTTTTTTTTTTTTTTAAATTTATTTATTTATTATATGTAAGTACACTGTGTAGCTGTCTTCAGACACTCCAGAAGAGGGCGACAGATCTCGTTACGGATGGTTGTGAGCCACCATGTGGTTGCTGGGATTTGAACTCTGGACCTTCGGAAGAGCAGTCGGGTGCTCTTACCCACTGAGCCATCTCGCCAGCCCCTTGTCTTTCTCTTTAAAAAATATTTTTTAAGTTATTTTGAGTTCTGTATATGTGTGTCTGTGTGTGGGTATGTGCTCTTAAGTACAGGTGCCCAAAGGGGCCAGAGGCATCTGATCCCCTGAAGTTATGAGCTGCTAGACTTAGGGACTAGGAACTGAACTTGTGTCCTCTACAAGAGCAGTATGTGCTTTTAATTGCTGAGCCATCTTTCCGTCATCATAGTGCCTTATACTGTGTTATCACTTCATCTTCAGTGAGAATGAAGGAAGCAAGCACTGAACTTTATTTTGGGTAGTTCTAGGGATCAAGCATAGGGCCTCATGCTTGCCTTAGAGTGGTTTTAAATTATGTATCCTTGTGTGAGAGAGATATGGAGGTGAATGTACACAGTTACTAAGTATTACTTCTGTGTGAAAGCATAACTGAAGAACTGCAGTTGGCTTTCCTCAAGTCAGCCCATAGGCTACAGTGGGCATATTTTATCTCAAGTGACGATATATGTGGACATGGCATCCTGTAGTGGTGTATCCTGACACCACATCTAAGGTCATCAGTTTGGCCCCAAACTTTAGTCTGTGATCATTCCTCAAGTCCCAAGCAGGGGCTGGAGAGATGGCTCAGCTGTTCAGAATGCTGACTGCTTTTCCAGAGGACCCAGGTTCAATTTCAATTCCCAGCACCCATATGGTAGTTCTCAGCTGACTGTGGCTGTAGTTCCAGGGATCTGACACCTCTTTACAGTCAAAATACCAAAACATAGGAACTAAAAAGAAATCATAAAAAAGAAATCAGCAACTAGCTACTGGATTAGGCATTCTTAGAACAACATGAAGACTAATCCTATTCTGGGTTCAAAAAGCAAGATATGTACTGGACATACTTTGTAGAGAAAAAACCCAGATATTTCCTAGTAGTTGCTAATCATTGGCCTTTAGAATAGAAAAAAGCATCCATCCGCTGTGTAATAGTTACCTGCGGGTTATTCACAGTTTCCTTGGGCTGTCTGCTGATGTTGTAGAAGCTGGTACAGCTGACAAACTTTTGCCACTAATAGACTCATGCTCCTGATACTGGAAGGAGTGAGGAGTGCAGGAATACAGCCAGGCAGGTAGCAGTAAAGAGATCCAATATAGGATCACCAAGAATGGAGGTCTAATGTCTCTCTGGGAGTGACTGAAGAATCAACCGCAATCTCATTCTGACTATTCCTGCTCCTTCTTTTTTTTAATTCCTTTCTATACACTTTCAACTTCTCTGGCTGATTGTTTGTTTGTTTTTGTTTTTAGTTTGGAAACAGGGTGTTCTATGTTCCAGGCTGGCCTAGAACTTCCTGTGTAGCTATGAATGGAGCTTGAATTTTTGATCTTCTGCATCCTTCTCCCCATGTTAGGATTATGCTGGGTTTGTTCAGTGCAGGGAATCAAACTCAGGGCCTTATGCATACCTGGTAAGCAGTGTACCTACTGAACTATGTCCCTGAGCTTTGCCCACATTTGAAGAACATTGCATTTGGCCTCTAGTGTACTCAGTGGGAATAGGCCCTGTAGCTGGGGCTTGTTTGCTTTTTTTACAGATATTTCGTAGCTGGTCACTTAGTTATAATTTCTTCTTTTTGGATAAACTCCCAGACTAACTTACTTTCTTGTTTCATTTATAGGAACAAAAAGTTTCCCGTTTGTTTGTACCACCTCCTTCCACACAAGTGCTTCTTTGGCCAAAGACGATTATTACCAGATACTGGGAGTGCCCCGAAATGCCAGCCAGAAAGATATCAAGAAAGCCTATTATCAGGTCTGTATTGGTCTTAGGTTTACTGATGAGACTGTAGAAAGATTGCTGGTCACGTGTGTGTGTGTGTGTTTTGTTTTAATTTTTTTTTTTTTTTTTTTTTTTTTGCTTTTTAAGACAGGGTTTCTCTGTGTAGCCTTGGCTGTCCTGGAACTCACTTTGTAGACCAGGCTGGCCTCGAACTCAGAAATCTGCCTGCTTCTGCCTCCCAAGTGCTGGGATTAAAGGCATGCGCCAACACGCCCGGCTTTTATTTTAGTTTTTAAAATTGTGCATCTGTGGAATATGCACATGATGCATGTGACTGCAGATGTTCACAGAGGACAGGGGTAACGGATCCCCTTGGGACTATAGTTACAGGCAGCTGTGAACCATCTAATATGGCTGAGAATTGAGTTCAGGTCTTTTGGAAAACGGGTATGTGCTCTTAGCCACTGAACCATCTC
Source organism: Mus caroli (assembly GCF_978045245.1). Classification (NCBI taxonomy): domain Eukaryota; kingdom Metazoa; phylum Chordata; class Mammalia; order Rodentia; family Muridae; genus Mus; species Mus caroli. The sequence goes on from NW_028227272.1 coordinate 1,226,505, forward strand.
TTCAACCCAGATTGGTGCTGATGTTGTCTGGTCCTTACTGCCTTGGTGTATAGCCTGCTAAGGCAGGTCACAAGCAGCTGAGCCTATGGAATGATCTGGGAAAGATGGAGTTTGGGGTGCCTTTGGTGGGCAATGAATGTGATACCAATCAGTTAACGTTGTTTTAAGAAAGAAGAGAAGAGGCAGGTAAGATGGCCCAGTGGGTAAAGGCATTTGACATCAAGCCTAGTGACCTGAGTTCAATTCCTCCAAAACCATTTAAAGTCAGGAGAGAACTGATTTCACACGTACACCATGCTGTCCACACAATTATGAGATATATAAATAAATAGAAATTATATAGGTAAACATCATTACTCTTTTTTTAAAGCAGTTTTATTACTATGTATTTTATATATAGGGGTACACTGTAGCTGTCTTCAGACACACCAGAAGAGGGCATTAGATCCCATTACGGATGTTTTTGAGCCACCATGTGGCTGCTGGGAATTGAACTCAGGAGCTCTGGAAGTGCAGTCAGTGCTCTTACCGCAGAGCCATCTCTCCAGCTCCTCATGATTCTTTCTTAATTCTTAATTTTTTTATTTTTTATAGCAGTAACTATCATACATTTATTACATAATTCTTCAAAAACGTGCACAGCAGGCAGGCCAGGTGTGCTTGTGCTGCCTTTTTATCCCAGCATTGGGAGACAGAGGCAATCGAAGCTCTGTGAGTTTAAGGCCAGCTTGTCTCAAAACCAAAACAAAACGAAACCAAAAACCAAAATCACAAAACCCAAAGCCAGGCAGTTTGGCACCTGCCTTTAATCCCAGCACTCAGAGAGGCAAAAACAAGGGGATCTCTATAAGTTTAAGGCCATCCTAGTCTACAGAGCTCATTCTGTGACAGCCAGGGCTACAGAAACCCTGACTTGTAAAACCAAACCAACCAACCAACCAAAATTGTGCAGGTTATTTGCTTCCGCTGTTGCATAGGTTCAGAGTACCAGGATGCTGTTTTACTCTCGGCTTTCCATGAGTGCCTGCATGCTAAAGGGCTAGTCAAGTATTTACTTATTACTGTTTTTTAAAGATTTATTTTTATATATATGAGTACACTGTAGCTGTGCAGATGGTTGTGAGCCTTCATGTGGTTGTTGGGAATTGAATTTTAGGACCTCTGCTTGCTCCGCCTCAAAGATTTATTTATTACTATATATAAGTACACTGTAGACACACCAGAAGAGGGTGTCAGATCTCATTATAGGTAACCACTATGTGGTTGCTGGGATTTGAACTCAGGACCTCTGGGAGAGTAGCCAGTGCTCTTAACTGCTGAGTCATCTCTCTAGCCCCTAAGACATCTGTGAAGGAATGATTTATTTTCAAATTTTAAATCTTGCTTAAGAATTTGTTGCTGTCTTGGCCGGGCGTGGTGGCGCACGCCTTTAATCCCAGCACTTGGGAGGCAGAGGCAGGTGGATTTCTGAGTTCAGGACAGCCTGGTCTACAGAGTAAGTTCCAGGTCAGCCAGGACTATACAGAGAAACCCTGTCTGGAAAAAAACAAATAATAAAAAAAAAGAATTTGTTGCTGTCTTAAGAGAGACAGATGTTATAAAGAGGCATAATTGTAGCAAGTATTTGGGTTCTGTTTTAGTGACTATCCATATCTATAGTAATTTACTTTTTTTCCCCTTAGCTTGCCAAGAAATATCATCCAGACACAAATAAGGATGATCCCAAAGCCAAGGAGAAGTTTTCCCAGCTGGCAGAAGCTTATGAGGTAATGTGACTTGTGTGGGTGCATTCACTGGCCATTCAGCTCTCTGTGCACACATCAGAGTCTGTACTGCACAAGATAGCTTGGCATATCATACAGTCCAATGTGGTGTTGTATCCCTGCTAGTTCTGCTAACTTAGACTCTAAATGAAGAAAATAGGCTGGTGCGATCTATCTGCTGCCAGGCCTGATGACAAGTTCAATCCTCAGCAACTTCCATAAATCGTCCTCTGACCCCTACTGAGTTCCATAGCATTTGAACACTCACATATGTACACAAAAGGAATAGGTGTAATTTTTTAAAAAGAAAAGAGACCTGAAGTGGTAGCATAAATGTAATTTAGCACTGGTGAGGCTGAGGGCAAGAGAATTTCTGTAAGTTTAAGGCTAAGCAGGGCTATATAGTCTGCCTTAATACAAAACAAAACAAGAACATTTGATCAATAAATGTCCTCAGGTAATTCATATTGATAGCTGATTTCGGGAAATCCCAGTTAGACTGATCAAATCAGTCCTTATTTGATGACTTAAGTTAGCAATTGTAAAAATAGACCGTAAAGCACATAGGAAGAAACCAAATATCTGTGAAGGAACCATTGACCAGTTACAGAATTATTGGAGAATGACCATGTGTCTTAGCTAGGTTTTTTGTTTTTGTTTTTTGTTCTTGTTTCTGTTTTATTATTTATTTATTTATTTATTTAATATTATGTTTACAGGTACACTGTCGCTCTCCTCAGACACTCCAGAAGAGGGCATCAGATCCCATTACAGATGGTTGTGAGCCACCATGTGGTTGCTGAGAATTGAACTCTGGAAGAATAGTCAGTGCTTTTAACCAGTAAGCCATCTCTGCAGCCCCTTAGTTAGGGTTTTATTTCTGTGAAGAGAGACCATGGCCACAGCAAGTTTTTTTTTAACGGTGCTAGAAGGGTAGCTTCACGTTCTGCATCTGGATCAGCAGACAGCAGGAAGAGAAAGCAACACTGGGGCTGGCTTCTGAAACCCCAAAACTCACTCTTAGTGACACACTTCCTCCAATAAGTCCGCACCTTCTAATAGTGTCACTACCTGTGAGTCTGTGGGGGCCATTTTCATTCAAATTACCATAGCATTCCTCTTGGACTTGACTATCCCTAATGGGTTCTGCATGTGTTTATGTGTTCAAGGGCCGAGATAGCAACATGTATGGTCACAGTTCAGTAAGTATGAAGGTTTTATTACCTGTCAGCCATAGCTAATCTGTGCTAGAGCTTTCTAGAGAAGTAGAACCTATAGGATATAGGCAATCAGAGATTTATTAATTGGATCATAAGATCAGCTGCTGAGGGACTGGAGAGATGACTCATTAGTTACAAGCATTCTAGAGGACCCAGGTTCAATTCCCAGCACCCAATTGGTAACTTACAACCATCTATACCTCCAGTTTCAAGGGATCCAGTGCCCTCCTCTGGCTTTTTTTTTTCCTCTTTCTGAGACAGGGTTTCTCTGGTGTCCTGGAACTTGCTCTGTAGACCAGGCTGGCCTCGAACTCACAGAGATTCACCAGCCCTTTCCTCTCAGTGCTGGGATTAATAACATGCAACACCACACCTGATGATTTTCTGGCTTCTGAGAGCACCAGGTACACAAGTGGTAGACAGACATCAATACAAGCAAAATACCCATACACATAAAATTATTACTGTTTTTTTTAAAACAGGGTGTCTTTGTACCCCGGATGGCTGAAACTAAGAGATTTGCTTGCCTTTGCCTCCCAAATGCTAGGATTAAAAATAAGAACCACCATGCCAGGCTTATAAAAATTATTTGTGCTGGGCATGGTGGCACACGCCTTTAATCCCAGCACTCGGGAGGCAGAGGCAGGCGGATTTCTGAGTTCGAGGCCAGCCTGGTCTACAAAGTGAGTTCCAGGACAGCCAGGGCTATACAGAGAAACCCTGTCTCGAAAAACCAAATAATAAAAAAAAATTATTTGTAAAAGAAAGGTGCTGCTCAAGAGCCCATGGTGGCACCTACAGGTTGTAGCATCAGAGCAACTGGTAGCTGCTCAGTCTAAAGCTGGAAGCAGTGGCAGTAGCCCAGTCTGGAGCTGCAGCCTGTGGACCCTGAGAGGGCCTGATGAGAGTGTACGTTTGAAAGCTGAAGAAAGGAGTCAGAGAGATGGCTCAGTGGTTAAGAGCACTGTCTGCTCTTCCAGAGGACCTAGATTCAATTCCCAGCAACCACCTGGAAGCTTATAACCATCTCTAAGTCCAGTTTTAGAGGATCCAACACCTTCACACAGATATACATACAGGCAAAACACCAAATAAAATAAATATTTCTTTTCCACATTTTTTTCTAGGACAGTCTGAGCTACACAGAGAAAGAAATCCTGTATCAAAACACCAAAAAAGTACAGTGCTTTACCAGTCTTGTCCTCTCCTTTCTTTTCTTTTCTTAGAGACATGGAGGGTTTCTCTGTGTAGCCCTGGCTGTCCTGGAACTCACTTTGTAGACCAGGCTGGCCTCGAACTCAGAACCGCCCACCTCTGCCTCCTTAGTGCTGAGATCTAAAGTGTGCACCACCACCTGGCTATTTTACATTTATGGCGCACACCTTTGATCCCAGCACTTGGGAGGCAGAGGCAGGAGGATTTGTGAGTTCGAGGCCAGCCTGGTTTACAGAGTAAGTTACGGGACAGGCAGGGCTATACAGAGAACCCTGTCTTGAAAAAAAAAATCAAAAAAACCCCTCAAAAACAAAACAAAACAAAAAACTGAACCCAAGGATGTGCAGAGGCTTAATGAATGCTCCAGCACTGATCTCTAATGTGATTGTGGTGTTTGTTGAAACAGGTTGTCACTGTGCAGCTCAAGCTGTCTTCAAACTCATCCTCTTGCCTTAGCCTTCTCACTGGTGGGATTTCACCACCATGCCCGACTTTTATAGAATGTTTTGCACTTAGTAAGTCGACAGACTTGCTTGTCATGAGCTGTGTTGCCTGAATCCCTGAGTCTTAGACGACTCAGACCTCTCTGATTGCTGTGCTCTCTTTCATCACAGGTGTTGAGTGATGAAGTGAAGCGGAAGCAGTATGACGCTTACGGCTCTGCTGGCTTTGACCCTGGGACCAGCAGCTCTGGGCAGGGCTACTGGAGAGGAGGACCCTCTGTTGACCCCGAGGAGCTGTTCAGGAAGATCTTTGGGGAGTTCTCATCTTCTCCTTTTGGTGATTTCCAGAATGTGTTTGATCAGCCTCAGGAAGTACGTTTCTTATTATTTATTTTTGTATTTTTTGAGAGAGGGTCTTACATTCTAGTCTTGGCTGTCTTAGAACTCACTATGCAGACCAGGTTGGCCTTGAACTCAGAGATCTGCCTGCCTCTGCCTCCCAAGTGCCAGGATTAAAGACATGTGCCATCATACCCAATGTTTGTTATTTTAAAGGATCAACTTTTAGGTTCAAGTGCAACACAGGGGTCTTTTTTAGTTTTTGTGTCATCCATTTGACAGGAAGGAATACTTGGAAATCTTTAGGTAGTAATGAACATGTACACTGTGATGTCATTATCCATAGCTGCTTACTCAGTAGGTGGATTCATCTAGAGCAGGGCTTCTGAAGCTATGGATTGTGGCTTCCTCGGGTAAGGCTTGAATATGAGATATCCTTCGAACCAGCTATTTTTATTATGATTTATAACAGTAGCAAAATTACAGCTATGAAATAATTTTATGGTTGGGGGTCACCACACCTGTATTAAAGGATCTCAGCATTAGGAAGGCTGAGAGCCACTGATTTCTAAAAATAAAATAAAGAGGACACATCCCCAGTGTCATAAAACCTCTCACCAGACTCCACCTCTTCAAGGTCCTCTACCTCCCATTAGTACTAAGTTGAAAACCAAGTGTTGGGCCTTTGGGAGATAATCTAGATTTAGGCCAAAACAAGTGTTAAATGCAGACATTATTCATGTCTTCAGTTGAAGAGAAAATTTTTACCTAAAACATTTTAGAATCTGTATTTTATATGTATTGACCAACTAAGTAAATACTGCCCATTCTTCCCCTGAAAAGTGTACATATACACATGTTTGGTACTTCAGAGGTAACTCCAGCTACTGGCCAGTGCCCTCCTGACCTGAAACAGAGCATCACTGTAGTCATTGTAAAGCTAAGTGACAGGCCATGCCTCACTCTTTCAGTACATCATGGAATTGACATTCAATCAAGCTGCCAAGGGTGTCAACAAAGAGTTCACTGTGAACATTATGGATACCTGTGAGCGCTGTGACGGCAAGGGGAACGAGCCTGGAACCAAAGTGCAGCATTGCCACTACTGTGGCGGCTCGGGCATGGTAAGGATGGATGCTTTGGGGCCCTGTCCCTACTTCTCCTGGAAATGATTTGCTGTTACCCACCTGCCTGTGCTGCTCTCCAACCTTTTCTTTCCTGTTCCAAGAGATCCTTTATTTAGATAGTCCTGGAGCTTGGGCTGGGTCCCCTAGCACTGTACCAGGCTGCTCTCCAACTACCTATATGTGTGAGGATGATCTTGAACATGTAATCCCCCTTCCTTTATCTTCCAAGTGCTACTGTCCCACCCTGGCTCTTCTAGGGAGTGGGGATTAGAGGAAGGACAGGGTCTCACTCTTTATTTCAGGCAGACCTTGAATTTATATCAACTCTCTAGCCTCAGGCTCTTGGATACTGGAATTATAAGCATGTGTCATCATGCCTGGTTATAGTTCTTAAAAGTCTTTTTTAATTATTATTACTTTATTTATTTATTTATTGTATGCTCATGTGTGCCATGCGTGCCCACATGCGGCATTCAAAGGACAATTTGTGGGACTCTTTTCTCTTTCATCATATGAGACCCTGGGGATGAACTCAAGACACTTTGCTTGATGGCTTTAAGTGCCTTTACCTGCTGGCCATCTTGCCATCCATTTTATATATATTTTTTTAATTTTATTCCTTGAGACCGAGTCTCAGTGTATAGTTCTGGCTGCGCAGGAGTTTGCTGTTTAGACCATATTAGCTTCAAATTCAGAATTGTTCTTCTATATCATGTGCAGGCATTCTATATTTAGAGTTCTTGTATAGGGCTGTTTCTAATTGGTGAACATGTTCTTAGCATGCTCAGAGCTCTGAATTCATATTTTGTTTTGTTTGAGATAGGCTTTAACTCTAATCTAGGCTGACTTGGAACTCAATATATACCTCAGGCGGCCTTTGAGTATGAGTTAGTCTTCATTTGTCAGTCTCATTAGTGCTATCCAAACAAGTGTGAGCCGTCATGCCCAACCTTGAAGTCAGTCCTCAGCACGTACATATGCACACACACACATATACATATATTCATTTAAAATATTTGAGTGTTGGCGTACACCTTTGATTCCAGCATTTGCAGAGGCTGGTGGATCTCTATGGTCTATAAAACAGGATCCAGGACAGCCAGGGGCGGGGGTCAGGGTGGGGAATTGACTTCTGTGCTAGGTGTGGTTGTAGGTACTTGTACTCCCATGGGGCACTTGGTAGGAGGTGGAGTCAGAAACATCAGAAGGTCGAGTTTATTCTTCAGCTTTGGCTACATGAGATATCATCTTTCTTCCTCCACCAGAAAAAGTAGTTCAGATTAGCAGTATGAGGTCCTGTCCCTGTTTTCTAAAAGAAGTGTGTTCTAGAACAGCATATAAGGAGAAAAAAATCAGTCCATCCATGCTCCCTCCCTTTCTTCATACCCTTGTCTCTCCCACTTAAGATTTAAGATTTCTATTCTTTGAAGTTTTTCTAGTTTTTTATTTTTTTTTTCTTTTTTTTAAGATTTATTTATTTATTATATGTAAGTACACTGTAGCTGTCTTTGTCTTCAGATGCACCAGAAGAGGGCATCAGATCTCATTACGGGTGGTTGTGAGCCACCATGTGGTTGCTGGGATTTGAACTTCGGACCTTTGGAAGAGCAGTCGGGTGCTCTTACCCACTGAGCCATCTCACCAGCCCTTCTTTGAAGTTTTTATGTGTTTATATAATGTATTTAAATTGTTATTCACACCCGCCCCCCAATGGGGGTAGGGTGTGGGCAGAGTCTCATGTAACCTAGGCTAGCCTTGATTGAACTCCTGATCTGTCTCTACCCTCCATATTTTAAGATAATAGACCTGTGCTATATAAAGTCTTAATGAAACAGTTTTTTGATAAAACAATGTATCTACGTCCTTAGCATTTTTCTCTTCTTCAGGAAACTATCAATACAGGGCCTTTTGTGATGCGTTCTACATGTCGGAGATGTGGTGGCCGGGGCTCCATCATTACAAATCCCTGTGTGGTTTGCAGGGGAGCAGGACAAGCCAAGCAGAAGAAGCGCGTGACAATCCCTGTGCCTGCAGGTGGGCCACTGTCTCGAAGACGGGCCAGCATGTGTGCCTGTTGTATGCATGATTGTACAGCTAGAGATAAAGCCCCAACGCCCTGGTTGAAGGAAGAGCTAGACTCCTTTTTTTTTTTTAAAGATTTATTTATTTATTTTATGTATATGAGTACACTGTAGCTGAACAGATGGTTGTGAGCCTTCGTGTGCTTGTTGGGAATTGAATTTTTAGGACCTCTACTCACTCTGATTAACCCTGCTAGCTCTGGGGCAGGGTGTAAGATCTCATTACAGGTGGTTGTGAACCACCCTGTGATTGCTGGGATTTGAACTCAGGACCTTCAGAAGAGCAGTCAATGCTCTTACCCGCTGAGCCATCTTGGCAGCCCCCAAGAGCTAGACTCAAGTTTTCTGTGTACCAGTCAACTTTACAATGTGCCCACTCTGTTCTCGTCTTGGGGTGCTGCAGCTCCTGTCCCAGTTTTCTGACCTCTGTCTCTTCTGTCTTCACTCAGTGAGGACCACGATGAACAGGAAGCAGGCTACTACATAGTGAAACTGTTAACCTCAGCACTCAGGTGACTAAGGCAGGGGAGCACAGGTTTGTGGTCAGCCTGAGGTCCAGAGTGAGGCCCTCATAGCCAAACAAGAAGAAACCTGCACAAGTGGCTTTTCCTGGGGTGAAATTGCTGTGGGAGACCCCTACCATAACTGCTATTTGGAACTTTTGTTCTAGGAGTTGAAGATGGTCAGACTGTAAGGATGCCAGTGGGAAAACGAGAAATTTTTGTCACATTCAGGGTAGGTGCCTGCCTGTCAGCTTATGTTGGGTCTTGTTGTCTTGGAGTGGGTGCAGCTGAGATTGTTCATTGTAGTAAGGTGGACAGTTCATGGGCACAGGTGTTGCTGTTCCAGTTAAGGAAAGGCTGCCTGGCATGATTATTAATTGCTTTCATGCTTATGTGTAGAGAATGAAGCTTTCTCACAACACTGACAAGTTAAAAACACAGCCAGGCAGTGGTATGCATGCCTGTAATCCCAGCACTACAAAGAGAGAGGCTGAGTTTGAGGCCAGCCTGGTCTACACTGAGAGTTCCAGTACAGCCAAGGCTACACCAAGAAACTCCATCTTGGGGAGGAAAAAAAAAACAAACAAAAAAAAGAAAGAAACATAGAACACAAATCCCAGAACATCTGATGTGTGTTGTTGTTGTTGTTTCTGTATAAATTGTTGGTTAGAGAGCAAAACCTTTTTTTTTTTTTTTTTTTTTTTTTTTTGGTTTTTCGAGACAGGGTTTTTCTATGTGGAATCGAGTACTAGAGATAGTAAGTGGCACGTGCCCACAATCCTAGCATGTGGGGTATGGAGACAGGAGGATCCTGAGTTCAGAGCCAGCCTGGGCTATACAGTAAAACCCCGTCTTTAAAAACAAGACTGAAAACAAAAACAAGAAATAGGACTCAGCCAGACGTGGTGGCGTACGCCTTTAATCCCAGCACTCGGGAGGCAGAGGCAGGCAGATTTCTGAGCTCAAGGCCAGTCTGGTCTACAGAGTGAGTTCCAGGACAGCCAGGGCTACACAGAAAAACCCTGTCTCGAAAAACCAAAAAAAAAGGAAAAAAGAAATAGGACTGAGGATGTAGGTAAAGTTCCTTGAGTGACTGGCCATGGTGGTGGTGCATACCTGTAATCTCAGTGTTTGGGAGGCAGAGGCTGGGGACCCCACAGAGGATTTGAAGCAAGGCCCCAGTAATAGTAGGAAAGCTGGCTATAGTGGCACTACCTGTACAGGAAAAGCTGAAGCAGCAGGTTTACATAAGTCTGAAGTTGGAGTCTACCTGGACAACATAGTGACATCTTCTCTGAAGCCAAAGATAGCACAGTAAATAAAAATAGTGTGGGGGGGTAGATCTTCTAGCTGGAGAATTCACAGATGAAGGGATGTGCTGAGCTGTAGCTTAGTGGTGGTGTGTCTGATATGTGCAAAGCCCTGGGTTTTTTCCCCAGTACTGCAAAATAAATAAAATTTAAAAACCACATAAAGGCAGAAACCTGGAGGGCATTTTATAAGAATTTGGTAGCGGATCCAACTGCACTTTCCATTTTATAATAAAAAAAGAAGTCAAAGGCAGAGGATATTTTTGAGATATGAAAAACAGTATTTGTAAGCCAAATAAATTCCTGTCCTGACTGTTGTCCTGAAGGCAGCTTGTGTTAGGTGAGCAACGGAAAGCCGTGTGTAAGCCTGTGTCTGTGCATGTGGAAGGCAGGTTGGTGTGGCTCCTTTCTCATTCCTTGTCCCTTAGTTTCTGAGATCGTTTCTGGCTGAACCTGGCGCTCAGTGATTCATCTCAGGTTTCTGGGCAGTAAGCTCAGAGACTCACACGCGTGCACACACACACACTTCCCAGCAGTGTACTGCCATGCCCAGTTTTTACATGAGTGCTGTGGATCTTCATCTTGTGTGGCAGGCACCTCCACGTCTTCTGCAGATCACGTTTACCTCTGTAGATGTATTGGTCTGTGGTTTAGTAAGATTTGGGGAAAACATTTAAAAGCCCAATCGCATTCTTTCTTCTGTAATTAAAAGTAGTGATGGAGGCTGAAGCAGTGCAGACATTGCTCTGCAGTGCAGTGTGCGTGGAGGCTGTGTCCCTCCAGAGCCTTGCGGTGCTGTCTCCTATTGATGAGAGGTGTAGGTCTCTCGGTGCTAGTTAAGTGCAAAGAGGTTAAAGTGTGTTAGGTTCCAAGGTCAGGTCTGACAAGACACATGACTGGTGTCTAGCCTCAGGCAGCACTTCCACCATGTTTACACCTGTCTTCTCTCTGGCATTAGGTGCAGAAAAGCCCTGTGTTCCGGAGGGACGGTGCAGACATCCACTCGGACCTCTTTATTTCAATAGCTCAAGCTATTCTTGGGGGCACAGCCAAAGCCCAGGGCCTGTATGAGACAATCAACGTGACGGTAAGAGGGCATGAGGACAGCTGTTTCTGCTGCCCTGGCAGCTTGTTGATCCTTTTTCTTCCCTTCCCCTCCCTCCCTCCCTTCTGTTTTACTTATTTATTTTTTGAGATGGCTATTATGTATCCTCAGTTGATCTTGGACTTGTAATCCAGTTGCCTTCCCTGTGTTAGGTTTGTGTGCATGTTCCACCGTGCCCAGTTGTTTATTTATTTTTTTTTAATGGGAAATTGGGAAATAGCTGAGGTGGTCTAAATCTGAGTGTCCAGCCTGTCAGGAACTCTGAATAGAAGAGGCACTGGAGCCTGTGACACCGGGGGCTGCAGGCTGTTCCGTGAGGAGTAATTACAACTCCATGCCTTTCTGCTCCCTGGTCTGTGCCTCCTCTTCCTATGTCAGTGTCCCGGGGACTAACAGCATCACTAATGCTTTGGAAAAGGTGCTGTTTGTTCAACACACTCCCACTCAGGGATGTCTGGAGAGCAGGGGCTCTGGGGCTACTATGTGCTACTCTGGTGACCACCTCTAGTTTGGGGGTTTGTATTTGTTGTTTTTTGCGGGAGGGGGGACTTGAGACAGGGTTTTTTGTGTGTTGACCAGACTGGCCTGGAACTCGATTGGTCTACCTCTGCCTTCCAAGTGCTGGGATTAAAGATGTGAGCTACCACTTTCTGTCAACCATCTCTAGTTTTTAATTGCAGCTGTAAATGGATGCTTCCTGTACCCACACTTATACCACTATATTTGTCTCAGGGCCTTCTCCAGCCTCTGGGTACAGAGACTTTGGGCATACCTTAGGCTGTGGCAATGGTCACTGGGGAGTATCTTCCACCTCCTCCTAGAGACCACCTGGAATCTCTGCTTCTCTAGGGTCCTTGCTATCCAGCTCTTGAGAGCAACAGAGCAATCTTAGTCTCACACCTGCTCTCAATGGTTTGCTTCTAAAGCCTTTGCTTCACTTCTCACATCTGTTTCTAGGGTCAGCTCTCAGCTGTCCTACAACTGTGTGGCTAGTTAGTTCTGCACACCTGGTGGAAGTCCTTTTTTGAAGACATCTCAGGATTATCTCTGTATAGTGAGATGTTTTATTTTGAATAGTGGGAACCAGGAAACATCAGCATATATATATATTTTTTTTTGGTTTCTTTTTTGAGACAGGGTTTCTCTGTGTAGCCCTGGCTGTCCTGGAACTCACTCTGTAGACCAGGTTGGCCTCGAACTCAGAAATCCGCCTGCCTCTGCCTCCCAAGTGCTGGGTTTAAAGGCGTGTGCCACCACGCCTGGCTCAGCATATTTCTTACTCAACAGATCCCTGCAGGGATTCAGACAGACCAGAAGATTCGCTTGACTGGGAAAGGCATCCCCCGGATTAATAGCTATGGCTATGGTGACCACTACATTCACATCAAGGTCAGAGTTCCAAAGTAAGTATTCAGTAAGACTATGGCCAAAACTGTTCCAGCAAACAGGTATCCTTTGAGCCTTTTAGCTGCCAGGCCCAGCACCCAGCAGTTCAGTTGCCCTTTGAGCTCTTGGCTTGGGCAAGTTTTTTCTTCCTTTGAACCATTTTTGTCTGACCTGATTCCCATCTGAGCATTGGCTATAGTAAGTTGGTCTCATTGAGTTGTGGAATGAATGACACAGGAGCTGCTGAACTCCTGATGTGTTGTGGGCTTAATGCTGTGGCATCCAGCATGTGCTGTGCCTGCTCCTCTCAGGAAGCCAGTGTCAGCTCTTGTCCCTTTGTGAGATTAGTTTCTCACCTGTTGCCTGACAAACACACAGAGCATGTGCACCCCAGCCTGTGAGCATCTGGCTTAGCAGTGATGACAGCTTAAACAACTCAGGGCTTCAGAGAGAAGCTCAGAGGACCAGCATTAGCACAAGACACCCCAAGACCAGGTTCTCAGGACAGAGGATGTTTATCTGTCCCAAAGAAACAGAGGGTAGGGAATACAAGACAAAGATAGGAGATAGAGGACTTGAGAGAAAGGGAAGGGAATAAGGGTGAGGGGCATGGATAGAGGCAGACATGCCATAGGCAAATGGCTGTCTATAAAGGTAAAGGGGACCCCCCCCCCCCGTGTTAGGATGAGGTGTTTAATTTTGATTGAACATGTTTATTAGGGAGCCAAAAGGGAAGTTTTGATTGCTGGACTCCAATACTTTGATAGTTAAACCTTGGTGGTCAGCGTCGGGAGGAGGAAGTGGCCAGATAAGGGAATAGGCCTTGATGGCTAGCTTTAGGAATGTGATCTAACAGTTTTGCAAGGAAGAGAGAATAGTGAAGGGTAAGGCCTGCCAGAGCCACACATGCCATGTGTAGGCTGGCTAGAGCCCTTTTCTGAAACTTTGACTTGGCCGTCAGTTTCTCACCACTGGCTCAGTGTGTGCCTCTGCATGAGTCAGACATGTAGGTGCCTTATGTGCTTTCAAGAGCTGCCTGGAGGAAGTGCTTGGCCACTAATTGTTGTTGGTCCACAGGAGGCTGAGCAGTAGGCAGCAGAACCTGATCCTGAGCTATGCTGAGGATGAGACTGACGTGGAGGGGACGGTTAATGGAGTCACCCACACAAGCACTGGTAAGGGGCCTGGGACTGACATGGCGCTGTGAGGGACCTTGAGTCTCTATTGACAGATATTTCAGAACTTGAGTTTTCATAGGCCCCCAAAAGTCATTGGAAGAGGGGACTCGTGGGTATACAGCCATCTCTCATGGGTGCGTCTCCTTGGATGTTCACTGCATCCATGTATTTAAGAAAGTCCAGGAGCACTTGCTGCCCGGCAGCTGTGCCTAAGAGGTGTTTCCTGAGTTCTAGCCTTGGTTCTGCCACTTGCCCTGTGACTTCGGGCAATTATCTCCAAGAAATCTTTGTAATAGTTTAAGGGGGACATGAATTGAACAGATCTTAGCCTTCCTGACTATAGACACTTTACTAGGATTCCAAAGTAAACAGTGGTAACAACAGTATAAAGATACTATCTCCCACTTCATGAACAGATTTGCTACCTAGGCTCAGATGTCATGAACTCAGACACAAGTGGTTGATGTCTGGGCTGGAGCTTTCCTGTGCCCCTGAGGCTGTTTCTCAGGTGAAGCTTCTGTTGATTGAGATAGGTCAGGACAGGTCAGGACAGGTCAGGACAGGTCAGGACAGGACAGGACAGGACAGGACAGGACAGGCTGTGCCCAGCTGCACGTGTTTCTACCTCATTGCATCATTTTGTTTTTGTGGGAACCTGAACGGAGTTCTCAGATCTGGAGTGGCCTTATATTAGTGTGTGGTGGTTTATAGCCAGTATTCAGAGCTAGGGCAGCTTTTCCAGCAGATTAGAGGGAAGATTTGGAGTTCTCAGAAGGAAGAGACAGTAGTGGAAGTGGAAATCCCAGCAGCCTTCCCTGGAAGTTTTGTTGAGCTCCTGTTAAGAACAAGAGCCCTGTTTATAGCTTGACCAAACACCAAATGATATTTATTTTAGTGTTTAGATGCATAATGCATAAACTTTTCTCTTTGTTTTTCACTCATGTTCGCTTGTTTGAGATGGTCTTGGTGGCATGGAACTTGAGATCCTACTGCTTAGGCTTCTGAGAGCTGTGATTAAGGCTTGGTCCACCATACCAGTTCTTGTGTTCTCTTTTAAGCTAAATAGGAAGTGGGACAAGTTATTCCATAGAACTCTGGTTGTGTGCCTATAACTTCATGACAAGTCCCCAAGGTTTCATAATACACGAGATTTGCTCTGTACACAGTGTTTTCCTCTCCTGCCAGGGAGCTTCTGTTCTGCAGGGCGGGGCTCAGGTGGGGACAGGAAGAGTCCATCCTTTTTAGAATGTCTCTACTATTTTCTTCCATTAACCTCTGTTGTCATTGTTTTCAAAATTGCATCTCTTTGGGAATTTGACTCCCAGATTTGATTTTGTAAAGCAGCTCAGTTGATAAAGTGTTAGCCTAAAATCCCTGAGGTCTCAAAAACAAAAACCAATGGGCTTTTTGATAATCTTGCAAAGATGGGTTGGGGAGAGGGTCATGAGGCTCTCTCTGTCCCTCCCTCCAGCACCTCCTGCTAGCTGTATCTAATTCTACTCCATAGCATGTGTTCTCTGGAAGGTTAACTGACAGGGGACTCCATGATGCATCTGTTAGGTCGTTGACCACGTGTAGGACTTTTCTGCATTGAGAACATTTGGGCATCACCAATGTTCCTGTAAGCAACCCTCATCCATGTCTGCAAGTAAACCCAAAAGTCACACTGGTTCCCTCAGGCCAGACATAGTTGGAACTGCTTCTTCTGTGTCTGTCCCCTCTCTGGGGTGAGTAGACATTGTTCACATCCATCTCCCTGGGATAGTTGATGCAGCATCTAGATGCAGGACAGACAGAGTGGGCATGCGGAAAGGAGTGGTTTAAGCAACGTGCTGAGTGAGGTCGGTGCTATCGGGAGCTGCAGAGGTGACTCAGAGACATTGCTGCTCTTACAGAGGACCTGGATTTGGTTTCCGACACCCACTTGGGAGGCTTAGAACCATTTCTAACTCAAGTTCCAGGGAATTCAATGACTTATTATGGTCTTCTCCATGGGCACCAGGCAAGCACGTGATGCACATATGTACATGCAGACAAAATAGCTATACACATAAAAAGTAATTATAATCTTTAAGGAAAAAGAAAAATGTAGCCAGGCAGTGATGGTACACACCTTTAATCCCAGCACTCAGGAGGCAGAGGCAGGCGGATGTGTGAGTTTTAGGCCAGCCTGGTCTACAGAGCTGGTTCCAGGATAGCCAAGGCTACACACACACACATACACACACATACACACACACACACACACACACACACACACACACACACATTTCTCTTTTTCAAAAAAAAAAATTGCTTTAAAACAGTCTGGGTGGTGGACAAAACTGCCAGGAAACAGCTGAGCTCCAGAGCCTGCACAGCTCTCTGCTCAGTTCTGAGCATTTCCTTTTGTAATATGTAAAGGTTTAAGTAACATAAAGGACTCTTAACACAACACAACACATCTATAAACCATGGGCTTCCTATACCTCCTGAGTCTTGTAAGATAAAATACATTTCATTTCTTTGGTAAATGATGACAGACATAATGTGTTGACACTGTAAGTCACCACTGGTGGCACTTCTAATTCATGCCAGGTACCATGCCACTGGCTGTACTTTACCACTTGGTCTCACCAAATTGCATAGAGGCCCTATATATTTTGTTTTTTGAGACAGGGAACTCACTATGTAGTGGAGCATAACCTTGAAGTCTTGATTCTCCTGCTTCTCTCTCAAGACGCCCGTGTACAACACATGTCACTGGTCTTGTGAGAAGAGACAAGATGGGGTGTACAGCAGAGGATCCTGGGTGAGAGCAGCTCACTCCTGGATTATCTTAGACATGTATACAACATAGGCAGTGTGAAATGTGGCAGTGGGTTAGGAATTGGATCTTTTCTTGAGGTCCATTGCTTACATTGTAGCCAATAGTCTGGTGGTTAAGAGTCTGGGCTGGGGTTGAGTTAGGGTCTGCCTCTTTCTAGTGGGCTTTGGGACTCTAGGTGGACCTGACAGCATTGCTTCTGTGTACATGAAGCTGAGATGTGAACTTGTACAGTAGAGTATGCTAAGATGAGCTACTGCATAGCCTTTGTGTCTTGGCTCTGAGGCCTCTGGCACTTAGTGTTGCCGTTGTTGTCACTGTTCAGATTATAGACAGTCCCTTCCCCTCCCTTTTTTCTTGTTTGCCTTCTGTGGGTCTGTGACTCCTAAGGCTCTGAGTGTCCCATTTGCTTCAGTCTAATACCTGAGGTACCCCTTGCCAGCCTGAGAGTGGCCCTTATGTTCCTGGAGTGGCCCTTGGCTACTCCTCAGCCTTTGGGCAGTTAGGTGGGTAGGTGGGGCTGGCATTTGCTGCATGGAGGTATGTGCTCTTGACCTCGGTTCTTTCTGTTGTTTGTGCCCAGGTGGCAGAACCATGGATAGCTCCGCAGGAAGCAAGGATAGGCGAGAGGCTGGGGAGGACAATGAGGGATTCCTTTCCAAACTTAAGAAAATATTTACTTCCTGATACCCCTGCTGAGGTAGGAAAACCTGTGAGCTTGCTTTCGTGTAAACCTCTGAACTAATCTCTCTTCTGGTCACTTTAACCAACATCAGATCCCACCTCACCCTACCCTATCGCAGGAGGTGGGAGAGCGTAGTAAATATGGTTTCCGTTCAATCCTTGGGGCAGAGCATGTGGTACTTAGCCAGCACAGGGTTGAGCAGGCTTCAGTGGCCAGCCTCTTCATTTTAATTCAATTTAGATTCCTTCCTAAAGAGGTTAGATTTAGAGGTACCTTACAGTCCTCATTGTCATTTCCCAAGGACTCTGTCCCTCTGTGGTGGGACCAGCTTGCCCGAAGTCCAGAGGGCAAATTGTGGTGGAGCCATGCCTAGAACTCAGATCTTCTCCACCTCCCACCTGCTTTTCAGCACACTGTTCTGCCCAGGCAACATGGCGCTGTGCACGTTTGGACCACTGAGGAATGATGGACATTTTGTATGTCTGGAAACACACTGTTGTTTTATGTTCCCCCCAGGTCCTGGGGCTCTCGACCCTCAAAGCTCAGCTATTCTCCAGGGATTAACAGAGCCTCTTCCACAGGGATGTGTTCTGAGATGTGGAATGTAACTGTTTGTCTTCTTGGCTCAGGAAAGCGGTCAACTGGAAACTAGATGGAGCAGCAGCTCCTCTCTGTGGCCAGGGCATCAGACACAGGAGGATCCCGGAACGGCAGCACTGAGCCCCTGCTTACAGATCCCTCTGAACCGCCTAGCAACAGCAAAACTATGTGACAACACTTCTCTGCATAAAGGTTATGGTGCCCTAGGCAGTGACATATGGCCTCAGGCTGGACACCGAGACAGGTGAAAATACCCTGGCCATTGGTAGGTGTCTTGCTTCTTCTGGTTCAGGCAGGGAGAACACTTGGACTCTTCTTGCAGCACTAAAACTAACCTGGAATCGCATGTAGTAGAGCTGAAAGAATTAAAGACCCGGCTTACAGCTTAAAATGAAGCTTTAAGCTGCACAGTGTTGTGAAGTGATTAATTCCCTTTCTATAAACCTCATGGAAGTTCTACAGTATGTCCGTCCTGACATGGCTCTTGTCTAGGACCAGGGCAGCACATCCCACCAGCGCCATCTTCCTGTACAGAGTGAGGTGTCTGTCACTCCCCTTGGAGTTTTTGTTTTTGTTTTTTTGTTTTGTTTTGTTTTTGTTTTTGTTTTTGTTTTTGGTACCAAATAGCTAGAAAGTGGGACCTAGGGCCCTGGGAGGACACCTAGCAACAGCAGGTTCCATTTCACCTCAGATGGCAGCTTGCCTGGCAGTGGACTTAGAGTGTTCTAGTCTGATGTATGTGGGGTTTCCTGCCCTGTTGGACCAGTTACCATGGTCCTGTGGGATAGCCTTCAACCTCTGGAGACCCAGAGCTTTGCCTGCCGGGGCTTGGTTCTCCATTTCCACTGCTGACATTTGATTTCCAGTGTATTTAAATTACTCCCTGGTAAGGTTCATTGTCTTTTCCTGTGTAAATGTTAAATAATAATACCATCAGTGAAGGCCCTCCACAGTGGACAGAACAACTTCCTTTCCAGCCTCTGCTGGTAGCATGCTGCAGCTTCTGTGTTAAAGGTCCTCTGGAGCTCGTGTAAGACAGGAAGAACACTTTCTCTGTAGTTTCTTTCTTTTCACTTATAATTTACAAAAGTAAAGCATTTATTAGTGTCTGATTTAAGAATGTAAAGTGATTCTGTATCAATGTAAATAAGATGATCTACTTACAAAAGATATTTAAAAATCAACATTGTGGTCATTTCTTCTTTGAGAGTTCAAATTAGCTTCTGTAGGCTGCCCAGCTGAGGGCAACAGGAGTCAGCTGGCAGCATCTGCCAGTGCAGACCCCTACTCTCATTTCCAGAGCAGGTCCTTCCCCTGAGACAGTGCTTCTATGTGAGCTTGAGCCCAGCTGAGACATGTACACGTGCTCCCTGTGCCCTTTGGTGACTGTTCTGTTTCCCCTAATAAGTTTTCAGTCTTTGTTTTGCTATGTAGCCCAGGATGGAACTCCTGATCCCTTGCCTTCAAACACACACACACACACCCCGCACAAGTACTAGGACCACAGTTATAAGCCACCATGTCTCTAAAAACATTCTTTGTAAGTTTTTGTAAAGGTAGTAGCTGGAAATGAACCCAAGACCTCAGGCATGGTAGGCATGTATTCTGCCACTGAGCTATGCTTCCTCAGCTGCATTTTCCTATATTACACTTAAAAGACAATATGTATGGTATTTTGTCTGCACACATCTGTGCACCATTTGCATGTAGTACCCATAGAGACCAGAGGGGTTGACTGGAACTGAACTTATAAAGGCTTATTAGCTACCATGTGGGTGCTAGCCACCAAGCCAAGTCCTCTGCAAGAGCAGCAAAATGTTTGTAACTGTTGAGCCATCTCATCAGCCCCCATATTAACAATTTTGAGTTGGGAGGTAGTGGTGCACAACACCATGAATCCCAGCACTTGGGAGGCAGAGTCAGGCAGATCTCTGTGAGTTCAAGGCCAGCCTGATGTAGAGTAAGTTCCTGGATGGCCAGGGCTACATAGAGAAACCCAGGCTTGAAAAACAAAAACCTCCCAAAATTGGACATGGCAGAATGGCTCAGTGGGAAGCAGTACTAGCAAGCCATGAGCTATGACCCAATGTGGAAAGAGAGACCTAATTCTTGTAGGTTTGTTTTTGCTTATTGTTATCTGAGTGTGATGGTGCATGCCTTTAATCCTAGTACTTGAAGGCAGAATGGGGCAGATCTGTGAGCTTGAGGCCAGCCAGGTTGACATAGCAAATTTCAGACCAGCCAGGGCTATATACCCAAACTGCATATTAAAAAGTACATGTGGTTCTGCTTCTTGTATTTTTAACTAGCCCAGGCTCCCAGCAGAGCCATTAGGCTTTGAGATGAGCATGATTCATTGGGCTGAGTGGGGAAGAGATTAGAGGAAAGCTGATGAGGAAAAAAGACTCGGGTAACATTGTTACCTGGAACACTTACCAACATTTCTTTTCAATAAAATGTCTATTGCTGTCTGCAGAATGGACAAGGTAATAAACAGACACAGGATGCAGCTGCAGTGAGGGTAGACACTTTTCTCAGGAAGGCATAGGTCTCAGGCTGGGAGGAGGCTTGGGAAAGGAACGTGGGTCTGTTGGCTGGGACTAATTATTACCATGCTGAGGCCTTGGTCACGTGGCATCTAGAAAGGGAAGGCTCATTTCCAGACGTAGTTTGCATTCATTTCTACACATAGCTCCTGAGGTGTTTGATCTTAGACTTCTTTGTGGCATCTAAGCTGGAATTGGGGTGCAAGGTACTTAAATGATCAAGCAGCCGGGGCGGTAGTGCATACCTTTAATCCTAGCCCTTGAACAGCAGAGGCAAGTGGATCTCTGATTTCAAGGACAGCCAGGGCTACACCACATGCTGATGAGGAGCTGACAGGTGGTGGCGTCCACTCTGGACCTCGATTTTGGTGGCTTTTTCCAGGGTTAGGTGATGCTGGCATTAAGACAACCTGCTGCGTTTTCCTGACCCAGTGGGTTCAGAAGTCCTCACTTCTTATTGTATTTTCCCTCTATTCCTCTGAGACAGCTCCTGCCTGCCCTCAGATTTCAGCATCGTTATTGCTTCTTGTCCTCCTCACTGATCGATCGATCGGTCTTCTCCCTTGATTTCTAAGTTTTTCTTTCTTTTTCTTTAGTGTGTGTGTGCGCGCTGGGGATGAAACCTATGGTCTTGTGCATTCACACTCTACATCTTAATTTCATACACAGCCCTAACCCATCATACCAGGCACCTGCTATTTATTTCTATCTGCTCTTTGCACCTTGAGGTCTTTAATATCTATGTATATTGTTGTGGCTTTCCTACTAAATAACTCCCTCAGCTGGATGGTCGTGGAGCACACCTTTAGTACCAGCACTGTGGAGAGAGGCAGGCAGTTCTCAGAGTTCAAGGCCATCCTGGCCTACAGGGCAAGTTCCAGGGCAGCCACGGCTACACACACACACACACACACACACAAAGGACAAAAGTTTCCTCAAGGCAGACAGCATAGCTTTAGTCTGTTTATCCCATATTTTAGGGTATGACACAGTAAATCGTTCCTCAGCCAAGAGTCCATGGTAGATGAACCTGATGGAACCATTGTTCCTTTCCCTGCTAGAGGAGTCTGATGTCAGGAATGGACAGCAAAAAGAGTGTGCTAGTGGTTAGAAAAACTCAGGGGCTTAAGAGATGGCTCAGTGGTTAAGAGCACTGACTGTTCTTCCAGAGGTCCTGAGCTTAATTCCCAGCAACCACATGGTGGCTCACAACCATCTATAATGGGATCTGATGCCCTCTTCTGGTGTGTCTGAAGACAGCGATAGTGTACTCACATACAAAAAAAAAAATAAAATAAATCTTTTTTAAAACAAAAAACAAACCCATACACAGGTTGAAGTTCACAGAGGTATCATGAAATCTCAGCAAGTGACTTGGGTTTTCTGGGCCTTTGTTACTCCCTCTGAAAAGCTTAGAGCTAAGTTGACCTATCATGCAAGTCTTAGCCACAGGCACCATTACCTCAAGTCCATGGCTCTGCCACATCTTTCTGTTTGTTCTATTTTAATCCGCCTCAAGCAGCACAATAGCAGGGCCTAACCTCCATGCTGCTGGAATCACCTCCCACCCAGAACTCCGAGTTACTGCTTAGTAGTTTCTGTGTCCATCTTGGCAGCTCTTGACCCAACTGAGCAGCCCTCTGCACCGTGTTCTCTTGGCTCCTTTATGTGATCGCTCTGGTTTCTCCCTCCTTCCCTCCTGCACACCCTCCTAAGGCATGGCTCCTCTCTTCTCCTTCCTCAAAGTCCCAGACACCTAAACCCCACCTCTCTCTTCTCCCCAGCTATTGGTTGCTGGCATCTTTATTTACCAGTCAGAATTAACTGAAGGCAGGTTCCCAGAAGCTCCTTGCAGACTCCAAATCTTGGAGGCCAGCACTTAGCGTTAGAATACAAGTAGTGTTAGGCCTACCTACGACAGTCAGTCTTCCGTCAACAATTCAGAGTGCACAGGTGGCCTCAGTGCCTGTGGTCCTGCCTGCCTGCCTGGGAGTGGTCAGGGGTGTTGCCTCCCAGTGCATGCACAACGCTCAGGGTTGAGAGTGGAGTAAGTACTTCATGACTTTAAACACACCAAGTAAGCCTGCGCCTCCTATTCCGGTTTTGTTGGTTTTGTTTGTGTGCTCTCAGGGCCCGTTTCCATGCAGCTGCCCCTCCAGCTCACTTCCCACAGACAGAGGCCTTTTCTTTTGGGAAATCATCTGTGAAAACAATGGTTTTATTTGGGAGGGGAAAAAAAAAACTAAACACAGAACTGTATACAAGAAAGAGTATTGTGCTTGTTGTCCCCACGAGTGCTTCAAGATCACAGCTGTGCAAAGTCCCCTTTGTGCTGCTCCAGCCACTGGTCCAGTGTCTGGGCTTTGGGGTTGAGTCGCAGGGTCAGATGAATGTTCCGATCAGGTTTCAGGATATAGAAACGGAACATGTTGGCCAAGTCTTGAGCCCCCTGGAAACCAAGCTTCTCGTAGTCCTCAGGAGTTGTCTGGAAACAGAGAATCCACCATGTCTGTCTCCTCTACAGCCTTGGTGATGCCAGAAGACTGGCTTCCTCCAGAGTCCCAAAAAGCCAGGGTGGGCTGGGTATCACCCAAAACTATGTTGGCCCTAAAGCCACTAACTCAAACCCTTGCCGTAAGGCCAAACGAACACTTTCAACTAGAAAGCCAGAAATACGGAAACCCGAGCTCTCCCTGCTACCTGGCACCCATCAGTTGAAAGGCTACTCTTTCAAGGTCATGGGATGAAAGCCATCCATCCTGCCTTTCAGAGCAGAAATCAACAGTATCACTTTCTTGTTCAAAAGCCAACACTATTCCTATTTTCCTCCCAAACCCAATCTAGCCTTTTGTGCTCCTCAGGCTCCATCTTCATAGCTTAGTCCCGCCTCTTTTTAAGGCCACATGGCCACTTAGTGCACTTATTTATTCTTTTGCCCCTCACCCCAGATGGCTGTCTTGTAACTTACTCTGTAGACCAGGCTAGTGGCACAAACACAAAACATTTTTAAAAGATTCTGGTGATGCACCCCTTTAATCCCAGCACTTGGGAGGCAGAGGCAGGTGGATCTCTGAGTTAGAGGCCAGCCTGATCTACCCATTGGGTTCCAGGATAGCCAGGGCTATATAGAGAAACTCTGTCTTGAAAAAAAAAAATTAAGGAAGCTTTGTCTATTATTATATTTAATTCTCACAGCAACCCTTGAAAGTGGATACTATTAGTATACCTGTTCTATAGGTCTTAAGAGACAGGTCATGGAATGTGTCCAGGCTCCTGGGCTAGCTCTGGGCTGGAACCAGGCTCTGAAGCCCAGGATCAGCTCCCCAGACCCCACTTCCTGCTGATGTTCTGCTTGGGTCCGTGTGAGAGATTTGTGGGTGACTTAGACGTCTTGACTCAGCATTTCCCAGGATGTTTTTAATGAACAGGTTTTGGATTCATAAGAAGGAGAAATACTAAAAACAGTGTTATCTGGAGGCCTGGACAGGAATTGTGAGGTCAGCAGAAGGAGGCCAGACTTGTCTCTCCCATTGTCCCTCTAACACCCGTCCTTCAGAGGGGCTTGGCAGACTCTCAGATTTCACTTCCCCAAGGGGTCAAGGGCCACAGGATTAACAATTGCTCAGATAGTCCTTCCCACCCCCCAACCCCCCAGAAGACCCCTGTGGGGGCCAGTGAGATGGTTCAGTAAAAGTACCTACTGCCAAATCTGATGACCTAAGTTTGGTCCCCAGGACCCATGAGGTAGAAGTAGAGAACTGACTGCCATTAGCTGTTCTCTGCAGAAATGCTGAGGCACATACATGTACACACACACACACACACACACACACATTTGCACATAAATAATTGGCCAAGAAAAACAAAAAACAAACAAACAAAAAACCTAGCCAGGAGTAATGGCACACACCTTTAATCTCAGAACTCAGGAGACAGAAGCCAGTAGACCTCTGAGTTTGAGGCCAGCCTGGTCTACATAGTGAGTTCCAAGACAGCCGGTGTTACATAGTAAGACCCTGTCTCAAAGACAAACGAAAACAAAAAAACCCAAAAACTAAACCAAAACAGAAAAATGTCTGGGGAGTTAGGGGCTGAGGCGTCCCAGCTCTGGGGAGGGAGGAACCCACCTTGGCATGATGTACAGCCTTGCCAGTGTGCTTGCTAAGCAAGGCAGCATACTCCTCTGCGGTGTGCCTGCAGGTACTGAGCCCGATGTTCTGCCCTACGAACTCTTCTGGCTTCTTCAGCAAGCTGAGCACCACAGGGCCCAGGTCACTCACAGACATTCCATCCATGGGGACATCACCCATGGGCAAGTCTGTGAGAACAGAGAGGGTTTCCCAGCAGTCAGTTCTCTGGGCATCCACACACATCAGTGTTGGTCTTTGTCTTTGTGTGGTGCCAGTGGTCTGACATTCCCTGGGTGGGTAGAACTCCCAATCTCTGTGCCAACAACACCAGCACCCTCAGAGGTGATATTCATAGAGGCAAAGAGTGGCCAGCAGCCACCAGCCCTATCAACCTCGCCTCTAGTGCTTCCTGCTCTATCTACCCACTTGACCAACTGGCAGGACACAAGCTGGCCAAGGTTCCTTTCAAGCTGGGCCAGGGCATCCTGTTCGTTTACAAACTGGACAGCAAGCACCATCCACATCCTCTGCTTCCTCTTCTGAGAACAGTAATAACCCTGGCTGGGTTTCTCATTCCTCCAAGGGACCAGTGTTAAACCATTTCACAGAACATGGAGTCACGGTCTACCTAGATGACCTGTCTAGTCTCAAGCCTAACGTTAGGGGACCCGGGCTTAGACCAGAGTGATCTGACAACAGTCCCACTTTGGGCTCCAGCTGATGCTCCATGTACTGAGAACTCTGTTTCACTGTGTCGGGTAGGGCACTCACCCAGCAAGAAGCTTTTTCCATCTGCAGCTTTCTGGGGCAGGAAATAGGAAAGGAGGTTCTCGAAATAACAAGGCAGCCGCACACTGGTCATGGGAACACCAATGTCTCGGAAGTATTCCTCCACCTCCCCTTTGCCATCAAAGTGTCCTGCGGCCAGCTTCCCAGCCGTCAGCTTCCTGATGTTCTCCAGGCCACTGTACACTACATAATGGAGGCCCAAGCGTTTGGCTAGATCGGCTAGAAGCTTGCCCTAGTAAGCAGGAAAGAAGAGACCACAAGGGCAAGAGGAAGAGCATGAGTCCCTGATCCTCTTCCTCTACCCCAAGGAAGCCCTCGGCTCAGGAATAATGTTCATGTACAGCACTACACAAAGCTTGCAAACTCTAGGGTCACCTTTAAGCTCATGGGTTTTCTAAGGAAAAGGGAGCCAAGAGGTGAAGCCAGGAAGATCAGGAGTTCAAGGCTAACCTCAGCTACATGAGACAATGTCTAAAAAAAATTGAAAGATTTAAGACGGAGCAGATCTGCCTTGGGAAGGGCACAGAAGCCTTTTTGGTGTGCATACCCATGGCCTTTGTGACCATGGCGCTCAGCTGACACCGTTGGAGAGCTCAGAGCCATCTTCGGAGAAGATACAGCTTCATGGTTGAGCACATGAGCCACTCAGGGTCATCTGGGTTGAGATGAACGGACTTCTGTGTGACCCAGGACAAGTGGTCTAACCACTGTGACTCCACTGCTTAATAAACAGTGATCTATGTCATTAAAATTGGGGGTATATAATCGCATCCCTCCAAAAGATCTGTCCGTACCTTACCCCTGCAAAGTTGTAAATGTGACTTGATTTGGGGACAAGGTCTTTGTAGGTAGCATTCAGAGTTGAGAATTGACCGTCCTAGATTAATTACATGACTCCTAAATCCAAAATAAGTATTCTCCTAAGAGAAATGAGCCAAGGGTCTGGAGTGGAGGCTCATCAGTTAAGAGGCCTGGCTGTTCTTCCAGAGGACCAAGATTCAGTGTTCAGCATCCACACAGCAGCTCACAACTGTCTGCAACTCCAGTTCTAGGGCATCTGTCACCCTTTTTCTGGCCTCCGTGGATACTGTATGGAAGTGGTACACAGACATAAATGCAGGCAGCACCCCTGTGGTGATCTGAATGAGGACAGCCCCCGCAGACTCACTTGTTTGAATACTTGGTCCCACTGGTGGGGCTGTTTGAGAAGAATTAGGAGGTGTAGTTTTGTCGGGGAAGGTGCGGCACTGGGAATGAGCTTTCAAGTTCCAAAAGCCCAAACCATTCCTTATGTAGCTCTCTTTGAGCCTCTTGCCCATGCATCAGAATACTTCTCCAGTGCCTGCCTGCCTGCCTGCCTGCCTGCCTGCCTGCCTGCTGCCATGCTTCCAGCCATGAAGATCATAGACTCCTACCCTCTGGAAGTATGAGCCCTGATAGACATTTTTTAAAAATAAGTTGCTTTGGTTATGGTTCCCTTTACAGCAACAGGCAATACCACAAACAAAGTAAAAATAAATAAATAATAATTATCATCATCATCATCATCATGCCAGGCATGGTGGCATTTGCCTATAATCCTAGCACTGAAGATCACAAGTTCTCGGCCCACTTGGGCTACATAGGCAAGACCTGGCCTTACCCCTCCCTACCAGAATAAAACAC
Organism: Mus caroli; assembly: GCF_978045245.1. Taxonomy (NCBI): domain Eukaryota; kingdom Metazoa; phylum Chordata; class Mammalia; order Rodentia; family Muridae; genus Mus; species Mus caroli. The sequence continues at coordinate 1,253,396 of NW_028227272.1, forward strand.
AAGAAGCCACGAGAATATAGAAACAGATATTGGTGTGACACAGCCATAGGCTTAGTCACACCCAGAGCCACAGAAGCACTGAGGAAGCATTTCTCCCCAAGCTCTAGAAAGGACCGTGATCTTCCTGACACCTTAATATGCATCTCCAGCTTTTAGAACTGTGAGGCAATTTCTGTGCTTTTGAACTACTCAGAGTAGTTCTCATGACCCAAGGGAGCTCACAAGGGCTTCCAGGAGTAAGGACACAAATCTATTTCAACCAGATCTTTGTCCCAAGTGCTGTGGGATGTACGTGGTTTATCCCTGCAAAGGGTTCATGAACTAGGTCGAGGGTGTGTCCTGCATCAGTTTGCAGAACAGTTTGGAAAATAGCAGGGGCTTCAGTGTTCTGCCCTCCCTTGCAAATCAGAGCTACCTTCTGGATCAGCTGGGGTCCACAGGCCTTGCCTGAGACCCACTAAACCAAGCCCTGGCTCCTCATACCTACCTGCTGCACTTCTCGGTCCTGGCTGCATGTCTCCCAGTAATTGGTCACAATGAAGGTGGCATGAGCTCCAGCCAAGGCCAGCTCCATGCTAGCTGCATCGTCCTGGTCTCCTCGCACTACCTCAGCACCTTGCCGCTTCAGCTCTTTGGCTGCCCTCTGCTCAGGGTTTCTTGTTACCACTCGGATCCTGAATGTCCCATCTTCTAGCAATGCACGGGCCACAGAGCCACCTTGTGCACCTGTGAAGAGTCAAATATGTCACAACCACCAGAATCAGAGTGAAAGAACAGTCTAGAAGGGATTACTCCACCAAAGCAAGCCTGCCCAAGAAACACGGTGTCTCCTTAACCTGTCTTTAGGTTTTCTATATTTGTGGGGAGATTAGCTAGTTTTGTTTTTAGACAGTCTTGCTGTGTGCCCTAACCTGAACCTCAAATGTAGCACATGCTGGCCCTGAACTCACTGGGTGTTTTTTATTAGAGAATTTGAACTCCTTCTCCTTTGGGTTCATTCTCGGGAATGTTGGGAATACAGGGATGAACCACACCACAACATGCCTAATACCCTTTTTTTTTGGAAAGTTTTCTATTTTATGTGTATGAGTGTTTATAATGTATGTATGTATATGTGTGCCTGGTGTGCCTGGAAGCCAGAGAGAGCTTAGAATCCTTAAAACTAGAATTACAGACAGTGTGAGCTGCCTTACATGGGTGGTGGGAATTGAAGTCAGGTCTTCAGTAAGTGGCTCTTTACTTTAAAATGTATAATTTGGGCTGGAGAGATGGCTCAGCGGTTAAGAGCACTGACTGCTCTTCCAGAGATTCTGAGTTCAATTACCAGCAACCACATGGTGGCTCACAACCATCTGTAATAGGATCTGAAGCCCTCTTCTGATGTGTCTGAAGACAGCTACACTATACTTATATAAATAAAAATAAATAAATAATTTTTTAAATGTATAATTCAAGAGATGATGGTGAGCCGGGTGGTGGTGGCACACGCCTTTGATCCCAGCACTTGGGAGGCAGAGGTAGGCGGATTTCTGAGTTCGAGGCCAGCCTGGTCTACAGAGTGAGTTCTAAGATAGCCAGGGCTATATAGAGAAACCCTGTTTCGAAAAAACAAAAATAATAAAAAATAGAATAAAAAAATAAGAGCTGATGGTGTAGTCTGATAGTAGTGTTTGCCTAGAATGTTATATGAGACCCTAAGTTCAATCCCAAACACTGTACACACAACAACAACAAAGGAATAAAGTGTATAATAAAACTCTTTTAATGTACTCACTAAATTGTGAAGCCAGTTTTATCTAACTCTGCCACCTTGTGTCCTCATCCCCAAAGAAGCCTCATCTCCATTAAGAGCCATTCTTTAAGGGCAGTGGTGGCACATCTTTAATCCCAGCACTTGAGGAACAAAGGCAGGTGGCTCTCTGTGAGTCTGAGGCCAGCCTGGTCTACAGAGTGAGTTCCAGGACAGCCAGAGCTACACAGAGAAACCCTGTCTCCAAAAAAAAAAAAGTATTAAATAAAACATAAAAATATAAAGGACATGGATATACATGTGCTGCTAGCTAGAAATGTAGATGTGGGGCTGGTGAGATGGCTCAGTGGGTAAGAGCACCCGACTGCTCTTCCAAAGGTCTGGAGTTCAAATCCCAGCAACCACATGGTGGCTCACAACCATCTGTAACAAGATCTGACTCCCTCTTCTGGAGTGTCTGAAGATAGCTACAGTGTACTTACATATAATAAATAAATAAATCTTAAAAAAAAAAAAAAGAAATGTAGATGTGGGCCAGTGAGCTGGCTCAGGAGGCAAGAGGCTTGCAGCCAAGTGTGACCACCTGGACCTTCACGTGTGCACTCCCAAGCAGTACATCAAAAAAAAAAAAAAAAATTGTAGATTAATCTTGAACTGACAGAAGACAGTCACCAAAGGACACAAGTGTGATTCCATTTGCATGAAAGTCAACAGGATAAACCCCAAGTAAATTAGTGGTTGACAAGTTAATGGAAGGGAAATGGGAGAATGACTCTTGTTGGTTTTGTTTCTTGTTTATTTGAGGCAGGGTTTCTCTGTGTAGCCCTGACTGTCCTGGAATTCACTCTGTATACTAGGCTGGCCTCGAACTCCCAGAGATCTGCCTGCCTCTACCTCTTGAGTGCTGGGATTAAAGGCCTGTGTCACCACTACCCAGCAGTTTTATTTATTTTTTTATTATGTATCAGTGTTTTGCTTGCATGGATCTGCACCATGTGTGCAGTACCTGAGGAGGCCAGAAGAGGGAGTTGGATCCCCTGGAATTGGAATTAGATAGTTGTGAGCAACCAAGTAGGGTTGCTGGGAACCAAACCCAAGTCCTCTACAAGAGTAACAGGTGTTCTTCCTCTGAGCCATCTCTCCAGCCTCGTTTTAGTGCATTTTCTAAGCAGACAGTGGCCAGTGTATCATGTCAGCTACTCCAGGGGCTGATGGGGGAGGGCAGTTTGGACCTCAGAAGTTTACAGCCAGTCTGCTTGGATGACACAATCCAAGAAAGGAAAATTGGGCCAGGTATGGGGGCCAATGCCTCCAATCCCACCACTCAGGGAGCAGAAGTAGGTGGATGTCTGCAAGTTCAAAGCCAGTTTGGGCTACATGTTGAGTTTTTGGACTAGCCAGGGCCACAAAATGAGGCTGTGCCTCAAAACACCAAAAGCAAAACTTTTTCTTTTCCCAACTGTACTGTAGGGGTGGGGGTGGGGCACAGATCAGTGGTAGAGCACCTGACTTGTGAGGCCTTGGATTCCATCTCTAGCACCACAAACACTTAAAGCCCCAACAGTAAACAACAGCCATAATTGAGGTGAGAAAGCAGGGTCAGAAGCTGCAGGCTATGAACCACGGAGTGGCTATGGGTAAAGGCCCAAGCCTAACACTTGAGTGCCATTTCTGGGACCCACATGGTGGAAGGAGAGAACCAATTTTTCTTCACTTTCACCTCCACAAGTGCTCAGTGGCAATGTGCACACCCACAACATAAATAAAATTTAATGACACATTGTAATGGGCTACCCTAATGAGGTTCTGTCTTGAGTAATAATAATAATATGACCCTTCTCAAAATAAAAATAAATAACAGGGCTGGAAAGATGGCTTGCAGTGCAGGCTGCTCTCACAGAGGACCAAAGTGTGGCTTGGTATTCACACATCAGCTGACAATCACAGCTCAAATTCCAGGGGATCCAGTATCCTCCTCTAGCCTGGTCAGGCACTGCCAGCTGGGGTATAGACATACATGCTTGCAAAACACCCCCACACAAAATAAGACTAACTTCACAACCACCTCAGTTCACAAGTTCAGCATGTGATTCAGAGGTACAGCCCTTGCCCAGTATCCAGGAAGCCTTAGGTTTAATCATCAGTCCTAGAAAAGTAAACAAACAACAAAAACAAACAACAAACAAAACCCCTTAGCTATTAGAAAGGAAATTAGGTGGAGCAGGTGGGGAGGTGGGTGGGAGAAAAGTGGCATGCTGCTGTCTGAAAATGTGGCCTATGCGTACATTTATTCTGGTATGAAACCAAGGAAACTTGTCATCTAGGGGAGGAGAGGGAGAAAAGTCAATTTCAGTATTCTGCGCAAAAGGATGCGCACACATGCCTACACACACACAGAAGTCGCTCTGTAGACCATCTTGAACTTTCAGAAAGCCTCCTGCCTGTTTTAGGAGCGACTCCATGCTTGATCATATATATTTAGTTGCATATATATATTCAAAACCAACCTGCTTTTGTAAGATTTGTGGTAGCTCAAAATGACCACTGTTGTAAAAAGTTAAGTAAATGTCAAGATGTTCTTTTCCCAGAATTGGCCTCCTGTCCTTAAGTTTACTCGCTACGAGATAGTCCTCTGATTGTTTAGAAAAAAGCCCACACAATGTCTCCGGTCCTTTAGTCTGCCCCCTTAATGCGGTTAAAGGTTAACCAATGATAAACTGCCAGCCCTAAACTGTGACTGAGAACTGCTCTAAAAAATGTATAAAAGATGTGGTTTAGCTACTCGGGATCGCTTCCATCCCGATTTCAGGACTCCCCCAGCATGCTGAATCAATAAACCTCTTGCGTTTTGTATCGATCTCTGTCTCTGCGTCTCTGTGAGTGGGACATCCCGGACGTAAGGCTTTTCAGGTTTTACATTTTCAGGTTTTGCCGCCCCCAACCACCCATATGTGTGAGAACCACAGCCGTTCTTCCTACAAACAAAGGTCCGGAGGCCTGGCTCGCTCACCTGTGGCTCCAAAAACCACCACCAGTTTCCTATCAGCCATGGGGTCCAGAGCCCAAAGAGCGTGATCCCAAGAGGCTTGGGGTGGCAGAGTTGGCGAAGGGCAGAATCTCTACCCTGAGACGTCCGGTCCCTGAAGACGTCCAGAGATTCTGTCTGGCAATACCCAGTACCAAGTCCCCAGACCACAACTCGGGTGACAAAAGGGTAAAACAAGGGTCCGAGAATGGGCTTTGGCGGGATCTGCAGGCCTACAGCAGAGTCCACTAAAAAGGAGGGGGGGATGCAATTCTGTGCAAGCCGCCAGCCCCTACTGGAACCTCCTCTACCCTAACAGAGCCCGTTCAGGCCGCGCTAGTCTGTGGCCTGCCAGCTGCCACGCTTCCAGGGGGGGCGCCTGCGGTCCTGGTCCTGACCCTTCTCTTGCTCACTCAACCTGCCCTCCCCCGCGCTCCAAGGCCTGATGGTTCCTCCCTTCACGCTCCTGCTGCTTCTGGGTTTAAGCGCCCGAGTGAGCACATATCTACATTACGTAAAACATTGACCTATACTCATAAAATGCTTTTGGTATTATTTATTCCTAGGATTGCTATTTATTATTATTGTAATTGGTTTTTTTTTTTTTTTTTTTTTTTTTTTTTTTTGGTTTTTCGAGACAGGGTTTCTCTGTGTAGTCCTGGCTGTCCTGGAGCTCACTTTGTAGACCAGGCTGGCCTCGAACTCAGAAATCCGCCTGCCTCTGCCTCCCGAGTGCTGGGATTAAAGGCGTGCGCCACCACGCCCGGCTATTATTGTAATTGTTATTATCGATGTCCCACGATGTAGTCATCTGGCCTGGAAGTTGATATGTAGACCAGGCTCTGCCTTTCCAGTACTGGTGCCACACCTGGTTGACTTGGCTACTATTTTAATAAATACATGAGCATCTATCTTCTTTTGCACACATTGGCTGTCACCTAGTGGCTTGGCTCTTAACCCTCTGAAAGCTATCTGTGGGACTCCTTTGTATGTCTAATTAACTTTTGTAGGAACTGTAATTTTTTTTTTCTTTTTTTGAGGCAGGGTTTTCTTTGTGTATCCCTGGTTGTCCTGGAACTCACTCTGTGGAACAGGCTGGCCTCAAACTCACAGATCCACCTGCCTCTGCCTCCAGGTGCTGGGATTAAAGGCGTGCGCCACCACCACCACCACCAGGCTCTTTTTAAAGACAAGTGAGATTTCTATTCAGCTCACACTTGGGTGTGCCATATAAGTTCTCTGAGAAGTTATTGCTGAGTGCACCATCCATTTCCAGTCCTTAGTTTCTCTCACATCAAATTCCTCCTTAGCATCTTCTCCAGAGCATAAATTAGAGCATGTATTCCGTTGCTTGGTTGCTAATGGCTCTGGAAGAAGTGCCTGCACTAAGACAGGCAAATGACTGTTGATGAATTAGTTAACCAATAAGCTGTGAATACTGCAGCTCCTGTGGAAGCCAAAAACACCCACCACATTAGTTTACTTTCCTTTGAATCTAGCATTTGAGATACCCCAGGGAATCATTTGTTTTTGATGTGTTTATTTTTTAATTTATTTTTATCATTTTTAGTTTTGTGTATGTATGTGTGTGGGCAGGTATACATATAAGTTCATTTTGCCTGCAGAGGCCATAGTGTGAGGAGTTACAGATGTCCCCCAGCCACTGGAGTTATAGATGTCCCTCAGCCACTGGAGTTACAGATGTCCCTCAGCCACTGGAGTTACAGATGTCCCTCAGCCACTGGAGTTACAGATGTCCCTCAGCCACCGGAGTGGGTGCTACACATCAGACTCAATCCACTGGAAGAACATTTTTGTTTGTTTTGTTTTTTGTTTTGGGACAGAATCTCTTCTATATAGTCCTTGCTGTCCTGAAACTCACTAGGTGGATTAGGCTGGTCTTGAACTCACAGAGATTCACCAACCTTTTGACACCTGATGTGTGGGTTTTGTTTTGTTTTGAAAGGTTTATTTATTTACTTTATGTATATGAGTACACTGTAGTTGTCTTCAGACACACCAGAAGAGGGCGTCAGATCACATTGCAGATGGTTGTGAGCCACCATGTGGTTTCTGGGAATTGAATTCAGGACCTCTGGAAGAACAGTCAGTGCTCTTAACCACTGATCCATCTCTCTAGCCAACCCATGGTTTGTTTTTTGAGACAGGGTCTTATTATGTAGTCTAGCTGGTCTCAAATTTGGGAGTCTCTTGCCTCTGCCTCCAGAATACTGGTATTATAAGCATATATCACTCTGCGTGGATGGTTATGCTATGTAAGATAGTGACCCTTGCTTTAAAAAAATGCATGTGCTTATTATTTAATAAATTCACATTTAGGGCTGGAGAGATGACTCAGTAGTTAAAAGCACTGACTGCTCTACCAGAAGTCCTGAGTTAAGTTCCCAGCAACCACATGGTGGTTCACAACCATCTGCAATGTGATCTGACGTCCTCTTCTGGTGTGTAGAAGACAGCAGTAGTGTACTGATACACATAAAATAAATAAATAAATCTTTAAAAAATAAATGAATTCACATTTATATTTTTGTTTACATTTACAAATGCATGTCATTTGTGAATTTTCTTTTAATAGCATATGTTAGTTATCTGTAATAATGGGTAGACATTTTATGCATGTATAAAGTCACCACATTCGCCCCCTACTATCTCTTCTTGTTCTCCTGCTCCTGCTCATCTCCTTCCTTTCCAGCCAGTCCTCCTTCTATTTTCATACTTGTTTTTTTTCTTTTTCTTTTTTCTTTCTTTTCTTTCTTTTTTTTTTTTTTTTTTTTTTTTTTTTGGTTTTTCTAGACAGGGTTTCTCTGTATAGCCCTGGCTGTCCTGGAACTCACTTTGTAGACCACGCTGGCCTCAAACTCAGAAATCCACCTGCCTCTGCCTCCCAAGTGCTGGGATTAAAGGCGTGTGCCACCATGCCCCGCTACTTGTTTTCTTAAAATATTTTATTCTAAAATGAATGAAAAAATAAATAAATTATAAAAAAAAATTTATTCCATTTTTGCCTTTGTGAATATGTGTGTGAGTGTGTGCATGTGACTACAGGTGTCTGTGGAGAACAAAAGATGGTGTTTGCTCCACTGAACTGGAGTTACATTTGGCTGTGAGATGCTTGGTGTGGGTGCTGGGGACTGAGCTGCCATCTTCTGGAAGAGCAGCAAGTACTCTTAACTTCTGAGACATCTCTCTAGCCCTACACACACCCCTTTTTTTCCATAATGATTTCACTATGGTTGCTTACTGCAGCTTGGGATAAGTGGAGAGGTCATGTATTGGAACGTGGGCATCCACTTATGAATTTATTTTGTGTATATCTCTTGTCATCTCTGCCACCCTATGATATTATGCTTCTGTGCCTCTGAGACCAAGGGAATCCACATCTTACTGGGGTGTCAGGCAGGTGCTGAGCAATTGTAGAACACTGCAAACATCTGTTAAAATCACTCCTTGATGTTGATGCTAAGTTCTTCAGTTCCTATTGTAAACACTCCTTCGGTTTCATTTTCTTGCCGATAAGCAGAACCTTTGGGGAACTGAGACCATCCAATTCCCTAATCAGCTGCTGTTGGACTTGGTTTTGCTGACTTAAGTAAAAGAATTGTCAAACTGAGTTTGAGCCAGCTGGGCTGTATTGTGCCAGCACCAGCCACCTAGAGAAAACTAATGATTGCAAGCTTAAAGATTGTCAGCTGCTGAAGGCACAGCTTCTTCAGCAAGGGCTGTTTGAAAGTCTGCTATACCAACCTATTGCTTAACAAGAGCCCCAGTGAACTCTAAATAATCTTGCAATTATTTCTATTTAGGGAAGAGGGGAAACAGGATTTCTTGTGGCCTAGCAAAAAGATGAGTGTGATTGGTCTTAAAAAGCTAGGCTCTGAATGGTCCAAGTTCGAGTCTCAGTATCTCTCATTGGTGCTTAAGAGGCAAGACTGTGATTGGCCAAAACAAATAGCTGAGGTTTGTCCAAAGCAGATGGCTATGACTGGTTTCTCTTCCAAACACCCTTGTCAGGCTGTGTAGGGTCAACTCATGGGTTTGCCACAAGACTTCTCTCAGCTGGCATAGCTGCCATAGTTCTACCCGGCAGCTTCTTAACTGGATGAATTTTGGTTTTGTGTTATTTCTGTTCTTCCCTCTTTTCAATAGAGTTGGCCAAGAGTTAAGATGGAGAAGGCAGCAGAAACAGAAGTGGAAATGGAGGGTTGTTGGAGAACCCTGCTCTTAAGGTCACAGTCTGCCATATCTGATTAGCTCTCTGAGCTCCCTGCAAAATGGAGGACTTCCTTCCTCAGAGGAGCTTCCCGTTCTGTGACTAACCTTACTTAGAGAGTGTCTCTGGGCACAGATGCCTGACTTTATCTGTGGTGTGACTCTGAACAGAGCTCTCTACAAACTCTGGATGCCTCAGTACATGAGTTCCACTCTAGTTTCCCACCTGAATGATAACTGGGTGCTGTGTTATAACCAATCCACCATTCCTGCCCATATGGTAAGTAGGTAATGTGTTTAGGACCAATCAGCCCTATCCACCCATACCTGAAAAGCCTTATATACCCTACCCCTGGAAGAGTAAAGTAGAGCTGTCTCACTGACCATGTCCCTGCAAGTCTATCATCCTCACAGCCCTCTGAACCTGCTTTCTGCTCTTGCTTCCTCTGCCTTCATGAGCTGGTGGCCAGCGACCTCTGAGGAGAAGAGAGACCTACAATAGGTGACTCAAGAGGCAGCTGTGTGGTTCGTGGAACCACCAGGTCAAGGCAGCCAACTATTTGACATCAGAAAAGGAAGTTGAACAGATGAAGAAAAGCCAGCATAGGAAGGACAGTGGATGCAGAGAGACAAGAAAGAGCAAAGAGCTGAGACTGAGGGAACCAGAGAAGAAAGACTGCAAGGACCTGGGCACAGAACTGCCAAGTCTTCAGGGTCTTAGGGTCTGAGACTCTGAACCAACACTATAACCAACCTTGCCTCTTAGCACTGATCTCCATCCTTCTGCGAGGCCACGAGGAAAAGAGCTTTTCTTTTAGCCTAGGTGCACATCTTTGTAAGGTCATCTTGAATTCACTGAGACTCGTGAAATCAAAAGGTCCAATACAAACTGTTTGAACCAGCCTTCGGGAGCCCATATGATCATCTGTAATCATCAGTTAGCTTTCTTGAGGTGTCTGTGGGGTGTTCCAGATGTCTGGTACTGGCAGAAGAACAGCCATTTGGATGACAGTCCTTTCCTTAAAGACAGGTAGGCATCAAGAAAGAGTCTAAGGCAGCCGTCAAATGAAGAGTCACACTGGACCACCCTGAACATCTTTGCTTACTTTTAGAACCACAAACATTAGAAGGAGTGCTTGCCTTTAGCTAAGTGTTAGTGCTAAAATCACTAACAGTGGTTTTAACAGCTGTTGGTTTTACCAGAGCCCAACACCTGTATAGTGCCCCAATAAGAGATGGGTCTCGGGCTGGTGAGATGGCTCAGTGGGTAAGAGCACCTGACTACTCTTCCGAAGGTCTGGAGTTCAAATCCCAGAAACCACATGGTGCTCACAACCATCCGTAATGAGATCTGACTCCCTCTTCTGGAGTGTCTGAAGACAGCTACAGTGTACTTGCATATAATAAATAAATAAATAAATAAATAAATAAATAAATCTTTAAAAAACATTAAAAAAAAAAGAGAGAGATGGGTCTCTTTAATCTATCTTGCTTCCAACTGGCACCCATCAAGTGCCCTAATGATCACACCCACCCCCCAGGAGAACACCTGACTGCCTCCACTTTGTTAAAAAGCCCTACTGAGCTGGGCAGTGGTGGCGCATGCCTTTAATCCCAGCACTTGGCAGAGGCAGGTAGACTTCTGGGTTTGAGGCCAGCCTGGTCTGCAGAGTTTCAGGACAGCCAGAGCTACATATTGAGATCCTGTCTAGAAAAACAAAACAAAAGGAAGCCATAGGAACTGAAGGACCTTAAATCGTTATGATATCAGGACACCCATTGGTGCCAGGACAGATCTAGCAATGAATAAATTAGGTAAGAAAAGAGGTGGTACTCTGGTTTTTGGAAATGTTCACCATGAAAAGCTCTGATAATATAGCACAGTGGCAGAGTTCTTGTCTAGCATGCTGGAGATCCTGGATTCAATCCCTAGTAGTGCGTCCTCTTTCAACAACAACAACAACAAGAACAACAACAACACAGAAAAGAAGGCTCTGAGGAGAGCTTACATGAACCACTTTCTTGTAACTCTGTCCCAATAAAATCCAGCACCCTGGTCCTGCTCATGGAGAAACTGCCTTCATACTTTGGTCATCAATTACATTATCTAGGCTGCTTCCAGAACTTGTTGGTTTTGTGTGAATAGTGTTGAGTAGGAAAAGATTCTGCAAATTTGGTTAAAACTTCTAGTGTGGAACTCTTCCTAGCTTGTGGGTGCATCGTGCACCTGAATAACAGAGAGGTAGAAAGAGAACATTTGTTGGGTTGGGGAGACATAACTCTGCAAAAGGAAGGAGCTTTTTTATGTCCTCCTTGCTCAATGACACGGAGACCTTTATATTTATTATAAAGGTGAGGCGCAGAGCCAGGCAGACTCTAAGCTATCCTCACCAAGTATGCTGGCCTACTTCCCAGCCATGTGGGCCTTTCCTGCCTTCTCAGGCTTGCTCTGGCTCCTCCTCCTTCACTCCTGTTCTGTTTCGTCTCCTTCCTCTCCCACCTGAGATGCTCTCCCTGTCTCTGGCCTCAGAAGTCCTGCCTTATACTCTCCTGCCCAGCCATAGGCTATTAAGCTCTTTATTTAACCAATCAGGAGGTGATAGAGAATAATATTTTATAAAATACTGAGTCATACTAAAGTCGAGACTGGAGCTGGACCTCTGGGTACAGGAATCAGACTAAGAATACAGAGTGCACAGAAATGTCCCTCAGCATAACTCAGTAAGAGAGCTTACTCAAAATCTAGAATTCCATCTCCAGCACAAAACCAAACCAAAACTTTAATAGTTAAAAAAGTAATTAAGTGCTGGGCAGTGGTGGCGCATGCATTTAATAACCCCAGCACTTGGGAGGCAGAGGCAGGCGAATTTCTGAGTTCGAGGCCAGCCTGGTCTACAGAGTGAGTTCCAGGACAGCCAGGGCTATACAGAGAAACCCTGTCTCGAAACACCTCGCCCCCCACAAAAGAATCTAATAATTCTTCCCCAACAAGTTACATTCCTAACCCGTTGTGTTTTTGTTTCAGCACTGACAAATGCTCACACTGTAGCCTAGGTTGCTCTTGAATTCTCCAACCTCAGCCCCACCCCTGTCCCCCACCGAGTGCTGGGATTCCAGGCTTGAGCCCCCACTCTCGATCAACAAGCAGTTGGCTTTTGCTGACACGCCTCCTTCCTCTCCGGTTAATATTACTACTCCCCACTCCGAAGCTTTCTCGGAAGGCAGGGTCGGCTCGCCCACGAGCCTCCCGCTAGCTGCCGCGCGCCTGGGGGCGTGGCCTGGTGACTCCGCCCCTCGCTGCGTGCGCACGTCCTACCGTCCTGGCGCTCGCCCTCTCGGCTGCGAAGGTACAGAGAGAGTCGCAGACGCGGGGACTGAGTGACCTGCGGAGCTACTGACGGTGAGTGGTCCGCTCTGTGCCCGGTCCTCTCCTCCCGGCTCCTTGCATGGCGGCGGCCTTCTTCGAAGCTCTGCTCCGCTGTCTCCCCGCGACTCGTCCTCAGCCCGAGGGGACGTCGGGCGGGGGGTGGCCGGAAGCGGGCTGAGGCGGGCGAGGGAGCGAGCGGGAGACTGGGGGTCGGAGAGGGGGCGCCGAGCGGACCTTGAGCGTCAGATGAGCCCGAAACCGCGGACGTCGCGCTCTAGACGGCCTTTGAGCTCCATCCCCAAGAGTCCTCTGGTGTTCCCGTGGGCACAGCCCCTCCCAGCGTCACGAATGCTCTTGAGGTGACTCCGGGGTCGAAGTTAGTGCAGCAGCGCAGCACATGAGCCTACCTGAGGTCCCAGAGGAGCCCGGGGCGTGGCGGCCTTCTTGGTCAGCCTTCAGTGGCTCCCCTCGGTGGCAAGATCCCTTAGAATCCCTATGGGGACTTGATGAGTGACCTGTGGTTCCGAGTGCAAGACTGGGAGGACTCAGTCGTAGATGTAGCCGGTTGGTCTGGACCAGGAGGTCACCTGTCACCACCAAAGCACAGAGCTCCAGGTGACTTAATTGTTCTGTAAGAACTGCCGGGACCGCCTTGCACACTGCTTGCACAAGGACTGTCTGTGTCATGCCGTTTAAATTGGTTCTGAAGGACCAGTTGTGGCCTGTGTTCAGTTGTGGGCACCGCAAACCAACTAGAGGAGGGAGTGTTCCCGAAAGACAGAAACATCATATACTGTCCAGTTGAGGGAGAGCGCTTGCTCTTCAGTCCTTTCTAAATCCTTGAGTGTTTTACCACCTATAAAGTGAGATTGTTGAGAGACTCGTGAAGTAAATCCACTAACATCCCACAGGCGAGATAACGGCCCGGAGATCTTAGTTATGCATGGACATCCTGTGATTTTTCAGAAGTGGATTAGAGATTAGAAATGGTTTTGTTTAAGTGGTCATACTGGCCTTAAACAGTCCAGTCATGTAGAAGGTTTTGTGTGTTCCTATTTCTGGTATAGTGCTACAGTTTATAATAGTTATTATAAATGTCATTTAATACATAATTATAAAGATTATTTTGGCGATGCAGTTTGAACAAGATGAGCATGTATTTTACTACTGAGCCCACAACCCTACCCAGTGTTTTGTGTTTTGAGAAGGAAATCTTGCCATGTAGTGTGCACTAACTGAATTTGAGATCCTCAGGCTCCTAACTGCTAGGATTATGATGAGCTTGCACTATAGTGCCCAGCCTAAATCTTTTTTCCCCCTCTTTGAGTCAGGCTCTCTCAAAATTATTTAGTCCTGTCTTTAAACTGTCTCTATAGACAGGCCTCAACTCACAGAGATCCCACTGCCTCTGCCTCCTCTGTGCTGGGATTAAGGTATGTACATCCATCATGCTGTTTTGTCAATGTTTTTAGTTTCTTTGAAGAGTAAAAAGTATTCAGTTTTTTCTTTTTTTCCCAGAAACATCACAAGACATAATCTGTTTGCTAGGAGTTCCCAGTTCAGTAGGATATTTATAAATTCACTTGATAAAAATTGGTAAACATTTGCTGATAAAGTGCCTCAGCCAAAACACTGATTAGGGTGTGAGGATCTGTGAGCCTTGGAAAGTTGTGTGTTTACTGAATGGCCTGATCTCACTGGGGACCTGAAGAGGAAATCCTGCAAGGCCCCTGGTTTGACTTGAGTTCCTTTCTTTCTTTGCTTGTGGCAGTCAGTTGAGACGTTGAGTCACTAGATATAGGAATATGAGTGCTCTACAATTGCTAAAGCCACTGAGCTACAGAGGTCAAATGTTAATTGTCTTTAACTTAGTCAGATGTGTTGAAACTTGGCAGACTTGGATAGTTGGGCCTACCTTGACTTTTAAAAATTCCTTTAATAGCTGACTGTACTGGACAACTGCCCTTTGCATCAGAATTGCACCAAAAACTGGAATATCACCCTTCCAGAAGGCAGATCTTTTAGAAACTGTAATTGCATAATTCAGAGTAAAATTCATAACTTAGCTTTTCACTCCTTGGAGAAACAAAACAAAATAAAACCTCAAATGGTCTTTGAATCTTACTGGCCATAGTTAAGTAAAAAATTAAATGTATTCCTTTTTTGGATGCTTGGGAAGCAACCAATGGGAATTTCGGAGCTGGTATAAGACAGTGATCTGCTGTAATTCCAGCATTTGGAGTTGTTCAAGGACATTCTTGACTACTTATGTCCATTGGTGTTTTTCCCACGTTTGTGTCTATGTGAGAGTGTCTGATCCCCTGGAACTGGAGTTAAAGACAGTTATGAGCTGCCATGTGGATGCTGGGAATTAAACCTTTAGAAGAGCAGTCAGTGCTCTTAACTGCTGAGCCATTTCTCCAGCCCCCTAATACCAGTTCTTGGCAATAGAGAGAGATTTTTTTGCTTGCTAAAATTTGTAGCCAGGCATTGGTTTTTAGACTTTTTTTTGTAGCATCTGAGCTGGAGTTGGGGTGCAAGGTAATCTACTTGAAAATTCAGGAGCAGCCAGACAGTGGTGGCATATGCCTTTAATTTCATCGCTTGGGGGGCAGAGCAGGCAGATCTCTGAGTTCAAAGTTCAAAACCAGCCTAGTCTATAGAAAGAGTTCTAGGATAGCCAAGGCTACACAGAGAAACCTTGTCTTGAAACAACAACATTACATGTATGCTCATCAGGGAGGTCGGAGCACAGCTTGTGGAGGTTGGTTCTCCTTCCACAGTGAGATCTAGGGATCAAACTCACATCGTTAAGCTTGCACTGTTACCAGAGGATCCATCTTGCTGTCCAAGAAAGAGACTTTTTTTTTTTTTTCGGTTTTTTGAGACAGGGTTTCTCTGTATAGCTCTGGCTGTCCTCCTGCCTCTGCCTCCTGAGTACTGGGATTAAAGGCCTGAGCCACCACACCTGGGTAGAAAGAGACTTTTTTAGTTGGCTGTTTAAATTTTAAAAACTGAGATGGGGGTTGTTGAGGTTGGAGAGCTCCGTGTTGGTTCTTTCTTTACAACCATTTGAGTCCCAGGGATCAAACTCAGGTGGTCATGTTTGGTGGCCTTTCTCCACTCTACTCTCACTGGCCCTGTTTTGCTTTTGAGATGAGGCTTTCACTTTGTAACCTAGAGTAGACTTGAACTGGAGATCCTTCTGTTTCAGCTCTTTGAGTGCTGGTATGACAGTGTTTCCCATTACACCCAGTTAAAAAATGCATGCCCTGCTTTTTTATTCTTAATTTTTTTTTTTTTTTTTTTTTTTTTTTTTTTTTTTTTTTTTTTTTTTGGTTTTTCGAGACAGGGTTTCTCTGTGTAGCCCTGGCTGTCCTGGCACTCACTTTGTAGACCAGGCTGGCCTCGAACTCAGAAATCCGCCTGCCTCTGCCTCCCGAGTGCTGGGATTAAAGGCGTGCGCCACCACGCCCGGCTTATTCTTAATTTTTTTAGATTATTTTTTACTTATGAGTGTTTTGCCAGCATGTTAAGTTGTGTACTATATGTGCACCAAGTACCTGAAGGTCCCTTGGATCTAGAATTATGAATGGATGTAAGCTACCATGTGGCTTACAGATCCTGAACCTGGGTCTTCAAAAGCAAGTGTTTTTACCCATGGAGCCATCTCTCCAGCTGCTGTTCTTTTTAAAGACAGTCTTACCTGACTGGCCTGGAACTCCATATATTAAGATTGAAGGGATCTTCTGCCTCCTAAATATTGGAATAAAAAATTTCTTTTCCTTCTTTGACACAGGGTCTCTCTCAATGTGCTTGTATGTTAACCTGAACTCACCAGGATCTTCATCTTCTGCTTTTCTAGTGCGGGGATTGTTTGCACTACCATTCCTAGCCCAGGCTTTAGTTTTTATAGCCACAAAAGTGGTTACTAATGCTTGGTGAGTTCCCAGTCTTTGGAACCTTTAAATACTGCTTATTTATTTAAGATGGGGATTACTAAAACCATCTATTTGGTAATTCTGAGATTGGGACTGGGAATCTGTGGTTTTTAGGATTTGATTCCTTTTTTTGTTGCGGGGGTGGGGGGTGGGGGGGTGGGGGGGAGGAAGAGGGTGGTAGTTCTCTGTGTAGCCATGGCTGTCCTGGAACTCTCTGCAAGCTATGCTGGCCTCAAAAGTCTTGAGAACTGCCTGCCTCTGCCCCTCAAGTACTGGGATTAAAAAGTGTGTATTACCAACATCCAGCTAGAATTTGATTCTTGCCTGGCGTGGTGGCGCACGCCTTTAATCCCAGCACTTGGAAGGCAGAGGCAGGCAGATTTCTGAGTTCGAGGCCAGCCTGGTCTACAAAGTGAGTTCTAGGATAGCCAGGGCTATAAGAGAAACCCTGTCTGGAAAAACAAACAAACTAAAAAGAATTTGATTTTTTTTTTTTTTTTTTTTGGTTTTTTCGAGACAGGGTTTCTCTGTATAGCCCTGGCTGTCCTGGAACTCACTTTGTAGACCAGGCTGGCCTCGAACTCAGAAATCCACCTGCCTCTGCCTCCCAAGTGCTGGGATTAAAGGCGTGCGCCACCACGCCCGGCCCCAAGAATTTGATTCTTGATTAGTCCTTTGGAATAAAGCCCAGACTGAGCAGAGAAGGGAATGAACTGGAAGACTTAGAAGTTAATGGGCTACATGGCAAAAGAGGACGACAGGGTAATTGTCAGTACTGTTAGCTGTGTTCTCAGTTTGTGTGCAAGAGGCCAACCAAGCAGATGTTACCCTCTTTCTGCCTAGGGGAAAATTAAGTTTTGTCTCAGGAATGGCTTTTGTTTCCTTCCCAGGAGTATCATGAACCTAATTATTGACATAGTTCTCAGTAACTTTAAAAGGGCTTTAGGGAAGAACAGAATAATGAGCCTGCTGTCTTGTCCCTAGCTTGCCTTGAATACTCCCAGCTTTTGCTTTTTTTTCCCCCTGAGATTTTCTTAGTTTTAAGAGACACTGGTTGTACTGTAGTTTGTATTCATTTACCTGAGAGTCCAAACTACTCTTTTCTTTCTTTTTCATTCTCTCTCTCTCTCTCTCTCTCTCTTTGGCAGGTACTCATTTTGTAGGTCCAGGTTCACTTTGAATTTATGTTGACCCTCCTGAGCATTTTGCATGTGGGGGTTACAAGCAAGTGTCCAATTTGTGACTTATTAGTACTTTTTATCTTTTTTGTTTGGTTGGTTGGGTTTTTTGTTGTTGTTTTTTCAAGACAGGGTTTCTCTGTGTAGCCCTGGCTGTCCTGGAACTCACTCTGTAGACCAGGCTGGCCTTGAACTCAGCAATCCGCCTCTCCCTCCCAAATGCTGGGGTTATTAAAGGCGTGTGCCACCACTGCCCAGCTACTTTTTATCTATTAAAAGTACTATATTAGTACTTTTTAAAGCATATGTTGTTAGTTAATCTAGTTGTCTGGCTTGTCTCTAAAGTAGTTATTATAATTATATTTTTCTGACAAACATGATGACCTAAGCATACAGGTGAACTGAAGGAATTGATGGGTAGTATATTTGAAATTAGAGCTACTCTGTCAAACCTAGAATCTCCATGGTACTGTTATCTATGTTGTATAGCTAGCATGTGTAGAATGTTGCACCCTGTTACATGTTATATTTTTACTTTTCCTATCACACTTATTTGAAAGCTATTTGAAATCCAAAACAACATCCTAAGCCCTCTTTGCTTTTTTTTTTTTTTAATTTTTATTTTACGTGCATTGGTGTTTTGTATGTGTGTATGTCTGTGTGAGAGTATCTGAGCCTCTGGAACTGGAGTTACAGTTGTGGACTGCCATGTGGGTGCTGGCAATTGAACCCAGGCTCTCTAGAAGATCAGCCAATGCTCTTAACCACTGAGCCATCTCTCCAGCCCCCTTCTAGCTGAAGAGTGTATTTGTTGATAGTATGTAGCAGCACTTGCTCAAATAGTATAATTCCCCTCATAGATCCTTGATTTGCTGGTTTCTTCTGGAAGCTATTACTGTGGCCCCTCTAAAACATTTGTTTTTAATTTCTTCTAAAATGGGGGGGGGGCACTGAGTCAGTAAAGTGTTTGCCATAAATGCCTGATTTCTGATCCCCAACATGCATGTAAAAAGCTGGTGTAGGGGTTAGAGAGGTGCCTAAGAAGATAACTTGGTTCTCTTGGAGAGGACTAGAATTATGTTCCCAGCATGGATGGTTCACAACTCCTTGTAGCTCAAATTCCATGTGATACAATGCCTATATTTGGCCTCCACCAATACTTGCATGCTTGTATACATACAGACTGACATACAGACACACATATCTTAAGGGAGGGAGGGAGGGAAGGGTGAGTGAGCGAGTTCTTGGGGCAGCACACATCTGAAGACTGCTGGATATAGGTAGATTGCCGGAGTTGGCTGGCCAACCAGTCTGGCCATATCTATAAGTTTCAGGCTGTGGGAGAGATCCTGTCATTTTTTTTTTTAAAGGTATAGAAGCAATTGAAGAAGACAGATGATATCAACCTCTGGCCTTCACATACACTTACATGTATATATGCACTTATATGCACATGTAAACACATAAAACGATATGGGTGAACAACTAGATGGGTGAGATGTAGGCAGTGGCTTTGAGTGTCTTTCTGAAATCTCAGCCTATTCTTTCTAGTAGCTAGTCTGTCTTGGCTCTTTGAATTTTTCTGTGTATATGATTGGTTATATCATTAACCATTGTTATATCATTTCAACTTTTACCTCTTTTCTCTCCAGAAGAGGTCTGAGATTAGGACTGAAAGTGTCCTCTTTAATACATTGGTTATTTTCACTAGACAGCTCTGAAGCTATCCCAGAGCACAAGCAGAAACACTGCATTAGAATAACAGACTCTTCTTCTATCTGGGAAACTTACGAATTCAGCAGCTCTGTGACAGACTATGATTTAAAACCAAGTATTAGAACCAGGGTGGAATTTTTTGTTGTTGGTTTATTGTTTTGTTTTGCTTTTGAAGCAGCTACCTCCAAACTCACAGAGATCCACCTGCCTCTGCTTCCCAAGTGTTGAGATTAAAGGCGTGTACCACTATATCCAGTCAGAACTAAGGATTCTTTTTTTTTTTTTTTTGGTTTTTTTTTTTTTTTGGTTTTTCAAGACAGGGTTTCTCTTTATAGCTCTGGCTGTCCTGGAGCTCACTTTGTAGACCAGGCTGGCCTCGAACTCAGAAATCCGCCTGCCTCTGCCTCCCGAGTGCTGGGATTAAAGGCGTGCGCCACCACGCCCGGCAGAACTAAGGATTCTTATGTCATTCTCTGTAAGGACTAAAGGAACTATGTATCTCTTAAAAATCTCAGTATCACACTGGCATATATTTCCAAATTGTAAAGGAGTTGACATGTTAAGTACATATGCCGAGTGGTATGAGGATAGCGGAGCAGAAATGTGAACCTGTTGAGGGGCGTGGTGGCGCTTGCCTTTAATCCCAGCACTCCGGAGGCAGAGGCAGGCAGATTTCTGAGTTCGAGGCCAGCCTGGTCTACAAAGTAAGTTCCAGGACAGCCAGGACTATACAGAGAAACCCTGTCTCGAAAAACAAAAACAACAACAAAAAAAGTGAACCCGTTTGGGAAGTGTGTATTCAATCTCTAAGCTGTGCCAAGTGAAGTTATACTAAAGACATCAAAAATCTTATTATTATTACTTACTAGGAACTGTTATTCTTACTAGGAACTGTTCTCATCTTGGAAAACCCAGAACAGTACAATTGCTGTAAGATTTATCATTATCCTCCTGATGATCAGTGTTTTGAGGAGTCAGGAAAGTTAAAGAGCTGAAAGATTGAAAAGTTGGAGAACTAGAACCAAACCCACAGTAGGTCAGGTAAAAGGAAAAGGAAAGCAGGAAGGAGTCCAAAGAGGAGAAAGCTTTAGACAAGTCCCCAGTTGTAGTGCAAGTCTCATGCTCAGAAAGTGTCACTCATAAATTTCTAAAACAGGGTTTTTAAAAAAAAATTTATTTTTTATGTATATATGAGTACACTGTAGCTGTCTTCAAACACATCAGAAGAGGGCATTGGATCCCATTATAGATGGTTGTGAGCTACCGTGTGGTTGCTGGGAATTGAACTCAGGACCTCTGGAAGAGGCTAAGAGAGTCTTAACCTCTGAGCCACACCTTTCCAGCCCCCTAAAAGAGGGTTCTTAGCCTGAAATTTTGGGTGTATAGGTTAACTTTATGGAGATCTATTCTTGGTTACAGATGGAACAGGAAACTTCTTTTTCTGTATAAAATAATCGATTTGACCTGGAATCCTTCATCTGATTCTCAGCACAATGAAGAATGACAAAGGGTTATTTCTGGCAAATAGCCTTCCTTCTCATATTCAGAAGTGGACAACTGTATCTTTCTACCTGTTAGACACTATTCCAACTGAACTACATCCAGACTCAGACTTTTGTCTTTTGCTTTTCAGCAAATGGTAGTCATTGATTATTTTTTTCTTTGTGTTGATAACTAGGGCCTTGGTGTGGTGTTTTAAACTATAGTATGTGAATTGGTTGTATAGTTGTATTGGTTTTACCTTCTAGTGGTTAGCTCCTTTCTTGAAGGAACAAATGTAAAAAGGTGCTGCTGTGAAGTGCAGACTCTCAGGACAACTGAGAGGATACAAGGATTTGTTTCCTTAAACTGAACTAGACAACAAGGAATTTCTGATGGAGTCTGAGAAGCATTTGTTGCCATGATTGTAAAAGAATTGCTCCTGGGCCTGGAGAGATGGCTCAGTGGTTAAGAGCACTGGCTGCTCTTCCAGAGGTCCTGAGATCAATTCCCAGCAAACACATGGTGGCTCACAACCATCTGTAATGGAATCCAATGCCCTCTTTTGGTGTGTTTAAAGGCAGCTACAGTGTACTGATATAAATAAAATAAATAAATCTTAAAAAAAAAAAAAAGGATCATGAAATGCTCTTGCAGAGGACCAAGGTTCAATCCCTGGTACCCACTGGTGGTTCACAACATTTACAACTCTAGTTCCAGGATCTAACTCTCTCTTTTGACCTCTGAGGTCACCAGGCATACATACATATGGTACATATAATCACAAGAGTTGAAAAGCCGGGTGTGGTGGCGCACGCCTTTAATCCCAGCACTTGGGAGGCAGAGGCAGGTGGATTTCTGAGTTCGAGGCCAGCCTGCTCTACAAAGTGAGTTCCAGGACAGCCAGAGCTATACACAGAAACCCTGTCTCAAAAAAAAAAAAAAAAAAAAAGGAGTTGAAACATGCATATATTATGTTGTAACAAAATTAATCTTAAATTTTGTATCAATATACAAAGATTTTAACCAATGAAAACCTTAAACTTGTATCAATATACAAACTTTTGTGCCAGTGTAACAAAAGATATCCTCAGTACTGCATCAAAATATAAAGATCTCTTATCAATGTTAGATTATGTCTATAAAATATTTTTAGTTTAAGAGTAGATTTAATAGTCTACTCCTATTTGTCTAGTTTCTTATATTTCTATATTCTCAATTTTCTTCTCAACCCGTTTTTCCCTTACTCTGGTGGTTTGAATATGCTTGGCCTAGGAAGTGGCACTATTTGGAGGTGTGGCCTTGTGGTAGGTGTGGCCTTGTTGGAGGAAGTGTGTCACTGTGGGTGTGGGCTTTGAGAGCTTCCTCCTAGCTTCCTGAGGATGCCAGTCTTCTCCTATTTGCCTTTGGACAAAATGTTGAACTCTCAACTCCTCCTATGCCATGCCTACCTGGACACTGCCCTCTGAAACAACTGACCCTCTGAAACTGTAAGCCAGCCCAGTTAAATGTTGTTAAGCGTTGCCGTGGTCATTATGTGTGTTCAGCAGTAAAATCTAAGATCCTTACCTAGGAAAGGATAGAGAAGAGGAAAGGAAGATAGAAATTCCTGAGTCTAAGCTCCCTATTTTGTTTTCTCCCTGTCCATTACCATTATTATTTGCAGTCATCCCTAAATGACAACATATCTATAAATCATAAAATGACTATAACCATCCACCCTAACTTAAGGGACTGGGACTAAGGCAGCCTTATAATTGCTTCCTGCTGAATTGGGGTGAAGAATTCCTGTTTGGGTTCCCAAAAGGAAATTGGAAAAATGGCTAAGTCAAAAGAAAGCTAGCCAGGCGTGGTGGCACACGCCTTTAATCCCAGCACTCGGGAGGCAGAGACAGGCAGATTTCTTAGTTTGGGGCCAGCCTGGTCTACAGAGTGAGTTCCAGGACAGCCAGGGCTACACAGAGAAACCCTGTCTCCAAAAACAAACAAACAAACAAACAAACAAACAAACCCTGTCTCCATAAATAAATAAATAAATAAATAAATAAATAAATAAAGCTAGCTGGTATCATTTGTTGTCCAGTCTCCATACTTTGAGAAAGTTCAGAGCTTAACTGAAGTCCTGATTGGAACTTCTGATCCTAGAGAACCATGGGCACTGGGTGGTGTAGCACAACACCTGGAGTTCTCCATGCTACTGAGGTATCTTGATAGCCTGAGCATTTAGCCAATGAGCTTCCATTCCTGGGCATCTGGGATCAGCAGTCCTTGGTGAAGCTGTTCTAAAAGCAAGTCTCTGGAAACTTCATCAGTTTGAGGCAGGATCAATCAGGGAGCTGGAACAGCGGGTTTCAGCATCTCAGCAACCCTGAGAGTGAGTTCTGTCAGGGCTACCCTCTTGGTCTTCCATTCTGTAATATATAAATCTTAGAAGCAATATACACAGTTCTATAAAGACATCTGAATGGAATGTGCAGGGTGCACATATCAATTAAGGATGATTTTTCTGCTCTTAGTTTGAACAGGTGAAAAAGACAACTGCCTTTTTTTTAGAGGTTAGTTTGATTATATAACCAAACTACAATATAAATCTCTATTCAAGCTATCTGAAAGGATAGCACGATGAATCCTGAGGACTATGTAGCCAATAAGACCCATTGGCTATGTATAGCTGAAGTTCTGGCTAGAGACATTTTTATGTCTTAGCCAGTTTCAGGGCTGTTCCCATGTAGAGGGTTCAGCAAATCATGTTACCTATCCTGTTTGGTCTTCTTGATTTTTTTTCTTCCTGTCTGTAGCCGAGACCCCTATCAAATCTGATTCTTATTACTTTGGAAAGATTCCAGAGCCTTTCTTCTTACCTTTTAACATAAACTTAGAGCCTGTCTCCCAAAATAGCATATCCTTTGTCTGGCAGTCTAAAGTCATTCAGAGTATAGGTTAATCCAATTTAGTAGCCCCTTTTCTATCTTGGTCTGCTTTATTTTGACCTATTTCGTAGAGAGTTTGTAATACCATCACAACTGTAGAACTTACAACTGCTGTAATTTAAAACAATTAAAACAGTTGTTTTATTGAGACAGGGTGTTTCTGCGTAGCTTGGGCTGACTTGGATTTGCTCTATAGATTAGACTGACCTCGAACTGACCTCGAACTCACAAAGAACCTGTGTTCCTGCCTTTGTCTTCCAAGTATTGAGATCAAAGACCTGAGTTTATTTACTATTTATGTACCCTTGATAACATATCAATTCCCATTTCTTTCTCCCGTCATTGGAGATGAGTATCTCTGTGGATAAATACGTCTATATCCCCCCTTCTCTTTTTATAATTCAAGATTGATGTGGGTGGGGTGGGCAGGGCAGTGTGTGTGTGGGGGGTATGGGGGCCTTTTGGGATAGCATTGGAAATGTAAATGAAGAAAATACCTAATAAGTAAAAAAATAAAAATACAAAAATCACAAAAAAAACAGAAACAAAAACAAAATAAAAACCAAACAGACAAAAGAGATTGATGTGTATTTATTTATTGATTGATTGATTGATTGGTTTTTTGAGACAGGGTTTCTCTGTGTAGTCCTGGCTATCTTGGAACTCACTCTGTAGCCAGGCTGGCTTCGAACTCAGAAATCCGCCTGCCTCTGCCTCCCAAGTGCTGGGATTGAAGGCGTGTGCCACCACGCCTGGCTATATTTATTTTTTAAAATTATTAAGGATATTTATACTTATTCTTAAAAGCCTACATACTATCTTTAATTTATAAATGTGTCATTCTGAAGTTTAGAGTGTCATTTGCAAGTAGCTGAATCTATCATCAGAGGGTCCCACTCTGACTTTATTGTGTAGACCAGACAAAGAACCTTTTATTGGACTAAAGAGAAAACATCTTATGTATTGTATGGATGCATCACCTATCCATTAAAATGCCTGTGCTCTATGGCTTAGGCAAGAAATAGAAGGTGGGACATCGAGAGGAGAAAGAATTCTGGTAGAGGAAGAGGTGGGAAATTTGTTGGGAAGATGTGATGAGATGGATGCATGGTACCTTTGCACAGATAACCAGCCATGTGGCAGAATGTAGGTTAGAAAACATGGGATATTTTAAGTTATGTTTATTCAGAGAAGAGCCTAGCTATATGGCCAAGGTATTTGTAAATATATTTTGAGTCTGAGTTTTATTTCTGGGAGCATGAGGCTGGAAGGAAGAACCAGGGCCAAACTTCAACAATTTGCCTCTACCTTTGCCTCTGTTTCTTAACTCTCTGGGAGCCCTATTATGATTATTACTATTATTATTATTATTACTTTTGTGGTATATGCCTTTAACCCCAGCACTTGGGAGGCAGAGGAGGGCATCTCTTTGAGTTCAAGGTCAGCCTGTTTTACACACTGAGTTCCAGGACAGCCAGAGAGCTATGTAGTAAGACCCTGTCTTTTCTTTTTTTTTTTTTTTGGTATATGTCTGTATATTATGTATGTGTGGGTATGTTTGCCAGTGTTTGTTTGTCTATGTGAAGGCCAAAGGTCAACTTCAGATAGCTTCTTTTATTTAATTTTTTTAAAATTTAAATTATTTTATTTATTTACATTGAAAATGTTGCCCCCTCCCAGTGTTTTTCACCCCAACCCTCTTCCCCTTCACCTCTGAGAGGGTGCCTCCCCCAATCCCCTTTCCTGGGGCATCAGGATTCTCTCCCACTGAGGCCAGATAAGGCAGCCCTCTGCTACATATGGAGGGGAGGAGCTAGGACTAGCTCATGTATGCTTTCTGGTTGGTGGCTCAGTCTCTGGATGCTCCCAGAGGTCCAGGTTGGTTGACATTGTTGGTCTTCCTGTGGGATTGCCATCCTCTTCAGCTCTTTCAATCCTTCATCTAACTCTCCCACAGGGGTCTTGACCTCAGTCTAATGGTTGGCTGTAAATATCTGCATCTGTCTCAGTCAACTGCTGGTAGAGCCTCTCAGAAGACAGCCATACTAGTCTCCTGTCTGCAAGCACAACATGGCATCAGTAGTAGTGTCAGGGTATGGTGCTTGCCCATAGGATGGATCCCAAGTTGAGCCAGTCACTGATCAGCCATTTCTTCAGTCTCTGCTCCCTTTTTGTCCCATTTCTTTTAGATGGGAACAATTCTGGGCCAGAAATTTTGAAGGTGGGTTGGTGTCCCTGTCCCTCCACTAGGAGCCTTGTCTAACTGTAGGAGGTGGTCTCTTCAGGATCCATCTCCTCACTGTTGAGCAATTTTGGCTAAGGTCACCCCCAGTGAGTCCTTGGATCCTCTCACATTCCACATCTCTGGGACTTTCTAGAGGTTCCCCCAACTCCCCACCCAGGCAGCCACATATTTCCATTCATTCTTCTGGCTCTTTGGGTTTCTCTCCTGTTTTCCCCTCATACCTGATCCTGCTCCCCTTTTCCCTCCCGTCTCCTCTCCCTCCCTTCAGGTAGCTTCCTTAGATTGCTTTCCACTTGGAGTTTTGAGACAGGCAGGGCTTCACTAAACCCAGGGTTTGCAGTTTGAACTAGATTGTCTTGTCACTGAGTCTAGAATCTTCCTACTGTTGCATCTTGCCCCATACCCTACTAGGGTTACAGGTGCATGCCACCATGCCCAGTTTTTATGTGGGTACTGGGAAATTTTAAATCTTCATGCTTGCACAGCAGGAACTTTACCCACTGAACCATCTCTCAACTCTGCTAGGCAAGCATTCTACTATTGAATTGTATTCTCAGTTATATATTTATTTATCTTTAAAAGGTGAGGCGGAGATTTAACTTGCTTTGTGGAAGGCTTACTTATTATGCTCTGAAGCTCTGGGTTTGTTCCCTAGTACTGCCTAAACAAAACAAAACCACAGAGGTCACTCAGGGCTCTCAGACTTTCCAAGACCTTACAGAATTCAAAGATGGATGGTTGTGGTTGCACTGTGCCCATCCATGGAAAGTGAGGGGGCCTATCTAAAACAATGTGACCCTCTAAAGAGTGAACAGAAAGCACCACATGCTTGATGCTCTCTCAAGGCCAGTCTTACCCCTACTAGTAGTTTCCGCTATAAAAATACTGCTCTGTAGAGTGATATCCTGTCATTAACTACATAGCTATTTTCTTTATTTCTGTAATTATATTTTATTTGTATGTATGTAAGTTTCTCTCTGTCTCTGTCTCTCTCTGTCTCTCTCTGTGTGTCTGTGTATGATTATCTGTGCAGATGGCCACAGAAGCCAGAAGAGTATGTTGGATTCACTGGAACAGGAGTTATAGGCAGGCCTTACTTGAGTGCTAGGAAACTCTGGAAGAGCAGCAATTGTTCTTAACTGCTGAGCCACATCTCTCTAGTCCCCCTGAGATTCATCTTGTTATTCGTTCATTGTCTTGTCTTCAGCTCTTTGAGCATGCCTCAGTTTCTCTTTCCTTTTTTTGAAAAAAATTTTATGGGTTTTTAGAGACAGGGTTTTAAGTATTACCAGCCCTGACTGTCCTGAACTTGCTTTGAAGACCAGGCTGGCTTTGAATTTACAGAGATCCACCTGTTTCTGCCTCCTGAGTGCTGGGACTAAAGGGGTATATCACCACGCCCTGCTTAAGAATACCTCAATTTGCCGGCGTGGTGGCACACGCCTTTAATCCCAGCACTTGGGAGGCAGAGGCAGGTGGATTTCTGAGTTCGAGCCCAGCCTGCTCTACAAAGTGAGTTCCAGGACAGCCAGAGCTATACAGAGAAACCCTGTCTCAAAAAACCAAAAAAAAAAAAAAAAAAGAATACCTCAATTCTAGAAACCATTCATCCAACAAATTCTTTATTATGTTTATGCATCATAAAATGATGATGCAGAAGAAACTTGAAGTAGTAAAATTGATGTTATAAAGGATTTACTAATAAACTTGCTTATGAGCCAGGTGCATGTTTCAGGAGGCAGAGGCAGTCGGATGTCTGTGTATTTGAGGCCAGCCTGGTCTACATAGTAAGTTCAGGACAGCCAGGGTGGTTAAATAGAGATACCCTATCTAAAAACAAACAAACAAAAGCCCAGTGGCTTAGGAAATATTAAACTATACAAAGTAGAATTTAGTTGAACACTCTAGTGTACCTACTAGGTTTGTTAGAAACTGTTAGAAAACTTTGTTACATAATTGAAGGTTTCTGACTTAAAACCAACCACTAGGTCCATCCTCATATCATGCTCAAGGGTAGTTCAGGGGGCCAGCTCAGGGCTACAACCATAATTGAGTCCTGTTCTGCCTTAAAGTTCCTCAAGCTCTTATTAGGAAAACTGTAATTCTGTTAAGTGGGCAAGATAGACCTGGCAATGACTCCACAAAGAACAATACTGGTTTGGTTAGGTTCCCTCCGTCCGTCCGTCCCTCCCTCCCTCCCTCCCTTCCTTCCTTCTTTCCTTCCTTCCTTCCTTCCTTCCCACTGGTGTACTTAAGAAATAAGTCTGGGAGCTAGAGAGATGTCTCCATGGTTAAGAGTACTAATTGATTATTTTTTAAAAAAGATATAATTCTGGCAATATCAATATACAATTCTGGTGATATCTTTGCTGTGCAAATATCCCATCTGTCCAAGTAGCCAGACTTGAGTTTCCTGTCTTTGTTTAAATTGTTAAAAGTGTAACCTGGGGCTGGGATTGAAAGAGATTTAAGGATGACAACGTATGTGGAATGCATAAGCCTTCTCATTGGGCGTTAGCCAGAGTCCGGGTCTTGATATTAAAGATCTTTCTTGCACGACCACTCCCTGGCCCCCACCCCAGACAGGGTTTTCTCTGTGTATTCAGGGCTGTCCTGGAGTTTGGTTTATTAGACCAGCTGGCCTCAAACTCACAGAGGTCCTCCTGCCTCTGCCTCTCAAGTATTAGCATCAAAAGATGTGTACCATCACCACCTGGCTATATCCCCCATTTTTTGTTTGATGTTTTTTGAGATAGGGTCTTACTATGTGGCCCGTCTGACCTAGAACACACTATGTAAACCAGGCTGGCACCAGATTTGTGGCAATCCTCTTGCTTCAGCTTCCTGACTGCTGTGATTACACCTGTGCATCACCTCACCACATCCAGCATGTTATTTTGAGACAGAATCTCTCCACCTGACTCCTGTCTTTCTGTTTGAGCATTCTGAGTTTTGGGATTACAGCTGTATGAGTGTATGCCTGTAATCATCCTCTTCAGTTTTGACAGTTTCAGACTCATTTATTTTCTCATACTACCTTGCAGAATTGTTACTACAGAGAGTAGAAACTCAGAGAAATTAAAATAAGTAGATTTTCCTGTCTTTTTTCTTTTCTTTTCCTTTTTTTTTTTTTTTTTTTTTTTTGAGACAGGATTTCTCTGTGTAGCCCTGGCTGTTCTGGAACTTACTCTGTAGACCAGGCTGGCCTCGAACTCAGAAATCCGCCTGCCTCTGCCTCCCAAGTGCTGGGGTTAAACACATGTGCCACTACTGCCCAGCTTACATGTTCCTGTCTTATGTTTTGTCACATAAGCTTGTACATGACAGAACCAGGGTTTGCTTCTAATTGTGAGCAATGAAAGCTTGTGCTTTAACTACAGCTACATCCATGTGATGCCTCTTGTCCCGTGTAGCCAGCAGGCTTCTCTGTTGACTGATTTCAGTTAGCTTTTATTGAGTGCTTACTATTGTTGAGACTCTAGAGCTCATCACTCAGTACCTCATTTCAACCTCTTGTTTGTTGTAATAGCACACATGGTAGACTGCTATGCAGGAAGATGTCTGGGCATATGCCTGTTGCTAGATTTGTTGAACTCATTTTCTAGAAACATTCAGATGGAGAGATTCCATCTTCAGGCCATAGGATAATGTAATATGATACAAATACTAAAATATGTATCTAAACTAATAGTCATATACAACATTCACGTAAATAGCAAATGACTTTGGGTTGGAAAGATGATGTTCTGGGAATCCACTAGTTAATAAAATAACACAACTCAGAAATATCTGGTGTAAATTAAGTAAATGCATGGTAGCAGCCTGTTTCTTCTTCCTCTCAATCCTAGGGAGTATCATTGAGGAGCCAAAGTGTCTAGAAAGTTTTTCTAGAAATCTCGTGGAAAGTTCTGCTAAGTAATCACTGTGTCACTATTATTTTTTGCCTTTTAAATATAATTATGTGAGGTATGATACAGGTAACTTTTTGCTAACAGTGAATGATTGTGAATTTATCTTAGAAATTTGATTGAGGAGCTGGGCGTGGTAGTGCCCGACTTTAACCCCAGCACTCAGGAGGCAGAGGCAGGCGGATTTCTGAGTTCGAGGCCAGCCTGGTCTACAGAGTGAGTTCCAGGGCAGCCAAGGCTACACAGAAAAACCCTGTCTGGAAAAAAACAAAAAAAAAAAAAACAACAAAAAAAATTGATTGAAGATATAGATCATTTGATAGGATGCTTGTCTTATATACATACGGTTCTGATTTCAATCCTCAGCAAAAATAAAGTTTGATTGCATTAAAGTACATTCCTGTATATTGACCAGCATCTAACAGTCTTTTTCACACACACACACACACACGATTTCTCTGTGTACTCCTAGCTGTCCCGGGACTTACTCTGTAGTCCAAGTTGGCCTCAAACTCAGAGAGATTTATCTGCTTCTGCTGCTTTTTTTTTTTTTTTCCCCAGAGCTGAGGACCGAACCCAGGGCCTTGCGCTTGCTAGGCAAGGGCTCTACCACTGAGCTTAATCCCCAACCCCTGCTTCTGCTTCTTAAGTGCTGAGGTTAAGGCTCACACCACCACTGCCCAGCATTTTATTTTTAATTATATTTGTATACATCTGAATGTATTTGTGTGGTGCCTGCAGAGCCAGAAGAGGGTGTCAGATCCCAGGAGTTAGAGTTACTGGAGTTACTGATAGTTGCTAGTTTCTGGTAGTTGTGAATCACCACCCAACATAGAGTGTTTGAATTCAGTTTCTCACTAAGAACAGTATGTGCTCTTAATTGCTGAACCATCTCTCCAGCCCCAAAGGCTTTTTATCATAGAAAAAACTTGATGAGTCTATACTCCAGTGTGTGGCTCTTCCTATGGGACATAGTTGTCTGTATGTAAATCAACCGTTATTTAATGAGAACACAGTTGAAGACCCTCACTCCTAGAGACTTCTGGTGCTTTGCTCATTAAGGTAGGAAAAAAAGTGTAAGATGAAAGTTGAGTCCTGACAGTCCCTCAAGGCTGTTCTTGAACAAATAATAAAAGAATAAAGGCTGTGCTTTATTCTCTACTACTATAGATTCAAAGCTATATAAAACATAAAGCAGCCATTGGAGTT
The DNA here is from genome assembly GCF_978045245.1 of Mus caroli. NCBI lineage: Eukaryota > Metazoa > Chordata > Mammalia > Rodentia > Muridae > Mus > Mus caroli. Next base: position 1,284,374 of record NW_028227272.1, read on the forward strand.
ACTTGATCTTGTTGAGGAATGTCACTGTTAGGAAGTCTTGGAATACTCCCATACTCTGTAAGCCCCTAGGAAGCATATACGATGAAATGTAGAAGGTGCCAGTTGATGAAAGTCTTAGCTTGTAGTTGTTGGTTTTACAGAACTTTTCCTCACTCCTCTTATCCTACCATTTCCAAACAACAAAATCTTTTTTTAAAATTAAAATTAGATTTCTTATTTTTTTTAGTTTTATGTGTGTTTTGCATGTATATATGTATGTGTACCATTTACATTCCTGGCATCCACAGGAATTCAGAATAGAGTATTGGATCCCCTGGAACTGGAGTTAAAGATGGTTGTGAACCACCATGTGTGTACTGAGAAATGAACCCAGGTCTTCTGGAATGAGAGCAAGTGCTTTTAACCACTCTCCAGCCCCATTATTACACATTTTCAGAAGCAGATAGGACTGCTTAGATTTTTAAGTTATCACTACACAGACCCAGAAATGGGTTCTCTCTCCCCCTCCCTCCTTCTCTCCCTTTCTCCTTTTCCTCCTGCCCTCCCTCTCTCCTGCCCTCCCTCCTCTCTCTCTCTCTCTCTCTCTCTCTCTCTCTCTCTCTCTCTCGTTCTCTTGCTCTTGTGCTCTCGCTCTTTTTTCTTCCCTTAAACTCACAGAGCTCTGCTTGTATGTCTTCCAACTGCTGGGATTAAAAGCCTTCACCACCACCTCCCAGCTTACACACTGAGATCCCTGGATCTCCTCTCTTGGAATCACCACTCCTGGCTGATTCTTGTATCTAGATCTTCTGTTGCTCTCGATTGCTATGGCAACTAGTGCTATAGAGATGTGGAGACCCTATTGTGACTTCTTTAGTGTAAGAATGCCTCCAGAGCCTCTAATTTTATTATCCACCAAGGCTTGATAGGTCTGGCTGTTTCTCTCCAGTCACAAGAGTGTTGGGGTGTGCCACCTCCCCCTTTGGGACCACCTTGGGTTGCCCTCTTAACAAAGTTGGCCTTACCTAGGAGCAGTCATCTTGGATTGTATAATTTGAATGAGCCAAGGTAGGTGTTTGAGAGATAGGAAGTGCACCTCTTAGTCGTGTGTGTGTGTGTGTGTGTGTGTGTGTGTGTGCGCGCGCATGTGGAGGCTAGAGGTCAACACTGGGTACTTTGCTCAGTCCTTCTCCACCTTAGTTGTTGAAACAGGTTCTCTCACTAAACTTGTTGCTCATTGATTTGGCTAGGCTGCCTGGTCAGTGAGCTCCAGGGATCTGCCTTTCTCCTCACCCTCAGAACTGAGGCTAGAGATGTGCCACTGTTTCTATGTGGGTCATGTGAATCTGAATGCAGGTCCTCATTGATTTTACCCACTAAGCTGTGTCCTCAGCTCACTTTTAAAATGGAAGCTTAAGTATTTATATTTCAGAAATCATAGGGTTGTGCTTTTCATTCTGAAACAAACTAGAGTTTATTACCTTCCTGTAGGAATAAATGCAGTGTGATACAGGCACCTGTACCTCAGTTTCTGTGTAGCCTGGAGTGTGTGGTAATACTACCCTAACTCTCACATGTGTGAACCAGTGAAAACTAGTTGGGGACACAGGAAGAATCTCTTGCATTCTGAATGACTCAGATTTAGTTCCAACTTGACTGTCACAGTGTTTCATGTAGCCAAAGCTGGCCTCATATTTACTTTGTAGCCAAGAATGTCCTTGAAGTCTTCCTGCTTCTACCTCTGGAGTGCTAGGATTACAGGGCTGTACCAACATTTTCAGTTTATTCAGTGCTTGGGATTTAACCCAGGTCTCTGTCTGTGCTGGACAAACACTATACAGCTGAGCTATAGCCCCAGCCAAATTTTGGTCCCCCTTCCCCCCTCCTTCATTAGATTAAGGAAACAACACAAGGCCTCTGCGATTGTTTCATTTTAGCTTTGTTGCTCTCTCTCTCTCTTTTTAAAGATTTATTTTTATATGCATTGGTATTCTGCCTGCATGTATGTCTATGTGAGGGTACCAGGTGGACTTTCAGACAGTTGTGAGCTGCCAGGTGGGAGCTGGGAATTGAATCTGGGTCCTCTGGAAGGGCAGCCAGTGCTTTAGTGAACCATCTCTTCAGCCCATTGATTTTAGTTTCTTTATAGTCAGTAGAACACTGCTGAAAAGTGCTTTAGCCTGATGGAGTACCCAGATCTGTCATGCTTATGGCCCATGGTCCTCTGTTTTGCCCTACAGGAGAATAGCTTCTAAGGCTCTTTAGTGTTACTAGAGTACCTGGGAGCTGGGTGTGCATTTTGGAGCCATCTTAATTGCTGATTCTTTCTCTCTCTCCAACCTGATATGTGATTCTTGTAGGGTCCACTATCAGCTCAGGACACCCCAAGACCAGGTTCTCAGCACAGAGATTTATTTGCCCTAGAGGGACAGAGGGCAAGGAATAAGAGACAAAGACAGGAGATAGAGGACAGGGAGAAGGGAGAGGGGGAAGGGATATTTGTCTTGGGGGACAAAAGACTGCCTCTGGATAGAGAGGACACAGATGTAGCCCATAGGCGAATGGCAGTTTATAAAGGTAAAGGGGAAACCCTGTGCTTAATTTAACTGGGCATGTTAATTAAGTGAGCCAAAGGGAAGTTCTCATTGCTGGACTTCAGTACTTTGATAGCTGGGACTTAGTAGTCAGCCTCAGGAGGAGGAAGTGGCCAAGTGAGGAGGGAATAGACATTGGTGGCTAGGTAGTACTTTAGCTAGGTAGTGCTTTAGCTAGGTAGTGCTTTAGCTAGGTAGTGCTTTAGCTAGGTAGTGCTTTAGCTAGGTAGTGCTTTAGCTAGGTAGTGCTTTAGCTAGGTAGTACTTTAGCTAGGTAGTGCTTTAGCTAGGTAGTGCTTTAGCTAGGTAGTGCTTTAGCTAGGTAGTGCTTTAGCTAGGTAGTGCTTTAGCTAGGTAGTGCTTTAGCTAGGTAGTGCTTTAGCTAGGTAGTACTTTAGCTAGGTAGTGCTTTAGCTAGGTAGTACTTTAGCTAGGTAGTACTTTAGCTAGGTAGTGCTTTAGCTAGATAGTACTTTAGCTAGGTAGTACTTTAGCTAGGCAGAGAGAAGGAGGGAGAAGGGCAGGGCCTGCCAGAGCCATGTTTGCCATGCTCTGACAGGCTATAGTTTCTTCAATTCTCAGTTATTTTTAAAAATTAAAAAAAAATTATACATGTATTACAGTGCATTTTGACTCTATACTTTACAGCTCTTGCTTTTATAGAAGCTGATGACAGCCTTTGTGCCTGAGTGAAAGAAAATTAGTGACTACTTATGTATGTGGTACAAGGTTTTAAGCTCGCTCAAAATTATCAGAGCCTTTTCTTTTCTCTGCCTCTACCCTACCCCACCCTTTGCACCCCATTGAATTGAATTTCTTTGTGTAGCCTTGGCTGTCCTGAAACTCATCTGTAGACCAGGCTGGCTTGGAAATCAGAGATCCACTTGTCCCTGCCTCTAGAGAGCTGGGATTCCCACCTTTTATTTGTTTGTTTGTTTTTTATTTTTTTGTTTGTTTGTTTGTTTGTTTTTGAGACAGGGTTTCTCTGTATAGCCCTGGCTGTCCTGGAACTCACTTTGTAGACCAGGCTGGCCTCGAACTCAGAAATCTGCCTGCCTCTGCCTCCCCAGTGCTGGGATTAAAGGCATGCGCCGTCACGCCTGGCCCCACCATTTTTTTAAAAATTATTTATTTTGGTGAGATCTTTATCTTAATGGTTATCTAGGGTTTATCTGTGTTTTTTGTTTGTTTGTATTTTCCCCAGCATTTCTTCAAGGAAAATTGGTGTTTGTACTTTTTTTTTTTTTTTAAAAAGAACAAAGAGTTCTACTAAGGGTTGCTAGAGAAATGGCTCAGGGGTTTAGAGTTCTGACTGCTCTACCAGAGGGCCTGGATTTGATTCCCAGCACCAACATGGCAGCTCATCACTTCTGTAACTCCAGTCTCAGGAGATATGACACTACAAGTATACATACACAGACATAGACACACACACACCACACACAGACACACACACACAGAATACTCTAACATATACATACATGCAGGCAAAACATCTCTACACATTATATATATATACATATATATATATATATATATATATATATATATATATATATGTATATATATATGTATATATATATGTATATATATATATACACACACACATAGATATACACACATATACATATAATATATACATATATCTATACTGTTTATAGTTACACACACACACACACATCCTGCTTAAATCATTTTAGAATTCAGTCAAAGTTCTATCTGCACATTTCATTTTTTCTTACGATACTAGAATCACTACCTTCTTGGTCCGGATATTTATCTCATACAATGTTAGATGGTAGTCAGGGAGCAGGAGGAGTATGCTGTTAATTTAATTTATTGTAGGAATGCCCTCCCTCCCTCCCTCCCTCCCTCCCTCCCTCCCTCCCTCCCTCCCTCCCAGTCTGGGACTATGAGAAGAAGTAAGCTTAGTGTTTCACATATGCTGGGCAAATAGGAAGGCTGTTTAACCAGTGAAATAAAAGAGTAAATAAAAAGGGAAGAAAAGGAAACATGACTGGTCCTGGGCTTCAGTACCAAATGATTGGGGAAAAAAGGAAAAAGGAAAGGGATACGAGTGTTCCTAGGTATGGTCGAGAGAAAGTTTGTTATAGAGTTGTGGGAGAGTGTAGTTAGGCAGGGACACCTGACCAATCCAGACTGAGCTGGGCCATGTGAGAAAGGGGGAGGGGTGCAGCAGCCAGGAGACCAAAAGTACAAAAGGAGTGAGCCTGTATCCAGAGTGGATGGATTTATATAGGGGAGAGGAGCCCAATCCCCTGAGCTGTAGAGTTCAGGGTAGGCCAGCTAGAAGGACCCTGTAACAAGATGGAGCAAAGGGATTGTTGAGAGAATCTGGGGCAAGGTCTGCTTTGATGTATTAAGTAGGCACCACAGTCATTTGTTCCAGGTTTGAAACCTAACACCCAGGACTCTTGATTTACCTCAGCAGTCAGTTTCGGATCCTTCTCTGTATGTGTTTACCATTGCATCCTTGGAGTTTTGACTGCTAGTGCTAGTATTTGGACATGCTAGAGATGAGGGCACCCGTCTTCCTCAATTAAAAAAATGCTTCTGGAAGGAGCCTTAGACATCCTGAGTTGATGTCACTTATTGAGGTTTATAAAAGGCTGGTGCTTTTAGATCAAGTTTTTGTTACTGTTTTTTGAGATTAGGTTTCACTATGTAGCTTAAGCTGCCCTGAACTGCCTCACTCCCCCATTAAAAGATTACAAGGATGGACCACTACACCCTGATTTTTCTCCCCAGTGCTGGGGTTAGAATATAGGACCTCAAGAATACTAGAAAATGTTCTGCCAAGGACTAACCTACCCTGTGCATTTAGCTTTTTTTTTTTTAATTTTTATTAGATATTTTCTTTATATACATTTCAAATGCTATCCCAAAAGTTCCCTATACCCTCCCTCCACCCTGCTCCCCTACCCCCACTCCTGCTTCTTGGCCCTGGCATTCCCCTGTACTGGGGCATATAAAGTTTGCAATACCAAGGGGCCTCCCTTCCCAGTGATTGCTGACTAGGCCATCTTCTGCTACAAATGCAGCTAGAGACACGAGCTCTGGGGGGTACTGGTTAGTTCATAATTGTTCTTCCACCTATAGGGTTGCAGACCCCTTCAGCTCCTTGGGTGCTTTCTCTAGCTTCTCCATTGGGGGCCCTGTGATCCATCCAATAGATGACTGTGAGCATCCACTTCTGTATTTGCCAGGCACTGGCATAGCCTCATAAGAGACAGCTATATCAGGGTCCCTTCAGCAAAATCTTTCTGGCGTATGCAATAGTGTCTGGGTTTGGTTGCTGATTATGGGATGGATCCCCGGGTGGGGTAGTCTCTGGATAGTACATCCTTTCGTCTTAGCTCCAAACTTTGTCTCTGTAACTCCTTTCATGGGTATTTTGTTCCCTATTCTAAGGAGGAATGAAGTATCCACCCATTGGTCTTTCCTCTTCTTGAGTTTCTTGTGTTTTGCAAATTGTATCTTGGGTGTTCTGTGTTTCTGGGCTAATATTCACTTATCAGTGAGTGCATATCTAATGACTTCTTTTGTGATTGGGTTACCTCACTAAGGATGATATCCTCCAGATACATCCATTTGTCCAAGAATTTCATAAATCCATTGTTTTTAATAGGCATTTAGCGTTCTTGCTACTTAGTCAGATTTGTGTCACTGGGTCTTTACTTTTCCAGGATTCCCTGTCTGATCTTGCTGTTGATAAAGCAAGAGGTTAATAGTCATCTGTTCAGTGAACTGTGGAGTTGAACTTCAACAAATCAAATGAGGAAAGAGTGAAGTTTATGTAAAAAAGAGTGAAACTTGTATTAGATTTCCTGGGGAATGACAGTGTCAGAGTTCAGAGACCTTGGCCCATTTATTATGGAAACTCAGAAACTGTTTATCGAGATAACATGGTCTCCATAGGGTGTTGAGAGGCCTCTATTATCAAATGTCTTGTTGGGTTAGAATTGATTTAGCTGTCTGTTGTCCTAGCACCCAACACAGCTAACAATTAAACTGAGCCAGCCCAAAGAATGCCATTTGGTGTGGGCATTCTTTCTTGCCTTGGGAACATGAAAAGAATATTGCCATTTCTTCACACTGCAATAGAAGGGCTGTTTTCTGGTATGACGTGTCTAGAATCATATGAATTGGCTGGATTTCTCATACTTCCTTCCTCATTGTTCCACAGTTGTCCCGTTGCTATTTCTTAGTTTTTGTGCTGTTTGGGAAAGGATCTCATGTATCCCATGCTGGCCTTGAACTCTTATATATCCATCTTTGAACCTCCTGCCTTCACCTCCTGCGTGTTGGCGTATGCTACTGTGCCCAGGTCACTAAACCTAGTTGTGGTGAAACCCGGCACTTTCCCAGTTGTTAAATCTTACCAACACTTTCTCAATAAGAGATCGGCATTTAAGGCAGCATTACATTTATTTCATATAGTATTTTCATGAAAGGTATCATTGCAGTCCTCATAGCATTTGAGAAGGTGAGTAGTTTTTCTTGGCCTGTTTTATGGATGAGGAAACTCAGCTTTCAGGAAATTATGGCTCATACAGTGCCAAGAGCTACTGAAGATGGAGACTTCATCTCTCAAATCAAAATATTTTTATCCCCAAAGTCTGGGCCTTTTATGCAGGGTCAAGCTGCACCTTCCACCCTTGAAGATGAGCTGGGATTCTAGTAATTTCTAGCCATAAGTAGGAGTCCAGAGGTAGCTGCAGTATACTGGCAGGTCCACATAGCATGTCCCTCCAATACCAGGTGAAGTGGCAGCTAACCTAGAAAACAGCTTACATCTTCTCTGTACATCCATTTGCTACATGGCTACATGAAATGCAAAACTGGTCCCTTAGTATTTAGTTAATTCTTTTTGGTTTTGTTTTTTGTTTCTGTGTTTTGTGGGGTGTTTTGTTTTGTTTTGTGTGTGTAGGGGAGGGGTGTTGTTATTGTTTTCTGAGACATGTTTTCTTTTTGTAGCTCTGGCTGTCCCTCTGTAGATCAGGCTGGCCCCAGATCCATCCACCTGCCTCTACCTCCTGAGTGCTGGGATTAAAGACATGTGCCACTACCACCCAGCTTAGTTAATTCTTTTAAAAATTATTTTAATTACTAGGGGAGGAATTTGGTGTGCTTTGTGTGGGTGAATGTAGGCTTGTTTGGGACTTGGTTCACTCACCAACCCACAATGATTTTCAGGCTCATGATCAAAACAATTTTACCCTGTTTATGTGCAATTCTTACAAATGCTAGATTTTATTTTCCCCCATCCCTCTTGGCTGTTTTGTATTGTTTTCAAATAGGGTCTTACTACATAGCTCAAACTGGCTTTGGCATTTCTGGCAGTCCTCCTGTTGCACTTCTCAAGTGCTGTGATAACAGGCATTCACAAATGCTAGATTTTAAATAGTGCTAAAGAGTCCAAGTTACTCTCTATGCTGCCTTCAGGAACTGGGTTTATTATGTTGGTCATTTCCTGGTTCTGGCAAGGTCTGAAAAGCTCACCCAGGAATGCCTAATACTAATTCCATTTCCTAAGGTTGATACTGTGAATCATTCCACAATATATGCATGTTTAAAATCATCACATTGTGTACAATAAATATATATAATTATTTGTCAACTAAAACTTTGAAAGTAAAGAGAAAAAAGAACCAGATCTGAAGTTAAAATCAAATCTTATACTGGCCAATTTAGAGTCATGGCACCCAACACATAACTTTCATTTAGCTTATATTTCCAGTGCATTCTGTGTGCACATTGTAACAGTTATAATGCAGGTTGGAGGCTATGAGGTGTGCTGATAAACTGAGTCTGAGGGAAATCTTCATCTGCTGGGTAGGAAGCTTCTTGTTTAAGTGGAGGTGGTCACATATAGGGCAAGATGGTGCCAGTTCAATATAGGACTGAAATCTTGAACTGTAGACAGCCATTTCTTTTCTGTGTTCAGTATAGAATGAATATAAGAAGTCTTTATTATTAGATGGGAAATGAACCATGATATAGTCCTTAGGTTACATTTCTGCTAGGCAGCAGTGCTCTGAATTACCTGGCCTTGTGAAATTTTTGGAGCTAGTCTCCATGAAGGAGAGTTTCTTTGAATAACGTGTTATTTCAGAAAGTCATGGTGCCTTTGCAGTGATTTACCAGGAGCAATGTCTTTGAGGTGGGTGTTCTAGATCTGCTGGGTGTGTCTGTAGGAACCTCTTGCTGGAAGTCTCTGTGATAGGAACTTGCTGCTTCACTCAAATCAGGTATTAGCATGAAAACCATAGCTGATTGAAAAACAGCTGGCTGCATGAGAATATAGAGTAGCAGTCAGTTTTTTAAAGGGGGAGGGTGCACAGAAGTGACCTTTCTGGAACTTGTGATAGCAGAAGGGCCAAGGACTGACTTTCTTGTTGATTAGTTCAGGAACTATCTTAACTAGTTTGCTTATACCATCCAATTCCTATCTCTGGGTTTCCTTCTTACCCTTTCCTTCCTTGTATTTATTTGTCTCTTTCCCTTTTTTTCTTTCTAATAGGACCATGCTACATAAAAGAAACAGCCAGTTGGCTAAGTTGTTCGACAAAAATTATGACTGAAAGTTTTCCAAATTTCCTATCAGTATTAGTGTACCTATATACTGATGTAATCCATGCTGGGCAAGAACTGTACCTCTGAGCCACACCCCCTGTATGCTGTTATGTATAGTTGTAGTCAGTGGTTTGGCTCTTTTAATGTGTGTGTGCATGATCACAGCTTAATCAGCTTGCCATAGCTGTGCTAGCATTCCATTGTTTACTGTCCTTTGAGTAACTTAGTGTCCTTGGCTGTCAGGCTGTGTGATTTATTTTCTTACTTTATAGTGTGACTATATATTATTATTGTACAGATTGCTATAAGCAATTAAAAAAAAGATTTATTTATTTATTATTTATTGTAAGTACACTGTAGCTGTCTTCAGACACCAGAAGAGGGAATCAGGTCTCATGACAGATGGTTGTGAGCCATCATGTGGTTGCTGGGATTTGAACTCAGGACCTCTGAAAGAACAGTCAGTGCTCTTAACCGTTGAGCCATCTCTCTACCTCTGAAAGAACAGTCAGTGCTCTTAACTGTTGAGCCATCTCTCTAGCGCAGCTATGAGCAATTTTAAAGAAGTATATCCTAGAGTGAGCAGAGGATTTGGAAATGTATCTTTTCAGAGATTGGAGATAATTGTTTCCACTGGGGCAAGGTAACCTCTTAGTGTTACTCTATATGGTCAGTCCCTTGAGGAATGGTGATTAGGTGACAGGAATGGACACAAGTTGTCTCCCTTAGCAGTAGCCTATGATGGTTGAACGTGATACTGAGCCTTCCCAGGAAGGGAGCTTTCAGACACCTTAAGGACTCAGTATTCTTTAAAGGGAATAAGTAAATTGTACTTGGAGTTTAGAAACCTTAAAATGATAGGCAGAGGGCTATTAGTATTATTTTATTATTTTAAAAATATATATTGTAAATTAGATGTGGTAATACACGTGTGTGATCTAGATGGCTGAAGCGAGGCTGGAGGATTGAGATTGAAAATAATCTGTCCGGGTGGTGGTGGCGCACGCCTTTAATTCCACCACTTGGGAGGCAGAGGCAGGCAGATTTCTGAGTTCAAGGCTAGCCTGGTCTACAGAGTGAGTTCCAGGACAGCCAGGGCTACACAGAGAAACCCTGTCTTGAAAACAAAAAAACGGAAATTATCTGGGCTAAACCAGGCATAGTGGTGCTCACCTTTAAAGCAGAGGAAAGTTGATCTCTGTGAGTTCAAGGTCAGGCTGCTCTTCACAGTTCCAGGATGGTCAGAGCTACATAGTGAGATGACCGCCTCCCGCCCCCCCCCCCCAAAAAAAAAAAAGAAGAGGAGAGGAAGAGAGAGAGAGAGAGAGAGAGAGAGAGAGAGAGAGAGAGAGAGAGAGAGAGAGAGAGAGAGAAAGGAAATAGTATAGCCCGAGCTACATAGCCAGATTCTCTATAGGTCAGGCTATTTTCAGTCTCAAAGTAAGATACATACTGTTGGTATATTTAACACCTTTCCTCTGCCCCTCCCCTTTTATAGGCCTTTTTCCAAGGATAATCTGGAACTCCTGCCCCTACTTCAAAAGTACTAGGATAACAAGCATGTGCCATTATACCTCTTCTTATTCCTTCCTTCCTTCCTTCCTTCCTTCCTTCCTTCCTTCCTTCCTTCCTTCCTTCCTTCCTCCCTTCCTCCCTCCCTCCCTCCCTCCCTCCCTCCCCCCTCCCTCCACTACCTAACTACCTAGGCTTAGAGAGTGTTTTGTTTTGTTTAACACCAACAAGGCTTTATAGAAAGTCCAGTATCCCATGTCCTGGAGCAAAAATAGTTGAAAAGACAGCTGTAGCCCTTTCTTGGAGCCAGACTTCAGTCTGTTTCACTGGCTGTAAAGACCAAAGTAGGGGCTAGCAGATGGTAAGATTGAAAAGGATGGTTAGTGGGATGGTTTGGGGGGGGGGGGCAACACACACAAACTAAGTGTTCAGAATATGAAAATGATGAATGGGTACCAATGAAAGCCAACTTTTCCTTTTCCTTTAGTATTTTTAAAAGATGAAAAAGGTCTTGTTGCTTAAGAAAACTACACTCTAGAATGAGCATTTTGTAACAGATAAAACAGGAATTATACTTAGTCACTGCTATCCATTGTAATAATTGAGGTACAAGTATCATTTTCAGAACCATTGAAGTGATAAACAGCATTAATATTATTTTACTGTTTTATCTACCTCCACACATGGTAACCTTTGTGGCTGTGCTCGTCCCTGACATTGCCATGCTGTACTTTGAAAAGCAAGGGATCTGCAATTCTAAGATGTTTAGCTTTGTCTTCAACATCATGGTGCAACCTAGAAGCTCTGGAACACTTTACTGCACTGTACCCTTCTCTCTCATGAGTAGCCAAGGGCTCTCATCTTGGTACTCTCTTTGCCTTGTTGCTGTCACTGAGAGAGCAGAAGCATTTCTTGTCTGTTAGAGTCCCCAGAGGTGTGGGGCATAGCCTCCTCAACTTTCACTGCTCCGCCCCTCATCCCACCTCCTTTCCTGCCTTTTTTGTGCATTTGGTTTTTTTTGTGTGTTTGTTTGTTTGTTTTCGTGGTCTTAATAAGAGACCAAACCTATTCCATCTTGGGACCAGCCTCCATCTAAAAAAAAGAAACCAAAAACCTGAGAACTTGAACTGCAGCAGAATCCAAGTTCCCAAGTTCCAGAAAGGACCCCATGGCTTGTCCTTGGTCCATATCCCAGGGTTACTCCCTAGCTATTTCCTAGCAACAGCTAATCAAAGATTAGTCTGATTGTCTGAGATGTACTTTCAGACAGTTGGTGATTGTTCACAGTCTTGCTTCAGGACACCCACCTGTCAGCTTACAATAGTTATTCTATTAGATGCCTGCCAGGCTGGATACCCCCTTCCCATCCTACTGTGTCAGGGTTGGGTTGGAGGAGAGCCCAAGCCTGAGCTTGTAATAGAGACCCTAATGTGAGTTGTGGTCTTTTGGGGTTCATGAACACTTCTGGGCATAACAGTAGTAGGTAGCCCTGATGGGCAGGAACTCAAATTATAGACTTGTAAATCCACACTAGTTGTTTGCAAATCCTTAGAAGGCCCCTGTAAGAGTCACCCTACAATTGACAAAGCTTGCCTCAGCCCCTCATGAGGAATCTGGCAGCAGAGAAGCCTTGTACTACTATCGTTATCATGTTGTCTCTTTAATCTGCTGCCCCGACATTCCCAACTTTGAACCCTTATATTGTCCTTCTGGAAGCCACTCTACATTCCATGTTTGATGGCCATCTGCCTTTACATTCTGATGGACAATTCTGTGTACCATAGTTCAGAAGAATGTATGCTTTGGAGTCAAGCGAATGTTGTCTGTACTATGTAATTTTTTTTTTATTTCACTCTCATATTTCATTAAACCTCAATCAGAATGCAAGAAGAAGACCTGGTTTATTGGCACATATCTGCAATCCAGTACTCGGGAGGCTGGGGCATTAAGATTATCACAAGTTTAGTTTGGGCTACAGATCTATTTCAAAAATGCTCAAGAGGTGCTGATGTGTGTTTATTAAAAAAAAAAAAAAAATGAAGGGGCTGGAGAGATGGCTCAGTGGTTAAGAGCACTGACTGCTCTTCCAAAGGTCCTGAGTTCAATTCCCAGCACCCACATGATGGCTCACAACCATCTATATAGCTACAGTGTACTCATACGTTAAATAAATAAATCTTAAAACTCTGGGGTTCAGTTCTCAACACCCACACAGTGGCTCACGACCATCTGTAACTGCAGTTCCAAAGGATTCTCAGTACCCTCTTCTGACTTCTCGGGCACCAGGCATGCACATGATACACATACATGCAGGTAAGACACTCTGTATATGTTAGCTTAAAAGAAATCCACTTCATTTTTTTTTTTTTTAATTGAGGACTGTGCTGAGCAAACCACACACTACCCTAAAACCCAAAAGATGGCAGATAGGTCCCTAGAAGAAGTGATATGTACTAATATGATCCTGTAGGGGGAGGTATGTTTTTGATATATTTTGTTTTTGTTTTCTTTCTTTCCAAGGGCCTTAGCCTTTTCTCTTTTTCTTTCTTTCCTTCTTTCTCTTATTTTCTTTCTTGCTTTTTTTTAAGACAAGGTTTCTCTGTGTAGTCTTTACTGTCCTGGAACTTGCAATGTAGACCAGGCTGGCCTCAAAATCAGAGCTCCATCTGCTTCTGCCTTCCAATTGCTGGGATTAACAGTGGGTGCCATCACTGCCCGGGCTTCCAAGGGTGTTTTCTACAGGGCTGGACATTTGAACCCAGGGTCTCACACATGTTAGGCAAGCACTTTTCCCTGAGCTACATACACTCCTACCTTATGGGCTGCTCTTACACCTAATTGTCTCCCTTGTGGAAAATGCTCAGTAAACAAGCACTGATTGAGGTAGAAAATTTCTTCTTTTCCTTGGCCCAGTTTGGCCAGATATGGCTCCAGAGTTGGAATTTTTGTCTTTATGAGTGTCTTTCTTAGTTGGTGCTATTGTGTCACACTGCTCATCTAGAAAGTTCCCCATGGGTGCCCCCTTTATATACTGCTAAAGTAGAATAGTCTCCAGGGATGGAGGATGATATGTTATGGGATTGTACTTTTCTTGCTGATGAAAGCTCAGCCTTGAAGTAGGTGTGGGAATTAATCAGCTAGTTTATTATTCCACACACCCGGCAGAGTACAGACTAGGCTGGGGACAGTTTGCTAGGTGACTTATTTGAAGGTACCTCAGGATTGTTGATTTGTTCTATTCTACAGTGGAGCTGTTAGGCACAGCCTGGCTTAACTAAATTCTTGTTAATACTCTGTTCTCATTCCTCTCATCTGGCAGCCCACAACAGGTAAAACTGTGGTAAAATGGAAGCTTTGCATTGTTACGAAGCTGAGAGGTCCTGAAGCTTTTATCTTTTTTTTTTTTTTTAATGTAGCTTTCTTTTATGTCTTTGGTAGCTTTTTATTTATGTATAATTTCAAACATGCAGAAAAAAGATTAGCCTCGTGAAGAACTTCTGTATCCCTTTTAGCCAGACTTTCAGCACTTTCGCCTTCTTGTTTCACATCCATACAGACATCTTAAGTGCTGACAGTAGTTGCAGATAGCATCCCATTTACTTCTGAATGCCAGTGTGTATTGCCTAAGAACAAAGCATTATTATAACCCACTGTCCATTTTCAGATTTGTCCATATTCTGAAATGCTCCCCGTAATGGCAGAGCTTTGAGGTGCAGGGCTGTCTCCTCTGTTCTGTTGGCTTACATCAGAAAAGGTTACTCAGTCATAAATTCCTTGTGTTTCTACAGGACCAGAGTGAGGGCAGCACAGACTACTCAGCCACAATGTCTTCAGAGGTGGAGACCTCGGACGGGGTAGATGAGTCAGAGAAGAAGAACTCTATGGCACCAGAAAAGGAAAACCATACCAAGTGAGTGAAAGCAACTGGCTGCTGCTTCTCAGGAGGCCTCCACACCTGTCCTGTCAGTGTGCCTGACTCAGTGTGTACTAGGAAATGCTCATCAGCACTGAGCTGTATAGATGTTTGGATACTAGCCCCTGCTGCGCATTGTTCCTTAGCTTCTCATTAGAGTCCTGTCACTGGCTAAGTTATTTCTTATATCTTACTATATTTGCTAATAAACCAGTTCTTAGGACGTGGGGTGAGATACAAAATGATCAAAAAAAATTAGTGTGCAGAGACTAGACCACAAGAAAACCAAATTTTTCTTATGCTAACAGATGGAGTGTATAGATACACAGGCGTCCTTCCTAGGTTCCATTGTACTTATGATGATACTTTTCTTCCATATCCATTTGTTGATGTAACTTTATCCTGAGTAATTCTATTAAATATAAAACTGGTGGACGCAGTGGATTTCTGAGTTCAAGGCCTTCCTGGTCTACAGAATGAGTTCCAGGACAGTCAGAACTACACAGAAACCCTGTCTCAAAGACAAAAAGAAAAAAGAAAAGGAAGGAAGGGAGGAGGGAAGGAGAGAGAGAGAGAGAGAAAGAGAGAGAGAGAGAGAGAGAGAGAGAGAGAGAGGCCAACTAAGCCAACTAAGCTGCCTCTCAGCTATCTTATCTTCCCACACCTAGGCCCAGCCACACAAAAGGCAGCTCTTTCCTGGATAGATTTAAGTTTTGCTTCTTCAGCCACTAGGTGGCTACAGAAGCAAAGCATCGTTCATTTGGGTGCTGACTAACAAGATACCAATCCAGGCACTTTTGAGGAGACCATAGTAAACTTCATGTCCACTGAGTTTTTGTGCCAGATTGTCAAATCTCGCCCTGTTCTCAGCTCAGTTAACTCATGCTGGACTGAAATAGTGTCTGAGCAGCTCCTGCTTCCAGTCTCTATCTTGGCTCTAAACTGTCTTTTGCCCTTTAGTCCTTCCTGGAGAACTGGAAAGGGCTACTGTCTCACTCAAAGTTCATCCCCCACAGAATGGCAGACCTTTCTGAGCTCCTGAAGGAAGGGACCAAGGAAGCACATGACCGAGCAGAAAATACCCAGTTTGTCAAAGACTTCTTGAAAGGAAACATTAAGAAGGAGCTATTTAAGGTTTGTGTCCCTCGGTCAGATGGGGGGTTGGGTTCTAATCTTTAATAAGGGGTGGGAGGTGGGGTGGCTTTAGTCAGCTGAGGAAGTTGCCCTGTAACTACTCTAAGAAAGAAGCTGCTGGGTCTCTGCTACTTTTTCTTGAAGATAGTCTGGCTACATAGTCCATATAGGCCCTAACCCTGGTTCTTCATCCTTACTTCCTGAGTACTAGGGATGAAAGGTATGTGCCACCATGCCCAGCCATATATTTGTTTTCCTGGTGTTAAGCCATGGCTATCCTAGCATTAATGGAGTAACAAAAATATATTTACAAATATTCACTAGCAGCTTCCTAGGTGTATTAAAGTAGTTAAATATATTTTAAAAGGGTCACAGTTGGGTCTTTAGGAACTGGACAAGTGGCCTGTCTTGAGCCATTCTTAAAACAAGGTGATGGTGGTGGTTGGGGGTACTGGAGAGATGGCTCAGAGGTTAAAAGCACTGTCTGCTCTTCCAGAGGTCCTAAGTTCAACCCAGCAACCACATGGTGGTTCATAGCCATCTGTAGTGAGATCTGATGCCCTCTTCTGGCATGCAGATAAAGCCCCTATTCATTCTTATATATATGCGTGTGTGTGTGTGTGTGTGTGTGTGTGTGTGTGTGTGTGTGAGAGAGAGAGAGAATGTGTGTGTGTGTGTGTGTGTGTGTGTGTGAGAGAGAGAGAGAGAGAGAGAGAGAGAGAGAGAGAGAGAGAGAGAGAATATAATCTTAAAAAAATAAAAACATGGTGGGTTCTAGAGTTGCTGGCTTGGCTTATAGCTCTCTTCCACAATCTTCCATCACACTCACAGCTGGCCACCACTGCACTTTACTTCACATACTCAGCCCTTGAGGAGGAAATGGATCGCAACAAGGACCACCCAGCCTTCGCCCCCTTATATTTCCCCACGGAGCTACACCGGAAGGCAGCACTGATCAAGGACATGGAGTATTTCTTTGGTGAAAACTGGGAGGAGCAGGTGAAGTGCTCCGAGGCTGCCCAGAAGTATGTGGATCGGATTCACTACGTAGGGCAAAATGAGCCAGAGCTGCTGGTGGCCCATGCTTATACTCGTTACATGGGGGACCTTTCAGGAGGCCAGGTGCTGAAGAAGGTTGCCCAGAGGGCACTAAAACTTCCCAGCACTGGGGAAGGGACCCAGTTCTACCTGTTTGAGCATGTGGACAATGCCCAGCAATTCAAGCAGTTCTACCGCGCTAGAATGAATGCCTTGGACCTGAATTTGAAGACCAAAGAGAGGATTGTGGAGGAGGCCAATAAAGCCTTTGAATATAACATGCAGGTATTACTGGGCACTGATCATGGAACCTGATCCATGGATGCATGAGTTCGATTCTTTTAGCAGTAGAGACAAAGCCAGAGATTTCTTGAGAGGCTATTGGTATCATGACAAATAAGCTCCTACATGCCCTAGAAAAAGGTGAGGGAACCAGTTAGCCATCAGGGAGCATGGAGCAGTGTATGGCTCCCAGGAGACCTGGCTTGAAGCCCGTAACTAGTGCTGGAAAGGGCAAACCCCCAGCATTTGAAAGGTCTGAAATAGACCTATTTCTCTCTATCTCACTACAGGATGTCAGGGTTGTGGAATGGTATAGAGCCAAATTCATTGGGAAGTAGAATAAGTAGGTTTTATAAGTCTCAGGTAGGGCTGATCTTACAGAAGCCATTTCTGTCCCTAGTACCTCAGTGTTGGGAGAGGATAGCTGTGGGCACTCAAGTTGTTAGTAGCAGTTACTTGAGCTCCCACTAAGACATATGCAGGATAGTTTTCACTTTTCTGGCTTGATGTTCAGCTGGTTTGCAGTCCTCATCAGGTGTATCTGGGCTCTAGCTTCTCCGTGGGTCATCTGTAGAGTGTAAATTCTGAGTCTCCTTAGTTTAGGGATGGCCTCTGATGACTTCTGTTCCTCAGATATTCAGTGAACTGGACCAGGCTGGCTCCATGCTAGCAAGAGAAACCCTGGAGGATGGGCTCCCGGTACATGATGGGAAGGGAGATGTACGTAAATGCCCCTTTTATGCTGCTCAGCCAGACAAAGGTAGGTTGTGGGTCCTGAACTAACATTTCTGGAGCAGGTATATCATTGCCTTCCATTGATGCCATGTCTTATGTTGTGTTGCATGCAGGTACACTAGGAGGCAGCAACTGCCCCTTCCAGACAACCGTGGCTGTGCTGAGGAAGCCTAGCCTGCAGCTCATTCTGGCTGCCAGTGTGGCCTTGGTAGCTGGACTCTTGGCCTGGTACTACATGTGAAGGACCTGTCATGTTTGCATCCTACCCCAAGTGACCTGTTCCCATCCCTATCTCCACCTCTGCCTAAAACTACCACCTCAGGTGACTTTTTTTTAATGCTGGGTTTGAGAAAACAAGCAACCAATAAAAGCCAGACACTAGAGCCTCTGCCTAACAGCATTTTCTCAGATAAAGGATGTCACTCTATTAACAGCCAGTGCTCTACTGCAGTCAGTCTTGGACTTCTGATCTGGCAGTGCTCCAGGAATTTTGCCATTTAGGAGGCCTGGGTACACTGTTTTCTTAGCAGTACTTGGAATGGTCATTGCCATGCTGGGAGTGAGATGCCCATACACACAGGGTTTGTGGGAAAGGGTCATGCCAGCTGATGATGGCTCAGTTTTCTAGGCCTTTTGACAGTCTTTTCGAGTGGAAGCTATGCATTCCTGCCTCCAAAGCCTAAAGAGCTTATTCTGCATAACCAGGATCTCCCTATAAATAAGTCTATTAGCCTGATCTGTCTCAACTGACTGGTGTACCTGCCATAGCACTCTAAAAACAAACGCCACACACTTCCCTCCTAACTGGGATAGGATAGAGTCCCTCAGAAACAGCATACAAACAGCATGACACACCTTGCCAATTTCCTAGCACCTTCTATATTTCCATGTATTCATGCTAAATACCATAAAGATCCTTAATTATCTGCTTGGACCTGTGATTTTCCTAACTCAAAATCTTTGAGGTTTCTTATTTCAAAAGCACATACTTAGATTTAAACAATGCATGGTCTAAAATAGAAATATGAAGTTAAATATTTTTATTAGTAGGAATCTATTCCTATAAAAGTCTTTGTGTGAAAAAATGGTAGAACAGCAGGGAAACTCAGAAAGACTTGAGCCACCACCTTCACAGTTCAGAAGATTGATTTTACCAAGAACTGAGTGCCGAGACTTCAGTGTGTCAGCTTCAGACTGTCAGGTCTTAGTCCAGTAGTGCGGTCTTGTTTAAGGACGAAAGAGCTATAGCTATAGGTTAGGAGGTCACTAAGCTAAGACGGGGCTCCAGTTCTCAGGTTCTTCAGCCTGGGCATCTAATTATGCAAACGGCAGAAACCAATGCCCTGGCCCAGAACAGCTGGGTTCCCCCAGGGCAGGTCTATATATAATTCTGGTTTGGTGTAATTGGGTTCTTAAATGTGTTGTTTCCCAGGCCAAGGCTCCTGCCTGCCACTAGACTACCTATAGTCCCACCCTGTCTCTCAGAAAAGAAGGAAGCCAGGCAAGACAGCAGAGGCCCAGGGCAGGGGAGTGAAAGGGCCATTTAATGAAACTACAAACCAGGCCACAGTTCACAGTGATAGGAGGCCATGCAGTGTGAGAGACCAGGAGAGGGACAGCAGCAGGATACAGCGTCCACACGGGCATATTCACAGACTGTTCAAGAAATGACCAGGTTTGGGTCTATACCCTGGGCACGACTCATGTCCCTAGGATACTCCCACCACTTGTGACTTCTTCCTGGTCCCCAGCCCAGTGCCACAGCTGTTCCTACTGAGCTCCAATATGGAAGCAAGTCAACTATGGCAAAAAGGCTGGCACTTATTCCAGAGACCAATGAACCTACAAGGAGGCACTTCTGATCTGCCATGTCACAAACCACCAGGCAGAAGTTGCACCCCCACATAGCACAGACACAGAAGTAGACAGGACATGGGCATTCATTCCTTCCAGTCCCAGAAAATATAGGGGTTCACAGAGGTGTGGCCAGAAAGGAGCTCTGTACACTGACTGACTCAAAGAAGCTAGGTAAGAACAGGGGCAAGTTCTTCTTGGTTACCAGAGCTTTAAATAGCCCAGGATCCTCTTTGCTTCATACCAGGTAGCTCTTGAGTGTTTCCATACCTGAGAGTTCTGAGGTCCAGGGCTGGCAGTCATTCTTTCTTTCTTTCCCTATCTTGGTACCCCAGACAAGAAGCCCCACTTAAACCCAGGCCTTAAGACCCTGTCTTGCTTGGGTCTACTTAACTTTAGATGATACTCTGACTTCATTCCAGCAGGTCAGCAACAACTGTGGTTCCAGGTTCTACCCTCAGTGTAGGCCCTAGTCTTGGGGACCCGTTAATGCCTCTGGGTGCTTTTGGTCCCAGGAAGAGTAAGGACCAGCCTGGACCTTATACTTATACAGAAAAGGAGAAATGAGGGCCCTAGTAAGAGCCTCTCTAGCTTATCTTCTGAATTGCAAATGTCCAAGCAACACACAAGATTAGTGCCACCCCATGCCACCCACTGGCCCTTGGCCTTAAATCCAACAGAATTGTTGCTGGAAGAGTCGGATGCTCAGGGAAGGGCAAGGTGAGGACAGGATTTCCAGAGTACAGTGGCAGAACTTCCAACCCTAAGTGGGGAGTTGAGGGGATAGTGACCACTGAGCATGGGGAGCAAAGCACATGGGGGCCAGACTAATAGGTGGGGGAGTCCAAGTCTGGCTCTGTTAGCACAAGCGCTTGTATGTGCAGATGTAGGCTTTGCAGCTGGGACATGTGTGCGTCACATCCTTGAAGTCATTGATGAGGCAGGGGATCAAACAGCAGCCCAGGTCACACCTGAATTGAAGACAGAGATAGGCTGAGGCCTGAGAAGGCTCAGGCAGCACATAGAGCCCCAGCAGCACCACCACTTACCAGTGCCCCACACCTACCCCATGAAGCAGCAGAAGAAACCCAGCACAAAGTTCATCAGGCCTATCTCGTAGGAGATCTTGGTGGTGATGGCCTGCTGGCAGTGAGGACACACTGTCTGCACTGGTGCGCCTTCAAAGATCTCTCCCTGCAGTACTGTCACCGTGGTGGCTGCCCCTGATGGGACCAATACGGTGGCCGTGTGGCCCCCAGGGCCAGGGTAGGGCCCTGGTGGGTAGGGTCCTGGTGGATAATAGCCCATAGGTGGGTGAGGGCCTGGAGGAGGGTAGAAACCTGGAACAGCACACAGAAAGGTCACTGGCTGGCTGGGAGAAACACAGAACATATGATCCCAACACTCAATGCACAACCCACAGCTTCTTGCTGTCTTCCAGAAGAGGGCCAGAGTGTCAGCAGGAAGAGGCCTTGGCTCAAGGTGACCATTTATAATGACCCATTTGATCCCTACCACATTAAGACCAAGACAGATGTGGCAGAGAGCTAGGAGTATATAGCTCTACTCCACTTAACTTCCTTGCCTCTGGCATGCCAAGACTTCTTTTATGCCTGCAAGGATAAGGACTTAAGTAAAAAGAAAAGTACCATTTCTCTATGCATACAAAGCTTTTGCAAGTCAATATCTGAAATACCAAAGACAACCCAACCTAACCCAGATACTGCAGGAACCACACACGTTGGGCCTGAGTGTAGCGCCAGTGAGCTACTGGTGAACAAAGGTCCAGGCCTTCTTTGGGGGCTTATGTCCTTAGTAGGAAAAAACTCCCACCTTACCACAGTCCTTAGCATGAGCCACTATAACCTTCCTTGGTGGATGCAAAGTTCCTCCTAGCTGCCATTTTCATTTTATATGGAATGACTGGTGACTTTCCATAGTGAATTTGGGGTCTTAACTCACCTGCAGGCATGTAGGTGCCATCTGCATTCATATGGGGGGGCACAAAGCCAGGCTGAGGCACTGGTTGGCCAGGTGGCTCATAGGGTGGAGGGGCAATGTCAGCAGAAGGTAGTGGCATGCCTGGTGGAGGCTGCATCACAGCTGGCGAGGTTCGGCCTGAATAGAGATGGGCAGAAAGAAGATGGCTCAGCTTCTGCTCCACACAGAAGCAGGACACAGGATGACCCTGAAGCAGGATTTGAAAAGCCCCAACTACACTTGGAATGGAGAGCTGTGACAGGGATCCCAGAAGGCAGAAGCCAGTAAAGACCCTTAAGACAAAAGCCAATGACAGGGTACTGGCCCAGCAGTCCCATTAATGGGCCTTATCCAGACCTCTACCAATGATAATTTAACATCCTTACCTGGGGTAAGTGGGGCTCCACTTTTTTCCTCCAGTAGTGGGGCTGTAGGACCTCCTGGATAAGGAGGGGGTGGCTCATTAGACATCTTTGCTGCTGATACTCCTGGATCTGGAGGAGAAACAAGTTTAGCTCCTTGCTTCCATGCAAGGCCAACACACTAGGTTGTGACCATCTTTCGATGCTCATCAACCCACACACATGCATGTTTTCTCTGGCTCCTCTCAGGGAGCCTCTGGCTCAAACTCAGCTACCTGAGCTCTTCTACCATTTCCTTTCCTCAAAAGTGTGACAAGGACCAGGGTTGGTGGCTAGATCCAGCAGTACCCTTGGGATACTCTATCTCTGCCAGGGACAACCCACCAGAGCTACCCTCCTTTATACTGCTCCATGGTCACCCATATTTTTTTGGAAGCTGGAGGGTAAGGACAGAACTCTTGGTGACAAGGCCCAGCAGTCCTGTCTGAGAACCTAACCCCAGTCACTACCCAAGGAAGCTTGGCACCTACAGTCTCCCAACTCAACTGAGCTATGGGGGGCAGACTTTCTACCTTTCTACTTTCTGCAACATGGTTTGGAAAGGGGTGATTTCTTACCTCAGATTTCTGGTGCAGAGAACAGAAGTAGGTGAGAGTAATTCAGCGGAGGCAGATCTAGGAGGCTATTTCAGGGAAAGAGAAAGCAACAACTTTAATCCCAGGCTTCCAGGTAAGCTATTTCCCCAATACTCACAGCTTAACCACCCCACACCCCGAGTGGCACAGCTGCTGAATCCTCTGTGGGCCCACCATTCTCCATCCTATAGATCCAATTCCAAGGCTTGAAAGGAAGCAAAAAGAGTCAGCTGTGGGTTGGTGTCTGGCTCTGGCTTGTCTCCTGTTTTGCTTGGTATGAAAAGGAAAGAGTCAGTCAAAGGAAACAATCTGTTTTATTCCTTTCATCAGATGTCCAGAGTACCTGCTATAAGGCATTAGTGGAGAAGTAGACACACTCAGGTCTTACCTTCACTCTATTTAACATAAAAGATTAGTCATTAGTAGCAGCTTGAAGTGGGGACTGCCTTTTGTTAACTACAAAGCAGTAAGAAATCGAAAAAGTCCAGTACTACGGTATGTTCAATAAAAACGACATTTCTAGCAAAGCCTAGAGCCCTTACAGTAAGTCCAAACACAGAAGTACCAAGCCACTTAAATTTTTTTCCCATTTTGAAATAGAATCCCACCACTGTGTAGTCCAGTCTGGCCTTCAACTCTTCATCTTCCTGCCTAGTCTACCATAAGCTAGGATTATAGGCATATACCAGGACAACTTGCTTCCTATGTTTAACAAATCAGGGGCAGGGGCTGAGGGATCAGATCCCAAGCTTTGGGGTCAAATTTTGTGGTGATCTGAATAGGAATTGCCCTCATAGACTAGTGTTTGTCCATTGAGAGTAGCACTTATAGGAGGTGTGGCCTTGTTGGAGGAAGTGTGTCACTGTGGAGGCAGGCTTAGAGGTCTTATGTGTTCAATCTAGGCCTAATAATGTGGCAGTCTCCTGCTAAAGATCAAGATGTAAAACTTTCAGCTCCTTCTCTTGCACCATGTCTGACTGCATGCCACCATGCTGCTTCTCAGCCTGTTGATAATAGACTAAACCCCTAAAACTGTAAGCTAAACCCAATTAAATGTTTTTTTTCCTTTTTAAGAGCTGTGGTCATGGTGTCTCTTCACACTAATAAAATCCTAACTATGACAAATTTTAATACAGGTTTGAGAAACTCCATTCATGATCAATGTAGCCTAACACCCTCCATGCTCTTCTGCAGGAAGTTACTGCTTTGCCTGCACACAACTGCAGCTTCAGCCCATCTTTCCTTAGGCAGGCCCACATCTGAGGCTTCCAGGATCCACTACTTCAGATTATAGGACTACTCCTCTACAAAGCTATCCTTGCATTTCACAGTCCCCACCTACAGATAATGTCTGACTTTGAAATGCCATGAGCATTTCATTCAGCTGCTTTGGGTGCTGCTTGTTCCAAGTAACGATAATAGAGTGGAAACCTGCTGGGTGTCCCAGCAGTGCAACCCTGCCTGGCTTCCTCTCATTCTGTATGAAGCTCTACCAGAGAGTTGCATACTCTACCTTTGCTTGGCCACACCCACCCACCAGACTGAGCTCTTGTTTCTCTGAAGAACTCCAGATGGGAATTTTCACAGGAACAAGGATGCAAGTGACATTCTGAGATGCCTACCAAGACCTAAGGAACACTACAGAGTCATGAAGCCAAGCAAAACTGCTTTACTCCCCAACCCCAGGCCAGGCCATGTAGACTGACTCAGCTTCAAGTTAAAACAAAAACAACCCACAGTCTTGTAATTTGGGGTCAGCAAAGCACCAGAACTCCTGCTCCCTCAGAGGAGAAAGGATCAGCCTTGTTTCCAGTAAACCGAATGGACAGCAAAGAGATCTGGAGTCAGTCAAACCTGGCCTCAAGTCCATGGCATTAGCATGTCAAAGTCCTTACCTTCCTGTATGAGAAACCTCCTTCCCCAGGCCCAGACAGAACCCAATCTCTAGTACATCCATCGGGAGGAGGTCCTGCTGAGAGGTGTTCTAAAGTTACATCTTGGTGATAGCTACAAAGCTCTATTAACATATTAAAAGCACCAAACATAATTAACAGTGGGAAATCATTCATACGAATAAATTGTTAGGCAATTCAATGAGTATAAAAATCACAGATTATACTAAGACAGCTATAAAAGCACTTAATCTTATGGGATCCTGTTGTATATGCAATTCATCCTTCACCAAAACATTATGTAGCATGTGGCTGTACTTTGAAAAGAACATGATTCCAAAATAGGACCCTGAAGGCAGTATTGCGTGGTATGATCTTGTCAACCTGGCACACCTGGGAAACAAGACTCTCCAATGAAGAACTGCCTCCATAAGACTGACCTTCAGTATGTTTTCTTGATTGCAAACTGACATAGGAGTGGCCAGCCCACCTTGGGCAGTAATAACCCTGTAGGTCTGGCAGCAAACCAGTAAGCAGTGCTTTTTGGTTTTGTTTCTTTTTTAAGGTTTCCCCTTGAACTACTGTCCTGGCTTCCCTTGATGGTGATAGACCTGTAAGCTGTAAACTAAAACAAACCCCTTCCTCTGCAAGTTGCTTTTGGTTATGATGTTTTATCACTTCAACAAATTGCTGTTGTGATTAAAAAAAAAAAAAAAAAAAGGGACACTTGAGATGGAAAGTGAGAAAGAAATGGGGCCTGGACTTTTGGTGTGCCGGGTTCAGTTGCTTTCCTCTTTGGGTCTTTTGCTTCCCAGACAAGTTTCAAGTACAGGTCGCAGGGGCCTGAGAACTGTCTCTGGCATTCTGCTTGGCTCTCAACTATTTATTATGCAGTGCAATTGATTTAACGCCAAGGCAGAGCCTGGCTGCTGGTACAGGGCCCCTTGGAGTGGGGGCATATCTCCTGGCCAGCACAGCATAGGGTCTGAAGGCAAACTTAGTTCTCTGGTTGAAGCTGTCTAACACAACAACAGAGGGTAACCAACATACTCCCATGGTCTTTCTGTTTCCCAGAGTGCCAGTGAGCAGGCATTCTACTAAGGCCAGGAGAAGAAAGGGGAATTTTGAGTCCTGAGACCTATTGGTGCAATCAGACTGGTCAGCTCTGTGCACGAATTCTCACAGGACTGAAGACAAGTACTGAGGGGATGAGGTAAAAGGTGAGTGAGGACAAGGCTCAGAGGGACTTTCTGACATGACTTTTTCCATGTCTACAAGACCAATGGTTCTCCAAACTTTTGTTCTGTGGACTTCTTTATACCAGGTTATCAAGGACTTCAAATAGACTATCTCTCAATATGGCATTAGAAAATATTTAAGTACTTAATAAAGAATTTTTAAAAAATTAGTTTGGCCATGCAGTGGTAATGGTGCAAGCCTTTAATTCCAGAACTCAGTAGGCAGAAGCACATCACTGTGAGTTCAAGGCCATCTGATCTACAGAGTTAGTTCCAGGACAGTCAGGCTACACAAAAAAACCCAGTCTCTAAAAGACAAAAATAAAAAAGTTCAAGGATAAGGATGTAGCTTGGGGAGAGCAATCTCCTTACATATGCAAGGTCCTAGGTTCAATCCCCACCATAAATAAATAAATAAATAAAGCAAGTGAGATCACAGTGGCAAATTAAGTTTCCAAAATTCCGATTACTATTCACCAATAGAACAAAATTTAACAGTGGCAACAAACCAATTACACATTTATCATCTAGGAATGGTGGCTCAGCATTTGGGAGGTTGTGGCAGGAAGACTGCTGTAAACTTGAAGTAAATTGAGCTACAGAGTAAGACAAGGCCTCAAAAAATCCAAACCAAGGGTCAAAGAGATGGCTCAGCAGTTAGGAGCATTTGTTCAGTTCTCAGCATCCACATAGTAGTTTACAACCATCCAGTTCTAGGGAATCCAATGCCCTCTTCTGATATCCACAGGCACCAGGCACATATGTGATAAACCCGGCCCAACACTCATACATATAATTTTATTTTTTAATCCAAGCCAGTGGGCTATGAAGATAACTCAATAAGTTAAAGTGTGTGCTGTGTAAGTCTAGGAACCTGAGTTTGATCTTTGGAACCCATAAAAAGTGAAGAACCAACTCACTGAGTTGTCTATTCACCTCCATTCAAGTGCTGCAGTGTACACACCCTCACAAAAAAATGCAAAGAAGTTATAGCAACATAGGGAGACAAAAAATGTTTCCCTATGGAATAACTTTGCCTATATTCAACACGGTATCTCTGAATGCCTAAATCACCCATTTGTTTGTGCTGGTAATTCTTTGGGGAGGAGGGGAGCACAGAAGAAGGAACTTAGGACCTCAAATGTGCACTTTGCCACTAACACCCTGCATTAAAAAAATAAAGTGTGCTTATATCTGTTTATCTGTTTGCTAAGGTGTGTTGATGAGTGGCTTTGGAGCCCAGAAGAAAGTGTCAGTCTCTTGAGCTGTAGTTATAAGCATTTGTGAGTCACTTGTTTTGGGTGTTGGGATCTGAGCTCTAGTCCTTAGGACTGAGCAGCACAAGTGCTCTTAACTGCTGAGCTATCCCTCTAGCCCTCTGACAGTTGTTTTTCTGGGCATGAGGGGAAAAAAACAGCTACTTTGAACCATAACTTGAAAAACTACAACTGTGTATATGCTTTGCTCCCAGATAGCTATCAATCTTGAGGTTTTCTTGCGTGCCTCACACTTTATCACACAAAATGTTCAAAAGCTATGTACACACACATACCAATAATTAATAAAGGTGTGCTTGCTTTGGCAGCACATATACTAAAGTTCAAATGATACAGAGATAGCACCCTCACCCCCTCGCACAGGATGATTCATAAATTCAAGTGACCAGTAGTTTTTTCTTTGTTAAATTTCTGTAAAATTCTTTATTAGTTGTGTTTAGGTTAATAACCATTTTCTTGTGCTAAGACTTTGTGTAAAGCTAATGGAAAAGGTTTTTTACCATACTCATTTTGGTAAGCTCTTGCTGCTATTAACTTTTTAAAGCTTTATTGTTTGTGTACATATGCCATGGTATGTGGAGATCCAAAGAAAACTCTCTATAGAGTCTGTTGTCTCAGTCCACCTTTATGTGAGTTCTGGAGTAGAACTCAGGTCATCAGGTTTGCCTGTTAAGCATCTTTCCCCCCAGAGCATCTCACTGGCTAGCTACTAACTTTTGACTAATAAAATCGTATCTTTAGCTAGGTGGTGGTGGTGAACACCTTTGATCCCAGCACTGCGGATCAAAGAAAGCGGTTCTCTGAGTTTGAGGCCAGCCTGATCTAAAGAGAGTGTTCCAGGATAGCCAGAGCTATACAGAGAAACACTTGTCTTGAAAGACCAAAACCAATCAGAGAAGCAAAAAAATCTAATCTACCTTTAAACATAAAAAAGCATAAAGCTAATTTTTATTACCTTTATGTGTGTGCTGCTTTGAGTACTGGTAAAGACTGGTGCAGGTCAGTACCCCTGCCTGATCCAACCTAGGCTCCAGTGCTTTCTTTTCATGTGATTCTGAGGCATCCATGCAGATACTAGTACAATGCAAAGTCAAGGTCTAATACTGGTTTTGCTCTACTAATAAGACAGTCCAGCCGGGCGGTGGTGGTGTATGCCTTTAATCCCAGCACTTGGGAGGCAGAGGCAGGTGGATTTCTGAGTTCGAGGCCAGCCTGGTCTACAAAGTGAGTTCCAGGACAGCCAGGGCTACACAGAGAAACCCTGTCTCAAAAAAACAAAAAAAGAAAAAAAAAAAAAAAAAGACAGTCTGACCTCCTGCCCTCAGGAACTCTCCTTCCTGGCTGCAGAAGATAACCACTGTTCTAGAGAGACCCCACTAGACTGAATACAGGGTCAATTGCCTACTGCCAAAGAGACCTAGAGTCTTAGGTTTCCCTAGGGAAATCAGAGCCTGTTGTTGTTCTACCTGAAGAGCACCCCAGGGAGGCACCTGCTACTGTGCAAGCTTTTTAAATTAAACAAGCAGTTGGGACAAGGACTCTGCATCAGCCTTAGTAAGTCCAACTCCACCATTATCTGGCTCAACATCAGAGCTTGTTTGGTTAACTCATTTGCCTTCCTCTCAGAATGGAGAAAGGTTACCAGAATGTGTACAAAATGTCCTCTGCTGGACTGCAGGGGTTGGCCCACAGAACACTGAATAAAAAGAACCTGTTACATAGGCCTGAGGTGGTGGTGTACATCTTTACTTGGTAGGCAGAGGCAGGTGGATCTCTGAGTTCCAGGTCAGCCTGGAATACAAAGCAAGTTCCTAAACAGCCAGAGTTCTGCACAGAGAAACCCTGTAAACTGTGTCTCTCAAAAAAAAAAAAAAAAGAAAAAAGGAAAAAAAGAAACAAGAAACAAGAGCCTGCTACTGCTACTTTACTACTTGACAGGAACAATGCCTCTATCCTGGAGTTATCTGATCACTGATCATGGTGCCTGTGGTCACCCGCAATGACCTCATTCAAAGACATATAGACCCTAGTCTGAGCAGCTCACCCCTGTGGCATCCATTTCCAAAACAGCAGAGGTCATACAGAACCTCTGTGAGAAATCCTCTAGATTGCTCTCCTGTTGGACTGCCCTCTTAAGACATGTGGGGACTTGCCTAGAGATCCCAAAGTCAGCAGCACCCCTGGGAAAGCGTTCTACCTGGACCCAGAGGCATGCGACTGTGCTGCATATGCTGCAGAGTGGCATTCCCAGGGTCATTTCACTACCACTGTCCCTTCACAGAGGTGGTCCCCTGTGGCATCCATGGATTATGACACCAGCTGCCCTCACATGGGCCCCTCTGTCTCTGGGAGTAGGTCTTTGGCACCTGGCCAGGGGGAGGGCACTCTGCTTCACCCATGGCCTCCCATTTGCTGAACAGGGCAGGAGGCCATGCAATGTGATGGGTCATCACAACCAGTGGGCACTACGAACCTCAGTGTATCACTGGATAAGACTGGCCCCTGGGTAACATCCCACGGCTGCCCTATCCTAGTTGCCCAACTACCCCAAAAGTATGTGTTAGCACAGGCTCATGTGGTGGAAATTTGAAGGAAAGCCATGTGGGGAGATCCAGATGGCTGGTGCTGCTCTTGGAACAACTAGCAACCAGGCCAGCATCACAGCTGAGTCAGCACTCATCTCAACTACTCATTGTTCTGGGCTCTAGACCCAGCCCTGTTCAAAGCCCAGAAGGAAGGCTTGGAGGAGACAAAGTCCAACAGGCAAAGGAAATAAAGGAAACAGTGACTAAAGTGGCTATGCTGGCTGGATAGGACAACAGCATTGAGGCTTGCAGGAGGACCCAGCTACAGGGATTACTGCTAAGGTCCAAATCTCAGATCTCAAGACACAGCGGGTCAAGGAAGACAGTCCCAGACCTCTCAGTGGCAGAGTACTTGCTTAGCATCTGTCATGGTTTGAACGTGCTTGGCCCAGGGAGTGGCACTATTTGGAGGTGTGGCCTTGTTGGAGTAGGTGTGTCACTATGGGTGTGGGCTTTAAGACCCTGGTCCTAGCTGCCTAGAAGCAAGTCTTCTGCTATCAGCCTTCAAATAATGATGTAGAACTCTCAGCTCCTCCTGCCTGGATGCTGCCATGTTCCTACCTTGATGATAATGGACTCTGAACCTGTAAGCCAGCCCCAATTAAATGTTGTACTTTATAAGACTTGCCTTGGTCATGGTGTCTGTTCAGAGCAGTAAAACCCTGACTAGGACAACATCCATGAAGCCATAGGTTCAATTTCTTGTAGTGAAAAGTAAAAACTCAGGAAAACTGGAGCTACATAGTAAGATCCTGTCTTAAAAACAACAACAACAACAATGGGGGGGGGGAACAAAACCATAAATGTAGCAAAGCCACCTTCCTTTCTTGCC
The DNA here is from genome assembly GCF_978045245.1 of Mus caroli. Lineage (NCBI taxonomy): Eukaryota > Metazoa > Chordata > Mammalia > Rodentia > Muridae > Mus > Mus caroli. Next base: position 1,314,813 of record NW_028227272.1, read on the forward strand.
TGTCAATGGCATACATAGGTCTTCCTGGCACTCTAGTATCAGGATAATGGTTGAGGCCCTAGACAAATTCCTTAGTCTCTGACTTGTTTTGGAAAATGATATTCTTGTGAGGCAGAACTAAACTCCACATGCTGGGCAGAACAGGCTTTACGCAGGTAACAAGTAGTGGTTATTTCAGAAGATGCTTTTAATTGAACTACTGTGTAAAGAAACATCGTCCACTCCTAATGAAATCAAGGCTATGATTATGTCACATTGAAAATAGTGACAGATTGTAAAGAATGACAGCCTCATGAAGTAGGTGGCTCAGACAGCTAGCTGCACCCAAAGCCATCCTTCCTGCATCTTCCCTTCTGTTATGAAATCAGTGTATTAACTAATTCACTCCTGCCCTAATTACAGTTCCCATAACCATCTGACTAAGCTCTGGTCAATACTGGCCTTAGTGCCTGGGCCATAGAAGGCACTGATGGAAGTCAGCTCAGTCTAGACCATGGACCTTCTCCTGGCTGGGCTTATAGGACTTGGTTACAATAGTGCCGCAACCATGGAGAAATATACTATGTATGAAAGATGGTCATGGAGACTCCAACCACTTCTAACTGTTCCACTGATAGAAATAAACCTGTTTTAGTCAATTATTGGTAAATAACTTCTAATTATTAGAAAAGAACTACATTAAAAACTAGTATTACTTGGGCCTAAAGGCATACATCTTTCCAGGAAATGAATTATCCAAACATTTCTATTAACTTTCCAATTAAATGGCTTTCTCCAGGTGACAGAATATTGTCTGCTAGGGGTAAATGCTTTTTGTTGTTTAAAAACAGACCCCAGCCATATCTAACGATGGTATATAACTATGCTGAATGCAAACTTTCCAGTATGGCTGCTTTAAGGTTACTATGCACTAAGCTCTGTGAATAAGCCTAATAAATTCAGTGCTTACCCAGAGTAAACTTTGGTAGAATCACACCTTGGTCTGTTGTTGGGACCACATGAGTGGGCAGACATTATTTATTTATGCCTCCCCAAGGAAAGGCATTTTATCAACAGAAGCTATCATGGGCCTCTACATTGAAATCCTTTCTCAAAAAAATTAAGGGTACCAAAAAGCAAAACAAAAAGGGCACACACAAAAAAAAACCAAAACAAAACAACAAAGAGTTAGGGGCTGTAGTTCAGTGTAGAACACTTGCCTAATATGAGCAGGGTCCTGGGTTCAATCTCCAGCACTATATACAAAAAAGAGAGACAACTAGAGGCCCTGGAATGGGGCCACACAATCCTAGCACTCACTTCAGTGTGAACACCTGGCTGCAGAAGCCGTTGCTAATGTATAGAGAATACGGACGGAGCATTTACCATGTTGACATAGATGCCCTTCATGGGGACAGAAAGGAAAGGCTCACAGTGAATGCAGGTATGCCAATGTCTCAGACCCACACCATCTTCCTCTCCACCAAGGTCTGCACAAATCTGCAGCTAAGTCAGTGTGTAACCAGGCCAGGACTCCTACAGCTGCCCAGAGACAATATGCTAGGCAAAAAACAAAGAGAACGCCAGGCATGAGGGTGCATACCTTTAATCCCAGCACTCAGGAGACAGAGACAGGTGGAACTCTGTAAGTTCAAGACTAGCCTGGTCTACATATATTCAGTCTCAAAGAGAGAGTGGAAGAGGAAGAGGCATTGTTCACAAAGTCCATTTGGTCTCAGAGAACCCTGGTGAAGGCTGAACCTGTCTACAACTGTGCTGAGAAGACAGCCAGTGTGTTTCCACCTCCAATCCGAGAGACCTGCCCAATCAGCATCAGCTAGTCTATGAAAGTCTAACTGCGGTCCATCTTCCACCAAGTCCCAGCAGAGGCAAGCCAAGAGGGGTAATGCCACTGCAGGCCCTGACCATTTCTGGCTTGTATCAATGAGGGTACAAGTACAACATGAGAAGGAAGTGAAAAGAGAAGGAGAAGCCAAATCAAGATAAGACTAGTGGTTCCAGCTGGGCATTGGTGGCACACGCCTTTAATCCCAGCTCTCAGGAGGCAGAGGCAGGCAGATTTCTGAATTCGAGGCCAGCCTGGTCTACAGAGTGAGTTCCAGGACAGCCAGGGCTATACAGAGAAACCCTGTCTTGGAAAAAAAAAAAAAAAAGACTAGTGGTTCCAAACTTACAAGTAGGTATGACTTCTAGGCCAAGATGAGGACAGTAACTGTGCACTGACATCCTAATGATTTCTCACCAATGCTCTTAGCAAACACCTTTCACTCCCTGTGACCTCAAAAGAGGGGCCACAAGGGAGTAGGTTAATTCTCCTTTTCTGAAGGAAAGCTGTGCTGCCAGGTATATTCCACTTTGAGGGCAGCAATTCCCACAAGCAAAGGTATCTATATGTATTGTCTTGATGTTCGGCCAAAAGGATGGCTAACTCCATTGCAACTACAAAGTAACTGCATTCACACCTCAAAGGACACTTATCTACTTTTAACAAATATGGAAAAATGGTATGGACTAGGATCTAAATACAAGCAGTTAAGAACAGAGTAATCCTCCTTCAGTAGTGCTCTCTGGATAGTGAGATCTTGAGAGGTTTGTTCATACATAAATACAAATGCGGAAGCCTTTTACTTATGTGTAGATTCTAGTTTTTCTTTCTTTCTTTCTTTCTTTCTTTTTTTTTTGGTTTTTCGAGACAGGGTTTCTCTGTATAGCTCTGGCTGTCTTTGTAGACCAGGCTGGCCTCGAACTCAGAAATCCACCTGCCTCTGCCTCCCGAGTGCTGGGATTAAAGGCGTGCGCCACCATGCCCAGCGATTCTAGTTTTTCTATGATGAGCACTAGCTCCTTCTTCAAAATGCTCAAAACTGTTAAATATTATTATTTTTCAAACCAGAATGGTGCCTCAGACTATGAGTGAGTTCTGGAGAAACAGGGGCTTCTGAGAACTCTCCCTCTCAGATGTCACAAGCATCTTTTACTGCATCTTCCTGGGTTTTGTAGAGTAACTCCCACTTCTCTTCTGGATCATTGCCCAGGGCTTTGGGTAAACTGTCAAGTTGGCTAGGTCTTGCATGGAGAGCCAGCAAGTCACTTGAGGAGGAGGGCAAGCAAGCAACTCCCCAAGGGACACATGATACACTAGAGAGTGATGAGGTTCCTGGGCTTGAGGCAGGTGATGGTTGGTTCTAAGCCACGAACACAGCCTAGGCTGGTCCTGTGCCCTTGCCCTGCTCTCTGAGCTGTTTCTGTGTTCAAGAGCTTGTTTCTATATATTCTGCTGCTAGCATAGAACACAATGGAAGTCCACATAAGAGAGGAAATGAAGAGCAAAAGATGGAAAAAGGGCTACAGCTGCAGGCACAACCAGAGATAAACAAGTTGTCGGCACCTGTTACAAGGCAGGCCATGGTGACTGAAAGCTAATTTTAGAAACACCACAAGCCTAAAGACCCATCTCTTAAGCCACCAAAATGGAACCTTATGGGAGAAAAGTCCTGATATCTGCCTGCAGTGAACTGACACAAAACAGACAGCCTCTGGGTTATTTTAACCATTATTCTGACCAAGGACAACACACAAACCCCTGATGTGCAGTCAAACCATGTAGTCACGACAGTCATAGCCACCAGGTGCAAGGTTTTTGTTTTTAAGATTTTTATTTTTTGCTGGGCAGCGGTGATGCACACCTTTAATCCTAGCACTTGGGAGGCTGAGGCAGGTGGATTTCTGAGTTCAAGGCCAGCCTGGTCTACAGAGTGAGTTCCAGGATAGCCAGGACTACACAGAGAAACCCTGTCTCAAAAAAAAAAAGGAAAAAAAAACCTCAATTTTTATTTTTTATGTGTATGCATTTGTGTGTCAGTTCATACCATGAGTGTTCCAGTGCCTGCAGAGGCCAGAGGTAGGCATCAAATCACTGAAAGGAATTACAGATGGTTTTGATCTACCCAGAACTAAATAACCGCTGGGCTCCTTTATCTCACACAGCTCACTAAGTGCTCACCCTCCAAACTTTCTCTCACAAAAATGAGATGACATCATCTTTAAGATACTGATCTCTCATGTAATAGATCACTTCCTCTATTATTCTAGGGAAATTTCTGCTTGGGGGAAGATAAGCTACAGAGATTTGTCACTGCTAATACTAGATACTTTGTAGAAATCACAGCAATTACTAAAAGAAAAGAAAATACCACAAAACATAGCAGACCTGAGCCAGACCTCAACAACTCTTTAAGTTGCTGTCAAATGATTTTCCAAGAGCAATTTAAAAACAGAACACTGTATATGTTAGCATACACTTTTAAAAATGGTATTGAACTCTGTAAGTTCAAGGCCAGCTTGGTCCACTTTTTGCCTGGACTATACAGTGAGACACAAAACCTGAGAAATGTGTCTAGTGCAGGGTCACAGTGGAAACTTATCAATAGCCTGCCCTGTGGAGCTGTGCACAGATGTCAGCAAAAGCACCCAGGAAAAAACAAAACACAGAGAATCAAAGTGGAAGGCAAAGCTACTAGTATTTTATATGCAGTATACTACACAGCAGAAGCTAAACCAAATTCCTATTACTTGAAGTAGACATGGAAGCCTGGAATGTTCACCTATCAGTTGGCACAATAGCTCTGGGTTTGGGAAATGGGAATGTGGTTTGCAGTTGTCATTGGCGTGTATACATTTCTCTTCAGATATCTCACCTTTCTGGCTAGAAAAGCATCAGAGATAACTGAATCTGAAGTCTCTGCTAACAATCATTTGGGTGTCAAGCACTTATTAAGCAGGAGCCATGTAAACTACTGGAAACCACAGCAGAGAGAACAGAAGCAGCAGGTTGGGGAGTGGGCTCAGGAACGATGTAGCTATTCTGGTTACTAGAGCAGAGCCAGGCCTCAGCTGCCCTGACAAATACTCAACACCCCTGCCCTCCTCCAGCTCTCTTGCCACATGCTCCAAAGTGTTCAAAGTACACTGGTTGCCCAGGATGGTGGTCCACGTATATACGTATTTGGAAGGTAGAGACAGGAGGATCAGAAGTTCAAGGCCAGTCTCAACTATATAGAATGTCTGAGGATGTCCTGGGCTGTATCAGACCCTGTCTCGAAAACAGTAACACTGCCATACATGTGAGTGGGTGGGGTCCTCTGCACTTAAGTTTACATGGATTTCACAGTGCCATGAACAAAAGGCTGAAGTCCTAGGAAAGCAGGGCTGGAAAGAAAAAGGGAAAGAAAATGAAACGTCTCCTTGGGCTGAAGTCTCTCTACATTTCTCAAAGCTCACAGGCTATCTATTCAAGGACCTTAAAGGGCAGTGTGACCTCATGAAGTCTTTGTTCTACTAGCTTATTTTAGAATGAATCCAATGACTGTACACTTGAGGATTCAACTCTCCATTCAAAACTGTATTTCGAGGGAAGAATGCATACACCATGGTTCTGTGCTTTCAGAGCTGGTAAGCTCACAGGAAGACAACTGAAATTCAGGCAGTACCTGATTTTATTCAGCCAATAAACACTGTCTGCTATGTGTCAGACCCTTTCCAAGGCAACCTGGGTGGGAGACATTTCCCTTAACAGATTGAGGAGAGGAACTATAAACAGAGAGGTACAGTGATGGAGGAATAAGAATTAGAGGAGTCCTACAGAGCTTAATTCTACACAGGAAACGCTTCACCGAACATGCAACGTCTCAGCACAGGCAAAGGTGAATTACACAGTATGGGAAGAAGTCCAAGCAAGAAGTTACATGCAAAGGTCCCCAGAGCAAACTGGCTAGAGGAGATCCTAGGGGGCTCCCACACTGAGTGCAGGAGGCAGGCAGGAGAGCAGTGGGATAAGTTAGGAAATGGGGAGGAGGTTAAGTTGTCCCAAGTCTCCCTTTGCACTGTGTGTATACCATTATCAAATAGGCAGCGGCTAAAGGGAGAAACCTACAGTATTTGGTACCTCTGGCAGTGCTGGGTATAGTTCCTTTTTGGCCAGTTTGAGGCCACAGAGAAACAGGTCATAGTGTGGCTAATCTCCAGGAGGCACAGGTAAATTAGGCATTTATGGAAGCCAAGCTTGACAACACCAAGGACCAAAACTAAGGCTGGATCCTTAAGGGACACAGAACACCCGGGAAATCTGTGAACTGAGAAGGGATCGTTTGAGTTCTTCCCTGAACAGAGCAGGGTTCTTCAGGTCTGAACATGGGCCAATTATATCAGTGAATTCATCATTAGCTAAGTTTACTTTTCTAAGTGAGTATTTATTCAAGAGCCAAGACCCTTGACTCCTTAATTCAGGCAATTCACTGCACCCAAGAGTAATAACTCAATTCACAGTCCCAATCCTCAGATAACTATAGACCCACCTGGGAACCTGGATCAGAAGAATTTACAGAACAGGCAAGACCAGCAGCTGGCTCTAACCACCAGGAGAGGTCTGTGAGCCAGGGACCCACAGGACAGTCCTATAACCAGGGCATTAGTTACTTTCAGAAGAGGACCAAACACTGTGCTCAAGAGCCCAGACTAGTACTTGGGGACAGTCTCTCTATGGCTCATAAAATATGTATACTACAGCTTGGCTGACATTCCTAGGCAGGATTTCCCCCACCTAGAAGGTTTATTTCTATTTGCCATACCCCAGTCACCAAACGAAATGGGTGAAAGGGGTTCTAAACATTTTTCTTTTTCAAAATTACAATTTACTTATTTATGTAATATGTGTGGGCTCATGTGCCATGGTATGCCTGTGGAAGTCAGAGGACAATCTGAGGGAGTTTGTTCTTTTTTTTTTTTTACGTGTGTCCTGGGGATTACACTCTAAAGTCAAATGCCTTTACCTGCTGAGCAGCATGTCAGCTGCTTTTTTTTTTTTTTAAGTGTGTACAGGATTTTGCATCTATGTCTGTGCACTGCATTCATTCAGTGCCTGAGGAAGCAAGAAGAGGTGTCAGATGCCATGGAACTGGGGTTACCACAGCTGCTGGGAATTGAACACACATTCTCTGGAAGAGTAGTCAGTGCTCTTAACTACAGAGCCATTTCTCCAACTCTGAAAATTTAAAACATTTCCTTTAAACCTTGACCAGTATTCTAATTCTGCGGTTAACAAACAAAACAAAACAAAACAAAACAAAACAAAACAAAACACAAACAAAAAACCTCAACTTATCTGATGGCAAAGTTTTGAGAGAAAATGTATGTTCAGCCCTATATTCCAAACCTCCTTCAGTCTACTCCAGCCCTACCCACTGTACCTTGCATGTCTCTGAACCATCTATCTGTACATACCTGCTGAATAAATGAGTCCATGAGATATTAACCTCCCTGACGCCCTGCTAGTCCTAACACAAATGCCCATTATTCTCAGCTCCAGAGGCAGAGCACAGCCACATCTGAGGTAGATGTCACTGTCTTCTTTCTGAAAGTGCCTTTATTTATGGCCAATATTCAAAACAAGAAAGAATGCCACTTCTTGAATCACAATCAGCTCCAAGGAGGAATAGTCATAGTGAGGCCAGGAAAGCTCCCACTTCTGTGGCCCCCCTTCCATTTAATCCTGTTATTTTAGGATATGAAGGCCTGCTTTGTTATTATTAGGAACTCTTGCTGCTTCCTCTGCTAGAAGGGCTATTCCTAGGCTACCTCCTAGAGCAGTGGTTCTCAACCTTCCTAATGCTGTGATCTTTTAATGTAGTACCTCATGTGTGGTGACCCCAACCATAACATTATGTTTATTGCTACTTCATAACTAATTTTGGTACTGTTATAAATCAAAATGTAAATATCTGTGTTTTCCAATGGTCTTACATGACCCCTGTGACAGGACTGTTTGATACCCACAGAGTCACGACCCATAGATTCAGAACCACTGTCTTAGGCAGATGCAGATGACAAGTGCAAATCAGCCAAGAAACAACAATAAATACACAAAGGGCACTGTGTCCTTTCCCATTCCCCCAACTTATACCGTCACTGAACCATAACAACTACTCATCAAGTAGTATAGAATTCTTCTCAAACACCACCCAAACAACCCTGCCACCTTACTACCTACGTCCACTGCGTTTCTTCTAAATCCCAGGCACAGCACACAATTGGATCTGAGTTTAGACTAAATTAACATTTATTGATTATGTGGCTTCTCAGGCACATTCAGAGATTTAGTTAAACTGGACACCTTGTAGTTAAGAACTGATAAGCAGCTGGGTGGTGGCAATGGTGTCTTCAATCCTAACATTCGGGAGGCAGAGGCAGGAGGAGCTGAGTTGGAGGCTAGCTTGGTCTATAGAGCAAGTTCTAGGTCAGCCAGAGTTACAGAGAGAATGTCAAAAAACCAAAAGGAGGAGAAGGAGGCAAAAAAGGCAGAGGAGCAGAAGAGAAAGAGGACAAAGAGGAGAAAGAGGAAGAGAATAAGAAATAACTGACAAGCTAGATCACCCAGTGGACAGACCCATAAAGGATTCTCCTCATGACCATATCAGGAGCATGGTGACAAGAAATATTTTCTTTAAAGAAAATGCACTATAACTGCTTTCAAGGGAAGAATAACAGCGTTTTTTGAAACCAAACCTCCCCTGCCCATCTTTTAGGTTCAAGCAATCCTTCCACCTCACCCTTCAAAGTAGCCAAGAATGCAAGGATGCACTGCCAGGCTGGTTTTTTTAAGACTTCTTTGTGTCCTGCAGTTTCCTTTTCCTTTTTATTTTATTTTTATTTTCTTTTCTTTTTTTCAAGACAGGGTTTCTCTGTATAGTCCTGGCTGTCCTGGAACTCACTCTGTAGACCAGGTTAACAAAAACAAAACAAAACACAAACAAAAAACCTCAACTTATCTGATGGCAAAGTTTTGAGAGAAAAATGTATGTTCAGCCCTATATCCCAAACCTCCTTCAGTCTACTCCAGCCCTACCCACTATACCTTGCATGTCTCTGAACTCAGAAATCCTCCTGCCTCTGCCTCCCAAGTGCTGGGATTAAAGGCGTGCGCCACCATGCCCAGCTGTCTTGAAGTTTCATGTCCTTTCTTTTGTCTACCATGAAGGAATCTTCTCAGCACTTAAGAGCAGGCACCTGCCTTCATCTGGTCTGGGTGCTATTCTTCACTTAAATGTAGCTAGCACATGAGGTTCTAGGAAGGGCAATGGCTTGTCCTAAAGCTTCAGAGTTACAAAGAGGAGCCTTCAGTGTGATCTGTTATCTCAGGAGCCTTCAGTGTGGTCTGTCATCTCAGGAGCCTTCAGTGTAGTCTGCCATCTCAGGAGCCTTCAGTGTAGTCTGCCATCTCAGGAGCCTTCAGTGTGATCTGCCATCTCAAGTCTAGGAATACTTGTCCCAGGACCCTATTATCACTAGAGTTGTCTGATGACTCAAAAAAGAGGCATCAGGTAAGGCCTAAGGGGCCACAGGCTCAGAACTGTGTGGGTGGTAGTTCTGTGAGGGGAGGTAGTTATAAGGTAGGCTGAGGGCATAGAGCTGCAGCCTCTGTAGTGGGATACCTATCCTGCAGCCTCTCCTACAAGACACAGTGCCTCCCAGAAATGAGTCCATTTCTATTGTGTACAATCTACTTCTAAGTTCTCTCACAGGCCAAGAAATCTCCCATCCACACTTCCAACCCCCACCCCAGGAAAGACCAAGAACTCTGGAGAACTCCATACATGCTATGTCTCACTAGAAGATCTTTTACTTACAAGACAGAGAGTTTCACAGAGCCAGTCTCTTCTCCCTTTCAAATGAAGAGTGTGTGTGACAGTCTGGTGTTCATAGCTATGGAGCCAAGTACAAAGGCCCATGGGACTCAAAGCTGTAACTATGAGGTCACCAACTGTGCACTTCAACCCTGTTCTAAAGCTTAAAAAACATCCATGGCACCAGTAGGTTCAAAATGGGCAAGCTTGAAACATACAAAAGAGCCAAGAGAACAAGGCCAAGGACTGAACAAGCAGACAACTCACTTTAATTATTGCCAGCATAATCTGCTGGGACAACCAGGCCTCTGGGACACATTCCATTTTCTCTCTCTCTCAAAACAGTTTTGTCCCCTGAAGTGTTCTTTACACAGTCCCTCTTTCTTCTGGTCAGCTACCTTAAGTCTTCTCAACATCCATGTAAAGGTCTTCCTGGTTCTAAAAACACATCCTATAGAAACCCTCCAAAACCCTTTGGATCGTCAGGACTGGGAGGCAGACTGATTTTCAAATAGCCAAGGTGGGGAAAAATCAATAAGCAACAAGAATTCTAAGTCTAGTTAATAATATGTAGCTTTACTAGGAATGGAAATATACTGTTATCTGCATGTACTTTGGCATGAAAATAAAAGACTGATGGATAAGTACCCAATAAAGATATTAATTGTACATTCTAGGTGGTAGTCCATAGGTGTGCACTGTGAAGTTCAACGGTTTTTGTATGCTTTGAATTTTTCCTAACTAATGTCAAGGTAGAGGAGGTCTTTGAGACAGTGAGTGACCAAAAATATCTTTCTTATTATGAGCAGAGAGCAAGAAGAGCAGACATGCTCACCTCTTTCTTCCCACCCAACTCTGGTCAGCACCAACAAGAAGCTAAGGACCAGAAGGAGCAGTCCTATTTGCCCAGAAAATGCCCTGTTTGGAGTACACTACAAAACTGATATAAAAACTACTGAATGCCCTCTCCCCAAAGCCCCTGATCCTTACTCCTGAAACACAGGTTCTCAGTCCCAAGTATGCATGAGAATTTCTGGAGAGCTTACTAAATGCAGATTTCTGGGCCTTACCCCATAAATACTCAAATCAGATCCTGGGGAATGGGGAAAGTCCAGGTCTTTCTGATGCAGAGGATCCTACCCTGATCACTCCATCTTCCTTGACACCTGTTGAGAGGTCCCAGTAGACCCACCTCCTCCAAGGTCCTGGATGGCTTGGAGCTTCCCCAGCCCCTCGCCTTCCTAACGTCCTGCCGGAGCGCCACGTAGAGCCAAGTCTAGACCTGCAAACCGGCGGGGGAAGGAGGTCGAGACGGCCTCCTCCAGGACCGCCAAGGTCACCCGCGGGTCTCTGAGGCTTGCCTCAGGGATCCTCCCCGACCGATCGCCGTTCCTCAACCCTCCATAACCCCGAGGAAAATGGCTCGTACAGCCGTCCCTTACAGAAATGTAGGAAGGCGTGATAATCACCCGAGTGGGCTGGCCCTTCTCTGGCTGATATCCCCTGTCTGCAGGCCCAGTTCGCTCGGGGCCCTGAAATGCTAGCCCTCGCAGCCCCGCAGCTGCAGCCACGCCGAAATCAACTGCCCTGATTCTGCGTGGCGTTTCGAAGGGAATGGACTCCCCCAGGACAACCCAGGTCCGTTTACCTCGGAATCCAGGAGCTGAGGCCAGAGGGACAGAGATCGGCAGTGGTCCGGCCCGCGGCTCCGAGGAGCCCCTCTACCAGAGGACTCGCAGCACTCACCGCCCCCGCACCGAGAGGACCCTGGAATTTGTAGTCTTTCGGCGCACCCGCAGCATTCCCTGAGGCGGGGGCCTACAGCTCCCGGCACCCACCGCGCGGCGGAGGGGGTGAGGGCGGAGCTCGGCGGGCTAGGTCACGCGGGCGGAGGGTTTCGAAGCCTAGCCCCCGCCTCGGCGTGTGAGAGGGGTCCCATCGGAAGCCCCTTGGAAGTCTCAGAGGTGACTCACCGTCAGTTCCAGCCCCTCACCGGCCAAGCGCTGCCGCAGGAACGGCTGCCTCAGCCCCGTAGCTGTCCAGAGGGAACCGCAAAGCTGTGGAGAAAGGCCCAACCTCCTGGCCTCGCGCCTTAGGGCGGGGCCTCGCGCCTTAGGGCGGGGCCTCGCGCCTTAGGGCGGGGCTTCGCGCCTCACGCAAAGAGCTTGGATGACGTCAGTGGAGGCTCGTTGCGGATGGGCGACGAGCCAGTGGTAGTTCCCCAGGCCCTTCTGCTTGGGAAAAGGCTGGAAAGAAGGATGGTGGTGCTTGCGCTCCCTCAGGCCAGCCAGCCAGCCGTGCTGCGCTCCCCTAGAGTTGAGGGAGAGCTACCACCCTTGCCCTAAGCTGCCCGGGCTTTCATGAAGCTGTGAACCACACCAGCTGTCCCTGCCCTCACACAGCTTCCACTCTGACAAACGATACACAAATAAGCCACAAAATGACCAGCATGTCAAAGGAAAGCAACAGGATGTCCCAACAGAATTAGAGTGTTGCCTCTGAGTAGGGAAGGTAGGAAAGGCTATGGTGGGATGAGGTGGGAAGTAAAGAAAAAGACTGGCAGTGATGGCACACGCCTTTAAACCCAGCACTCAGGAGGCAGAGGCAGGCGGATTTCTGAATTCGAGGCCGGCCTGGTCTACAGAGTGAGTTCCAGGACAGCCAGGGCTACACAGAGAACTCTGTCTCCAAAAAACAAGCAAACAAACAAACAAAAAAAAAAAAAAAAAAAAAAAAAGAAAGAAAGAAAGAAAAAAAAAAAGAAGAAGAAGAAGAGAAAGAGACTGGCATAGAAGAACTTTTGAAAGGCACTTTGGCCAGTAAGGTAAAGACTGGAAGACAGGCTAGATGCAAGTCACCAAGGTCATCAGTGAAGTTTGGATTTATTACACATGGAAACTAAAGCTCTCTTCTTTTTCTTTTGTATTTGTGTGTGTGAGAGGCACACATGTATGTCAAAGGGCAACTTTCAAGAGTCAGGTCTCCTTCCAGCATGTGGGCTTTGGTTCTCACTCAGGTTTTCCAACTTGGCAAAGACCCATGAGCCATCTCACGGATCGTTTTGTATGTTTAGGCAGGGTGTCCCTCTGAGTCTTTGATTCAGACTCAAAACCATCCTCCTACCACTCAGTCTGTCAAGTGCTGGGATTACAAGCAGGGAGACATCACAGTTTGAGGAGTTTTAAGCATTAGAACTACAACTGAGTTTCACTGGTCACGGGTTTTGTACTGCACATTTCATCTGACCACTAACATATTATTCCAAAATCAATACTTGTATTTTAGCGTTTATTCATGGACATATGGATCCTGTGCATTGTTAACTGAGGTTAATTAAGAGCAACCTGTTACAAAATATTGCATGTATAGTGTTAGTGGTTTTGTTATTTAAAATGGCCCTAAGAGTAGAGTTGAAGTGCCATCTAGTGTTTCTAAGTAAAACTAGATTTGATGTCCTTTGTGTGAATTATACCCATTAATGATTAACTTGGAATTACCAGTAATCATCAGTGTAACATTAAAGGAATAAAAGCGCTTCCCCTTTGAGTCCTTCAATCAGGAACAAGCTCAGAGTTTGTTTGCTTGTTTTTGTTTTTTCATTTATTTTATGTATAAGTGCTCTATCTGCATGTACACCTGCATGCCAGAAGAGGGCATTAGATCACATTACAGATGGTTGTTAGCCATCATGTGGTTGCTGGGAATTGAACTCAGGACCTCTGGAAGAGCAGCAATTCCTGAGCCAGCTCTCTAGCTCCACAAGTTTAGGTTTTAATTCTGTACTTCATGCTTCTTGTGCCTTCCGTCCTCTGTTGTCTGAATTTGTGACTGCCTGAAGGCTGTCTTGTGAAGGTTTGTTCCTGTGTTTGTGTGTCTCTGTGTCTGTTGTACGAGCTGTGTCTGTACCTAACAAAGAGTACTCTGTCTTTATTGAATAGTACAGAAGACATCACGTGAGTTACAGTTACACTTTTACAAGGCATTAAGTCACTGCCTCCTCCTGATCCCAACCCACCCAGATAAGAACCACCCCATTGTTCATCAACCAATATCTTAGACAATGCTTTCAAACTTTGTTGTAGATTTTAAGAAGTTTCTCTCAACCTCTATTGCTTTCAGCAAATGATACACAAGCATTATCTGGGTGGGAGGCATGGAAGTACACATAATCTAAGATCATAGCTATGAGTTAGGTTGTAATGTTGATTATTTGGGAAACCCAAGGCAAGTTAAGGATTATTACATTGTCTTTTTTGTTTCGTTGGTTGTTTTTTTTTTGGGGGGGGGGGGGACAGGGTTTCTCTGTGTAGCCCTGGTTGTCCTGGAACTCATTCTGTAGACCAGGCTGGCCTTAAACTCAGAAATCCGCCTGTCTCTGCCACCGAAGTGCTGGGATTAAAGGCATGAGCCACCACTGCCCAGCACATTGTCCTCTTAAAGACAGTTTAAACAGTTTGAGTTCACAGTAGGATAGCAGCCTTAAGTGCTAAGGTTTTAATTAAGGTATTAACTTTGGCTATGAGGTCCAGCAAAAGTCCCAGACTATAGTGTGTAAAAGATATTTTCAGAATATTGCATTGCCACAGAAAAATGTATTAGATGAGTTACTTAGAATTACTTAGAAAAATGTATTAGATGAGTTTTGTGTAGGCTTGGCTTTAAGTTTAAGTAAACAGAACCAGTAATATATGTTAAATAAAATATATGTTAAAGTGTCTTTAAACATAAACACTCAAAAACACCAAAAACCAAGGTTGTATACTGATTAGTTGACAAAAGAAAAATGATGTTGTAGTCTCTGACTACAACAATTACTAATTATTTGTAGTAATTTGATAGACTATAGCTACCTCATATTCTGACTATTTATGATTTGACTGATGCTTCATGGGCTCACTCTGACTAATGTGTAAACAATGATTTAGACCAAGACCAGCATGTCGGAAGCTGGAATGCATGCACATAATGCAATTTAAATTTTTCTACTAACCTTCTTTTAGTAACTGTAACATGACAGGGTATAGAAAGATAGCTCAGCAGTTAAGAACATATAGTGCTCTTATAGAGGAGCCAATGTCAATTTCAAATTCAGGTGGCTTATGACTGACTAACTGCTTGCAACTCCAGCTCCAGGAGGTTAACACCTCTGGCCTCCACAGGTGCCCATACTCACATGCATGTGCCCTACACACAATTAAAAATAATAAAAATAACGCCCGATGGTGGTGGCGCACGCCTTTAATCCCAGCACTTGGGAAGCAGAGGCAGGCGGATTTCTGAGTTGGAGGCCAGCCTGGTCTACAGAGTGAGTTCCAGGACAGCCAGGGCTACACTGAGAAACCCTGTCTCAAAAAACCAAATAATAATAATAATGATGATAATAATAATGGCAGCTTAATGATATGTATTACTGGGTAAAAGTACTTGCTACCAATCCTGACAACCCGAGTTCAATCCTCAGGACCCACATAATGGAGAGAGAGAAATCACAACCCAGTTGTTGCATGACCTCTACAGGAGCTCTATGGCACTCCTGCCTCCACACACAAGAAATAAATACTTTAAAACTTTTTATGTATTCACGTATTTATTTATTTATTTATTTTGTTTTTTCAAGACAGGGTTTCTCTGTGTAGCCCTGGCTGTCCTGGAACTCATTCTGTAGACCAGTCTGGCCTCAGACTCAGAAATCTGCCTGCCTCTGCCCCCCGAGGGCTGGGATTAAAGGCATGTGCCACCACTGCCCGGTCTAAAACTTTTTAAAACTACAATTTTTTTCAATGCACATTAAAAAGTTGGGTGTAGCTGGGCAGTGGTGGTGCACACCTTTAGTCCCAGCACTCAGGAGGCAGAGGCAGCAAAGTCTCTGAGATGGAGGGCAGCCTGGTTTACAGAGAGAGTTCCAGGACAGCCAGGGCTACACAGAGAAACAGTCTTGACAAGCAAAAAACAAAAAGCTGGGTGCTCCAGCTGGGCCTGGTGGCATAAGCTTTTAATTTCAGTACTGCTGAGGCAGAAGCAGATGGATATCTGAGTTCAAGGCTAGCCTGGTCTACAGAGGGAGTAAGAGCCTAGACTACACATACTGGATCCCCAGAAACCTAGCCTATAAATGGGTCTCAATATCCCTAGTACTACACACACACTTTAAAAGAATTATATATATATATATATATATATATATATATATATATATATATATAATGAATGGATGAAATTCTGATGCTAAGGTCCTGTTCCCCAATTGGTTCTTGATTTGTCAGTAAAGAAAACTGGGGGCCGATTGTTGGACAAAAAGTTCAGGTGTAACTTCTGGGTCTCAGGAGGAAAAGGGAGACTTAAGGAAGGAGAAGGGAGTTTCTGCCATGTTTTGGCAGAAGAAGAAGCCAGCAGCCATGTAAGGTTCCAGGAGGAGCTGGGGCCTGTGGCCTCAACTACAGGTAGGTGGTCAAGGATGTTTGGCAGGAGCTAGGTGGGACTAGTCACTGAAGTTTAGGGCAGGTGGGAGGAGCAAAGATAAAAATATTATTAAGGGCACACTTTTCCAGGTGGGAGATAGTAACACCCAACAATTGTGCCAAAAAGGAAGTTGTAAAGGAACAAACTGTGTGTGTGTGTTTTATCCACAGATTCAAGGTAAGTTGGGAGAGGGCTGGTAGCATGGTCACCTCCTGAAGCACCAGTCACCTCCTGGAGCAAAAGGCTGTAGCTAAAAACTATACCCAACAAATATAGTTAAATTACTGTTTCACTATTTAATCAATATAAAAATATCAATGAAACATTTTACTTTTCTCCACAGTGTCTTTGAAAGCTACACTGTATTTTATTCTTACAACATATCTAAATTTAGACCTGCTACATTTCAAGAGTTACCACATGTGGTTTGCGGCTGCTCTATTGGATAGCACTGATCTAGATAGAACATTTATTCATTTACTCATTCAATCAAGCAAGGCCTTGTAGCCCTGGAAATACACAAAATGGAGTAAGGCCAAGCTCTGTTCTCAAACACATTGTCCAGCTGGGAAGCCTGGTATAGTAGCTTATTTTGGAAATGACAAAGTACTTTGAGACAGCTAGGTATGGTGGTGTATATAATCACAGCACTCAGGAGGTTGAGGCAGGATTGCCATGCATCTGAGACCAGTCTGTGCTACACACCAAAACCCTGTCCTTTTTCTCTTCCTCTCTTCTTTCTTTCTTTCTTTCTTTCTTTCTTTCTTTCTTTCTTTCTTTCTTTCTTTCTTTCTTTCTTTCTTTCTTTCTTCCTTCCTTCCTTCCTTCCTTCCTTCCTTCCTTTCTTTCTTTCTTTCTTTCTTTCTTTCTTTCTTTCTTTCTTTCTTTCTTTTTCTTTCTTTCTTTCAGACAGGGTTTCTCTCTGTATCCCTGGCTATCCAGGTATCCACTCTGTAGACCTGGCTGGCCTCAAACTCATAGAGTTGCACCTGCCTCTGCCTGCCAAGTGCTGGGATTAAAGGTATAAACCATCACCACCTGGTGTAAAACCCTGTCTTTAAAAAGTGGGGGGAACTGGGGAAATAGTTTAGTCAATAAAGTTCTTGTTAAACAAGCATGAGAACTCACTTAAATATCCATGGGTCCTATGTACTTTTATTTTTATTTATTTATTTATTTTTGTTTTTTTGAGACAGGGTTTCTCTGTGTATCACTGGCTGTCCTGGAACTCACTCTGTAGACCAGGCTGGCCTCGAACTCAGAAATCCACCTGTCTCTGCCTCCCAAGTGCTGGTATTAAAGGTGTGCACCACCACTGCCCGGCTCCTATGTACTTTTAATCCCAGTTTGGAATGCAGACACAGATCCCTTAGATTTGTGGGCCCCAGCCTCGAATAATCTTGGCTCATGAAAGATCCTGTCTCATAAAACAAGGTGGAAATTTGTGAGGAATGACACTGAATATTGACCTCTGGTCTTCACACATTCACACACATATATGTACATATCCAAACACATAAATACAGATACACTAAAAGGAACAGGGCTAGGAGGATAACTCAGTTGCTAAAGTCTTGCCTTACAAGCATCTGGACTTGTGTGCAGTCACCACAACGCACAGAAGAGGTCTGATGTGGTGACCAATGCTTACAATCCCAGCACTGAGGAGGGGGAGCTTGCTGGCCAACTAGGCGAGCCTGCCTGGCAAGATGCAAGCCAATGAGAGACACTGTCTCAGAAAACAAGATAGATGGCTCCTAACAATATCCAAAGTTGTCCTCTAACCTCCACACCTACACACATTAATATGTACCCACATACACAGGCCCGTGAGCCCACACAAACACTCTACTATCAACTGAAGTAGAAACCTAAGGGTTCTTTAGAAAGTCAGTTAGATGGTGTTTTGTTGGGGCGAACACATGAAGGAATGTTTTCCTAAAACAGACACAGGGGAGAGGATGTTCTGCTAAAGCAAGCACGTGAAAAGACAATAAAAGGTTCTTTACTAATGACACACATATATTGCTCCACCTTACTTTGCATAGTTGAGCTATATTTGTCAAGAAACCATAGAGAGAAACACACCAAAAAACTTCTGGGTGTACTGCAGTTTGTTTCTGCTTCCAAAGCCTTGGGCTGATTGGATGCACATACAGAGTTAAGACCCTTACTGAGGCAAGACACATGGAGGGCACGTGATATTTAGAAGTTATAAATAGGACTCCATGAGTAACAGAGACAGAGCTTGGCTTGCTGGCACAGCTAGCTGTACAATGCATGTGAGTCTCACATCTTTGCTGATCTTTACTTTCCTGAGAGAGGTACAGCTGAGAGCTTTTCCTGATATTCTGTCGGTCCCTCCTGCTGACTCAAGCCCAGGATGAAGTGGGAACTTAAGGGTTCTTTGTAAAGTTGGTTGGATGGTGTTTTGCTGAGGCAAACATGTGAAGGAACATTTAGCTGAAGCAGACACAGGAGAGAAGATGTTCTGCTAAAGCAAACATGTGAAAGGTGTTTGCCAGTGGATCCAGCTGCTGATGCCTGGTTACCTGTGAACGGAACTGCTGATTTCCAGAAAACACAGATGGGAGTTACTCCAAAAAAAAAAAAAAACAAAAAAAAAACCCAAAAACAAACAAACAAACAAAAACAAAAAAACAAAACAAAAAACCAAAAAAAAAAAAACCCTTTCTAAACAGGTCCAATTCCCCCATATCCTTTCTTTTCCACTACCTCTGGTGGGTGGTGGGTTACAAGGAAGGTTAAAGCATTTAAGAACCATCATTAAAATTAAGAAAAAAAAAGTTACAATCAACAAAAGTGCTGTGAGATTTTAGGAGTACCAAGCTAAAGAAGCCTTTAGAAAGGAGGTAGCAATAAGCACTGGATGTCTGGTTTCTTTTGTTGGTTTGTTGTTGTTTGTTTTTGAGACAAGGTCTCTCTATTCAGCTCTGACTGTCCTAGAACTAGCTATGTAGACCAGGTTGGCCTCAAACTCACAGAGCTCTGCCTACCTCTACTCAGATTAAGGCATGGGCCACCACACCCTGAATATGAAATGTGACAAGAAAATCCCTGGGGATGGAAGGACTCAAGAGGGAGAGCAGAGTCATGTTGTGAGGCCTTTGCCTCTGAAGTATAAACAGAAGTAAACTGTCGCTAGGAGTGGAGACTCTCATCAGCCACATTCCAGAAAGACAAACTGGAGCTGCCTGTAAATTCACAGTTTCCTGTTAGTAATCCCTAAAAACAAAAACAAAAACAAAAACTTCACTGGGTCCTGGAGAGAACATTTGTGGTTAAGAGTACTGGCTCCTTGTTGAGGTTTTGTCTATTGTAATGCTAAGGTTGGCCCCCAAAACCTGGAATCTTCATGTAGCCTCTGTGACCCTGCCCTAAGTTATTTCTGATTGGTAAATAAAGATGCCGACAGCCAATGGCTGGGCAGAAGAGACATTAGGTTTCCTGGGCTTGGGGTCAGAGAAGGAGAAACCACCATGGGTTTGCTGAGCCATAAAAACATGGCCCTGGCCAGGCAGTGGTGGCACACACCTTTAATCCCAGCATTTGGGAGGCAGACGCAGGCAGATTTCTGAGTTCAAGGCCAGCCTGGTCTACAGAGTGAGTTCTAGGACAGCCAGGGCTACACAGAGAAACCCTGTCTCGGAAACAGAACAAAACAACAACAACAAAAAACATGGCTCTGAGGGCTGGCCAATTGGAGTTAAGCCCAGATGAAACATGATAAATACTAAGTAGTAATTTGGGCTTATTGATCATAAAGTAGAGTCTAACAACATGGAGGCTAAGTATCTGCCCAGCTCCTGTGCTGATTAAGGCTTATTAAAAACATAAAGGCTGTGGTTTTTTGTTTTTGTTTTTGTTTTTAATCTAAGAACTCAATGACTAAGGCATGGTAGAAGGCAGGGTCAGGATTAAATCATTCCTGTAACTCTTACAGAGGGCCTGGGTTCAGTTCCCAGCACCTAAAAGGAGGCCCAAAACCATATGTTACCCAATTCCAGAGGAACCTACACCTCTTCTGACTTACAGTGAGTATCTATCCATGGTGTTTCATATATCTATATATCTATCTATATCTATGCAGGCAAAACATTTATATGCCTATAAGAAAATGAATAAATCTGAAAAAGAAAACAACAAAAATCACTGACTCAGAAAATTGGACATGGGTGCAGTTGTTACTTTACTCTGTCACGGGCTCCCTTTCACAAAAAGTTTATCATACAACAGAGCCAAAGGGTGTTAAAAGGGTCCCATGCAGTAGAGGCCAAATAAAACAGATTATATACACCTTCTAGAACAGTTGCCTATGAAAGTTTCCTAACTCTCTAGAGTCTGGTGTGGATCAGAGGTTAGAAAGCGGCAGACAGAGCGGCAGCGCTGCAGTAGCATCGTTAGGAGGTGGGAGGAAGAGCTCAAGAGTTGTGTGCTGGGGCTGAGGGATGGCTCAGCAGTTAGGAGCACCGCCTCAGTCTGGAACTCATTCTATAAAGTAGGCTGGCCTCGAACTTGAAGATTCACCTGCCTTTGCCTCCCAAGCACTGGGATGAGAGGTGTGCTCCACCACATTCCAGCTATTCCATCATTCTTATTAACAGCAGGTAGGATGTAAGTCCATTTTGTCACCGAGCAAACTACCCTCATTATCGTGAGTTCAAATCCCAGCAACCACATGGTGGTTCACAACCAACCGTAATGAGATCTGACACCCTCTTCTGGTATGTCTGAAGAGAGCTACAGTGAACTTAGATATAATAATAAATAAATCTTAAAAAAAAAAAAAAGAATTGTACGCTAGCCTGGGTCCAATGTTGTAAGGCAGACTAGGGTTCAAGTCTGTGGTGGTTTGAATATGCTTGGCCCAGGAAATGGCACTATTTGGAGGTCTGGACTTGTGGTAGGTGTGACCTTGTTGGAAGAAGTGTTTCATTGTGGGTGTGGGCTTTGAGAGCTTCCTCCTAGAAGCCTGGAAGCCAGTTTTCTATTGGCCTTTGAGTAAAGATATAGACACTCAGCTCCTCCAGTCCCATTTCTGCCTAGACACTGCTATGCTCCTGCCTTGATGATAATGGATTGAACCTCTGAACTTGTAAGCCAGCCCCAATTAAATGTTGTCCTTATAAGAGCTGCCTTGGTCATGGTGTCTGTTCACAGCAGTCAAACCCTAAGACAAGCTCTTAGGTCCTTAGACCATTGTGTGGCACTGCTCATGTAACACTAGCTTCTTAGGTCTGTTGTAAGCATGGACTGGCTTAATTGGGCTAGTAATTTAGGGTGCACAATAAAGGGTCAACACTTTATACAATATTAGCTGTTACTTGTTACATAATGAGGGTAGTTTGCTCGGTGACAAAATGGACTTACATTCTACCTGCTGTTAATAAGAATGATGGAATAGCTGGAGAACACACCTTTCATCCCAGTACTTGGGAGGCAAAGGCAGGTGTATCTTCAAGTTCGAGGCCAGCCTAGTTTATTGTATGAGTTCCAAGACAGCCAGGGGTTCACAGAGAAACCCTGAACACACACACACACACACACACACACACACACACACACACACACGCAGAACAAATAAGACTTTTGAAGTGCATGTGCAAATGAAAAGGCAAATGTACCTTCAAAGATTACCACAGTGGGCATGTTTTTGAGTCCAACACTCAGTAGGCAGAAGCAGAGAAATCACTGTGAGTTGGTCATATGCATAGCACATTCTAGGCCAGCTATAGTGAGATCATGTCTCAAACAAACAAACAAACAAACAAACAGATTAATCATAAACTCAAGAACTCTGCAGTTCTATTTGTAGGAATATTACACAAAGATCTGAGGAAACAGATCAATAAAAAGCCATGTGCACAAGCATGCACAGAATGCTCACATATAATAGAAAGTCAACCCACAGACTCTGACCGAACCACGGTCAATCTTCTCTGGATCCTTCTCCCAACTCAACCTTGACTTTTGGACATCTGCTGCTCTCTCAAAGCTGTCCTGTTTAAGCAGGAAGCCCTCTTATCAGTTACACCTCCATCCACAGTGTCTGACTTGAACCCTCATCCCTCAAGCTGATCAGATTGCCTGCCTTTAGCAAGAATCTCACTAGGTTTACCCTAGAGTTAACCCTGCCCTCTCTAAAATGTATCAACCAACTGCCACCACCGCTGCCATCACCACCAACAACAACAACAACCCCACCCCACATACAGTGGATATAAATCCCTGCTTTTCCTTCTTGTAATCAGAACCAAACCTATTTCAATGTTAGCCTGTTGCAACATTTCCTGAATAAAGTCTGTTTTACAAACAACTGCTGCTAGCTGTGTTTTCTTTAACACAATGTGAACGATAAATGTATAAACAAAACATTTGCTAGCCACACTATGGAATAATATTCATCCATTAAGAGAAATGTAATCTTGGGCTGGAGAGATGGCTTCGTGGTTAACAGCACCAACTACTCTTCCAGAGGTCCTGAGTTCAATTCCTAGCAACTACATGGTGGTTCACAACCATCTGTAATGGGATCTGATGCCCTCTTCTGGTGTGTCTGAAGACAGCTATGGTGTACTCATATATACATAAAATAAATTAATTAAAAATGAAATCTCAGTTCTGATATAGGCTACAGCATAAATGAAGCTTGAAAGGACTACTCTGAGTGAAAGAAGTCTTTTACATAACATGTCTATGTTATGGCCCAGAGCCCATGTGGTCTGTTTGGTTGGTTGTTTTTAAGATTAATCGTAATAGTTGGACATGGTAGTGCACCCCTTTAATCCCAGCACTCGGGAGGCAGATGCAGGTGGATCTCTGTGAATTTGATGCCAGTCTAGTCTGTGAGTTTCAGAACAGCCAGGGCTACACAGATAGACCCCATCTCAAATAATAAAATAAAACACCAAAAAATGATTTATTTTTATTTGTATGGTGAAGTGGAAACTTCTAGTTTCTTTGGAAAGTTAGTTATGTCAAATATGTTTTTGCTGGGACGTGCAGGTGAAAAAATGTCTTGCTAAAGCAGACATGTGAAAGACTTTTCCTGAAGCAGACATAGATGAAGGATGTTTTGATATAGCAAACAAATGAAAAGACCCATAATGAAGGAGTATAAATATGACCCTACAGACAGTGGAAGACCGCACTGAGCATTGGTAATGGTAACTTGAGGTAACACTGCCATTGAGAGAATCTTGCCTAAGAACTGCTCATGAGGTTCTTGCAGTTTCTTCAGGATTGAACTATAGCCTGGTGTCTGCTTGCTGAAAGGACTGGAGTGTAGCTGCTGGTTAAGTGCTGATATCTGCTTGTCTAGAGGACTGGTCTGCAGCTGCTGAGTCAGATTTGGTGTCTGCTAAGGGACTGAACTGCTGCCAAAGCAGATTGAGCTTTTCCCCAAAGAACTCTTGCTGAACAGGTCCACTTCCCCCACATCCTAATAACTTTTCTCTTCCACTGCCTCTGCTGGGTGGTGGGCTAGAGTTGAGGTTGAGCTCTTATTAAAAGTAGGTTGCAAAAAAATGTATGCTTACAGTATGGTGTTTTGCCTGCATGTACATTTGCACCACATGCATGCATGGGTGGAAGCTAGAAATTGGATCCTCTGGAGCCGGAATATCCAATACATGTTAGCCACCACGTGGGTTATCAGAACCAAACCCATATCCTCTGCAAGAGCAAAATGGGTTCTTGTTGCGACAGACCTGACCATGTTGTTTTGGGGAGGGTTGTGTAAAGATGTTGGAACTTTAAGCTAGAAAGGCCCTGGGTGTTCAAAGCTTGGTGGGTTGTTGTGAGAACTTAAAGGGTGCAGGGCTATACAGATGTGGGACACCTGGCTTGTCAAGTTTCAATGGGAGGCAAAGACTCTACTGAGCCATCTGATATTCTGAATTGAGAGTTTGTGGTTTTAGTTAGCTAAGGCTGAAGAAGAATCAGTTGTAACTAGTAGGAGGCCAGCAAACTGAAGCAAAATCTTTGCTTTCCTGGGGCAATTGACTCTGGTCAGCTGAAACGGAGTGATCAGCAGTGGCTAGGAAAAGACCATTTCATCACTGAGATGAAATCTGGGGATGTTTTTCCAGGGCCAGTACACAGAAGCTGTGTGGCCGAGGTTATACTCCTCCTGGCAGCCAAAGCTGCTAAGCGTCTCCCAGGTAATTAGTACTTGGATTTAAGGGCATAAAGTGGTCCTAAAGAACAGCTGAGGTTTGGTGCTATGAGAGGCCCAAAGAGACCATTGGTGAAGGTGCAGCCTCAGTAGCAGCTGAAGCCCCAGAATTGAAGGGGTCACTGAGAGAAGTTGAGGCTGCCATTGTAAGAGAACCCAGCTAAGGCTGTTGGTGAAAGTGCAGCCCAATTGCAGCAGGAGGCCCCAGCATTTTGGAGATGTCAGTACCATGGGATGACTGCCAAGAACAGCAGTGGCCTGGAGTGGAGCCAGCCTAAGACCAGGAGACAAGCTGTGTGCTGCAGGGGCAGAACCAGAGAAGTAACTCAAGTGCTTGGGAGGATATAGTCTCCCCTCCCCCAGCCTGGAACCTGCTTGCTCAGGGGTGGAGTTTCCTGCTCATTCGTTCTGCCACACCCACTGCTGGACCGTGCTGCTTTGCTGTTTGGAGCCACACATGTGCTCATCCTGCTACTGGACCCCGAGTTATTTGGTGGGAATCGGGTCCCCTCCCCCCTTCCTTTATAACTGAGTGTCTGAACAAGTAAAATAGAGCTTTGATCAGAATGAGACTGTCTTGGCTCCGTTTCTTCTTTCGCCCAGTCTAGTTCCTCTCTTTTTAGCCCGAGTTGCCATCTCAGTTAAACCGTTCGTTCGTTGTGAGCTGCTGGCCGGCCGCAACAGTTTGGCGCCCGAACAGGGACCTGAAGAATGGCAGAGGGATGCTAAGAGAAATGCTATTGGTGTGGAGCTCCACAGGAAAGGCAAAGGATCTTTGTATCGGGCATTGGAGCAACGAACAGGTACACATGCTAGCACTAGCTTAAAATTTCATTTTTGTAAGGTGTTGCTGAGGGTGCGGTAGGATACGAACTAAGCTATCACTTTCTGCTAGCTCATCTCATGCAGACCAAAAGCCCAGTTTTTTATTTACATATCAATTCAGTTATTTATTCCAGGTTACTTCTTGACCATCTCACAAATCCAAAGTCTGAGACCTTAGCCCCTTGACTCTTAGGAAGAGACAGCAAGCAAAGCATCTGTCATAAGCAAGAGACAGTAAGATAGCTCGGTGGGACCCTGCCCTGAAGTTACCATGCTGACCATGCCTGGACCTAAATTTTCACTGTCCCAGGATGACCTTTAACTTAGGAACCTGCCAGACTTTTTATCTTTCTAAAAGGCTGACTCATAGTGCAGCTGCTCCTGTTCCTTTAGACCTGCTTATCCCTTGAGTCGTACTTATACTCTCTCCAAACATCACATGTCCTCTCACGGGTCCTGCCTCAGCAAAACATCATGTGACTCTGCACCACATGACACAACCAGAAATTTCTACTTCGTACCCCCTTTCTGCTTAAAAATTGTCTTTTCCCCTACATTAACAATCTACATAACAGTAAAAATAATTATAAGAACCACAAAACTAAGCCGGGCAGTGGTGGTGCACGCCTTTAGTCCCAGCACTTGGGAGGCAGAGGCAGGCAGATTTCTGAGTTTGAGGCCAGCCTGGTCTACTGAGTGAGTTCCAGGACAGCCAGGGCTACACAGAGAAACCCTGTCTCGAAAAACCAACCAACCAAACAACAACAAAAGATACAATTGGCTTGGCTCTTTCTGTAACTGCTTGTGAAAGAAAGAAAACTAAATTCAAGGCCTGAGTCAGAGGGTTTATTCAAGGCCTAGTCAGAAGGTTTACAGACTTAAAGCCATAAAGATAAGAGAGTCGGGTCAACACAAAGGCTGTAAAGTCATCCCAGGAACCAACTAGCCATTAAGATAAGAAAGGCATGCAAGGACAATCTCTGGACAAGCTCAGATGAGTAATGGACCACCTGGCCTGGTCTCCTTCTGATAAAGTTTGAGTTTAACCAGATGCTCTGCCAACAAAGATAAACACCTCCCTTTAGAGTCACTGTCACATACTGCTTGCTGATGTTTAAACTGCCCAATTGTGTGTAACTGCGCCAATTTCTCCTACCACCCCCCCTTTCCAATATAAACCCCTAACTTTTGAGCCTTAAGGTCGGCTCCTCTGTCTCCTGCGTGAGATACATGTCAGCCCAGAGCTCCGTCATTAAACTGCCTCATATGGTTCCATCAAGATGGTCTCTCGTGATTCTTTGGGTGTGTGCCGTCTCAGGACATGAGTGGGGGTCTCCCCACTAGGGTCTTTCACTTGTTCTGTGGGATTATGTGGTATACCAGTAATGTACTTTATATTATAATATGCAAAGAATTGGTTAATCTTTTTTTTAAAGATTTATTTATTTATTTATTTATTTATTATATGTAAGTACACTGTAGCTATCTTCAGACACTCCAGAAGAGGGAGTCAGATCTCAAGTTATGGATGGTTGTGAGCCACCATGTGGTTGCTGGGATTTGAACTCCAGACCTTCGGAAGAGCAGTCGGGTGCTCTTACCCACTGAGCCATCTCACCAGCCCGAATTGGTTAATCTTATTGGATACATATGTGGGAGCATGTGGCCTCCCTTCCCCCAGCCTGGAACCTGGTTGCTCAAGGGTGGAGCTACCTGCTCATTCGTTCTGCCACGCCTACTGCTGGACCCTGCCTTTGCTGCCTGGAGGCACACACGTGTTCGTCCTGCTACTGGACCCTGAGTTACTTGGCGGGATATTGGGTTCCCTCCCCCTTCCTTTATAACTGAGTGTCTGAAAATAGTAAAATTGAGCTTTGATCAGGATGTTGTCTTAGCTCCATTCATTCTTCCGCCCCGTCTAGATTCCTCTCTTTTCAGCTTGAACTGCCATTCTCAGTTGAACCGTTCGTGTTGTGGACTGCGGGCAGGCCGCAACAGTTGGCGCCCGAACAGGGACCTGAAGAATGGCAGAGGGATGCTAAGAGAAATGACTGCTGTGTGGAGCTCCACAAGAAAGGAAAAGATCTTCGTATTGGAGCATCGGAGCAACGGACAGGTACACATGCTAGCGCTAGCCTAAAATTTCAGTTTTGTAAAGTGTTGCTGAGGATGCGGTAGGATACGAATCAAGTTTGAATCAGTGCTAACCCAACACTGTTTCTGCTTGGGGTCAGCAGCTCGTTAATCGGAACTAGATACGGAGACAGGCGGTGTGCTGCAGCTTTTTAGAAAGCTGCTTAGGTGGAAGAAGGAAGGGTTTAAAGTCATGGATCAGGCGGTTGTTTTTAGTTTTCAGGAGTTGTTTCAGGCCAGAGGAGTAAGGCTTGAAGTACAATTAGTAAGAAATTTTTTAGATAAGATAGCTGTTGTCCATGGTTCAAGGAAGAAGAAACGATAGATTGTGGAACCTGGGAGAAAGTTGGTGAGGCCTTGAATATCGCTAAGACAGATAATTTTACCCTAGGTCTCTGGGCGCTTGTAAATGATGCTATAAAAGATGCAATTTTTCCAGGGCTAAATTGCCCTCAGGCGGAGCTTGCACTCTCAGGAGGAGTGCCTATCAGAGAAGGCCTCCTCAGAAAAAGATCTTCTTAACTCAAAAATTGATAAATGTGGAAACTCTGATAATGGACTGAATTTTAACAAAAATCACTCAGATAGAGGAATTGCCCATTACCTTAATGAGAATTGGTCCTCTTGCGAATCTCCCGCTTCACCTATAGTCACCACTTCGGGAGGTGCTACTCATAGGGACACACGGCTAAGCGAGTTAGAGTTTGAGATTAAGCTTCAGAGGCTGAGTCTCAAGATATTTCTAGTTTAGATAATGATTAATGTGGTTCCTATCCTAAATAGTAAAATTTAAGATAAGATATAAAGCAATGCCTCTTTATTAAAGCATTAAAGCTTGCTTTAATAGGTATTCATACGTATTAATTGATATCCAAACTTCGTAATATGATAGTAATGCTTCTAATATTGATTTTAACAGTGATAAATTGTTTTAAACATAGGTTTTGCTTTCCCAAAGTTGTAGATATTATCCTAACCTTGCACAAAAACTTAAAAATTATGGTTAAAACTGCCATTGTTCCATTGACTGCAGCTTGCAGTTTGATTGCAAATTTAAGATTAATGCTCAGATTAAAAAGTATTTTATCTTTGAGTCAATACAGGGCTCTGGGCAGCCCCAGAGCGGCTTGTGGCCTTTTCTTTTGTTTTGCAAACAATGCCTAAAAAAGTTTTTCCCTGTGTTCAAGAAAATTTCTTTTTAACAGTGTTACAGATCTATTCAGATGTTTAAAATAATGCTTAAATTCAAAGATTTTTGCTTCTAGTAAACTGGTAATCACTAGAAATTTTTGCCTCTACGTATGGCTAATATAGCTTTACATTATGTAAGAAAAATGTTTATTGTTTCTGCTTCTTTACAAGAAGCCAAAAGTTTTAATCTTTCAGTATATATTGTTTCCTAAGTGGAAAGTATTTTATTAACTAATGCTTCTCAAGGGAAGTTTACCTTAAATCCTTGCTCTCACCCAAAAGATTCAGAGACAGTATCCTTTTATTATTTAGTGTTTTAGTTTACTACAAAAGGTTTTACAAAAAATAAAGAAAGCTTTTATAATTGTTGTTAATTGGTAATTAAAAATTAGTTGTGCCCAAGACAATTCTTCGGCCAGAAAAAACATTATTGTAAAGTCATTTTTCTCATCCTCCCAGCCAATCGTTGGCCCACGTGGGCCCAACTAGCTGCTGTGGGGCAAAGTCTTAAGACACACAGTTGCCCCTGTTCCCAACACAAATAATCTGGTTGTGTGCTGTAGATGGTGTTTTAAAATGCTGAACAATCAAACCTTAATTTATATATTAATAGTCAATGCTATATCTCTGAGCTCATAATTACTTAAAATTGTTCGTCCCTCAGATACTATTTATTCTCAAATTTACAATTGCTTATACATATTTCTAGTTAATAAATAAATAAATTATGCACGTGTGACTCTTTTTTTTTTTTTTAAGAATTAAGGGAGAGCCTTTTTTTTTTTAAGATTTTATTTATTTATTATTTGTAAGTACACTGTAGCTGTCTTCAGACACTCCAGAAGAGGGCGCCAGATCTTGTTACGGATGGTTGTGAGCCACCATGTGGTTGCTGGGATTTGAACTCTGGACCTTCGGAAGAGCAGTCGGGTGCTCTTACCCACTGAGCCACCTCACCAGCCCGCACGTGTGACTCTTAATAACTTTTCAAGCTTTCTAGTTACAACCGTTCCTTAAAAAAAAAAAAAAAAGATTGAAAGTGCAATTAGTCACTGCCCCTTTACAGCCAAATATTTAAATGTTTTGTCCAACAAGTTATTAATTCAAAAGGTTAGATATTGTAAAATTTTAAACTTTAACCTCTTAAAAGACAAAAGAGAAAAATTGTATCCCCATATATACTATTTAGTGCATTTACATGCACACTATTTAAAACATACCTTTATTTTCAAAATTTGAGATTAAAATGTCAAATTTAATAAATGCTTTTTAGTATTTTAAAAGGGTCTACTTATTGGCTTATAGATTGATCCTAAAACAGCTACCTTATTAGGAAAGGGGAAAACAGGTTCTCTCCACAGAACTCTACAGAAGCATATTGGTAATTCGTGTGCTGAGCTGACAGGTAAGTTAACTCAGTGTCCTGATTAAAAGGACTAAAAGATTAAATTCATGTTTTAGATCCATCCTTGCTTGTCATTTTTCCAGTTTAGACTAGCTTCTAGCCTTTTAACTTTATGGCAATAGTACATCAGAGACTGTATATTCAGACTTAGTAAAATTAGTCATTTAATAGAGTCATAATGATTTTTCACTCTTCTTCAGTGTGACCAGCCATTCTAACTCAATCTTAGACTGGTCTAATATTCAGTTCAATTATTAGAGATTCCTATATTCTAAATTACCTAGCAAAGTTAATTCAGAGCATTTCCCCCAAGGTCACCAAAGGCTCATCTTGCCTTCACCTTATTTGTCCTAAACTTTTTGCAAACTGACATTAAAGGTCAGTCTGCAGCGGAACGCCACTGGCACCCAGTTACTTCTAATTCTTATGCATTGGTAAAATGGAAGGACGCCCTGACTAATAAATGGAAGGGTCCGGATCCAGTTCTAATCTGGGGAAGAGGCTCGGTTTGTGTTTTTTCACGAGATGAAGATGGAGCACGGTGGCTACCAGAGAGATTAATTCGTCAGGTAAACACAGATTCTGTCTCTTCTCGTAAGTATCATTCTAAAGACTAAAATTCCTCTTGTGCTTAGAATTCAGCTGGGAGTGGAAGCTCCCAGAAACTGTTTTCCTCTGAGCCAATTCCCCTACAGGAGGCCGGAGATTAGCTTTAGTTTTACAATTTGCATCTAAATAAAGTACCTTGACTTCTCCAAACAGAAAATTTACATTGCTACCCTCTCATTGTTTAGATTTCTTTTCTCAAGCAGGTCAATCCACATTCTCCGGTTCTCCGCCCCTAAGAGCAAACAGGTGGTACTGCTAATCTCCCTTCCAAAGACATCCCAGCATGTGGCTTTCACTCTAAGATAAGATTTAGATTTACCAGGAGAGCTAGGGAAGTAGAAGTTTCATATATTTACAGAGATTAGTTCTTATTTTGATAGAGATGGGCATAGTCCCTTAGCTGGCCTCTGGCTTTTCACCCTTGCTGTTACTGCAAGGTGTCCTTAGTTCCTCAGGCTATTGGGAATAACAGAGATGAAGAGGAAAGACTTTCAGCTGCTATTTTAACCAAAATTAGTGGTGTTAATACTGACATAATTCTTGTCTAGGCTTTGCTAAATCTGAGGTTGACAAGTCTCATATAGAGACCGCGCATAGCTCAGAATTGTGCTACTGATTCATAATCATATGAAAACAGTATGGGTACCGCTTGGCGCAGGAGATTACTGCGGAGGGAAGGTCCAGCTTGACCGTTTCTGAGTTCCCTGTGCGACACACCTGATTTGAAAGAGGTTGGTATCTGACTCCAGCTAAAAACCAAAAATACCTAAGGCTCTGCCTCCCCTCCCCAAAAGATACCAAGAGCCACAGATGTGAGTTGTTATAACACTCACGGGAAGAATCAGGTCAATGTCCACCCAAGTCAAGGTTAAAGGCCCACTCATCTGTGGATGAAAAAAAAATCATTTAATCACCTCTGTTAAGCATTGCCTATTTAAACTTAATTAATAGGGGGGAGAGAGGTTGGAGACCTTACTGTCGTAAGGGCAAGCCCTTCAATGCCTCCCACCCAAATAAAAAAGCCAACTGGCCTTGTACTAAAGAGCTGGTCTTACCCCTTCTCCCTGTTTCCCTGGCTGCCATCCAAAATTGCGGAGGATTATTAGCTCAGTGTTATTCTAAATTTGTTTAGTTAAACTCAGCCAGGGTTCCAATGCCCTACTTAAAATGCAAACAGGTAGTTACCTATTCAGCACTAATTAGCATTATAAAGTCAGAGCCTATTCTGTTAGTGGTTTACTAGGATAATAAAGACAGTCTTAGCCAAATACAGTTTACCATTAGAAAAGTTAGGGAATCCCACGGAAACAGGTTTTTTCTTTAGCCCTAAGAACTCAGGCAGAACTATTGAACATAAATAATTTTTCTGCCTCCGTCCAGCCTCTTTTTTTGTTTGTTTGTTTGTTTTGTTAACTAATGGGAGGAGATGTGGCCTCCCTTCCCCCAGCCTGGAACCTGCTTGCTCAAGGGTGGAGCTACCTGCTCATTCGTTCTGCCACGCCTACTGCTGGACCCTGCCTTTGCTGCCTGGAGGCACACACGTGTTCGTCCTGCTACTGGACCCTGAGTTACTTGGCAGGATATTGGGTTCCCTCCCCCTTCCTTTATAACTGAGTGTCTGAAAATAGTAAAATTGAGCTTTGATCAGGATGTTGTCTTAGCTCCATTCATTCTTCCGCCCCGTCTAGATTCCTCTCTTTTCAGATTGAACTGCCATTCTCAGTTGAATCGTTCGTGTTGTGGACTGCGGGCAGGCCGCAACAGGAGCATTGTCAGGTTTTTTTTTGTTTTGTTTTGTTTTGTTTGTTTGTTTGTTTTTCGAGACAGGGTTTCTCTGTGTAGCCCTGGCTGTCCTGGAACTCACTCTGTAGACCAGGTTGGCCTCGAACTCAGAAATCTGCCTGCCTCTGCCTCCCGAGTGCTGGGATTAAAGGTGTGTGCCACCACGACAGGCTGCATTGTCAGTTTTGATTTGTGCTGGTATCAGCACAATTGCCATTATTTCCAATAATTGTGTAATTACACAACCAGTCTTCTCAGAACTTAAAGCGGCTGCACACTGAAACCCTAAGTATGTGTCAGTGGTATGGTCTATATACCTTTGTTTTCCAATTTCTGCAAAATGGAAAACATACATCTGCCAGATGTCATTTCTTTTGGTAAACCTGGGGTTACTACCAGCAGGTAATAGAGTTTGGTTGATAGAAAACACGGAGGACATCTAAAAATAATTATTTCTTTGGCTTGTCACCAAGTGATGGAATTTTTTCTTTAAACTTTTCCCATTAATATGATGTTTTTCATGAAATTATGAGGCTTCTAAGACATTTCCTATTAGTAATTGGTCAATTTCATCATTTCCTTGAGCTAATGGACCAGACAAAGCTGTATGAGACTGAATATGAGTGATATGTAATGGATGGTGTCTACTGATGGTGGCCTGTTGTAATTGTATAAATAGCAAAGTTAATTCCAAGTATCAGGTACAAATTCAGCAGTTTCTATATGCAAAACAACTCTTTCTGCATATAAAAAATAAGTAATTATGTTAAAAGGTTCAGGATACTCTAATAATCTCATAATGATTGCATGCAATTCTGATTTTTGAACTAAGGTATATGGACTTTTGAGCTCCTTGCTTATTTTATCTGATTTATAACCTGCCATCCCCATCTTGTTAGCATCAGCATAAAATGTTGATGCCTATGGAATTTATATTCTCTTTACTATACATGGAATAATCCAATGAGTTCTTTTTATGAACTGTATACATTTGCTTTTCATATATCTCTTATTAATTTTACCCAAGTAATTATTACAAGCTCTTTGCCAATCTGCATTGATCACCCATAATGACATAATCTCAGCCTTTGTGAAAGGTACCACGATTTCAGCCAGATCTGTTCCTGACAATTGAAATAATATTATTCTGCTTGTATAAGTCTCAGAAATCTTTTCTATATGTCTTCATTTTTTTTTACTTTGTTTATGAGCTAAGAAAGTCCATTCCATAATGCTATCTTCCCTTTGCATAATGAGCCCAGTAGAAGAATGAGTTGAAAGCAAAATGACCAAAATACAAGCAAGTTTAGGGTCAACTTGATCCACATATGCTTCTTGCAGTCTTTGTTCTACAAGGGTTAACACTTTTTCTACTTCAGGTGTTACACATCTTGGACTGTTTAAATCTGAATCTCCTTGTAATGCTTGAATCAAATGATGTACTCATATGTACTTATTCCAATTGTAGGCCTCAGCCAGTTAATATTTCCCATTAATTTTTAAAAAATTGTTGTCTTTTCAATTGGTCCCTGTAGATCTCTATCTTTTGTGGTTATTTTTGTTTGTTTGTTTGTTTGTTTGTTTATTGATCTTATAAACCAAATAACCAAGTGAATCTCCTATTTGTATTTTTTCTGGAGAAATCTGTATTCCCCAGCATGGCAGAATTCTTTGAGTTACCTAAAATGTAATTCTCTAAAATGTCATCTGTATAATGATAAATGAGATGTATAATGATAAATGATAAATGAGAGATAAATTAAGGGAATTGCTTATGAGTTATTTCTAACGGTTGTTGCACAAGGCACTGACATAAAGTTGGACTATTTTAACATTCTCTGTGGAAGAACCTTTCAGTGGAATCTCTTAAGCGGATGACTATTATCGAGAAATCAATCTTTCCCCATCCTGCTAAAGCAAAAGTATTGTTGTGGGGAGCGGGTGTGGCAGCAGTCCCAAGATGGCACCCGGGACTGCAGCCAAGTCTTATAAATTGCACCTGACTTCTTCATACACCTGAAAATAGGCCGCATCCATCGTGAGAACTGTGCAGGTGCACCATGATGCAACATCGGACCATATGACGAGTGATGATTCTGGCCAATGGACTGCTGTTACGTGGACTGGGCTGATGGGGCATGGTTGAGAGGTTATATAAGGGATTGCGATTGGGGGCAGAGATGGATACACACAAGGGATACACAAGAGACTATTCCTAGAGAGAGATTCATGCATGCATGTTGAAAGGTTCCTCAATAAACTGCTTTGAGAAGAACGTAGTGTCATCATTCCTTTCTGCTGGTCAGAATCAGGAGCGACATATTGTGAAAAAGCAATCTTTCAAGTCAATTACTATGATTTCAGTAACAAAGATGGTAAGTGAAGTCAAAGCTGTAAACAACACATTGGTTAAATCTCTTATCATCCTCCATTTTCCTGATTTCTTTTTTACAACACACACAGGGGAACTCCATGGGTTGGTAGACTCTTTTATCTGATGAGCCTCCAACTGTTCTTGTACCAGTTGTCCAAGTGCCTACATTTCTTCTTTTGTTATGGGCCACTGCTCTTGCCACACAGGTTGGTTTGTTGACCATTTTAGGAGCAAGGCTGTTGCTATGTGAGCAGTAGCCCCTTTTATAAATTTGGGAATTTGATTCCTGTGATCTCCTGATTTGGGACCATGAGAACAGCTTGTGATAGTTTTCAATCATCAGTATTAATACCTTCCTCAGGGGCATCTTCCATATCACCTCCAATTGCCTCAGTTGCAGTCCCTGCAATTGCCAGAATATTAATTGGCTTACCCCACTATTGTAAATGATCCCTTCTCCATAGGTTTATGGATATATCAGCCACATAAGGTTTCAACTTCCCTGTTTTCTCTTCTGGTCCCACACA
Source organism: Mus caroli (assembly GCF_978045245.1). NCBI lineage: Eukaryota > Metazoa > Chordata > Mammalia > Rodentia > Muridae > Mus > Mus caroli. The sequence goes on from NW_028227272.1 coordinate 1,349,992, forward strand.
GTGAATCCATTGGACACTTTGTCTTAATTCCTATAAACTGTGTGTAAACCTTCTGAAGTGGCCAATTTGGATTCCAAGACACAGGGGAAAGTATACTAGCCTCAGCTCGTGTATCTATCAAACCTTTTATGTCAACATTATTCATTTGCACCATTAATTTGGGCCTCTGATCATTGACCATTGTTTGCCAGGAGATGTTTTCCAGTATTCCCCAAAGCTCCTGTCCTTCCTTCTGGAGTGACCTTACCCTTAATGCAAGGAAACAACAACAGTTGAGCAATTCTATGCCATGCATCAATTTGTATCTCCTCACATAATCCATGAATCCAATTTCTTCCTTGCTATCACCATCTACTATACTGGGATGCACAATAAATCCTTGAGAAGTTACCCACTTTTCCCCAAGAATATTCCCACTGTTCCTGAGGGTAAGGACCATACACACCAGTGTTAACTTGTAACATTCAACTTTTGGGGATAGGGGAAGTCTGTGACCAGAATCAAAACTGCACTTCTTTCTGTAGCATGTATAAGTTCAGAAATACTTAATTTTGATTTTCTTTCCTGCTTGGTATCTTCTGGTTGACCAAAGGAAGATGGCTTGTATTGTTTATGGTGGGGTCTAGAGCTGACAAGGCCCTCTGTTTATTTCCTGATGGCAAGAGGTTACCTCATATGCCCCTCTTGAATTACCAATTCTTTGACCAATGTTTGCCCTTTTTGCAGTGGCTATAATACCCTAGAAACCTTTGTGATTCCTAACAGCCAGAACTGCTTGTTCTCTTCTAGGGTCACCATATTCTCTAGAATCAATGTAGCTGCTATTTTGCTATTCTGAAACTTCTAACCTTACCATTTCTTTGCAGTTGACCAAATTTACCACAATAAAAGCATTGGGCTATGACTTGCCCTATTGTAGCTACTTGTATTAAATATGCTAATTATATCCCCCCCCCCAAATAACCTCTAAGGGAGTGTCTGCACATACCCTTGTTGGTTCTCATTGGTAAATAAAGATGCCAACAGTCAATAGTTGGGCAAGGCAGAGAGAGGCTGGGATTTTATGGTTCCTGGGCTTGGGACAGGGAGGGAGGGAAGAAAGAAGGAAGGGGTCTGCTATGCAGGGAGAGTGTGGAAGAGAAGAGAGATGCCATGTCTGAGAAGAGTGGAGGACAGAGAGGCATAACCACCATGTGAAGGAGCTGGGAGAGCATGGCCTAGAGAGCAGCCAATTCTTAACATAGAATTAGTAAGCAATAACTTGGGATTAACTGCATGGAGGTTAGGAAGCTGCCCAGCTATTGTACTGATTAAGGCATATTAAAATATAAAGGCTCTGTGTGTGTGTGTGTGTGTGTGTTTCATCTGGGAACAAAAGCCATTGAGGAAACCTGCTGCCAAGATTTATTTATTAATTATTTCAACACCCGATGATATTAGCATGATATTAGTATGATGCTCCTGAGAACCAGTGCCAGTTAGCTCTCTTATCCATTCATCTACTGGGGTTCCTCCTGCTTTCAATGATCTGATTTCTCTCTCTTCTCTCTCTCTCTCTCTCTCTCACACACACACTCTCTTTTGATTTTTCAAAACAGGGTTTCTCTGTGTAGCCCTGGCTGTCCTGGAACTCACTCTGTAGACCAGGCTGGCCTAGAACTCAGAAATCCGCCAGCCTCTGCCTCTCAAGTGCTGGGATTAAAAGTATGCGCCACCACTGCCTGGCCTGATTGCTCTCTTAAATTCAGTATTCGTGTTTACAAAGGCCACTATTTCTATCAATGACTGTCTGGTTTCAGGGTCTAAGATAGCTGTATTTACAGCTGAGTCCAATCTCTATGAAAAATCTGTGAATGTGTCTACAGTTCCTGAAAGACCTACAACGTGAGGACTCCCCCATGTTCTGACTCAGGAGAGGCGACACCCCAAAATCACCCACAAGAAACGGTCTTGCTGCAAACTGCAAGAGGATTTTTATTCAAGAGCGCTCTCGGGCCCACGGTCATACACCACGCAGGGGTAGAGGACCATGGTGCCCCGAGTAGCTGGATAAGGGTGTATTTAAAGGAAGAAACCACAACTCAAGAAGGTGGGGAGGGCGTTGTTGGAAAATACCAAAAATACCAGTTAAGAGTCACAAGGAAGTGCAAAGTCACAAGTGTCAGGTTATCTCTCAAGACAGTTTCTAAGAGCCCCTAACAATAGCACATTTGCATTGCAGGTTCCAGTAATGGTCAGGGTGACTTTCTTTGAATGAACACTCTTTGAACCCAGGAAACAGATGGGTGGAGGAATGTCACTATCTGTTTTATGATTAGCATACCTTGGAGCATTGAGTCACAGAGGTCACATTTACAAGCCTGGGCCTAAAGGCCTAGCATTTTGTTTTTACGTTATCCTTTTTCATGTCCACTTCAGTGATTGATGTGGGAGGACCCAGCTCACTTTAGGTGGTAGCACTCTGGACTGGGAGTCTTGCAGGTTGATCTTTAGAGCAAGCCAGTAAACAGCACTCCTCCATGGCCTTTGCATCGGTTGCTGCCTCCAGGCTCCTCCTCTGTTTGAGTTCCTGCCCTGATGAACACACAGTGTTTCATCACAGCAATAGCGACCCTAAAATAAGCCAGAGCTGCTCTTCCATGCTGAGCCGTAGCTCCAGCCCCAAGAGGCCGTATGCTACGGGTTAGTTATCAGCTGAGGGCACTGTTAGGAGGCGATAGAAACTCTAGTAGGCAAGGCCTAGTGAGCAGTTAGGTCGTTTGAGGGTGTCTAGTATGTAAGGCCTCCTGAGGAATTAGGTCACTTGAGGGGGTCCTGGAAGATGTGTCTTGTTCCTGCTTCCTTATTGGTCTCTGTTCCTGAATACCATGAGGTAAGCAGCTTCTGCTACTCCCTCCACACTATGATGTTCTGCCCTGCCTCTAAGCCCACAGTAAGGAGGCTGTGACCATGGACTGACACGCCTGAAGTTGAGCCAAGAATATCTCCTAGCTCACCAACTTAAGTAGATCAGCTAACCACAGTAACTATGTGTGTGATAACTATGGTTATCATAATATATTGTTATATATTATGTATATATACTATATTTCCATATGATGATATTATTATATACTATATAATTTTTGTTAAGGATTTCTTATTTTTATGAGTACATTGTAGCTATCTTCAGACACACCAGAAGAGGGCATCAGATCCCATTATAAATGGTTGTGAGACACTATGTGATTGCTGAGAATTGAACTAGTGCCGCAGTCTCCGACCCGCAGAGACAAGAACAACACGGACACCAAGTTGGGTTCACCAGCAGCTTCTTCTTTTACTTGCAGCCTTTTCACTTACAGCTCTCTCCACTTAGGGCAAGGGCAATTCTCCTATACTCGCGCGGTGGCGACTGACCTCATCTCGCTCCACACCACCTCATCCAATCAGAATCACACACGCTCCAGGCACAGGCTGGATTGGTCACAGATAGGCTGACAGATCTGGATCACGAGAAATAGTCTAACTTGGCAGGCAGCTTACACATGCAATTTCACTGCGCATGTTTGGGCAAGGCAGTAAACATGGGGGGTTCATGGGGCCTGGCAATGGACCAGGGCGCCATCTTGGCCCATGTAGCCACATCTGCTTCCTGCAAACTAGGACCTCTGGAAGAGCAGTCAGTGCTCTTAACTGCTGACTCATCTCTCTAGCCCCTATAGTTTATTCTTTTGAGTCAGTGTTTCACTGTGTAGCCCTGACTGTCCTGGAGCTTGCTTTGTAGACCAGGCTAGCATCAAACTCAGAGATCCACCTGTCTGTGCCTTCACGCAGGACTCTATTCCTATCTTTTCGACGGTGCTATGATTTCAGGCTTGTGCTACCACACCCAGCTACTAAATTGATTTCCCTCAGTTTTGTCACAGCAACAGAAATGTGAATAACATAATTCAGAAAAGGCAAAGTTACAGACTGAATGATTCGTGGCTTCCTCGGGTTAGACAACTTCACTGCTAACAGATGTAAGTTTTCCATGTAACTCAGGCTGACTTGGAACACCTTATGTTGCCCTGGGTTGTCTCAAATGTGCCATCCTCCTACATCAGTTTGCCAAATGATGGGATTACAGGAATGTACCAGGCCTGCCTGTAATGATTTTTTTTTTCAGTGCCCAAGACTATACCCAGGGCCTTAACACATGCTAAGCAACAAGCAAACGTTGCACTACTGAGCTAAAGCTTTAACTCTGAGTTTTCTTTCTTTTTTTTTTTTTTTTTTTTTGTTTGTTTGTTTGTTTGTTTTTCGAGACAGGGTTTCTCTGTATAGCCCTGGCTGTCCTGGAACTCACTTTGTAGACCAGGCTGGCCTCGAACTCAGAAATCCACCTGCCTCTGCCTCCCGAGTGCTGGGATTAAAAGTGTGCGCCACCATGCCCGGCTCTGAGTTTTCTTTTTATGTTGATAAAAATAATGTTATGAAATTGTGAAGATGGTTACACATACTTGCAAATACACTAAAAGCTATTGAATTGTACAATTTAAATGGGTGGATTGTGTGGTTTGTAAATTACATCATAACACATTTGTTACTCCAAGGAATTCACAAAAAATTTAGATCTGTAACAAAATAACAGAATGCTACTCCCCCAACCCCCATCAAAGGTGTTGCATTTGCACTGCCTGCTCTGGACTCTTCATTATCTGTGTCTGAGATCAGGAGCCCACAACTGTGCCAGGAATCATGTTCAGCCTGACAGTGGCACTATTTCCTGGGGAACATCAGAACGCAGTTTCTTTATCAGAATATAGTTCTGTTACATCATTGGCTACTCCTAGCCTCGTGTGCACATGGCAGAGCTAGCCACCTTTTATTTTGTAGTGCAGATTTTAGCATAATTGAGACAGGAGAAATGTCAGAAGCTCAGCACACCTTCAGGACAGGTGCTTGTACACTTAATGGCCCTGCCACCACAAGAGAACTCTTCTGCTCTTGGGTAAAACTTAATCTCCACAGATTGGCCCCCAAGTTCCCAAGCACTTTAAAAAAGTCATTCATGTGCCGGGCAGTGGTGGCACATGACTTTAATCCCAGCACTTGGGAGGAAGAGGCAGGTGGATTTTTTAGTTCAAGGCCAGCCTGGTCTACAGAGTGAGTTCCAGGAGAGCCAGGACTACACAGAGAAACCCTGTCTCCAAACCGAAAAAAAAAAAAAAAAGTCATTCATGTACTGTGTGTATGTATGCAGATGCACGCATGCCAGAGTATTTGTACGAGTTCCATTCTCTCCTTACACTGTGTGGCTTCTCAGGATCAAACCCAGGTTGTCAGGCTCAACAGCAAGTGCCTTTACCCACTGAGCCCTCTTACTGTCGTCTTACTGGCTCTTCCCAAATATCTGTGATCACCTGCTCGCCCCCAGTTACAGAAACAGCCCAAAGGTAGGAAAATCAGGGTTTAGAAGTTCCAGAGCCAGTTCTCAATACAGTGACCCAAAGGACAAATCCCGTGTTGCTTATCTTTGTATGTTAGATCTTTCTAGGCTAGAATTAAAGTTAGACCTGATGAGCCACGTGCAGCTCCAAAGACTCAGGCACCTGACTGTGGCAGGAAGATTGGGAGTTCAAAGAAACCAGCCTGTGTTACATAATGAGGCCCTGTCACAGTCAGTCAGTCAATCACCTTGAGTTTTACACTGAGACTCCATTAAGCAGAGTACACTTTGGGCCTGCAGCTGTAGCTCAATGGTAGAGTCCTCATCTAGCAGGTACAAGCACATAGGCTCCATCTCTGGCACTACACGGTACAGGAAAAGGAAGTCTTGCCAGCCTTGGTCATTTTCATAAGCCTCAATTACTAGTGAAGTCAGAACCAAGTGGCTGCCCAGACCACGCCCATGACTGCAGCCTGGGGCCTTTCCCGCTCATTGGCCCCAACAGAAGTTCCAGGTTCATCTCACTTGGTGTTTTTCCCAATCTAAGCTAGAAATGATGGGCTACAGCTCTGAAGCAGAGCACTTGTCTGGGAAGGCTCTGAGTTACATTCCTGTGAGCTGGAGCTGAATGGCACCCACAGTATATGAACTGTAGAATGCAGAGGCCTGAGTTGACTAAAGGGTGTTTCGCATGCAGCTGTATTCACAGGAGCAGACGGAACCAGACGGAACAGTTCGGAGGTACTTACCCTCTGCGCTCTACACCTTCTCTTGCCACCTAGTGAATGAGTTTATATGTCCTTGGCTTGAAAACATCCAACAAAATCATGTACTCATTTTGAAAAACACAACTAATATCATGGAACACTTTGTGCTGGGTACCAAGCCAAGGACTTTGCAAATACACCTTTGTTCATTTCATCAGAGAGCCTAGAAATGTTTACCTCCGTCTCTCGAGCATACATGGAGAAGGGGCAGTTGGCGACTGGGGTGGGGTGGGGTAAGGTAAAGAACATGGCCAGGGCCAGAGCCCTGGAGCATCCATGGCTCAGGATTCTAGTCTGAGATAGACCCTACTACTGCAGGACTGCATGAAAATAAACACACACAATCGGGAGGAGGTGTTGGACTCAGGCCAGTTCTTGCAAAAATCCGTTTACACCCTGTCCAGGACAGAGTCGTCCCCTGAGTTGAACCAGCAATCTTCTAGAACCACTGTGGCATCAATCATTTGGTGGTTATAAATACCCAGATGTTTTATTTGTTTTGCCAATAATCCAGCTGAGAGCCTTGCATGTGTTAGATAAGCACCTTCGCCACTGAACTTTCCTTTGCTAGCTCGCGCTTGCTGTTTGGAGAAAGTCTGAAGGTATAGCTCAGGCTGATCTTCAATATACCCTGAATGAATCTATCCTCTAACTTGCAAGGTTTCTGTCTCTGATTTTCTAGTCCTGGGCTCCTAAGTGGGTATTACCGTGCTCATCTACTCCAAGACCTTTGCTATAGAACAGGGATTCCATCAAAAAACATACACCTTGTAAATATTCCTGGCTGACTGTACAACCTCTTCTTCACAGTCCCTTCCAAGCCTGAGGTAACTGTAGGGCCTCCCGCTATAGGTTTCCATCCTGCTGGCTTATGAAATTAAACTAAAGGTTAGTTCTCTCCATGTTTTCTACCCTTTTTTTTTTTTTTTTTGAGACAGGGTATCTCTATTGTTGTAGTTCTGGCTATCCTGGAACTCACTATATAAATCATGCTGGCCTCAAACTCAGAGAGGTCTATCTGCCTCTGCCTCACAGTACTGGGATTAAAGAAGTGTCCCACCACACCCAGCTCATGTTTGTAATGTTTTATAGCAATTGACTCAAGCAATGTGAACTTGATTGAATATTGCTTCTTCTGCCTGTGTTTATAACCGTGAAAGTTGCCCATTGTTGTGGCACAGTTATGAATCTTCCCTCCCATTGCTGTGTCCATTGGGTAACTATGCCACAGGTTTTCTGTTTTTTGTTTTTTTTTTTGGTTTTTCGAGACAGGGTTTCTCTGTGTAGCCCTGGCTGTCCTGGCACTCACTTTGTAGACCAGGCTGGCCTCGAACTCAGAAATCCGCCTGCCTCTGCCTCCCGAGTGCTGGGATTAAAGGCGTGTGCCACCACGCCCGGCTCAGGTTTTCTGTTTTAAAATTGTTTATTATGTTATTAAACAGGCAGGGGCACAGATGTGCACGAGTGCTGTGGTGCTTGTGGAGGTCAGCAGGATAAGTTACAGGACTGCTCTCTCCAGTTACCACGTGGCTCCAGAGCCTGAACTCCAGTTGCCAGGCTTGAGTTGTTTCTGCAGCCCAGTTTGTTTTGCTATCCTGGGTCTTTCTGGGGATTTTTGGCTCTTGTGCTTGGTGTCACAGATGCCCTTCTACATTATATGGGAATATTCCTGTTGGGCATCCATCTGAGAAATGTAGGCTGCCTTCAAGTCCAACACCATGTTTATAGTCATTATACAGAGAAGAGAATACATTTCCAAGAAACAATGAATGAAAGCTAGTTAAGGTCCCCAAACCCTTTCTTTTTATACTGGGTCACAGACATCCTAGGCTGGCCTCATATTTGCCATGTGGCAAGGTTGCCCTTGAACTTCTGACCCTCTTGCCTCTCTCTGCCACCCCCCCTCCTTTTAATGAAACCACATTGGTCACACATCAAGCATCTGCGTGAACATCAAGCATGGTGCTTTGTGTTTCTCAGGTTTTCCTGTTAGTGAACAAGCACAGAGCGTGTCTCTGGCAAAAGCACAAAAGTGCCTCCTCCTGAGACTCTCCTTCTGTCCAGCTGCTTTGTCCAACTTTGATACGATGTCTTTTGCTATATCTTATTGTGTTTTATTTTGTTATATTTGATTGCTATCTCTCAGAAACTTGTTCTTTTCTAATGAGAGACAGAAAAGAAGAGGATGTGGAGCGGAGGGAAAGTAGAGAGGAACTGTGGGAGGAGAGGGAGGGAAAACTGTAATCAGAATATACTGTATGAGAAAAGAATATTTTCAAAAGAACAGTATTATGGAAGGGCTTTGGGTTGGTTTTGGCTTACATCGGAAGGTACAGTCCATCATAGTGGGAAAGTTGGAACCCTCTTGAGAGAGTTTGTACAGGTAAAAGAAGAAACAAAAACAGGCTGGAAGAAACAAACATTAAGATGGATAGGAAAACATTAAAGAAGGGAGCGCGCAGTGCTAAGCCCCCAATGTAAGCAGTTGGGATGCGTGGAGACTAGAGATCGGCAGTTTTATGTTAGAACTCAGAAAGCGTTTTGAGATAAGTAAACTCGGAGAAAGGGGGTTGAAGGTCAGTACGGGAAAGAGATTTGGGGAAAACTCAGAAGTGAGGTGGAGGCCATTGCTGCTTCAAGGTTTCTTGGGCCGTGGTCAGGAAGCGTGCCCTTGGTTTCTAGGGAAGGGGGAGATGAGTTTGGCTACTTGAAAAATAAATTTTAAAATATGAGGATTACGGCGTGGGTAATGAGCATGTTGCCGGGTTTGCTTTCAGTTTAACTGCTTTCGTACTTCATTTAGGAGAAGAAGGAAAAAATCCAGAGAGCAGGGGAGGATATGTGCAGGCTCAGGCAGCCGCGTGGGCTTCAAGCTACCGCGTGATCCCTGGCCCCTAAGTGCAGCCTACGAGGTCTTGCCAAGGTGGGGGTTGGCAAGCGCACAGAGGACAATCACTTCAGTGGCTGCAGCGCCCTCCTCAGGGCGAGAAGGCTCACACTGTGAATAGTCAGATGAAGGGAAAATGCTGTCTTATTTTTTTTTTAAATTAGGTATTTTCCTCATTTACATTTCCAATGCTATCCCAAAAGTCCCCCATACCCTCCCCCCCCAATCCCCTACCCACTCACTCCCACTTTTTGGCCCTGGCATTCCCCTGTACTGGGGCATATAAAGTTTGCAAGTCCAATGGGCCTCTCTTTCCAGTGATGGCCGACTAGGCCATCTTTTGGTACATATGCAGCTAGAGACAAGAGCTCCGGGGTACTGGTTAGTTCATATTGTTGTTCCACCTATAGGGTTGCAGATCCCTTCAGCTCCTTGGGTGCTTTCTCTAGCTCCTCCATTGGGGACCCTGTGATCCATCCAATAGCTGACTGTGAACATCAACTCCTGTGTTTGCTAGGCCCCGGCATTGTCTCACAAGAGACAGCTATATCTGGGTCCTTTCAGCAAAATCTTGCTAGTGTATGCAATGGTGTCAGCGTTTGGAGGCTGATTATGGGATGGATCCCTGGATATGGCAGTCTCTAGATGGTCCATCCTTTTGTCTCAGCTCTAAACTTTGTCTCTGTAACTCCTTCCATGGGTGTTTCGTTCCCAATTCTAAGAAGGGGCAAAGTGTCCACACTTTGGTCTTCGTTCTTCTTGAGTTTCATGTGTTTTGCAAATTGTAACTTATATCTTGGGTATTCTAAGTTTCTGGGCTAATATCCACTTATCAGTGAGTACATATCATTTGAGTTCTTTTGTGATTGGGTTACCTCACTCAGGATAATGCCCTCCAGGTCCAACCATTTGCCTAGGAATTTCATAAATTCATTCTTTTTAATAGCTGAGTAGTACTCCATTGTGTAAATGTACCACATTTTTTTTTTGTATCCATTCCTCTGTTGAGGGGCATCTGGGTTCTTTCCAGCTTCTGGGTATTATAAATAAGTCTGCTATGAACATAGTGGAGCATGTGTCCTTCTTACCAGTTGGGACATCTTCTGGATATATGCCCAGGAAAGGTACTGCTGGATCCTCCGGTAGTACTATGTCCAATTTTCTGAGGAACCACAGACTGACTTCCAGAGTGGTTGTACAAGCTTGCAATCCCACCAACAGTGGAGGAGTGTTCCTCTTTCTCCACATCCTCACCAGCATCTGCTGTCACCTGAATTTTTGATCTTTGCCATTCTGACTGGTGTGAGATGGAATCTCAGGGTTGTTTTGATTTGCATTTCCCTGATGATTAAGGATGCTGAACATTTTTTCAGGTGTTTCTCAGCCATTCGGTATTCCTCAGGTGAGAATTCTTTGTTTAGCTCTGAGCCCCTCACCTGAGGAATACCGAATGGCTGAGAAATAGCTGTCTTATATTTATATCCCTGAATGTAAGGCGTTCAAGGGAGAAACCTACTGGGCAGGGGCTTTTTCATAAAGTAGCTTGGTCACATCCACCCGCACCTGTTTATACTAATGAGTCCTTCTGTTTGGGGGTGTGATGGGGACTACTGCTCTAACCGTCTGGAGTCCCAATTAGCTGTTTAACCATTCCAGGTGCTACACCCCTGTAATCTCGAAAGAATAATTGGGAATTAACTGGGACTCAGTTCCTGGGCAGATCCAGCTGCGATATCATGGGTATGGTCAATTATGTGGGCACATCTTGGAAAAGCAAAAAGGTTGTGATCAGATTGTTTTCTTCCACTAGTATTGTGAGAAGGATCTTTGACAGTCCTTGTCAAGTTTCAAGGCTCCAATTCCTTAAACCTGTTAAAACTCATTTTGTTTTTGATGGGCATAGAAGCTATTATGATCCTTTGTAGACTTGTGGTCTGGTGTTAAGCATTGAACTGCCCCTGGGCTAAGCATGAAGACCCACCCTGAACACCTGAGAGAGAAGAAAGGGGGAAGAGCGGAGGAAGCTCTGAGAGAATGAAGTCCCTAGTAAATGCTGTGGATACGGACACAGCCTTATCAAGACTTAAAGGGAAATGGGGGGGGGTGAGCCTTACCCCCCAACAACGAGGCTCAGATGGGACAGCCAAGCCTTCTCTTCTAGTCCACTTGTGTAGAAAATAGCCATTATAGCTTTTTCTCCCAAGGCATCTGTGGCCTGAAGACTGTTCCCCTATCCTTGCTCAGTTGTATGTAATAACCCCACCTTTCTGTTCAGCTCTCTGTAACACACACCCTGAGCATCCAGACTGATGCGGTCCTTCCATCTGAGAGCCCACCCCATCTGACCCCAGCATTTCCATGTCTGTGTGTGTGTGTTTCATTCCTTGGCTGCCTCTATTTCAAGTCCATCCCTGGAGCTATGTAAGGAGGAAGCACACTAACATTCTTTAAATTAAGATATCACAGGGGTTGGAGAGATGGCTCAGAAGTCAAGAGCACTGACTGCTCTTCCTGAGGTCCTGAGTTCAATTTCCAGCAACCACATGGTGGCTCACAACCATCTGTAATAGGATCCGATGCCCTCTTCTGGTGTGTCTGAAGACAGCTACAGTGTACTTACATATAATAAATAAATCTTTTAAAAAAATATTAAGATATCACCAGACACAGAAATGGTTCAGATACTGAGAATTTGAGGAAGAGAGAGAGAGAGAAAGATGCCTGCGTACCCAGCTTGTCTCTGAATGGTCAAACTGTGTTTGTATGGCCCCAGGTGTAACCTATTCCACTTCATTACACTCCCATTGTCTGCCTTTGGAGAATGCTCCCTTAAATATTGTAACACATGGCTTAGGCCACAGAGACATGGTCCTAAGTTAATACAGTCAGTTCTCTCCTATAGGACCACTTGGAACCACCTGTAGTTGCAAATTTGGGGGTACTGTCTCAATGCATCAAGGCAAAATGTAGCCTGTGGATGTTTGGCCACCCTTCATAATGCAAGATGGCCAAAAATCCGATACTGGTGACATTGGATGAGTATGCCTGACAGAGCTCATTAGTCATATGGACTCACAGCCCATGTGAGGACATGCAGATAGATGTACTTGGTTGCACAGGGAACCAGCAGGCATGTGGGAAGCAGGCTTTGTGGTAGCTGGGGCATAATGTACCCTCAGCTTCCCACAGAAAGATGTGGTGGGTTGTTTAAATATTTTCCAAGAGCTGGTATGAAGAGAACCCTAGCAATGAAATAGGCAAGTCTGAGCATAGCTGATCTGACCGATGGAGGAAGTAGCCAAACAGAAGCCTTTCCCCTTGGGTGAGGCATTTCTGTCAAGAGAAGTCAAGGGCTCTGTGTAACTTAAGTATAAAGGCAGCACTTGAAGTTTTACATCTCTCAGCATAGTGGGGACCCTAAAGGCATTCATTAAAGGGTATGTGGTGGTGAGATTGGGAAAGGGCTCAGTCAGTAAAGTGCTCACCGTGCAAGAATGTGGATCTGAGTTCAGATCCCTGGCATGCATGTAAAGGGTCTCCAGCTTGCAGACAGTTTGTCACGGGATGTCAGTCTCCATAACCACAAAAGGCAATGCTCATAAACCGCTCATGTGTCTCCATCACTGCATTCTGGTTTTGTTCTCTCTGGAGCACCCTAATGCACACTTTAGAAGCCCACGGGGTTGTTTTCTTTCCTCTTCTCTTCTCTTCCTCTCTCTCTCTCTCTCTCTCTCTCTCTCTCTCTCTCTCTCTCTCTCTCTCTCTCTCTCCCTCCCTCCCTCCCTCCCTCTCTTCCTTCCTTCCTTTCTTTGTTTTGTTTTTCAAAACAGAGTTTTTCTGTGTAGCCTTGGCTCTCCTGGAGCTCACTCTGTAAGTGAGGCTAGCCTCAAACTTAGAGATCTGCCTGCCTCTGCCTCCTGAGTACTAGAATTAAACATGTGTGCCACCACCCAGGCGAGCAATGATGCCCAACACTCAAGAGGCTTTCTCACCTGGGCCACCGGAATGTACGACACTTGGATACTAGAACATGCCTTGACTTTCTTACCTGATCTTCAGGGTGAAGTGCCTGGGTGCCTGGTGGTGTCTTTGACCACATCCAGAAATGAGCTTAATTCTTTAGGCTCTTTTCTCGTCCTCTCTTCTTAAAACCTTGGACCTTCTGACTCCAAGAAAACTGTATTCTGTCCTGATTCCAGAGACTTCCAAGGAAACTTCCTTTCCCTCACCTCTCTGTGTCACTTAGAGGCATAAGCCTTATGTAATCAGAGGGCTTCAATGAAAGGCTGCCATTCACTCCTTAAGCTTTTGTCAAATATTAATTGAACACCTCCTCTAGCCAGCTCACCCTATGAACACCCACCCCACCCTGGGTTCTCGGAAGCATGCCCACTCCACCATGTTCTCTGGCATCCTAGCAACCAGAAGCTCTGGTCTGAGCTCTCACAAGGACAGAGGCCATTCCTTGCTGACCACTGTGACTTGCCACCCCAAACCTCTCAGGACCTGTTGGTGTAGCAGTTCAGATAATTGAAAGCCGCTACTTGTCCCCAAGGGCGCCCAGAAGCCTTGCCACATCAACCGACCCCCTGGCAGGATGAGCTTCTCTATCACATTCACCGAGCTGGTCAACGTAGCCATCCCACAGTGTGGGGTAGTGAACTTCAAGGCCCTTCATCTCCTGCTCCAGGGCATACTGGAGCACATCCAAATCGCTGAGCTCAAGAAAGTCCTTTCAGGGGAAGAGGACTTCCTTCAATCCTCACCGGCTGTGTTTATACCCAGGGAGGGAGATGCCCAGCCTGTCATCAACCCAATGAAGAGGCTTAGCAACATCTTTGACCAAGTAGTAGACCGAATCGAAAAGATAGAGTCCAAACTGGCTGAGATGCAGGACATACCCACCACCTCACAGCTGGTAGAGGACAGCTATGGGGACAAGCGGCCTGCTGAGGAGATGTGGAATAATATCAAGATCCAGAAGAGGATAGAGGGCAATGAGAAAGCCACAGAAAAGGTAAACCCCCCTTCTGGAGAAGCACTCTACACCTTGCCTCCTCCTAGACACCATGTCCCCTCTTCTCCCTTGGGATGGGATATATCCACTTATGGAGAGTAGGTGAGACTTTGTTGAACAGAATTGAGGTTCCAAGCTTTCGTCCTTAATTGTATACTGAGGAAAGAAGCCAGATACAACAGACAACATAATTAAAGACCCTGTTGTTGCAAAATACCCTGAATAGGCAAATGTTCATATCCTGAAGGCAGACTGGCAGTTTCCAGGAGACAAGGGAGGGGCACAGGGCACGGCAACCAGTTGGATATGGGGTTTCCTTCTGGAATGATGAAGATGTTTGAAACTCCATCAAAGTGAAGGATGTTGAACTTTGTCTATGGTGTCAGCACCACTGAATTGTTTATTTGAATTGGCTAATTTGGACTGGGGAGATGGCTCAATGGGTAAAGTGTTTGCTATATAAACTTGAGTATGAGTTCAGATTCCCTGAACCCATATAAAAGACAGACACAGTAGCCTGTCTCTATAATTCAAGTTCTCCTTCTAAATTTATTCCTTCCACCTTTCTTTCTTGTGTGTGTGTGTGTGTGTGTGTGTGTGTGTGCATGTGTGAAGAAACCCTTGGAGGAAAGAAGATGGTATCAGATCTCCCTAGAACTGGAATTATAGCTGGTTGTGAGCCACCCAACCTGAGAGCTGGGACCTGAAGTTAAGACATTTTTAAGAACAATACAAGCTCTTCATTGCTGAGACATCTTTCTAGGCCTAATTCCAATTCAATTATAATGAGGAGAGAGAGGAAATTTCCCAGAAATCAAGGGCCAGCTAGCCTGTCAATCAGCAGAAATGAGACTCTGCCTCAAAAAAGGTAGCATGAGAGGACTGACATCTAAGGTGTACTCTGGTTCCTGTATGCACAGCACACTGGTACCCACACTTACACAGCATCATACACAAACACACAAAGATCTTTTTTATTTGTTGTTTTTAGTTTGATTTTTGTGGGGCAGGGGTTGGGTGTTGTTGTTGTTTCAATATAGGGTTCCTCTGTGTAGTCCTTCCTGTTCTAGAACTCACTCTGTAGATCAGACTAACTTGAAACTCACAGAGATCCACCTGCCTCTGTCTTCTGAGTTCTGGGACTAAAGGTGTGTGCCACCACTGCCCTGCCTCATACATATGTTTAAATGGCAATTTTGGCTGAGGAAGAAATTCAGTTGATAGAATGCTTGCCTGCATGTGTAAAGCCCTGGGTTGGATCCTTAGCCCCAGGTAAAAGCATGTGGTGCTTGTAAGATTAATGTTTGGGAGATAGAAGCTGAGTCAGAAGTTCAAGGCAAATTCCACTCCAGCCTAGGTACATAGGACCCCTGGTCAAATAACAATAATAAAAATATTGTGTCATGTGACTCTTCAGTTTTTAAAAAAATGAGGCTTCATGGTGGTGGTGCACATCTTTAATCCCAGCACTTGGGAGGCAGAGGCAGATGGGTCTCTTTGAGTTCAAGGCCAGCCTAGTCTACAGAGTGAGTTTCAGCACAACCATGGCTACACACAGAGAAACCCTATCTCAAAAATCAATTAATATGAGGATCTATCATCAAGGAGACACTATAGTCATCATGATAATAGGAGCGTCAACTTGGCAAGAGACACAGATAAAATGAATGAAAACGAATCCATGAGAAGTGGCTGTGTAACGGGTAGTTATCCCTATTCTGTAGGTGAGGAGTAGCTATAGCTGGTACTCAGAAAAGCTCTACAATTTGCTGGAGGCTCCACAGCCAGTAATACTGAAGCCAGGAGTGAGTCAGTGCTTGACTCAGATGGGATGTCGTGCTCTAGTCCTTCCTACTCTAGGGTGTAGCTATAGCAACAGGACCAGTTCAGAAAGAATAAGAAAAGAAAACCAGGGGCTGGAGAGATAAATCAGCAGTTAAGAACATTTGTTGCTCCAGTCTTTGGTGGTGGACACTTTTAATCCCAGCATTCAGGACACAGAAACAGGTGGATCTCTGAGTTTGAAGCCAGCCTGGTCTACAGAGTGATTTCCAAGACAGCCAGGATATACAGAAAAGCCCTGACTCAAAAAAAAAAAAAAAAAAAAAGAGGAAAGAAAGATCAAAACAAAAGATAAAACCATTTGCTGTTCTTACAGAGAACCTGGGTTCAATTCCCATTTCCCAGATTCACAGCCACCCATAACCTCCATTCCAATGCCCTGTTCTAACCTTCTAGGGCACCAGGCATGAACAAACATGCAGGAAAAACCTCTACACATAAAATAAAGTGAATAAATCTTTAAACTTTTTTAAATGAAAAGGAAAGAGAAACAAAGCCTTTAAGATGGCTCAGAAGGGGCTGGAGAGGTGGCTCAGTGGCTAGGGTCTGGAGGGATTGCTCAGTAGTTAGGGGCTGGAGAGATGGCTCAGAAAGGGCTGGAGAAGTTGCTCAGTGGTTAGGGGTTGGAGAGATGGCTCAGCGGTTAAGAGCACCGACTGCTCTTCCAGAGGTCCTGAGTTCAATTCCCAGCAACCACATGGTGGCTCACAACCATCTACAATGGGATCCAATGCCCTCTTCTGGTGTGACTGAAGAGAGCAATGGTGTACTCATATACATAAAATAAATAAATAAAAATTAAAAAAAAAAGATGGTTCATACGGTAAAGCTGTTTGGCGCCAAGCCTGACAACCCAAGGTGAACCCCTGGGATCTATATGATGGAAGGAGAGAACTGACTCCACAAGTTATCCTCCATGAAGTCTCAGAATCTCATGCACATGTACACACAGACAATAATAATAATAATAAATGTATTAATATGCAACATCCAGGAGTATTTTCCAACCATTTGGAAAGGTGATGCAAGAGATACTCAGATTCAAGGCTAGCCTGAACTATCTATCAAACTCAAGTCTCAAAGGCCTAGCGCAGTGGTAGTACACTGTCCTAGCAAGCATAGAGCCTTACGTTTCATCTCCAGTGAAGAAGGATTGTTGATAGGAGAACTGAACTCTCATCCACTGCTCTAAGAAGGTGCAGCTCCTCTGGAACACAGCTCACACAGGTCTCAAGAGGTGAAACAGAAAGTCACCATGTGACTGTGTTAGCAGCCCCACTCCTGGGTATGAAATCAGAACTAAAACCAGATTCAACCAAACACCTGCACACTGATATACATAACAGAAGCCATCCAAGTGTCTCTCAGCTGAGGGCACTTCTTCACTGACCCCACATCCATCTGGAGCCATGGTCCTTGAGCAGCTCACCCTCCACCACCATTCCATGGTCTGTGAAATGGAGATCAGAGTTCTATCTCCTTCTTGAGCTTCTGGTATGTAGAGGAAGGGTCCTTGACACCCAGCTAAGACTAAGTAAATCCTAGGCCTTATGAGACATGGGGTGGAGGAGGTGGGGAGATATAGTTTTTTTTTTTTTTATTTTTTGAGACAGGGTTTCTCTGTGTAGCCCTGGCTGTCCTGGAACTCACTTTGTAGACCAGGCTGGCTTCGAACTCAGAAATCCGCCTGCCTCTGCCTCCCGAGTACTGGGATTAAAGGCATGCGCCACCATACCCAGCTGATATAGTTTAAACTAAGAAGAAAGATGACATTTTGAGAGCCAGGAGCAAGGCTGCAGGTCCAGACTGAGTGAGGCACTGTGTTCGGGAACTCTTCTCTTCTGGTCTCCACCAGTCTATGTGCCCTGATGGTTAGAAGAACCCTAGACTAGAGAGAAGTAGAGAATTGCCACTAGCTTGGGATGGGTTTAGAGATAGGAAGGGCTCTTCTCACACACACCCCCACAATGTGTGGCAGAGTCATTAGAATTACACCAGTCACCCAGCAAGTCTCAGATGAGAGCCTAAACTGGGCACCAGCCACAGACAGGCTGCTGTGTCTGACCGAGGGGCTGTGGGTGTTAAATCTTCAACTGGAGTTTGTAGAGATGATTAAAGACACAGGCTGCCCTCCTATCTCAGTGTTGTGCCTCGTGACTTTCCTGGGCTGTGCACCTGGCCTGTCCCACTTCCTTCTCCCTTTGCTTTCTATCCAGGAGAACAGTGCTCATTGCATACCATGTGAGCTACACACTGCACCAGTTAGCACTTTTAAGCTCTGTAGTAACCCTACTAGGCATGTGCTTATTAATCCCAGTTTTCAGATGGTGAAGTGGAAGTACAGGTTAACTGAGCCATGTGAAAATAACTGCTGGCAGGAAAGGGTGGAGCTTGATAACTGTTGGTGGATGTTTCTTTATTCCAAGATTGTAGTTGGAATTCACATGAACTGGGGCTAAAGAGACAGCTCAGCTAATAGGATGCCCATCTAGCATGCAGGAAGCTCTGAGTTCTATCCAAGCAACACATAAGCCAGGTATGGAGGCTACATTCCAGTATGTGAGTGATACAGAAAATTCTGGGGTTCAAGGTCATCCTTGATAAATAGTTCAGGGCTGGTCTGGACCACATAAGAGTCCACCTTAAAAAAAAAATTCCCACTAACTGTAAATCATACAGTGCCACATTTGAGGTGCTCTGCCTGCGGTTGATATCATCATTCAGAGACTTAGCCGGGGCAGGGAAACAAGGATACAAAGAACACAGGGGCCTGAGGCTGTAGCATGCTGCAGGGCACAGAAACCCCATCTGGTCAACACAGCCAGGTCTGAAACTAGGCAAGAGCCAAGCAATACAGGAAGAAGTGCCAGTCATTCTGTGAAGGGTGAGAGGCGGGAGGACCACATGCTCTGGGAGTCCATTTATATAAAGTATCTCGCAGAGGCAAATCCGAAGAGCCAGAGAGAGGATCTGTGGTTTCTAAGAAGCAGCAGCATGAGGAATGACTGCTGATGGTGAAAGAATTCTCTTTCGGGGCAATAAAATGTCTTGAAGTTATAAAAACCTGTGTGCTCAGGAACAGAGTAGGTATGCCTGGCATAGGTGGGTCCTGGGCCAGCATCAGCCTTGTTGGGCTTCAAGACAACATTTCTGGAGACAAGGCTGCTGCTGATAGCCTAGGGCCTCGTGGCAGGACAGGTGGGCACAGATGCTGGAAGTGCTAGCCACAGTCTGCCTCCCTGCCACCAAGTCTTTGACCTTGCCGAGTAAAGGCCTCTAGAACTCTCTCATGCCCTGAGAAGCCGCAGAAGACTGCCTATTCTGCTCAGGAGAAGCCTGGTGGACAGGATCAGACCTGGCACTGTAACCCTCAGAGGACTGTCAGTACCGATAAGGAGTGTTCCGGCCACTAGAGCTTGCTGCCAGCGAGCCACTGGATGAGGTTGCCACAGTGCCTGGTGCAAGAACAATGGAGCTGCTTAGGTCAGTGTCTGCCTGAGTGAGGGTGGCAGCCAGCTTGTCCAAACTTGTGACTGACTGCTGCTTGAGCCTGTTAGGATTCAAGAATCACTGAAGAGTATACCCCCGACTCAAATAGTATGCAAAAGCACATAGCATTTATTCAGCTGAACTTCCTGCATGCAGCAGTCTCCCTGTTTGGCAAGGGAGACCTCTGGTGGATCTAGCTTTTATTGTCAGGGGGATTCCAGGGAAGGGTACGTGCCCTTTTACCTGGATGGTTTAGCTCTATCTCTAGGGGTCTGACTGGTTCTATAATTGGTTAGGCTCTGGAGACTTCTCAGGGGGTGGCTTACTCATCCTAGCTACCTATTCTTACTTCAGGACAGACGGCAAGGTATCCTTGGATTGGCTGCCTGCGGCTGTGGTTGACTGACCATGGGTTCCTGGATCCCGGAGTTCTCAATTCTGGGAAACAGAAACTTAGGCCTAGTCTTCCAAACTGCCAGTTTGCAGCCTGTCATGGAAGTTAGCCTGGCTCTAGCTAACTCAGTCCTCTTAATAGCAGGGTGTATCCCAGACATGAGAGGTGGGTTATTGGCTGTAGGAAAGTGTCCGATGCAGTGTCACAGAACAGACCCTCAGCTGGAACAGAGCCCTGCTTCTGTTGAGCCCTTATTCATGGGGCAGCCATCTTTTCAGGGTAGCAGTTGCTGTGGTTGGAAGATTTATCGTTGTTTCTTTTTTAGACAGGGTCTCTTATAGCCAAGGCTGGCTTCAGACTTGTTCTGCAGCAGACAATGATCTTGGCCTCTGGGTACTGGGATTTCAGGTGTGGCCCTACCTGGCACTTAGCTGTGTTTGTTGGGAAAGGTTACTCCTGCCTGAAGAGTTTGGTCCCCTAGTGGCTCTAAAGGAGAAGGAGAGAGGAAGCAGGACTAGACAGTGGCACCCACATATAGCACAGCCTTCTCTGAAGAACAGTTTCCAATCACAAGTGCTTGGGGCCTTAAGAACCCATCTCAAGCCCGGTGATGGTGGCACACACATTTAATCCCAGCACTTGGGAGGCAGAGATAGGGTTGTCTCTGTGAGTTCAAGTCCAGCCTGGTCTACAGAGTGAGTTCCAGAGGACCCTGGCTCAATCCTCAGCACACACAGGGTGACCACAACTATCTGTAACTCAAGTCCCTGGGAACCTGATGCTCTCTCTGGCCTCTGTGGTGTATCATGTGCACATGTGGAACACAGCCATAAATGCAGACAAAAGACTCGTACACATAAAATAAATAAAACTGGGCTGGCGAGATGGCTCAGTGGTTAAGAGCGCCGACTGCTCTTCCGAAGGTCCTGAGTTCAAATCCCAGCAACCACATGGTGGCTCACAACCATCCGTAACGAAATCTGATGCCCTCTTCTGGAGTATCTGAGGAAAGCTACAGTGTACTTACATATAAATAAATAAATAAATATTAAATAAATAAATAAATAAATAAATAAATCTTTACAAATTAGTTAAATATGAGCCTGTCAGTCTGTCTCCAGGCTGTTAGCTTTATTCTGCTATAGATCTGTACATCTGTCCTCATGACAACACCACACTTCTTTTCTTTTGCTATATCTGAGACAGAAGCCAGGGCTTTGTGGATACTGGACTAGTGCTCTGACCCTGACCTCTAGTCCCAGCTCCACCACACTGTGCTCAGGACTCTTGTCTTGATATTTGAAATCTGCCAGTTCAGGTTTCCTATGTTGCTCTTTAAAATTGCGTTGGCTATTCTGGAGCCATGAGATTCCACAAGAACTGCAAGTTTATCAAACTTTGTGAACTTACCCGATGGGGATCAGATTATATTAGAATGGGCTGGTAGACAAGTTTAGAGAGCGTGGCCATCTTAACAGTACATTCTGAAGCTCGGTGGTTAAGAGCACTGGCTGCCTTTCCTGCTGACCAGGATCCATTCCCAGCATCCAGAAGGCAGCTCACAACTCCAAACCCAGGGGACCTGATGTCCTCTTCTAGACTCCTAAGGTACCAGATAGTCAGATGATGCACAGAGAAGACTGCGGGCAATGCACCCATAATATAAAAAATATAATATAAAAGTACATTGTGTACATGTATGAAATTATTAAAGGATAAATAAAATTATTTTAAGACAGAATCAGGAGGAGATGATATATTCTAATTATCTGAGAAATCTTTATTGACCTAACTAACCAGGACATGGATGGAATCCAAGTGTCTAGTGAAAGGACCTCCAAGACCATGTTCTCAGCACAGAGGAGATTCATTTGTTCCAGAGGGAAAGAGGTCAGGGAATAGGAGACAGAGACAAGAGGGCGGCAGGCTGGGCCTATACACCTACTGAATTAATTTATTAGTTCTAGCCATCGATTTCTCTTTAATTTTTTTTTTAGATTTATCATCTTTTCTGTGTATCAGTATTTTGCTTGTATGTGTGTATGTGTATCACATGCTTGTGTGGTACCAGTAGAGGTCAGAAGAGAGCATCCCCTGGAAGTAGAGTTAAGGACAGTTGTGAACGGTCTCAGTGGAGGTCCTCTGCAAGGCCAGCAAGCACCTTAAGCACTGACATTCTTCTCCAGCCCCTTCAGCATTTTCTAGATGAAAGATAATGTTACCAGCCAAGGCACTTAGTCTAACTTCCTTTTTTTTTTGGGGGGGGGGGGGTCGAGACAGGGTTTCTCTGTGTAGCCCTGGCTGTCCTGGAACTCACTTTGTAGACCAGGCTGGCCTCCAACTCAGAAATCCGCCTGCCTCTGCCTCCCGAGTGTTGGGATTAAAGGCGTGCACCACCACCACCCGGCTTTAACTTCTTTTTCAATCAAATTTTTTTTATTCCTGTCTGTGGCCTAATTATGCTGGCCAGATGCATGGGGTGAGATGGTAACTCTGCCGTTTGGCTAGTCTGTCTGCTGGCTTGCTGCTGCTTGTGGCTTCACACACATGGTGAGCGCTCTGGTACTAAGATCTAGGTCTTTTGGCCCTAGGCTTTATCTAGCTGAGGAAGTTCTAACTATCACCAGTTTTTACCATGAAAGTGGGTTGGGCTTTAATAAATGCTTTTTTTGTGACTCAACTGAGATGATGCACTATTGCTTGGTTCTGTTTGTTTGGCTGGTTGCTTTGCTGTTCCAGACAGGGTCTCATTACACAGCTTTGGCTGGCCCAGAACTCACTGTGCAGACCAGGCTGGCCTCGAACTCATAAACACCTGCCTGCTTCTCTCTGCCTCCCAAGTTCTGGAGCTAAAGGCATGAGCTACCACACTCAAATTTATTGCTTTTTGATAGATAGGATTTTTTTAAACTGGTGTTATATCAAATGACTTTTAGATAAGCAATTGATTGAACCACTGCGATTAATCCAACTTGGCCATGACATACAGTTCTCACATACTGCTTGATTTAGTGAGTTAAAATTTCACTGGGATTGTTTGTTTGTTGAGACAAGAACTCTTTATGTTTGCATACATCATCATGAACGGCAGGCAGCTAGTTTCGAGACTGTCTTGCACAGCCCAGGCTGGCCTCAAACCTGTAACTGAGGATGACCTCATACTCCTGCTCCTTTGGCTCTACCACCTGAGTTTAAGAGTTATGGTCATGAGCCATCGCTAATAGAAGATTGCATGGAGATATTTGTTGAGTGACATAGTCATTGGTAACTGAAATAAGTGCTTCTGTGCACACGGCTCCTGCATCCTGTAAGTGCTGATCCATTGCTTTTGTTTGGGATTGATACAAACCCCAAACAAAAAAATCTACAGTCCCTCTAGATTTCTTTCGGTCACTGCTCTCAGAGAATATCTTTTTCTTTTCTTTTCAACTTATTTATGATTTTTAGTTTGAAATATGTTTTATGCCTGGAAATTTAGCATTCCTGATGCTGAGGCAAAGGAGTTTAAGTTTAAGGCCAGCCTGGGATGCATAACAAATAAATAAATGTGTCTCAAATAAATAAGTAAATAGCTGTGGTGCTCTTGTGCCAAGTACCACCCCAGTCAGCTACAGGGGTCCCTGGAATGAGGGTCCTCGGAGCTAGATGGGTAAGGATTTGGCAGTGACAAGCAGAAATAAACACAGAGGCAGTTTGAATCTGAGTGTATTTTGCAGCTCACTCTGTAGACCAGGCTGGCCTCGAACTCAGAAATCTGCCTGCCTCTGCCTCCCAAGTGCTGACCCTTTTGAGGTCATTTGCCTCAGTCTGTGGAACTTGTCACATAGATCCTACTGGAAATGGTGTGGCACTCTTGGGCTGATGAGATGCCCCAGTTGGTAATGTGTTTGTCACACGAGCATGAGGATCTAAGTTCTACCCGCCAACCACATAAAAAGCCAGGCATGTGGTTTCCACCTGGAATCCCAGTGCTGGAGATGCAGAACCCAGAGGAAACCTGGGACTGCCGGCCACTCACCCTACACCAATCAATGATCTGCAGATCCCACTGAAAGCCCTGGCTCAAAAAATAAGGTGGATGGTGACCTCTGGGATTCATACACACAGAGATGCACCTACACATGCGCACACGTGCACGCACACACATGCACACATGCCCTTTACATAGCATGTAGCTGGATGTTTGTTTTGTTTTTCCGAGACAGGGTTTCTCTGTGTAGCCCTAGCTGTCCTGGAACTTGTTCTGTAGACCAGGCTGGCCGCGAACTCACAGAGATCTGCCTGCCTCTGCCTCCCGAGTGCTGAGATTAAAGGCATGCGCCACCACACCCGGCTTACTATATCTTATTGTTACCCATTATGCCATTCTTCATCTTTTACCAGGAAGTTACATCCTTAAAATGTATATAAATTATACATTTGTTCTCCGTGTAACTGTAGAGAAGTACTGGCTTGTGCCATTTTGTTATGTGTGAAATAGCTAATCACACTTTGGGGTGTTTGCACACATGACTGTGTTTCCACTCCCACTAACTTTATAACTGAAGAATCAAAACCTAGAAAGTCACAGAAAATCACCAGTCACTGTGAGCTGAGCTATGAACTTCCTCTCTCACCAGCCAGAGTCAGTTTCTACATACAACCAGAGGGATCTTTGAAAACTATGAATCCACAGGACTTGGGCAGCAGATGCAGAACTCTTAAGTCAGTGTAGGCTGCATAAGTAAGTTCCTGGTCAGCCTGGGCTATGCAGTGAGACTCTGCCTCAAAAAACGAGTCACTTTGTAATTTTAAATTAAAATAAATAAATATGCAAGTCTAGTCCTATCTCCCTTGCTCCAAGCCTCCAAAGGCTCCCTCATGAAAGCTATTTATACTGCCTCTCTAGAGATTTCATGTCCATTATACATCACACACACACATAAACACAGACACACACAGACACATACACACTGAGACACACAGACACACAGACACATGCACACAGACACACACAGACACATGCACACAGACACACACAGACACATGCACACAGACACATGAACACAGACACACAGACACATAAACACAGAGACACACAGACACATAGACACACAGATACATAAACACAGACACAGAGACACATGCACACAGACACACAGACACATGCACACAGAAACACACAGACACATGCACACAGACACACACAGACACATGCACACAGACACATGCACACAGACATATGCACACAGACACACGCACACATGCACACACACACATGCACACACACACATGCACACACACACACACAGACACAGAGCAGGGGGTAGAGGGAGAGGAGAGGGAGAAAGGAACTCTGTTGTGTGCTTTTCCTACCCAGGGCTGCTCTCAGTTCCCTTTACAGGTCTCTGGGAACATCCATTTTAGGCCTTTCAAGAACCAAGAAGATCCCTTACGTGGCTGTCACCAAAAGCTTCTGATGTGACTTATTCTCTCTACACCAAGTTTCATGGTTTTCCTCCCTTTCGTCCTTGTTCAGTTTACCAGGACTCTGCAGGATCTGCTCACTGACCTTCATGTCCTCAAGGACTCTGTTGAGACCGTTCAGAAGGATGTGGACACGATCAAATTTATATTTGAAAAGGTAGTCATCGCTCTCCCTTTGCTCCACCAGGAAGGGAAGAGAAAGGTTTAAGCCGCCCTGAAAAACTGTTTGCCCTGTCCCCCTGAACTATCTGTGATCCCTCAGGTATCAATAACAGAAACCCACTTCATCTTAACTTACGAAATATAGCCGGGTGTGGTGGCACACACCTTTAATCCCAGCACTTGGGAGGCAGAGGCAGGTGGATTTCTGAGTTCGAGGCCAGCCTGATCTACAGAATGAGTTCCAGGACAGCCAGAGCTACACAGAGAAACCCTGTCTCCAAAAACCAAAAACCAAAAAAAAGGAAATATAATAGAATTTATTGTTTTTTACTTTGTAAATTGCTTTAAATGGGTGGGAGTGGGGTGGGGAATGGGTGGGGGTGGGGTGTATGTGTTTTAATGTTTTGTGTTTGCGTGTTTTGCTCATCTGCATGTCTTTGTGCCATGTGTGTGTGTGGTGCATGCAGAGCTCAGAAGAAGGTGTAGTTACAGGTGGTTGGGAGCCGCCATGTAGCTGCTGGGAGGCTCAAGGTTGCCCGAGCATTGGGAAACTGCAGAATTCAGGTTCACTAGCTTGTCTTTCACTGGAAGCACTATCCACTCTACAAAGCAGGCTAAACCTAGCACAGGTACAGGAGCCCCTACTACTCCATGCCATCAGCTTGAGCACATTGCAGCCTGCCATGGAGTGACACAGAATCCCTGAAGCAAGAGGCAGCAGCCTCTAGACCACAGCAGCTGAAGTCCAGCTGGGGTCACAGAGTGGTACAGCTGGGCTATTTGCCCTAAAGAGAGTGATTTAATGTAGCATTTGGGCCTTGGGCTAAGCTGGGGCTGGGTCAGGACCATGAAACGATAGAAAGGACAGCCTTGGGGCAAGTATGTGTGAGAAATAATTCCTCCTTGACCCATCTCTTGCAGATTCAGTGTTCTCAGTGTTAATCTGCTCTGTACCAGGGTACTTTACAAAGGCCAGCCTGGCCTCCTGTAGTAGAGACTGGCTTAGAACTGATTCTCCTGCTCCACATCACAGCAAGCTCACCGGGGATCAAGCTGAGGGTTTCAGATATGCTTGGCAGCGTCACCAACTCAGCCACACTGCCATCTCTCCTCTTGAAGATTCCTTTTTCCCCCTATAACATAACATTTTTATTGATTCTCTGCGAACTTCATGTCATGCACCCCACTCACGCTTACTTCCCAGTCCTTCTTCCATGTCTGCTCCGCCACCCTTGTGACCTTGCCCCTCTTGAAGATTCTTTTTTTTGTTGTTGTTGTTTTTGTTTTTCGAGACAGGGTTTCTCTGTATAGCCCTGGCTGTCCTGGAACTCACTTTGTAGACTCAGAAATCAGAACTCAGAAATCCACCTGACTCTGCCTCCCGAGTGCTGGGATTAAAGGCGTGCGCCACCACGCCCGGCTCCTCTTGAAGATTCTTAATGAGCTATCCATTCAGTGTCCTGAAAAATTCAGAGATTGTTAAATACTTTGTAGCCCAACATTTTCCAAACTTTTTTTTATGGAACCCCTTTCTCTCCTGGGAATTCCATCCTTCCATTCCAAACTCTGTTAGCTAATATGGTAAGAAGTAGCCAGGCTGGGATCAGAACCCGTACCCCAGCCTCAGATTCAGTTTCTTGGACAGGTAAACCCACAAAAATTGGAACTTCTCGGTGATGACTTGAAAACACAGAGCCGGAAGTTGGGTGCCCTGCAGCGGGAAGTGGTAAGCTCTTTGGATTCCAGTCTCTTGCCCAGTGCACTAGGGGCTACAGTGAGTTTGGAAGACAGCACATTCCGGGAAGGATTTCAGCGAGCAGGCAAGTCTCCAAGAAGTATCCCATCTCCCACCCTGCCCTACCCTGCCATCCACTCGCTTTCTCCATCCCACTACATAGGTTACCCTCCAGAACAAGGTTCGAGCTGTCCCCCAACCTGAGGAGATGGTGCTCTGGAGTGGCCTCCATGAGGCCATGTTCAGTCCAGTGAGCGGAAAAGGAAGCCTGGGATACCGGGGGGGGGGGGGGGGCGGGGGGGAGGGAGCAGACCAACGAGCTCGGACCTTTCCCCTGCAGGAACAGCAGAAGCTGGAAGTGGAGCCGTCCGGAGTCTGGCAGAGCATGGTCTCTCTGCCAGGGTCTCTTTTGGAGCAGCCTGAGGATGCTGGCTACATCCATATCCCCATCCACAGTGCCACCCCTGTGCCCACCATGGTACAGTTAGGAACCACAGGAGCCCTCAGAGAGGACGATCTCACTCGAGCTGTAGAACTTGCTGACTCCCAGAGGCCAGAGTGGGCTCAGGCCTCTGTGTCTCAGACACAGAGTCTGAGACAGACTGCCCCTTTCCCTGGCCCTGGCCCTGTCCTTGGCCCTGTCCCTGGCCCTGTCCTTGGCCCTGGCCCTGTCCCTGTCCCTGGCCCTGGCCCTGGCCCTGGCCCTGGTCCTGGCCCTGGCCCTGGCCTTGTCCCTGTCCCTGGCCCTGTCCCTGGTTTTGTGCCTGGGCCTGATTTCATGCCAGTCTATGGGCCTAGACTTGGAATGGCTACCCCAAGCGCATGGGCCTTACCAAGAGGCTTGGCTAGGGGTAACTTTTGGCCTATATGGGGTATAGGTCCCTACCAGCCTGGCCAAGGTCCACTTCGGCCTATGGGCCCGATGCCCAGGGTTCCCTTCCCAGCCATGGGAAGTGACATATCATGGACTCAGCCACTGCCACAAGGGACCCAGTGGTACCCAGATATTGAAGAAAGAGGGCCTGAGTATGAGGAACAATACCCGGAAGGCTATCAGGAGGAGATGCCCATGGATGAGGCTCCCCAGGAAGAGATGGCTGTGTATGGGGCTCTTGAGGAAGAGATCCCTACGGAAGGGGCTCCCCAGGATGGGATTCCCAAGGGAAGAGCTCGGGAGAGGATTTCCAAGGAAAAGGTCCCCAAGTACAGAACCCCCAAGGAGAGGGTTTCCTATCACAAAGCCTCCAAGGATGTGAACGCCGAAGACTCAGACACCAAAGATGAGGCTCCTGAAGTCAAAGTCCTCAAAAAGGTGGTCTACAAAGACAGACCTCAGAAAGACAAGGCCCAGGAACCACGCCGTAAGGGCCCTTCATCTGCCATAAAGAAGCTGAGGTCTGCTGTTGCCACAGCTGCAGCAGCTGCGGCCGCCTACGCAGCCCATGCAAACTCAGCTGCCCAGCTTGCCAAAGATGCGGTAAAGGCCATCCAGGACGTTCCTGCGAACCAGATGGCTACCAAGGCAGCATTAATTGCATCATCAGGGCCTTTAGGGGCCTTTGCAGATTTCCTGGGTGCAGGATTTGACCATGGGGCCACTTCCAACATACCCTTCGTTGAGGGTGAGGTGGAAGAGTTTCCTGAAGAGTTTGCAGCACCCTTTAACCCCTTCACATCCAAACCAGTCCTGTCCCAGGCCATGATAAATGCCATGCAGGCTACGAGTCCTGAAGAGAAGAAAAAGGCTGTGCAGTACTCCATGAGTCACATTGCCCAGATGCCCAGCAGACATAACTCCCTGAAAGAAGAGTTTACAAATCTGTCAACCACCTTAAACCAACGCTTAAATTACTTAGGTAGGCCTGGCCAATCTGGGGAGGGCAGCAGAGGCTTTGATCCTCCCTGTAGCCGCCTCCTCAGGCTTCCTCCACAAACTGTTTTCAAACATTAGCCACTCATTCCTTTGGCCACTAATTCCTTAGTCAATTTCTCTCCCTCCCTTCTCCCTTTATCTCTCTCTCTCTCTCTCTCTCTCTCTCTCTCTCTCTCTCTCTCTCTCTCTCTCTCTCTCTCTCTCTCTCTCCCCTCTCTTTCTCTAAGGCAGGGTTTTTCTGGAAGCCCTAGCTGTCCTGGAACTCACTCTGTAGACCAGGCTGGCTTCATACTCAGAGATCTGCCTGCTTTTTCCTCTGAGCGCTAAGATTAAAAGCATGCACTACCATGCTTGGTTCACAAAAGAATTTCTTTTGTGAATTTCTTAAAAACTGTAATAGAAAATCTATCATTCTCTTTAAGTGCCCCCAGACTTCCTCACTGTCTTCCTTTGGGACATGGGCATAAACATGGGAGCTCTCTCCAGTCACGTTCCTCCGTCATTCCTTTTAACAGCTGGTCCCTCTTTTCACTTTCAGCTAACATGGGAAGCTCTGGCGTGCTTGGTAACACAGTAAATGTGCTGGAAGAAAAGATTATTAACCTCCAGAAGGCCAGGCTGCAGGTCAGTGTCGTGATCACAGAGGGGCTTTTAAGAAGATGGTGGCTTGGCTTGAGCTAGGATCCAGCCTCCTGTCACCCTCCCAGTAAGGCTCTGAAGAAGTGCTTGGGGTGGCACAGCAGCTGCATCCATGCAGAGTTAATCTGCGGACTCTGTTGTCTCTGTCAATAAGTATCTCCTGTGCTGTCAGATGTCAGACTGTGTACACGGGCCTGCTATCTCTTCTTGGTCTCAGGACCCTTCCACTTGTAGCAATATCAGAAGCAGAGGCCTTGGATGTCACTGTCTCTCCTGTTTAGGAAGAAGAGCTGGAGAGAGTTTGGGGCCACCAGATAGATACGATGAAGAGTCACTACATGGTGCTGGACAGGGCAGTGGAAAGGCTCCAGATTCGCATGGATGACTTGAAGGTTCGGAGGTCTGAAGACCAAGAGGGAGGCCCAGGAGAACTGCTCCTTGGGACTGCGAGACCATCCTCTAAGGGGCTACAAAATACAGGGGAACTAGACAACATTTTATTCTGCATAAATTATACTTCAATTAAAAATAAATCCCAGGGGCTGGAGGGAGTTAAGAGCACTGGTTCTTGCAGAGCACCTGGCTTTTGGTCCCAACATCCACACGGCAGCTTAAAACTTTAACTCCAAAGTTGGGCAGTGGTGACACACAGTTTTAATCCTAGCACACAGGAGACAGAGACAGTGGATCTCTGTGAGTTTGAGGCCAGGCTGGTCTATAGATCTAGTTCCAGGACAGCTGGGGCTACACAAAGAAACCCTGTCCAAAATCAAACCAAAACCCATACACACAAGCACCTGAGCCTCAGGGGATTTGGTGCCCTCTCCTGGGTCCCATGAGCACCGTGCATTCTGTGGTACTCATTCATACACGCAGCTAAAACATTTATATACATAATTTGTTTTTAAAGAATCACCCATATGTAAAGGGCTTGGACAGTGTCCAATCTTGAGAGCCTTTGTGTCATCAACCTGAGGGTAGAAGGACAGATTTAAGGCTTAGTGACATTTGCTGAAGGGATCAGTGAGTGGATAAGGGGCTTTCTTGCACCAACAGTTATGTTCATAACATTTTCCCTGAACCAGTTCTTCTTCCCTCGGGGTTGAGAAGAGAACCTAGGGCCTCATGCATCCTAGGCAAGCAGGCTAGTGCTGGGCCAGAGAAAGCAACTGAGAGGCCAAACTGGGGGCTTTTTTTTGCCACACCCACCTCTCTTGTTGGTGACCTTGGAAAACCATCTGGGGACAAGATGGATGTGGTAATGACTTGACGTGAATTACAGTTGAGGATAACTTCAAATAACATAAGAATCCCCAAGTAACCTACTTAAGATACAGATGTATTTATCTTTCACATTAAAAAATTCAAGCAATTGGTTTAGAACTGGTAGGGTGTTTGTTGGTGTTGCAGATACAAGCTCCAGTTTCTAGTTCTTTGTCATCTCTTGGACCATCATGGCTGGTCTCTGATCATTAACTCTTATGTTCAAGCCAGTGGCAAAGAGGGTAGGGGATGGACATGAGGTGAGGTCGTAAGTGCTTGCCTAGCATCCACAGAACCCTGAGCTCCATCCTTAGCACTACTAGGACACAGGGAGGGTGGGTGAAGAAGGTTAACCATACCCACTGACCACTATTTACATCCCAGTCAGAATAAATGCAAGACAGGCTGAAGACAGGCTGCAGTCCTCAACTGTGTAGCTAAGTTGGAAGTTTTTCCTATGGGTAAGGGAGACCAGAAGTGAAGAGAGAAGCCAATGTGAGACTTGAGAGAAAAAGTGATGCTAGGCTCTGGGGACAAGGGAGGCTCTTCCCAAGCAAGCAAGCAAGCAAGCAAGCTGCTGTTCCTGTCATGGGGATAGGTTAGTAGGGGACAAGCCAGCACTAACAGAGGATTTCGTGAAATTATGTGTGGTCTGTGACTAGTGGGCCCTCTTGTAGATCAGATAAGGTGAACTGACCTTCAACACCTACGGAAGTGAATCACTAGCCCTGGTCTGTGCTGCTTTGAGGTTGACACCATCTCTGAGGATCAGCTTGTCCCTTGCTCTTGCCCTCTCCTGTTCCTGCTGCCTGTGAGCCTTCTAATAGTCCCACCCACTTCTTGTCCACATGGCAAAGTTGGAAGCACAGAGTAGACGCTACCCTCGAGGTCACGACAAAGGCTGACTTGCCTGTGTTCTGTTCTTAGATCCTCAAGGCAGAAATCGAAAGGCTGGACCTGGTTAAGGCAGATAAAAATGTGATGGATCTGGAGCTGAATGAAGTAAGCTGAGACCTCCTTCCAGCCCCGATTTCCTCTCCCTGCCAATCCCCAGCCTCTGATTTGCCAACCAAGGGAGCAGAAGCACCCAGGCAAAGGCGGCAGGAGCGCTCACTCGGCCTTTATTCACTCAGGAAATCCCAGTCCTCTCAAAAGTTACCCACCCACTCCTCTTTTCCTTGACTGGAGATTGGTGACACTATTGTTTTAAAAATCAGAAAAAAAAAAAAAAAAAAAAAAAAAAGAAAAAGAAAAAAAGCCGGGCGTGGTGGCGCACGCCTTTAATCCCAGCACTCGGGAGGCAGAGGCAGGCGGATTTCTGAGTTCGAGGCCAGCCTGGTCTACAAAGTGAGTTCCAGGACAGCCAGGGCTACACAGAGAAACCCTGTCTCGAAAAAAAAAAAAAATAAAATAAAATAAAAATCAGGCGTCGGGTCAGGTGTGGAGACACACGCCACTTGGGAGGTAGAGGCAGGTAGATTCTGTGAGTTTAAAGCCAGCCTAGTCTACAAAATGAGTCCCAGGCTGGCCAGGGCTCCATAGCAAGATCCAGTCTCAAAAAAAAAAAAAAAAAAAAAACAATAAAATAAAATAAAATCAGGTATCAATCAGTCTGGGGATGTAGTGCAACTGGTCTTGTGCCTTCCTGGCATTCATGAAGGCCTGGGTTCAATCCCCAGCATCACATGAACTGTGCATAGTGACAGGTACCCACAATTCTACCACAGAAAGCAGAAGAATCAGAAATTCAAGGTCACCCTGGACTATGGGATACATGAGACTCTGTCTTAAAAAAAAAATCACATGTCAACTTTCCTGTTTGGCTCAGATCCCACAGCTGTGTTTGAGGCAGTATAGAAATGAACACTGAACTTAAGCCAAGGCTGTACATTCATGGCCCTCAGCTAGAGAAACTGACCCGGGTCTCACCTCCCAGCAGTCTTGCTGCCCTGGATGCCCTCTCCCTAGAAAGCTAACAGGGATGCACTGGCAAGCAAGGCAAACCGAGTGGACTTGGAGACGGTGGCGATGGAGCTGAATGAGATGATTCACAGCATGCTCTTGAAGATCACAAACTACGAGTCTGACTGGAAGAAGGCTCTGAAACATCTCAGGAAGGACCTGAACACCAAGGTGAGCCTGTATTAGTTAGCATTTGCTACTTAACAAAATGTCCCAGAGCTTAGCAGCCTCAAAGAGCAAATACTGATGGACCTTTGACTCACAAGGTCAGATAAACGTGTCATTCCTGGCTGTATTATCTGAATGAGCTATATGAAGCCACTTCAAAGACTGTACCCTCATGTGACTGTTGGAAAAAAGTTTCAGTTTCTCATTTAATGACTCCTTCTTAGGGCCAATTAAGGGGCCTTATAACATGGCAGCCAACTTCCCCTGACACATACACATGCACACACACACACACACACACAGACACCCAGTGACCCAAGACAGTAAGAAGAATGTACAGTGTCTTTTGCTACACAGCTGTCTAAGTCACTCGCATCATTCTGTATTAGCCTCTTGGCTATACAAGCTGATCCCATTCAATGCCAGGAGACACTGGCTCCAATGGTGAGTCACAGCCACATCTGGAGCCATGTTGGAGGCTGACTTCAAGAATGCTTGGGGTGGTGCAAGAAAATTGGTAGGCTGGGGCTGAAGGTGGCTTTCTCCATGCCTGTCATTTGTTCATTTATCATTCAGTGACTACCTTGGGAATGTAGACAGAGAGTCCCAGCCCCTGTGCTCCTTGCTGGGTAAGCAGTGAGCCAAGCAGATGGGGACACTGTCTTTGTGGAGACATGTTCATCAAAGAAAGGATCCAAATGAATGCAAAGTCACAACCCCATAGCATCCACAGATCAGGCAACCCACGTTTCTCTTGCTGACGTGGAGCTGATTCTAAAGCTGGACTGGTAATGTGACCCAAGCAGGAATTATCTTATAACTCACTGTACTTGGGATGTGGGTGGAGCGGTGCACACCTGTAATCCCAGCACTCAGGAGGATTACAAGTTCAAGTCCAGTCTAGGCTACGGAGTCTGAAGGTGAGCTGAGGTAATATAGCAACATCTTGTCTTACAGGGAAAACAAATTGGGATCCAGAATAGTCAAATCCTAAAGACAGAAAGTAGGCCAGTGATTGCCAGGGGCTGAGGATTTAGGAAGAAATAGGGGTGACTGATAATGGAGTTTCTTTGGAGAATGGTGTTCTAAAGTGGATTGTGAAGTCTGATGTGGAAGTATAAGACTGCAATTTCAGCCCTTCTGATGCTAAGGCAGGAAGATTGTGGGCTCCAGGCCAGACTCGGCTTCATAGTGAAGCAGTGCCTCAAAAGAAATAATCATCCGTCGCCGGGCGTGGTGGCACACACACCTTTAATCCCAGCACTCGGGAGGCAGAGGCAGGCGGATTTCTGAGTTCGAGGCCAGCCTGGTCTACAGAGTGAGTTCCATGACAGCCAGGGCTACACAGAGAAACCCTGTCTCGAAAAAAAACAAAAAAGAAAAAAGAAAAGAAAAGGAAAGAAAAGAAAAGAAAAAGAAGGAAGGAAGGAAGGAAGGAAGGAAGGAAGGAAGGAAGGAAGGAAAAGGAAGGAAGGAAGGAAAAGGAAGGAAGAAAGGAAGAAAGAAAGGAAGGAAGAAAGAAAGAAAGAAAGAAAGAAAGAAAGAAAGAAAGAAAGAAAGAAAGAAAGAAAGAAAGAGAGAGAAAGAAAAGAAAGAATCAAAATCCACTCCTAACCGGTCCCACCCTCAACAGCCATGCTGGGCAGGGGCAGGGAGAGCTGGCCTGGCCCCTTGCAAGCTGCAGAATTGGGTGAACTAGCCCAGGCAGTACTAGAGAGCTTGCCCTGGTAGTGCAGGAGAGTTGGTGTGCTGACCAGCTCAGCTACCACCCAGGCCCAGACAGAGTTGGCCCCCTCAACATTCCCCATCTATGAACTGTGTAACATGTAACATTGCAGCTTCCACGTTTAGATTTTTTTGTTTTGTTATTTATTAATTTTTAAATTTTCTTTAGGGGAGATGAAGACTGTGAGGGTGGAGGGCAGAGATGAGGGGACAGGGAGGTGAATGGGACTGAGCACATGATGTGAAGCATACAAAAAAACCCCAAAACAACCAAAACTCTGTTTTAAAAGAGAAAAAATAAATTTGCCAGACATTGTGGTGCATGCCTTTAATCTTTTAATGTCTTTAATCTCACTAAAGAGATAGAGGCAAATGGATCTGTGCTCTCTCTTTCTCTCTCTGTCTCTCTCTCCTGTCTCAGTAGTAGTAGTAGTAATATTTGATTGTGATGTTTCCATACTGTATTAGTCAGGGTTCTCTAGAGTCGCAGAACTTGTGGGTAGTCTCTATAGAGTAAGGGAATTTGTTGATGATTTACAGTCTGTAGTCTGACTCCCAACAATGGTCAGCAGCAGCTGTGAATGGAAGTCCAAGGATCTAGCAGTTACTCAGTCCCACAGGGCAAGCAGGCAAAAAGAGTGAATCTTCCTTCTTCCAATGTCCTTATATGGTCTCCAGCAGAAGGTGTAGCCCAGATTAAAGGTGTGTGCCACCACACCTTTAATCCCAGGTGACCTTGAATTTGAGATCTCCCTGCCTTAATATTCTGGAATCCATAGCCACTATGCCTCAAGATCTCCATGCCAAGATCCAGGTCAGAAATTTATATCTCCCAGCCTCCAGATTAGGATCACTGGTGAGCCTTCCAATTCTGGATTGTAGTTCATCCCAGATATAGTCAAGCTGACAACCAGGAATAGCCACTACACATACTTTGTGAGTCTATTAAAGGAACTGTCCACTTTACAGCAAACCTTCCATAAATATTTATCAGATGTGTTAAAGTCAGGGCATGGTGTTCACTGGAGAAATAGTTTTCCAGCCTCCAACCCTGCAGTTGAGCAGAACAGTGGGTTTGGAGGCAGGAATTAATGTCATTTCTTGCAATGGCCACTGGAAATCTCACCTTGTAACTTCCCTGTGCCAAGAGCACCCACAAAGCCATGAGGTAAATGGTTTTCCTGAGTTGGGACTCCTTGATGTCTTTCTCTTACTCTGTGTATGACTGACTCGCAGGCTGTTCAGGTGAGCTCACTGACTGTGCTTCTGTCTTCCCTGTGATTGGCAGCTAGTCCAGAGCGATCTGAATAGCCTGAAGAAGGACGTAGAAGAGGTCTGGAAGGTGGTCCGGAAGCTTCTGCTAGAAGGTCTCCGATTCGACCCAGACAGCGCTGCAGGCTTTAAGAAGTGAGTTCACCAAGGGTGGTACTGCTGATGCTCCTGCCAATAGAGGAAAGCCTAGAATTCCAGATCTCAGACATGGGGATGGGGGCAGGGAGGGAGGGATGGAGCAGAGCGCTTCTAGCCTTCTCTTCAGATGAGGAAACTGAGGCTCAGAGAGGGGAAGGGAACCAGGACAAGCCTACACATTTGGCAGACCTATCTGAACAACGAGGCCCAGTGATTCCTGTCCCCAGGCAGGCAGGCTTGTCATCGGGTTCCACATACCTCCCTCCGCCAAGGACATTTTTTAAAAAATAGATGTGATATGCCAGTCTGAGCCTTCGGTGGGTGGGAAACCAAAGCGCTCTGTCCCGGGGCCACAGGCACAAACAAAGGGGATTAAGGGACTTTAAGCTCACCTCACCCCCTGCCCGGGGCTCTGTTAAACCCTGGCCACTGACTTCCTTGTCCTCCAGGAAATTGTTCGAGAGGGTAAAGTGCATTTCCTGCGACAGGCCCGTAGAGATGATGACTGGCCCGTGAGTACCGCCGGCAGAGGGCGTCCTCCAGATTTGCAGGGTCCAGCATACAGTGCAGGTCCCGGGTGTGCTTTTCTACTGTAGTCACCTATAAACACCCTGACACTGCCCTGCAGGCCTCAAGCACATACAGCTGTTCCATATGCAAATGTACACACCTGCCCATGTATATACCCATCTGTCTACGCCATTCTATAGCCACCACCGCCTGTTCCACCTCTGTGGTTCTCTAGATGGGGGATGTCTGTCCTCTCACCTTTAACGCTGTCAGTGCTTCATTCCAGAGACTAAGGGAAATTATATAAACATGGAGAAATATTGGAAGGATATGAATGTCCAGGTCTATCCCTGGTCATGAGGCTTGTTCCTTGGTGCCTTCCTGTGTTTTATAAAATGCTAACCAATGTCTCTCTGAGCACGCATCATTTCGGCTTTCCATCTATATGTAAGGAAACTTCTGCATGTGTTTAACCACATAGCTCAGAGAGGTGGAGTGGGCCTAGCTCCTTGGAAGGCTGTTCTGAGTTTCCTTATTTTTGTTTCCTTTTGGAGGCAAAATACACAGGATACAACCTTAGCCATCTGAAGGAAGGTGCCACAGTTACAAGTCCATGACGTACAGCTGCCATGCTCTCGCATGCCTGTGCCTTTCACCAGGCCCCTTCCGAGTAGTGCCTCCCCTCCACGTACCCAAGCTCCTGGCAAACACCTACCTGCAACATATCTCTAGGAGCCCCTTCCTTTAGTTTTCAACTACTATTTACTTACTTACTTATTACTGGAGACAAGGCCTTTCTATATAGCCAAAGATAGCCTTAACCTTGAACTCAGTTTGTACTAATAGTTTAGGCTAACTTTGAACTTGCTACCCTCCTGCCTCAGTCTCCCAAGTGCTGAGATTGTACAGGTGCACCACCACCCCTGGCTTGGTTTTGACTTCATATCCAGAATGGTGTTTCTATCTTCCCCCAGTGGTCAGAAGTCCTGCAGGGTTTGTTTGTGGGCTTTGGGCTGTGAGCTGCAGAGCTCCAGTTTGGGAGGGGGAAGAGTACTCCACTTCCTCTCTCCAGGCCTGGGAGCCTGGGGCCCTCTGTTGGCCGTGGGCACCTCTCACAGCTCTGGTTTGCTCTGCCTCTGCAGACAGCTGATCACCATCCGCAACACCCATGGGCTGCCCCGAATAAGGCCAGCCAGTGCCAACAGCTATGAGTATCTGCAGCGGCAGCTGATAAGGTGAGGGTTATGTCCACCCCACTCTCTAAGAGAGCCAAGACCCCTGTCCTGGAGAAACTTTCCTTCAATGCGGGCACCAATGAGGGCCCAGGATGCCCGTCTGGGAGGTTGTGGTGTGGCTGATAAGGCAGTGGAAGAGAGGAACCAACATTTGTGTTGGCATCTACTGTGACCTGGAACTTAACTGGGCCCTGTCGCAGAGGCATACTGTGCCAGCTACTCACAAGACGGAGGCAAACGTATCATAAGGGCTTCATAGGCTTCAGTGTAAAACCTGCGTCAAAGTAAAAACAAAAGCGATAGCGATAGCGTTTTTCCGGCATGCACAGGGCCCTGGATGAATCCCTAGCACTGCTGAATGAATGGGCATTTGCAAATAGGAGGGCTTCTCCTTAAGTCTTATGAGCCCTGGAATCCAGGGTTACCATGCTTGTTTCCTATGGGTGAATAATTGGAGGATCCTCTGGGAACCCTTGCTGAAACTTTGTTGGGTCACAGGGCTTCCTGGGGAAGTGCCTTCTATTATCATCCCACTTCACAGTTGAACAGAGACTGAGACTCAGACTATGTGACCTTCCCAAGGCCACAGCCAGCGAGTGGCTGGGGATTCTTACCTGCTATCACTTTTCTCACTTGGCCTAGCCAGCTGCCATCTCCTTCATCCTTGGGTGGCAGGGGTCCTTCCAGGGCCTATGTGAGCTTCCAGCCAGGGGTGAGGCCAGGTCGGCGGAGTGAACAACTAAGTGGTAGTCAGCACCAGCGTTAGGAAGGAAACCACCTATGCTGGCTCTCATACTGTGCCTGACGGCTGGAGTCCAGGTCAGAGCGTGCATGTGCATGGCAAGGCCAGAGCAGGCCTGCAGGTGTGGTTGGTTCAGGGAAGCGAGTATAGATTATCTCTCTCCCAGAACTATCCATGTCTGTATTGGTTCACCATCCCCCAGGCCTGCCTGCCATTCTGCCCATCTTCCTTGATACTATCCAGAGCCCTGTGCATGTCTCCTCTGTGGTAGAGGGGGTCTCCATGTGGCTGCTGATCTTCTGCCCTGTCCAGGGAACAACAGCAGCAGCTGCATTTCCAGAACTTTGGAGTCCATGAGGAGGGTCAGGGCTTCCAGAAGGACTGGGGTGATGGGCCCCGAAATGAGAACATCTTGAAGCACAAGTCACATGACCTGTCAACACTTTATCCTTATGGGGACCCTGAGCTGATGAACTATGACACTGTGAGTCTGGCTGTGTCCCCTCCCAGAGGCTGGATACCAGCATACCCAGCCCCAGATGTGAGATGAAGCTCTGATCTTTGGGTACCTTGAGGAAGCTGTGCTCTGGCTCTGGGCATTTGTGTGCTTCAAGGAAAGGGGATGGCAATGGAGACCCTGACTTGGGACCTGGGCCATCCCACAGGCTGAGGTGGACATCTTGGGGGTAGACGGAGTTCTGTACAAAGGCCGAATGAGCAGCCAGTTTGGGACTCGGACTGGGGAGAAGGACATTGCAGGTAAGCACTGGTGTTTCCTGGGATTCCCGCTGTGGGACTTGACTGTGCTGGTCAGAACAAGGGGTTGCTGGTGGACTCAGGGCTGGTCTTGCCCTTGGCTGGACACTGGTAAAGACTGGCAGAGGGGGTGGGGATGCTAGGCTGGTAATGAGAGCTGTGCCGGGCAAAGCTGGTCCACAGAGATCAACTAGACAGCTCCTTGAACACCTTCAAAAAAGGAACAGGAGTTAGTTGGTGAAGGGGCAGAGAGGGAGGGGTGTGGTCCAGGTTGGGGGAATAGTAGGTTCAAAGGTCCTGTGGTAGGATGGGTAGGAAGAGATGAATCTTCTTGGAGCATAAACACTAGGGTAAGGGTAAAGACCCGTGAACAGGGCCAGACCCAGGAGGCCAAGGTCAGACCAGTAAGAGACCCCAACCTAAGCCGGGCGTGGTGGCGCACGCCTTTAATCCCAGCACTGGGGAGGCAGAGGCAGGCGGATTTCTGAGTTCGAGGCCAGCCTGGTCTACAAAGTGAGTTCCAGGACAGCCAGGGCTACACAGAGAAACCCTGTCTCGAAAAAACCAAAAAAAAAAAAAAAGAGAGAGACCCCAACCTTTTTGCACTTTGAATTGGTTGTTATGGTTACCCTGGAGTCTAAGACCTGGAAATTATTGATTTCACCACTGGTTGTATAATAAAGCAAACAAAAACGGAGCTTCTCTGCACACCCTGGAGATGTTTTCCTCTGGGAAGAGGATGTCTAAAGCAGCTCTTACATCAGGAATGACACGGGATCCTTAGGGCATCTAACCCATAGTAACCCCATGGGCTGCCCATGGACCAGAGCACTGAGTCCAGACATGCAGAGGAGGTAAGATTTGGCCGTACTGCTATGGCAGACTGAGGATACACCCCATGGCAGCTGCCAGAGCTAACCACCACAGCCCAGGGCCCAAAACCGCAGGACAGTTTTCCCAGCTCTGAAGACTGAGGTCCTAAGACAGCACAGGCAGAGTTGTGCTTTCCTCAGAGCTGCCCAGCC
Source organism: Mus caroli (assembly GCF_978045245.1). Taxonomy (NCBI): domain Eukaryota; kingdom Metazoa; phylum Chordata; class Mammalia; order Rodentia; family Muridae; genus Mus; species Mus caroli. The sequence continues at coordinate 1,390,472 of NW_028227272.1, forward strand.
TGCTCCTGTGGCTGCTGAAGCCTCTTGGCCAGGGCCAGGTCACTCCAGCAGCCATTGCTTTCCTCTCTTCTGACTTTCATGAGGACATCTGTCACTGAACTTCAGGTTTAGTGTAACCTAGGGTCATCCTATTTCAAGACCTGAGATAACACCTGCAAAGATCTTTTGTTTCAATAAAGTCACTTCCGTAAGCTCCACAGAATGTACCTTTTAGGAGCCCACGATGACATGCACTCACAGGCCCTACCCTATTTCCAAGGAGGTAGAACAGCATCTCCCAGGTCATTGCCCTGGCAGAAATTGACTGCTCAGCAGCCACATTGCAGATCTGAGAGCAGTATAGCTAAAGTTCGATGAGCCCCACCTCTGTGCCAGCCCCTCCAGAATCCTTGCCCATAGCAACCAGGTGAGGCATTTCACAAATGAACAAGGGAGGTCTGCTTGGGTGAGGCAGTCTCAGGAGAAAAGAGTGGACCAGTGGGGAGATACTTTTTTTTTTTTTTTTTTTTTTTTTTTTTGGTTTTTCGAGACAGGGTTTCTCTGTATAGCCCTGGCTGTCCTGGAACTCACTCTGTAGACCAGGCTGGCCTCGAACTCAGAAATCCGCCTGCCTCTGCCTCCCGAGTGCTGGGATTAAAGGCGTGCGCCACCACGCCCGGCAAGTGGGGAGATACTTAATGCCACCTCCATCACTGAACACCTTCTACAGGGATTGAGCAAGGGCTTTTCTCTCAGTGGATGGTATATAAGAAACAGATTATATAGCAGAACCTGGATTGGGACAAGCTCACAGGCTTCACCTTGCTTGGAAGCCCCTGGGATGAAAAGTCTGGCTTGATGTAGGAGCCAGAACTTTGGACGGGGCTCCAGCTATTTAGCTCTTTCCTTCTCAGCTGTGAAAGTTTCATATTACACCATTCCAAACCTGACGGATCGTGTGCGCCCAGGATCCTTACTTGCTCCGGGCTATCCACGTGAGTACCTGACCCACCTGGCACTCTGGCAGACCTCCAGTTTCTCCTGGTCTGTCCCCATCCCTTTCACTGATATCCCAGACCTTACTCCACTCATGCCCCCCCCCCTCCCTTTACCTTTATGCCTGCTTTGCCCACATCCTGGCAGCCACCTTCTGGCTGGCTGGGAGGTGGGGGATGGAAGGGGAGGGGAAGTTATGGGGCCTCCAGTTGTTCTGAGTTTCTTGGCAGGTGCCTGTCCCCAGAGGTCACCCTGGCTGCAGAGATGGGGCAAATGAAGTCACTTCTAGTTCTGAGCTTCTTGGCCAGGGCTGCCAGGGGTCAGTCTGAGAGGACTTAGTCCTTGAGCTTCTTGGTTCACAGCTCTGGCCCTCTCAAAGCACCTTAATGCTCACAGAGCACCACTTCCTACTGTCTCTCTTCTGGTTCTTTTTTTTTTGGGGGGGGGGAGTTTGAGACAGGGTTTCTCTGTGTAGCCCTGGCTGTCCTGGAACTCACTTTGTAGACCAGGCTGGCCTTGAACTCAGAAATCTGCCTGCCTCTGCCTCCCAAGTGCTGGGATTAAAGGCGTGCGCCACCACCGCCCCTCTTCTGGTTCTTATCCTACTGGTTCAGCAGGGTGGTGCTGTCTTTCTTGTCAAAGGCAGAGTAGTTGAGGCTTAGCCCAGACGTCTGTGCCCAAATCCTGACAGCCCCTCCCCAAGGTGCACCTCTGTACTCTAGCACCCATCTTGGACTTCTGTGTCTCAGTCCCCCTTGAGGAAATGTTTAGGAGCGGAACCAGAGGTGCAGTGGCCAGTCCTGCCATGGCTTACAATGTACCTCCAGTCTCCAGCTTCTGTTCCCTGGCGGGGAGAACTCCATGAGGGTAGAACCCCATGAGGCCAGCTGCTTCCAGATGTAGGCGCACAGCATGGATCTTTCCTGCTTCATTTCCAGCCTTGGGCCCCCGCACCAGTATCACCTCTGCCACCAACACCACGACGGCACGGCCACCGTCCCTGCCACCAGTGCCACAGCTACCACCACTGATCCCTGTCTCAAGGGATACCCAAGAGGCCCCTGGATCTGCCAAGCGCTTGAAATCTCCACGGCTGTAGCACACCAACCTGTGAAACCCAAGCCTGTGACTCAACTACCATGGGGTCCCCTTCACTCAAAGAAAGAGACCTGGAGCCCTGGAACAGATCCAGGAAAGGATGCAGGGATCCTGGATATAGGGGAAGGAAGGTCTGCATAGGGGACCCATGACTCAGTGTTTAACTATGTATCTAAAATATAAGCCACACAGTCCTTCCTAGCTAACCTTTTCATAGATAACAGAGCTTCGGAGTAAAGTTTTTACAGGGCCAACTGAATTTCTTAAGCAGTTTCCCCAACAGCACAAAGCAGTTCTAAAACAATCCCCTTTGGGTCGGCAGAGTGCTTGCCAGCGGCACAGCCGAGTCTGACCCTCTAGCACCATAGAAGCTGGTATGGTGCATACCCTGGTAATACAAGCACTTCAGTGTTAATGGGAGGAGGACCCGGCCAAGATCAGCCTCAGTTACACACTGAGCTCACGGCCTGCCTGGGATGCATGAGACCCTGTGTCAAACAACAAAACATAAATCCCTTTTCTTGGCATTTTGCTTAAGGCATCATTAGGACCCACTTCTTCCTTGTATAGTCCTTAGAAGCCATTAGTTTTCCCACAGGAAGCAAATTCCACCATGCACTATTTTTATTTCCTGTAATCATTTTTTTCCAGTGACCATTATTATTAATGGAATCGTCTGTGTGTGTGAGAGAGGGTGTGCTGTAGTGTAAGCTTGTGTGTGTATGTGGGGTATCCCTGTGCATGTACAGAGGCCACAGGAAGATGATCTACCTTACTCCCTCAAGACTGGTCTCTCACTAAACATGGAACAAAGCTGTTTCAGGGGCCCTCCTGTCTGCCCTCTACTCTCCAGTACTGGGGTTACAAGTGTGGCCAAGACCACACCCAGCTTCTTACATGGGTTCTAGGAGTTTGAACTCAGATCTTCACGTTTATGCAGCAGGCACTCTTACTTTTTGAGCTATTTCTTTGGCTCCGTTTCTGAGATAGGGTCTGGTGTATCCCAGGCTGGCTTAGAACTCACACTACAGCTGAGGGATGACAGTTCAGTGTCTACCACCCGGATGTTGGGTTACAGGCCTGTGCTGCTGCTGTCTGCAGAGCTGGGAATCAAACCAAGGACTTTGACATGTTTGGCACACTCTAGCAACTGAGCTACACTTCCCATTTTTGAATTAATTAACCATTTAATTATTTTTATGTCTTAACTAATCCACAAGACTAGTATAGCACCCTTGGTGTAGTCTAGGACTGCAGGTGCCCTGCAAGGCGGAGTATTCCAAGACTGCTCCAAGCCCAGCGGGTTCACAGCCCATTCACGAACAGCACGCCCCAGTTCCCAGGTCTCTGTGGTGAGACGAGATGAAACGTGGTGTGAAATGGAGGTGCAGGTGCAGCCCAGGCACTCAAGCTGGGCTAGTCCTCCTACCGTCTGTCCTTGCTCCTCTTAAGTTTACTCCCTCACAGTTCTCCTTTGCCTCCTCTCCTCCCTCTTCTCTGATGATGACAGTTCCACCCCACTTCTCTCTCTCTCTCTCTCTCTCACACACACACACACACACACACCTCCTGAGCGCAGGTTCCAGGCATGGCTCCTGCCCACCTCAGACAGTTCTGGCTGAGTGGAGCTGAGGTGGTGGTGGTGGAGGGATGGCGCTTCCTAAGAGCTGGGGGAGGGGATCTTGGTGTGGAGGGAAGAAACCCTTGGCTTGGGAGGCCATCAGTATGTAGGGGTGCTGTGTGCCTCTGTTTCCAATGCTCCCTATGGTCTCTAGGCAATACCAGCTTGTTGCCTGAGGCCACCCCCAGCCAACTCACCTTTTCTTTTTGCAATGGTGTCCAAATGAGGCTGGGCCAGTCCCAACACAGGTGACTCATTTATCTTTGCCTGGAGACCCCACCCCCATACCACAGATACAAATTTTTAGCATTTTCTGGCCAGAATAAAATCTTATTCCTTTGGACTTTAGATGAGGGCTTGTCCTGGAGCTGTCTGCAGGCAGTGGCCTTGTCCTCTTTCCACATGAGTGGGCCTTGATGGTCCCTCCTCTGGCCACTAACAGTGAGGCTCAGCCTCCCAGTGCCCCTATCTAGAACATAAGATGTCTGCAGAGACCAGAAAGCTGTTCACCACCAGAGCAGCCACATTCCCTGAACTGCTTCAGCTCTGTAGACAGATCATGGGGGCTCCATGGGCTCAAAGTCACACAGCTCTGACTCATGCATAAGGATATAACTGTTGGGTACTGTACTACCTTGTCCTCCACTGCAGAAGGTTTGCTGAGGAAGTGGGGTCTGGGCTATGCCTGTGCACATGTCCCTGGTCCTCAAAGAGGGCCTACTCTCCCTAACAAAGTCATATCTAAGCCCCTAGCTGGTCATTTCAAAGGGGCCTTCTGAGGGTCCTCTGCAGATCAAAGAACCTTAGTGGTCTGCAAGAGCTGGTTCTTACAGCCCAGGGAGTGAACGCACGTCCTCAGTCCTGCAGCTTGGTGTCCATCCTTCTACTGTGGAACACGCTGTTGGGAGCTCAACTTCAAAGACAGGTCTGGTCCAAAAGTGAAAGGCCTGCAGGCTGGAGGCTGGAGAAGGTAGCAGTCAGGATTTGTCAGTTGGTATAGGGCATCTCAGTCAGCCTTTGCGTTTTAAGATGAAGGTGGTGGCCAGGGATGGTTGAACACACCTGTAATGTTCATACTCAGGAAACAGAGAGTAGGGTATTAGAAGGTAAAGGTATTTATAGCTGAGAACACTCTCAAGGCCAGCCTGGGCTACAAAGACCCTGTCTCAAACAATCAAGAGGGACTGGAGTGGTGCCCCAGTGGCTTACAGCGCCATCTTTGCAGGATCCAGGTCTGATTTCCAGCACCCACAGAGTGGTTCACAGCCATCCGAGACTTCAGTCCCAGGGAAACTGAAACCCTCTTCTGGCCTCCAGGTGGCCTTGTGGCGCACATCTATACACGCAGGCAAAACATTCAACCACAGTTTAAAAAAAAAAAAGTAACCAGCAAAGACTGAGATGGTGGTACACTGGTGGTAGAGGAGAGTTGAACTGCACAGGGGACCAGGCAGCACAAAAGGGGGTGTCTTCTGTAGAGAATAGGGTACCCCTGGGTGTGCTGTTGAGGACAGATCTTTCTCCACATCTAAGACCACAAATTTGTTAACCTAAAGTGTAAAGTACTGACAGAATTGATGTCTGCATTGGAAAGTGCCACGGCCAGAGCTGAAGGCCAAGAGCTGCAAGGTAGAGACTCTGGTGCTGAGTGGAAAAGCCTTTCTGACACCAGACTCCACTCGTGCTGACCCCTAACACACCATGTTGGCTGGCTTTAGGCAGTGAAGTTTCCCTCCTCCCACAACCATGCTTTATCAGGATCTGGAGAGAGGGACCACAGCTGAGGTTACTGTCACTGCCCCAGGTGTGCAGAAAAGGACTTCTGCCACTGGTCCTCCAGTACCCTGTATGTGGTCACAGACTTGGCTTTGCCATCTTGGGCCAGCTCCACCCTTGTCCATCTCAAGAGAACTCAGCACCTCCCACCACAAAGACTGTTTTTTGTTGTTGTTTTGTTTGTTTTTGTTTTTTCGAGACAGGGTTTCTCTGTGTAGCCCTGGCTGTCCTAGAACTCACTTTGTAGACCAGGCTGGCCTCGAACTCAAGAAATCTGCCTGCCTCTGCCTCCAAAGTGCTGGGATTAAAGATATGCGCCACCACGCCTGGCTCCACAAAGACAGTTTTTTAGGCTCATTTGAGGTACATATTTTCCTAAATACATGTGGTAGGCACACACTGACACCTTTGCAAACATAGGATCTGGAAATGGCATTCCATCAAAAGATCTTCATTTTAGTCAACTCAGGAGGCCTCTCCAAACCAGGAGACCCCAGTCAAAGGATTCATCTGTCTTCTGCTGGACAGGGACTGCTGTGAAAAGCCCCTTAGAGACATTTAGGACCACAACCAGCATTGGGGACAGTGTGGTTCTCTGGGTTGGGTCATGAATGTATGCTCAGAGAACTCTGGCTGGGCCACTTGACAGACCCTGGGGAGGCCAAACAGTCTTAGGGATGGCCTCACATCTAAGATTCTCAAAAGAACAAGTCTTTCTCTCTCTGAGGCTGTTTGAAGGAGTCCTGGCAGCTATAGAAGGGAGCTTAGACTTGGGTTCGTTGGCCGGTGCCCTCCACCCATCTGTGGCAGGCTTATACTCTGAAGTCGCTGAGTGAAAAGCAAGGTCCCTGACTGAGGCTGGCTAGTCTCAGGACAGCAGCCTGAAATGTATTTAGCCAATGAAATGGAGGGGACCAACCCGGTAGAAGTGGGCCAGGCCATGTCCCTAGTGTGCTGGCCAACTCCTGCCACTTATGGGTTTTCCAAGGTAAGTCAGATGTGAGACTTCTTACATCAAACCTCTTGACTTTAAAAATGCTGACACAGTTAGCAAACCAGGCAACAGTATGAGCATGTGACAAGTTCTTAAGCCCTTGAGATAACTGCCCTCCTCCAGTCATAGGGAGGGTACAGCCACCAACTGTCAAAGCCATGTTTTCCCTTATTTCTGTATGTCACAATGTCCTTTGGGAATCAGTCACAAAGCTTGAAACATTCTTTAAAGCAACCTCATAGATGCAAATGGCATTTTAAGAGTGGAACTGTGGGGCTGGAGAGATGGCTCAGTGGTTAAGAGCACTGTCTGCTCTTCCAGAGGACCTGAGTTCAATTCCCAGCAACCACATGGTGGCTCACAACCATCTGTTATGGGATCTGAAGCCCTCTTCTAGTGTGTCAGAAGACAGCAACAATGTATTCAAATAAAATAAATCTTTAAAAAAAAAAAAAAAAAGAGTGGAATTGTGAAAAATCACTTAAGACACCAGTCATTTGGGCATGTAGGACATGATCAACTCTAACAGGCTGATTTGGTTGGTACTCTGAGACAGGGTCTCCTGTATCTCAGGCTTGCTTTCAACTAAATATGTATCTGAGGATGACCTTGAATTTCTGGCGCTCCTGCCTCCACTCTAGAGATTACAAGTTACAGTTGTCATGCCTGGCCTGTCTCAACAGCGGCAGAGACGCTAGGCAAGCACTCTACCAACTCAGCCCATCCTAAGCCACGAGCTGGCGTGCATTTGTTGCCCAGGCTGCTGAGAGGTATTTGAGATGAAGCGCTGCTAAGGATGGCTTACAAGATTTGTCCTTTGCTCTGTAGCCAACCTTCTCTGAACACAGATCGTTGTTTATCTTTTTGCTTCTCAGCTTCCTGGTGGGGGTTAAGCTCTAAGAGGGCCCAGGGTTTGTGTTACTGTCACTGTCATGTCTGACTCTCCCAAGCTGGTCCTGATTCTCTGAGTTGTCACTCAGAGCAGTGCTCCTGCCCAGCAGGGTTCCAGCGTCCTACAAACTCAAGTACCTAAGACCTGCAACCCAGGCGAGTCTTTTCTTTTTTTTTTTTTTTTTTTTTTTTTTTTTTGGTTTTTCGAGACAGGGTTTCTCTGTGTAGCCCTGGCTGTCCTGGCACTCACTTTGTAGACCAGGCTGGACTCGAACTCAGAAATCCGCCTGCCTCTGCCTCCCGAGTGCTGGGATTAAAGGCGCGCGCCACCACGCCTGGCCAGGCGAGTCTTAAAAAGGATGGAAGCTAGGATGTTTGGCAAGCACTTAAAAATGGTTAAAATGACTCACAGACATCCGTGATCCCAGCCTTTAGGAGGGGAGTTCAAAGCTCGCCTGAACCACATATCAAGACCCTGCTTCAAAACAAGACCACCTGCAGCACTCAAAATACCATTGTCTTCTATAAGTTTGGAGATCAGGAGACTGGTGGCTGTGTGCTTAGCTGCTGCATCAGAACCACCTGGTATTGGGACCTGTATATATTTAATAACAGCTTTAAAGTGTAATTGACACACCAGAAAGCTCACCTTTTCCAAGTGTGAACGAATGGCTGTTACTGTAGGCAGAGGGGTCACTGCTGTTGACCTGCTACTCCTCCCAGTACTGATATAGAGACCTGGGATCTGTTTAGGCTGGGCAGCTAGGCGGGTGAACCATGTATGTGATTAGCATGGCCATCTCTAGAAAGGATGTCAGCAGTGTCTACAGTGGGCTTTGATCACCACTACCTGATGGTGCTTGCTACCTGATCTGTTGGGCAGGCTTCTAGAACACTGGGCATCACACTGTATATAGGACGGCCCTTACTGTAAGGACATTACATTCCCAGATGTTAACAGTGCTAAGGATAAAAGGTCCCTTCTGCCTTCATGTGTGTAACCACTTGAGATCACCAGGCCCAACTCTCAGGAGCCTCCTCAAACAGCTAGGCTCAATGGCGGCCTCAGTTCCAGCATGTTAGATATCTCAAGGGTACTTCTTAAAACTTCAGTGTCAGCCAGGTGATGGCGCACACTTTTAATTTCAGCACTTGGGAGGCAGAGGCAGGTGAATCTCTAGGTTTGAGGTCAGCCTGGTCTAGAGAGAGTTCCAGGACAACCAGGGCTATACAGAGACCTTGTTGGGGGTGGGAGAGCAGTGGCAAAAAGTTTCACTGTGTATTTAGTAGCAGGGGCTCCTGCTCGATTTTGACTTGGGGGGTGGGCTGCACACTGAGATTTTATGTACAAAACAAGGTCTAGGGTGATGTTTTCCACTTTGTCATGAGACAGCATTTTAAGCAGGGCTGGCATAATCCACCCCAGGCCACCCAGGGGCTGCTGGGCATTTCAAAACAGACATTAGGCCATGTGCTACATCAAACATAGCCCACAGGGCCACCCTGCATAACAGGTGGCCCTGGGATCAGATCCCCGAGGAACAGTTTCCTACCATCCCTGTGGGGAAGCTGTAGAGTAAGACTTGGGCCAAACACACCTTCCTCCTTCCCGCCTCATTCTCTACCTCCAGATAGGTAGGAATCCAGGTTGGTAAAGGAACCTAACCAGGCCTTACAGTTGGTGGCTAGGCTAAAGGTCCAGGACAGACAGGACTAAGACCCCTCCATTTCATCAGGAAAGGAGTTAAGTGAGAGCTGAAATTCTGGGAACAAAAGCTAGAAAACTTAGCAAAGAGAGGCTCTGGTAGGCAAGGTGATTTCAGACCATGTAGACAGGACAGTCAGACAGGAGTGTGGAGCTAGGAGAGAATGGGGAGGCCTATTCAGCTTAGTATCCCTTCCAGAGCCAGCCATCAACACCCAGGATATATGAGGCAAGACTACAGAGCCTGGTGGTGGTTTGGAATTTCTTTTCTCTTTTGTTAAAAGAGGAGTAGGAAATGGGGACCAGGTACCCCTGGGCTCTGGGGAAGAGGCATGCAGGGAACCCTTGCAGGCAGGAGCTAGGTAGAAGAGTCCTGGAGTTTCCCATAATCCTTTGCAGGAAACAGCAATGCTGGCAGATAAGGAAGTGGAGTGAGGCAGAGCCCTTCAGACAACGGGGTGGTAGGCCAAGGAGCTTGGGGCTCACTCTAACATGCAAAGTCCAGCTGCCCCATAAACTAGGTTGCTTTTGAAGAGCGACATACATATAAATACATAAGACACAGCTGCACGCACACATGCGGAGAAGGCTCTGCATTCCCAAGGGTAGGGATCTAGGCCTATGGCCCAAGACAGGAGTCAGCCACGTGCCTGTCACCAAGTGATTCTCTGAAACACTCCAGGTGGTGGGGCCAGGCAGGTAAGTCTTCGCTGGGATGGCTGCTTGGTCTCCAAGGTGTTGCCCACCAGGCACCCAAGCCACTTGGAGTCAGATCCAGGCAAGCTGGGGGTGCCTGCGCTGTGAACTTGCGTGCGTGCAGCTGTGCGTGCTGGCACAAGACTGCCTGGCTAGAGTCCAGTCTCTCCCCTCCAGGGCTCTGGGGTATAGGGGTGCAGACAGAGGAGGGGTGAAGGGGCCCACAGAGACATCCTCTCCCCCACCCCACGGGGTTCTGGCCTCCGGGAGCGGGGGAGGGGCCTCCCTTATCTCTCTGCCTCCATGGCAGGGTGGGCCCTTGGTTCTGAGGTGGCCTGTTGAGGAGCCAGGGGAGGCCAGTCTGAAGTCGGGGAAGGGGGTGCCGGAGTCCACAGGGGCGGCTGCGGCTGGTGGTGCTGTGGGCCTCCTGGGGGTGAGGCTGCAGTTGGCCAGCTGGGTGTTGCAAAGCTGCCAGTGGCATGGGGGAAGTGCGGTGGGGGTGATGTGGCCGACGTGGCCATTGGGCTGCTGCTGCCGCCACCCCCATGGAAGCTTTCAGAGGCCTTGAGACGGGAGAACATGGTGAGGGCATCAGGGAAGTTGGGGGGCGTGGCAGGGGTGTTGGCGGGAGTGCACATCTGTGGGGGAGAAAGCACAGATGGAGGATTGAGCACCCTTCTGGTGGGGCCTTTGCTGCCTCTACAAAGGAGACATGCCTAGAAGTTACTGGGAATCACTTGGATTGCATCTGGCCCCAGTTGGCCCACCACCCAGGGAAGAGTTCACAGGAGAAGGCATCTAGACAAAGGGTTAGCCTGGCTTCAGGGAGACCACACCACCTGGCACAGCGCCTGCTGCCTCGGCACTGAGGCTTTTCAGCTGGTGGTCAGGATGGCAGTCCTGGCAGACTGCCTGAGGGGGCAGAGCTCCAAGAGCCAGTGTTCTCCAGGTTCTGCAGGGCCCAAGTTGCCCACACATTCCTACCTCACTTGAAGAACGCCTTCATTCCAGTGACCATCCTCCTCCACCTTCCTAGGTGTAGCCAGTAAGTTCAGCCTCCCCCTACTTGAACAGGGAGCCACCAGGACTGCCACTTTGGGTTTCCAGGGGACACTTACCATCTGGTGGTGGTGGCTGTAGGGGATGTTGGTCTCCTGGAAAAAGGCGCTGAGGGCTGTCTGCAGAGAGAAAGGCTGTGCTTACCCTCCTAGACCTGTCCAACCATCCCCAAGGGACAGGGTGAACTGAGGTCCAGCAGTGTGTCTGTGACCACCACACGAGGAGGTATCATGGGACTCCCAGAAGGCTGGATGGGCAGTGAAGACGCTTACAATATCACTTCCCACCAGTCAGGTAGCTGCAGTCTCATGAACCCTTGCCCCACACCCTAACATTGTCACTGTGGCTTTTCTGGATTCTACTGTGGCCTGGGTCTGTCACCTCAACTGGAGGGGTGTGAGTCAGGAGGAATCCCCACCCTTCTCTGAGTCTCTGTATCATATATGTACTGGGGGACTCTCAAAGAGTGAGTCTCAGTGTAGAGGGTGGAGACTTCTTAGCATAACTTCCATCTCTGGAGGGGTGTCCCTAACACGAACAGCTAGAGGGTGGGTGACCCAGAAACTGAAGACTGCTCCCATGACAGCTTTTGGGACAGCTCCTTAGCCACCTGTTGTTCTGAGCTACAGCCTCTTCAAGCAGAGCTCTATCAAAATAGGGACACACCATCAAAGCTAGAATTGGTGTCCTCCATTTTACAGACGGGAAAACTGAGGATGAAATGGCTTAAGACCCTGGGCTAGCACGAGGTGGGAATAGGAACAGAACCCTGAACTGGGACTCTAGGCTAACACTCAGGACTGGCCAAAAAGTGTGGTGAAAGAGGACTTGGTGTAAAAGCCTGTGTCACTGGGGAAGGGAGCCCCAGGGTGGACTCAGGGAACCCAAAGGATAGTGTCTGTACTGACCATATCCTGCCTTGGCCTGATTTAGGAAAAGAGGAAACTGGATGCTGTTGTGAAAGTGCTGGGTGAGCACGGCTGTCAAGTGGGTGAGGGGTCCTCTGGAGCCCGCTAAGCTTCAGCCTAGGCAGTACCACTCCTCACTCCAACCCAGAGCAGCAGGAGGCCAGGACAGCCAGCAGGACTGGGAGCCCCTTGCCTCTGATTTCACACAGAAACCCAAGCTGAGACCGGGCTTGCTCTTTTATTTTTCCAGTATATTCCAACGAATTATTCTGGGAATACCCTGCTGGTGGTGCCCAACACCAGTGTTCCCAAGCAGTGGAGTGGGGATGAATCTGTGGTCACTCAAGGCTCCCTAGCAGGGGCAGCTGCTCCTCTAGCCCAGGACCCCAACATGACACGCCCGGTACTGTCCTCCAAAGGGCAGTGTGGAGAAGAATCTGGCCAACTATACAGAGGTGTCCCCCCCCCCCCCCCCGCCTCTGCCCCCATTAGCACCTGAATCTGAGAATTTGACCCAGAAACACTGCCTGGAGTATGCTACCAACCAGGAGGGTGGGGGAGGGCTAACCATGAGGAACCCCTCAGGCCTAGGCAGATGCCTCAGGTCAAGGGGAGCTCACAGCTTATTCTTCACTTTGTACCCAGTGACAGGGAGACTCTGCAAGCCCAGAGAGCAGAGAACCTACCCATGTCAGTCAGCCTGTTTCCAGGCTGCAGGAAGTCCCTGCTCCTCCTGGAGACAGTTTTCCCTAATCTTGGTAGCCATATATCAGTCCATCCCCCTCCAGCCTGTCCCACACTGAGAGATGGGCTGAGTCTTCCACACAGCCCATTTCCCACGAGACACCTGTCTGCCTGCCCAGCCAGGAGCAAGGACCTGCAAGCAGAGCCACTGGGCTCCAGCAACTGCCATGAATGTGGTTTTACAAGTTTTACCACATCCAACCCCAGAGACAACAGGGCAGATTAAGACTGTTGCAGAGCTGAGCAGTAAGGCACTTCCCTGGGGTGGGGCTGCAGGGGGAGGGGACAGAGGGCAGAGCGTTCAGGCCTCAGAGGCTGACAAGCACTGCTACCTCCAGGGGTAAGCAAATCCAGGCTAAAGGAAGAAGCCTTCCCTCCCTCTCCTGAGTAGGGACATTGGCCTGGAAGTCTAGCAGGGAGTAGATAAACAGAGCGAAGGCTTGGTTTCCAGAGCTGGAAGGGCTACAGTCTTCCCAGCCTGGGGAGGTTCTGAGCCTGCACCAGGAAGTTAAGCCTTGGTCTCCACTTCCTGGCTTTTCCTAGTGAAAATGGGATGGTTCCCACTGGGAAGCCAAGCTCTGGGGTCTCCAACTGGGCACAGACTACTAGACTGGCTCTGGTTGTGACTCACACACAAGTGGGCATCTTGAATGTGGGGTTTTGAGTTAGAGGAACAGAGGCATCCCAGTAACACAAAAGACTGAGCACATTATCCTACCGGTCAAGAGAAACCTGGGGGTAGATGGGAGCCAGACTGATCTTCCCATCTTCTGTCTAAAATGCCCTAAAATAAGTGAACCGTATACAGTACACCAATCCCAAGATACAGGTTCCTTTGTCAGGCCCGAGGATACCCAGGTCTTCATAAGGATCCCGCCCCGGTAACACCTTTGGAGTGGGCTACACATATACAGACTCTCGTAATTTACTCTGAGGACCCAGCACACCACCCGTACACTCCATGACGTATATGAACATACACCGCACCATACCCAGCACGGCTACCATCAGCAAACCACCACCTATGCGCACACACACCAAACATGACACAAGGGTATCCTATATCAGACACGCACTCCAGCCGGGCTTTGAGTCCGCACACGCGCCCACATGCCCACAACCTTCGATGTGCCCTGCTGACGCCCAAGCGCGGTGCGTGCGTAAATACAAATCCACAAGTACGTGTGCGCACTCCCGCAAACCGCCCACCCGGCACACCGACCCTGAGACCGCTCACTCCAAGCGACTCCGCCTCCGGCACGGCCTTGGACGTCTTCCAGGCGGCTGTCTCCTCCTCAGCCGTTACCAGGACCCGGGGGGGGGGGGGGGGGATCCAGTCCTGATAGCGGGGTTTCCGGGGCTCTGGCCTGGCGGTCGGTGAAGCCCGCAGCCCGCAGCCGGCACGTGTCCACACCGCCCGCGCCCGTCCCCGGTTCCCCTACGCACCTCGAACTGCCAGTGGGCCGCTTGTAGCAGTTGCTTCGCCTGATCGGCCGCACAGCCCGCCGTCAGCACGAACTGGTTGATCATGACCTGGTGTTTGAGCTCGTCCATGTTCACGGACATGGCGCCGCCGCGCAGCCCGCTCCGGCCTCCCTGCGCGCTAGCCTCACGCGTCCACCATTAGCGAGCCGGCCCCGGCTAATACAAATATTTACTGTGCGCTCTGACTCACCGCGCCTCGCTGCCCCGCGGCCGGCGAAGCATGCTGGGATGTGTAGTCCGCGACGCCCCCGCCGAACGGACCGGGAAGGAGCGTGGACGCCCTCTCCCGAGCGGATCTCAGTGGGGCGCGCAGCCCCTGCCCCAGGCTGAGAGGCGAAGTTGGGAACCAGGGACCATTGCACAAGCTTGCCTTATCACTGGGCCCCGGAGGTCCTGCGTCCTGCTGTGCTTAGCAACACAATATTAATAGGCGCGCTCTTAGGGGACTCTCAGATAGCTTTGGTCCTACTCCACTGCCCTAGGCTGAAACACTCCTAAAATCGAGACTTAGAAAACGCTCGGTATAGCAGAGCATCTGCCTTTCAAGGCGCTGCTAGAAATCACCACTTCCTGGAAGCCTTCCAGAGCTCACAAGGCATCTTTGCCTAACTCTTGGCCAGTCATGCAGGAAGAGCGTCTTAAAAAAAAAAAAAAAAGACAGCCCCTGCTCCGGAGCCTTGGCGTCCCCTTTCCTTTGACTCCCACTTTCCCACGCAAAAGAAAAACTTCCAGCAGCCTGCTGGCAAAAGGACCGCGCGGAGCACGTACAGAAACGGCCACGACTGCCATTCCCACAATGCCCCGGTTTATTTGCATCTTTCTGCCCCAGTGACGTCACCTGAGTGAGGCCGCGACTGTACCAATGGGCCGTCACGGGGTGTTAGGACCTGGCCATATAAGGTAAACAAAGCTGGCCGCCCAATGAGGCGGCGGCGGGGGCGGGTGCATCACGTGGCGTGGGGGCGGGGTCGGGAGCAGGGTGTGAGATGTCGCAGGCGGTGTTTACAGCCCCGCACATGCCACTTCCGGCTGACGTCACGGTTGGGAGAGTGGCCGGTCGGAAGTGGAAGAGTCGCCCAGAAGCTGGGGGGAGGAGAGGGTTGGCGTTGTATTCTCGGCTGAGAGAGTTGCCTGGGTTCTTTGCTCTCACTGGCCTCGCCTTTGACCTGGCCTCCTGTAGAACCAGCCGGGAGGGGAGGCGTTAGGTCCGAAAACTCGTGAGCAAATGGGGCATTCATTATAGCGACACTGCCCCGAGGAAGTAAGCGCAGGCCTCGGAAGCCAACTGCGGGCTCTTGAGACGTTTTGATACACCTGATCCTTTGTTCTCGCTAGGACCGCTGAGGCCGTAAAGGTGTGGGGCCCAGTTGATACCTAGGGAAATGGAGTTCTCTCTAGCCCTTCACTCCTAGGGGCTCTCTGAACGGGTGGCTGGAGGAAGATGGGAAGGAGGTGGGCAGGGACGGAAAGGTACCTAGGTAGGAAGAAAGGAAGAAACGAGGATGGGGAGCTGGGAAGGCTCTGAGTTATAGCTGCGAGTTTAGTTTATGGGTAGCAGCGGGACTAGTGAGCGTCTTGCCCATCTGTCCACAGGAAGTAAGATTTCAGCCTCTTTGCTGCCTTTTGGGGAAACACTCAGCAGTAGTCTTTGCAAATCAACAGTACCCCAATTTTTTTTTTGCTTTTGCTGAGAACATGCCTTTATTTCTAGGAAGCATCATGCATGTACTTTTTTTTTTTTTTTCGAGACAGGGTTTCTCTGTGTAACCCCGGCTGTCCTGGAACTCACTCTGAACTCAGAAATCCGCCTGCCTCTGCCTTCCAAGTGCTGGGATTAAAGGCATGCGCTACCACACCCGGCTATGCATGTGCATTATTAAGGGCAAAACCACACACAAGGAGATCACAGTAAAAGGCCGCTCTGATTTCACTGTTGCCTTGGAGACTGTAACAAAGTCTGAAGGAAGGTGGGTAGGTTGTAGCCAGACAGACCTGGATGGCATTTTTGACTGCTGTTTCTTCGAAGTTCCACTCTTGTGTGGGAACTCTCCTCACTGTGCAGTGTGGGATGGGCATGACAGACCTAGCAAAAGGCCTGGTACTCTGTGTACAAGACTTGGCATGCATCTCTTCTCGAATCCTGCTTTAGCCACTGTAGGGAGTGTCATTCCCATTTTTATATTAAGCAAGCTGATGGTGGATTTCCTTATACTTGTAACATTTGGAGCTAAAGAAAAGACCAGGCACCCAGTGAGCCAGCTGTATCTTTATGGCAAAGGAAGCTGAGTATTGGCTCGGGGGATCTTTTGTTCATGGATGTAGGATCACAGACAGGCACACCCTTCTACCTTATCTAGTCACCTCAGTGGCTTGCTCAGCCCAGAGAGAGCCACTGCATGCAGGCCTTGCACTGGCAGAACAGAAAGAGCTGACAGAAGGGAAGGTCACCCTGCCAGGTGATGAGTTACCCCAGCTAGCTTGTTTTTGAAAACAACGTTGTTTTCAGCCACTATTTGCTTGGCTGGAGGGTGGACTTTGGATTTTTTTAGCAGTCTGGGATGTGCCCTGGGAACAGGGCCAGAAGAGAATGTGAGAGAGAATAGGGAATTTCCAGCCTTCCCTTACCTGAGGTTCAGGTAAGTTGAGAAATATCCCCATTCACAGGGCTAGTCAATGGAAGTGTGCTGCTGCTGCTGCTGCTGGTCTGCAGGCCCCTCTCTTCTGCTAGTTGATCTCCGTTGACTTACTCATCATCTGTCACATAGTAGCTGCACAATAAATATTTGTTGAATAAAATTAATCCATTCAAATGTTGATAGTGGACAAACACAGAGGATATTGCTAGAGGGGTTTGGAACTCCTGAATTCAAACTCTTTAAGAACAATGTTTAGTGATACTTCTGCTTGGTAAAATACCTGCTGTGCCCAGGTTCTCCATTTTCTTGAGACAATCAAAGCCCTCAGGACTTTCCCTCTGTATGATCAGGGAAGGCAGAAGACTGAATTCAGAGCACTTTTGCGTGTGTGTGTGTGTGTGTGTGTGTGTGTGTGTGTTAAAACATTCATGTAGCATATATACCATGAAATATGCATAAGAGTGTTAGGATTTCACAGGGAGAACTTTTCTTTTTTGATTTTTAAAGACTATACCGGGCTGGTGAGATGGCTCAGTGGGTAAGAGCACCCGACTGCTCTTCCAAAGGTCCGGAGTTCAAATCCCAGCAACCACATGGTGGCTCACAACCATCTGTAATGAGATCTGGCTCCCTCTTCTGGAGTGTCTGAAGACAGCTACAATGTACTTACATATAATAAATAAATAAATCTTAAAAAAAAAAAAAAAAAGACTATACCAGGTTCAGATGTCTTAAGCTCATTGATCAAAGAGTTCAACATATTTAAGGTAGGAAAAGTTTGTCCCACCTCACAGTTGCAGGATATGGTCTGCTGTGGCAGAGTACTCAAGGTGGTGGGAGCTGAAGCAACTAGTCACATGGCATCCAAAATCAAGAAAATAGGATCAACGCTCCAACTTATTTTCTATTTTGTTTTATATTTATTTGCTGTGTGTTTATGTGGGGGTGACGACAGACATGGCCCAGACCAGGCCGCACCCACCGCTCGAGGGTATTTTCTTGCTCACTTGAGGTCTTCACTTAAGGCCTATGCATGTCACCTTATCTACAAGGTACAGTGGAGGATCTCCGAGGACTTTGCATTCAGGTGTAGTATAGTTTGAACTATGGTGAAGTCACCACCTGATACTTCACTACCTGCTGGTCTCCCTAGCTTCTTTCCTGGAACAGCAGGTTCAAGATGGGAGGCACTTCTAAGAAACTCAACTCCTCTGAGAATCATAAAAACATACCCTGGCATCCTCAAAGCAGTGAGTGCGCGCGCGCGCGCGCGCGTGTGTGTGTGTGTGTGTGTGTGTGAGAAGCCAGGGCATAGCTTGTAAATAATGTTGCAATCGGTATCCTGATTTTTCTGAACTTGCTTTTAGCATATTACTTGCAGTCTGCCCTGCTTTGTGCCTCAGTTTCCCTATGTGTCAAAGGGGGAGAAATCTGTCTTCTGAAAATTCCGTGTCCATTGTAAATGTTTCTCTGTGTAGCCCTGGCTGTCCTGGAACTCACTCTGTAGACCAGGCTGCCCTCGAACTCAGAAATCCGCCTGCCTCTGCCTCCTGAGTGCTGGGATTAAAGGCGAGTGCCACCACGCTCGGTTTTTTTTTTTTTTTTTTTAATGTTTTGATTTCTTGACCAAGGCTCCAAGGCTTGGTCCTCTGGTTAAAGGTATTCCCTTTGAGGCTGAGGATGGAAGAAGAACGTCGGGAAGTGGGGGAGAGCTGCTGTAAAATTGTCGACATTTTCAGACTTGGTTCACATGGGAGACGCTCGAACTTCTGAGGGTGTCTAAATGTAGAAAGAAGATGAAGGGACTGAGGCATTCCGGTTTCAGTATCCAGCCGGGCCGCCGAGGTTAGCGTCGTCTGAAGGAGATAACCCCCTTAGCCTGGGCCTCTTGGTTCGTCCCACTGTGGCTACTCACGTGAGGGGTGGTGGTGGTGGTGGTGGTGGTGGTGGTGATGGCAAGCCTGGGAAGCGTAGTACGCAGGCGCATTGGCGGCCTGGCCTGGACTCCATTTCCCCTGGAACTGCGGGGCGGGGGCGGGGGCGGGGCGCCGGGCCTAGGCCAGGGCGGCCGGGGGCGGGGGCTGTGGAGAGGTGCCGCGGCGGCGGCGGCGGTGGGTACGCGTCGGTGCGGCCTGTTCTGGGCCATGTCCGTGTGAGGACGCCGCAGCCGTCACCCCCTCCTCTCCGGCTGGCCGGTAGAAACGCGCACCATGGGCTCCATCCTGAGTCGCCGCATCGCGGGCGTAGAGGACATCGACATACAGGCCAACTCGGCCTATCGCTACCCTCCGAAGTCCGGTGAGCTTCCGAGGACGCGGACCGCGGAAGGGGGCTGGAACGGGGACTGGGGACTCCAGGAGGCCCGGGGATCAGACGCGCGAGCGCCCTGCCCTGCCGCGGACCCTCCTTCTGTGCCCCTTGCCGGTACCTGTGGAGTTTGAGGCGTGGCTGCGGCCCTGGCTAGCCCTGCTGGCCACACTCACCTTGCGCGGCCTCTTTAACTGGTGACCTTGGGCCACTCACTTTGCACAGCCTGTGTATGCACCGATGCTTGGCATCTCTGGGATCAGACTGCATTGATAGTGAGGACTGCCTCACCACCCGGTCGCCGGCTTTGGAGGCATGATGACCAGACCTGGATTGTAACAACTCATTAGGATTTGGACCCAGGCTTTCCTCTTCCCGTGCGAGTGAGGGACACTGGTGTTTGACCTAGGGAGATGATCGATAGGGAGGTGCTGGGTTCCATTGGAGGACAGGATAATGGTTTGAATGGTTAGAGAGAACTACTGACCTTTCCCTCTCATTCAGGGCAGACTTACTGGTAGATTATGGGAGCTGGATGGGGGCAGAGTTGGAACCAGCAGCAGGTGTGGGATCCCAGAGGAGACTTGCTCCTATTCTCATTCATAGTCTCTGCCTGTCTGTCTCTGTCTCAGTGTCTTTGCTCTCTCTCTCTCTCTCTCTCTCTCTCTCTCTCTCTCTCTCTCTCTCTGTCTCTCTGTTTAAAATAAGGACAGTATGTCATGTAGCCCAACATGGCTCAAACTCCTTATGAGAGTGACATTGAGCAAACATTGGTCCTCCTACCTCTACCCTCCCAGGGTTGAGATTTGAAATGTGTACCACTTTGCCCAGTTTTATGAGGTGCTGGAGACTTAAACTCAGCACACTGTGCATGGTAGTCAAGCATTATATTAACTTAGTCACATTCTTAGACCAGGCCTTTTTCTAAGACAAAAGCCCTGTTATATAGCTCTGGCTGGCCTGGTACTCAGTTCTCCAGCCTTAGGCTTCTGGTGCTGAGACTTCAGGTGTGTCCTGCTACACGCAGCAACGCCTGGTGCCTTGTCAGCTACATTTACTTCTACACAATTTCTTGGCGGGGTAGAACACTGGGCCTTTAGATCCAGTCTTCTAAGTGTTGAGTGTGATGTTTGGTCCTGAGGTGTTTTCAGACCAAGCTGGCCAGATTTCCTGTGCGGTTGAGAAGAGTTGCTCCCATTAGTTGGACAGCTTATTAAACGTTTCGGGCTGTGCCTCTAGACTTGCTTTGCCCTAGGGATCTGCATATTAAGCTAATTTTCTTTGGTGTGTTTGATGCCCAGTCAAGTTTGAGATAGTATTCTGTTAGTGTAAAGATTTGGGAACTCCCAGGATGAAAGAACAGGAAACTGGCACTATTTAGTGACACTTTTCAGTGAATGGGATGGAATCACATGTCAGTGTAGGAGACCTCCTTGCCTGTGTGCATCGCTAGTACAGGCTGCAGCTCCAGAGGTTCCTTTGGCGGCTTGAAGAACTGGTGTGTGCACATCTGAGACAACAGTTGTTGTTAACCTCCACTGAGATTCTCCTTGTTTGTCTTCTGCTGAGTGACCTTGATTACGTTTGCTTATTTGCATCTCAGTTTCCTCTTCTCTGAGAAGGGTGCTTAGAACTACGCCAGGCACATAAGAATTTTTCTGTAAATGATGGCCACTATAACTGCTTCAAAGGTAGCTAGATGATTGGCCCAGACCCTGCCTGTATGTGGCAGTGGTGTGGCAGATACTGGAAAGCTTCCCTCACCTGGCACCTGAGTGCTATTAATGCCCCTTCACTTAGGCAGTTGCATAAAACAACAATGTATGGCCTGTGCACACACTACAAATCCACAGAAGTAGGCATTTCCAGTTGTTCAGACGTTCCTCTAACCTGGATGGGGTTACTGGCACAGTAACCTGGGCTGCCATTCATACATTGCTGAGTTCTGGGCCTGCCCAGTGCAAAGATGACGCATGTGTTTGGCGCTGACGATCTCACCTAGAGAATGCTACTCTGCTTCATACCCTCCTGGGTAACCATATAAACAATGTGTCTCTTCCTTGTTCTGCTGTCCTAGTCTTTCACTCACCATGGGGTCCTTAAGGTCTTTGT
This sequence comes from Mus caroli, assembly GCF_978045245.1. Classification (NCBI taxonomy): domain Eukaryota; kingdom Metazoa; phylum Chordata; class Mammalia; order Rodentia; family Muridae; genus Mus; species Mus caroli. The sequence goes on from NW_028227272.1 coordinate 1,411,479, forward strand.
GCAGGAAAGGGATGAGAGAAAGGTGAGGAGCACTTGAAGGGTGCTCCCATGAACTGTTCATCTGTACAGAATTGTATTTTCAGCCTTCTGCCGGTTTTCTTTATTTGAATTTCAAGGAAAAGTGTGCTAATTTTTGTTGTTTTCTTTTCTTTTTTTTTTTTTAAAGATTTATTTATTTTATGTAGTGTGAGTACATTGTTGCTGTCTTCAGACACATCAGAAGAGGGCATTGGATCTCGTTACGGATGGTTGTGAGCCACCATGTGGTTGATGGGATTTGAACTCTGGACCTTCGGAAGAGCAGTCGGGTGCTCTTACCCACTGAGCCATCTCACCAGCCCTGTTGTTTTCTTTAAAGCTACTTTTATTTAGATGGTGGACATCTTTAGTCCTAGCTCTTGGGAGGCAGAGATAGGAGGATCTCTGTGAGTTCTAGGCCAGCCTAGTCTACAGGGCTGCATAGTGAGAGATCCTATGTTAAAAAAAAAAAAAAGTGTTGTTTTTATTTTCTGTTGTATCCACACGTCCTGTGCATGCAGTACCTGTGGGAGGGCATCGGATCCTTTGGACAGACAGTTGGTATTTGCCATGTCAGTACCAGGAACTGAAGTTGGGTCAGTTACAAGAGCAAGAAGTACTCATAACCGCTGAGCCATTGTTAGAGTCCACGCAATTTTTTTTTAAAGATTTATTTATTTATTATATGTAAGTACACTGTAGCTGTCTTCAGACACTCCAGAAGAGGGAGTCAGATCTCATTACGGACGGTTGTGAGCCACCATGTGGTTGCTGGGATTTGAACTCCGGACCTTTGGAAGAGCAGTCGGGTGCTCTTACCCACTGAGCCATCTCACCAGCCCCTCCAAGCAATTTTTTTAAACAAATTTTTATTAGATGCATTCATTTTTTATTTTACATGTGAATGTTTTGTCTGTGTGTGTGTGTGTGCACTATATGAATGCTTGGTGCCCATATAGGCAAGAAGAGAGTATTTGATCTCTTGGAACTAGAGGGAACCACCATGTGGTGCTAGGAATTAAACCTGGGTCCTCTGTAAAAGCAGATGCCTTTAACCACTATCTCTCCAGTTCTCCCAAGTAATGTTGAGCATCTCATGCTGTCCAGTTTTCTTCCTTAAGGAGTTTTATCATGTGCTGTCAACAATGAAAACTTGACTTCAATAATACCTGCTTTGCTTTCATCCCATTTATTTTACACTTCACAGCTTTGTAGATGTATAATTTGTGCACCATGTCGCTGACCTGTTATAAACACAAGGGGAGTTTTAGTAAGTGGTAGACTTGTGCAACCACTGATCCTTCTCTCCCCGAAGTTACTTTGTATGGTTTGGAGTCAGTGCTAGTAGCATGATCAGTGTTCAGCTGTCTGTCTTTGCAATTTTTCTTTTCTGGATATTTCACATAAATGGAATCATACAATCTAGAGCTGTTGTATGTGTGGCTGGCTTCTTTCACTTAATGCTTTTATTATTTGGAGACTACACTCGCCAGGTTAGCTTGGAATATGCCGTGTAGCCCATGCTCACTAGGACTCAGGATCTAGCTTCTCAGTCTCTCAGTTTCTGGGATCCCTTCCTTTGAAGTGGGGATATTCAAAGGAACATTGAGATGCTTAACATTCCGGGTTCCCTAGTGTATATCTGTAGCACAAAGATGTCTATGCCACCTACAACTATGTCCTCTTCACTGGCCTCGAAGTCTGTGTAGACCAGGCTGGCTTTGAAACTCTCGGAGACCTGCCTGCCTTTGCTTCCTAGGTTCTGGGATTAATTTAATTTTATATTTATGTGTGTTTTGTCTACATGCATGTCTGTGTACCACATGTCTGTCTGGTGCCTGTGGAGGCCAGGAGAGGGTGGCAGATTCCCTGAAAGTCTTCTAGAAGAGCAGCCAGCTCTTAAATACTTAAAAAAGTGTTTTAAACTGATTTGTTTATGTGAATAAGTGTTTTGCTTACATGTGTGTGTAAACCACATGAGTGTCCTGGCACCCTTTGAAGTCAGAACGCGTCTGACCTTTTGGAACTGGAGTTAGAGATTGTCGTGAGCCACTCTGTGGTCCTTTGGAAGAGCAGCAAGGGCTACCAACTGCTGGACTAGCTCTCGAGCTCTTTGGTTTGGAATTTTATTTCTGATTTCCAACAGAGTTGCTCTGGAGACCATCTGGCTTGAAACGAAATGTGTTACCCTTGAGGCCTCTCTCATGAACATCCTCTTGCTTCAGCTTTCCTGATGCTGGGATGACAGATAGGACCCACCTCATTTGGCCCAGTTTAACAGGCTTTTTTTTTTTTTTTTTTTTTTTTTTTTTTTTTTTTTTTTTTGGTTTTTCGAGATAGGATTTCTCTGTGTAGCCCTGGCTGTCCTGGAACTCACTTTGTAGACCAGGCTAGCCTCGAACTCAGAAATCTGCCTGCCTCTGCCTCCCGAGTGCTGGGATTAAAGGCGTGCGCCACCATGCCCCGCTAGTTTAACAGTTTTTAATGTGAATACTAATCCCTTTTGGAGTAATAATTAAGATCTCTTTGCCTAGCCTAAGCTCACAGATTCTCTCTTTTGGGGGTTGGTGGTGGGGATTGGTGCGTGGCAGTCTATGTGCTTATAAATGTGTGTGGAGGCTCCTTTCCCATCATCCCTTCCTCGTTTGCTCTCTGCCTTGTATACTGGTTGAGGCAGGAGCTCTCACTTGAACCCAGAGCTGGCCAGATTTGACTATTTTAGCTATTCAGTTTGCTCTGACCTACCCTAAACCTTCTGAGGTTGGAAATGCAGGTGGGTCACTACACTCACCCAGCATTTATGTGGGTGCTGGGATCCATGTGTTGGTCTTCACATGTGCCATGCAAACCCTTGACCCTGGGCCATTTTCCGGTCTTCTCCTATTTTTTGTAGTTCAAGTGTGACATCAAAGAATAACATGTTGCTGTTGGTTCTTTACTTACACTGTGTAGGTCCTGGGGATTAAACTCAGGTCATCAAACATGGTGGCAAGTTGAGCTGTGTTGCCATTGCATTTCAGATAAAACCCACCCACCCTCTTTCCTTCAAAGTGCTTTTGTTATCTTTCTTAAAACTCAGCTAGCCATAAATGTGAAGGGATTTATTTCTGGATGGGATTCTTTCCCTTTGCTTTGTAACTCTTTCCCAGTGTTTCTCAACTAAGACAAATTTGTCCTCCCACCCCCATGCCCCTACACTTCCTGGGGCTTGTATTTGTCAGTGCCTAGAGATAGTTTGTCAAGGCTCAGGGTGTGTATGTGTTATTTATCTAATGGATACACTCACAGGGCACTCCTCAAAACAGAATTTGGAGGGTCCAGTGAGCCCTACATGCTAAGGCTGGGAAAGCCTGGTCTACCTAACAGTACCAACAGCATGTGACTGACTAATAGAGGCTGGATAAGAGCACAGGTTCTCTATTGTAGTTCTTTCTTAAAATTACTTGGGATCCTTTTTATGCCTGTTGCAGGGTATTTGATCACATTGTGAATCCCAGGATTGTGTTATTTACTGAAAAGAGCCTGTTTCTAGTTGTGGTGTGTCTCAGACACTTTTAATCCTTCTGGCTAGACTTACCCTTAGTGCACACCTTTTATCCCAAGGGATGAAGGTAAAGTTAGTGTGTAGAGGAAGCACCCATGTCTGAAAGTCATGTCTAATTGAGTGACAGGCAAAGTGAGGAATCAGAGAAAGATTGGACAGACCAGGATATGCCCAACTCTCACAAGAAGAGAGAGGAAAGGAAAGCTACTTAAGAGATAGCAGTGCATAGAGGCAGAAGGCAGTTTTTACCGTGATAGTTGTGCAGAGAGAGGTTGCAGAAAGCGAATAAGCTAGACACAGGTAAATAAAGAACGGGCCAGAGAATGAGAAGGAGCCAGAAAATTAGAACATATTGCCAAAGTCAGTTTGTGGCCAACTTTAGCAATTCAGGAGACGCCGAGAGAAGCCAGATTGAATTAGTTAGCATGGAGAGGAGTTTTGAGCCAGAACAGCTGAGTTGAACTGGCCAGAGCTCAGAAAGAACTAGAAAGGGTGAGCATATTTATTCAGCAGCAAGTCTCAGAGGTTGGAAACATTCTAGGCTAGAAGCTTCCGGGACTAGGTCAGCAGACTGAGGCAGGAAGCTGCAGAGACAACTACAACAGGAGAATCAAAGTTACTTTTACATTTGTCCATAGAAATTTTATAGCTTGTCAGTTTCTACAAAAACAAACAAAAACCCATTTGGATTTGGGTAGGGACTATGCATCAGTTTAGGGAAAACTGCTATCTCTACACTGATTGCTTACCCATGGACATGATGAATCTAGCTCTTCTGTAATGTATGTGTATTCTATCCCTGAGATAGACCCTGTAACACAGGTTGGGCTCAAATTCATTATCCTCCTGCCTTAGCTTTCCAAGATTATAGACATGTTCTGCTATGTCTGGCTCTACATCTATTTAAATCTTTAAGTCTTCTCAGCAGGGACCAGGTATGATGATCCATGGCTGTAATTCTAGTACTCTGGAGGCTGAGGCAGGAGGGTTCTCACAAGTTTGGGGTCAGCCTGGGTTACAGAGTGAGTTTCATGGTAGCCTGAGTTACTTGGTAAGACCCTGTTTTCTTTCCCACCCCCTGAAAATCTTAACAATTTGTCCTTTTTAAAAAAAAAAAAAAAGATAACTTTAAAAGTAAGTGATATTTGCTTCTCTGGTCCAGGGATGATAAAAAGCCCCTTTACTTACAAGTTAATTGTAATGAAAATACTAATCACAATTACATACTTCAGTAACCATACAATGTTTGCAGCTTGGGGAATAATGTCACTGTCACATGGTCACATTGCCTGAGGACACTGAGGCCCAGAAGTGGAAGTGATTCAGTCAGTGTCACGTGGCAGGATCCCTTGACTCCCAGGCCTGGTTACGCTGTCTTTCCCCTGTGGCCTGTGTCTTACAGTTAGTGTTGCTATGTTCAAACACATGACCAAAAGCAAGATGAGGAGGAAAGAGTGTATTTGGTTTACACTTCCATAGCCTGACATTGAAGTGGGACAGGACAGGAACTCACACAGGGCCAGACCCTGAAGGCAGGGGCTGATGCAGAGGCAGTGGAGGGGTGCTGCTTACTGGCTTGCTCAGCCTGCTTTCTTTTCTTTCTTTTTTCTTTTCTTTTTTTTTTTTTAAGATTTATTTATTTATATGTAAGTACACTGTAGCTGTCTTCAGACACTCCAGAAGAGGGAGTCAGATCTCGTTAAGGATGGTTGTGAGCCACCATGTGGCTGCTGGGATTTGAACTCCGGACCTTTGGAAGAGCAGTCAGGTGCTCTTACCCACTGAGCCATCTCCCCAGCCCCTCAGCCTGCTTTCTTATAGAACCCAGGAAAACAATCCCAGGAATGGTACCACCCACAATGGGCTAGGCCTTCCCCTATAAGTCACTAATTAAGAAAATGCCGTATAGACTTGCCTACAGCCTAATCTTGTGAAGTTATTTTCTTAATTGAGGTTTCCCCCTCTTAGATGTCTTTTGTTTGTGTCAGGTTGACATAAAACTAACCAGTACAGCCTGCTTGTAAGGGACTTGGTAGCCAGAACACACCAGCCTTAGGCACTGCAGCTCTTTTCGGTAGGTTCCCTCTGATTTGGCATTTTGTATACAAAGTGACCAGGTCAGGTTTGTAGAGCTGTGAACTTTCTGAAGAGTTCTCCTGCGGTGCACCCTTTCTGCTGTGGGTGAAGAGAGTAGGGTGACATAACAGTCCTGTGTGTGTCTCTGGGGATGCCCACTCGCCCTTCCTTTTAGGAAGTGAATCAGACAGGAACTGGGCTGAAGGGAGCCCAGCTCTGGGAACTTTTATGCTTAAATGGGAAGTGTGGGGTCTTTGGGACACAGGGATCTGGTTTTATCACAGGTTTCCCTTCTGGCTTCTGTGGAACCCCAGTCCTTAGGTCCACGTGGTGACAGCAGCTGTGAGAATGTCCTGAGTTCAGGACCTGCCTACTCAGAGTCTAACAGCTTGCTCATCAAGCCCTGTCTCACTCCTGTTGCTGCAGAGGCACAGCCCTTGCTCATTTCCTCACACAGCCAAGGGCCAAAGCAGGTGTGAAGTCACTAAGCACACACTTAAGTGACTGGCATGTGGAGCTGACTCCCTTGCCCTAAGAAACCACAACATACCAGGTCACTCAAAAAAAGAACTAGTGGAGAAGGGGTTAGGGGCCATCTTCTTTCTGGTGGTGTGTGAGTTCCATTCATCTCTGTGGCTGAGAAGCCCTCCATGGTATGAGTAACCATGCTCTCTTTCCCTGTCTCCATTTACCCAGAGAAGGCGTTCTTCTTTCCTCAGGTATGTGGCAGAGCCAAATCCACCTTGTCTTAGATGGGGTTGAGGCCTCTGTAAGAGGCAGAAGCCAAGAACTCTGCCCTGTTGTGTGGGACGTATGTAGTCCAGTGGGAGGCTCTTGTATGAGGCCTTGGTTCCATTCCCACCCACCCACAAAAGTACACAAGCAAAGTGTAACCTAGCTCCTTGAGTGGCTGAGCAGGAGGTTTGAGCCCATAAATATGAGATCAACTTGGACAACATATTGAGACTTCTATCTCTTTTTTTTTAAGACTTATTTATTTATTATATGTAAGTACACTGTAGCTGTCTTCAGACACTCCAGAAGAGGGCGTCAGATCTTGTTACGGATGGTTGTGAGCCACCATGTGGTTGCTGGGATTTGAACTCCGGACCTTTGGAAGAGCAGTCGGGTGCTCTTATCCACTGAGCCATCTCACCAGCCCCCTTTTTAAAAAATATTTATTTATTATTTATATGTAAGTACACTGTAGCTGTCTTCAGACACACCAGCAGAGGGTGTCAAATGTCATTACAGATGGTTGTGAGCCATCATGTGGTTGCTGGCTTCTATCTCAAATAAATAGAAAAGGGACCTTTTCCCAGTGGTGAATTCTGCTCTTGCCTAAAAGGCTCTGCTCACCTCTCTTACTAAGGTAGTTAAGACTGAGAGTAAAGCAGGGCGTGGTAGCACACGCCTTTAATCCCAGCACTCAGGAGGTAGAGGCAGGCGGATTTCTGAGTTCGAGGCCAGCCTGGTCTACAAAGTGAGTTCCAGGACAGTCTCGAAAAAACAAAAACAAGCAAACAAACAAAAAAGACTGAGAGTACATTACTTAGAGGTCAGTAGGGACCTGGCTCGACTCAGTCTGTACAAACAAACTGCTGTGGGGTGAGATGCTGCCGTTGTCTCTTAAGTTTCTGCTTCTTTTTGGGCCTGCGTGGAAACCAGGCTCTAATTTCTATCCTGGAGTGTCTTAGTAGAGAGATACCCATGTGTAAAAGGTGTAGAAGCCAGAGTGGTGGAGAGATAGATGTTCAGGCTCCAGGAGCCAGAGAAACACCAATTAGACAAAGAGGGTGGAGGGAGGCTCAAACATCCCTTTCCTTGGTTTTGGTACCAGATAATTGAAAATGAAAACATGACTGATAGAGGCATGATTGAGGAGGTTTTTACTGTACATATAAGGAAAATTCAGCCAGAAGCATCTGGAAAGATCTAGACTGAACTGAAAGGGGAGAGAGAGAGAGAGAGAAAGGAGAGAAGATCAGAAGCCAGAACAGAGGACCTAGAAAACCAGACCAAATAGCTTGGTTCTACAGGAGTCAGAAGCTGGGGAAAGGCAAACAGAGCTTAGGTCCTAAAGAGTTTTTTAGGGTGGGAGGGGAGGGTGAGAATCATCTGTTCTGAGTTTCTTTGGGACCTGACACTTGCTTCTGGCTTGTTTTGTTACTTGGGGACGTTGATGGTTTACCTTCATACTCTTGATGTATTATCCTACCGACCTTTGCATTGAAAACTGTAGAATCATCCCATTTGCCAGCTACCCCAGCATATGCTGTGCTCTCAGCCTCCTCCAGTGCCCAGCAGTTGGGGCCACCCTGCATGTGATGGAAACTTTCACCAGATAAGAGCTATCTAGGCTAAGCTTGTGGAGACACAGCAGCTAAAATTAGAATCTTTCTTAATCACTCCTGTGCCTAGCTTAGCTTGATTTACCATTATTTTCCCTCCTCCATGCTGGGAGTGGGGAGCTACAGGCAGTCCATCCAGCAAACAGGCTGGGAAACATTGCCACAAGTATCTTCACTTGCTAGTCCTCGGGGTGTCCTGAGTGAGGCAAGGTGCTACTAGCTGGGCCTGTTATCTCTAGTTTGCAGATGAGCCAAGATTCCAGCTAGGGGTGACTTCCCTTGTGGCACCAGCCCAGTCAGTACCCCATCCTGTGCCAGGTTACATAAGAGTGTGAACCCTAGAGACTGGGAAGTTCCATGTGGAGCAGAGAGAAGTGCTGGTTTGTGCACGTGTATAGATAGGCACAGTCCAGGGTTCAGAGAACAGATGACTGGGCAAGCAGTGGGGCAGCTGCCTTCACTGCCTCCCACTTGTCAGGAAGTCTGGGACCTGGGGAGCATTCCTGAGAGCAGCATTCTTTAGGACCTATGATGTTTTGATCTTGCAGGTTGCCCCAGTTGCATCATAGAGCTGGGTTTAGGGGCAGTGTGTCAGTCAGCACACTGGCACAGTCAGTGTAATTTCTTTTTTTTTTTTTTTTTAAAGATTTATTTATTTATTATATGTAAGTACACTGTAGCTGTCTTCAGACACTCCAGAAGAGGGTGCCAGATCTCGTTACGGATGGTTGTGAGCCACCATGTGGTTGCTGGGATTTGAACTCTGGACCTTCGGAAGAGCAGTCGGGTGCTCTTACCCACTGAGCCATCTCACCAGCCCCAGTGTAATTTCTTATGCATGGCAGCCACCTTCTTTCTGCCATTCTTGCTCCTTCCTTAGAGTGAGGTAATGATGGAAACCTAGCAAGCTTACATTCCCTCATGTTCCTGAGGAGTTGCTCTGTTTCTTAGGATATGTACACCAAGTGGCTTTGTCACAGCATTTTGCTTGGTGTGGTTGAAGGACAAGGGCACAGGTGGCTAGGAAGGGCATTGCATCACTGTATGACCTGAGTGTACAACCTCCCTGTGTGCTCAGTTTCCTCTGTAATCAACATTGGACACAGCACCCTCTGCCTTCCCTCATTTGGTGTGTGCTGGCCTCTAACTGCTAACGGCATAGGCCATCGTGCTGAGATTCCGAGTTGTGCAGGACAGTTGTGCCTTGACAGTGAGCAGCCTCTAGGTGGTTGAGGTTGACCTCACTTGGGAGTCCTAAGCAGGCACAGTCTGTTGGGCAGGAGGAGGGCAAAGTAAATGGGTGGGAGGGGGTGCATAGGGCCAGGCACAGTGATATTTGTTGCACTGGGGGGTGCCTGGAATATAAGGAAGAGGGAATTAAACTGGTTGGCCCCTGTGAATCAGGAGCCCACATTCCTGGGACATGTAGGTCTAGAGTAAATGAAGGTGAGAGCACCCTACCCCCCAGGTGCAGGGCCTCTGTCCTCATGCTCAGGAGAAAATATGGAATGTTGAGGGTTCTGGAAAGGCCTTTCTGAGCAAGGGACCTTCAACCCAGTCTGATCAAGGGGCTTATTGGTTTGATGCAAACGCTTAAGGGTTTAGACCAGCAGTTCTCAATCAGTGGGTCTTAATCTCTTTGTGTGTTGAATGTTCCTTTACAGGGGTCCAAATATTAGGTATCCTGCAGATTAAATATTGACATTACAGTTTTGAAGTAGCTACAAAAATACTTTTATGTTTGTGGTCACCATAACATGGAGACCTGTGTTGCCAGGTTCGGAAGATTGAGGACCATGGGTCTAGACCAGGAGGAGCCTCTTATCTAAGCCCAGACTCTCTCTGATAAGTTAGATAAACCATGAGAGAGTGGCTGAGAATCAGCAGTGCAGTTGGCTTTGCAAAACACATGGGGTTCTTTCTGTCTCACACCTCCATGTTCCTTTGACTTCCTCTGAGGTTTGTCAACAGGTTTCCTGCGGATCCTTCCAGATCTTTGTCCTTAGCTCCCTGCAGGTCTTTCCTTTCCTTCCTTGTCTCTGAGTGGATGGTGCTCAAGAATCTGTCCTAGCCGGGCGTGGTGGCGCACGCCTTTAATCCCAGCACTTGGGAGGCAGAGGCAGGCGGATTTCTGAGTTCGAGGCCAGCCTGGTCTACAAAGTGAGTTCCAGGACAGCCAGGGCTATACAGAGAAACCCTGTCTTGAAAAACCAAAAAAAAAAAAAAAAAAAATATATATATATATATATATATATAAAATAAAAAATAAAAAATAAATAAATAAAAATTAAGGTTTCCTCCCACCCCCAGACAGGTTTCTCTGCGTAGCTCTGGTTATCCTGGAACCTCACTCTGTAGAGCAGGCTTGCTTCAAACTCACAGAGGTCCTCCTGACTCTGCACCCCACTGCTGAGATTTAAGGTGCTTGCCACCACCACACAGCAGGCAGTATTTTTCTTCATTACATTTTATTCATCCATTTGTGTATGTGAGTGTGTGCACATTCAGGTATAACAGGCAAAGGACTCCTTCTGCCATGTGAGCCCTAAAAGTCGAGTCGAGTCATCCGGCTTAGTGGCAAGTGGCTTTATCCATCTATCCTGTGTCAGAGCCAAAGGAAACTCTCATGTTCCCTAAATTCCAAACGGCAGAAGGGACAAGTGGCTCTCTGTGGAGCCAGTTAGCTTACCAAAGCGCATGCTGGGCTCCAGGCTCCCACAGTGTCACCAATGCCCACTCCTAGCTCTTCTCATCCCCACTCCTGCAGCTGGTCTTTGCTTCTTTGTGGGTTCTTCTTCTCACCCTTGATCAGCTCCTCAGTGTCACCCCTGTCACTAACCAGAGGAAGAATGATGGGGGGGAGGGGGAAGGGTAGCCCTGAATCTAATTTTTCCCTTTTGTTTCTTTCTTTTTTTTTTTTTTTTTTTTTTTTGGTTTTTCGAGACAGGGTTTCTCTGTGTAGCCCTGGCTGTCCTGGAACTCACTCTGTAGACCAGGCTGGCCTCGAACTCAGAAATCCTCCTGCCTCTGCCTCCCGAGTGCTGGGATTAAAGGCGTGCGCCACCACGCCCGGCTTTCCCTTTTGTTTCTTTGAGCACAGCTACTAACAAACCACAGCCATGCCCCCTGAGCAACCAACAACTACCCACCACACTTATGGGGCTGTAGCATTTATATACCCTCTGAAAAGTTCCCAGAATTTCAAACATCATACAATCACAGAAACTATCTGCACTGAGCAAAACCAAGCCCCTCCTAGAACATGAGGCAAATCATAGTCCACTGCTTTGAAGCAGCCCCGCATCCCCCACACCTGGATTAAAGTTAAGGCACTTTCTTGTAATTTTTTTTGTTTGTTTGTTTGTTTTTTTGAGACAGGGTTTCTCTGTGTAGCCCTGGCTGCCCTGGAACTCACTTTGTAGACCAGGCTGGCCTCGAACTCAGAAATCCACCTGCCTCTGCCTCCCGAGTGCTGGGATTAAAGGCGTGCGCCACCATGCCCGGCATTCTTGTAATATTTTTAAAGAAGCAAAAATCCTAGAATTCTCACCACATTTATTGCCTTCTGTTTTAAGCTATTAGTTGTGCTGTGTCTATCAGGAAACTATAAACAGACACATTTTCAGTGAAATACTGACCACGGTTATTGGGTCAGTGACCAAGGTTTTCAGGGGACCTCTTCTGCTCAATTCTAATCTTTATCTGTTTTGATGGTATCCACAACTTTTCACTTCCTGTGGAGATATAAGCAAATCTGTATCCCAATGCAAAACGTTGGCTGCCTTCCATCCCGATGTTAACACATCCTTATTGGCTGGTTTAATGTTAGAGTTTTCTCTAGGACCCAGTCATTGTCTCTGGGCTGCTATTGATCCTTTCTCATTACAGTCGGAAAATTTGAAGTTAGCAGAGCACTGTGTAGTCTATCCCTGGAGTCTTTATCCTTCCCTTTTGTTTTATAAGCATTTCCTTTAAGGTGCGATTAGATCTTTCTATAACTGCTTGTTATTTCTTGGCCAGCAAGGGCCAATTGGCTTGTACTTTTTGTTATGAGGCCTTGAACTCCCCCTGCTTCCCATTTTGTTTTCTAATGGCAAGAAATTGCCTTGAATATCTCTTTTGGAACTGCACTCCTCAACCCAATGGTGGCATGTACAACATCACATACAGACCCCAGGAAGCGAAGCCATTCTTTCTGTTTGAGATTTAGGACAACCATTGCTTTTAGAAATGAGTGGTTCACTTTTGTGGTTCAAAGTACAGTATCTCTTACAGTTATGGCACTAGGTATTTTGAGATCTGAGATCTTTAGCAGCTTGGTCATAGTCTCTTTGCAAATGACTGTATTTCCCACAATTGAAGCGAAGCACCAGGCATTTTGATAGTGGAGACCCCTAGCTATAACTATCGTATTAACATGGTACACATTAGAGCTAATATTGGTCATATCCTTTACCCATTCATTCGTAGGCACTGCCTGTGCCTTTTATTGTCTAGTAACTTTTTTACATTCAGTATTCAGATTTTCAAACACCAGGGTCTCTATCAACACCTGCCTTCTATCATGGTCTGATACAGCTTTGCTCACAGCTAAGACTAATCGTTGTTTAAAAAAAGAAAAATTGGGAGGCAGAGGCAGGCGGATTTCTGAGTTCGAGGCCAGCCTGGTCTACAAAGTGAGTTCCAGGACAGCCAAGGCTACACAGAGAAACCCTATCTCGAAAAACCAAAAAAAAAAATTAGTGAAGGTATCTTTAGAGCTTGGTATAATCTGTTTGTTTTTGTTTGTTTTTTTTCAAGACAGGGTTTCTCTGTATAGCCCTGGCTGTCCTAGAACTCACTTTGTAGACCAGGCTGGCCTCGAACTCAGAAATCCGCCTGCCTCTGCCTCCCAAGTGCTGGGATTAAAGGTGTGTGCCACCACGCCCGGCTGGTATAATCTGTAAACAAGGTAGATTTTTTCCAGAGAGCCTCATCTTTGTCCCAAGCTCTTAAAGCCACTAAGTGACATAGTGATTGTCAAATCAGATCAACTCTTGAATGTCCGAGTACCTCCATTCACCTAGCAATGGTCTTTGTATTCTTTCCCCTCATTCTATTTCACTGTTCAATATTCATGGCATCTTCCTCCACCATGTTAACCATTGGGAGCGACTTCAGACCAGCCTCTAGAACAGCTGTTACCAATCCCTTCCAGTCTTGGGGAATAATTCTGTTTTGAATAAAAAGCGAGTGCATCCCATATGAAATCTCGGCCTCTTTAAACCGGCTTAGAGCTATCATTTCTATAGGACTCCATCCTGTCTGTCTCATCAATCATAACCTTGTTCTACACCATTAGCAGGCATGTGCTGTAGGACTCCTGGGAAAGCTGATAGAGATCTCGTGATGGGGGGGGGGCCCTCCTCCCACTCTGGCAGCACAGTTGGTTTTAGATTAACCCCTTCTCTCAATTCGAGCATCATCATCAGATTGTAATTGGGACTGAGCCCTTTTGTTCTTTTCTTTGGTGCTCCTCACTTCCCAAGAGCTTCCGCCTCTACCTGCAGCCTCTGCAGTTGCACCACCCACTCTGCAACCTTTTCAGAAGAGAGAGCACAAAGTGACCTTTTTGTTGTTTCTCAGTCTCCTCTGTTTCCATCTGCAGTTTTTCCCACTGCTCAGCCAGTCTTTAAAAAATTTGAAACAAAATATACAAAGAAAAAGAAAACAAGAAATCCCGTCTGGAAGCAAATCAGGGGATATTCCAGAGGTGGCAGCCACAGTAAACTTTTTGCTGGCCTCCTGGAAAAAAATATTCATTCCTTTGTCCCCTGCTGTTTCCTCTATGGCATTGGAAATCAAAGTTTCCATTTTTTTTTCTTTATCACGTGTTAGGTGGTACAGTCTTTGCTACTTTGTGGGTTCTTTTTCCCACCCTTTTTCACCCCCCCCATTCCACTCCCTATCACTAGTTAGCAGAGGAAGAAGAATAGAGGGGAAGGAAAAAGAGAGATCCTTGAATCTAATTTCTTTTTACTTTGAGCACGACTATGAACAAACCACAACCAACATCCCTGAACGACCAGCAGCCACCCACCAAGCCTATCAAGGGCTGTAGCATTTACATACCCTCTGAAGATTCCCAGAATTACATTTGTCACACAACTGCAGAAATGATCTGCCGCTGGCAAAAACATGCTAGAGCATGAGGCAAATCACGGTCAGCTACTATGCAGCAGCCCCTATCTCCACACCTGAGAGTAAAACAGAACATTTGCTTATAATATTTTCTGTGGTTTTTTTTTTTTAAAAGGGTTTTTGTTTTTTTTTTTTAAAGATTCATTTATTTATTATATATAAGTACACTGTAGCTGTCTTCAGACACTCCAGAAGAGGGCGCCAGATCTCGTTACGGATGGTTGTGAGCCACCATGTGGTTGCTGGGATTTGAACTCTGGACCTTGGGAAGAGCAGTCGGGTGCTCTTACCCACTAAGCCATCTCACCAGCCCTTTTCTGTGTTTTTAACAAAACCAAATTCCAGGATTCCCCCCAGCTCATGGACTTTCCTCCCCTCAGCTACTCCTTCTTATAACCGTGCTGTTTTGACCGTGCACACTGTTTTTGTTTCCTTTTTTTCTTTTGTCTCTTTCTGAACCACTCTCCCTCTTCTCTCTTATGTCCCCTCATCCTGTGTTCCTTGTCTCTGTTCCACTTCTGCTTCTCTCCTGGCCAGGATCAGTCTGCTGCTCTCTCTACTCTGGATTCCCTCAGATGCCTCTAGCTATTTTCTCTTTCTCATATGTACAATAAAAGCCTTCCCTTCCCCTCCACAATACTATGGAGCGTCATGTCCTGGGTTAGGGAAAGAGTGAGTGTGTGAGTGAGCTAGTGGAGGACATACGGACATAAAACCCCTGCCCTAGCATGCTAGGCAACTGGATTCCTGCTGAACTACCTCTGCAGCCCAACATTTGCTAGGTACTTGTCTTCTTATTCTTAGTAGGGTTTTTTTCTCTCAAGACAGGGTCTTTCTGTGAAGCCCTAAATGTCCTGACATTCACTCTGAAGACCAGCTTGGCTTCTAACTCACAGAGATCCACCTGTTTGTGCTGTCTGGGTCTGGGGATCAAAGGTGTGCTCTACCACGGCCCAGCTTTCTTATTCTTAATAGTTTTATTGGAACATTACCCATATATCATGGTGTCAGTTCCTAAATATAGTTGCTGGTTTCTAGTGTATTCAGTTGTATGGCCATCACAAATAGCTCATTCTAGATAGAACTTGGGTTATCCTGAGATACTATAATCACCGCTCTGACAGACATGTTTTCCCATGTCGTACACCTTTGTTTTACAAGTAATATGTTATTTGTAGAGTAGTGACAGAGTATAAATAATGAAGCTGTTTCCCTCACGACTCAGTCATTTACTTTCTGAAGTTAATGAAGCCTAAAACTCCATCCTAAGTCTTTGGAGCCTGAGTCACTGGACTGAAGAAGTTGTGGAAAAAATACAGCAAGGGGCAGTGTGTGCTCAACAAGCAGGATGGTAATAGAGGCTGCTACAGTTTGAAGTGTATGGTCAGAGACGATGCCGGGGGCCTAGCAAACACAGAGGTGGATGCTCACAGTCAGCTAGTGGATGGGTCACACAGCCCCCAATGGAGAAGCTAGAGAAAGTACCCAAGGAGCTAAAGGGAACTGCAACCCTATAGGTGGAACAACATGATGAACTAACCAGTACCCCGGAGCTCTTGTCTCTAGCTGCATATGTATCGAAAGATGGCCTAGTCGGCCATCACTGGAAAGAGAGGCCCATTGGACTTGCAAACTTTATATGCCCCAGTACAGGGGAACGCCAGGGCCAAAAAGGGGGAGTGGGTGGGTAGGGGATTGGGGGGTGGGTATGGGGGACTTTTGGGATAGCATTGGAAATGTAAACTAGGAAAATACCTAACTAAAAAAAAAATTAAAAATAAAAAAATTAAAAAAAAAAAAGAAGTGTATGGTCAAAAGAGACCTTGCCTAGAAGTCACAGGAGGCAGATGAAGGCAGAGCTCATGGGGAGGAGCCCTGTAAGCAATGGGAGCAGCAAGGGCAAAGGTCCTGCATCTGAGCAGGGCTGTGGGTGGGGTGGAGAAGAGGATGGAACTGGGCCTGCTCTGATGGATAAAGAACATTGGAGGTGCCAGGATGTGGGAAAGGCTTGGTAGTGAAGTGTTAGTGTAGACCCTGTGAGGCAGGAAGACACTGGTGGCCTCGATCAGGGTAGTGACCACTTAGGAGTGCCAAGGTTATGTGCAGGAAGAACCTGTCATTCTGACAAGAGTTTAACAGCTGTACTTGAGGGATGACTTACTGGTTAAGAGCATGTACCAGTTCCAGGCAGTGGTAGCACACACCTTTAATCCCAGTTCCCAACACTTGAGAGGCAGGGGCAGGTGGATCTCTGTGAGGCTGAGGCCAGCCTGGTCTACAGAGTGAGCTCCAGGACAGCCAGGGCTATACAAAGAAACCCTGTTTTGAAGAACCTATACCTGGCAATTTCAGGGATTCTTTTTTTTTTTTTTAGATTTATTTATTTATTTTATGTATATGAGTACACCATTCCTCTCTTCAGACACACCAGAAGAGGGCATCAGACCCCTTTGCAGATGGTTGTGAGTACCATGTGGTTGCTGGGAATTAAACTCAGGATCTCTAGAAGAGCAGTCAGTGATCTTAACCACTGAGCCATCTCTCCAGCCCTCAAGGATCTCGCCAGCCCCTTAACAGTCTTAAGAATCCTTGAGGGCTGGAGAGATGGCTCAGTGGTTAAGATCACTGACTGCTCTTCCAGAGGTCCTGAGTTTAATTCCCAGCAACCACATGGTGGCTCACAACCACCCATAATGAGATCTAACGCCCTCTTCTGGTGTGTACTTATGTATAATAATAAATAAATCTTAAAAAAAAAAAAAAAAGACTGTTAAGCACATTTGTTGGAGGCCAGCCTGGTCTACAGAGCAAGTTCTAGGACAGCTGGGGATACATAGAGAAATCCTGTCTTAAAAAGCTTAAAAAAAAAAAAAAAAAAGAGGAATATGTCTTTTCAATTTAGATCCTGATAAAAAGAATTTGACATCATACAAGAATGCTCAGGAGTCGAGGAACCATCTGGAGACCTTGCACCCGAGGGCTGGCTTGCATATGTCCTACAGGTTAATATGGTTTCCCTACTCCTTACCACAGGACCTCTCCATGGGCTGAGTGCTGAAGTGTGCTTAAGTGCATCTGCCTTGCCCAGAGTCTTGGAAATCATACTCTACCATTTCCACAAGAGCTGCTGATATGTGCTCAGCTCTTTCTGTTTCCTCTAGGGTTCTATTAGAAGTGAGAGCCCTTGAGACTATCATGGAGTCTGACTCCTACACAATGTGATTGTGTCTTAAAGGACGTCCAGGTGTCCCCAGCCAGGCCCCTGTGGCTTGCCTGGGGTTTTGAGGCAGCCAGCCTCTATGCTTATTGCATTTCTCTCAAGCCATCCATATAGACCGAGGCTCCTCTGTAGAGGAGTGCCCAGATGGACAGGTACTCTAAGGGAGCTTAGGGTCATGTGTGCTGTCAGGAGCCTTCCTTGTATCCAGTGCCTCTTGCATCTCTTGCTGCCCAGCTAATGCAGTACCAGCCCATCAGAGGAGTCTTAGCACAGGCGAGTGTCCTGCCAGCCATTCATTTGATGTACTGTATGTGCGAGGGCAGACAAAGCTGTTTTTCAGCTGCTAATCGAAGTCCTACTCCACTGCTTCATGGTTCAGACTCACTGTTAGATGGATAGAACATTGAAGCTAAGGCCCAGACATGGTCAGACACCACCCGTGCCTTGGGGTCCTCTCCCTATGAGTGCGAGTATGTACCAGTGCTTTCGTGTGTACCAGCAGGGCTGTGTGTGGCTGCAGGTGATCTGGGAGGATGCTCTTCTGCTTGTCTTTGTGGCAGTCATTCTTGTTATTGACTTAAAACCATGATGTCACATGTTTACTGCAGAACAGAGCCAGGGCTTTGGTCTTTCTCTCGGACTTCATGTGGCTTTCTTCTGTTGCCTTCTCAACGTGTCATTTGAGACATGTTTGTTCCCACAGCTTGTGTTGTGTGTCTATTCAGCATGTTCTTCTGACCTTACTAGCATATATAATTCTACATGTATGTAAGTTCTTCTGCTCCATGCCCCCCGCCGTGTGTGTGTGTGTGTGTGTGTGTGTGTGTGTGTGTGTGTGTGTGTGTGTGTATACAGGTCTTTTATTAAGTACTGTGAAGCAATCTATAAAACTCATGGTTTAACCTAGCTGTCATGTTATTCTTTTTTTTTTTTTTTTTTGGTTTTTCGAGACAGGGTTTCTCTGTATAGCTCTGGCTGTCCTGGAACTCACTTTGTAGACCAGGCTGGCCTCAAACTCAGAAATCCACCTGCCTCTGCCTCCCGAGTGCTGGGATTAAAGGCGTGCGCCACCACGCCCGGCTCTGTCATGTTATTCTTTTTGCTTGGCCACAGTTGATTGTCTGGTGCACATGACAGGTTAGTATTAGAGTTGAAGTTAGGCCCTGCTAGCCGCTCCTATAGTCAGGGACCACTGGGTAACAGCTGTCTGGCATTATCTCCTAGGCCCTGACCTGCCTTACTGGCCTTGTCTGATTCTACCATCCCTGGGGCTGTAATTCTCAGGAAAGAAAGTCACAGGTTCATATTGAGTGTTCCTGGTTGCTTGAGAGGCCCAAATTTCCCAACAGGACTTTAAGAAGAGCTCTCATGGGCTTAGGAACCCAGGAGTTTTGTTTTGTTTTGGTTTTGGTTTTTTGGTTTTTCGAGACAAGGTTTCTCTGTATAGCCCTGACTGTCCTGGAACTCACTTTGTAGACCAGGCTGGCCTCAAACTCAGAAATCCGCCTGCCTCTGCCTCTGCCTCCCGAGTGCTGGGATTAAAGTCGTGTTCATGAAGCAAATGTACACTCTCAACAACCCTGACCTTGATGGGCTCATGGTTACCTGGCTGCTTCTGCTTAGGTCCCCTGTGCTGGAGAGTACTGGGTGTAGTAGTTGGGTGTTTGGGAGAGGTCTTGGCTTCTGGTTGTCTTCAGGGGTGTGTGCTCAATTCTTTCAACATCTGAAACATTTCAGCCTTTTTTCTCAGAGGAGAAATGCAAGTTTAGTATTTTAATTGTTAAAATTTTAATATATACTTATCCTATATTATGGGTATGAGTGTTTTCTCTACATGTATGTATGTACACCACATGCATGCCTGGTGCATACAGAGGCTAAAGAGGTCATTGGACCCCTAGACCTGAAGTTAGGGATGGTTGTGAGCACCCTGTGGATGCTGGGAACCACACCCACTCTTCTGCCAGAGCAGCACATGTTCTTCACCACTGAGCCATGGCTTCTGCCCTGCAAGTTTAGGGTTTTAAGTGCCCTGGGGTTGACGTGGAAAACACAGTTTTAGTGCTTGTGAGAAAGAATCCAGACCAACATCAAATATTAAACTTTGATCATTGTTGATATTAAAACTTTCTGGGGCTCAGATTTGGGAGGCAGGGCACAGACAGTGTGGAGCCAAGAATTGTGTAGGGATGTATGGAGAAGCTATGAAAACTAACCTTCAACCTTCAACTGCTGAGTGTTCCGGATGCCAGGAGTCAAAATCTTGCGGGGCTGTGCTCCCGTGGAAGACTACAAGGAGAATCCTTCCTTCCTCTTTTCTTAGCTCTGGAGGCTCCAGTCCTAGGCACACCTCATTTGGTAGCTGTTTCCTTCCAGTCTGTGCCTGTATCTTCACCCTCTTTCTGTCCTCTGGATGCATCTATTTCCAGACCTTTCTCTCTGATACATGTGTCATCACTGAGTTTGGGGCTTCCTTAGTCCACTTGGAGTTCATTGTGATAGTCACACCAACAGAGACCCTACCTATTTCTGAGCACGGGTACAGGGTAGAACTTGAACACATCTTTGGTGGTTAGGGACATGGCTTACCCAACTCCTGAGGGCAGTGACGTTCAAATCCAGAACTCATCTGTGACTAGGGAGAGGCAGGTTGTACAGGCCCATGGTGTGCAGAAAACTGGCTGAGGACAGAACCAGGACATGAACCACTTAGGATAAAGCCTTTGGAGACTTGTTGGTTGTTCCCACAGAGCTGTGCTAAGCACTATGTTCTACGAGTAAACATTTTTTTTTTTTTTAAGCAGGAAACTACTTTGCTTCGCATTTTTTCATGGGAGGAGAGAAATTTGACACTCCCCATCCTGAAGGTTACCTCTTTGGAGAGAATATGGACCTGAACTTCCTAGGCAGTCGTCCAGTCCAGGTGGGTCTTGGAAGGGCTGGCTTGTGGCTGGGTGAGCAGTGGGAAGACCGTCTCTGTCCAGCTGTGAGGATGAGCAGGCACCAAGGCACCCAAGATGGGGCAGAGCAGGCAGCAGCTGAGCAGAGCTGAACGTGGGCATGTGACTTGGACTGTGCCCTGGCACTGCCTCTGAGGAACCAGAGAGTGAGTGAGCATTGGGTCACTGAGGGACAGAGCAGCCATTACTGAGCTGATGCCACTAGGGTGCACAAGTTAGAGATTTCATTCTAGGCCTTTTGTGTGAGCAGAGAGAGCAGCCAGATTCTGTGGAACGGAGAAAAACCACGATCCCACAGGGAATGTGGTCTTCAGTCTATACTGGAATTCCAAAGAAGTAGGCTGTAATGGCAGAGGGCATGCCTCTGTCTTAGGGTTATTGCGGTGGTGAAGCCCCAGAGTCAAAAGCAGTTTGACGAGGAAAGTATTTATTTGGCTTACATACCCTGAATCATAGTCCATGAAGGAACCTGGAGGCAGCAGCTGATGCAGAGGCCGTGGAGGGTGCTGGTGTAATGGCTTGCTCCTAGTGGCTTGCTCAACCTACTTGCTTGTCTTTTTTTTTTTTTTTTTTAAACTTTAGACTTGTTTTTTGTTTTGTTTTGATTTTTCTATTCTCTCATACATTATTACAACCTGACTACAGTTCTCCCTCCCTCGTTCCTCTCTCCCCCCCCCCCCCCCGTCCCAGTCTATTCCTCACCTCTTTCCCTTCAGAAAAGGTCAGACCTCCCAGGCATATCAATGAAACATGGCATACAAGTTTGCAATAAGTCTAGGTACCTCCCTTCATATCAAGGCTGGAAGATGTAGCTCAGTAGGAGGAAAGGGGTCCCACAAGAACAGTCTGCTTTCTTAGAGAATCCAGCCCACAGTGGGCTAGGCACTCCCATATGATTACTCATTATGAAAATGCTCCACAGGCTTGCCTACAGTCCAAGCTCATGGAGGCATTTTCTCAACTGAAGCTCCCTCCTCTCTGATGACTATAGCTTGTGCTAAATTGACTTAAAACTTGACAACACACATACTGTGAGTTAGAATCCAGATGGTCAAATGGGCTTTTCAGTGAGCCCTCAGGAGATGAGAAAGACACCCTATTGAGATGGGTTGTGTGGACCTCTTAGGATGAACCAAGTCAGGTAAGGCGAGAAGGAGCAGCAGAGGCTCCCTGTGGGAAGTACTGAAGAAAGCACAGTGGCTCCTGGCTGTGCAACAGCAAGGAACACTGTGAGGTAGAGGAGTGCTGATGGGCTGGGTGTGATGCTGAGGAAGTGGACACCTGCTGGGGAGAGAAACAGTAGTCAGGCTTTCAAATGATGGCAAGATGGGGCCTCTTTAAGGAACACTGAGTTTCACTCTTCAACATGAACTTGGCTGCATCCTCAGGCACAGTCAGGCCAGGATCTTTGACATCATGTCAGTCTAGAGCAGGTAGTTAACACATTTTTTTTTTTTTTTTTTTTTTTTTTGGTTTTTCGGGACAGGGTTTCTCTGTGTAGCCCTGGCTGTCTGGAACTCACTCTGTAGACCAGGTTGGCCTCGAACTCAGAAATCTGCCTGCCTCTGCCTCCCGAGTGCTGGGATTAAAGGTGTGTGCCACCACGTCCGGCTAACACAAAATCTTGATCCTGCAGGCCAGGGGCTGGGGTAGGTGGGGTAGGTGGGGTAGGTGTTGTCTTCTCCTACCTGGGAACCAGCATGGTATCTTTCCCTTTTCACATTTGTTGCCTCAGTTTGCAGAGTCTTAACTCCTGTGAGTCTTCTAAAAAAAAAAAAATTAAGTTTTAAAAAGAATTATTTGTGTACATATGAGGCATGTGCATGCAGTACCTTTGGACACCAGAAGATGGCATCACATCCCTGGAGCTGGAGATACATGTGGTTGTGATGTGGGTGCTAAGAATAGAAGGCAGACCTTTTGGAAGAGCAGTCAGTGCTCTTACCTGTTGAGCCATCTCTCCAGCCTCTAGATCTTTTTCATTTTTACTTCATTCTGAGATAGGTGGATCTGCCTGGGTTATGATGGCGAGCACATACAGTCTGTCTGCTTTACAGCTTAATGTCCTCAGAGGGGTCTCCTCTAAAGCTCCAGCACACTGTTGCTCGCAGAAGACGTGAACATGTACAATCACAGTTTCCTGACACCAGTCGTATGTATTTTTATATAGGGGTATAATTACATGCATATACACATGTATGTGTGTTGGCAACAGTGAGTTGTAACCTACTAGAGGAGAATGCCCTAAGGGCCCAACCATGGCCACTTCTGAGCACCCTGAATAATGCTGAGGACTGTGGCTAAGTGACCACGTCACTCTGTGTGGAGCCAGACCCGGCCCACATACTGGCCAAATTTTAGTAAATGAACCCTTAAATCCTGCCTCCTGTTCTCCACTGCATGTAGAGAGTCATCAATCCAAGAGTGTTCACTTGTATTTTCTCTCCTAGTTTCCCTATGTCACTCCTGCCCCCCATGAGCCAGTGAAGACACTGAGGAGCCTGGTAAACATTCGCAAAGACTCTCTCCGGCTTGTGAGGTAACGCCTTTAGTGCCGCTCTCCTGGGGACCCTGTGTGGTGCAAGGCTTTGGCTTGTCCTTTGGAACAGGCCAGAGGTGTTTTGAGGGCCCAGTCTGTTCTCATATGCATTCAGACTCTGTAGCAAGACCCTGAGCCACTAAATGAGGGGTTTTCCCACCGCAGCAGTTGTGTCTCAGAGTTACCAGCCCTGGTCTGGAAGCCATAGAGGCCAGGGATACCTCGGGGTTGCTGCTGTGCATAGGATGGCTCCTGCCTGTTGTTAATGGCATACAAAGCTGCTTGAAACCCAAGACATCCACACCAACAACACTTAGCCCTTGCTTCTGGGGCAGGAAGAAAGGGGAACAGACTGGGTTATAGGCCTTATGCCACAGGGAACAGGCCTCCTTCCTTTGCTAGCGAAGCAGACATGTCTAAGCAGCCAACTCTATGCCCATAGCTGTGTGGGCAGGCCAGTTCCTGCGGCTGTGGCTCCTTACCTGCTGTCTTCTGCTCACTTTTGGTAGGTACAAAGATGACGCAGACAGCCCCACGGAGGACGGTGAAAAGCCCCGGGTGTTCTACAGTCTGGAATTCACCTTTGATGCCGATGCCCGTGTGGCTATCACCATTTATTGTCAGGCAGTAGAGGAGCTGGTGAACGGCATGGCAGTGTGAGTCCCTGGGCAGCACTTTGGGCTCTGCAGGCTTTGCAGCATCCTCACTGTCAGTTCACTCTGCAGCCTCCATTGGGAGCTCTATGCCAGGAGCTTGGGGCAAAGACCAAATACTATGTATTATGTTATATCACAATTATGATTTTAAACTTTAGGAGATTTTCTTTAAAATATGACTATTAACACTTTAGGGGTTTGCACCCTGCAACCACAGTATGATCTCAGCAGGGTTGCCTCAGCAAGAAAGCCAACCCTGCCCTGAGTGGCTGCACAGATGGGTAGGAGCATGTCTGGGCCCTTCCGACATCGGAGAAGGCCTTAGAGAAGCTCAGATGTGAAATTGGGAGTGAGGAGGACTGTGAGTGCTGTTCAGCTCTGTGCCTGCTTATGTGGTCAGAGTATGTAAAGTCTTATACCAGAGTCTCCTCAGCCAGCAATGAGATTTGGGGAGTTTAGCTCCTTTGGGTACTTTCTGTGAATAACTGTTCACAGCTAGCCGCTGGTTCAGAAAACTTTCCTGTAAGACTCAGGACGGGGCACTGGGTCATCAGCTGACTCCCTGAGTGGTGCTGCACAAGTAGGAAGATGATGACTTCTCACACGTGGTTCTTTGAGGTTCCACTGTGGCCTGAGTTAATGTAACAGTACTCCAGTGTGTGATGACTGTCAGTAGGGAGGAGCCAGGTGGCCAGCACAAGCCCTGGGGTGAACTACCAACCTGCTACAGGCTGTATGACCCGTGTGGTGTGCTAGCCTCTCTGGGCTTCCAGTATGATGACAGTTGGGAAGAGCTCCTGTTTCTGAGTTGTTCTGGAGGAGCCCTGGATTCTGGGCAGGTGCTTTGGAGCTGCTCCAGAGGAGGTGAGGACCACAGTGCAGTGGGCGCCCACCCCAGCCCATCCAGATCAACAGTTCTGTTGTGTCCTATGAGATATGTAAGAACAGGGTCCTGCTGCCACCAGATGGGCTAGATAGATGGCCAGCTAACATGGCTGCTCAGAGTTCCTGTCCTGGTAGACGTTTTTCTGAAACCTGCGTGAGGCCTGTTTGCCTCCCAGTTAGCTGGCTTGCCTGACACCATCACCAGATCACCAAGTCAGAGAAAGAGGAGGCTCCAGACATGAGGGACTGTGCTTGGGACTCAACATAGCCAGCAGGAATTTTGTGTCCTGAGCTGCAGGACAGGAAGCCCTCCTGTTCCTTTCCTGCCCCCTTAACTTTCTGTGGTTCTGGGGTCCCACAGCATATAATTAAAGGCTAGAGTACTGAGATTCCTGTCTTGGGCTGGCCTTTTCACCACATCCAGGCTGGACCTCCCTGTGGGGCTCCCTTCCACACTGGCACTGACAGTCAGGACAGCAGGGACGTCACCCAGTTTCCCTGGCTCTGAGTGTGGCCTTTGTCCTAGAGACCCAGAGAAGTCCTGGGGCAGTAAGCATGGGTCAGGGTGGGAACAGCGAGGGCCATGGCTTGTATTCATGAATGGGGATACTAGCTCAGCTCTCCATTTCCTAGTGGTCAGCCTGGGGTATGAGATGTGCTTTTGCATAAGGAGAAGGCTGGTCTTTGAAGCATTGCGGGGAACTAGCAAGACAGGAAGCTAGTCTCTGAGTCACTAGAGCAAAGCTTCAGTGGCCCAGCATGGTGGTTCAGGAAACATTATACTCAGGAGGAGGGCAGGACATTTCATAACGTGACTGACATTGAAGCGAAGGCCTCACACTCTGTGGAAATGCCTGAGAAGCAAGCAGCTATGAAGAAGGGTTGATACAGGGAGTACTGCACTGTGATCATTCAGAAAAAGCGAATGCATCAAACACCTAGTGGGCATGTTCTTCCCATCTAGAAGGCAGCAGAGATATCAGGCTGGCGTGGGCCCTGGAAGAAATAGCCACTTGGTATGGCTGGACAGCCTCGGGGTGAGCCGAGCTGGCAGTGGGAGGGAGGCTCTTGTAAATGCAAGGGTCACTTGGCTGCTTCCTGTTTCTATCTGGGATGGTTGAAGCTTTCAATCCTTATAGAACAAATGGCTGCCAGTTCAGAGGAGTAACAGAGGAGGTGGGAGGCTGGGTGGGGGGCCCATGGCTCCACAGGAGTCAGGTGGCTGCCTTGCTGCTCTCAGGTACAGCTGTAAGAACCCTTCTCTGCAATCTGAGACCGTCCACTACAAGAGAGGCGTTAGCCAGCAGTTCTCCCTGCCTTCTTTCAAGATTGACTTCTCCGAGTGGAAGGATGATGAGGTAACCTTGGGGAACTCGAGTGGTGCACAGACGTACCTGCAGGTCAGACACCCACGCACATATAATGTGAAAATAACACAAGGCTCCCTCTGCTGGTGGGAATGTTTCCCCTTCCACTGTCACTTTCCTGGGCTACTCAGAGGAGCTCTGTAAGAATGGGGATACCATGGAGCGAGGGGAGGACAGGACCACAGCCACTGGTTCTGTCTGGTTCTGTGCAGAGTTCACCCAGCCCAGCTGGATGCGGAGTGTAGCTGAGAAGAGCATGAATGCTTGGAGACCACTCGGAGCACAGGAGAGCCCAGTGCACCCAGGCTTGCTGCTGGTCTGCTTCCAGCCTTGCATGGGGGCGGGTGGAGCTCTGCTCTTGTAGCTAGCTTACCTGACTAACACCTAAACAAGCAGTTCCTGTATGCGAGGCTCTCCTTGGTCTTAGTTTATGACCTTCAGCAAGCATCAGCAGGAGCCTTCTGGAGTGGCTTCTCTGAGTGGTGCAGGCTTACACAAGACCGCATTTCAGAGCTAGGCAGTAACCCAGGAAGGTCATTTGCTTTCTTATGTCCCAATTGTGGGAAATGCTGTCCTCGGTGATGTACCTATCCTGTGGTTCCAGTGTCCCTGCCCAACCTGATGCTGTGACTGCCCACATGGCCATCTGCTGCTACCCCCTCTATTGCCTGTATCCTGCTTCCAAACACAAAAGGAATTGTGTAACTCCTTAGTGAGAATACATGGAAATGTGTGTGCTCCCCTGAGATACCAAGAGGGTTCTGGAGACTGGGTAGGCTGTAAAGCTTTGTGACAGGAACAAACAGGAACTGAGTGTTTCCTGGGAATGGCCCACAGGTATGGATCAGGTGAATCCCTGAGTACTGCTCTGCTCTCCGGGGCAGGGTGGGGGCCAGGGGTTCCAGGACAGTAGGCTTTTGTGGAGAAATTGGGACCTGTTCCATCCCAGGCTGCTGTCTTGGGGTGGGTGAGGATGGAACCATATCTGGGAGAAGGCAGCTGCCGGCCTAGAAAGGGAAGCATGGACCAAGTGGTCTCTCTAGCTCATTTGTTGCTCTCATTCCATCTCTGGTGGGGCTTGAGCTGGATGCTTTTCTTCTTCTTCTTCTTCTTCTTCTTCTTCTTCTTCTTCTTCTTCTTCTTCTTCTTCTTCTTCTTCTTCTCCTCCTCCTCCTCCTCCTCCTCTTCCTCCTCCTCCTCCTCCTCCTCCTCCTCCTTCTCCTCCTTCTCCTCCTCCTTCTCCTCCTTCTCCTCCTTCTCCTCCTTCTCCTCCTTCTCCTCCTCCTTCTTCTCCTTCTCTTCCTCCTCCTCCTCCTCCTTCTCCTCCTCCTCCTCCTCCTCCTTCTTTTTGTTTTTTTGAGACAAGGTTTCTCTGTATAGCCCTGGCTGTCCTGGAAATCACTTTGTAGACCAGGCTGGCCTCGAACTCAGAAATCCAACTGCCTCTGCCTCCCGAGTGCTGGGCCCGGCTAAGCTGGTTGCTTTTCATCAAGCAATTACATAATAAAATTTCACCCAAAACAGGAGACTGGATGATAGCACTGTTCACAGTGTTCATGTTAAAACTGTCCATTGATCAACAACTTAGACACAGGCAAATACAATGTGGCTTACCCACCGCCTAGAATAACTCTGCAGCATAAAAAAGGAATGGAATTGTGGCTGAACTTGGAAAGCATGCTCAATGAAAAAGGTAGGCATAAAGAGATAGACACTAAACAGTCCATTGTAGGAACTGTGCAGATCAGGTACACCCTCAGCTATGGAAAAGCACATGAGAGGTCGTCAGGGACTGAAGAGGTGGATCCCAGTTTAGAGAGCCATTCAGGAGCTATAAGGTCTATGTTGTTCAGTGGCACTGAATGTCCTTGGTCCCATCTGTCTGCTCCAGCTCAGGCTGACCAACTCACTACCTGATGTCTGTGGACCTGACCATATTTGCTTCCTTTCCTTAGCTGAACTTTGACCTGGACCGGGGTGTGTTTCCAGTAGTCATCCAGGCTGTGGTGGACGAAGGGGATGGTGAGCATCCTTGGTCTTTCCTCATCTTCATTTTCAAGTATGTAGCACCCATGGGGAGGAAGTGGCTTCCTTCTCCCTGAGTCATCAAAGGACCTCCTCTTCTGGGAACAGGGTGTCTGCCATAATACACATACAGCTCTTAGTCGTGCAACAACGTGGGAAGTGGAGTCTGAGATGAGGGCAAAGACTGGAGTGGACTCAGGGCTGTGCCAATGCTGTAGGGAAGGAAAGGGAGAAAGTCCCAGCCATGACCTCTCATTGGCCTCCCTCTCTTATCTCACTGCTTTAGTTGTGGAAGTGACTGGCCATGCTCATGTGCTCCTCGCTGCCTTTGAGAAGGTAAGTGCCATCCTGGCCACCACCCAGTAGCCTGGGAACTGGGGTAGGCAGTGGTGAGGCAGAATGTTCTAGAAAAAGACCAGCCCATTAGGACCCTCAAGAACCTGCCAGCACAGGCTAGGGTGCCTGCATGGAGACCCTTGCCACAGACTAACTTTCCCTCTTCCAGCCACCATCCTTTTCCACCAGCTTCAGTATCCACCAGGCACTGATCGCAGTCTTGCCTGGAGTATGTGTGTTCTTTTCTCCCTTCCTGCTGGCTGCAGCTTGTAGTCCAGATAGGGATAGGCAGCTTTCCATTCCCACCGGAGGCCTTTCCTGATCCCTCTGAGCAGTTGTTTAATGGTATTACTTGTGTCTGGGTAAAAGTAGCCTTTAGCTTGTCATCTCAGAGCTGGCATGACACTGAGTTTGCAGTGTAGATGCTCAGTGAACAATGGAGGGGTAGATGAGGATCTGCCACCTGCTAGAGCTTGGGTGTTTGTTACATGGCTGCTTGATGTAGTCCCAAAGACTCCATCCTCCCTCAGGCCCTTTGCCAATCCTTAGCACTACAGCTAAAACAGCACCAGGCTAGAGCCCAGGTTACAAGGACACCCCCCCCCCAAACTCATTTTCTGCTGACTCATCTTGAGACCTGCTGACTTGGGGTTTTTCACCAAGAAATGCTTTCAGTGCAGAGCCCATTCCTACTGTGTCTCAGGTCTCTAGACCACTCTGGGATCTGCACAGCTTTGCCAGCCTGCTCTGTAGTAAGCCTTGGAATGTTCTTTTGGACCAGAAGTGCAGTTGACATGAGTCTTGAGCCTTGTTGGGAGAAGTGCTCATAACAAGTTCTGGTGAGATGAATGGGGCCCCTCATGGGTATTCCAGTCAGTGCTTGCAATTTAGAGCTAAGTAAAAGCCTTTGTTTTGTAGTAAGACGTTCTAGAGATTTCCATAAGTATCCTCTAACTTTACTAGACAACCCTGAGTACTGGTCTTGGTTGACTCAGAGTGTAATTAGTGTCATTACAAAGCCTCAGCTCTAAACCCTGGATGAATCTTCCCAACGC
Organism: Mus caroli; assembly: GCF_978045245.1. Taxonomy (NCBI): domain Eukaryota; kingdom Metazoa; phylum Chordata; class Mammalia; order Rodentia; family Muridae; genus Mus; species Mus caroli. Next base: position 1,440,691 of record NW_028227272.1, read on the forward strand.
TGAGAGTCTGTTTCCCTAGATATCACTAAACACATTTGTTGTAGTGTGAAGTTATTAAAAAACAATCCAAGCCGGGCGTGGTGGCGCACGCCTTTAATCCCAGTACTCGGGAGGCAGAGGCAGGCGGATTTCTGAGTTCGAGGCCAGCCTGGTCTACAGAGTGAGCTCCAGGACAGCCAGAGCTATAAAGAGAAACCCTGTCTCGAAAAAACAAAAAAAAAAAAAAAAAAACCAATCCAGCCAGGCAGTGGTGGTGTACACCTTTAACCCCAGCATTTGGGAGGCAGAGGCAGGCAGATTTTTGAGTTCAAGGCCAGCCTGGTCTACAGAGTGAGTTCTAGGACAGCCAGAGCTACACAGAGAAACCCTGTCTCGAAAAACAAAACAAACAAACAAAAACAATCCAGCAGTTAAGAACACTGACTGCTGTTCTCCTGAGTTCAAATCCCAGCAACCACATGGTGGCTCACAACCATTCGTAATGAGATCTGATGCCCTCTCCTGGGCTATCTGAAGACAGCTAGAGTGTACTTACATAAAACAAATAAATAGATAGATAGATAGATAGATAGATAGGCTGGAGAGATGGCTCAGCAGTTAAGAGCACTGATTGCTCTTCCAGAGGTCCTGAGTTCAAATCCCAGCAACCACATGGTGGCTCAGCCATCTGTAATGGGATCTGATGCCCTCTTCTGGTGTGTCTGAAGACAGCTACGGTGTACTTATATATAATAAATAAATCTTTTAAAAAAGTTGGATATAGTAAATAAATAAATAAGTAAGTAATATTTATGGTACTGGCTGGTAGTCTCGGTCTGTTCCCAGGCTAGGACATAGCCTGATATGGAGAGTGCTTGTTTCCCCTTGCCAACGCCTCTCCCACCAACTCTGGCTCTGCCTCTTCAGAGCTCTGAAATCGCTCTCTCGGTCCCCATGGATAGCTGCTGCCAAATTGCTCCGCACTCCCAAGTTTCCATAGCTAGCTGGGGTTATACTCTCACCAACCCACGCTCCACTGCGTTTACCTTTCCCTTGAAGCTCACCTGAGTTACCTTGAAATGGAAAACACCAGACAGTCTTAGTTTAGAATCAACAGATAACACAGCCGCTGGGCGCGGAATCTATCACCCTAAACTCATCAACTATTCTATGTTAAAAATCTTCCAGTGGCGGATTCTGGTGGATTCTGCCACCTGATCTAAGAGTCCCAGACCTACATTTTGCCTGCTTTGCTGTCCAAAAGGAAGTACCCTCTTCCTACATTCCCTCTTTCTCTCTCGGACAGAGAAGGCCTGTCTCCTCCTCACCCAGAGATTGTTTTTTTTTTTTTTTTTTTTTTTGGTGGTGTTTGTTTGTTTGTTTGTTTTGTCATCTTTATTATCCAATCAATCAATTAGGGGGAAATTCCGCTACAATTTGTTTTATTCCATTTTGTTCTTATATTCTTAGCTCTCTGAGTGTGTTTTTTGTCATCTTCCTCACTAAGCCATGACCAAGAACTTTTGTGTATTGACTCTTGCTTCTGGGTGCCAGGAAGTAGCTTGCCAAGATCAGAATGTGGCCGAGTGGCTTCAGCTTGTACATGCTCAGGAGAGTTGGGGTCTATAGGGATGTTGGAAGGTGCTCCGGGTACTGTAGAAGGCAGGTATGAGGTTGCAGATTCAGACACTGTGGCCTGGCTCCTGTCTTCAGCCTTTTTTATTTTCAGCCATGAATGTAGGTTGACCTTCACCTGGCAGGGCGAGAGTGCAGGGAGGGGCCAGTTTGAGATTAACTGTGTCTCTCTCTTGCAGCATGTGGATGGCAGCTTCTCCGTGAAGCCATTAAAGCAGAAGCAAATTGTAAGTGCCAGACATCATGGGCCTTTGGGTTGCAAAACACATACAATGTAGCTTTGAACACATGCCTGGATTCCATGGGCTGTTCTTTCTAGACATGAAGGAGCTGCTTGCCTGAGTCTGCCCTGTTGTGCTCTGGGATATTGGGGGGTCTATGTTTTGTGTGTGGCAGTTGCATAGCTACTTGGTATTACAGCACCTTGTGTAGGCCCTGAGCCCTGCCCAGTTTGAGCCGTGGTGCACAGATTGTAGTTAGTTCTTGGTGAGAGTTTGCTAAATGAGTGTAAGGTGGAGGAACTGCCTCTTGCTTACAAATTACTGCAATAGAGCAGCACCAGGCAAAGACTTGAATAGAGCATGTCAGCATCTGACAGGGGAGGAGTCCCAGGGTACAGGGGAGATTTGGGATAGCTTTTCTTGGGAATCACATTTTGTGATCCTACATAGGGCAGTTACTCAATTTGAGACTTTCATTATGAGATTGATTGACAGGTAGAGTCTGTGTTTCAAGGCGTGATGAGCAGTTGTCCTGTGTGTAGCTACCCAGATACCAGAGACCTGTAAAGTTACAGGGTGGGATAGAGTTTAGCCTTTAAAGGAGAGGCAGAGTGAGTCCTGCCTGGTAGGTTCAGATCCTAATGATACTAGGTAGGCAGAAGACCCTGCTTGTGGTTGGGGCACTTGCCTTCTGAAAGCCAGCTAGTAGATTCTGGCTTTCTGGAGGGCTGCTATGGTCCATGGAACTTGGGAACCAGTAACTGTGGGACAGGTCAGCATGAGGCCTTAAAGTAAAAAAATGACTGGTTTTGTATCTAAGACTACTAGACGTGACTTCTATGTCTTGTGGAAACAACAGTTATATGGCTTGTTTTCTGCTGCCTACAGACAGGGCCTATAGCCCTCTTGTGAATGACAGAATGGGTCCAAAGTATTTGCTCTCTGGTAATGGAGATGATTGTGGGCAGTTTGGAGCTGGGCCTTCTGGAATGGATGGATGCCTGCATGGATGGATGCATGGATGGATGGATGCATGGATACATGGATGGATGGATGGATGCACGGATACATGGATGGATGGATGAATGGATGGATGGATAGATGCGTGCAGGGATGGATGGTTGAATGCATGGATGGATAGATGCATGGATAGATGGATGGATGGTTGGATGCATGAATGGATCGATGCATGCATGCATTGGACCACTGGCCCCATTTTCTACTCCTTGAGTTGCTAGCTGAGCTCAGGACAGGGCAGGGTTTCCTGCCTCTTGTTCGAATTCAACTGGTCTCACAGACTTTCTAGTCACAGTTTCCCTGGGACCCGTGGCTCTGAAGGTGATCTAGGTACAGAGAAACCCACTAGTGCAGACTGACAAAACCCCAGCACATCTTTCTGCTCTTTAGGTGGACCGGGTCAGCTACCTGCTGCAGGAGATCTACGGCATCGAGAACAAGAACAACCAGGAGACTAAGGTGCGTTCTTGTGGGCAACTTCCTGGGCTCCAGGCTGGCCACATGCCCAGGTTTCCATCTTCTTTCAGAAGCCTACTCCCTGGCTAACTTGCTAAGGTTTCCGAGGCCCAGAACCCACAAGGTTTGATGGGAAAGAGGCTTTCCCTAGAGGTTTAGGACTTGGGCTCCTCATTTTTCCTTAATTCCTATTTAGCAGTTAAGCCAAGGAGAGTTTTGTGTCTGTGACTGACTACTTGAAAACAGCAGCTGAAGCAAGGACAGTTCATTCACAGATTTCCAAGTGCCCGCCTACCAGGCTGGGGCAATGAGATGGAGGAAAGGAGCGCATGTCATGGCAGCCAGGAAAGAGAGACAGGACGGGCCGGCCAGGCACAAGCTTCCTGGCTCCCCAAGCACTTGCCTTTAGTGACCTAGTTCCCCCAAGGAAGACCTACTTCCTAGAGTTCCCAGAACTTCCCCTAAGACCTGGGTGTCAAAGCCTCCACCACAGAAGCCTTTTAGAGAGACACTTCATTCCCCCCAACAACAGCAGAAGACAGCAGTTTGTTTGCTTGTTTTTAATGTTTTGTCCTTTTTCCCAGCATGTTTAAATCACTAAACTGTCCTGGCAGCCTGGGTCCAGGAACCTTCTGTCTCTTCTTCCCATCTAGACAGGACGCATTTTGGCTTTTTCCTCGTTGGCTGAACCTTCCCTGTCTCCTGGTTCCCACCTTCTCACAGAGAGTGAGCTCTCTAGACTAGTAGACAGACAGACAGACAGACATTCCAGACAGTTTTAGAGGCTGTGGGCCTGGGAAATGCAGCAGAATAAAATGGGAACCTGGCTGCTTCTTACATTATTATTTTAAAGATATAATGATGTAAATCAATTTGTGTGAGGGCTAGAACAATTTTTCGTGTGTGTGTGTGTGTGAGGTCAGTCTGTGGGGGACAGTTCTTTCTTCTGCAGTGTGAGTCCTGGTGTGTGTGTGTGTGTGTGTGTGTGTGTGTGTGTGTACAGTTCTTTCTTCTGCAGTGTGAGTCCTGGTGTGTGTGTGTGTGGGGGGGGGGGACAGTTCTTTCTTCTGCAGTGTGAGTCCTGGTGTGTGTGTGTGTGTGTGTGTGTGAGTTCTTTCCTCTGCAGTGTGAGTCCTGGTGGATTGAGCTCAGGTTGTCAGGCTTAGTAGCAAGCATCTTTACTTACTAAGCTGTCTTGGTCGTCCAGCCAGCCTCCTGGTTTTAAAGCCTTTGAAAGTCAGCCTGGTGTGGTCGTGTATACCTGTAATCTCAGCAGGCAGAAGGCAGAGGCAGGAGGAAAGAAAGCTGCATGTTTGAGACTAATCCGCAATACATAGTGAATCCCAGATCAGCCAGAGCTGATAAACAAGCAAGGCTAGAAGTGAGCACCAACCTTGATGTAACATCAGGAGAGCAGGAAATGGCCAGAGCTGGGAAGGCAGGGCAGTTTGGCCAGGGTGAGCCCATTTACACCAGGGTCACATAGGAGCCATCTGTGCTTTGTTTGTTTGTTTGTTTTTAAAGATTTATTTATTTTATGTATGTGAGTACACTGTTGTTCTCTTCAGACATACCAGAAGAGGGCATCAAATCCCATTACAGATGGTTGTGAGCCACCATGTCTTAGCTGGGAAATGAACTCAGGACCTCTGAAAGAGCAGTCAGTGCTCTTAACCGCTGAGCCATCTCTCCAGCCCCTATTTGTTTTTAAGATAGAATCTCCCTATGGAGCTCTTACTGTCACAGAACTCACTATGTAAACCATGCTGGCCACAAGTTTAAACAGCTCTACCTGCCTCTGCTTCCTGAGTACTGGAACTAAAGGTGTGTGCCAGTACAGCAGGTTAGCAATTTGGTTTCTATGGCAGCTACTTGGTACTGCAGCTGTAGCTCAGATAGCCCTGGGTAGTGCAAAGATGATTGCATGTGACAGTGCTCCAGTAACTAAGCAGGTTCAGTTACGCAGTTCATGTTTAAGATAGTTCCTTACTCTCCTTCCAGGTCCTGGAGTGGTTTCTGGAAGCTGATATAAATGAGAGTATTTCCAAGTTAGAGCTGCTTAATGATTTGGCTGAACAGACAGTTCCAGCTGTTGTAAAGACACATGGCAGTGCAGTCCTTCCTTTCCCTGCCTGACTGGAGTTGAGGGAGGCCAGGGTTCTCCCCTGCATGTGAGCCTGGTACTCCCCACATGGTGCTCCCCCATGGTGCTCGAGGGGCTCCATGTGATCCTGATGTCTCCTATACTCCCTTTGCCACAGCTTCTAGGGGTGATGGCACACTTAGACACAGGAGGACTTGCTCTAGGCAGCATCAGGCCCACCTCAGGCTCTTACAAAGCCACTGACACCCATACATTTGTCTCCACAGCCTTCTGATGATGAGAACAGTGACAACAGCAGTGAGTGTGTGGTGTGCCTGTCAGACCTGCGGGACACACTGATCCTACCCTGCCGCCACCTGTGCCTCTGCACTTCCTGTGCTGACACACTGCGGTACCAGGCCAACAACTGCCCCATCTGCCGGCTGCGTGAGCATACCCAGGGTTCTGATTGTGGAAGATGCAGATTTGGAGACTGCTATTCCTTACTGCATGAAACATGGAAACACCATGAGTTTTCATGCAAGGCATGGTTGATCCTTCGGGGAAAGATTAGAAGGAAGATAGAGAAGTGTTCCAAGGCAGAAGTGTGGTGACACTTGAACCAAGCAGGTTAAGCTTTGAACAGAATCTGTTGTCAAGGTTACATAGGAACTATTCTTAAAAACCTTAAAGTGAGGTAAAAGCAGAACACTGTGGTGGGTAGGAAGTTGGCAAGTGATGCTGGGTTGTGGCCCACATTGTAGGCTCTAAGAAAACTCACCCAGGCTCATGGCTCAGGCTCATGGCTCAGGCTCATGGCCCAGGCTCATGGCTCAGGCTCATGGCTCAGGCTCATGGCCCAGGCTCATGGCTCAGGCTCATGGCTCAGGCTCATGGCTCAGGCTCATGGCCCAGGCTCATGGCTCAGGCTCATGGCTCAGGCTCATGGCTAGTAAACCAACAGAAATGGCTTCTGCACTTGGCCTCACTGCCTGCAAGCAGTGGCTGTCCCTGAGAGTCAAGTGTGCAAGTGTGTGTCCATATAATGTGTGAGTTAGCACTGTGGTCATGAGACAGGCTGTGCACACAGAAAGGGAAAGTACAGTGTCTGTCCCGGGCTCCCAGTGACTCGGCTGAGGTGGGCTGGCTGCTCCAGCCACGGTTTCTGCAGGCCTTGGTACCCACCAAGGAGAGGCACTCTTCTTACATAGAGGGTCAACGGTGACCGGTGGCCGAGATGTGCCGCCCTTTCAGAGTAGTCCTTTCAGCTTGCCCCACTGCAAACCCCCACCCCGATATACACGGCTGGAGCTAGTGAAGCCAAGCACCAGGCCTGGCCTCCTGGGCCACGCTGGGACCCAGAGGTCAGCAGGGCTGGAGCAAGTATAGAGCTACGAGTTCTGTCCACAGTGCATGTCCTTCCTTTTCTGGTTGCTATATATCCAAGTCCAAGTGGTTATGGAAGTGAGGCTATTGTAGGAATCTAGATGAGCAGGGTGCACAGGCTTCATGTCTGTGCAGTGCTGGAAGCACATGGGGACTAGGAGACACAGCCATTGCAGTGAGGGGGAATGCTCAAGATGGCAGCTATGTGTAGGGCTAAGGTTGGAGGGATGGGTAGAAAGGGCCCTGCAGTGAGATTTGGAAAGTAGCAGAACTTACTACAGATGTGAATAGAAGGGCCACTGTTCTGGGGCCTGCTCTCCACAGCACCAGGATACAGGCTGATGGCATACCTTACTTGATCCTGATTTATGGCACATTCCTGGGCCTCACCTCCCTTCACTGTGTCTTTGAAATGTCACACTGTTCCCTGCTAGGCCACATTTGTGGGCAGAGCTGGCATTAGGAGATGATCTTTGTCCTAATTTGTCCCTTCTGTTACATAACCAGTATCCATCCTGGTTGTCTTTGGTAGTCACCGCATGTCCTTGCTCCTTTCCTGCCCTCTGAAGAGCTCGCAGGCCGAAGCCTGTAGTCTGGAGACCTCTGTGGTCTCCACTGTTTCAGCCTACTGATATGAGTGGCAGCTACAGCTGCTGTTATGTATAGAGGGGACCTTAGACAGCTGTTGGTCTCTTAGCTGCCCTTAGAAACTGCCAGTTCTCCATCTGCTAAGGATTCCCTCTGCTTCTGATGTGGAACATGTTCCTTGTTTCTTGGCACCGTGAGTGGCAAAGTGTGGCGGATATGCACAGTCTCTAGTGTCTCCCCTGTCTCTGAAGGTGCATCCTTCTTCACACCTTCTTCTTCCTTCCTGCTATAGCATTCCGAGCCCTCCTGCAGATCCGGGCTGTGCGGAAGAAGCCAGGGGCCCTGTCTCCCATCTCCTTCAGCCCTGTCTTGGCCCAAAGTGTGGACCACGATGAGCACTCTGTAAGTGCCTTTCATCTTCCTTCTTATCTACATGGCTCCCCACAGCACCCTGCAAGGTCTAATGAAGGACCAAGCAGTGCTGTGCTGCAGGAGTCTGCAGTGTTTGCCACCCTTTCCACCATTGCTTTAGGCAGCACCCTTTGCGAGGCACCTGTATTTACTGTCTGCGGGCTGGCTTCAGCCTCAGCCTGGAGGCGCCCTCTATAGACTGCCTACGTAGACCTTGCTGCAGGCAGGTCAGGAAGGCCTTGTCAATTAAAAGACCTAAAGAGCAAAGCATAAATAACAAGATGAGACACACGCACAAGTGCCCAGACACATGAGAGTGATTCCTAGAAATGGGTGGGAGTCTGCAAGCGAAGCTCAAGCAGTTGGGGAGTGAGGGAGAGCTTAGCCTGGGACAAGGCCTTGTCTTTAGCTCCCATGCACATCTGCCACAGGGACCAGTAGCTTTTGATGGGCTTGCCTCTACTTTAAGAGGAAAGAATAATAAGCTCTGTGGCCTGGGAATCCAGGGACAAAGCCTTTGTTCCCAGAAGACGTGCTTTATTTATTCACAACCAGCAAGATCAGTAGACGTGCTGTACTCTCCCACAGTAGACTTCTGAAAACTGGGACAACACTTTGATTTTGTTCTGTTGGGGTTTTTGTTGTTGTTGTTTTGTTTTTGTTGGTTTTGGTTTTTTTTTTGTTTTTAAGACGCATTCTCTCTGTGTATATCCCTGGCTATTCTGGAACTCATTTGTAGTCTAGACTGGCCTCAAACTCAAAGATGCACCTGCCTCTGCCTCCCAAGTGCTAGGATTAAAGGATGTACCTTGGCAGCTGGCCTCTGCCAACATTTAAACGTCTAGAAGTGTTCCATGAAATGTAGATGTTTTTGGCCTCTCTTTCAAACATTGAGGCTTCCTTGAGGCCTCTGGACTAGAGGTGTAGCACTCCTGCCGCAGTGGGCCACCACCCTGCCACACACACGGGACCCCCGCAACAGCTCTGCTGTCTAGCATACTGTGTGGGCTGTGGTTGAGAAACCATACACTCACCAACCGTGTGCTTGATGTTATAGGAGAAATGGCTCTGAGCTAGGCTGCCCCATGAAGGAGGGGTCTAATGCTGCAGAGGGATCCACTGGTGCTGGGCAGTGCTGGGCATGTTGGTGGGCTTTTGCCCTGGTGGTTGGAGGTCAGGTGGATCCCTTTCTGTTTGTCCTCTTATTCTGAGTGAGCCAATTGCAGAGTAGATGCAACCTTGATTTGTAATTAGCCAGAAGTCTAATCTGCTCTGGGAACCACCTGCCTTTTTCAGGGGTCTGAGAACTTCAGGGGAAGTGTGTGCTTGTTCTCTGCCCTGTCATCCTGCCACTCTGTCAAGGCCATTTCTGTGAAGTACCCAAGTGAGGCCTCCAGAGAGTCATTAGGTAATGATGAGGCTGACTGGGCCACTCTCGTGTCACCTTGGCCAAGACCTCTTCTCTTGGGGAGACTCAGAGCATGGGTAGGTTAGGTTGTGGATAAGGACAGATCCAGTGCCCTTCCTTTCTGTGTGGGGCCCACTGCAGGGCTCCCAGGAACTGTTGATATGTGCAGGCAGCCTGTGCAGAGCCCTGATGAAGAATTTTTGTTGTGTTAAGTTTACCATAGTTTTGGAGTTCCTGGGTGTGCTTGGAGGCAGTAAGCCAGAGCCTGTCTCACCCTGCTAGTCCCCATGCCATGTGGAGGTAGAAGTTGTAAAACATGTGATTTTTATTTTGACAGTGTCCCTTTAAAAAATCAAAGTCGCACCCTGCCTCCCTGGTCAGCAAGAAACCTAAAAGGGAAACAGTAAGTGTGTTTGGTCATACAGCTCCGTTTTGCCTCAACCTTTAATTTTAAACCAACAAGTGTGGGAGGTCATCTTAACCCCAAGCTAATATGTTTAACACACTTTGTCAAATCTGCTCTCCCTAGTCCCGGCATCCCTGCCCAGGAAGGGAGGTTTATGGCACAAGCAAAGCTGAAGGTCTGTTGTTCAGTGTCGGTGCCCGGTGGTAGCCAGCCCCGGCCCAGCCCTTCTTTCCAGCTTTGCTCGCTGTAGCTCCTGACTGCCCTGTTTCCCTTTTGTTTCTTGCTGGCAGTGGAATGGATGTTGACGGTAGCACTGCTCCTTTTGGCACACGGCATTCCCTGCATGCTCGCTCAGCTTGCACCCTGGCTGCCTGTCTCTTGACGTTTGGCTCTTTGGGCAGAGGACTCTGGTTTTCTGCTATTTTTCCTGCACCCTAGGCAGACAGAGAGAGCAAAAGTCAGGTAGTGGCCAGAGCCAGTTGAAAGTTAGTGTACCTGAAGGAAGAAGCTTGGGAAACAATGCGTTTGTCCTTGATGGAGGGGGTGGGCAGGAGGCAATTCTTTACCTTGAAGTTGAAGGCAGGTGGGAACAGATGAGTGTTAGCCAGAGGGCCAGCACCAGCCTGGTGCATATCACATTTTGCAGGGGTGCTGCCCTGTCCTGTAATTCACAGGGTAGTACTTCCTGTGTGAGCATTAGTGAACTCTGCCCTTCTCTGCCTTGTGTGTGAGAGCCTGAGGGAGCAGTGCAGCAGCCCTCTCCAGAGTGCCACGGCCTGCTCGCTGTTCCCTGACCCCTGCCGACCTATCTCCTTCTAAGAGAGGCTGCAATAGAACACCTACCCACACCCCCACTGTCACCCTGCTTGGGCTCCCTGGAGGCCATACTTCCCCTAGTCTAGGGCAGCATTGGTTTTCCTGCCTCTGGCATGGCTCTGCTCTGCCTGGCCCTGAGTTCTCCTGTTTTCACTAACCCCTCACACTTTCCACTTCTGTAAGGTGGGAGCAGCAAGCTACGTAGGACCTTGGTAACGATGGGGACAGTGGCTTTTGCAGACCTTAATGACCGCTCTGGACATCTGGGTACTGGGATGTGTGCTGGAGCTGGTGGCCGAGGGAAACCTGAGCAGGCTGGCTTCCATCCTGCAAGGGAGCTTTTGATAAGAGATGGGGCTTGAGTCCTTAGAAGGTGGCATGATCGAGACACAGATAAGCAGGTCTAGGGAGGAGAATGTCCCATTTCTGGGGTTTCATGACTATGGGCAAGGAGCCTGTCTGGTCCCTCCTCACTTGGCTTTGTTCCCACAGAGTTCTGACAGTATCCCACCTGGCTATGAACCCATCTCCTTGCTCGAGGCACTCAATGGTCTACGGGCTGTCTCCCCGGCTATCCCATCAGCTCCCCTCTATGAGGAAATCACCTACTCAGGCATCTCGGACGGTCTTTCCCAGGCCAGTTGTCCCCTTGCTGGACTTGATCGAATCATGGAAAGTGGCCTACAGAAGGGCAAGACACAGAGCAAGTCTCCAGACAGGTGAGGCCAGTGTCCAACCTCCCTGGTGAGGTGCGCATGAGTGAGAGCCGGGAGAGCAAGGATGGGGAGGAGGGCCTGCTGTGTGCGCGAGGCTTGCGAGGCTTGCGAGGCTTCGCTGTGGCTTTACAGAATGTTACGGTGCATTTTGTTCCTTGATAATGGGGACGCAAAAGGCCCAGCAGCAGGTTAGAATCTGCTATAGTTGGCCATAGCCAGCTCTGAGCAGAGAGAGTGCTGGGCTGAGGCTCCCAGTGCACACAGGCCACAAGTCACACCAATTGTTTGCTGTCAGTAAATAATTGTACAGGCCTGTGCCATGTCCTTGCTCAGGGAGCTGATCTGAATCTTGGAATTTTGGGCAGCTGGTCACTTAAGCATATCTCACCAAAGAAACAGCAGTGACAGCTGAGGTGTAGGCAGGTAGACCTGTGTCTTTTTTTATTAGGGTTTCTCTTGCTGTGATTAAACACCATGACCAAAAGCAAGTTGGGGAGGAAAGGTTTATTGCCTTACACTTCTGTGTCTATGGCATCAACTCAAAACAGGACAGGAAGCTGGAGGTAGGAACTGATATAGACACCATGGAGGGAGCTGCTTCCTGGTTTGCTCTTCATGGCTTGTTCAGCTTGCTTTCTTATAGATCCTAGGAGTACCAGCTCAGGGATGGCACCACTGCAGTGGGCTGGGCCAGCTGGGCCCTCCCCCATCAATCATTCACTAAGAAAAATGTGGGGATGGCCTTAAGCTCTACTCGGATGACTTCAGTTTGTATTGGGTTGACAGTACCAGGCAGGCAGCACACCTTACTACTATGTTGGCTGAGCCACATGTGTGCTCCCTCTCCAGGCTCTGCGCAGTGACTCTGTCCACAGCTTATCTGTTTGTATTGGATGACCCACGGCTTTCAGCCAGTTGAACCTGCTTTTATAGTAGCATGAGAACTTAAATGGGTATTCTTGCTAGGTTGTCCTTTTTTCTTAATCTTATTTTTAGTTAGCATACAAAACAGTGGTAATCACACATCTGTATCATTATTGTGCCACACACCCCATGCTGGTTCCTTTCCTCTCCCTAAGATGTCTCATTTATGCATTCCTTCATTACCCTATATTGTCACTGCCTCCTCCTGGCCACTTCTCCCCCACATAGTCCTCTTCTGCTTTCTTTTCTTAAAATATTTTTTAAAGATTTATCTATCTATCTATCTATCTATCTATCTATCTATCTATCTATCTAGTTATTTAATGTATATGGGTACACTGAACTGTACTGATGGTTGTGAGCCATTATGTGGTTGCTGGGAATGAAGGTTGCTCACTCTAGTCGGCCCTGCTCACTCTAGTGGGCCCATGCTCCGGTTGCTCCGGTTGCTCTGGTCTAAAGATTTAATTATTATTATATGTAAGTGCACTGTAGCTGTCTTCAGACACACCAGAAGAGGGCATCAGATCTCATTATGGATGGTTGTGAGCCACCATGTGGTTGCTAGGATTTGAACTCAGGACCTTCGAAAGAGCAGTCAGTGCTCTTAACCGCTGAGCCTTCTCTCCAGCCCCCACTTCTGCTTTCATGCCCTACTTATTAAAATCTGGATTCTGCAGCATGTGAGGGAGTCTTAGTTTGGCTCTTTTTTTTTTTTTTTAAATGTAATCTCTAGTTCTATCAATTTTCCTGCAAATGACATCAACTAATTTATTTGGTTTGTTTTTTCAGGACAGGGTCTCTCTGTGTAGTGCTGGCAATCCTGGAACTTATTCTGTAGACCAGGCTGGCCTTGGGTGCAGAGATCTGCCTGCCTCTGCCTCTGGAGTGCTGACATTAAAGGTGTATGTTACCACTTTCTGGCAATCTTACTCTTTTGGGTTTTTTTGGTTTTTTTGGTTTTTTTTGGGGGGGTGTTTTCGAGACAGGGTTTCTCTGTGTAGCCCTGGCTGTCCTGGAACTCACTCTGTAGACCAGGCTGGCCTCGAACTCAGAAATCCGCCTGCCTCTGCCTCCCAGGTGCTGGGATTAAAGGCATGCGCCACCACACCCGGCTAATCTTACTCTTTTTGATTCTGAGATGCTCTCATGCAACCTCGGCCGGCTGGCCTAGAGCCCTGACTTTCCTGCCTCTCTCTCCCAAGTGCTATACAACTCAGGCTGTATTTCTTCTGTATTCAAACTGCCTTGAATTCATTGACTGATTGATTGGATGATTGCTTTGTGGAGTACAACTCTGAGTTTCTATGTGCCCTCCATATTGATCTCTTGTCAGAAATGGGTTTTATGTATCTGTGTGTTTCTGGAGGGCCTTGTGCGTGCCAAGCCAGTGTTCTACCACAGAGCTCCAGCTCCATCCTCAGCATCACAAGAGGCTCTGGCACCACATTCCTCAGGCCACGCAAGAGTCAGTTTTGCTCTCTTGGAGACTAGCATGGGGTGGCTGCCCAGTCTTACTATGCCGACGCCCTCAAGGAGAAAGGCATAAGAAAGGTATGCCTTCTGCAAGCAGCCCAGGCCCCTGTACTCTGTGTTTATGGCAGAACAACTCCAGAGACACAGTCCCCTCTGCGGCTTGCCTGAGGCTCAATGTGTCTCCTAGTGTCAGGCTGTCAGGCCTGTGCTGGTGTCCTTGTGGGGCAGGAGGTTGTTAGGCTTTCTGGGTGTTCAGATCTGTGCTGAAGTACCCTGCTCCCTAGGGAGCCTCTGTGAGCTGGTTCACTCTTTGAATCTTTGCAGAGATTCACCTCTCCCCCAGAGGCCTCTTCACAAGTCCCCAGGAGTATGTGCAAAGGGTGCTGGCCCCTGTGGCTTTTGTAGGACTGCATTCCTATACAGTTGTCCTACAGCCCTGCTTCCTTCCTCTCCCCAGCACCCTGCGGTCTCCATCATCCCCCATCCATGAGGAGGACGAGGAGAAGCTCTCAGAGGACTCGGATGCTCCTCTCCCACCAAGCGGTGTGGAGCTGGTACTGCGGGAGAGCAGCTCCCCTGAGGTGAGGTTTGCTTCTCAAGGTGAGGCCCTAGCCACCTTACCCAGGCCTCCCTCCCTGATCCTGACCTCTCCCCACTCTCAAGGCAGTGCCACACGGATACACAGCCAGACAAGCAGTGTCCCTGACCTGGCTGCGGTCGGTGCCTTGTGGTGGAGTCACTCTGAAGCTTATAGGCACGCCAACATGTGAAACGTAGCTTTCAGTGACATCTTTGCATCCCTGTGGCATCTGCTGCCCACTGCCCTTAGCTTAGTCTCAGTGATTTGGCCCTTTTGACCTGAGGCCATTTGCACCAAAGGCCTTTCCTCTTTGTCTTCTAGAGTTTCGGAACAGAGGAGGGGGATGAGCCATCCCTAAAGCAAGGTGAGCCGCTTCTCCCAGGTCCGACCCTGAGCCCTTGGCAAGCTTTGGGTCCTGGCTAGGGATATACATCTCCCAACCCCAACTCATGCCTTCAGGAACCTGGACAATCGGTGTGCAGAGATGGTAAGGGTGCTGTGATACAGGACAGCACAGCATGTGCTGGAAGCTCTGCCTGTGTGTGGGAGCCATTTGTCGTGATGGTTTTGGAATTTCCTGGCTGTGTCTTCCTGATGAGTTGAGGCCAGCTGATATCTCCTTACCTCCCTATACTAGAGGGCTTAATGGGTAGCCTAGGAGGCTTGGGGTCCCCCATTCTCCTTGCCGGCCATGTTGGGTGGTAAGGAGCCCCTCAAGTCTGCCCCTGCTTAGTCCTTGCCCTGTTATTGCTGAACAGAAAAGTAAAGCAAGAGTCAGGGCTGGCATCTAGGACAGGCCCAAGGCCACTTGACTCAGACATGGCTCTAACATGTCTGTTAGAGGCAGTGAGGCCCACAGAATGATGTTGTGCCTCCCCCCCCCCCCCATGTAACTGTAGCTGCCCTGCTGAGAGGTCCTCTCATAAGAGGCCCATCTGCGGGAGGCTGACCCTCGGTGTGAGTGGGGTGGTGACACCCTCTAAGACCCATATGATCACTTTAGCCTTTCTAGCCTGGCCTTGTAGTTCTGTTCTCTGCCTCAGGCAGGGCCTCAGCTTCCCACCTAGGGCCTGGGTTCCTCTCACTATGCCGGCTCTTTACATAGGCAGAAAAGTATACAGGGATTAGGAATGCAAGTTCAAGTTGTTAAGAACTTGGGTGAGGCAAAACTAGGCATGGCCCTAGGGGCTGCTCCCTGCAGCTCACCAGCACGTGGGGTAATGGGGCCTTGCCTGACTGCTCAGCTGAAGGTTTTGAAACAAAAGAAACAAAACTTCTCACCTTATGCATACGCCTGCCATCGTGGTCTATGGAGTTTATGAAGTCAGAGTGGACCACAAGGACCTCTCCCTACCTGAGTGTCCTAATTTCACTTCCTGCTGCAGGGAGCCGAGTACCCTCTATTGATGATGTCCTGCAAGATGGCAGTCCACAGCATCATGGTTGCAGCCAGCCAGTCCCTCCTGCTGACATCTACCTACCAGGTAACAGCACCAAGTCTTGTGTTAACATTTGGGCAGAGCCTTCCTCTGTCTCTGAGGGGACAGGAGAAAAAGGACAGGAGGAACCTCTGAGACCTAGTGTACCCTTTCAGAGCCCAGGTCCTCTCTGGCTCTAAACTCTACTCTGCTAATCCCCACCACGGGTCAGGACCAGCTTAGTCTCCCTTCTGGCTTCCTGCTGGCCCTAGGGTTCTTTCCCACCCTGGTGGACTTTGCCCGAGGAAGACAGGACAAGCTGCTTGCAAAAGGACAAAGTCTGTTCTCTGGCTGCTCCCTGAAGGGGCCCTGGGAAGCCAGTCTAGTTCTGTTGAGATTGCATTCTTTCTTCCTCTATGGCCCTTGCCAGAGAGATGTTTGCCTGGAGCTGACCTAGGCTACTGTCTAGGTGCCCAGCAGCACATTCCCAATCAGGCCAGAGGGCTAAGTGTAGGGTGCATGGTTGGGCCGCTGGCAGTGAGCCCGGAGCTTGAGGCTGTTGCTTAGTTCCTCCTCTGTTCTGCTGGGATGAAGTCTGCAGCTTCACACTGGGGGCTCCAAATCTGGGCTACAAGTGGGTCTCTCAGACTTACAATAGCTCTGGTATTTGGGAATTTGGAAAAACAGCCACTACAACTTCTAAGTAGCTACACCTTCTTAAAAGTAGCTACTTTTATAGTGACCTATATAGAGAGGCTGTCAAGGACACAGGGGTCATCAGGTCATCGTGTGGGAGAGCAGCTATGGGTTGTCTTAGTAGATCACTGTGGCCTATCCAACACAAACCCATAGAAGTGTGTTTAGAACCAGCACATTCTATAAGGACACAATTCTAGTATGTTCTTGGGAACATCTCAAATATTGATTGTTATTGTTAATTTGGCTAAGCAGGAAGTCAGGAGAGGTCCCTGGACCTCGAGCCCCAGTAGAGCTTTGCTCATGCAGATGGCCCTAAGGGTACCTTCACTATCCAGCATAGACTATTTATTTAATCCCTGCTGTAGCCTGTAGCACATTAGGACTAGCCACAGAGACAACTGTAGGCAAGGGTCTTAGGCCTTGTTTAAGTCCACTAAGTAAGTGGGAGATAGTCAGCTGTAGAGTTATAGGAGAGGCAGGGTCTGTGTGCACAGTTGCAGAAGAGCTAGTCTTGGCCAGTTCTGCACAGGAACTGCTTCTGGATTCAAGCCCCACTCGAAGAACCATTCATTATAGAGGCTTACTCCATGACAGTAGTCCGGACTGCTATCTCTGCACATACTGTTGGAGCACCTCTGGAGGGTGGTGGAAGAGTCATGTGGCAGTTGTACATACCTGCATGTGTTTCTTCCTCACTTATACAATGGCACCATCTCTTCTGCTGGCTTTTGAGAAGGCTGCATAGCTTTTATCTTTGTAAGGAATATACATGTAGTTGGTGTCTTTACTTTCTGACAGTTGCAATACTAGCCTCTGGATGTAGCTGAATTCATTGAATTCACGTCCTCTGCAGATGGAAAGAACAAGACTGGGAGAAATCCATGAAACAGAGGACTCTGCTAGGTTCTCTCCGTGTTCCAGTAGCCTGTAGAGGAGCTATGCCTGTTACTGTCACACATACACACGTCTCTCTCTTGGTTAGAAAGGTGTCCAGGATCTATCCTGGTAGTTCTTGTTGCAGCAGGTGATGTTTGGATAGTCTGTTTCTAGATAGTTCCCACCCCTGACCCTAAAGTTCATGCCTTTCTGCTAACTGAGCTCCATCTATCTCTCCCTCCTCTCTGCACAGCCCTGGGTCCTGAGTCGTGCTCTGTTGGTATAGAGGAGTAAGCTGGTACGTGACCTTTCCTCCACGCTTTTGGTGGCTTGGCTGGGTAGATCTGCAGAGAAGAGCCCAATCCCCTGAGGGGTGCTTTTTGGATTCAGAGTCCAGAGCCACTGATGGTTGCTGCACTTTTGTGTCTGAAAGGTGGCTTCCTGCCATTCCTGGCTTTGGAGCCAGGGGGTCTACTACCTGGACACTTGTCCACCCAGGCTCTTCTAAAGTGATAACATAGGGTCCCTTGAGCAGTAACTCAACTCAGGCTCTGGAGTTACTATCCCTAGTAGGAGAAAGGAGTTGGAGAGTCAGGGAGCCCTAGGAACACGTGCAGCAATGTCTTGGGACCTGCACACAGTAGTCTAACTATAGTTTTAAATGTCTTGGGACCTGCACACAGTAGTCTAACTATAGTTTAAAAACAAGATTCAGTACTGGGATTGGACCTAGGTAGGCACTCTACCGTTGAACTATACTCCCAGGCCTCTTTACTTTTTGAGACAGGGTCTTATTTTACAAAGTCCCCCAGGCTGGCCTTGAACTTGGTCTGAAGCCCAAACATACTTATAATATACATTCTTCCTGCCTCAGCTGTGGTTGTGGCTTTAAGCAGTAGTTCAGATTTTCACCAGTCCTGGGAGGCCCTAGATCACCTGCTCCCATCAATGTTTAGTCTGTTGTGTCCTGGAGGGCTGGAGTGAAGGTTCAGTGGTTAAGAGCACTGGCTCCTCCCCAGAAGACCCTGATTTGATTACCAAACCCACATGGCAGCCAACAACCCAGTTCCAAAGGATTGGACACTCTCTTCTGGCCTTTGTGGGCACCAGACATGCAACTTCTGCACAGAGATACATGCAGGCAAAACACTCATACTTAAAATGAAAATAAAACATTAAAAAAATAAAATGTCAGGCATGGTGGTACATGCCGTCAATCCCAGCACTCAGGAGGCAGAAGCAGGCAGATCTCCTGAGTTCCAGGACATCATGGTCTAGAGAGGGAGTTGTTACAGGATAGCCAGGGCTACACAGAGAAACCCTGTCTCTGGTTTAAAAAACGAAACGAAACAACAAAACAAAAGCCTCTCAATTGCTGTGCAGAGGACATTCGTCACGCCTCCTTCACTTGTCACTGTGTCCTCTGTCCCCTGTCCTGGTATGCAGCTTTCTTGTGGACTGCTCAGCTTTCTGTCTTGAGATCATCCTGTCTCTGAAACCTGCCACACCACACACACATGCACAATCTTAGGGACCAGTGGGGTTGGAGAGAGATGCATGGCCACAGAGTAGCCCGGATTGTTACAGAAGCATCCGTGAAAACTAAGCTGGCAAGCGGGGACTCTTCTTCCTTCTTAAGGTTCTTTCCTATTAGGCTTCCCCAGAAGGAAGGCACCACCGCAGCCAGGTTCACACAGCCTGTCTGGGAAGTGTCTAGTTGGTGAGACTTCTCGGTGGCAGCCCTCTCCCATGAGCCAGGGAGCCAGGCCTGGTGCTGCTGCTTTGGTTTTAGTCGGTTCATGGTTTCTCAGAACTTGCTGTCCCCCTTGAGCTGCGCTCCTGAAACAACAACACTGGACTGTTATTTATGGCTTCTGTGGGAGGAAGGGAAAGCTGTGTTGGGCTTGGGTTGGAACTTAGGTCACAGATGAGGGATGTGTCCTAGGTTGCCTTTCCTGAAGCTATAGCTCCTAAAGCAGAGGGTAGAACTGGAGTTGTCTGTGTCTCCAAAACTCCCCCTGGGATAATGCTACACAGCACCATATGCTGACATCTGGAACTGAGCAGAGAGGCCTCTGTGGAAGACAGACAGGCTTACGCCTGCTTCTCTAGTGGAGCTTCTTGTCCAGGCTGCCCAAGTACCAGCTTCTTTGTTCCTCCTGCTCCCTTTCCCCTGCTGGGGTTGGCTGAACTCCAGCTAACCCAGTGTAAAGCTCGTGGCTTGACTTATACTTCTGAGATCTAGGAAATGTAGTCAAGGATAGGAGACCCAGTGGTCAGCATCCCACAGCTACCCTGTGCATGCAGCTCTACTGCCTGGTACCAAGGGGTGATCTGTCCCAGGTATGGAGGACAGATATAACTCACTGGCTAAGACTCAAGGGTCCCTAGGTTTCTATGAGACCACATCTGCTACTCCTGCCAGATGGTATGTACCTGGGTTATGGGGTGGAGGGTGCTAGGTGGTCCTTCCCCTATGAGGTTCTGGTTTGATGAACAGATGCAAGACCACCAGTCAGTCATGACCCTCCTTCCTCTGCTCCCACCTACAGGATGGTCCACCTCCATGGAGACGCCACACAGCCTTGGCACCACCAGCTCCCCCTGGCCTCTGCTGAGTGGCTCTAGTCCTGAGCCTGGAGCTGCTGAGCTGACCCCATTCTGAAAGTCTGGCTTAGCGGGCAGCACAGAGCCCTCAGCATCCCAAACATTGCCAGGAGGCTTCCCTGGACCCCAGCGAGACCCTGGCCTCTCTTGTCTGCACGCCTCATGTGGCCACTGGGATTTGAGGGTCCACAGTGAACCTTGATCAAATTGCACAGTGGGTTGTTCCTCCACACACCCTCCTTTTTTTACGGTCAATATATTTGTAAATGGTACAAGATGAAGGACAACAACTGTCTCCATGGGCCACGAGCCCTAAGAAGGACTCTCCCCAACTGTCAAAGCTAATGCTTTGAGCACTTAGCAAACCAGCATAAGAGAATCTACCCATGGAATGTTCTGGAAGGTGGGCAGTCCAGGTTATGGTTGATGAAGGAAACAGTGCCTGTCTGCCTCTCATGTGTGACTCCAAGGCAGCCAGGCTGTCACTGCTGCTGTCACAAGCTGACACTTTACAGATGTCCTGACCATGGGTGACCCTCCTCGGAGCGTCCAGGTCCCCTCCTGCTCTGCTCTATTACCCACTAGTGGTCCCTGGAAGCTGTGGACAAGGCCTGGGTAGTCAGACTGTTAACACCACAGTCCTTAGCAGTGGTCAGTGTCCAGTTCCCCCGCACAGGTCCTGCTTCACTCACATCCTCACATGCTGCCAAGGTGACAATGTTTGTGCTTACAGGGCAGCACTGCCCACCACCTGCCAGGGAAGAGCCTGAGCAGCTTCCATAGCAGATCCATTGCCAGTTACCTGGCCTTGTAAGATTCTTACTGATTTACTGTCTAAGGCTCCTGTCAGAGCCCACCTAGAAGCAGGCTCCTAGTGATACTTTGTTTCCAAGACAGAAGTGGCCCATGAGTGGCCCAGAGCAGAGGTGCCCCAGGCAGTGTAGCTCCCACGTGGGTCGGTAGAGGGACCTCAGCTTAAGGAGCTGCCCTGCCACTCACCCAGGTGACAGCCTGTAGCAGTGCATGGAGACCCCTTTAGGCTCAGAGCTGCTCGAGCTCTGACTCTAACCCTGCTCCTTCCTAGCACAGCTCTGCACATCCATCTCTCTCTCTTGCTGAATGCACATGTGTGCACACATGTCAGCATGTGCATGCTCACTCCCCCACTTCTCACCTGCCAACACCCTGGCCTCTGGCTGTGGCATTGGTGCCAGTACTTTGAAAGATGGGGTGCATAGTGCACACTTACCTGTCTCAGACTCACATGTACTATCATCTGATGTACTCTGATTGGCTAGTTTGGGTTCATTTTTACTGTATATTTATAGTAATAAAATCATGCAGCAATACTCTATGTGTGCCTTTGTTCTGGCACAGCACTATGTAGGCAGCAGCACTGTTGGCTTTTGGTGTAGTGACAGGACACTAGAGTGGTTTCTGGCAGAACTCCTGACAGATTTTGGTGCTGCCTTCATTTGCTTGTGTGAGAGGGGCAGTGAGTGCCCCCTCCAAACATAGACAATGGTTTATTGCTATTGTTTTGTGGCTTGCTGTGTCTGAAGCTGGACTTGGAATTTGGCTCACCTCCACTGGGCAATTGATGAATCTTAGCCTCCAGGTGGGCAGGTGGTCCTTGTTCTTATACCCATCCCATCTCCTGTGATGTTTACTGAACATTAATCAATGTGCCAGAGGGGAGCAAAGCCTATGATAAGTAAGGCTTAGATCTCCTGTCACTTGAGCTGGAGTCACTTAGACGCTTAAGTTTTTAAAGGCATGGTTTCATAGGCAGTGGAGCCACAAACTCTGGGTGAAGCGTCAGGGGAATACCAGCCCCCTCATGGATGGTGGATATTGAGACTTCCTGATGCCCTCTCAGGGATTTTCGGGACTGGAGACTGGCACGTCTTGATAATCAGTGTACCTACCTGCCTAGGACAACCTGGCCTCCGTGCGGTGCGTCTTGGTAGCTGTAGTTTTCTGGTGGTTGTGGGGTCTCCTGTGCAACTTGGAGGGTGGCGAACTACATAACCCCACCCCCACCCCGCCTCCGCCAGGGTCTTTCCTGGGTTCAACCCCAGAAGCACAGGACTGGTGGAGGCGGGCTTATGCACGTGGAAGCACGAGGATTGGGTCTGGTGTCGTGGGCGGGGTCGCGCATGCTCGTTTGGGCAGTGGGCCTGGAGCACATCAAGATGTCGACCACGACGGTTCCGGAGCTGAAACAGATCAGTCGGGAGGAAGCAATGCGCTTGGGGCCCGGCTGGAGTCATTCATGCCACGCCATGCTGTACGCCGCCAACCCCGGGCAGCTTTTCGGACGTATCCCCATGCGTTTCTCAGTGCTGGTGAGGAGCTGGGCGGGCAAGCAGGGCGGATACAGGCTTGGGACGCCCAGTGGACCCTACGTCCTGACCAAGCTTACCTTGCAGATGCAGATGCGCTTCGACGGGCTACTAGGCTTTCCCGGGGGTTTCGTGGACCGGCGCTTCTGGTCGCTGGAGGATGGCTTGAATCGGGTGCTGGGCCTGGGCCTGGGAGGCCTACGCCTTACCGAAGCCGATTACCTGAGTTCACACCTGACTGAGGGTCCACACCGTGTGGTGGCACACCTGTACGCACGGCAGCTGACATTGGAACAGCTGCATGCTGTGGAGATCAGCGCTGTGCACTCGCGGGACCACGGTCTGGAGGTGGGGCTTCTGCCTGGGGCCCGCCCCCATTCCCACTCCTGAGGTTTGGCTCTGGCACCACAGAAGGCACCTTGGGTAACAAGTGCCCCTCAGGGTCCTCACCCTGGCTCTGCTGGGTGGGAAAGGGACTTGGGATCTGGGTCACGGGCTGTTTTCATTTGCCTTGTCTGCCATTGTCAATCCTGGGAGTGGGGCTTGGGGTCACTGGAAGGGATGAACAGGGCCTGCTTGGGAAATTGAGACTAGACCAAAAAGACCGGGTTGCATGCAGTGTTTGGGATTATCTCATGAGAGGAAATTGGGGATTTGTAGATTCTGTGGTCTAAGGGGCATGGAGTGAAACCGGGGATCATGGGGGTTGCTGCCAGACAGGGTGGGGAGTGCATAGGATTGGCCTTGGAACTCGGGGAGAAGGAGCTTTACTGCCACCAGCCTTGCCTGGGTCTCCCCTGTTTCTTTGGCAAACTGGTGGCTGACAGGCATCTCTGCCAGGGTCCTGCCTCTACAAGAAGAGCCCAGTCCCACTCATGCCCTCTGTCCCACAGGTCCTGGGCCTTGTACGTGTCCCACTGTACACACAGAAGGATCGAGTAGGAGGCTTTCCTAACTTTCTGAGCAACGCCTTCGTCAGCACTGCCAAATATCAACTTCTATTTGCCCTTAAGGTACTCAACATGATGCCCTCGGAAAAGCTGGCCGAGGCCTTGGCCTCAGCAACAGAGAAGCAGAAGAAGGCCCTAGAAAAGCTGCTCCCGTCCTCATCCTGAGGAACTTCTTGTGCAGGTCCCTGCCCTCCCTTGGCTGTCTCTGCCCACAGGCCCTGGAGTTCCCGAGACGCGTGCCTTCTAGTGTGTTTGGTTTTGCATCCCTTCTGACTGCAAGGGACACGCAGGCAGCTTGTTCATCATTACTGTCCCAAGCAGTCCCTGGGACCTAGCTACACTCTCAGGTTGGTCAGTGGGGGTGGGCCTGGGCCTAGCTTTTCAAGCTGAAGATGTTCTCACCCATCCCAAGGCTCAAACTGTCCTGTGCGAGTCTGTTCGTGACTAGTGGAATCCCAGCTAGAGCCCATTCTTCCAAGGCAACCACATGGTTGGAACACAGATCCTGGACTGGTCATGGGTTTTGCCCAACAGAGATGACCCATGTTAGATCAACCCTTCTTTCCCTTAGCCCAGAACCCGATCCAGCGTGGGGCAGGATGTTTATTTGGGTGCTTGTTGGATTTCTCTGTTAGATTTTTTTCTTGGTGTATGAACTGTGGTTTGGTTTCAGAATGGCTGTGCCCCACATGATTTTGTTTTCCCCATGGGGGCTCTGTGAAACTGAGGAAGGAAGAAGACAATAATAAAGCCATTCCTCTGATGCTCATGTTGCTTCTGAGTGGCATGGCCACATCTTTCTGAGGCGTGTGGAGGTTGGGCCCCAGACCACAGCCAGCCTCTGAGGGCAACCAATCTGAGTGGCAGCTTGAATGGAGCTCTTGTGGTGATGGTAGAGCTGAAGGCACAGACTTAGTGTGCAGAAGGACAACAGAAGTGCCACCATGGGACAGGACTACCACTGCTGGCAGTCCTATAGCCTGGTGCAGAAACACTGGAAAGGCTGGGTTAAGGAAGGCTGTGTGCCAGCTCTAATGTAGGGCTTAGGAACAATCCAAGAGCAGGGGAGAAACCCTGGAGCAAGAGTAACCCCCACAGCTAAGGATACAGAGCAGAAGTAACCACAGACGGGTAACCAGGGTATTTTGGTGTCAGGCAGGAATACATATCAAGTGATCAGAAATGAGCCCCCACCAACTTGCATCTAATTTTTATTTTCAAAGAGTACATTTTCTAGGCACCCCAGACCTTGCCTGTAAGATCAGACCTCAGTATGGCACCTGCACGGGCAGGACACAACCTCTCCATACAGCCCTGCCTGGTCTGGGCCAAAGCTGCCTACCAGCATGGGCCTCTCCACCAGGATCTGGGTGCTAAGCCCTTCATCCTGTCTCAGGGCTGGCCCAAGCTGCCCTAGTGGGGACCGAAGTCCTGTCCTCCTGTCCATAAGCTGCTCCCTGGAATGGTCTTCTATTCCCTGGGCTGCCGCAGCCATCTGCTCACTGCCCTGTCTTTCGTGGCACATAACTTCAGGGTGGATTCATCACCCAACGTCAGAATCTGAATAAATTTGTTTAAGAGAGAAAGAGCACTTGGTAAGAAGGAACAAGAAAGTTAAGTCCAAGGCACCCATGAGCGTGTAGTGGATACTCTCACCGTCCCTCCTGGCTACGGTTCCCGCCATTTCTTTCCATTCAGCATCTGTAGTTTCTCCAAGCTCTGTATTACAGAGCATAATGCCTGCCCTAAGGATAGGGCCAATTAGTGAGTGTTCTGTGATCAAGTCTCGGTAGCAGTCTAGAAGGGGAAACTCGGGGCACTATGAATAGGTGACCCTGGGATAAGACTACTTGGGGCTCTGAGCTATCGGGTATGGCCAGCTTTGGGGTCAGGTCTCAGCCTCAGTCCATGGAAGAGGCTCTGGGGAAGGGTGAAGTTAAAGCCTTGGCTACACTCCTAGAGACTTACCCATCTCATGGACACGGTCTTCCAGGGCTCCTGACAACTCAGGGAGGCTCAAGGCCTGCAGGGGAATAGGCCAGCCTTTGGAATCTGTGGTATAGAATGGTGAGTTGGCCACGGGTATGTCCTCACTTTTGATGCATGAGTGACCGACCAACCAAGGTAGGGATGCCTCTCAGGCTTGTACCCAGCTACTAGTTTAATAGCTGCCACTTAAGGCTCAGGCTTAAGAAGATATGAACCCTGGGAGCTGCAGCCACCCAACTCACTAGAGGCCTTAAAGATAGTGTAGTAGGCCATGAGACAATGGCCCTTACACTTGCCACCTACCCCTAAGAGAGCACATCCCTTACCACAAGTGGGCATGATCTGAGGACTGGGTTGCCACTGTGACAGATATGCAGAGAGAGCTCACTGGTGAGAACTTAGCTTAGGGCTTCCTGCCCACCTGGTCCTAGTCCAGATCCAGGCTATTACTTTCTTACCTGCTGAGAGGAAGCGTGGGTTTGAAGTACCTTCCCTGGGGGAGTGGTGCTGCCGCACTCGAGCTGACAGCTCAGCTTGACAGGCCCTGCAGGACATAGGACCAAGTGTGATACTGATGAGGCCCTGCCCCAAACCCAAACCCCTGGGGTAAGGGAAACCAAATCAGCCCTGGAGCCAGCCGGAGAAGCCCCATACTGTTCAGCTGGAAAGACACGCAGATCCCTAGTCTGCTCTTAGTCAAACCTGGGTCTGCACTGTGGGACACATCCCCAGGAAAAGGCACTATGGTTCCCCCACCTCTCACCTGCTTAGAGGATAAGGAAGGGACAATGCCCGACAAGTGTATGGGTGTCTACCTGAGTATGTGAGCCTACTTACCGCAGCTGGTCCAGGACAAGGGCAGCATCCTGGGCCAGGGTTTGGGCCTCCTGCAGCTGGGCATGGATGTCCTTTCGGGCACTATCCTGCTCCAGGAGGCAGCTCTCTACTACAGCCCGCAATTCCTGCTCCTGGGATACCTGGCCACGTAGAGCCTCTGCCTCCTCACAGCACTGTAGGCAAATACCAGGCTATAGGGCCCAAGCCAGAAAGCCAAGGCCCATGCTTATTTCCCCAGTCTGTTAGGTGCCTGTCTGCCTCTCTCCAGCCTGTTCTAGGATTTACTCATTTGGCTCCATCTTGCAGCTTCCAGGTTCTGTGTGAGCCATTTTCTCTAACTAGCTCTTCCTCCTAAATTCCTCTGACTTTTGGCTGTTCCATCTACCTTCAAGTTTCCTCTCTAGTCCCCTGCTTACAGAGGCGTGACTCTCGATGTCCTCTGCCTCCTGTGCCCACAGCCCACCAGGACTTTCCCACTTACTTTATGCAACTGGATGGCAAGCTCCTGCATCTCGGTCTCCAGCCGGTCAGCATAGGCCAGCTCTAGGGCATCACTAGGTGGGCGGGCACTGCTGTGCCAGCGGGCAATGGCAGAGGTCATTTTCCTTTTAGGCCCAAACAACCTGAGTGGGTAAATCAGGGCGCATGTTACCTTCTGTCATGTGCAACCTGGTACCAACCTGCCACCAAGGCCAGTCACTAGGGAACACCTAACTCTGAAGAAGGGAGGTTGTAGAAGATCCTAGGGCAGAGAACCAAAACAAGAGTGTCCAAAAAGCCTCCATCATCATTGGCTTCAGGCTTGGACAACTGTGTCTGTGCTCTTAAGGGAGATCTCCAGGAATCTCTCCCCTCCAGACAAGTGCCGTGGGAGTCACTGCAGGCTTCCATAGTGAGTGCAGCCAGCTTAGGCTTAAGCTCAGCTCTACATAGCAGCAGCCACCCAGACACAACATGCAGGAAGCAGGGTAGGCAAGGCAAACCCTGTCCTCCCAGTATCAAGATAGAAGTTCTGGATACTGAGGGCCACTGCTATAAGCCACTCATTCACTCTCTGCCTGAAGAGATAGGATTTGGAGAGTGGGGGAGTGAGGAGTGCTCTAAGGGCAATACCTCTTATTTCTTCCTTTTCCCTGTATAGGGAGTCAACAATAAAGTCTAGGACACTGAAAGTACCTGCATGCCCAGAACATTGGTGCACTTTGGAAGGTGGGCATGAGAGTTCAGGATCACCCTTGACTACAGAGAAGTGACTTGTCTCAAAGCAACTACAGATGGGAGGAAAGTCATCACTTGTGCCTAGGGAAAGGTACAGGGGACCTTCAGGTTTCACCCTCCAACTAGTCCTGTGCACAGAAACAGCCAACAACAGTAAAATTTAAAAACAAAAACAAAACCTGTAGATCCCTGGAGCTCATCTGCCTTCTAAGTCTTGTCTGTCCTCCTTTCTCTGATAATACAGCTGGAAGAAATTCTTGGAAATTGGCCAACAATTTTTCAATCATCTCTTTATTTCCTTACACATTCATTAAAGAGGTTAGAGTGCATCTAAATTTTATCAATGAATAAGGAAGTTTTGTATATTGGGTGCTGGATGTCTTGTGACAGTTTGTTAGGTATTAGAACTGCAAAACTGAGCAAGAGAAACAAAGCCTCCATTCTTATAGAGCTGCAGTTGAGGGAAAGTTGCTTAACGTAGTATTTCACATGCTACTTCACAGCTCATTTGTGGCAGGTTCTGTGAAGCACAAGAAGACCTCACCTTTAGTGATCGTAAGACCCTAAGTCTTATGGGGGAAGGGAAAGGCCCTGAGTTCATGAGACTTAACTATCCATTTCAACAACAAAATTAAAAGACAAGAAGTAGAGTATGGTTCATTTACAAGAGAATAAACCACAGAAGTTCCAAAAAAGCCCTGCAGCAGGTCTGCTAAACAAAGGCCTTGAAACAACCATCTTAAAGATAATCAGAACTAAAAGATGATGTGGAAGTAATACAAAATGGAGAGACAATGGAGAGAAATGTAAAACACAAGCAAAAAAGTAAGGTAACTGAGGAAAAGCCTCCTAAAACAGGCAGAGGCGGCTTTCCATAAGCGGACAAAGAACAGAATGATGGAACTGGAACACAATGGAATTCAGTCTGAGGAGTAAGAGAATAAACCCATGGGGCCAGGTCTTTCCTATGAGTGCCTCAGTGATAGGAGGGCAGAGGGTCTGAAGAGCTGGCAGATGGAAACTTCCACTCCTGGTCGAATACATGAACATCTGTGAAGCCAAATGAACTCCACAGATGATGAATACCAGGACACACGGCTAAGCTAAAGACTTACAGAACCTTGGAACAACAAAAGAAAAGCAGCTCATCCCATGTAGGGAGCCTCAGTAAAGTACCTGCATGTTCTCATTCGAAACTCTGGAAGGCTGCGGCAACCACAGTGCCAAAGCAAACAGCTGTCACCAAGAATCCTTTACCTGGGAAAACTGTCCTTTCAAAGTGCAGGAGAGAGTCAAACATTCCCAGATAGGCAAACACTGAGGAAGCCCTGCTGGAAGCAGGACACCTGCTGCTCCAGAGCCACCTAGGGGAGAGCACTTCCAGTGTGACAGCCACCCGTGGAGTCACAGCCAAGTCACAAACTGCAGTTGTGCATATGGAACGCTTTGAGACAAAAGGCGTATTGCATGGTTTGGATTTCATATTAAAAGATTTATATTCAAGCTTTGCAGAAATAAGAAGCCTGTGCTATAAAATACCAACTCCAGAACTATGACAGTTATCATGAAAAAAAAAAATATTTTAAAATCACAAAAAAAACAAACTGAAAATATCAAAGCTCAAGGTCCAGCATACAGCAGCAGCGAGGCCATCTTGGAGCCATGTGGGCACAAAGGCTGCTGGTGTACAGGCTGGAAGAACGGTTGAAATTGGTGGGGTGGGGGAAATGCATTAGGGGACTCACGTGATGCCAATTTCCTTCAAGTCGCTTTCAGTGAGAGTCAGAAAGATACGCAGGTCTATGTCCTGCTCCTCGAACAATTGCAGGTACTTCAGACACCCGATCTGTTCCAGCAGTGTGGCAAGGTCCTGGGGTAGAAGAGACCACTGGGAGGCCTGGGGACCAGGACTGGAGAACTGGTCTCCTTGGGACTCTGACCCTAAGCTTGACTAGAGCCCCCACAATGCCCTTGCAACCTTAGTGCCTCAGGCAGAGAAGGGATGCTGACAGAGCTAAAGGGAAAGAATCCAGGAGGCAACTCAGGCTTAAAGTCCATGTCCTGGGACATTTGATCCCCTCAGGCCCTGCCCAGCCCATTGTCCTGTGGAACTTGGTGCCACAGTTTGAAATTTGAATCCATGTCTGCATGGCCATCCTTGTGCTTATCCTGACTCCACGTGGAGTCAGTACCACTGCTTCCAAAACAGCATATGAGGGGTGCCTGGTGATAGCACAAGCTTTTCAGACTAGATAACTATCGCTGGCCCTTCCAAGTCAGCTACTGCTGAGCTCAACTGTTCAACCCCAGTAGCTTTTCAACACCACAATTTCCAGTTTCCATTTCTGCCCATGCTTGGTTGCTTAGGATGGAGAGAAAATGTTCCAAGGTTACTTCTCTACCACTTTCCTCAAAGAACCAGTCTTGAGATCCCAGCACATCTGGTAACATGCTGTAGAGCGAGAGGTGCACTATGTTCCAGGTCTAGGCCTGGGAGACGCTGTAGGCAGAGTCGGCCCAGTTTATAGGCTGTTAGGGAGCAGACCCGCTGTGTATCACACCCTGAGCTGCTGCTCTGAGCATAGAGATGCTGCTTCACTGGGGTGGTCTACAGTGAGGGTGTGGCTGCATTTTTGTTAAGTATATGCTATATGCCATTACTGTGTTCCCAGCTCATGAGCATCCCTAAGCCTAAAGAGACCCAGAGAGCAGGACAGCAAGGGGACAGCCCCTGCCCATGAAAAGAAAAGGAGACCAACCCCACAGCTCGCCTGCCGCTCATCAAAAACCCTTTCTGAGCCCAATCAGTTCCCAAACCTGTGGAGAGACCAGTACCCTCTCCTCTCAAAAATGCCTGGCCTGTCAGTATACACATCAATGCCTGGCCTGTCAGTATACACATCAATGCCTGTCAGTATACACATCAATGCCTGTCAGTATACACATCAATGCCTGTCAGTATACACATCAATGCCTGGCCTGTCAGTATACACATCAATGCCTGTCAGTATACACATCAATGCCTGGCCTGTCAGTATACACATCAATGCCTGGCCTGTCAGTATACACATCAATGCCTGGCCTGTCAGTATACACATCAATGCCTGTCAGTATACACATCAATGCCTGGCCTGTCAGTATACACATCAATGCCTGGCCTGTCAGTATACACATCAATGCCTGGCCTGTCAGTATACACATCAATGCCTGTCAGTATACACATCAATGCCTGGCCTGTCAGTATACACATCAATGCCTGGCCTGTCAGTATACACATCAATGCCTGTCAGTATACACATCAATGCCTGGCCTGTCAGTATACACATCAATGCCTGGCCTGTCAGTATACACATCAATGCCTGGCCTGTCAGTATACACATCAATGCCTGTCAGTGTACACATCAATGCCTGTCAGTATACACATCAATGCCTGGCCTGTCAGTATACACATCAATGCCTGTCAGTATACACATAAATGCCTGGCCTGTCAGTATACACATCAATGCCTGGCCTGTCAGTATACACATCAATGCCTGGCCTGTCAGTATACACATAAATGCCTGGCCTGTCAGTATACACATCAATGCCTGGCCTGTCAGTATACACATCAATGCCTGGCCTGTCAGTATACACATCAATGCCTGGCCTGTCAGTATACACATCAATGCCTGGCCTGTCAGTATACACATCAATGCCTGTCAGTATACACATCAATGCCTGGCCTGTCAGTATACACATCAATGCCTGTCAGTATACACATCAATGCCTGGCCTGTCAGTATACACATCAATGCCTGTCAGTATACACATCAATGCCTGGCCTGTCAGTATACACATCAATGCCTGGCCTGTCAGTATACACATCAATGCCTGTCAGTATACACATCAATGCCTGTCAGTATACACATCAATGCCTGGCCTGTCAGTATACACATCAATGCCTGTCAGTATACACATAAATGCCTGGCCTGTCAGTATACACATCAATGCCTGGCCTGTCAGTATACACATCAATGCCTGTCAGTATACACATCAATGCCTGGCCTGTCAGTATACACATCAATGCCTGGCCTGTCAGTATACACATCAATGCCTGGCCTGTCAGTATACACATCAATGCCTGGCCTGTCAGTATACACATCAATGCCTGGCCTGTCAGTATACACATCAATGAGCCCAAAATCCACATCCCAGAGTCACAGAAGTGCCATCTCTTTAAACAGGTTCTCAAATGTTCTCACCTGAGGTCCTGAGTAAGGAGACTTCTCAGTTTGGGGTTCAGACCCTGGAGTGGAAGCAGTCCCTGTGCTGGAAGGCCAATGACCATCACTGTTGCCGTGACGACTCTTATTCTTCAAATAACTCCTGGTTTGTTTTCGAACCGAGCTTTTCCGGGCATGATCAGAATCCTGCAGTGAAAGGGGTATGTTGGGAACCAGCCCTTGTCTGGCCCTAAACTTCTGGCCTTCTTCACCCATGGCAAGGGTAAGTTGTGAAATCTATCATGATTTACCTGCAGCTTTGGCCCCACACTCAAGGTTCAGAGTCCTCCAGGCATTGTGTAGACACACATTAAACATTCACCCATTTTCTACAACACCGAAGGAGGAAGAGGGACCTTTACCTCATTGCTTTCTATGGAGGCTTCACTGCTGAGACCCTGGGCTCTTGCTAGACCATCACTGCTGCTGCTCCTCCACACAGGCCCAAGACTGGCACAGAAAGTGGGTTCCTCTGGTAATGGAAAACACCTGATGACAGGTCTCACCAGTGAGGCTGCCTGGGTTGTTAGCTCATTCTCAACTGCCTTTTAACACAGCTCAGCACTATTTGTCTGGCCTGGCACACTGTTTATGTGGCCAACCCCACACTATAGGATACACAGAGCTTGTTTGGGTTTTTTGTTTTTGTTTTTTGTTTTTTTGGTTCGTTGGTTTTATTTTTTATTGTGTGCTCATCAATTCCACGCCTCTACAACAGAGCTTGGCATGAGACAGGAACTTGGTAAGGCATTGCCAGGACAGGCCTCCTGCTGGGAAGATTGTCAGGAAGCCCTTGGACTGACCCTTTGAGTATTGTGTGCCTCATCAACCTGTGGGACCTCCAGAATCGGGATGCTTGCTGTCACCTGCCCATGGCCAACTCTGGTTTACCTCACAAGAACTGGGGCCTTCTCTATCTCCTCCTCTATGGGAACACAAAAGGATTGGGGTGCGTACCTCGGCTGCTGCTGCTACTGCTCTCCACATCCTGTTCATTGATGGGGGAAGTGACATCTCGGTAGCAGAGGCCCTCGCTTTCCATGGTATTCTCATTACTGCTGGTGAAGGTCACATAGCCCCGTGGAGGAACTTGCTCTGTGTACAGAATGGGCATGTGAACCCTCAGACATGAAGCGACCACCCCTCTTAAGAGTTTGGGGGTGAAGCAGCCCCACAGCCACCACATCATCTCCTTGCATAGTAACTTGGCCATGCTCCAAGAGAGATTACTTTGTACATCACGGGAAATGAGCTTGGTAGAGACAGAGCTAGCACCCAGGGCAAGGTCAGTCCCCTTAGCACCTGCTACTATTTTCTTAGGGACAGAGTAGTAAGTAGCAGGCTGGATCTATAGACTCCTAAACTGAAAGGTTATCTGGACACATTTAAATTAAACACCAAAGCCGGGCCGTGGTGGCGCACACCTTTAATCCCAGCCCTTGGGAGGCAGAGGCAGGTGGATTTCTGAGTTTGAGGCCAGCCTGGTCTACAAAGTGAGTTCCAGGACAGCCAGGGCTATACAGAGAAACCCTGTCTCGAAAAGACAAAAAAATAAATAAATAAATAAGATAAGATAAACTCTTAACACACACATCAGTATTATATAACTACAGACTTTCTTTTTCTTTCTTCTTCTTCTTTTTTTTTTTTTTTTTTTGTCTTTTCGAGACAGGGTTTCTCTGAATAGCCCTGGCTGTCCTGGAACTCACTCTGTAGACCAGGCTGGCCTCGAACTCAGAAATCCGCCTGCCTCTGCCTCCCGAGCGCTGGGATTAAAGGCATGCGCCATCACGCCTGGCTGCTTCTTCTTCTTTTTTTACAGTGTTAGGGATAGAACCTGAGGCTTTATGTGGTAGGCAAATACTGTACCAGAGCTCCAACCCCAGCCAAAAAAAAAATCAGCCTGAACAGGGAGAAAAAGACTCTGACCTAGGGCTGGAGAGATGGCTCAGTGGTTAAGAGCATTGGCTGCTCTTCCAGAGGTCCTAAGTCCAATTCCCAGCAACCACGTGGTGGCTCACAACCTGCTGTAATGGGATCTAATACCCTCTTCTGGTGTGTGTCTGAAGACAGAGTACTCATACTTAAATAATATTTTTAAAAAGACTGACTTAGAAATGGACAGTGCAGAAAAAGCTCATGTAATCACTGACATATTTGCCCACAGAAAGCAAACACATGAGCTATGGCTCTGTGGTACGGTGCTTCCTTCCAGCACTGCAAACAGCAAACTCCACATCCTCCATGCATGATGGCAGACACCACTAATCCCAGAACTCAGGAGGCAGAGACAGGAGGAGTGTGAGTCAACCTGGGTTTATGAGGGATAGGATAAAAGAAAGGATAGGGAGCAGAAACAAACAATGTGTCACATTTGTAGTCCCAGCTACTCAGGACCAGAATGTGCGCAGAGCCAGGACAGAGGCACTAAAATCCTCACACATCACAACTGGTATGACATCTATTTGACCGGAATATCCAATGAAAAGGAAAAATCCACAGAATAAAACCAAAGTCTTGAGTTATCAGGGACTCCTGGAGTCTGTCACTAGGTCAATTCTGAGCCTCATTCCTGTGGTACCAATCCTACTGTAGTCTGAGGCCAGGGACCCACACACCAGGGCAGTCTTGTACATGTCCAGTCTTGGCGTGTGATACCAAAGAGCTTTGGGGACCGTGGCTCTCACCATAGGTGGTCTGCGTCTTGCCTCCGAGTCCAATAGCTGTGATCTTGGCCAGGGCACGCGGCCCCTCATGGATACTGAGGCCCTTTTTTCGGCAGGGCCTCTGGCGCTGAGGAACAGGCCAGGACTCATCTGAAGAGCTCAGATCTTCATATTTTTCTGTAGGTCAGACATGAGAATTAAGACATTGGTTCAGTAATGACCTCACGTGCCAGCGATGAGCTCTAAGGCCATGTGTCTCTGTGTGCTTTTTGGAAAAAAAAAAAAAAAAAAATCACTCATTGCTTGAACTTCCAGCAGTTCTCCTGCCTCTCCATCCCTAATGCTGGGGTTATGTGTATATGCCACCATACTCAGTTTAATTATGTTCTTGAGATTTCATCTTTAGTTGTGAGTGTGTGGGTGCAAAAATGCAGGTGCCATGGAGCTAGAAAGAAGGCATTTAGTTCCCTTGGAGCCACAATTAAAGGTGTTTGTGCACTGCCTGGGATGTGAGGTGTGGAGCAGCTACCTGAATTTAGGGCCTCTGCAAAACCTATAGGTTCTCTGAGAAAGCAATACTCTTTTTTTTTTTTTTGATTTTTTGAGACAAGGTTTCTCTGTGTAGCTGTGGCTGTCCTGGAACTCACTCTGTAGACCAGGCTGGCCGAAAACTGAGAAATCCGCCTGCCTCTGCCTCCCGAGTGCTGGGATTAAAGGCGTGCGCCACCACTGCCAGGCACAATAGATACTCTTAAGTGCTGCTGAGTCATCTCTCCAGCCAAATCACCTTAATAGTATTAAATTAGAAAAAAGTGTGTTGGGCTGGTGTATGGTGGTGCATACCATAACCTTCATCCAAATACGTGAGAGGTAGACCTGTCGCAAAAAAAAGTTTACCAGGACTGGACCTGAATGAAACATTACAACTGGCATGCCACTGCTCTGAAACCTTCATTAATTTTTTTTCTTCCCTTTCTTTTTCAAGACAGGGTCTCTCTGTTTAACCCTGACTGTCCTGTAGACTCACTCTGTAGACCAGGCTGGCCTCAAGCCCATAGAGACTCACCTACCTCTGCCTCCCAGAATGCTGGAATTTAAGGCATGAGCTGCCACATCTGGCTTCACTTTCTTAACTTGGTGAAAGGTATACACACCTTCCCACAGCTAACCCCCGCTGGATTGTGCTCTGAAGGAAGGATGTGCACAATGTTTAGGCCATCCTCGAAGCACTGGCAACTGGATGAAATCAGACACAAAAGCATGCCAGGCAAAGGGTGAGCTCAGACTGTATTCTGGCAGCTTGGTAGCACACCTGAAGAAGTGGTAAAGAAACTAACTTGACTAGACAAGATCAGCGTGGAAGTCCAGGGTCTTCGACATAGAAATAGCAAGAAGATGGAGCAAACCCTTAAATCAGAAGTTAAAAGAAAATAACTGTAGTGAACCCATCTACAAGAGCAGTCGTGATGATAAACACTTCAGAATAATCTTGGTTACAGACAAATATATATATGAGGAAAAATGTAACCCTTCCTGAAAGTCCCAAAAGTATACTGAAAACAAAACATGCCCTGTATTCTTAGATGGACAGCTCACACCATAGAAACAGTGAATTTACTTTTAGTAAATGTAATCTCCTGTAGTCTCCTTGATATGTGCTCATTGTTTTTTTGAGACAGGGTCTGTGTTCCTAACTGGTTTTGAATTTGCATCCTCCTACTTTGCCTCTCAATCCAAAAATTTGGGATTACAGCTTTACACCACCACATATATCTTTTCTACCATCTTAATTAAAATAACACTTTTTAAGAGCAAAGTAAGTTGACACTCAACTTCATATAGAACAGTAAGCAATTGCTGTGAAACATTGACAAGTCCTAAACAGTAAAACACACTATAAAATAAAAGCCTCTGGTCACAGGGTGGTGGTGATGGTGGTGGTGCACACCTTTAACCTCAGCACCCGGGAGGCAGAGGCAGATGGATCCTTGTGAGTTCGAGGCCAGCCTGGTCTATAAAGTGAGTTCAGAACAGCCAGGGCTGCACAGAGAAACCTCCCTCTGGTCAAACTGTGGTTTAGGTGCATGGGTACAAAGACTACCTGAATCTAACTCTGCAAGGACGGAGATTGAATGGGTGATAAATGATAAAGATGCTGTATCTAATCCCCATGCCAATCATGCAGAGTGATGCTGGCACAACTGTATTGTTGAGGGTTATCCTGATGCTGTTTGTATTCTGATGTTAATTCTGCTTTCTCAAGAGGAGTTGTCCCCATGAAGAGGGGAGAAGAGAAAGAGAGAAGGGAGAGGACAGAAAAAGAGGAGGAGCCGGGTGTGGTGGCGCACGCCTTTAATCCCAGCAGAGGCAGGCGGATTTCTGAGTTCGAGGCCAGCCTGGTCTACAAAGTGAGTTCCAGAACAGCCAGGGCTATACAGAGAAACCCTGTCTCGAAAAACCAAAAAAAAAAGAAAAAGAAAAAGAGGAGGAAGAAGCCATGATGGAGTAGAACCACGTGGCCAGGAGAAACTGCAAGTAGCAAAGGGTTCCAGAGCTGGCAAGTAAGTTAGTATAGGTGCTAGGTCTGCCCAATCTAGGCATATGGCTTATAATTATAATAACTAGATTGTGTGTCTTTTATATGGGCTTATTGGAGTTGGAAATTCCAGCAACACTGTATGAACATTTGGAAAAGAAAACTTGTTCTAGACTTCATACCACACAAGAGAAACAACTATCATTGGATCAGACATGTACATGTAAAAAATGAAAACTGGAGAGATGGCTCAGCGGTTAAAAGCAATGACTGCTCTTCCAGAGGTGCTGAGTTCAATTCCCAGCAACCACATGGTGGCTCCCAACCGTCTGTAATGGAATCTGACGCCCTCTTCTGGGTATATATGAAGACAGCTGCAGTGCACTCACATAATGGTAAAAGTTACACAGCACAAGATTGTCAAAGCCGAGAACTAAAAGCCAGGGCCTCTTCAGTGAGTGAGGCTCATCTCCTTCCCTGCTTCCTTAGGCTCCACAGCCTGTGCTGTGCATGGTATCACTTGACAGACACTGCTCTCTGTGGTATGGTCTGTATCCCTCTGGCCTTAGGCCTTGGACCCCAACCTCACTTCCATAGTGGAACTGGTAAGAAGGGAAGGCCTGAAAGCAGGGCGGGTAGAGCCTAACCTGAGCAAAGGGTTAGGTTAGGGAGAGGCTCCCCTTGTCTCCTAGTTTCCTTACTGCTGAGGGCTGCCTCAACTTCATCAGGGCACAGAGACAGACCAGGTACCTGGGCTACGGTAGAGGCTCTTGGGCAGTACAGGTGAGTGAGTTTCCATCAAGGCTACAATCTTCATGTGACCATACTGCCTGGCTAACATGCAGGCTGTGGCTCCATTGTGGTCTCTTGTGTCCACTTTGACTCCCTAAAAAGGTTCACAAAAGAAGAGTCAGAAACTCATCCAGCTGAGTGGACTGCTGGTCCACAGGGATGAGAAAACAAAGTACATTTATGATCACTGCCCCCAGCCCCCGTTTGAGATACCACTAGGGTGGAGAAGTAGGGGCGAGAAGGTCTGGTAACATTTCTGTCTCCTTTACAGGGAGAACAGGGAAAAGGGCTAGCAAGCCCCTCACCAAAAGTAGTCACCAAGCCACTTGCAGCTGCAGCCACTCTCCCTCTCCATATGGCAAGGAGACAGAAAGAACCTGGGAAGGACCTACAGCAGAGGCCCACCTTCATCCTCTATACCTGCTATGTCTGTCTGCTGATAAAGAACCAGTCATTCAGCCCATTCTCAGAAAGAAGGCTCCAGCCTCCCAAACTGAACTTGTTATCTATGTCCCTGATTTTCTGAGACAGGATATAGCCAAGGACAACCTTAACTTCCTGACCTTCCTGCCTCCACCTCCAACTGTTGGTGTTCTAGGTGTGTACCACCACACCTGTTTTATTGAAACAGGGTCTCGCTGTGAGTCTAGGCAGGCCTCGAACTCAAAATCCTCCAGCTAGAACAACCTAGCTGAGATTACAGTTTAGGTTTACTGTGGTGGGAAGATCCTTATTCTGAACCTTGCACAATAAATGCTCTCCTTTGAAAGTGTTAGCCAATCAGTTGAATATCATGGGGGCAGGCTGCCCAGCAAGGCAGAACAAATCACAAGGAATTTAGAAAATAAAAGATGGTCCTGAGGCTCTTCCAGGAATTTAACTTGAGAGATAATAAGGACCAACAGCTTAACTCCAAGCAACACTCTAATCCAGAGGCACTTGCAGTAGGGGTCAGTGGGAGCAAATAAGACCCCTCCCACCACTCCCCAGGGAGGAGTGGATGCAGTCCAGGGAGGGAGGGACACAGGACACTTGGAGAGAAGACAAGCACACTATGGGGCGGTGGCTCATGACTATAATCCTAGCACTTAGAGTGGAAGCAGGCGTATCAGGAAGTCAAGGCCATCTACCATCTAGAAAGGTAGTTACGAGGCCTGCCTGGGCTACATCAGATGCAGACTCCAGGAACAAACAACAAAAGTAAATTACAAAGCACGCATGCTGTTCCCCATTTGGGGTGCTTAGGAAGACTCCTGCTGTAGACAGTTCTCAGGCCTCTTGAGTACACACCTGGGAGAAGAGCCGACCGATGCCACAGTAATGCCAGCTGTGCCTAGAGTTACCAGACTGTGTCCTGACAAGTGGTGCCACTTGGAAGTCTGCTGAGGTTCATGTTGGACACTGCCACTAACACTCCATCTCTCCCTTCCTGCCATTCTAGTCACTGCCTGGCTGTCACGGGCCTATAACCCAGCTACTCAGAAAGCTGAAGCAGGAGGATCAAAAGTTCACAGTCCTCCTGGGCTACACAACAAGTTCAATGCCAGTCTGAACAACTTACTATGAGCCTGCCTCAAAATAAAACAAAACCCCTTCACTGGGCTGAGGCTATGTCAGTGATAGAGAGATTACATAGCACATGCAAAGACCTGGGCTTAATCTCCAGCACCAGAAAGAAAGTTAAAATGTGTTTTCAAAATCATTGCAAACACATACATGTGGGTGTCTATTTACTCGGCACTGTACGAGTATCAGAGAAAACGTACTGCCTACAGGGTGGAGCGAGATAGCTCAGTAGGTAAAGGCACCTGCCATCAAGCCTATGGTGGTCTGAGCTCAGTTCCCAGAAAACAGACTCCTACAGTCCTCTATTCCACATGCATACATGTGCATACATACAGTATGCTAACTATATAGGTTTCTATGTAAAAGAAACCCCAGTTAAGAGTTTATAGCTTCATCAATGATTCCCTTGCTGTGACTAAATTATAAGGTAGTAAATAGTCACTTACGTGATTCAGAAAATACTGCACAATTATCTCATGGCCAGAGGCAGCTGCTTCCATCAAAGGAGTGTATCCATATACAGGCTCCCTGCAAGATCAGATCAGATAGATGGTTAGCAGAGAGGAGTTAGGCAATGAGCAAACCAAGCCAAGACCCCTAGATGCAGAGCAGGGCTGCAGGCGCAGGCGCAGGCTCTCATGCACTTAGAACTGCTGGGGTGTTGATCTTTGCCTTTCCACCTTGCTGGAGCCATGGTTTCTTGGCTGCTGGGTATCCCTGTTAATTTCTGGAGATTCAGTCTCTGCCCTCCCACTTCCTGTGTGCGCTTGGACTACAGACACTTGCATGACTGCATCCTACACTTACAACTGTCAGGCGTGTACTTCTGCCCACTAAACCATCTCCTCAGTGTCCATCATGACTTGCATAAGATGTAGTTACTGGGGCTGGAGAGATGGCTCAGGGGTTAAGAGCACTAACTGATCTTCTGAAGGTCCTGAGTTCAAATCCCAGCAACCACATGGTGGCTCACAACCATCTGTAATGAGATTGGATGCCCTCGTCTGGAGTGCCTGAAGACAGCTACAGTGTACTTACATATAATAAATAAATATTTAAAAAAAAAAAGATGTAGTTACTGTAGTCTGATGTATGTTATGTAACAATCCTCTTCAAAGCAAGTACCAACTGTGCCCCCACCTGATGTTGGCATGGCAAACTCTGGTTCTTGGTACCCACGCTGGGAGACATAATATAATTCTGAATGACTCTAAAAAAGAAAAAAAAAATGCTACTAATTAAAATTCACTTGTCTAATGATTTTTTAAATATTTATTTATTTACTTATTATATGTAAGTACACTTGTAGCTATCTTCAGACACTCCAGAAGACAGTATCAGATCTCATTATGGATGGTTGTGAGCCACCATGTGGTTGCTGGGATTTGAACTCAGGACCTTTGGAAGAGCAGTCGGCGCTCTTACCCGCTGAGCCATCTCCCCAGCCCCCTTGTCTAGTGATTCTAAGCTATATTCTGACTTGAAAGGTGTTGAGATGTGCAGACTGTTTCTTACAATGGCTGAGAGGCAGGCTT
The DNA here is from genome assembly GCF_978045245.1 of Mus caroli. Lineage (NCBI taxonomy): Eukaryota > Metazoa > Chordata > Mammalia > Rodentia > Muridae > Mus > Mus caroli. The sequence goes on from NW_028227272.1 coordinate 1,481,088, forward strand.
CACATGACTCCTGGCTTCTGTTTCTGCAGGGAATGAGGAACAGCGGAGGGGTTTTTGAGAGCACAGATGGGCTTATGAGAAACAGTTCATGGACTGCTGAACCCAAAAGATGAGCTGTAGGGAGGAGGGAAGAGACATAACCATCTGCAAGCAGTAAAAGAACAGTAGCTGCTCTTAATGTTAGCTTGTCCAGTAAGTACGTTTTTTGACATAGGGCCTCTTCAGGTAGCATTAGCTGTCCTGGAACTCCGTATATAAACCAGGCTGGCCTCAGAGATCCATCTTTGCCTGGGTGCTGGGATTAAGGGTATGCCCCACCATACCCAGCAGAAGCTGCTCTTTTGAACATGGTTAACTTGGGGAGTAGAATGAGGAGGGAATGGCTTTGAGAGGGAAGGCAGTAAAGCGTGGTCTTGGGACTGCTAATGAACCACCAGCATTAGAAAGCTCCCACCTTAGCCCTGCAGTGTCCTTGTGTGTGGTGGGGTGTGTGCGTGAGGCAGGAGCTGCAAGTAGTGGTGCTTCTTGGGAATCCTCCATCTTTTTCTATGGAGATGCTCTCTTACTAGGACTTAGGGGTCACTGATTGGACTAAGTGACTGGGCTGGCATCTGCCTATTCTTCCTACCAGCCCTGTGGTCCCAAGCATAGATAACCATGGCAACCTTTTTACCTGTCCCTGGGGATCAAGCTCAGGTCTTCGTGCTTGTGAAGCAAGCACCTTACCAATTGAACTGCCCAGCCCCCCATTTCAACACCCCAGCAGTTCTAAGTGCATGAGAGCCTGGGCCTGAGCCTGCAGCCCTGCTCTGCATCTAGGGATCTTGGCTTGGTTTGCTCATTGCCTAACTCCTCTCTGCTAACCATCTATCTGATCTCAGAAGCCCAGCCCACTCCTATGGACACTTGGCTGCAACAATCACCTCACGTTGGCATTGGCTCCACTCTCCAGAAGAAATTTGACCATCTGTTGGTGGCCGGCGCTGGTACAGTGGAAGAGTGCAGTCCAGCCCTGGATGTCTTTCATCTCAAGCTCTGCACCTTGCTTTAAGACAATAGGTGTGGGTTATGCCCAGGTCTCCAGAGAATATAATCTGGGTGGGTGCTTGGGAGGCATCCATCCACTAGGCCTTCAGTTCAACCAATTGTAAGTCATTACACACACATATATGCACACTGTGGCCTGCAGCCCCTCATATCCTGTCAGGGCAACCAGTGAGCACCCGGGTTTTGGGGCCCACTCGTAGCTCACCTGGAGCAGAAAGTAGGCAATGCTCTCGTTGCCACAGCTGGAGGCCAACATCAGGGGAGTCTGTCCTTCCGGGGTTGGCACATTCACACTCACGCCTGCCTCAAGCAGCAAGTGAACAATGGTATCGTGTCCAATGTAGGAGGCATACATCAGCGCTGTCCAACCACCACCATTCTTCTTATTCAAATCTAACTCTCTCCTAAACAAACACAAGTTATGCTAGATATACCCAGCATCTCACATGTGGCTTCATCAGAGCCTGGTGCCCGGCCTGGTAGGACAAGCTGCCCTTCCAGAAAGTAGGAGTCACTTGCCTCCAGTCATCCCCAGGTAAGTGGTTCCACCCTCTGTCTTACACTCTTGTGATGGTGAATCATGACTGTCAACTTGACAGGGTCTGGAATCAACTAAGAAACATACCTTTGCACAGGTCTGAGGAATTTTCTAGATTGGGTTAATTGATGTGGGAAGAGCCACCCTGAATACAAAAAGCATTCCATAGGCTGTGGTTACAGACTAATAAATAAAATTAAAAAAAGAAAAAGAAACAAGCAAGCAAACAAACAACAAAGGAAGAAAAAAAAAAAGGAAAAGTGACTGACATAACCGTCTATTTTAATTTAATGCTCTCATCTACCAATCTTTTTTTGTATCTACAGCGATATCCACTATGATCAAGCAGGGGAGTTAGAAAAATTCTTGCCATTTCTCCTCAGTTACAACATCCAAGAAGTAGCTAGCTGTTGCCACATAGTAGATTAAGTCTAAGTAGCTGGTTAAACACCCTACAGCACAAAGGACCTATCACAGAAGAAACTAGCTGGCCTACTTTATTAGTGGAAATGAGGCTGAGACACCTTAACCACCAGGCACCAAATTAATACCCTATCTGCCTTCAGAGCTATGAAGAGCGGCCAAGGAAAGAGAGAGGAACTGAGGATGACACCCTTGCCACTGACTGTCCCTCTGTCACCTCACCCTATAGAAAAAACTGTCGCCAGAGTACCCTATTACCTAAGTGCTTTCCGTTATAATTCTGGAAGTGTACTTTTACTGAGAAAAGCAGAGGAGAGGGCTCTCAGACTGGCTCAGGGATGGTAGTCCCATTCTAGAATAACACCCACTGCCTACTCCAAAGAAGGTGTGTTTAATGCCCAGGCCTTCCCCCTCACAGTTCTTATCCCCAGTGTGGAATCTGTTGTATGATCAATGCCTCTTGTGGGATCCATACTAAGCTGATCCAGGCAGCTATTTCCCACACACTAGCAGGTCAAGCCGACTCTGGATTCTGGAATGGCCTGAAGACCTGCCTGGAGAACTACATGTAGCTACTTCTGGAGTCACCGAAATGACTTGGCACACATGAGTGGCAATTCTACAAAGTGAACAGTAGCAAGTGCATCAGCAAAACTAACACACACCATCTTTCAGCCCCTGTTCTTGAGACTTCCAATATCCCTTGGCCCCAGCCTGGGCTTCTGTGAGCAAGCCTGCTTCTCAACTGGGCCAACTCCAGTGAGAACACAGATCTGTTCCATCTTCTCCTCTCTGGGCTGCTCTGAGACCATGTTCTTTTAAACAGAACACTCAACATGTTAAGAACTTGAGACTCCAAAGATTTATAGCAAGAGTCTTGGGATCCTGTGAGGACATGTGCTAACTACACACCTAGCCGCACATCTCTGAGGCCACTAGGTAAAGGAATCCTGCAGACTGCTCTAGACTGAGAGCACTCATACTCTTACTGGCCAAGGCGGACAGATGGCTCTGCTGTGCAACCAGAGACCTAGGGCTTTATGAGGCTTTCCTCTGGCTCATCAGGAATAAGAAGGCACAGAGGGCTGGTGAGATGGCTCAGTGGGTAAGAGCACCCGACTGCTTTTCCGAAGGTCCGAAGTTCAAATCCCAGCAACCACATGGTGGCTCACAACCACCCGTAATGAGATCTGACTCCCTCTTCTGGAGTGTCTGAAGACAGCTACAGTGTACTTACATATAATAAAATAAATAAATCTTTAAAAAAAAAGAAGGCACAGAAAGGTCTGGGAGACATCATCTCACCAAGATACTAAATGATCACTGGCAAACCTAAGTATAGAGTGGAGTAGAGGGGCTGGTGAGATGGCTCAGTGGGTAAGAGCACCCGACTGCTCTTCCAAAGGTCCAGAGTTCAAATCCCAGCAACCACATGGTGGCTCACAACCATCTGTAACAAGATCTGATGCCCTCTTCTGGAGTGTCTGAAGACAGCTACAGTGTACTTACATATAATAAATAAATAAATCTTAAAAAAAAAAATTAGAGTGGAGTAGAACACAAGAAAGTAAAGAGACCCTTCTTAAACAGCACCTTCAGACTACATGGACTACCAGGCAGGCTGTGAAACTAAATACACATCTGCATATTGGTAAAGGTGGCGAGTGGGCGGGCAGTGAGGCTGGAGGCCACCCTCTCACCTCTGTGCTCAAGAACCACAGTGAGCCTGTAGTCACAGGGCCAGAGGGCTGCTATCCATCCTTACTATTGTTTTCTCTGGGGTTTTCTGCAGTCAGAGGAAATCCCCAAATGGTTCTGGTTCAAATAAACTACAAGTTAGTGTTTATATCATGTTCTAGGCATCATCTTCTCCTCAGAATCAAAGGGGCCTTTTCTCTAGGAGTTAAACACGAGCCATCAAGGACACCTGCAACAAGCAGGCGAGCCTACTTGATATGTGTTAAAGACCTTGAGCTCTGCAAGACTGCAGCCTGTTGGGAACTGAAGCCACTGAGATGCTCATTAGAACATGAGGTGAAGCGATGCACCCCAGGCCCTCTTACCGCTGCACACACTCCTTCACCACCTCATGCTGGCCAATGGAGGCAGCTGTGTGAAGATCCAAAGGGACATCCAGCTCCTCTGGGCTGCCCTGGGCACCAAGCCCGTGCCACATGGACAGGCTGCGCTTCAGGAGCTCCGGCTCGCTGGCTTCATCGCTGAGCTCAGACATGGCTGCAGAGGGAGGCCCAGGGGTTAGTTCTTCTTCCCTGTCTGTTCCAAGATGAAACACTGCTACCAACGGCAGGCTGTCACCTCAGATTCCTAAGAAACTGAAGCCACTAAGGTTGACTCAGCTTCCTGCTAACATCACACAGCTGCTGGCAGTTTGAGACCAGACAGAAGACGAGAACATCTGTGGAGCCATTAACTGTGATGCTGCCTCTGCTTCATACCACAGGTTCTACCTCAGACTCTCCAGGAGCCAGATGACCTTTCCTGCTAGTCAAACAGTGTGAGTTGGATTATTTAGCACTATTTGCTGAATTTGGGTGTACAGCAAAATTTAGCTGTGTCTAGCTTCTCCAGGTCCTAGTTCCTCACTAATGGACATGTATGTCTAAAGGGTTGCTGCTACAGATGCACAGAAGCTGGGTGTAGTGGCATACCTCTGTAATCCCAGCACTGGGAAAGTGGAAGAGAGGCAGGAAGATCATGAATTTAAGGTCGGCCTGGATGACATTACAAGTTTAGGCCAGCATACCTACACAGAGATCCTTTCTCAATAAAAGCAAGGGTGAGGCCCAGAAAGATGGCTCAGGGGTTAGGAGTTTGTATTGCTCTTACAGAGGACCCAAGTTCAGTTCCTTGCACCTATGTTCAGTGGCTTACAACTTCCTATAACTAAGAGGACCCAACACTCCCTCCAGTTTGAAGATCTGCATTCATGTGTGCACATACTACCCACCCCGCCCCCAGATACATGCATACATATCATTTTAAGTCTTCTAAAACAAACCAGGGCATGAGAGATGGCTTAGCGGTTAAGAGAGTGTACAACTCTTACAGAGGACCCAAGTTCAATCCCCAGCATCCATATGACACAACTCACAGCTGCCACCAGGGGATTCAATACACTCACGTACACATGCCCACACAGAAACACACATATACATAATTTAAAACAAAATGTTAGGGGCTGGAGAGATGGCTCAGCAGTTAAGAGCACCAAGTGTTCTCCCGAAGGTCCTGAGTTCAAATCCCGGCAACCACATGGTGGCTCACAACCATCCATAATGAGATCTGATGCCCTCTTCTGGGGCATCTTCTGAAGACAGCTAAAATGTACTTACATATAATAAATAAATCTTTAAAAAAAACAACAACAAAACCCCATAAAGGCCAGGAATGCAGTGCATTTGCATCTCCACAAATCACATGGAAGGCTATATGTAGTGATGCCTGACTTAATTATGGCACTTGGGGAGATGGAGACAGGATTGTGTGTTCAAGACCAGCCTGGTCTAGAGAGAGTTCCAGGACTACAAGAGTGAAACCCTCTCTCAGAAAGGAAAACAAAAAAAAACAAAGTAAAACAACAACAGAACAGCTGGGAACATAGAATTTGTCTCAAAAAAGAAAGGGGGAAAAAAAGAGGAAGAGGAGAGAAAGGACGAGGAGGACAGGGGAAAAGAAAACCCTAGCAGACTGCAGAACGCAATCCTCATGTTCCGCTAATGCTACCTGAGCAGGGATCCAGCTATGCAACCCTTTTATGTACAACAGATGAGCACAGGATGACAGGTGTATGGTTAGAGTCCTTTCTTCTGGGTAATCCATCTCAAACCAACGCCTAGCCATTTATCTTCTAGCAGATTCTTAAGTCTGGGAGCAATAGGAAGCTAGTACAGGATAGGAAGAGTTCTGGGAGAGGTCAGGTGCCCCACTGCGTAAGGCCTTCAGCCATGAGCCCAAGCCCTAGCAAGGCAAAGTCTGTGGGGGTGGGGGGACAGGAGAAGAGATAATGGCACTTTACAGTGAGTAGAGCCTCAGTTTCACGTTCTGCTCTTACCTGTGCAATGGCTACTGTTTTGTTTTGAGACAAGGTCCCACTGTGTAGCCCTGGATGACTTAGAACTCAATGTGTAGGCCAGACTAAACTTGATGGCACAGATACACCTGTCTTTGCTGAGATTAAAGCCTGTGCCACTATACGTAGATAAATGGTCACTGGTACTAAGCATTGGTGGGAGCCACCTCAGTGAGCCCAAACCACTTTAAGTGGCTGAGTCCTTCCGGGACCATATCACAGTGCTCTGGCAAGGTTGGAACTAACCCTAACCTGACCCAACAGAGTCAAGAGTAGAACAGCAGGGTGGGAAGACCCGGGCTTTGGCACTGAACCCACCTGGGTCCCATCTCGGGGTCAAAACCACTGCAGGAGTAGCCTCAAGGATACAGAGCACCACAATATCCATACTCAAGAGTTCTGGTGAACCCAGAAGGAAGCCCGAAGGAAGTGTGACACAGAAGGTACTAATTCCCTCCCCTTAAACACTCTAGCATTATCCTGTGTTGGTGAAAGCTGGGCCTGGCAGCACAACTTCCACACAGAGGCAGAAGAGTCAAATCCCAAGCCTGCCTGGGCAACTTAGTGAGACTAAAATATTTTAAAAGTAGAAAGATGGGCTGGAGAGATGGCTCAGCAGTCAAGAGCACTGACTGCTCTTCTGAAGGTCCTGAGTTCAAATCCCAGCAACCACATGGCTCACAACCACCCATAATGAGATCTGATGCCCTTTTCTAGTGCATCTGAAGACAACTACAGTGTACTTACATGATAATAAATATTATGTTTTTAAAAAGTAGAAAGATGGTTGAGGAACTTAGTGCGATTAAAATATTTAAAAAGTAGAAAGACGGTTGAAGATCTATCTCAGTGATAAGCATCATATATACACAACTTGCAAGGACATAAGTTTACTTTTAAAAGTTATATAAAAAGGACAACATACATCAGTTTGCCAGTCTCACGATGAGTGATGTGTGTGGGCTGGTAAGGTGAAAACAAGGCCTGTATACTGGAAACACCAGCTTCTCCTGCTGCAAAGCCTGCGCTCAAGCAGTACCTAACCTCACTGGTGAGACAGAGTCTGAACCAACAGAATGGACACGTGCTTCCCCAAACTGGAAAAACGTAGGCAGAACCCTGGAAGAACTCACACCTGCAACTCCAGCTCTTGGGGGCTGAGACAATAGGTCCGCCTTTGAGTTCAAGGACAACCGGGGAAACATTAGATGCTTACTCTAAAAGCATCCAACCCGCCAGCGTAGTGGCACCGGCCTTTAATCTCAGCATCTGGGAGGTAGATCTCAGTGAGTCTGAGGCCAGCCTGGTCTACACAGTGAGACACACCCACAATCTCAAAAAAAACAACACCCCCAAAAATCGATTCAAGTAAAATAAAAGTTTCTATGTCTTCTGCACCTCTCTTCCAGAATTTCAGTAGCAGCCCTGATAAGTTACTCTTAAATTTCCTTAATCTAAGTTTAAAAAAAAAAAATTCTATTCTGGAGGCAACTGTCAGTCCTCCAAGAGATCCGTGAAGGCCTCGAGGGAGCCCCTGCAGCCCAAATGTGCACCGTGCACGACCGCAGGCTCCCGTGTGGCTGAGCAGTCTGGCCGACACCTCGCGTGACCCCTTAGTTTAGCACCACGGCGCCGGGCCCGCGTCCCCAAACCCTGCGACAGGCAAACGCCAGGGCTGCCCGCCCGAGCGGACTCAGGGCGCCTCGGGCCCCGCCTCTCAGAGGGCCCCGCCGCGGCCCGGCCTACCTGCAAGGCCTCAGGTTCCCGCGCCACCCTCCAGCGACAGCGGCTCGCCCCTCACCTTCCGACTGCCCTGCGCCCGGCCCACCCCGGAAGTAATCCTCGCACGGCGCAGAGCATCCGGGGAAGGTGACGGACGTTCTGTTATTGACACGCCACAGCAGCCCATGAGATGGCAGATACCGGCCCATTCGCTCAGGAGCCAATCCTGAGGCAGAGAGGCAGGGTGGCCGTGCTCAGCACGGGGACAAGGCAAGTGGGCGGGCGGAGCGGCTGAGGCGAGTGGGAGACCGCGGAAACCCACGCGACGATGGGTGGGTCCCGGTTGCGGGTGGCAGGGAATGAGATCCTCCCCTCGGCTCTAGCACGGACTGCCTGGTCCCGCTGCCTTCCAGTTCCCTTGACAACGACGCCTGGCGCGGGGCGGAGCGAGGCGGGGCCAACTGGCTTTGAGGAGAAACACTGAGCCGCTCGGTCTTCTGAGCCTTCCTTCAACCCTCCCCGCCTTGCACACCTAAAGGACGACCAGTCCTGGGCGGCCCCCTTCACTTCGGTGATTCTGTGTCCTACCGCCAAAGCCCCTGGTAGGAAACATCTTTTGGTGCGTATACCAAAAGCTTCTCCACCTGTGGTTCCCAATTCAGGACAGCCAAGCACCCGTCCTTGCTCAAATGCCGTAGGCCCCCACTCACTCCTCTGACGCAGCTCTGGTTTGGCACGGTTAGCTGATCTGCTTGGTCCGCTCGCTAGGCCTTCACCCTCAATCCTAAAGTCCCTCTGCCCCTGAGGACTGAGCATGTTTTCTTTAGGGTGAGATAAGGTGGAGCTGAGCCAGCGACTGGATTATAGAGACTCATTTGAGTGATGACTAAAAAAATCTCTTGAATAATGGATCTTAAACCTCTAATTCTGAAGATTATTTTTAATTACACTAATGAATTAGTTTATATTTTAATTACGTGTATGGGTGTGAAGGTGGGCATGTGTACTCCAGTGCAGATACCAGTGGACACCAGAGACGCGCTCTCCCTGAGGTTAAAGTTGCAAGTGGTTGTGGTTTGGGAGCTGAATTGTGATCCTCTATGAGAGCAGTAGAGGACACCGCCATCTTGTACACTCACGACTGCACACACCCACACATACAGTCCTGCTACCAAGTGACATAAGTTTGCAGAACCAGAAGGAAATGGGTAGAAACTAGAATTTTGCGGGTGCATTTTCATCTACAGCTGATCAAGGCTTTGGGAAGGCTACCAATGCTAGTTTCTCCTTGAACACCCAGACACTCCCACCTCACCTTGTGTGCTCCACAGGACTCCTTGATGATGACAGACGGTGTCCTTTGAGTCCTGGCCCCCATGACATCCAAAGACAAAGCAGTGGTGTCCTTGCCAGTTTCTCCCTGGGATGCCATCCTTGAGGCTGCCAAAGACCAGCTGCCATCTCTGGATTCAGACTCGTCCCTGGTGAGCAAGAGCTTTCTCCTGGATATTAACTGCCAGCCTGGGCAAGGACAGCTTCGGGCACATCTATCTCTACAGACCCCACTTTGGTCTATGGACTTTATTTTCACTCATTAGTGTCTGGGATTACTTCTGGGTATCCACTTCTTCCAGGTTTCTCTCTGGGTTTGCCAGGACTCTTGAGTGTGGATATTAGTGCTCTGTATCTCCAAGGCCACTCCTGCTGTGGTCCTAACTCCCAGGGGGACTCGGTGCCAAAGCCCTGGTCTTCCCACCCTGCTGTTGGACTGCTCTCAACTCTGTTGGGTCAGGTCAGGTCCAGCTCCAAGCTCTGAGAGTGATGACCTTGCCAAGGCCACATGGTATGGTCTGGGAGGGATTCGGCCACTTGAGGTGAGTTGGGGTCACTGACAGTATCAGTGGCCATTTATACAGGTGAGAGGGATCCATTGTGATCCACTGGTTAGAGGCTCAGCACAAAGGTTGGCACAAGACATTTCAAGTGAAGAGCAAGGGTTCTAGAAGCAAGGTGACTAGTTTATGCTGTACCTGGGTGTTTTAAAGATGAAGGTGATGGAGCTGAGTGAGATTCAGGCATCATCCAGTTCATAGTGAATGAGGCAGAAGAGGTAGACAAGCTGGGTGTGGTATTGCACGCCTTTAATCCCAGCACTCGGGAGGCAGAGGCAGGCGGATTTCTGAGTTCGAGGCCAGCCTGGTCTACAAAGTGAGTTCCAGGATAGCCAGGGCTACACAGAGAAACAGAGAAACCCTGTCTCGGAAAAAAAAAAAAAAAAAAAAAAAAAAAAGAAGAAGAAGAAAAAGAGGTAGACAGTGGCAGTGCCAAAGTGCCCTAGTGCTGTCATTGCCTTGTGATGTCCGTGTGAGGTGGCAGGCAGTGTCAGCTCAGCCTCTCTCCATTAGAGACCAAGTCTCCTGTGTTAAGTGACTAGTTAGTATGAAAGTGAGTTGGCCTCCATTCTCACTGCCTCTTCACTACCGTTGTTCAGCGCTGGCTTTAATGCAGTGTCCATTGTATGCATTAATGCAGCATCTGTTGTGTGCATTAGCACAGCACATCCATTGTGTAATTAATGCCGCATCCGTGTGTGCAAGGCTTGCATATGCCCTGTGAAAAACGAAGCCCACATCTCACCAACAGGAGGTATGCTGCTAAGCCTGTTTCAAATGGGCAGCAGAAAGCAGCACAGAACAAGGCCCTTTGTCGAGAACTGATCTTCCCAGACCTGCTCCTGGGCGGGATGTGCAAAGTATGACTGCCTTTTCCTCTAAAGTGCCCTGGTCTCTCTGCAGTCTGACCGTGAGGAAGAAGAGCCCTTCATCTTTCAGCGGAACGAGCCTGTCCTGATTCCAGACCTGACTGAGGAGCTGGCTGAAGACCCTGTTGGTGTCGATGAGTCAGGGACCTGGGTTACTGCAGGGAGGAGTCCTTCACCTGAGGTCTGTAGGACACTGGCCTTGGGAATTCTGGAGGGGAGGGGAGGGGAGGGAGGTCGTCCCAAGTCTCACAAGGATTCCACGAGCAGTGGAATGGTTAAACCACTGGTTTGGCCTCTCTTCCTCCCACAAGGACAGCCTGGCCATCGGGTATATAGCACATGAGCATGCCCTCCCTCAGAACTAGGAGCACATTTGATTTTCTCTCTGATTTCCCACCCTGACCTGTGTTGTTTTCTACCAAGACATTTTATATTGTCTGGCCATTGTCAGAGCTGCATGTCTCAAGTGTCTCTCCATAACCTAGCTAATTTTTAGCTGAACTTATGTTCAGCTACTAAGTGATCCAGCAAGGAAAGGAAGGGATGTGTTCCACAAATGCCTGCACAGTGGTGCTTAATGCTACCCTAGTAGGAGATCAGGGAGAAGTGGGAAACAAACAGGAAAGGCTACAACACAAGCTCTAGCCTCCTAGTTGCAGGAACTACCAATGCCATAGCTATAATCATCTCTCTGCCCACACCCCTGGGAGAGACCAAGACCTCTATGTAAACTCAAGCAATCATCCAGAGCTGGTGGAACAGGCATGTACTATGAGCTACTTGGAAACTAGCAGGAGCATCAGAAGTTAAAGGCAGGGGCTGGACAGGATGATTCAATAATTAAGAGAGCTTGCTGCTCTTGCAGAAGACCCAGATTTGGTTTCCAGACCTACATGGTAGCTTACAACCACTTTTAACTCCCAATTCTAAAAGATCAGGCCCCCATCTTTTGGCCTCTGTAGGCTCCAGCACAAATGATACACATAAACACACGTACATATATATGTATAATTATGACTAATACTGGAAGGTGGTGCTATATGCTTTAATCGCAGCACTCAGAAGGCAAAGGCAGACAGATCTCTGAATTTAAGGATAGCGAGGGCTAGCTCAGAGAAACCCTGTCTCAGAAAAGCTGATAGGTAGGTAGATAGCTAGCTAGATAGATGATATTCACATCAGTGGCTTGATGACGAGAACGGTTGCTATCTACGGATCCCACCTGAGGCTTTTTATCCTTGGCAACCCCAGCCTGTCAGACCTATTAACACTTGTTGAAGTTGCTGAGGTGAAACATACTTCCCAATGAAAACACTGTAGAATCCAAAACCCATTTTAAAGGCTAAGCTGGGCTCCAGGATCCACTCAGCTCTGGGTAACCTGTCTCTGCTCAGTTAATCTTAACATCATTGAAGCAAACTGGATGTGTGAGGGCTGAAGAGGATCTCCTGACCCATCTTCACCATATCCATTGCCTGAAGCCAGCCCTCAGAGGAGCAGGTGTAAACAACACCCCTTACCCTCCACAGGAGGATCTCAGAGGCCAGCTGGGGCTCTGGCCACTTTAGGTCACTTTTTTGGTTTGTTTGGTTTGGTTTTTAGAGATAGTGTTTCTCTGTTCTGAATGTTCTACTCATTCTGTAGACCAGGCTGGCCTTGAACTCTGAGATCCACCTGCCTCTCTGCTTCCCAAGTGCTAAGATTAAAGGCATGAGCCACCACCACCCAGCAACACGATTTTCATGAGATATTTTCTTCCTTTCTGTAAGGATTACCACCTCCTCTGGGAGAGAAGTGATGGGGAGTGAACAGTTTAAGAGATAGTGGCAATGACTATATGACTTGACAGACTGCTGAACTCAAGGGTCAAAGTGAGACCTGGCAATGGTGGTACATGCCTTTAATCCTGACACTCAGGAGACAGGCAGACAGATCTCTGTGAGTTCGAGACTAGCCTGGTCTAGTTCCAGTACAGTACATTTAGAGCTATATATAGTAAGAATCTGTCTTGAAAAAAAAAAAGATCAAAATGGGGCCCATAAAATGGCTTGGTGGGAAAAGGTACTTGCTGCTTAGCCTAACAGCCTGAGTTCCATCCCTGGGACCTACAGAGAAGAGGAGAACCGACTCTCAAAGTTATCCTCTGACCTCCACTTAATCATGCATGTACACTTCCCCAAAAGTATGTCTGCAGGTGTTCATAGAAGGTGCCGTTTCTTCTCTAGCCACTTCTGATTCCTGGGAGATTAGCCATAGAGCCCAGAAGTGAATGGATGGTAACATCAGAGGACTTGGCCCATCAGGAAAGAAGAGACCCTGGCTGGTCCTGCTGTGTCAAGAGCAGCCCAGTCCTTGTGGATGCCGAGGAGGCGCACAACTGGCTGGAAGGAAGCCTTAGAAGCCCGTCTAACCCCAAAGGATCCCTGAGTCCCCCATGGTGTTCCCAGGGAGAGGCCACCTTTCCTTCAGCAGGAGAGCTGGAGACAGAGCCCTCAGATACTGACTGTAGAAAGGCTGCAAAGCGCAGAGCCCTCCGCAGGGATAGGAGGAAAATGATAGAGAGAGAGATCCTTCAGAAAGTGACCCAGGGTGCTCAGAGCCCAGCCTGTGGTGACCAAAGCCAGGCTGCAGAGGTAGGACCCCAGCAAGAAGCAACCTTGGAGCAGTCTCAGGAAGGATGGCCAGTTCTCTCCCTCAAGGTAGGTGTCTGCATGGCCTAGCCTGCCCTCAGGTCCATCCCCACTGCGTGGGCACATTCTTGCCACACTGCTGAGGAGGGAAGCAGCTGCTCAGGACCTAAGGCCCAGATCCCAAGTCCACTGCTGCTCCTGTGACAGTGTGGGATAGACTGGCATGGAGCTCACCCTCGGGGAGAATTAGTGGCAATAGCAAGAGAAGCCAACTCCAGCCTTCTTTAGAGAACACAGAAATGACCCAAGTGTGAATGCTGACTGTCAGTCATGCTAAGACAAGCAGTGCTACAGAAGGGAGGTCCTCAGTGGGCAGATGTCACCTGCCAGGAACAGCTGTCCAGTCACAGTGTATATGATCGTGCACTGGCAGGGAGACAGGCTGGGAACAGGAGAGGCCATCCTGCTAAGACACTGCAGCAGAGGAAGGGGTGTGAGGGCCACTGGGAAAGAAGATCTGTAGACCACAGCAGGGTTCCTCCATGGCTGAGCTCTTCCTCATTATGGTGGTGGGTAGGCAGCCTGTGGCAAGCACAGCTCAATCTATGTGGTAACCCTATCTACGGGACAAGAAAGAAACCCGTCATACTAGCCCTGTTTTCAAAGAGAAGAGTAGTCTGGTCAGCTGTGTGGATATTGGAAGATGGTCCAGCCTGGCATGGGAAGAACACGCACCTCACCCCTGCATCACTTTAACATTGTACAGAGCGCAGCACACAGATGTGCTTGAATTCTTCATTGCTGTTTACATAAACCAACAATTTCATTCTGTTCACCCTCACCTACAGGGCTGCAGGAGTTTGAAAGGTCTCACATAAGCATGTATCGTAGGTCCCTTGCCTCCTCCCTCTGTCATACCAATGCCTGCAAAGCCATTTGGACCAGGCTCTCCAGTCTAAGCACTGCTTGAACCACCAGGTTCTTTTTTTTTTTTTTTTTTTTTTTTTTTTTTTTTTTGGTTTTTCGAGACAGGGTTTCTCTGTATAGTCCTGGCTGTCCTAGAACTCACTCTGTAGACCAGGCGGCCCCAAACTCAGAAATCTGCCTGCCTCTGCCTCCAGAGTGCTGGGATTAAAGGCGCGCGCCACCACACCCGGCACACCAGGTTCTTAAAGTTGCAAAACTTTTCAGACATCTTAAATTGATATGAACCTAGACAGTTTAAAAATTACATGGTGATCTGGGTATAGGGAGGCAGAGACAGGTGATCTTTTGAGTTTGAGGCCAGCCTGGTCTATAGAGCAAGTACCAGGACAACCAAGACTACACAAAGAAACCCTGTCTCTCACACACACATACACACACACACACACACACACAATTACATGGTGGAAAAGTATAAGATGTGCCTCAGTGGTAGGGTACTTACCTTGCATGCACAAAATGGGTGTACACCTGTAAGTCCAGAGCTCGAGAGGGAAAGAGGTTGGAGGATCAGACATTCAAGGTCATCCTTGGCTACATAGTTCAAGATGAGCCTGGGCTATAATGACATCATGTCTGGGGCAAAAAATGGAGCTTCCTCTAGGTTAGCCATCTTTGTGCCCCAAAGTACTGACACCCCCCCCCAATAAAAGCCACTTAAGGAAGGAGGTCTCAAGAAATGTAGGTCTCACATTAAAGGACTCACTTAGTGTGTAATCAGTCACAACAGACAGGACATTCATTTGCTAGCTGAACCCAAACTCCAAACACCACTCTAATGTATGGTGGTTGGAGTCTGGGCTGGGGGCTTCCAGGTTGTTGGCCCCTTATCCAAGGAACTGAAAGCAAAGGCTCACACAGATGTGCAGAAGTCATCTTTTGAAGCAGGATAACTTTATTGGAGCTCAATAACAGCAAATAAAAAGCTATACACTGTCAAGGGCTCCTTTTTTTTTTTTTTTTTGTATTTCGTCTATTTAAAACTTTTTTTTCCATTTTTTTAATTAGTTATTTTATTCAATTACATTTCCAATGCTACCCCAAAAGTCCCCCAAACCCTCCCCCCACCAAGGGCTTCATTTTATGCAGTCTAAAGGAAGTGGGGCTGGTTATAAGGGCATAAATTGTATGGTTCTATATTTTGATTGATTTTTTTCCTACTGCACGTGTTCCTTTCCCACAATGCATCAGATTTTAATCACCTGAATAATGCGTAGTTCTACACAGGCACAAAAGTACAGTAACTAGGAGGTTCTCCGTAAAAGGTTATTAGAGACACAGATTTTCCTTACGGCCTTAACACTCAAAATTAGTTCAGGCAGGATAGCTCCTTCTCTTCTTCATACCCAGATACACTGGGAACACACTTGAATAGAAATTGTCTAAATTTGATTGTTAGGGAGTTGAGGGCAAAGGTTTATACAGTAATCCAGAGAGATGGGGATTCCTGAGCTGGATGCAGGGCAGGAGTGTCAAGGGATTGAGGTTGCTAGGTGCAGTGTTTGAAGAGGAGTTTGTCTGTGTGGTACACGCAAGTGAAGGAACTACACTTCCAAATGTATTATTATAATGGGGGTGTGGACAATCTAAAACCAAACTGGGGGTGGGGCCCTAAGCTAAACTATTTCCTGTTTGCCCCCTCACTACAATGGATGATCATGACACTCTCCACTAGCTGCAGCTGATGTGAAGGGGGGTGGGGAAGTCCTGCAGCCCTGTAATCAGTGTTATCATTTCAGCAACTTGAAAGCTGGGACTTGGATTACATCCTTCAGAGTCTGCCAGGGCGACAAGACAGCCAGGGCGACAGTGCATCCAGAAGTGCATGGTGGTTAGCTGACCGCTGCCAAGACCAAGGTCTGACTTTCAACCCTGAAGCCCAAGCCAGTCCGCACAGCACCTCCTTCCAAGCCTCAGGGGCAGGGCTATGAGATGGGCAGGGGCCAGCTGCCCCTTACTACCCTCAGCACACATTTCAACCGGCCTTACAAAGACTTTACTCGTTCATCATACATGCGTGGTCAGGCCTTCAAAATTGCCCTGCCCGGTGGCTCACCACTTTCCTTCCTCCAGCTTCCTTCCTTCCTTTCCTCCTTTCTCTCCTGAGGGAAAGTACAACCTGCCTTTCTCCCCTCAGGCAGCTTTCACACTCCTGGGTCCCTCATTTTACTTGAAAATGAAGGCAGAGGACATCATACTCTCCTGTCCTTGTAGCCTTGCTGTGGGCAGCTCTGTAAAAGGCAGAAGCTCCTCACGTTCTGCCCGCCGCACAGGCCCCCAACAGCAGGTGCAAGCACATCTGAGCTGAGGAGCAAAGTCAGGGCCTATTCCAGCCAAAGACTCATAGACCAACAGCCTCTGGGCTGTTTGAAACAAGACATTTTTTAAAGTTTAATTTTATTTTTTCTTGTATGCATGTATGTATATGAACCATACATACATATATATGTGTCTGTGCATGTCCAGAAGAGGGCAGCTGATCTCCTGGAACTGGAGTTCCATATAGTTGTGAGCTACCATGGGAGTGCTTAGGATTGAGGCCAGGTACTCAGCAGGAGCAGCAAGTGCTCTTAATCACTGAGCCATCTCTCCAGCCCTAGCTCTAGTTTGTGTTTGAGATGAGGTCTCACTGTTTAGCCCTGGCAGACCTGGAATTTGATGTGTTGAACTCACAAAGATCCCCTTGCCTCTGTTTTCTGAGTGCTGATGTGAAAGGTATATACCACCACTGTGTCTTTTGTTTTTGAGATAGGGTCTCACACTGTAACCCAGGCTGGCCTGGAGCTCTTGACAATCCTGTTGAAGACTTCAAAGGTCTGCCACTACTGAGCATGTGATAGCAAGTGCCGTGCCAGCAGAGCTTCACGATAGGACAAAGCAGTCCTCTGCAAGGACACCCTCTGTGGAGGGTGCTGTGGCAGGAACTAGTCTGTTTTTAAATGTTCATGGCTCTTTAATCAAGCCGTTCCTTTTTAGTTTTACTTTCTTGAGACATATAGTCCAGGCTGACTCAACTTTTTTTTTTTTTTTTTTTTTTTTGAGACTGGGTTTCTCTGAATAGCCCTGGCTGTCCTGGAACTCACTTTGTAGACCAGGCTGGCCTTGAACTCAGAAATCCACCTGCCTCTGCCTCCTGAGTGCTGGGATTAAAGGCGTGCGCTACCATACCCGGCAACTCAGACTTACTCTATACCTGAAACTGGCTATGAACTCCTGATCTTCTTGCTTCTACCTCCTAAGTGGTGAGATTGCTGCTTCTACCAACCAAGCTATTTCATTTGGAAATTTTCTTGTAAACACATACCCAAGGATACTCACAGCTATGTACTTTAAAATGTTGAAAACTTGGAAACAGCCCATATCAATAGGGGTCTAGCTAAATCACGCTCCTCATAGAGTGCCCTCAGCTCACTAACAAACTGTATTCACAGAAAGACGTAGTGTAGTATGAGCAGGGTTGTGGTGGTGCACAGAGCCAGGCTTTTCTCTGTGAGTTTGAGGGCAGCCTGGGCTACAGAGCAAGTCCCAGGGCTAAAAAAAAAAAAAAAAAGAAAGAAAGAAGGAAAGAAAGATAGATAGATAGATAGATAGATAGATAGATAGATAGATAGATAGATAGATAGATAGATTAGGTAGGTAGATAGATAGATAGATAGATAGATAGATAGATAGATAGATAGATAGATAGATAGATAGATAGATAGATTAGGTAGGTAGGTAGATAGATAGATAGATAGATAGATAGATAGATAGATAGATAGGTAGGTAGGTAGGTAGGTAGGTAGGTAGGTAGGTAGATAGATAGATAGATAGATAGATAGATAGATAGATAGATAGATTAGGTAGGTAGGTAGATAGATAGATAGATAGATAGATAGATAGATAGATAGATAGATAGATAGATAGATAGATAAGGTAGATAGATAGATAGATAGATAGATAGATAGATAGATAGATAGATAGATAGATAGATAGATAGGTAGGTAGGTAGGTAGGTAGGTAGGTAGGTAGGTAGGTAGGTAGGTAGGTAGATAGATAGATAGATAGATAGATAGATAGATAGATAGATAGATAGATAGATAGATAGAAAGATAGATGTCTAAGAGGGAGTAGCCCAGAGACAGAGTGCTTGGTATCAATGCACAGGCCCTGGGTTCATTCCCAAGTGTACACACACACACACACAATCAGTCAATTTATATGATAAGCCTGCTTGCTACATTTTGAAGGCTATTTGCCAAGTGGAACTGAAAGCCTCAGGACAAGCTGGGGTGGACACATTGGAGCCTGAAGCTCAGCCTCAGAGAGGCAGACCTGAGCTCAGCAGCCCCTCTCCTGGCAATCCCCAGGACACAGCTCTGGACCCTCCCAGGACATGCTCCTAGAACAGCTGGCCCTCCTGTGTACCGCTCAGTCCAGAGTCTGCAACCCTACCTGGAAAGTATCTGCTGACAAGCTCCAAGACACACAAGAACAGGTCGCCGGAATTAGGTGAGACTTCCCAGCAGCCACAGCCATTTCCTTAGAGCCGACCTGCCTCTGGGCCATGCTAGTTGGGCCTATTTAGGCAAATGCTGCATTTTCTGTTTTCTTCATGGTAAAACAGAGGTTCAGATTGCTGTGCCTGTCTCAATCCATCAATGGCAAAGCTGTGTCTTGTTCCCTAATGCTAAAGGTACTTTGTCTTCACTATCTACATAACCAGTGGGAATGGGATAGCGTAGGAGAATAGAAGGGCTGTGGGCAGCAACCTGCCCTAGACATTTGGAAAGACAGAGTGAAGCTGGGGGTGGCAGAGGTGGAGATGGATCCCCCAAGGCCTGCCTTTCCCACACACTTCTGCCACTGCTGTTAGGAGTCTGGGAGTCTTTTCTGTGAAGTAGTTGGAAGTTCTGCCGGGCAAGCAGAAGGAGCAGACATGGCGAGGCCTATGCTTTCCAGTATGAAGTCCACCAGCTCCATATGACTACTAAGCACCAGCAATGCGGCTACTGGGCTGCAGACTTTAATTATATGGATCTACTGGACATGACTAGCTTGACTACATAAACAGCCACCTGTGCTAAGTGGCCTCCAACTGAACAGAACAGAAGGAGGTTTATGCTAGAGTGAGCTCAGCCTCACACCGGCTTGGCTCTACCACTGTGCCGCAAGCGTCACAAGTCTTCTTCCCACTCTTTTGTTGTTGGGTTTTTTTGTTTGTTTTTGTTTTTCAAGACAGGGTTTCTTTGGCTGTTCTAGAACTTGTTCTGCAGACCAGGCTAGCCTTGAACTCACAGAGATCCCCCTCGCCTCCTAACTGCTGGGACTAAAGGTGTGCACCACCCCACAAACCCCAGCCTTCTTTTTACTTTTTTTTTTTTTTTTAGATTTATTTATTTATTGTATATGAGTACACTGTAGCTGTCTTCAGACACACCAGAAGAGGGCATCAAATCCCATTACAGATGTTTGTGAGCTACCATGTGGTTGTTGGGAATTGAACTTAGGACCTCCAGAAGTCTGGAAGAGCTGTCAGTGCTCTTAACTGCTAAGCTCTCTCTCTCTAGCCTCTTTTTACTTTTTATAGTCTTTCTAGAAGGCCAGAGAGATGGCCCAGTAGTTAGGGGCACTGATTGTTCTTCTAGGGGACACAGGCTTGATTTTCAGCACCCACACAGTGACTCACACTGCTTGCAACTGCAGTTCCATGAACCTGGTGCCCTACCTGGCCTCCGTGAGTACCAGGCATATAAATACCGTATAGAGATATATACAAGCAAATACTCACATACACTTTAAACTGTATAAACTATATAAACTGGGTGGTAATGATGCACACCTTTAATCCCAGCACTTGGGAGGCAGATGCAGGTGGATCTCTAATGATGAGTTAAAGGCTAGCCTGGTCTTCAGGCAAGTTCCAGAGAAGCCAGGGCTACACAGAGAAACTATGTCTTGAAAAACAAACAAACAAAATATATGTATAAAGTCTTGCTAAGTTGCCTGGGCCTTAAACTTTCCATCCTCCTGCCTCAGTTTCCCAGGCACTTGGGATGACAGGCCTATCTACCAGCCTAGCTGATGTGTAGCATGTCAGACTTGCCCAATTCTATAGGGTAGTACTGGCCTGTCCTGATGGTGACTCTGAGCACACATGGGTTGCAGGTGCCCACCAGCACCCAACAGGGACATGGTCAATAGCCGCTATGAGCACTGTGATGCGACCAGCCATCAGGTGGCAGGGAATCACATAGAAGGGCCGCCCTGCCCTCCCATTGCAGAAATGCTTCAGCAAAGCCTGGCTTTCAAACTGAGCGAATCCAGAAACTAGCAGAGAGTAGGAGGCTGAAGACAGAACCTCCCACCATCTTCATGGACCTACGGCAGACAGAACCGTCAGAACCACCAGAACACCAGTCTCAAGAGAGGTACAAACAGTGCTAGGAACTGTGCCTGCAGGTGGGAAAGGGGAGCAGAAGGCAGAACTCATCTGGGTTGAGCATGTTGTACCTTCCTGTCAGCGCATGGCAGGAAGCCCAGTGCCTCCTTAGCTTTGACTGGCTACCACCCCTTGAATTCCCAGGGAGGTCCCTAGGTGAGAGGCAGGCCTGGCAAGGAAGCTGGAGAGCACCCTACAAATCCTTTTATTTTTTTTTTCCCTCCCAGCTCTGAGCATAGCTCCTCTGACAGTGAGGAGGAGGAAGTGGAGTCAGCAGGCTCAGCACAGGCGCCATCTTCCTGGGAACAGAGGTAACTTAGAATCTCTCCCTTACTGTACACTGGGCCCCTACACATGTAAGCTAGCATCTAGTGTGGTGCGAGCGGCTATCATTGTATTTTATAGCATGTCATAAATAGCAGGCTTGCTCTACCCAGCTCCCCACCCTGGCAGCTTGCTCCATCTTCTGAAAACAGCTTCCCAGTTTGATTGCCCCTGCCGCTGGTCCCAGCAGAAGAGAAAGTGTAGGGCCAGAGGTTAGCCAAAAGTGAAAAGTTCTAGTTAGTTAAAGAGCAGCATCCAATCAGGGACATACCTGGGGGCCCAGACCATGGTGAATGAGAAATATGGGTCCAAGCTGCCACAGCACTGGGACTGTTAGTACAGACCTCAGATGTAAACTGTGACTATCCCCCGGAAAACAGAAGCAGGAAGGGCCAGCCTGGTCTACAGAGAGAATCTTGTCTTCAAAAACAAAATAAAAAAGCATGAGGGCAGGAACTCAAACAGGAGCTGATGCAGAGGCCATAGAGGGTGCTGCTGACCAATGTACTTCCCATGGGCTGGGCCCTCCCCGTCAGTCACTAAGAAAATAAGAAAATGCCTTACAGCTGGATTTTACTGAGACTTTTTCTTAGTTAAGGTTCCCCTCTTTTGGATGACTCTAGCTTGTAACAAATTGTCATAAAACTATCCAGGACAATACCCGTTACAAAGAGGAGAAGCCACAAGGTGTGTCATCTCTCATCCTTCCCAGACAGATTGCAGGGTGCTCAGACACTGCCCTTGCTTTGGAATGGAAACTGAAGCTGCTAAGACATTCCTGTTTCAGTTTTGGGAGTTCTGGCCATCAGGTGACAGGGCTTAGGTTGCTTATTTTGTGTCACAGGTACTGTACGGGAAAGAGTCAGCTTCTTCAGCAGCTGAGGGCATTTCGGAAGGGGGCTGTTCTGGAAACCAAAATACTCAGGCCCCTGAAGATACAGCCGGATCACAAACTCGGAGAAAGAAGCACATAAAACTCTGAGCCGAGAAGCAGAAAGCCCAAGATCTAGGGGACCCTGAGACACAGCTGCTCCCTGCTTTGGGGCAGCTACAGGCAGCTCAGGTAAAAGAGCTGAGAAGCAGGTTGGGTGGCAGACTTTCTACCACGCAGCCCTGGCAGTCTCTCCAGGATGCCTGTTTCTAACAGCATGGACCTCAGGGGCTGGGACCCTTAGTCTAGACCCCACGCAGCCAGCTCAAGCATAGTTAAACCTTTGTTGTGGTGTTGGCAACTGCATCCGGGCCTCTCCCGATCCCATATTTAAACACATTTATAGTTTCCTATAGAAAATTTCCCCAGGTTCCTGGACTCCTGGCATTTCATGTACCTGAGTTAACACACCGATACAGATCTGACGGAAAGGGAGCAAGAACTGAAATTTGCTTTCTCTTTTTAACTGAGACACAAAAGCACACATAGGTTTCAGGCCACTCCAAATCAAAGGTGGCACCAATCTTTGCTGGTCTGAATAGAATACCATACTTCCTGGGAGTTCTAACACTGTGTGAAATGCAGTGGTACCCAGTCTCCCTTTCTGGGTACCCAGTAACAGCTGTGTGATCAGCCAAGACCTGGTCCTCACGGGACACCTGAGCTTCCTCCACCTGTTACTTTGCAAGCCTGGCCCCACCACCAACACCCCACAGACTCCATCTTTAGGACTATTTTGTACTTGCTGTCTCAGCCCCTTTGGTTTCCTGCCACTTCATCTCTCAAGAGTCTGCCCCAGGCTGCTCCATGAAAGAGCAGAGAAACCACTATGGAGGTAGGGTGTGGGTGGTGTGGGAGGGTACTTGGCATCTAACATGTTTTAGCATTTGGATGGAGGGCTGGTGCTACTGCCAGCTGCCCAGCTGCTAAAGATAAGCAAGAATCTGTGTCAGGCTTTGAGCCACACAAAGATCAGGTCCTATGGCAGGTCACTGGTAGGCAGCATTAAGCCCACATAATCCTGTCCACAAACCCACAGGGGATGCTACCATAGTTCCAATCCCAAGACATGTCCTTTCGAAGCCACCTGCAAGTTGGGCCTCTGCCAAGACCACAGGTAGCCTCCCTGTACACGGACTCCAGCCTGCCCTGCCCACGTGCTGAGGTCCCATGCTTGAACTCCAGGGCAGCGTGACTCCTTCCTCTGCCCAGCAGCCTTCACTTCATCCACTTAACCGGCAAGAGCAAAGGCAGCCACTGTTCCGAAGCCCACACTCTCCCAGCTCATAATGTCAGAAAGCTTGCTGAGAATGACTCACAGTGACAGACAATAAACTCTACTGCAGTTTCAGCTGCACCTAGGAATCACCGGCTTTCAGGAAAGCTGCAGGGTGGTAGTGGGCAAGCAGATCAGTCCAAAGCCAGATCTCCACTTGGGCAATGTCCATCATTGCCTCAGAAGATCATGCAGGAGATCAAAGAGGCCAAGAAAGCAAGTACAAAAGATTCTAAAGGTGGGGTCTTAGGGGTTATAAAACTAAGGGTCACTTCATAGGACTGGGTGCAGCGCCATCACGATACACACCTGCCACCCAAAACACTCAGGTTTCCTCATTAGGAACAAGACTACGAGGTAGAGACAGGATTCCAAACAGAAAGAAGCGGAGGCCCAGTGAACACGGAGGGAAGACAGGCTCCACATGAGAACCCAAGAAATGGCCAATGCCTATCAGTCCGCTCCCTATGCCTCAGCAGGGACATGAACCTAGACCTGGGCTGCATGGGCAGAGAGGGTCTAGGTCTCTGCTGTTTCCATGTGCACCCCAAGAGGCCTCGAAGCTGGTCCTGGAGAGAAGAATCACACCATACAAAGGCTCATGACAAGGGCTGGCATTTACTATTAAAGAATAAACAATAAGCCTGGGTCGTGCGTGATAGTGAAAGAGCAGAAGCAGAACACATGTCAGAGTGGTACCCTGGGCCAGGGAGAGGGCTCAGCAGGGAAGACGCGAGCTGCTAATCCTGGGAACCTGTGTCTGCTGCCTGAGACCTGTGAGTCCATGGAGACAACCAACAAGCCAGCCTCCAGCCTCCACATGTACATGGTGGCGCACACCTCCTGCACATACATACACTTAACATGTTTTTTAAAACACGTATTCAGTCATGCGTAACAGACATACTATGTGGATCGAACATCCCAGAACTCCACAGCTTCAAAAACTCTAATGATTTCATTAACTACTAACAAGGTGTCTACTTCAGTACTCAGCCACTTCCCCCGAGCATGGGTGTGGACTGACCACAGCAGTTCACCTTACAGTCAGTGAGGCTTGAAGGAAAGGATAAGGCAGCCTGGGTTCCCCACCTCAGGAACAGTTGCTCAACCCCCAGCTTCCTCAGGGGCATGAGATCTACAGAGCAGCTCTGAATCTGCAAAGGGAACCCCAAACTCACCCAATTCTCCACTGACTCCTGAACAAGCCCCACATTGTCCTTTAGAGTGGCTGAAAGGAGAGGGTGCTGGCTGTGCAGTAGTCACGGGACAGCTACACAAGCCTCATAGTATAAGTGCCCACCAGAGAGCACTGCAGAGGACCCCTCAAACCCATGCACAGCCTTAACGATGGGTGTGGTGCTACACACCTTTTTTTTTTTTTAAGGTTTGCCTACAGCCTGATTTTTAAAATATTTTTATTTTGTTTGTGAATACACCATCACTGTCTTCAGACACACCAGAAAAGGGCATCGGATCCCATTACAGATGGCTGTGAGCCACCATGTGGTTGCTGGGAATTGAACTCAGGACCTCTGGAAGAACAGTCAGTGCTCTTAACCACTGAACCATCTCTCCAGCCCTTGGTGCTGCACAACTTTAATTGCAGCACTTGGAAGG
The DNA here is from genome assembly GCF_978045245.1 of Mus caroli. Lineage (NCBI taxonomy): Eukaryota > Metazoa > Chordata > Mammalia > Rodentia > Muridae > Mus > Mus caroli. The sequence continues at coordinate 1,505,855 of NW_028227272.1, forward strand.
CAGAGGCAGACAAATCTCTTGAGTTAAAGGCCAGCCTGGTCAACAAAGTGAGTCCCAGGACAGCTAGGGCCACACAGGGAAGGAGTTATAAAAGGAAGGTGTCATGGGCCTCAACTCAAGGGACATTAACAGCCACCTGCAGCTGGAAATGGGGGGGGGGGTGGATTCTCCACCAGGTCCTGTGGGGGCAGCCACCCCTTACCAACATCTTGACTGAACTGTTGGAGGTTTCTGTTAGAGAAGCCACCAGACTATGGAGCCTATAGTGCAGGAGACATATGCTCCCTTCTTCTAGCTCTGTGCCGTGGGTACAGTGAAGGTCCTTTTGCAATGTCCTCATGGTGACCACAGGACACAAAGAGGTGGTCCAAAGATATTCCGATCAGGGTTGCTGTACTGACTGTCAGCATCAGAAGTGTTGGGCCTGGTGGCTTCTGGAGAAGTTTGAGTTGCGGAGAGCATCATGCATTGTGGTCAGGCTCTGGCCTCAGCAGGTCCTGCTCTGTACACTTAGGGCTATGCTGCAAAATGGGTGAAGCACAGTGGCTGGCATAGGTCCGATCTTCCTTGTGCAGCCTATCAGGTGTGGGAAAGATGGCATGGTACTACCTTCAGCAGCCAACTCATCCAACAGCAAGAAAATGCCTGTCCAGGAACCTCAGTCCTAGGCCTGACAGCCAGCTCAGACATGAAAAGAACCACATTGCCTACAACACACCACCGCATGAGACCTAGTGGGCAGTACTATGCCCTGCATTGTGGGTAATGTAGCCTTTGTTTTATAGGCTGATCCACAGAATGCCTTATAGTTCAGTTCCTAAGTCACTTACCTAATCTCCATTTCATCCATTCTGGAGTTGGCTAGAACATTTGTGATGGAAGAAACCGTGAAAGTTTGCTATTTACTTATTCGTTTTGAGACAGGGTCTTTCTATGTAACCCGGGCTGTTTTGGAACTCAATATGTAGAACAGGCCAATCTAGAACTCACAAAGGTCCTCCTGCCTCTGCCTCATGAGGAATGGGATTAACAGCATATATGTTGACCCCACCCCCAACCCCAAAAGTGGTCTGGGTAAGTCATGCAGACCTCAAACTTGCTATGTTGTCAAGGATAGCCTTGAACTTCTGATCCTTCAGCCTTGGTCTCACAAGTGCTAACAACTCTATCATACCCTGTTTGTAGGGTGCTGGGTATCGGTCCCAGAGCTTTGGTACTGTCAGGCAGATAGCTATTCTACAGAGTTATGTCCCCAGCCCCATCTCTTTAGTGAGTCCCTGTTATCTTGGACATCCATTACTAAGTCTTGTGGGAACTACACATTGGTACACTTGTAACTTGTATCACATATACAAAGGAGCATGTGCACATGAGCATATAAAATTCTGTCAAAGCGGGGCTGGAGAGATGGCTCAGCAGTTAAGAGCACAGACTGCTCTTCCAAAGGTCCTGGGTTCAATTCCCTGCAACTACATGGTGGCTCACAACCATCCGTAATGAGATCTGACTCCCTCTTGACTGTCTGAAGGCAGCTACAGTGTACTTACATATAATAAATAAATCTTTAAAAAAAAATTCTGTCAAGGATGGCACTGGGAATAAGTACACAGCAACATGGGGAAGGGGAAAGATAATGTCGGGAAGAGAGACAGTATTAAAGAAAAGGGCCCCTAAATAATTTTAGCTCTACTTCCAGAAGGGAAGCTTTAATTCTCTCAAGGCTTCCTTAGAATGGACAAATCTCAACTAAGAACTAAGTGTTTGGCTTCCGAAAGGAATCTTGCTAGGGATCATTGTGCAGAGGCTACTGAGGAGGCTACTGAGGAGACTGTGTGTGCCTGAGAACAGTATACATAGGGCAAGTGGGGTTTTCCTGTTCCCAACAGGTAGGTAGGCCATTCTCAAGAAGTTGAAAATGCCCCCTTGAGGGTCTCCTTTCCATAGAGGATTTTTTTTTTTTAAATAAAACTTCAGAATAATCTTGGGGCAATGGCCCACGCCTTTCAGCTGTTCCTGAGGATGAGGCAGGAGGATGACTGATCAGCCTGGGTAAAAGAACTTGTCAGCAGCAAAGCAGAAGTGGGAGATATATGCCAATTAGCCATCATCCATCCAGGAACAGTCGTCTCTCAGGTCAGTTCCCATGAGTCCTCAGTGACCTCCAACCCTGAGAGTCCCATCACAGATCCTATTCTGCCTGTTTCTGCTTCCTCTTCCTGAGCTGGGGATGGAAGCCCAGAGACAGAGGCAAGGACCCAGCTCAATTAAAAAAAACAATGCTGTGATGATCACCTCCCGGGCTCTTCCATATATATGATTCATATGAACATGCTGGAGGCCTAAGCATACAGAACAGCCGCAAACATGCAACTTTATTTATCCACTTTACTTACAATAAAAAACCATCTCTTATTTTCCTTGTGCAACTTTGTGACTCATGATTTTTCCTTATTAGATTGTAATCCTATCCAAGGCCTGTGCACCTCAAGAACCACTCTATGATTTCATTTATGAAAAAGTTCTTTAGAATAATTTTGGACAGCGTAATTTCAAAAGCTACTAAAACTGTACATAGTTCCTGTTAAGACACTTAAATATGACTCTACCTTGAGAATCTCATACTGAGACTTGGGTACGCGGTCTCCCTGAATGCCTTTCTATTAACCCCTGGACTTAAATCTGTTCAAAAACATTTTTGTTTGAGACAGGGTCCCACTACGTAGCCTTGGCATTCCTGGGACTCGATGTGTAAAGCAGGCTGTCATTGATCTCAAAGATCCACCTGTCCCTGCTTCCTGGGTGCTGTATTAAAATCCTGCACTACTACATGAGACCTGTTTCACAAGAAAACCCGTTCACCTAATTTAGTAAAACTGTGGTTATCTGTACAGGTGAAGAACAGCTACAACTCCGAGTTTTAGGCACCGAAGTAGGGAAGGCATGCAAGAAATCCAGTGAACCTAAACGTTTACTAGACCACTTTGTTCCCAGAGCCTCCTAAGTCCTGGTCCTATGTCCTTCACCCTGCCTTTGAGGGTCACCAGCAAGGTGCACACAATAGACAGCATTCCCGGGACTTGACCTCAAGGAACAGAAGGTCTGTTCAGAGAACTTCTGTTTCCAGTAGTTTTTAGCCGAGACCCTCCCTAGCTGTCAAAGTCTTGTGTCCTGCTTGGGGCTCCCTAAGCAGAAGTGGTGGTTCCTGGCTGGCCCACATTTCCCAGACTACCGCGCGCACACCGCTGCTTCTTCAGGAGTAAGCTCTGAGAGCTCCTTGGATTGGGTGGCACTTCTTCCAAACATTTTCTGAGAAAGATTCATTCTCCTAGCTGCTGTCTCCCTACGTGAATGTGTGTGTTCTGAGCCTCAGTATCCATGTTGATGAACAAGAACGTTCACTCACAATCATTTATTGACCTGTATGTTAAATTGCACACTGCCAGTGGTGGCGGCACAGGCCTCCTAGCACTTGGGAGGGGGAGGCAGGCTGATCATTGAGAGTTTGAGGCCAGCCTGGACTACAGAGAGAGTTCCAGGACAGCCAGGGCTATACAGAGTGACCCTGTCTGGAAAATCTTAAAAACAAAAAACCAAAAAGCTGCACACTAGCTGAGCTGAGTTGCCACATGCCACTCATGTTGGGAGGTTTTCTGCAATTTCAAAGCCACCCTGGGTTACATTGTGAGGCTCTGTCTCAAAACCCAAAAACAGCACAAATAAAAGCTGCAGGCCGAATGCCCCCTTCTTCTATGTCTTTGTTTTGGCCTAAAGACTAATGTGTTATTTTTGCTGACAAACCTCCAGTTTGTTCTAATTTGTCAGAGAACCCAAGGGTTACTAATCCACATGACATAGCCTGGACATCCTTGGACAGATGCAGATGGGCTGTTTCCCACCCTTTATAATACTGGATAATCTTGAAGGATACTCTTCACACATGTGTCTCGCTCTAGAGAACACGTGGCAATGTCTTGGTTAATTTTCAGTTGTCAATATAGGGAAGTTAGTACTGATATCCAGGAGGTACCCGACGGGTATGGTGGTAACCTTCCTACAAGAGTGCAGGCCAGCCTGCCCACTACTACCACCGAGACAGATGGAGTGGGGCTGACACTGTGACCAGCAGTGTTCTGTGTAATACCCATTCCTAGAAACGCAATCACCGAGCCAAGAGAATGTGCTTTTGCAATGCTTGGCTTTGCCAAGTTGCCTGAAGCCCATCTGCAGCTTCAGAACTTTCCCAGTCAATGTCTCAACCTCTGTATAGCAATATTCCACCTGTGAGATGGTGGTTACAGGTGGCGTGGTCCACTCCAGCCCTAGGGATAGGAGTTCCCTAAGCCTGGAGTCGGCCAAGGGCAGCAGTAGAAAGGCAGTTTGTACAGCTGGGCATGGTGGCGCACGCCTTTAATCCCAGCACTCTGGAAGCAGAGGCAAATGGATATCTTTGAATTTGAGGTCAGCCTGGTCTACAGAGTCCTACAAACCTACCTGCCGTCTAGTCTTATGGAGACACTTTCTAAATTAATGTTCCCTCTGCTCAGATGACTTGGACTTGTGTTAACATAAATCAGCACAGAGGGCTTTGTGGGAAGGTATTACTTTTTAAGATTCACTTTTATTTTATGTACATGGATGTTTTGCCTGCATGTATGTATTTGCACATATGTATGGGGCCCTGAGAAGCCAGAAGAGGGCATCAGATCCTCTGGAACTGGAGTTACACACATTTGTTAGCCGGTAAATGGGTACTGGGAAGTAAGCCTGGTCCTCTACAAGAGTAACAAGTGCTCTTGGGAAGTGTGGCTTTTGTAGCTGGGATAATACTGCAAACTATGGCCACTGTGTATCCTCCACCCCCCATGACTCCCTGCAGATGTGGCGTGTCATCTCAGGTTCTTGGGAGTAGCCCCACCATTTGGGATCCGTGTACCTCAGCAGGTTTCTCTGTCTCTGACTCCTTGCATTCAGTGCTACAAATCAAACTCGTGGCTTTGTGCATGTTAGACAAATGCTCTGCCACAAGCTGCAGGCAGAGGTCTGACATGCATCTATTTTGTGCATGTTTGCTGTGTGCGCGCGTGTGTGTGTGCGTGCATGTGTGCACGTGTGTGTGTGTGTGTGTGTGTGTGTGTGTGTGGGTCAGATGTACATGTCAGGTGTCGTCCCTCTCCACCTTGTTGTTTAAGACAGGGTCTCCCTGAACCTGGAGCTCACTGGTTGGACTAGAGTAGCTGCCAGGGAGCTCCATGGATTGATCTCCCTGTCCCTGACCACTCTCCCAAGGCTGGAGTGGCAGATGTTTTTACATGGCTTCTGGGGATCCACTCAAATCCTCGTGCTTGTTCAACAAATACCTGACCTACTGAACCCCCTCCCCATCCCAGCCCATCCGTTTCTTAGAGTTCCAGAGAGTTCTATGTGAGTGTAGGCTCAGCCACAGGTCCTCAGCCCCCACACTCCGTCTGGCTGTGTGACTTTTGTTCTCAGTCTACTTCTACAGACTGTGGCAGGCACGTTCTAGGACACACTTTGTCTGAACAAATGTCACAAGGTTGACACTGCCCTCCCTATTGTGCAGGTTTGTGACTGAGGCCAAGGAGGAAAAAGTGTCCTTTCTGTCTCTTGGGGGTTTCCCACCAACCACAGTGGTGCATCACACTGGTGGCTCAGATCCAGGGGGGACAAAAGTCAGCCCAACTATGATGTTTGGGCAGGGCAGGGCAGCAACAAGTTTTCATGGCTTACCCTGGGCCAGGATCGAGAGCTCTTGACAGCAGACAGAGCCTGCCTGGTAGCCAGGCTCCAGTATGAGGAGTTGGGGGAGGGGAGGAGGTGCAGGATGTAGGGGCGACTGTCATCCTACCTTGGATCAAAGAGAAGCAGGTGCAGTGACATGGGCCTGAAATCTCAGCAGCAGGGAGACTGGCAGGAGGACCAGTTATTCAAATATATTAAATGCTGGGCATGGTGGCACATGCTTTTAATCCTTGCACTCAGGAGGCAGAAACAGGTGGATCTCTGTGAGTTTCAGGCCAGCCTGGTCTACAAAGGAAGTTCCAGGGTGGTCAGAGCTACACAGAGAAACTGTCATAAAAAAAGGTACATAATTATATGTATATAGCTTTAAATATATACTTAAATATTTTAATTGAATGTAATTAATAAAATTTAATTTTAATTAAAAATTAAATATATAAAATTTAAATATATATTTAAAATATATATGGGAGGACATATATCTTATCTTCTTAGTAGCAATAGATAAATATATAAAAATGTTTATATATTTACTATATTCTAAGAAAAGAACTGATCTTTTGAACTACTTCCTCAGCCCAAGAATACACACACACACACACACACACAGAGTAAACTCTGTACTACAGCCCAGGATGGCCTCAGCTTGGCTATGCAGTTGGGGAAAAACTTGACTTTCTTACCCTCCTGTTCTTTCCTCCTGAGTGCTTAGATTACAGATGTGTGCTCTATACCTAACGTCCTGTGGTGATAGAGATCAAACTTGGGGCTTTGAGCACGTCAGCCAAAGCATTCTACCAACTGGTCCAAACCCTCAGCCCCAAGGACCATATTCTTATATCAGACTGGCTCAGAGGACTCGTTTACAAACCCTTTAGTTGTCAAAGCACAGCTTTTTGTACAAAGCAAGTCCAGGTTCACATAGATGCTCTAGGGTGTGTGTTGGGCGCTGGCTGCCTAGGAGGGGAGGAGCTTAGCAGGTTTGGGCCGCGGCCCCTCAGCACTCTTCGTCCTTGGCATCCTTGTTTGCTCGCTTTCGGACCTTTCCCGGTCCAGGGGCCATCAGCTGTCCCGGGGAGGCTGGAGCCAGGTTCACCCAGCCTGGCCCCCGGGGCAGCACGTGGCTCTCATTGAGTCTGAGGACCCGGTAGTTCTCGTAGTGTACATTGTGGGTGATGTCCTTCAGGTCCTGGAGATGGGAGCTGAACGAGGGGAGGTAAGTGAGCCTGGGCCACAGTGGTCCCGGGCCCCCTTTGCAGCCACCCGATCGCAGGGGACCCCACACCTCACCGGATGAGCAGATCTCTCAGGAGAAGAAACTCACAGTGCGCCATGTTTTCCACTGCAAGACATGGGCCTAGCACAGCTCTGTACTCTCAGAGTACACAGCTGCAGCATGTTATGGTACCTTCTGGGAGCGGCTATTGCCGTGGCTCTCTTGTCTTTTCTCACTTCCTCCTTCTTGGTTCATTCATTCACTCATTCATTTATTCATTGACTCATTCATTTGTGTATTCCTGGGCTTGATTCCTACAACTAGTTGCTAAACTAGTGAACCTATCCTTCATTACAGATAATACTATGACCATGACACCAAAGACAAAACTCATTCTTTTTTTCTTTTTCTTTTTCTCTCTTTTCTTTTTTTGAGCCTGGGTTTCATGCAGCCTATGTTGGCTTTAAACTTGATCAGTAGCTGAGGATAACCTTGGACTTCTGATTCTCCTGCCTCCACCTCTCCTATGCTAGGATTATGGATGTTCTAACCATGCTTGGCTACATATATTTTTAATAATGGTAATAATAAATCAAGGATCTGGCTGCTGTGGTCCAGGCCTGTAAACTCAGCACTTGAGAAGCTGAGGTAGAAGGAAATCCTATTTCCGGGCACATGGTGGGGCTACATTAAGTTTTGCAAGTCATGGTTGCCATCCAGGTTGGGCAGACGCCAGGGGAGGCATGCGTAGGATGTCATGCATGTAGGGCATGCCCTGATTTCCAACCCCCTACCCATTGCATGCCTGCAATGTTCCCAAACTTACCTTCTATGATGCCCCATTTGGTCTTCCGGCCCAGGACACATCTCCCATTCACTATGTGCTCTCGGTCAGCCCCGACCACAGCAAAAGGGATCTGCTCCTAAAAGAGAAGAGAAGTGAACCTGAGGTAGGAGATGGGCACATAAAACTAGGAAGTCCCAGGGCTGGGGAGATAGCTCAGTGGTCAAGAGTACTGTCTGATCTTCCAGAGGTCCCGAGTTCAAATCCCAGTACCTACACAGTAACGTACAACTGTCTGAAATTCCAGGATCAGGGGATCCAACAGCCTCACACGGAAATACATGAAGGCAAAACACCAATATGCATAAAATAAAAATAAATAAATAATTTGTAAAAGCCCTAGGACATCCCAAAACACCAGCTGGAGTTCATAGTACCCTCACTTCCTCTATTAAACAGGTGCATAAATGGTGCTGACAGGGGCTGTTCAGCTGATGGGGAAGTGCCTGCAGAGTTAAATGTTAGCAAAGTAGCCCTAGCAAATGGTGGTGTTAGCAACTCCCACAAGGATAATACAGTTTTGGATCCAGGTAGTGGTGGCACATGCCCGGGGGGGGGGGGGGCAGATGCAGGCAGATCTCCATGAGTTCGAGGCCAGCCTGGTCCACATAGGAGTTCCAGGACATCCAGGACTATGAAAATAGATCATGGCTCAAAAACAAACCAACCACATAACAACAAAAATCTCGCATGATAAGTAGGCATTTACTTTAAAACTTAATTACACTTATTCATTTGTGTGTATGTATGCATGCATGTACGTGTGTGGGTACCTGCAAGCCATGAAACATTGCCACAGGGCATTTTGGGAGAGCTGGTTATCTCCTGAGAATGGAACTCAGGTCCTCAAGCTTGGTAACAAACACATTTATCCACTGAGCCATCTCACCAGCTTTCTCATATACCTAAAAAGTATAGATTTTTTAAATGTTTTATTTTAATTAAAAATATTTTGTTTGAGACAGAGTCTTGCTGGGACCCTGGTTGTTCTTTAACTTGCTGTATTGACCAGGCTGGACTTGAACCTACAAAGATCTTCCTACCTCTACCTCCAAGAGTTGGGATTAAAGGTGCCCACCACCATGACTGGCTTTGTTTGGTTGTTTGGTTGTTTTTTTTTTAAATTACATTTATGTGTTTATTTTTCAAGATTTAAAAACAGGGGTTGGAGAAGTGGCTCAGTGGTTTCAGAGTACATGTTCTTATAGAGGCCCCAAGTTCCATTTCCAGCACCCATATCGGGCACACACACAACTGCCTGGAACTCCAACCTTCAGGGAGCCAACCTTGCTCACCTCTTTGGGTACATACACAGACCACAGGCGTACACATAAATATATAATAAATAAAAGTAAAAAATAAAGATTTAAAAAAATTATTTTAAATTGTGTATATGTGTGCGTTTATATGTGTATGTGAGTCATGTGAGGGGTGTTGACTCCCCTGAGCTGAGTTACAGGTGATACTGAGCTGCTTAACTTGAGTTCTGGGAACAGAACTTGGGTTTCTGGAAGAGCATCCATCCAGTCTCCTAACCTCTGAGACATTTCTCCAGCTGTCCGTCTGTCTGTTTGTCTGTCTGCCTGGAATTGGTTCTTTTCTTCCCCCACATGGGTTCCAGGAATTGAATGAAAATCACGCAGCTTGATGGAACTAACCATCAATTCTTCTTACTACCACCTATTCTTTGGATTTAAAAAATGTGTTTTCTAGGCCGGGCGTGGTGGCGCACGCCTTTAATCCCAGCACTCAGGAGGCAGAGGCAGGCGAATTTCTCAGTTTGAGGCCAGCCTGGTCCACAGAGTGAGTTCCAGGACAGCCAGGACTATACAGAGAAACCCTGTCTCGAAAAACAAACAAACAAACAAAAAAATTTTTCTTTTCTGCCAGTCATGGTGGTGCATGCCTTTAATCCCAACACTCAGAAGCAGGCAGATTTAAAGCAGATGAGTTTAAGGCCAGCCTGGTCTACAGAGCAAGTTCCAGGATAGCCAGGGCTACAAAGAGAAACCCTGTATCGAAAAAAGCAAAAAACAAACAAACAAACAAACAAACCCAAAACAAAAGAAAAGAAAACAAAATCTGTTTTCTGAGACACTATCGAATGTATCCCAGGCTGGCCTTGAACTCATGCAGCCAAGGATAAGCTTGAATCTTTGATCCTCCTCTTCCACCTCTGAGCACTAGGTCACAGGGTTACAGGTATGCACCACCGAGTCCTTCACCATTAAAACATTTTGATTTTATTATTATTGTTTGGAATGCTGGAGAATCAAATCACAGCCTTGTGCATAGCAGGCACAGGTTGTCCCTCTGTGCTAATTCCCAAGGACCTGGGATATTTCTTTCCTGTGGTGATGGGGACAAAGCCTAGGGCTTCCACACACACTACAAATATGCCATTTCATTGGCACAGGGGGAAGCCCATTTGTTTTTTTCTCCTCTGTGGCTGCTCTCAGGCCACAACTGCAGGGTGGAATAATTGCCCCAGAGACTATCTGGTCCACAGAGTTCAAAATCTCACTGTCTGTCCATCCACACACAGGTTTGCCAGATCCGATGTGTGGTTACTCACTTGTGCTTGAAAGCAGGCTTCAACCTTGGCAGCTCCCCAGTTCTTAGTCCAGTTTTTGAGATAAGGGATCACTATATAGCCCAACCTAACGTAACATGTAATGCAGACTGGCCTTGCATTCACAACCCTGCCTCAGCCTCCTGGGTGCTGGGATTACAGACCTATGTCACCACACCAGGAACTAAGAGTTAAATTTTTGTTTTGTTTTCTTCTGAGGCAGGGTTTCTCTGTGTAACCCTGGCTATCCTGGAACTCGATCTGTAGACCATAAAGATGTGTGTCACCACCACTGTGTGGCACATTTGTATTTTTTACTTATTTATTTATTTATGTGTCTGTGTCTGTGTGTGTATTTGCATGAACACGTCAGGGGTGTATGTATTGCACCATGTCTGGCTTCCCTTGTATATTTTATGTTTTGGTTGTTTCATATTGTTGAGCAGTAAAGAGTTCTTTATATGTAAGAATGTATATAAGGATGTATGTAAGAATGGCTCTCCAGGAAGAGCCACGCTGGCAAACATTTTTTTCTATGAGTTATGTGATAAGAGCCATTTGCTGCCCATCTTGACTCTGTGGACAGATGAGGAATCTTTACACATATACACACATTTCCTGGATTGCAGGGAGGGATCAATTTTCAGAAGGTAAGGGAAGGTCAAACACCATTGGTGTCGCTGGCCTTCGGCACTATCTACAGCATCTTACCCGAATCTTACTGTTGAGAAGTCTGTCATTGACATCCTCGTCGAAACACTTCTGTGGGTACACATCGATGCAGTGAGTTTTCAGGTTTTGCTGGATCTGGGGAACCAAGGATAAATGACCTCAGCCCACCAACCATTCTGCTCCCTGCCCACTGACCCAGCTCCGCCTTGGGCACCCAGATCACCCTGCTCCTGAAGGCATCTCGTTCTTCAATGGTCAGGCTGTCAGCCCGGGCGATCACCGGCACCACATTCACAGTCCTGCATAGCCGCCTCAGGAACTCAATGTCTAGGGGCCGTAGGCTACAAGACGGTAACAGTGGGGCTCGGGGTAGATGAGTGAGGGAAGAAAGCCAGCCCAAAGCTGCTATCAAGGATCCTTCTCACCATCCCTACCCCACCCAAGTGGCTCTCCCCAAAGCCCGTGGGTCACCTCACCAGTGGCCAGTGGGTGGCACAAAGTACACACAGCAGTGCACACGGGTATCGGGGATGTGGCGCTGACGGGTAATCAGAAGCTCCTCTTGTAGATACTGCTCATACTGTTGGTTGATGTAGCTCAGGATAGGGTCCCAGCTGCCGCAAAGACGTCACCTCAGTGCCACCCCCCAGGACCCACCATCTCCTGGCCTCTGGTGGTCTATCTACATGAGCAGAGACACACAGAGACCTCTGCCTCTCTTCATTGATGTCTAAGCCTTCCTGTTCATAAAGCGAGCACATTACTAGCATTTATTGGCTGGGTGTGGTGCAATAGTCCTGTCATCCCAGCTCTTCAAGAAACTGAAGTGGGAGGATTATAAGTTCAAAGCCAGACTGGATAATTGAGGGAAACTGAGTCTGAGAACAAAAAGCAAAAACTGAAGCTGGGATTTCATTAGATGTTTGCTAACACATACCACACCCTCTGTTCACTCTCCAGCACTAACACATGCATATACTAACACACACACACACACACACACACACACACACACACACACACAATTTGCTTGCTCATTAAATGACAATTGGTCACCAGCATGGTTCAAGACACCACTATTTCTCACCTGGTGACCTGGTGTCATCGTGTGTGTGTGTGTGTGTGTGTGTGTGTGTGTGTGTGTGAATGCACATGTATGTACATGTGTGTGGAGGTCAGAGGTCAGTCTTGGCTCTCTTCTTTAGTTGCTCTCCACGAGCTCTCTGTGTAGCCCTGGCTGACTTGGCACTCTCTACGTAGACAAGGCTGTCCTTGAGTTCAGAGAGACCCACATGCCTTTGTCTCCTGAGCAAGTGATGGGATTAAAGGCAGGTGCCAGCTGGGCATGGTGGTGCATGTTTTAGTTTGAGGCTAGCCTGGTTTACACAGTAAGTTCTATGACAGCCAGAGCTGTAGGACCAAGTCTCAAAAAGAACTACAAAAGGCAGGTACTACCTCACCTGACTTTACCTTGTATTTCAAGCTAGACTGATTAGCCAACAGAGCCCTAGATCCTTAGGTTTTCAAGACAAGCACTTTACTGAAGGAGCCATCTCTCCAGTCACCCAAAAATCTCTTGACTCCTCTGCTGGATCCTTCGTACTCTGGGTTCTTGTCAGCACAACACTCCAACAGATGCGCTGACTGCCTGACTGACTACGCTCTTGGAGATCCAGCCCAGGGCCCCACACATGCTATGGAGGCATTCCAGTGCCAAACTGTAACTCAAAGGGATATGCTCAGCCTGGTTCTCACTGTTTCTTTTGAGATGACAGCCTTGTGGCTCTGGCTGGCCTTGAACTCATGACCCTTCTGTTTCAGTTGGCAGAGTCCAGGGCTTACAGAAGTATGGAGTTCTGGTGCTTTTATCAAGCACCAACTCTGCACTAGCTAGATTGCTGAGACCTATGCATACTCAACTCGCTTCAGTTTTGGAGACTGAGAGGAGTATACTTGCTGTATGCAGAAGGAAACAGAGCAGGGTGTTTTTTCACAGACCTTGCAGGAACAGGGGCTGCCCACCCCAGGACCCACCACTTGTCATTGTTGATCTGGTCTCCAAAGCCAGGTGTGTCTGTCACTGTCAGCTTCAGCTTCAATCCCTTCTCCTCAATGACTGCAGAGGGAGAGACATGGAAGACTATGTCCCTGCCTGGGCCCCTGGCAGGGTGAAGGGGGAGACAGGGTCACTCACCATGGGTCACAGAGTGCAGCTCCAATGTTTGTGGCATGGGTACATCCAGGTTGGGTTCAGTTGACTGCCATACTTTGGACTTGAACAGTGTGTTCACCATGGTGGACTTGCCTAGCCCACTCTGCCCTAAGATGCAGAACACAGTGGCCACGGTATGTTTGTTAGAATATATATCTCAAACTATTTGTGTGTGTGTGTGTGTGTGTGTGTGTGTGTGTGTGTGTGCCTGTGTGCACATGCACCTATGTGTGATGGTTTGAATGAGAATGGCTTCCGTAGGCTCATATTTAAATATTTAGTTTCCGTTTGGAAGGATTAGGAGGTGTGGCCTCATTGGAGGATGTAAATCACTGGGTGTGGCCTTTGAGGTTTAAAAAGCCCACAGTTAAAAAGCTTACACAGTTAGTTACTGGTTTCTGCCCATGGGAGTCTTCAGAGCAGCTTGCTATGGCTTCCTGCCACGATGACCAGAAACTAACCTTCTTAAACAGTAAACAAGCCTTTTACTTTTGTATCTGCCCACCTCGTGTGCTGTTTAAGGCTTAGTGTAACTATTAAGGTTGTGTGTGCTTTTGATCTGGGAACTGAAAGATCAAGGCGGGGTTAGAGACCCCAGATTGGGATTAAAAGTCTCTACAACTGCCGGGCATGGTGGCGCACACCTTTAATCCCAGCACTCGGGAGGCAGAGGCAGGCAGATTTCTGAGTTCGAGGCCAGCCTGGTCTACAGAGTGAGTTCCAGGACAGCCAGGGCTACACAGAGAAACCCTGTCTCGGAAAACCAAAACAAAAAAACAACAACAAAAAAAACCTCTGCAACACAAACAAACAACAACAACCAAAACATCAAAACAATAACAACAACAAAGTTGCCTTGGTCATGGTGTCTCTTCACAGCAATAGAAGAGTAACAGAGACAGTGTGAATGGGAGTGCATGCATGCATTTATGCATGAGAAGACTAAATTCATCTTTGTGTGCCCATCTTATTTTTTTGAGTCCAGGTTTCTTACTGGCACCCAAGAATTGTCCACTCTGCTCTGCACAGCTGGGGTGCAAGCAGGCACCACAGCCTTTGCCTTTCGACATGAATAAGCTCTGCAAGCTCAGGGCCCGGCTTCCATTGCTTCCTGGGAGGAACTTTACGGAGTTATTTCTCCATCTCCCTGACTCCTGCTATTTTAGTGCTGGGAGGGAAACCACTGCTTACAGATGCTAGCAAGATCTATAGCCTCTGGTTGTTTTTTCCCTAAAGATTTGTTTATTTTTATTTTACATTTGAGTGCTTTGGATGCATGCATGTTTGTGTATCACATATGTGGAGTGCCCTCAGAGGCAAAAGGGGACACTGGATCCCCTACAACTTGAATGACAGACACTTGAAAGCTGCCATGTGGGTGATAGAAATTGAACCCAGGTCCTCTGGAAGAACAGCCGTGACCTTAATTACTGAACCTTTTCTCTATGCCCCCCTCCCCCACCCAGACAGTGTGTCATGTAGCCTAGGATAGCTTCAAACTGGCTAGGTTGCTCAAGAAGACTTGAACTCTTCCTGACTCCAATTCCTAAATGCTGGGATTAGAGGCATGCTCCACCAGGTCCAGTCTCTCTCTCTCTCTCTCTCTCTCTCTCTCTCTCTCTCTCTCTCTCTCTCTGTTTTTGGAGACAGGATTTCTTTGTGTAGCTCTGGCTGTAGACCAGGTTGGCCAGAGTGCTGGGGTTAAAGGTGTGTGTCACCACTGCTCAGATCTCTCTCCTCCTCTCTCTCTCTCTTCAAACACCTTGTTTTGTTTTGGTGTGTGTATGTGTATGTATGTATGCGCACACGTGCACATGTATGTGTGTAGATGCACATACAGAGGAATAAGAAGAAAACTTTTGAGAGCGGGCTGTCCTGCCACTCTGTGAATTCTGAGCCATCTATTGAATCAGGATCAGCACTATGGCAAGGTCATGTGTGGGCGCCGCATCTGGAAGGCCCTTCAACCGTGATTATCCTTGACTGTGGCAATCCAGTTCTGGCTGATTTTGTATCTAGGGACTCAACATCTCATATATTTAATTTCAGCCCTCCTGTGAGCTGTTGGGTCGGTGCCCTGCAGATGGGAAGACTGAGTCCAGGATAGGTGAGACTCCTTCACTCACCCGCCCCTCTGTGGTTCTGCCTCTGACTCACCTACTACCATGATATTGAACTCAAACCCAGTCTTCATAGCCTTGATCCTCAGCTGGTCTAGCACGGCCTCAATGCCCACAGGACCAAACATCTCACTGGGTGGGGTCCTGGGGCTGGAGGGCCTTGAGGAGCAGGGGGAGGGCGACCGCCTCTCATCCATGGGGCCGAGGGTGCAGTGGTGCCTGCTCCTGGGGGAATTTTGGAGAGAAGTGTTGTGTTGCAGTGGCTGGGCTCAGAGGGGTTACTCTGAGTAAACTTTTAAGAAAAGGTCTTATGTGGTGATGGTGCACACCTTTAATTCCTAAACTCTGGAGAAAGAGGCAAGTGGATCTCTGTGAGTTCGAGGCCAGCCTGGTCTATAGAGTGAGTTCCAGGACAGCCAGGGCTACACAGGGAAACCCTGTCTCACAATAAACAAGCAAAACAAAACATAAAAGAAAAGGTCTTATGTAGCCCAGGCTGACCTCCATCCACTCTATAGCTGAAGATAACCATAAGCTAATCCTCCTGTCTCCGTCTCCAAAGTGCAGGGATCACAGATGGGTACCATCATGCTCTGTTTTGTATTATGCTGGGGAATTGAACCCAGGGCTTCATGCACACTGGAAAAGGACACTATCAATTAAGCTACACCTCAGTCCATCCTGTCCCAAAGACTTTTATACTGTAGTTTAGGCCAATCTGGAACTTCCTATGTAGCTTAGACCAGGACAACCTTGGGTTTGCGGCAAGCCTCCTGCCTCAGTTTCCTAAATGCTGGGATTTTAAATGTTTACCAGCATACCTGGTTGGAGTTCTCACTTCCAAACCCTGACTGAAGGGACTGTTCCTGGCTATGTTCTATATCCCCTGGTAAGACTGAGAAATTCCCAGGTGGGGGGCTGGGGGTTGAGTCCCCATCCTGAGATATGTGGGTCTCAGAAATTTACCCTTGTCTCATCCTTACAATAAGATGTCAATGACCTTCCCACTCAGGCCCTAGTATTTATGTATATACTGGAGTCCTTACAGAGTCACAGTTAAAGGAGAAGTGCTATTCATATCCCAACAGGGAACTTGAGGAAGGGGCTCAAAACTAGATCCCTTTCCTCAGGGGACAAAGAACAGGGGTGGAAGAGATGAAGAGACACAGACAGATCTCAAATGAAGGAAACACAACACACACACACACTCACACACAGGTCAGAGGTGGGTTACATGGGCAGAGAAGACAGCCTGGGAGGGAGAAGGGCAGAGGGCAGGGACCCGTGGGCAAGCAGTGGGAGGACACAGAGGAAGAGAAGTTGGCTCATGCAGCACCTGGTGGATGAGTCCCTTGGGGGAGCTGGGAGTAGCTGGCAGGCTGCGCTGAGGGGGAGGGGAGGGCTGGCAGTTAGGCACAGAATCCCAGCCTCCTCCCTCCTTCCTGTGACCTCCCCCTCCCCCTCAGGCAGGAGGGGCTAAGGCCAGGGTCTTACCTGTTCCTGCTCCCTAAGACATTGACCCCAACACCTGGCAAGGAATGACCTTGACCTAATCACACAAGACTTCCAGACAGACAGGGATCAAAGGGCATCCAGTCAGCTCCCTCATCAAGACTCCAAGTTGATAAAAACCAGTTTCCACTTTCCAGTCCATGAGCCTTAGCTTTCTGGCCACTGACTAGAAGCTGGCACTCCCATGGGTTAACCAGAACTACCCACTGCGGAGCCCTGGGTGCTCAGTAATCTGTGCCCTGTGAAGTTCTGTTTGCATCTCCAGTTAAGAGAAGTTCAAGGTCACCCTGGGAGGAAATGGCAGAGCTGGAGAAGCCGGCAGGCTGTTTCCTCTGTTTCCTGTTTACAGGAAAATGTCCTATACCAGTATACTTCAGATGAGAAGGCATATGAGACACCCCTGAAATTCCAGCATTTAAGAGGCTGAGGCAGGAGGACTGTGAACTTGAAGCCATCTTCAGCTATACAGCTAGATCCTGTCTCAAAAAAAAAAAAAAAAAAAAGTGATAAGGAAAGGCTGCAGAGATGGCTCAGAGTTAGACTGGCTGCTTTTGCAGAGGATCCAAGTTAAATCCCCAACACCCGTACATAATGGCTCACCACTATGTAAAACTCCAGTTCTGGGGTATTTGACAACCTCTTTGGCCTTCTAGGGCATCACACATACCTGGTGCACAGACAGGCATACAGGCAAAATATACATACACATATAACAACAACAACAACAACAACAACAACAATAATAGAGCACCTGTTGCTTCTGCAGAGGATGACGTTTGGTTCCCAGCACCCACGACAGACCTTTTACAGCCTGTCAGGAGCCATCGAGGAAAAGCCAAAAACTAGCAGGTGATCTTCCTAAGATGCTTCCTCCATGGACTGAAAATCTATGATGAATTTGCTTCTTTTTTTTTTTTTTTTTTTTTTTTTTTTTTTTTGGTTTTTCGAGACAGGGTTTCTCTGTATAGCCCTGGCTGTCCTGGAACTCACTTTGTAGACCAGGCTGGCCTTGAACTTAGAAATCCACCTGCCTCTGCCTCCCGAGTGCTGGGATTAAAGGCGCGCGCCACCACGCCTGGCATGAATTTGCTTCTTTAAGCAAGACTGAGGGGATTACATCTGAGAAAAGATTTCTGCTATTAATATGCTTTTCCTGTTATTATTATTATTTTTTTTTAAAGATTTATTTATTTATTACATGTAAGTACACTGTAGCTGTCTTCAGACACACCAGAAGAGGGAGTCAGATCTCATTACAGATGGTTGTGAGCCACCATGTGGTTGCTGGGATTTGAACTCAGGACCTTTGGAAGAGCAGTCGGGTGCTCTTAGCTGCTGAGCCATCTCACCAGCCCTTTTCCTGTTATTATTAACCATAGTTAACAATCACTAGGTATTAGCCCACCCTTTTGAGCAGATCTCTGCAGAACAAGGAAGCCTTGTAGTGCTGCTATATAAATAAATAGATGATTTCCTAATTCTAAATGATGACCCTATAAGAATTCCTAATATTATATTATATTTAGTAATTACTAAAGTCTTTTATAACAAGACTGCTATTAAGTCCTTTCTAATGTCAAAACTGCAATGAGAACTCTGATAGTCTTCAAGTATCATCAGTTAATTGCTTCTGAGAGAGCAAGCAGGCATCTACAACTTAGAGCACATTCCAAGATATTGTAAAACAACTTACCAAAGTCCATAAAAAGGGAACCAAGGATTTATTATAGGTGCAAGCGCAGAAGATAATGTATTGACTGGGTTTATGTACACAAGTCTTCACTAATAACTTAGCCACAAAAATTATGCTTTTTTTTTTAACGTTCAGTGAACCTGTTGAGCTTGTGAGAGATAATGAATGTTTAGCCAGAATGAATGTTTAGCTCTTAATGGATATGCATGTAAACATTCTCTGTTGTATGATTTATGATTTGAATTTATGTTTGAACTTCTAGTGAGCTTTTGTAAAAAAAAAAAAAAAAGAAAGAAAGAAAGAAAGAAAGAAAGAAAGAAAGAAAGAAAGAGAAAAAAAAAAAAAGAGCCGGGCGTGGTGGTGCACGCCTTTAATCCCAGCACTCGGGAGGCAGAGGCAGGCGGATTTCTAAGTTCGAGGCCAGCCTGGTCTACAAAGTGAGTGCCAGGACAGCCAGGGCTACACAGAGAAACCCTGTCTCGAAAAACCAAAAAAAGAAAAAAAAAAAGAAAAAAAAAAAGAAAAAAAAAAAGAAAAGGCTGCTTGGAAAAACCATGTGATCTCTTTTCCTAAAAAGGGATACAAAAGTCTAGGAAAGATTACACTGCGTAGCTTTAGGAGTAAAAGCATTGGGAGTGAAAGCCTCCATCGGGAGCAAGGGCATTGCTGCACTGAGAGCAAGGGCATTGATGCACTGAGAGCAAGGGCATTGCTGCACCAGGGACAAGGGCATTGCTGCATGGGGGCAAGAGCATTGCTGCATGGGTGTTGGGAGCTATTAAGACAACTCTTGATCTCTGAATTGGGCCTCTCCCCACGAGAAGAAAAGAGGGTCAAAAGTGAGCCACCGACACACCGATTCTGAGAACCACAGAATGTTCCAGCCCTAAGTCATCGCCAATGTCCTGACCACACCCTGATACCACCAAGTTCCTGCTTCCCTGTGTAGCTGCCAAAAGAAAGAATTTCTATTGCCCCCCTCCCATAAGTACTTCTCCTTTTGCTTGTATTGCCCCACCCCTCCCACTGATAAGTATCTGTACTTCCCCTTTTGCTTGTGCATTTAAGCCTCGGGCCTTTCTCAATACATTTGGGGCCTTGATGCATTCCAGAACGGTTTATTCGCACAAGGCCCTCGTCTCTCTCTACCCCCTCCCCCCCCATTTGGTTATTAGAAGAAGGTCCCCTTGAGACCCTCGAATAACTGGACCTGCTGGACGGGTCAAATGGAGCCCAACGTGGGGCACGAGGTACGACCGCCCTCCCGACAACAGATTAAAGAGGTACCTCGCAGACAGTGAGACAGTGGGACAGTCCGCTGCCACTTCGCTCGAGTATCGAGGATGGACGTCAGAGAGGTAAGCCTAGGCATTCAGTTGTTGTCCCATTAACTATGGGGAAAGTTCTGTTCTAAAGGCAGTCTTTATTCAAGAGATGAAGGGTTCTCTTAAGGAGAGAGGGATAAGAGTTTAAAAAAAAAAGGAATTTAATAAAATATTTTTGTTTTGTAGATGAGAGATGTCCATGGCTGGTATTGAATGGTTCTGAAATGCACCCTTTAACTTAGAATAAAGTAGGCAAAGATATTAATGCTTTGATAAAACAAGGAGAAGATGTCCCTGAGTCCTTTTTTAGCAATTGGGGAATCATCAGAGATCTTAAACAGGCAGAAGAGGGTGGAGAAGGTGCTTGCCTCCTAGCCCTTACTGAAAAATTTTTAAGAAAACTCTCGCCGTCTCGCAAAAGTGAAACTAAGCCGCAGGTGCACATTATCTATATTAGAAGGTTTAGCAGTGGAAGGCTACTTGATACCCAATGAATGAAATAAAGTTGTTCAGTCTGTTCTTACTAGAGGCCAATATTTAACTTGGAAGTCAGAGTTTAGGGCTGCCTTGAGAAGTAAAACCAAAAGTTTAGATATAAATGGTATGATCAAGCTTTGTAATGAGGGAGATGTGTTTTCTCAACAAGTTTCTAAG
The DNA here is from genome assembly GCF_978045245.1 of Mus caroli. NCBI lineage: Eukaryota > Metazoa > Chordata > Mammalia > Rodentia > Muridae > Mus > Mus caroli. The sequence goes on from NW_028227272.1 coordinate 1,526,435, forward strand.
TCTATTAACCTGGCCATTGGGGCTGCTCTACAACTAAATAAAGGAGAAAAAAGTTGCTATAGATGTAACCAACCTGGACATTTTGCTAGAGAATGCCCTACACAAAGACAGAGCACCCTAGTAACTGCGGTCCAGGGAAACGGCCAGAGGGCCCCACTGCGAGGCCCGTCTCCCCTAATAACAACTGCAGACAACCCCCTATCCCCCACGAGAGATTGTGCAGGGTTCCAGCAGAAAGCACAGCGAGCTCAGGACGTTCGGGTGAGCCTGAGGGGCCCAGGAGCAGCCTCGGTCCCTACCCTGCAGATGCCAGGAGCCCTCGCTCTCAAGGCAGCCACCGGCTAGGCCTGAAGGCCAAGGCTGGGCCTTCGGGGCTTCTGCGGCCTAAGGCGGCAGGTCTGAGCAAGAACACTCTGCCATAGCAGGCCCGCCCGTGGCCGAGCGCCTCGATGGGACTTAGAGATTTGCACTAACACGTTTAGAGTAAATAAAAATGGGTTTTAAAGAGACTTCATAAAGGTCAAAATATAGCTCAATTCTTACTGTTACCTTATTTACAACTCCCCAATCCTACATTGTGTCAAAAAAATCATAGATTAGGTTTTATTGGAAGTTAAGAAATCATTTCCTAAAACATTTATAATTCATTTTGTCAATGGTGTTTTTGTTAGTTGCAAAAAATAGAGAGCGTTTTTGCAGATGGCTATAAAATATTTGACTAAGTGTGGACTGATAATGGCTTCAAAAAAGATTCAGCATGGTAAACTTTTAGGCTATTTGAGACATTTAGTGTATAGAGATTGTGTGTCTCAAAAAATTGCCTTCAGATTAAATAAATTAGAAGTTTTAGATGCTTGCCAGAAGCTGTTAGAAAATTTTGGATTTTAATCTTGGTTTGACAAGCTGCCTTTTACAAGCAGGAAAGGAAAGGAAGAGAAAGAGGAAAATAGATTTTAGAACTCTCCCAGGGACAGAGAGAAATCAGGGGACGCCCTGTTTTATTCTCTCTGGCCCCTACAAGAGAAGTCTCTACCCTCTTTCTATTGTCTATGGTTGGTGCACCAATCACGTGTCAATTCATGTATGTTTTTGTTTCGTTGTCTGAATGATTGTTTCGTTGTCTGAATGACTGACTGTTTTATGTTTCATGTTAAAAAGAAAAAAAGAAAAAAAATGGTTAAAACTTTACCTGCTAAATCACTCTCAGTTTGCACAACTTTAGCCAAAGATCAAGCACAGCAGAAGAGGTCCTGCTGAAAAACTTGTTTTTAAAGAAAAAGAATCTACAACCTCTTGTTCTAAGGCAAATAAGCTGATAGTTGTTTTTTCCTAAAAAATTCTCTACAATTTTGTGATTATTGTGTTTAGCAAATGACAAAGTGTGTTTTTATCTTATAATTATAGCTATAAAAAGTAAAATTCTTTAATTGATCTAAATTTATAAGATTCGTGTAGCCACTTCATTTGGTTTTTGACTGGTCTTAAAGGTATAAATATGATCTGCATATCTTGGTCATAGAGAATTGGCTTATAAGTTATTTGGGTATGATTAAAAAGGTGTAACACTGGTTACAAAGTTAGCTTAAGCAGTAACTCAGGGCTAGAGTCATTTTCAAACAAAAGCACCTGGCATAAACCAGCCCAGAAAACTAGTCCTCTAAAGATACTCCTAAATTGAGATAAAATTTTATATAATTCTTATCCTAAAAAGTAGACTTATAGAGATAAGATTTTAAAACAATGTCTCTTTAATAGGACATTAAAATTTGCACTGTCATGCATTCATGAATTGGCAGCCAAACTTCGTAGTGTGATAGTGATGTTTCTAGTATTGATTTTTTTTAAAAAAAGATTTATTTATTTATTATATGTAAGTACACTGTAGCTGTCTTCAGACACTCCAGAAGAGGGAGTCAGATCTCATTACGGATGGTTGTGAGCCACCATGTGGTTGCTGGGATTTGAACTCCGGACCTTCGGAAGAGCAGTCGGGTGCTCTTACCCACTGAGCCATCTCACCAGCCCCTAGTATTGATTTTAAGGAGAATAAATTGTTTAAAATTGGGTCTTGCTTTCCAAAAGTTATAGATATATTCTAATATTGCAACGGAAACTTAAATATTATGGTTAAGATTGCCAGTGTTCCATTGACTACAGCTTGCAGTTTGATTTCAAATTTAAGATCTTTAATTCACCTGCATATTGTAATAAGATAATTATAAAAGTAATCATCTTTAAAAAAGAGTATCAAAAATTAGAGGCATAAACAGTTAAATTGTTCCTCTAAAATCGGTCCTTATTACAGGAAGGCCAAAATGCTCAGATTAAAAAATATTTTACGTTTGAGTTAATGCAGGGCTCAAGGCAGCCCCAGAAAAGCTTGTAACCTTCTTTTATTTTTCAAACAGTGCCTGAGAAAGTTTCCCCTGTGTTCAAGGGAATTTCTTTTTAGCTTTGTTGCAGATCTTTTCAGATGTTATATATGCTTAAATTCTAAGAGTTTTGCTTTTTTTTTTTTTTTTTTTTTTTTTGGTTTTTCGAGACAGGGTTTCTCTGTATAGCCCTGGCTGTCCTGGAACTCACTCTGTACACCAGGCTGGCCTCGAACTCAGAAATCCGCCTGCCTCTGCCTCCCAAGTGCTGGGATTAAAGGCGTGCGCCACCAACGCCCGGCGAGTTTTGCTTTTAATGAACTGGTGATCACTAGATAATTTTGCCTGTAGGTATGGCTAACATAGCTTTACAATATGTAAGAAATTTTTATTGTTTGCTTCAATACAAGAAACAAAGTTTAAATCTTTCAGTATATATTGTTTTCTAAGTGAAAAGTATTCTATTAGCCAATGCCTCTAAAGGGAAGTTTAAAGTTCTGGGAAATAATTGTTGCTCCATAAGATTCAGAGGCAATGTTTTTAATATTTAGGGTTTTAGTTATACTGGAAAATTGTGGTACAAATTTGCTTCAAAATTTTATTTTCGGGCTGGAGAGATGGCTCAGCGGTTAAGAGCACTGACTGCTCTTCTGAAGGTCCTGAGTTCAAATCCCAGCAACCACATGGTGGCTCACACCCATAATGAGATCTGAACCCCTCTCTGGTGTGTCTGAAGACAGCTACAGTGTACTTACATATAATAAATAAATAAATCTTTAAAAAAAAATTTATTTTCAAAAGCTTCCAGGAGATGTTAATTGGCTAAAGATCTCACCTTAAACTCACCACAGGAGAACCTAAGCCTTTGTTAGGTGCTATCAAGTGAGATTCAAATTAACTGGTGAGAACCAAAAAGGCTTTAACAGAAAGTAGAGGAAACTTCTATAATCTATTGGTATCGATTATAATTGGTGGTAATCAAATATTAGCTACATATTCTAGTTATTGTTATTAAATGTGTCCACAGCTATTCTTTGGCAAGAAAAAACATTAATGTAAAATCATTCTTCTTCACCTTAAAGTTTTCACATCCTATTATAAAGCTGCTGTGGTGCTAATTAAGAATTCCTTGTTCCAAACAGCAATTGGTTATTGCAAAATATCGATATTTGACCTATTACATACCATCATTTTAAATAAAATTGATACTCATCCTAAAAATCACTTAAAATTGCTTATATACATGCTTTTGTATCTTCTATAAATTCATGCATGCATCCCATTTACTGTATTTAAAAACAACCCTTCTATGAGAGAAAAGTATATGTGAATTGGATCACATGTTTATTCTTTTGAGTTTCTGCCTGCTTCAGCACAGATAATTAAATTATGTGCTGTAGATGGTGTTTTAAAATGTTGAAGATTAGCCGGGCGTGGTGGCGCACGCCTTTAATCCCAGCACTCGGGAGGCAGAGGCAGGCGGATTTCTGAGTTCGAGGCCAGCCTGGTCTACAAAGTGAGTGCCAGGACAGCCAGGGCTATACAGAGAAACCCTGTCTCAAAAAACCAAAAAAAAAAAAAAAATGTTGAAGATTGCCTGGAAAACACCTCTTAAGACAACGTCATGCTAGATTTATATCCCATGTAGATTATGGATCTTATACAAAAATAATTGGCCATATAATCTCATTCTTTACATCATCAAAATAGTAATGGCTTAAAATAATAATTTGCTTAAAATAAATAAATAAACAAATGTGCATGTCATATTGTAAAGATTTGCTCTCAGTGTTCTCAGTTTCTACCTGTTCCACACATTGGTGTTAATTCTCAAGGACTTATACTTAATCAATTATTGCAAGTGGATACTCATTTTTGATTTTAGAGAAATAAAATATGCATTTGACTATTGATACCTTTTTAGTCTTTCTAATTACAACTACTTTAACAAGAAAAGCAACTAAAAGTATAATTAGTCATTGCCTGTGTTGATTTTGTTTTGCTTGCTTGGTGTTCTAAATCAAATTAAAACTGGCTATTACTGCCAAAGATTTGAGATGTTTTGTCAACAATTTAATGCTACACATGTTACTGAGATATTTTATAATTCTCAAAGACAAGGTATTAAAAAACTTTATAAACTATACCTTCTTTAAAAACAAAGAAGGGCCGGGCGTGGTTGCGCACGCCTTTAATCCCAGCACTCGGGAGGCAGAGGCAGGCGGATTTCTGAGTTCGAGGCCAGCCTGGTCTACAAAGTGAGTGCCAGGACAGTCAGGGCTACACAGAAAAACCCTGTCTCGAAAAACCAAAACCAAAACCAAAACCAAAAAAAAAACAAAAACAAAACAAACAAACAAACAAACAAAGAAGGGGGGAGGGAAATTATATCCCGTGCACATTATTTGGATCACATTTTTGGTTTTGGAAAAACTGGATATAATAGTGTCTAGGGCAGATAAAAAGGATCCACTTATTGGCACATGCCATGATCCTGTTCAGATACTTAATATGGGGAAAAGGGGGAATGTTTCTGTTTTTTTCCACAGAATGCTACAAGAGCATGCTAGCTTCCAGTGTGACAGGCTGACCTGTGACCTGTGAGTGCCCTGACAGTGGTGACCAGAAAGCTGAGTTCACAAAAGAGGAGAAATTGGAGAGCAGCCACTTACAAACAGATAAAGAAACTTCGTATCTCCACCATGGGCTGCAGCAAGGAGTACCAACCTGGTGCCAACTTAAAATAAAAACAACTAAAAAAGCTGACTCGTGAGGCAAAAAGACTGGTACAGAGAATGTACAAGATGCTTTCGTCAGAGACACTGTTTTTGGCCATTCAGGCCAGCTCCTTATAGCTATGAAAATTTGTGTACCTTACCTATATGCTTATTGTTAGATAATTTTAAGAGTTAAGATCGCCAATCTGGGCAAGTCTTTTTTTTGTTTTGTTTTGTTTTTTTGTTTTTTCGAGACAGGGTTTCTCTGTATAGCTCTGGCTGTCCTGGAACTCACTTTGTAGACCAGGCTGGCCTCGAACTCAGAAATCCGCCTGCCTCTGCCTCCCAAGTGCTGGGATTAAAGGCGTGCGCCACCACGCCCGGCTTTGGGCAAGTCTTTTTATATTCATTGTAATTCTTGTCAATTAACTAATTGTGTAGATCCTAATTTAGATAAGGAATCTACTGTTATGTTTTTGTAAAAGACCTGCTTATGTTTTGCTGCCTATTAGAGTTAGAAAATGATCCTTGGTTTAAAACCCTGGGAATGCAAACTTTGAAAAGGTATCTACCACAGCCTTAGTTCAACAGCTACATACTGCCCATTTTGTTAATGATAAGCATAGGAATATTTCCATAGCTTTGTCAGAGCAACATATTATATAGATAAAAATTAGAGGCAAAGGATGTCTTAGAAGTAGTAGTCTTAGCATAGGACAGGATATAGCATCCTAAAAAGTCCTTGAGCTGACCATGGGCTTGGAATTCAAGAAGAACGTTGCCTATTCAGTGACATTCAGAATAGCCTCTGGCATTACACTATCACTTTGAATAAAAGCTAGATCACTGCCTTACACAGGAATTTACCATCATCTAGGAAGAAGGAAGTTTAAGACCTAAAGAGGAACCAGAGTAGATACTTAGAACTATAGATAGCTGAGTTACACCCATACACACATATTTACAATGGCCTAGGGGAAAGGTGGTTTTTGGAAAAACTGGATATAATAGTGTCTAGGGCAGATAAAAAGGATCCACTTATTGGCACATGCCATGATCCTGTTCAGATACTTAATATGGGGAAAAGGGGGAATGTTTCTGTTTTTTTTCCACAGAATGCTACAAGAGCATGGTAGTCCTACCAAAACTGGTTTTCTTTTTTTTTTTTTAATTTTTAATATTTTTATTACATATTTTCCTCAGTTACATTTCCAATACTATCCCAAAAGTCCCCCATAGCGCCCCCCACTTCCCTACCCACCCATTCCCATTCTTTTGGCCCTGGCATTCCCCTATATTGGGGCATATAAAGTTTGCAAGTCCAATGGGCCTCTCTTTCCAATGATGGCCGACTAGGCCATCTCCAAAACTGGTTTTCAACCTCCCCCTGGCTTTCGACCTTGTTACCCTCCCTTTTGGGGCCCCTATTGGGACTCCTATTATTGATTTCCTTCGGTCCTTGGGCATTTCAAAAATTGACCCGATTTGTTAAATCTCAAATTGATTCATCTCTTTCAAGTGCATTTGTTTCAGTTCATTACCATCAGCTGGACGTTGGTGATAACAAGCAGGTTACTGGAGAAGAGGCAGACGTGGATGCCACTTCATCACCCTCTTCTCAGGGAGAGAGACTCAATTTCCATAAAATGCTTAAGTAAGATCATTCCCCTCCCCCTAAATTCGGCCATCAGTCTCATGCCACAAATCATTTATAGATTGCCGTAGTCTGTGCTTCCCACATGGTAATATACATTCTTGCCACATTGGAAACTAAACAGTCATCCCAGGCTAGACACATCAAAAAATTGGAACTTGAAGCCGTCGCCCGTGAGAGTTGTAAGACTAAGTACTGCACAGAGATTAGTCTGGAAGCTGTTAGACAGTCTCTGAGAGGCATGTCTGATTGCATGAAGGTTGACTGCCCTAGGGTCCTTCCCCCAGGAAAAATGGCACGGGAGCAGGTCAGGGTTACTCTGGGTAAAAATCTGTGAGCCTGAGAGTCAATCCTGTACATAGCCCCTAACATTACACACTGGGGATCAGACCTCTACCTCTACCCACGGAGTTTGCTTCGTTCCTAAATCCCTTGGCTAGCCCAGGTTATACCCAACAGACTGGGACCATTAATTCAACCCTCATAGATGACTTGTCCTTGTGTCCTTCGTGGTTTTAGAGAATTACCCAGTGAGCAAACAGACGTTTAGGCGATCGTTAAAAACGTGGCTACAAATTTATTATACAATATGCCTTTATAAAAATATTAAAGGGCTGGTGAGATGGCTCAGTGGGTAAGAGCACCCGACTGCTCTTCCGAAGGTCCAGAGTTCAAATCCCAGCAACCACATGGTGGCTCACAACCATCCGTAACGAGATCTGGCGCCCTCTTCTGGAGTGTCTGAAGACAGCTACAGTGTACTTATAATAAATAAATAAAAAAAAAAAAAGGTGTGCACTATCATGCCTGGCTTTTGAAAAAAAAATATTAAAACGGGGGAGACGGGAGACGTTGGGAGCTATTAAGACAACTCTTTTTTTTTTTTTTTTTTTTTTTTTTTTTGGTTTTTCGAGACAGGGTTTCTCTGTATAGCTCTGGCTGTCCTGGAACTCACTTTGTAGACCAGGCTGGCCTCGAACTCAGAAATCTGCCTGCCTCTGCCTCCCGAGTGCTGGGATTAAAGGCGTGCGCCACCACGCCCGGCTAAGACAACTCTTGATCTCTGAATTGGGCCTCTCCCCCCCAAGAAGAAAAGAGGGTCAAAAGTGGGCCACCGACACACTGATTCTGAGAACCACAGAATGTTCCAGCCCTAAGTCATCGCCAATGTCCTGACCACACCCTGATACCACCAAGTTCCTGCTTCCCTGTGTAGCTGCCAAAAGAAAGAATTTCTATTGCCCCCCCCTCCCATAAGTACTTCTCCTTTTGCTTGTATTGCCCCACCCCTCCCACTGATAAGTATCTGTACTTCCCCTTTTGCTTGTGCATTTAAGCCTTGGGCCTTTCTCAATACATTTGGGGCCTTGATGCATTCCAGAACGGTTTCCGTGTCGTTATTCGCACAAGGCCCTCATCTCTCTCTACCCCCCAATTTGGTTATTAGGAGAAGGTCCCCTTGAGACCCTCAAATAATTGGACCTGCTGGACGGGTCACATGGGGGCAAGGGCATTGCTGCATGGGGGCAAGAGCATTGCTGCATTTGGGCAAGGGCATTGCTACATGGGGGCAAGGGCATTGCTGCATTGGGGCAGGAGGTGAGAGTATGATTAGAGGGAGAATGCAGAGTGAAATAACTTAGAACGTATAAGGCAACATAAAAAATTAAGAAAGCAGGCTGGTGAGATGGCTCAGTGGGTAAGAGCACCCGACTGCTCTTCCGAAGGTCCAGAGTTCAAATCCCAACAACCACATGGTGGCTCACAACCATCTGTAACAAGATCTGGCGCCCTCTTCTGGAGTGTCTGAAGACAGCTACAGTGTACTTATATAATAAATAAAAAAAAATTAAGAAAGCAATATACAGAATGCAGAAGGAAAGAGGAAAAAAGAAGCTATAGAGAGAGCAGAAGGAGTAGGCAGGCTTCTTCTTACCATGGGACAGGTCTTTTCTTAATAGCAAGGCAGGCTTAGTCTTATGAAAGAGAACAAGGCTTTCTTCTTACAGACTCGGGTTTAATTCATTTAGCATTAAAAGGATAAAATTTTTTCTTCCTCTATGCAATAAAGATTAGAGCTCATTTTTCATCCAGAAGGAGTGAGTTCTTTCTGCACTGGTGCTTGGTCTTTTGCTCCATGTGCACGTTTAAGTATGGATGTGTGTGTGAGTATGTAATTGTGAGAATGTATGCAAGTCAGGGTTTCTATTCCTGCACAAACATCATGACCAAGAAGCAAGTTGGGGAGGAAAGGGTTTATTCAGCTTAGACTTTCCACACTGCTGTTGATCACCAAAGGAAGTCAGAACTGGAACTCAAGCAGGTCAGGAAGCCAGAGCTGATGCAGAGGCCATGGAGGGATGTTCTTTACTGGCTTGCTTCCCCTGGCTTGCTCAGCCTGCTCTCTTATAGAACCAAGACTACCAGCCCAGAGATGGTCCCACCCACAAGGGGCCTTTCCCCCTTGATCACTAATTGAGAAAATGCCTTACAGTTGGATCTCATGGAGGCATTTCCTCACCGGAAGCTCCTTTCTCTGTAATAACTCCAGCTGTGTCAAGTTGACACAAAACCAGTCATTACCCTGTGCCCCAACTGGTTTGAATGGAGATGTATGAATGCGTATGCATGAATCTGTATATGAATTTATGTGAGATTATACATATTCATTTGTATAAAAGTTTTTCTTTTTGCAAGTGTGACTCTCTTCTCCAGTTCAATACAAGTTTATTGTGCCAAACCTCCTCTCAGCCAGACAAGGAGAGGCTTCTGGACAAGAGGGAAAGATCCTAACAATTAATCCTTTACTTAGTCCCCCCCCCCCACACACACACTTATGTAACACATAGTGAAATGTGGTGCCAAATGCCAGAGTCTATAGTTTTCTGGCCTGAAAGGAACTCAGACAGGCAGGTCAGCTATCGCAGCAAAGTGACTTAGACTTTTTAAAAAAAGATTTATTTATTTATTATAAATAAGTACATTGTAGCTGTCTACAGACATTCCAGAAGAGGGAGTCAAATCACATTACGGATGGTTGTGAGACACCATGGGATTTGAACTCAGGACCTTTCGAAGAACAGTCCATGTTCTTAACCACTGAGCCATCTCTCCAGCCCCAAAGTGACTTAGAGTTAAGACAGGTAAACATTTTATTATTAAACAGCAACCCTAAATATCTTCCAAGACCAAGTCTTGTCCCAAGAACTCTCTTCCCACTCAGAGAACCACAAGAAAGAAGTGTCTGGGGCTGGTGAGATGGCTCAGTGGGTAAGAGCACCCGACTGCTCTTCCGAAGGTCCAGAGTTCGGATCCCAGCAACCACATGGTGGCTCACAACCATCCGTAACGAGATCTGGTGCCCTCTTCTGGAGTGTCTGAAGACAGCTACAGTGTACTTACATATAATAAATAAATAAATCTTTAAAAAAAAAAAAGTGTCTGGACCCTTCCATCCCCAGCTCACTAGCCAGTCAGCCTAACCAGAGAGCTCCAGGTTTACTGAGAGACCCTTTCTCGAAAAATAAGGTAGGAAATGACTGTAGAAGATCCAGATATCAGCCCTCCTCACATGTGCACCCATATCCACACACAGATGTGCAGATACATACAAACATGTACATACACACTGAAAATAAATAAGTAAAATAACCCCCTGGCCACTCTGCCCTCTTGAATGGGTCAGATACCTCCTCACCACGTTACTTTTTTTTATTTTTTTTTATTTTTTATTTTTTTTTTTAAAGATTTATTTATTTATTATATGTAAGTACACTATAGCTGTCTTCAGACTCCAGAAGAGGGCGCCAGATCTCGTTACGGATGGTTGTGAGCCACCATGTGGTTGCTGGGATTTGAACTCTGGACCTTCAGAAGAGCAGTCGGGTGCTCTTACCCACTGAGCCATCTCACCAGCCCTACTTTTTTTTAAAAATATGTAACTCGTTTTTCTTTTTTTTTGTTTTTTAAGATTTATTTATTTATTATATGTGAGTACACTGTAGCTGTCTTCAGACACTCCGGAAGAGGGTGTTAGATCTTGTTACAGATGGTTGTGAGCCTGCCTCTGCCTCCTGAGTGCTGGGATTAAAGGCGTGCTCCACCACGCCCGGCTTCCCCCTTAATTTGTACCAAAACTCTAGACATGGTGTGCTTTCTGTAATACAAGCTTTGGTTGAACTGTTTTAAATGAGAGACTGGATTCTAAGACAAAGATTCCATAGCCTCCAGCACAGGTGTTAAGAGTGACTGGATGGGGGGGCTGGAGAGATGGCTCAGTGAGCACCCGACTGCTCTTTCGAAGGTCTGGAGTTCAAATCCCAGCAACCACATGGTGGCTCACAACCATCTGTAAGGAGATCTGACTCCCTCTTCTGGAGTCTGAAGACAACTACAGTGTACTTATTTATAATAAATAAATTAATAAATAAATCTTAAAAAAAAAAAGAGTGGCTGGATGTAGTCCCTGAACCAGACTGAGATACCTACACAACAAACCTTAGTGATGGAAGGCTGGGAGAGAGGTGGAGCTTTGGGATAGGAGTGCCTGAACTCCACTCAGGCAGGCTGGCTTCGAACTCAGAAATCCGCCTGCCTCTGCCTCCCAACTGCTGGGATTAAAGGTGTGTGCCACCACACCTGGCTTGACCATTGGGTTTTAACCCAAGACTTCTAGACTGGTCAGTGGCTCAGCAGATTAAAGGGTGTGGTATGTTTCAACTGCCAAAATGAAACTCTTTTTTTTTTTTTTTTTTTTTGGTTTTTCGAGACAGGGTTTCTCTTTATAGCTCTGGCTGTCCTGGAGCTCACTTTGTAGACCAGGCTGGCCTCGAACTCAGAAATCCGCCTGCCTCTGCCTCCCGAGTGCTGGGATTAAAGGCGTGCGCCACCACGCCCGGCTTTTTTTTCTCTCTCTCTCTTTTTTTTTTTTTTTCAAAATGAAACTCTTGACCAAAGCAAGCTGAGGGAAGGGTTTCTGTGGCTTAAGCTTCCACATCACAGGAAGTCAGGACAGAGACTTAAGTGCTACATCCACTCCAGCAGTGACAAGCGCAACAGGCCCTGGAAACCTGGGCGCCATCCCCAAAAGTTCATGGAAACTCTCCTGGAATCATGGCATCCTGTATAACGAATGCTCCAATGTCCTTGCTTTAGTTGGTAAACAGATCTGTGTGCTTTCCCTTAATATTGCTTTATTACAAGTGCTCCTAAGGATTGATATTTGGACATATAGCTCGTCCCTGGGCATGGATAGTTAAGTCACTACCCTACATAGGAATTTACCATTATCTAGGAAGAAGGAAGTTTGTGATCTAAGAAGGAACCAAAGTAGATACTTAGAACTATAGATAGTTGAGTTACACCCATACACAAGTATTTACAATGGCCTAGGGGGAAGGTGGACTATACAATAGCCTAGAATAGGCATGAAGCCCTTGACCCTGGCTTCTAAGATTGAGTGGACCTTAGGTGGAGCTGTTTTTGATCCCAGTTGTTAACATTAAATTTTGTTCCAGTTGATTCCTGCCAGTCCTTTGGTGTTTGAATTCCTGTTTTGTGTCAGAATACAGTAACCTCTTTGTACCTTGCCGGTGTGTCACTCAACTTCCCTATTCTTTTCTTTTCTTTTCAAGAATGGGTAATTTTCTTTTATTTATTTATTATATGTAAGTACACTATAGCTGACTTCAGACACTCCAGAAAAGGGCGTCAGATCTTGTTATGGATGGTTGTGAGACACCATATGGTTGATCGGACTTGAACTCATAACCTTTGGAAGAGCAGTCAGTGCTCTTACCTGCTGAACCATCTCACCAGCCCCTCTATTTTCTTCTGTATAAAAAGTTTGATGCTTGATTTGACAAATTACATTCAGATTCTACACAATCTCATGTGTTGCTTCTGTTTGTCATTCGCCAACTCCTTGTCCACCTGCAACCAGAGACCCGTTCCACGCAGATAGGAGACCCAAAAAGGGAATAGTGTGCGGCACTTAAGCAGGGCAGGAACCTGGAGGCAGAAGCAGAGTGCATGGAGGGTGCTGCTCACTGGCTTACTGGCCACTTCAGCCTGTGTTCTTATAGAACCCAGAACCACCAGCCCAAGATTAAGAAAATGCCCCACAAGCTTACCTACAGCTCATCTATCTATCTATCATCTATCTATCGTCTATCTATCTATCTATCTATCTATCTATCTATCTATCTATCTAATTTTTTGAGACAGGGCTTCTTTGTGTGTTCCTGGAACTCGATCTGTCGACCAAGCTGGCCTTGAATTTACAGAGCTGGCCTGCCTCTGCCTTCCAAGTACTGGGATTATAGGCGTGCACTATCACCCGTGTAGAAGGATTTTTTTCAGTTGATGATGCCTTTTCTCTGACGACTCTAGCGGGGTCAGGCGACATAAAACTAGCCAGCACGAGGTGCTTGTGGCCAAGTCTGATGACTATGTAAACATGGAAGGAGAAAACCTACTCCTATAAGTTGTTATCTGACCTCCAACACACACACTGTAATGTATTGCATCCAACAACAACTTGCATTCACACAATGAACAAATTCATAAATAAGCAAATGCAAAAAATTATTTCCAACTTTTTTTTTTTTTTTGGCAATTAAACTGAAGCTAGCTGGGGCTGGAGAGATGACTCCGTGACTGAGAGCACCGGCTGCTCTTCCAGAGGATTTGGGTTTGATCCCCGGAGCCAATATGGGGGATCACAGCCATCTGTGACTCTGGGTGTGCAACTCCCTCCTTTGGCCTCCGAGGGGACTGAATGGACATGGTGCACTGATACAAATGCAGGTAAAACAGTCATAAACATAAAAAACATGGACTTGGAAATATCTCAGACTTCCTTTTCGGCTGAGAATGGAATCTGTGACATCACAAACTAAATCTGTATACTACCCCTGAGCTGTTCTCAGCGCTCAGGAGGCTGTGCTCCTCCGTTCCCTAGCTAGCTTTCCTACCCGTTTCCTGATATTGACTTAGCAAGCCCCAAGGTCTGTATGTCGTAGGGCTTGAAATGTTCTCTGTGAGGGCTCAGGCCTCTGTTGCAACTCCTTGCTCTTTCCAGGTGACAGGCATGGATGGGAGTGTGCTAGCACAGCTTTGGACCAAAGACTTCCTGGTGACGACGCTGCATGGCTTATCCCCAAAGTACTCTCTTAACCTATCCTAGGTCCAGACGGTCTTGCTCTCTTTCTCCCGAGCTCCTCCACTTCTTGCTCGCCTTCAAGACAGCACTGTGCTTTGTGTTAGCTTCAGTCTGGAGTCATCGGAGAGAAGGGAACCTCAATTGAGAAAATGCTTACATAAGATTGGGCTGTAGGCAGACCTGGAGGGCATTTCCCCCTTTTCTCTAGACAGGCTTTCTCTGTGTAGTCCAGGCTGTTCTGGAATTCACTCTGTAGACCAGGATAGCCTTGAACTCAGAAATCCACCTGCCTCCTGAGTGCTGGAATTAAAGGCATGAAGCACCACTGCCTGCCAGGCATTTTCTTAGTGGTTGATGGGGAAGGCCCAGACCATTGTGGGTGGTGCTCTTCCTGGGCTGGGCTATAAGAAAGCAGGCTGAGGGCTGGAGAGACGGCTCAGTGGTTAAGAGCACTGACTGCTTTTCAAATCCCCAAAACCACATGATGGCTCACAACCATCTGTAATGTGATCTGATGCCTTCTTCTAGTGTGTCTGAAAACAGCTAAAGTGTACTTATATATAATAAACAAATAAATCTAAAAAAGGAAAGAAAAGAAAAAACAAGACTGAGCAAACCATGAACAAGCCAGAAAGCAATACTCCTTCATGGCTTCTGCATCAGCTCCTGCTTCCAGGTTCCTGCCCTGTTTGAGTCTCTGACTCGGCTTCCCTCAGTGACTGTGACTCAGGATAATATGCAAGTTGCTTTTATTTATGGGGTTTCACCACAGCAGTAGTAACACTTACTAGGACAGACATTGGTTCTAGGGACTAAAACCACGATCTAGTGTCAACCTTGCCTTCCGTGTTTTTCTTACCTCCTTGGTCACAATGAAACACAAGCAACTAACATGGTATCCCATTGTTCTGAGAAAATTTCACAGGATCATGGAATTCCCACATCCTGAGGCTGGGTATGGTCACACACACCTTTAATTCCAGAGGTGGATTTCTAGGAGTTCAAGAACATCCTTGTCTACCAAGTGAGTTCTAGGACAGTCAGGGCTATGTAGAGAGACAGCTTCTTCAAAATAATTTAAAATAAGACAAGACAAACCAACCCAACCCAACCCCCCAAGCCAAGTACCTGAGGAGGAGCACTGTTCATGCTCCATCTTACAGACAGGACTACTGAGGCAGACGGCCAGAGGGCGTGCCCAAGCTTACACACTGCAGGCTAGAAAAATCTAGAGATAGGCTGAAGAGATGTCTCAGCGGATACGAGCACCAACTGTTCTTCCGAAGGCCCTGAGTTCAAATCCCAGCAACCACATAGTGGCTTATCTGTAATGAGATCTGACGCCCTCTTCTGGTGTGTCTGAAGGCAGCTACAGCGAGTGTACTTACACATAGCAATAACTAAATCTTGGGGCCAGAGTGAGCTGGGCCGGAGTGAGCAAGAGGTCCTGAGTTCAATTCCCAGCAACCACATGATGGCTCACGGCTATCTGTACAGCTACAGTGTACTCATATGCATAAAATAAATAAATAAATACATAAATAAATCTAAAAAACGAAAATCAAGAGCTATCTCTCCTATACACAGCCCAGCCGGTCTTCACAGGACTCTGGCCTGTGTACCTCTAAGACTCTGCATGCTTTCTTTGCAGCTGCTGAGCTTGAGGTGTGTCCCCGCCATAACAGAAAATCAGTCAATTAAGTGCATCTATGACTTTATTAGTTGCTTAATGTCACAATGCCCAGCTTCTTTCCTTCCTTCCTCCCTCCCTTCCTTCCTTCCTCCCTCCCTCCCTTCCTTCCTTTACTGCACATGTGTATACATCGACACATGTGACACAATGTGCACTCGACACATGTGACACAGTGTGCACTTGGAGGTGAATGGACAACTTCACAGAGTCCCCTCCATCAAGTGGGCTACAGAGATTGATCTACCGGTTGCCCAGCTCGTTGGCAGCCACCATTACCTGTTGAGCCATCTTGCTGCCCTCCCCAATCTCTTTTTTAAAATAGTCTCATGAAATTGAGCCTGGCTTCACACTTATGTAGTTGAGGATAGCCTGGAACTTCTGATCTTTGTTTTTAACCTCTAAGTATCAGGATTACAAGAACAGTTTGTGTGGTGCTGATGATCAAACCCAAGGCCTTGAATATTGCAGGCCACCTACCAACTCAGCTATGCGTCCAGCCCCCAGTTTGCACATGTGGAAGAAAAAAATGGGAATAGGGAGGTTATCTCTTTGTAATCTGTGATAAGCCAGGGAAGGTGTGTGCTGTGTCAAGGGAGGATCTAACATTGGATTCTCCCCTTTGCCCAGACCATTAAGAGCCACACAAGTAAGAAACTGACATAAGGCCAGATGTGTCTAGGCCGAGCACAGCATCTAGACTCTCAGCTGCCAAGAATACAGGAACAATGAGATCTGCTTTCACTGGGGAAGGTCAAAGTTCCAAGGGCAAGGACCCCAGGCTCTAATGGACTTTAACCCTCTGGAATGTGAGCCACTATTAAATGCTTTTTTAAAAATAATTTATCTTGGTCATGGTGTTTGGGCACAGTAATAGAAAAATAACTAAGACATCTGGGATACTAAAAATAGGTGAAAACATTCCAGGGTGCAGAGTAAACTGTCAGCCCTGTGGCTTTCCTCTCTAGGCCCCTAGGGTCAGGTCAGCTGAGCCCTGGCGCTTGCCTGGCAGCAGGCCCTGGGGAAGAGGGCGGGGCTGGTTGCTAAGGTTTCAGGTGGTGCGGATCCTGGATCCGGAAGCAGGAAGCAGTGTGAGTTCCTAGGACCTACCTGGCCTGGGGGGAAGGGGTGCCACTAGAGGCAGGTGGGGGCACTGGAATCAGCTTTGCTGGGGAGAGAGGAGGTAAGGGGATGGTTGGGTGGGTGGGTCGGGGCTGCCCAGGTCAGGGTCAGTGTGGGGGCCAAAGGTCTAGGGGAGGGAGGGGAGACAAGCAGATGGGCTCGGGGTGTGTGTGTGGGGAGGAGATAGTGGAGAAAGGAACAGGGAAGGGAGAGGTTGCTGGGTCAGGAGCAGAAGGAATGGGGACAGAGGAAGAGGCTGGAGGGCTTACAGAGCAGAAGGCTGAGGAAAACAGGGGGGGGTCAAGGGTCATCTTAGGGTAGGGTCAGACTGTGTACGGCCAGAAAGAGGCCTGGACTGAGGTGGCCCTTTGGGGGGTCTGGGGCAGGTGACTGAGATGGGGCTTTCTGTTGAGGAGCTGAGGCAGGCGCTGCAGGCCACTGCGGAGGAAGTACTGGGGAGGCTGAGGAGCCGGCAGCTCTTCCAGTCGGAATGGGACATCGCTGCCTTTGTGGTCTTCCTCACATTTGTGGGTGAGTGCGGCTCCTGATCCAAGGCCCTACCCCGTTGGGGCAGGGGGCCACATCGCATCTGGATGCCTCTCTCTGGTCTCCAGGCACTGTGCTGTTGTTGCTGTTGCTGGTCTTTGTCCATTGCTGCTGTTGCTGCTGCTGCAGCACCTCCCCCAGGCCGCGGAAGGTGAGCCCCGGGAAGGTGAGAGCCTGGGAAGATGGACCTAGGAAGGGGTGGGTGCTGCACAGAGAGGAGCTCCCCTAGAAGCCGCCCTCACACCTTCACTGGGCGAGAAGGGCAGGGCAGAGCCTTCTGAGAGGTGAGGGTTCAGGCAGAGCTTTTTTTTCTCTTGCAGGAAAAGCCCAAGGGTGTGGATAACTTGGCCCTGGAACCTTAATGCTAACTTGCCCTTGGCATGGGTCCAGCTGGATGACAGTAACAGAGCCAATGTTTGCCAAAGCCTGAGTCTGGACTGTGTTCTAATCCCGCCAGGGGCAGTGTGGTGCCTCACCACAATGCACTCGTGATTCCCTTGTACACTCCCAACTTCTGCTACCCCTTGGGGCCCACTCTGCAGCCTGGGCACAGGCTGTGATGCCAACATTTAAGAGGCTGAGGTAGGCTGGGTGTGGTGGCACACGCCTTTAATCCCAGCACTTGGGAGGCAGAGGCAGGCAGATTTCTGAGTTCCAGGGCAGCCAGGGCTATACAGAAACCCTGTCTCAAAAAAAAAAAAAAAAAAAAAAAAAAAAAAAAAAAAGGCTGAGGCAGGAGGATTATGAAGGCCTTGACAGGGAACACGGGAAGCCATGGATCACCAGGGACTTTCAACTAGTCTCTACTGAGTAGGCAGACAGACAGACAGACCAGAGTCAAACCTGATTTTTATTTCTTAGAGGTGGGTTGGGGTTACAGAACAAATGGTCCCAGTACTGCACCTGATTTACAGGGAGGGTTCTTCCCTCTTCCCTCCTCCACTTCATAGGTGAGCGCTAACCCCATCCCTCAAGGACTTTCTAATGGGAGCTGAGAGGGTAGGAGAGGGGAGAGGCCTGGGCTTGGTCCCACCCTTAGTCCAAAGGTTCCTGGAGTGTCCAGGAAGGCAGGGTTAGGAGCTTGGCCACACTTCAGCTCATCTTCTTGACTGACCCCTCCCCTAATCAAAACACCAAGCCAGCACCCACTTCTCTAGGTGCCTCTCAGGTTCACTGCCATCAGTACCACAGGGAATGAGGAGGGAGAAAAGTGACAGTGACAGGTACTGCAGGGGTACGAGTTACCCAGGGGAGGGGCTACAAGTCAGGGCTACCATCTTGGGGGAGGAGGCAGGCAGGTGCTCGCTCAGAAGGGCCGGGAGCTCCAGTAGCTGGAAAACACAGCGATCTGCAGAGGGTGGGGCATGGTCAACAACAGGTCAGTAGGGTGTCCACTGGCTTCAGGGGTGTGGCAAGGGGGATGCTAAGGTTATGGGAGGGGACTGTGTCAGAGAACCTTTGCTGGATGATTGCTGTGTATGGTATCATGGGCTCTATAACTCGGGGGCACCTTGGAAGTGTGAGGAGAGCCTTGAATGGCCCTGCTCCCCTGTCCCACATGCCCAGGACATACCTTGTCCTTGAGCTGCTGGCAGAGCTGCAGGGAGACGGTGAAGTACACCAGGGCATCGTTGAGCCAGGGGATCACGCATTCTACCTTGTGCACATGGCTCACCTCGAGACGCTGTGAGCCCCACTCACTGGGGAAGGATGAGAAGTGGGTCCCTGAGGGTAGGCTTGGAGCCGGACCCCAAGAGCAGAGGGAGTAGAAGGGAAGGGGCTCAGCCGGGCGTGGTGGCCCACGCCTTTAATCCCAGCACTGGGGAGGCAGAGGCAGGCAGATCTCTGAGTTCGAGGCCAGCCTGCTCTACAGAGTGAGTTCCAGGACAGCCAGGGTTACACAGAGAAACCCTGTCTCGAAAAACCAAAACCAAACCAAACCAAACCAAAAAACAAAATAAAAAAAAAAAGGGAAGGGGCTCTAGGAGCCCTTTCTGTATACTTACAACATGGCCCCGGGGCTGTGAAGTACTGCGCCTCCCGCGGGGCGGAAGTTCTAGGCAGAAGCAGCAGAGTCCGTGAGGTCTAGGTAGAGAGTCCTCAGTAGTGCTGCTGTGGGGGCATCGGAGGTGGGGAGAACTTTACCTTGGTGGAGGTGGGCTGCAGGGCGTGCAGCTGGTACACAGTGAGGCACAGCTTGTTGAGGTTGATGTAGACATTGACCAGCAGGTCAGAGGGTAGGGTAGGTGCAAACATCCGCTGGAGGAGGCAGGAGGGACTTTAGGCTGCACTGCTACAGGATATGGCATTATGGGGGAAGGGAGGAGCCCAGTCCTATCCCAGATGCTTCTCCATAGGCTGAGGCACCAGAGGCTCCCCATAATCTCTGTGCACTGGCTGCTAGGTTGGACGCCACTGGCCACTGGCGGGAAACTGCGTTAACATATTGGGGTACAGGATGCAGGCCAAGCACCCAACCCGGAAGACTGCAGAAAACCACCCAGGCACAGAAATCTCCCTGGCTGGACCTCTCAGTAGAGACTTCTTTCTTGGGGTAGGGACTGTCTGAGGTACTGACCGTGAGGCCGCTGGCAGCAATCTCCGGCAGGGTGAGGGTGGCTGGGGTAGTGAGCCGGTTTCTGGCTCTAGTCAGTTGCAGCATAACAGCATCCATGAGCTGGGGACAGAAACAAAGTCTGTCAGGTGGCCATTGCTGCTTTGGTGGCAGCAGTTGGGCTCCCCCGTGTCCCAGCCCAAGCCCCTAGCATCGGCAAGCAACATCTGTAGATTCTGTTGTTGCCAGGTGACCATGGTTCCCATGGTTCCCAGGCCTAATCTACAAGCTTAGCAGATGCTGTAATTCAGGTCATAAGCTAATACATGTGGCCAGATCCCGGAGTCATGACTGGGAAGGAGCAGCTTCCAAAGAAGCCTGGGACACAGAGCTCACACTGGTCAGGGCAAGGCGCTGACACGGGAAGAGCACCTTGAGGACCTCTGCTCCTGTCTTGAACTGGTAGCTCTCATCCCGGTTTGCTAGGAGATAAATAGCTTGGCTCACATGGTTCCTGGCATCCTGGATCTGGAAACAGCCCCCACCACCCACAGAAACAAAGTCTGTCAGTTTCAGGGAAGCCACATTTCTGGGTCTTGAGCCTGATCCCAGAACATGGGGCCCACTTGAGAGGCTAAGCTCCCAGGAGAAGGTGGTGCCATCTGTGGTCTTGACCACCTCCAAAGCTGGAGTATTTGAACCTGGATGGCCAGGACAATCATGGCAGTCAAGGCATGCTGGCTCTTGGCCCTGTGTAAGTCACTGCTCAAAAGATAAGCCCTAGTACACCCATAAGGTAGTAAGTGTGCAAGGCTCAAGGGCAGAAACAAGCATGCCCAGGTACCCAGGGAGAGTAAGGAGGGGGACCTGTGAACCAGCTTCAGATCAGGGTGTGTGTGTGCCCATGTGAGTCACATGGCCTATGGGTAGGCAGAAAGCTTGTGGTTGATTCATAGTACATGGGAAGCCCCTGTTAAGTGACATTCAAAGGGACCTTCAGCTGTCCTAACATGGCCAAAGTCGAAAAAGTAGGGCTAGTTTTACATCCCTAATGTGGAGCAGACTCTGCCCCCCCCCCCCCCCTTCTGCTATATTTGCTGTGGTCGCAAAGTCCCCAGTGCTAGACTTGTCCAGGGAGGCCTGAGCTCGGGCCTGCCTTGGGCCGCCCAGGCTGGGTGGTGGACTTGTCCAGGGAGGCCTGAGCTCGGGCCTGCCTTGGGCCGCCAGGCTGGGTGGTGGACTTGTCCAGGGAGGCCTGAGCTCGGGCCTGCCTTGGGCCGCCCAGGCTGGGTGGTGGACTTGTCCAGGGAGGCCTGAGCTCGGGCCTGCCTTGGGCCGCCCAGGCTGGGTGGTGGACTTGTCCAGGGAGGCCTGAGCTCGCGCCTGCCTTGGGCCGCCCAGGCTGGGTGGTGGACTTGTCCAGGGAGGCCTGAGCTCGGGCCAGGCTGGGTGGTGGACTTGTCCAGGGAGGCCTGAGCTCGGGCCTGCCTTGGGCCGCCAGGCTGGGTGGTGGACTTGTCCAGGGAGGCCTGAGCTCGCGCCTGCCTTGGGCCGCCCAGGCTGGGTGGTGGACTTGTCCAGGGAGGCCTGAGCTCGGGCCTGCCTTGGGCCGCCCAGGCTGGGTGGTGGACTTGTCCAGGGAGGCCTGAGCTCGGGCCAGGCTGGGTGGTGGACTTGTCCAGGGAGGCCTGAGCTCGGGCCTGCCTTGGGCCGCCAGGCTGGGTGGTGGACTTGTCCAGGGAGGCCTGAGCTCGCGCCTGCCTTGGGCCGCTCAGGCTGGGTGGTGGACTTGTCCAGGGAGGCCTGAGCTCGGGCCAGGCTGGGTGGTGGACTTGTCCAGGGAGGCCTGAGCTCGGGCCTGCCTTGGGCCGCCCAGGCTGGGTGGTGGACTTGTCCAGGGAGGCCTGAGCTCGGGCCAGGCTGGGTGGTGGACTTGTCCAGGGAGGCCTGAGCTCGGGCCTGCCTTGGGCCGCCCAGGCTGGGTGGTGGACTTGTCCAGGGAGGCCTGAGCTCGCGCCTGCCTTGGGCCGCCCAGGCTGGGTGGTGGACTTGTCCAGGGAGGCCTGAGCTCGGGCCAGGCTGGGTGGTGGACTTGTCCAGGGAGGCCTGAGCTCGGGCCTGCCTTGGGCCGCCAGGCTGGGTGGTGGACCTCACCTGCTGCAGCTTCCACTGCTTGTCCTCCCGGAAGGCCAAGTGCAACAACTGGTTGTTCCGAGGCATCTTCAAGTTCACATCCTGTGAGCCAGCAATGCAGTGGGGGGATGGCTGAGGCCCTAGCACCTCAGCCAGCCAGGAGGGAGATAAAGAGGAATGTCAAGAAATAGGAACTCAGACCCAGGAAGAACCACAAAGTGGTGGTGGTGGTGGGGGAAAGAAGCTGAGAAAGGGGAAGAGCTGGACAGGAGGTAGTGGTGTAGCCTGAACCGTGGGGAGGGGCTGTCCCCCAGGGCCTTTGAGGCCTTAGCTCAGAGGGTGGTGGCCCATTCAACTTTGATGCGGGGCCAGCCTGCCTAGGCTTCCAAAGTTTGTATTTCACAGGGTCCAGATGCCAGGCTGAACTAAGTGTAATGCCATCAGCTTCCTGTCCTTCCCCTCCTGGGATCTAAAGCCTATCTCATGAAGTAGTGTGAGGGTTGCCTGTGTATTACAGACATACAAGGAAACAGGTCAGAGACAAGGGTCAGAGCCAGGGTCACACAGCTAGCTGGTGGCAGAGCTAAGCCATCACCATCCTTGTCACCAGCTGGACTGTTGGGGGACTCACCGCTTGGCTGAGGGCATCCCCTTGCAGAGTCAGCACCCCTTTCACCTGGTCTGTGCTGTAACACACAGGAGTCAGAGGAGCGCCTGCTACTGCTCCCTCCCCTTGCAGGCTGCCCCATCGTACCCTGGGCATTTCCTCCCCCCAGGTGTACGCCCCTTCCAAAGGCTCCTGCCCAACCCAGCTCACCCACAGCTGCCCAGGATGAAGTTCTCCTGCTTGGCAGGGCCCTCGGTGCTGGGGCCTGGGAGAGTGAAGCGGAGAGAGGCCTCCTGTGGAAGACAGCGCAGTCCTAACACCTCACCTCAGTCTGGCCAGTGTTCCATTCCAAGGCCTAGATACTTTGCCAGATTAGCAGGGGAAGGGACGAGGAGGGCAGGCCTGACCTGGCCCCTCTGCCTTTGCCCTACTAAACCTCCAAGATTTTATGAGCTCAGACCCGTTCATTCCAGTCCTGAGCATATCATGAGCAGCCAGGTGGAACACAGAAGAGAGGCACAGTGCCTAGATGGCTGGAGTGCTGTGATATGTGTGGAGAGCAGAGTCCCCGAATCAGGCAGTCAGTCACAGTAACATGCTTTCCTAGGTCACTGTCCTAGGAAAGATAGTGAGATAGTTTATCTTCACAAACAGACCTGTGAGCCTGGTTAGGGTAAGGGAACAGGCTCAGAAATCCGGGTAACTTGGCTGAGATCACTTCAGAGCTCCGATTATCAGTTTTGTTTTGAGACTGTTTTGTTTGAGGCAGTGTTTCATAATGGAGACTAAGGCTGGCTTCTAACTCATGAACCTCTAGTCTCACTCTTCCGAGTGCTGAAATCACAAGCTTTCACCACTACCCTGCTTGCTCACAGATAAATGTCAGTTTCAAAGATAGTTCACTCTAGCCGGGCGTGGTGGCGCACGCCTTTAATCCCAGCACTCGGGAGGCAGAGGCAGGCGGATTTCTGAGTTCTAGGCCAGCCTGGTCTACAAAGTGAGTCCCAGGACAGCCAGGGCTATACAGAGAAACCCTGTCTCGAAAAACCTAAAAAAAAAAAAAAAAAAAAAAAAAAAAAAAAAGATAGTTCACTCTCAAGACCTGGTGCCAACTCTAGGGTCTAGGACCTTGGCTGCGCACACACACTGCTTGTGTAATTACATGCCACCATGCCTGCGTCTGAACTGTACTCTCAGAAGTGGGTATCTGCACGGGTCACGCTCAGCATCTGCTGTGTGCGAATGGCAGGACCCGGTGGATAGGAAGGACGGCAGGCCGGGCGGGACCGGCGGGTGCGTTACCTTGAGGATGTCCTGCAGCTGTCTCAGCACGGCGTGCACCTCAGCGTGCAGTAACCAGCGAAACTCCTCTTCCTGCGGACAGCGTGGCGTCAAACCCATCCCATCCCCGCCGCCGGTCGGCTGGCCGCCCGCCGCCCCCTGCCCGCCGAGCGGGTCCCACCAGTACTGCCCGCTCCGCGGCGCTCGCAGCCATCGCGGTCGCCATCGTCCTGGACGCGCACCGTCTCTGTGGTCTGTAGTCAGGAGAGTGGCGCGTAACGCCCGCCCCTTTTTCGCCTCCTTCCCGTGACGATTGGCAAATAGGGCACAAGCTCCGCCCTCAAGCCGGCTACGCCTCAAGCGACTGGCTGTAGCTTCTAGTCCTGGCTGGTGAGTGGCTAGACGGACAGGCCACGCCTCGCCTTCTATCCGCCCGCCTCAACCCCTGCTCTTCCGCAGGGACCCGGGCTTTGGCTACCAATCTAGTTCTGTTGTTCACTGATTGGTCAGCGGGGCCGTCCATCAAGTTATTCCAAGAATCAGGTGAGTTGGCTCCAACCTAGGTCCCCCTAAAGCATTTGGGTACAAGTGACACAGTTATGGTACCAAGAAATGTTTTATTTTTTTTTCTTGCAGTAGCTTTGTTAATTGCACAAAATCATGTTTTGTTTTTGCCATTTAAACATTATCACACAATCCTATTCTGAAAGACAATGTTCATTAAAAACAAAGTGAAAATAAAAATTCACAACCTTAATCACCTAGATTTGTCATTTAAAGGAAAAATGGGAGTAGGGGCTTTCTTACAAGCATTTTCACAATGTCACATTTTCTCCATAAAAGGAAAGGATTTCAAAATGAAAGGTGAAATAGCTTAAACAGAAATAGTCATAAAAAGGAACTTTACAGAATTGTCAACAATATTAAGACAACATTGACTAACCGGTTTTCTTACAGCATCTTCCCCACCCCCAGCCCCCAGGACCAAGACAGGCTGTGTCCAGACAGAAACTGCTCAGCATCCCAGTGAATGGACAATTGCACTCAACTCCACGAGCATCCCCTGTTCCATGCCCATGTCCTGAGATCCTTATCCCAGATGGAAAAGTTAAATCGTGGCTTTGGAAATCCAAACTCATGAGGAGGAAGGCTTCCTCAGGCGATTCCTCTCATGTGACATTCTAAGCCTCTCTGGTCCCCTCTTCAAGGAGAAATGCTTCAAGTCCCAAAAAACCCAGACCTTGGAACCACTGGCAGAAGGAAGGTTCCTCATCAAAAGCCCAGCCTATGAAATGCTCATCTATGAAATGCTTATTATTGGTGTTGATCAGGCTGGGTCTGGGTCAAAAGAGGATGGGACAGAAATATCTCCATGGAAGGAAAAGGGGAAGAGGGACATGCATGGGACCTGTGTAGAGCAGGCTGAACAGGTAGCCCAGCTCAAGAGACTGGCGTAACGGAAAGAGGAAGGAGCCACCCATACACTTCACTGCTCTCAAGGCCCTTAAGGCCCCTTCCCTTGGGCTGGAATGAAAATCCAAATAAAACCTCCAGGAGGAACAGGCTCAGGGGACAGAAGACGGTCGACTCTGCTCCGCCTGAAGAGGTGTCTATGTGGCTATGCTGGTCTCTCTTCAGTTCACAGAGGCATTCTGGGAGCTGCTGTGTAATGGTAGTGTCTACAGGAAAATCCTCCTCAGCTGGAGATCCACAGAGCCTCCTCAGGGAATCTGTTGGTTCATGATGGCTGAGGGGCCTCTCCTTTCAGGGGCCCAGTGGGGGCCAGTCTCTGTCCTGGGGAAGTTGAAAGAAGGCTTCCAGTGCTCCCTGTCAATTCTAGTCCCTCCAGTCCCTTGACCAGAAGGGGGCTAAGCTTGCAAGAACAGCCAGGCAGCAGTTTCTGGGTAGCTTCTATCCTGGGTGTGTGTGTGACAGAGACAGAGAACACAGAGGAACAGAGAGAGAATACACAGCCTCCTGCTCCAGGGTCAATCAATGCCCAGCTCAAGAGCTTCTTCACAGCCACCAGTAGAGATAGATCCTCTTATCCCTGGCCAGGGCCGCAGGGATGCTGCTGTGTACTGTGCTGATGCAAGTTTCAAAGTCTGTATAAAAGGAAATGGAGACAGGTGACTGGTCCAGAGCTAAGTCCCAGAACCCTGACCCCACACTGGGAGGGGAGGTCAGAGGGAAGATGGGAGGGTAGATGGGCAGGCAAGGCTTAGTGTATGTAGGCTCGGTACACGGCAGACATATCATTGTCAGACTGGTCCAGTGCCTTGGCTCTTTTGTATACCTGAAAAAAAAATAAAAGAGGTAGAGGTTGGTCTCTAGCTACAGAGCTACTATGTGGGAGAGCCCTGATTCCTGGAGCCATTTCCAGATAGTTAGCATCATGTTGCTTAGCAGGCAGGACCCAGAGCTTGAGATATGTGGGTATGAATACTGGCTTGATGTGGGGCAAATGCCCTAGCCTGTGGACTTCTGCCACAGCCCCACCTGAAGAAGGACCAGTCACAACACTCATGGCTTTATTTATATGGGTGCATTTACTCAGACATGTGAAGTGCTCAGTGCTGTTAGGAGTCAAGGAGTCAATGCAGGGTGTTTTATTACCCTCAGGATCACTGTACCCTTCCTTAAAAAATGGCTGGCACCTCCCAACCAACTCTCCAAAGGCTCCTTTGTGCTCATCAACACAGCAGCTGTGCCCATTGATGTACCAGCTATTTCTGTTTTATTACCTTAGAGCCTACATACACTATTTTATTACTTTTGTTTTATTCAGTTTTAAAATTTATTTTATTTCATGTGTCTGTTTGTCTGCATGTATGTCTGTGTACTATGTGGGTGCCTGGTGCTCTCAGAGGGGTTTGGATCTCCTGGAACTAGAGTTACAGATGTATATGATCTGCCATATGGGTGTTGGAATTTGAACCCGGGCCCTCTGTAAAAGCAGCTGGTTCTCTTAAGTCCTGATCCATCAGCCCCAGTGTTTGGAATTTATTGTTGAGACAGGGCTTTCCTTACAGCCTACAAGGATCTCATGTTTGTTTGTTCCTCCTTTTATCTTCCCACTATGTAGCCCCAGCTCTCCTGGAATTCACTATATTACACTTGGCTTATTTATTGCTATTGTTTTAAAGAACGGTTCTCACTCTGTAGCGCTGGCTGGTTCATTATGTAGACTAGGCTTGCCTCTAACTCACTGACCAGACTGCACCTGCCTCCTGAGTTTTGGATTAATGTGCCATTGACTGGTATGTGTGGGGGTGTTCTGCCTGTGTCTGTGCACACTTTTAACTGCTGAGATTTTTTTCCAGCTCAGCCTCCCCAAACTGTATTTATTATACTCTTTACAGTCTTTACTTGTTTAAAAGCGTCAAGCTTATTTTGTGTTTCCATTAAAATGTAAGTGATGTGAAGACAGGAGGCGCTGCTTGTATCCCAGCATGTTCCAGAACCATAGCAATAGAAGCCATCCAAGACTCTGGGGACTGCATGGAAGCTTGAAAAGACTCAAAGCCACCGTGTGAAAGGCAGCAGGGTGCCCAGGTTTGCTGAGGTGATATGCAGCTGAACAGTCTAAGCAGAGCCACTGTCAAGGAGAATACACACATTTCTGTTATGCTGAGTAGTTTCTAGACTGAACACCAAGAATGCCATCACAGGCAGGAACCGATGGCCCATCTCTCCAGTCCTAAAAAGTGTTTTTAAAAGAGAAGAAATTAAGTGGAAATTAAAATTCTAGCTACTGGGCTGGAGAGATGGCTCAGTGGTTAAGAGCACTGACTGCTCTTCCAGAGGTCCTGAGTTCAACTCCCAGCAACCACATGGTGTCTCACAACCATCTGTAATGGGATCCAATGCTCTCTTCTAGTCTGTCTCAAGACAGCTACAGTGTACTCATATATAAAAAAAATAATAAAAATAAATCTTAAAAAAAAAAAAAAAAGTTCTAGCTACTTAGGAGACTGATGGGAGAGAATATGTGAGCACAGGCATGAAGAAGGTGCCAGGACAAGAAAGACTCCTTTCCCAAAAGAAACTTTTCTAATGTGCCCATGTGGTATAACACCTTATGTTAGGTGAAATGATGTGACTGGAGCAAGCACTGTAATTGGTAAGGAGATACTGCAGATGGATAAAAATGCAAGTCCCATCCATAGGCTGTGTAAACATGACACAACAGGCAGGTATGCTGGAATACTAGCAGCACTATGGAGATTAAGGCAGGAGGATTGTGGACTTGAGGCTAGTCTGGGCTACCTAATGAGATCCGAGACAGTCTGAGCTACTGAAGTGAAGGGCAGGCAGAATTAGAGGAGACTAACAGAGATTCCAGCCACAGCTGGAATCATATGATGCAAATCATCAACCCCTTTGTTCATTAAACACCACCAATTATCCATTGCACAAACATCCTGTTTTCAATTTTTTGGGGGGGGGGCAGGGCAATTAGGAATTGAACCCCAGGGTCTTGTACGTGCCAGGTAAGTACTCTACCAAGAAATGTTATCTCTAGTCCCTCCTTTTTAATCTTTGAGACAGACTCTCACTAAGTTGTGTAGGCTGGCCTTGAACCTTCTACTTCAGCCTTAGTTAGTTAGGGCTACAGTTATATATGACAATACTTGGCTAGAAAGACTTTCAAGTAATCCAAAGATCAAAGAAGAAATCACAAAGAAAATAATAATAAAAAATTACTGTGGTTGATAAGAAAATGAGCTCTCATGCTCAGGTTATAAGTAGGTCTAGAACTGTTGCGTGTAGGACTCCTCTACCAGAGACTAGATAGAGAAAAAGAATTTAGATCCTAACCTAAAGACAGAACCAGTGCAATTCTATATATGACGTTCCTTCCTTTCTTGGCTCAATGTAGTGAGATTAAGTATGAAAATGTAAGAATTACACCTGTAATCACAGTGCCCAGGAGGTTGATCAGAAGGGTCGGCAAGACCCTGTTCTCAATAAAGTGGGAAGAAAAGAAAAGCTAAGAAAGCAAGACAGAAATAAGAATGAAATTCAAGGATCTAGGGCCTGGGCCACTTGCTATGAAGTTACCTCATTGGCTGCAGCTGCCATGGGAGTGGGGTGGTTGACTGCATCACCCAATGCAATGGCCAGGCGGAGATCCTTCTGAATGTATTTCAGGTAGAAGTCAGGTTTAAAGTTTCCTTGTAGGATATCTGAGAAGGGAAAGCCATTCATTAGAAGTTTAAAGATCTGCATGAAAATTGCCTGCAGAGTATCAGGCTCACCTCCACCATTTCCAAAGGGCACGGCCCTGTCCTCCCCCATGTCCAAAAGACTCAGGGCCTACTTTGGGGCCTCAAATACCATTTTCACCGTCTCTCTGGACCTCTTTTGAACGGGGCAAGGACTGACTGGAAAGGGGGCTCTTTAAACAATGAATCATGAAAGGATTCTTTCCTGGATGGTCTGACCCAGCTGCTCAGCTCTAATGAAAATAAAACTGCAAGAAGAATAGTCAAAGGTGACTTACTTTGGCACTTCTGGTCCAGAAAGATGCTGGCCAATTGTCCCTGATTAAGGATGTCCAAGAGTGTCTGCTGTGATTGGCCTGTCACCTGGGCCAGCGTGAGCCCCTCAGCAATGGTGGCCATGAAGCTCCCTTGGACCATGTTCACAATCAGCATCATCTTGGCTGCATTGCCAACTTCACCTGCTCAGGGCAAAGGTCATGTCCCAAGGATTCTATAGACAGGTCATCTCTACCTGCCTTTACCCATGCACCTGGAAAACCTCTTTCAACTGTCCTAGACAGGACTGGCTCTTTTTCCTTCCAGGTACTAATTGTGCCTGGCAAAAGAAGCCTTCTTTTAGGAAGCCTGGTGAGGCCATGTGGGACTGACACTGTCACCAATGTAGCTGCCCTACCTGCAAGCCTTTAGTCCCAACATGGCCAGATAGGTGGGTAGGTATATTACCTAAAAAGAAAGATGTCTTTCCCATTGCCTGGAAGCAGCTGCTGCAGTCCTCATACAAGCCCCTGTCTCCGGCTGCTAAGATCACCAACATCCCATCATTGGACAGTTGCTGATTCCCTGAGACTGGTGCTTCCAGAAAGCGTCCCCCTCTGGATACAATCACCTGTAAGGAAAGCCATAGCTTCTGATTGGTCTTGCTTTTCCAAGTATGGAGGAAGGAACATTTTTGGGTGTCATGGTGTCTCATCATAGAATATGTTAGCGTGTTGCTATCAAAAGTCCAAAGCTGAGCTGGGCATGGTGGCACACGCCTTTAATCCCAGCACTCGGGAGGCAGAGGCAGGTATCCTCTTTCTGAGTTTGAGGCCAGCCTGGTCTACAAAGTGAGTTCCAGGACAGTCAGGGCTATACAGAGAAACCCTGTCTCGAAAACAAAAAAAAAAGTCCCAAAGCCAACACATGTACCAAAGCCTACTACTGTAGTGGATTGGATAGGCTATCATTATACAGAAGTTGAGTCACAGAAAATAAGGGAGGTGGTTTGTGTATATCTTGTTTTCCAGTGTTCTGATTTTCAAAGACCAAGGGGCAAACAGCCATACAGATGCCTGGGCTAAACTCCTGCCCTCTGGACCCTGCCACCCTCAGAATACAAGTGGGCCCATAAGATTGTGAAGAGGACACTATGCTAGACTCAACTGTAGACAGCTGTTTAAGCCAAAAAGGCCACACTGGCAGTCTGGAGGCTTCTCACTGTAGGAGGGCTGACAGCATGGGACCTCCTGTCTACTAGCCTGCAGTGACCTTCCATGGCCGTTCCAACCAGCTGAGGTTCTGAAGGGGGACAGTCAAGAGACTAGTCCCAAGGCTCCCGACGTCCGCTCTAGTGTAACCAAACTGCCCGTACTTGGGTGTGGTCAGCCTGGGTCTTGGGCTCCCACTGAAAAGATGATCCAGAGCCAGCCTACATAAGGCTGCTACCTGGGCCAGCTCGGTGACTGTATCCGCATCCACCGTTGACATGTCCACATAGCACTTCCCGGGGCGGATTCCTTGCAGCACCCCGCTGGGGCCCAGCACCAGCTGTGGGGACACAATGAAGAAGCAATAGTCCAGACTCACAGTTAAGTGCTCAGGGTTCCCTGCAGAACACAATCTGTTGGGTTTTTTGGAGTTCACTTCCTGATCAGAAGTTAACTATTAAGAATGATAATGAAAGAGCTACTAAATATGTATGAGAGAGAAAAGTAATTTCAGGCAGAGGGATCTCTGTGAGTTCCAGGCTACTTACATAGCATGTTCCAGGCCAATGAAGGCTACATATGAGATTTCATAATAGGCTGTGGTGAAGCATGCCTTTAAGCATGGCACTCAAGAGTCAGGCGGATCTCTGGCCAGCCTGGTCTACAGACTAAGTTCCCGGGCAGCCAGGGCTACACAGAGAAACCCTGTAGTCAAAAAACCAATCAACTAACCAACCAACCAACCCACCCAAAACAAAACAAAACAAAACAAAACAAAAACCAAACCAAACCAAACCAAACCAACCAACCAACCAAAAAACAAAAAAGCAAACCAAACCAACCAAAAAGTCATTCCAGAATGTTCCCTTTTATCCTTGTATTCTCTTCCCAAGGTTCAAAAGACAGAACTTCATTACTTATTTTGGAGACTTCTTTGGAGTAGATCACTCACAGTTTAATAGGATCACTACTAAAATTTCTAACACATGCGAATCCAGCAACAGCTAAAATAGGAGTTGGCCCTTGGACAAAAGAAAGGCACACTCAGCTATAAAACAGTCCAGCTCAGTAGAATTCCTGGACCAGTTCATAAAAAATGTTTAAGCAGACTTCAAGAACCCAGAAGTTCTTTCTTTGAATTAAAGTCTGTATTCAACTTTGACATGTTTCCCAAAAAGAGTTGGCCCACAGATGGGATATCCCCCCACATGCAGACACTCACTCAGTGTGCAGGGGAGAAGGGGAGGAGGCCAGCCAGCTCTCTTGGCTACGACCTGAGATGCAGAGGGAAGGGGGATCCTTACGTCCTTGGCTGCCTTTGGATCCGACACACAGGCAAAAGTGATGTCACAGGTTGAAACGACTTCAGCGGGGGTTCTTCCTAGGCGGGCCCCCTCCTGGATGAACAAATCACACTGCAAAAGTCACAGATCCTAATGTGAGCTGCATGCAATGCACAACAAACATGCCGGATAGGCCAGAGATGTGTATGCCCCTGTCTGGTTTCCCAAGGCAGGAGGCTGAGGTTGAAGCCCTGGGACACTAGAGCTGGAGAACCAACCCCTTGAGCTTAAGAGGACAGAGAAGTTTATAAAGACTGTCCTGTTTCTGTAGATGAACATGGTGACTAGCTAGAATGATGTGATACTTCACACAAGGCCAGTGTCTGCTGAAGGCTGGCATTTGAAAATTAGGATATGAACAGTGGCTATGTCCAGCTCCTCTGTGCTAGTAAAACTGTGGCAAAACCAGTCTAGTGACCTGAGCCACTAGCACAGAGCAAGGTGGAGCACATGCAGAGGGAGCAGGGTGGGGCTGTGTGGTCCCTTTCTTTTGACTGGTTCCAAATCCTATAGCCAGGTTAAGACTTACACAGGGTCTCAAAGTCCTAACTTATTTTTTTTTTCTGAAATTAATTATCCAGAATACCCTATAAAACAGCTCACTGGTGTTAGTGTACTCCCTCCCTCCCACATTATATTGAAAGAGATTGTCAGAATAATTTGAGCACTATTTTTGTGAGTAGGCTTAAAAAAAACAAAACAAAACCAAAAAAAACCCTTTGGTGGTGGTGTTGGATCACTTTAATCCTAGAACTTGGGAGGCAAAGGCAGGTAGAGCTCTGTCAATTTGTGGCTACCCTGGTCTACAGAGTGGTTTCCAAGACAGCCAGGGCTACATGGAGAAACCCTGTCTTGATTTTTTTTACTTTTTATGAGTATTTTCAATGCATATGTGTCTGTGTTGGAGTCCCTGGCACTGGTGGTAGGGTGTTGGTAAGCTACTGCGTGGGCTCTAGAACTGAAACCAGATCCTCTGCAGGACCAAACAGTGCCCTTAACAGCTGAGTCATCTCTCCAGGACCCCTGAAAATGTTTGCTGTGTTTCAGATTGTATTAACTTTACTGTGTGCATGTGCATGAGTGCACACACATGAAACAGGAATGATGGTGCAGACCATTCTATGTGGGATCTGAGATTGGTGGACATTCAATACTGTCCAATTCTTGTTTTGGGAGTGTTATTATCCAATAACTATGGATCTAGAACTGGGGAGATGGCTCATTGGTTAAGAGCACTTGTTTTTCCAAAGACTTGGGGTTTTATCCCTAGCACTCATATGGGAGGATCCAACAGCTCTTCTGACCTCCATGGGCATCAGGCGCACACAGAACACAGATACACATTTGGGCAAAACATTCATACGCATAAAATATGAAATAAAAATAAAACCTTAAGGCCAGTTGTAGTACTGCATACCTTTAATCCTACCTAGCACTTGGGAGGTAGAAGGTGAATCTTTGTGAGTTCAAGGACAGCCTAGTCTATAGTGTGAGCTATAGGCAAAGCCAGGGCTATATAGTGAGACCCTATCTTAAAAACAAAATTTAACAAAATAAAAAATGTTTTAAAAAAGTTATTCATGTATTTTACGTATATGAGTAGTTTGTCTTTGTGCACACCAGAAGAAGGAGTTAGATCCCATTACAGAAGGTTGTGAGCCACCACATGGGCACTGGGAATCAAACTCAGGATCTCTGGAAGAGCACCTAGTGCTCTTAACCACTGAGCCATCTCTCCAGCCCTATATTTAACTTTTTCTTTAGCTTGACTGCTTACAGATGGTCCTGGCAAATTTCCTTCTCTGATATTCTCTGATCAGTCTTTGCTGTTCCCCCTTTATTGCCATCTTTATTGGAGTTGCCTAGTCAACTTCTGGGGCTTAGAGTTCTATGGCAGCTATCTTGGAATGAAGTTTTAGGTTTTGTGTTTAGGCTAAATAAGAGAGTTTTCACTGTGTGACTGATCTTTTGATTTTTTTTAAAAAGATCTAAAATTTTGTGTGTATTCATGTTTACACACACGTGTGGCCTCTTGAGTACATGTATGAGGATGCCAGAGACAAACATCAACTGTCTTCCTAAACTGGCCTCAACTTTAATTAAAAAAAAAAATTGTAAATGCCCAGCTTTCAAGTGGATATCAGGGGATTTGAACTTAGAACCTCAGTGCACAGCAAGCTAGTTAGTCAGACGAGCCATATTCCCAACCCCAATTCTATTTTAGAGAGAAAACAGTTCCACTTAGTACATTTGCTACAAAGAGCAGCAATAGAAGAACCACTTGCCCCCTGCACTTTAAACATTTATATATTTTATGGATATGAATGTTTGCCTGAATATACGTATGTCCATCATATCTATACCTGGTACCCTCAAAGGACAGAAGAGCACGTCAGGTCCCTTGAACTAGAGGTATAATGGCTGCGTCTCCATCAGAGTTCTGAGAACTGAACCCTGGCCATGCCGTTGACACTGTTAACTACAGAGTTATTTCTCTAGCCTACCAGGGACCCTCAAAAAACATTTTTTTTTTTTTTTTGACAATGTCTAATTCTGTACCTCAGTTAGCCTTTAACTTGCTAGGTAGCCCAAGCTGGCTTTGTCTCATGCCATGAGCCATCAAAATTCCATTTTACTCTCTCTTTCCTGAGAACTCAATCCCATGTACTTTATTGTTTCAGAAGCACCAGCAGAGCATTCTACTTTGTTGTCATTTTGACAGTGTCACTGTATCTACCATACAGTCAGTCTGGCCTCAAGAGACCCTCTTGCCTCAGCCTCCTGGGTCTACACTGTATCTGGTCAGAGGACTATTCAAAAACATTTTCTTGCTTTTGCAATTATTTACGGAGTGAGTGAGGTGTGTATGTGAATATGTGGGTCAGAGGTTAGAGGACAAATGGCAGAGGGGAGTTCTGTCCCCATTTCCACAACATGGGTCCTGGTGATCAAACCCAGATGGGTAGACTTGGTGGCAAGTACCTTTACCTACCGCACTATCTCCCCAGTCCTTCTTACTTATTTATTTTTAATGTGTGTGTGTGTGTGTGTGTGTGTGTGAGAGAGAGAGAGAGAGAGAGAGAGAGAGAGCGCACCTCATTAGCCCTGGCTGGCTTATAACTTGCTATGTAGACCAACCTGGCCTCTAATGAATTCAGACATCTCCTTGCCTCTGCCTCCCAAGTGCTGGGACTGAAAGCAAGCATTATTATATATCCAGCCAAAAGATCATTTTTATCAACGCCTTAAAAGAAATTCTAAGGCGATTACCAGAGGAATAAATGGCTTTTTCACAGAAGTCTCTTGCCTGGTGCTGGGTACTTTAGAGCTGAGTACTATTGGTTTCTGGCCTCTATGAAGTAGGTGCACTCACCCTGCAGAGTGTCTTACTAAGGAAGAAGGTGAACAGCACATCTGTGACTTGAAGTTGGGCCTGCCTGACTCAATTCTCGGATGCTTTGCTATCTTGTCTGTTTTCTCATCAAGAAAAAAGGCAGGTAGAGGCACGTCCATCAAAGGAAAATGTTCACACATGCCCAGATGCTCTGTCTTCCCTCACCTGCTCCATCCAGACTGCAGTACATCTACAGTGCTTAATCTCGGTACCTAACAAGGGTGCGCGGTCCTTAAGCCTACTGCTGATTGGATTCCCAATCATTTTTGTGTTCTTGAAAAGCACCTGATTCAGCAAAAACCAAATTTGGGAGTGGAGTTTTCTGAGGAAGAGAGCCAGGTATAGCTCTAGCACTGAGCTATACTCCAGACCCTCAAATATTTTGTTCTGTGTTGTGTTGGGACAGGGTCTTGCTATGTAACCCTAACTAGCCTGGGATATATACTTGCACTGTGTATAGGCAGGCCTGCCATAAACTCTAGAGATTTTGTTGTTGTTGTTTTTTGGCCTCTGCTGGGATCAACGTCATGCACCACCACACCCAGCACCTCACCTAAGATATTTTTGTTAATACTGTCGTCATTTACCTCCAGTGTCTCTGTTGTGATCAGCTCTAACTTAAGCCCTGCAGTTCTCATTCACAAGCACAGCGTATCTCTTAAGAGGCAGTACTTTCTAGACTCTGGTCCTTCACTCCATAAGAACAACACTCTCATTTCCTGTAGCAGATTATTTCTTTCTTTCTTTTCTCTCTCTTTCTTTTTCTTTTCTTTCTTTTTTTTTTTTGGTTTTTTTTTTTTTTTTTTTTGAGACAGGGTTTTTCTATATAGCCTGGCTGTCCTGGAACTCACTTTGTAGACCAGGCTGGCCTCAAACTCAGAAATCCACCTGCTTCTTCCTCCCAAGTGCTGGGATTAAAGGCGTGCGCCACCACTGCCCAGCTTTTTTGTTGTTGGTTTTTGTTTTTGGAGATACGGTTTCTTTGTATAGCCCTGGCCCTGTAGCAGTTTCTAACTGCAGAATGCCTTGCTGCTTAACCTGCTCAGCATGGACTACATCACAGATAAAAGTGTGGTGGTTACAAGGACGAAGCTGGGTCTGCATTACATGTTCCATGTAATGGGATTTCCTTCATTTTATAAAAATGGTTATTTCTGTTGTTACTATTATTTGTATTTTTTTTAAAGTTTTTTTTTTTTTTTTTTAATGTATGTGTATATGTGTGTATGGACACAAGAGCACAGGTACCCAGAAGCCAGAAGAGGAAACTGGATCTGCTGGAGTTACAGGTAGTTATGAGCCACCTGATGTATATGCTGGAGACTGAACTGTAGACCTCTGGAAAAGCAGTACACTCTTCAATTGCTGAACCATGCTTTTTGTTTTGTTTTGTTTCTTAATAAAACACAGTCTCTCTACATAGTCCTGGCTGTCCTATAACTTGTTTTGTAGACCAGGCTGGCCTTAAACTCATTGAGATACACCTGCCTCTGTCTTCCAAGTATTGGGATTAAAGATGTACATGTGCCACCAAGGCAGGTTTGTCTGTACTCCTGAGAAATGGTCTCACTGTGGCCTAGACTTCCTATATAATCTAGGCTGGCCTAGAATGCATAGCACTCCTCATGCCTCAACCTCCTAAGTGCTGGAATTATAGGTATGGTCACCATGTTTTAAATAGTTACAACTTTATAACAACATCCTACATATCTTTCTGCCTGGACAAAGCTCAGCTCTTGTTTTACTGGGTGCAGAATGTTGAGTAGAGACACAGATGTCTACTACCTTCAGTTACTCCACTTTCCAAGACCTGATAAACCTCACCCTTGATACTTACTTTCTCTGCAGTCCGGTTCCAGACAGTCACTGTGTGACCCATTTTTAGCAAGTTGGAGACGATGCCACTTCCCATTAAGCCAAGGCCCAAGAATCCTATCCTGAAAGAGACAGAGGTTGATTGGTCCAGGCAAAGCCAGGCATCCTGCAGCACCGATGACAATTTCTTTAATGGTGTTGGCATCAAACCCAGGGGCGTTTCATGTCAGGTCAATGGTCAACCACTGAGCCCTACTGTTTGGCCCAGGACTGTACCTCTTCCTTTCCTAGACTGTCAGTAAGGGTCCCTAAATGCATATGGCCAAGTCTAAATCTTTAACCATCAAAGCATGACTTCATGGCTCATGGCAAGTCTTCCAATTGTGAGGCCCCCCTTGCTGCTCTGATAAAAGTATCTGAGCTACAGCTCTTGAATGGCTTCTTGATCAGAAACCCTGTGCACCAGGCTTTCAGACCACCTCAACTCATGCCAAAATGCATAAGTCACAGAGCCAAAGAGCTGAGAGCCAGGCAACCTCTACAATACGAGTGCTAGGACGCGTATGTTCCACCCTTTCCTGACGTCTGTTCTCCCAGGTTCTCACACTCAGCCTACCTATCTACATTCCCCAAAGCATCATTCCCAACGCCTGCCTTTCTCTGTAGCTGACATGCATATAGCAAACTTTGCCTACCTCTAACTTTCTCTACCTACTCCTTCCTCAAACTGGAGAACTTTGTGGGGCTGCTATCTTTATGTACTTGTACAGAGATCTACATCTTGTCTAAAAGTCTTTTTTTCTAGTTCTTGTACATTGTGAATATGTATAGGTCAAAAGATAACTTTGAATGTTATTCTTCAGATATTACCACCCTTTTTTGGAGACAAGGTTCTCACTGGCCTGAAACGTGCAAAGCAGGTGAAGCTGGTTGGCCAGTGAGTCCCAGTGATCTACCTGTCTGTCCCCGCACTGATATCAGAGGTCTGTAGCACCATGCCTAGCTGTTTCATGTGGGTACTGGGAACTGAATTTAGATCCTCACTTAATGTGCTTTCCTAAAGATTGACTTCAAACTCAATCTTTCTGGACCTTGTTTTAAGAATTGAGATATAGCCTCACCTTGTAGCTCAGTCTGGCCAGCTATGTAGATCAGTAACCTCAACGTAACAGCAATGTTCCTGTGTCAGGCTTCTGAGTGTGAGGATCCAGAGTGAAGCATTCCACCCAATTGCTTCTTACATATCTTTATCTCTTCTTACACAGTGCAATAGTTAAAAAATGCCTTTTTTCTACCAGAAATTCCACTATTTTTTTGTTTTCTATTTGGGTTGTCTCTCAGCTCTCTGCAGAATTCCCATGAAGACTTTGTGCAGTCTCTCCTTCGCTTTGGTTTTTGGGAATCCCACGTGCAGGCACCCTTGGAAAACGACTCCTTTATTTGGAGGCTTACACTTACAGGGATACCCAGGACTCAACACTCTCTGTTCGAGCAAATACGACATCTGAACCAACCTTCCTCTACAAAATCGGGTTCTTTGACCACTAGGTTCCATGCCGAGACTTCTGCCATTTATAGCTCTTTTGTGTAGTAGTTTCCTCTAGGAATGCCTACCAAGACAGGGAAATGTTCTTTCCTTTTGTGTTTTGGAGAACCCAATAGATCTATGAATGAAGTATCTGGATTTCCATCATGACAAGTGACAGTCCAATAGTCTCTGTGTCCGTGTGGATTAATGTGGATCAGTTGCTTCGTGGCTGACTTCAAACTCATGTTAAGAGTCAGTTGCTTTGAGAGGCAGTCAAGATCTTGGGTAAGAATATGAGAACTCAAGTCCTTAGCCCTGTGCTGGTCTTGTTTGTAAAACAAATACAATGCTTACTAAGGGATATCTACCTTCTATGCCTGGCCTTCACCTTTTGTTTGAGACATGGTTGTGCTAAGCAGCCCATGTTAGCCTAAAACTCCTAAACCTTCTCTATCCCAGTGCCTCAAGCGCTGGGATCACAGGTGTACACTACCATCTCTGGGTTCTACCTCCCCTTTGATTAGCTCCTATCTTCTGCATACCGCAGAGGGTAGTTCAAGAAGAACTTGTGTAACTAGGGATTTCATTCATATACATACTGAGTTTGTCTTTTGACAGTCTGTGAGAGAACTGGATGGAAGGTAAAAACTAGAATTTATACTTGTTATATTGTTCACAAGACAGTCTCTTATAGACAACCTTTTCATGAAGTGACTGCAGACTCAACAGGCTCACAATGAAGAAGCAAAGGCAAGGAAGGGTGTGGAAGGTTTGGGGCCCATAGTCTAGGCAAGGTGGGAAGTTGATGGCAGGTACATGGGAAAGGCTGGGAGGTGATGAGAGACAGAGAGAGACAGAGAGAGACAGAGAGAGACAGAGAGAGAGAGAGAGAGAGAGAGAGAGAGAGAGAGACAGAGAGAGAGACACAGAGAGAGACAGAGAGAGAGAGACAGAGACAGACAGGTAAAGCAAAACCAAGGGTTTTATTCCAAAAACTCTCTAATCTTGAAGTTCCCATCACAGGGTCTACTGAGCTACATTTCCAAGAATGGTCCCAGACTAGCAGTGTCAGCAAAGGCAGTTGTGCTACTTGCAAGGACATGAATTCTAAGCCTACACCTTCTATCAACTGAGAAGGACTATCTCAGGCTTGAGGTAGTCTTTAAAAAGACATCATTTTTATGGGGCTCAGAGAACTTCTGAAACAGTTGCTCAGACTTACTGACAATTATGGAGCCAAGTCCTTAGCCTAGTCCCAAGGGATAGACCCTGGGGGGAGATGGTAACTTCCACCTTTGAGAAGTGAAACTGTTCCCAAATTAGCTATCAGTGGCTTAGACAGAGCCCTCAGGGCTTTCTTGGTACCACCTCCTTAGCTCTCATAGAATCCAGAGCCTCCAGGAGGCCATTCATCCAAGGTCTTACTTTTTGTCTGTGGGTGTAATGCTGCCATTCACGGCTGTGCTGTCTGCTGCCTGGATGGAGGTGGAACCAGTTTCCTAGGGATAGGAAACACAAATAACTGTTCAGCAATCTGCCCACGATGAGACCACAGGGGAAATAAAAACTACAAGGCAGGCAGCCTACATACCTCTTCACATATTTTCAACTTCTTTGTGATTGCCTGGTAACAGACAGCTGGCTAATAAAGAGGGAGGGAAAAAAAAAAAGACCATTTATTAAGTGTAAGAGTTCTACATAGTAATTTCCCAAAATGGTTAGGCCTAAAGTGAGATGGTAACACAGAATATTTCTTTGTCCTATAATTTTATCAAATTCAGAGTAAACACTCATTACCTCAACACTCCACATAGTTCTTCGAAGGTCTCTGATTCTGAGCAACAGAGGTGTCAACTTATTTGCCTCATTTTGGAGTTGGTCAGAAGAGCCGGGCTGGAAATGAAATCTGCCCACTTCCAAAGCCACCCACTGTAATGGAATCTTTGCAAAGTTTGGCCCAACCTCTGGCCTCACAAACATGAGTAAAGCTTCCTGTTGCAATACAGGGTTGGGAGGCCATGCTGACCACAGGGCCACAGGATATGGCACCAGGCACATGGGCATGCTTCTGGGCATGGACAGGCTGTATGCCTAGCTCCTCCCACCTTAGACTCTGAAGGCCAGTGATGATAGCTTAGCAGCACAAGGGCTGAGTTCTAAAGGTTTTGTTTATTCTTAATCTCACTGGCACCTGATTTCCTCATGGGCCCACACTGTCACTCAGCTGGTTGCCATGGCAACATAAACAAGTTTGCCTCAAGTGAGCACTCACCTTCTCTGTTTGGCTCAACAGAAAATGATGAAAATGAGGATCTGCATCTTTGACTGGCTGAAATTGAAAGACAAAGACATCAAATGAGCTGCCTACTATTAGTCCCTTCCTCTTGCCTAGAAGAGGGACTCCTTCTTGCTGCTTGACTTCTCCAACTAAGTCTCCTTCACAGCTGTCTGGAAACTTCTATTTCTGAACTAAGTCTTTTTTTTTTTCTTCCTGAAACAGGGTTTCTGTGTAGTTCTGGCTGTCCTAAAACTTCACTCTGTAGAACAGGCTGGCCTCAAACTCAGATCTCTGCCTGCCTCTTTCTTCGTCTTTTTTTCTTATTTTTTCAATTTCCTGAACTAGGGACAGAATCTAGGGCCTTGCCCATGGCAGGTAAGTGTTCTACCACTGACCCCCTCCTCCAAGCCTTCTTTCCAGTTTTGTTTTTTTAGGAGATGCTTCCACTTTATAGCTCTGGTTGGCCTTGAGCACAAAGAGAGCCGCCCACCTTTGCTTCTTTCAGACACCAGAAAAGTGCATTGGATCCCATTACAGATGGTTGTGAGCCACCTTGTGGTTGCTGGGAATTGAACTCAGGACCTCTGGAAGAGCAGTTGGTGCTCTAAACCACTGAGCCATCTCTCCAGCCCCCACCTTTGCTTTTTGAACTTTGTTTTTTTTTTCACATTTTACTCTGAGATAATATCTAAGTTACATAGCTGGCCTTCAACTTACTTGGTCACCAGGCAGGCTATAACCCTGTGACCCTCCTACTAGAAGGAGGTGCTCCTTTGCTAGGACTACACGCCTATGCCACCAGCTTAGTTCTGTTTTTTCATAAACCACTGCCATACTAGCTAAGGGAAAAATGGGCTCAAGTACAGAAAGACAGATGTTTCTGCAGGTTGAGATCAATCACTCTAGTAACTGTGTAGACTAATATCACAAAGCTCTCCTGCATTTTAGTACTAAGCATTCACCAGGCATATAGTTGGCCTGGCTATATAAACCACAGCAATTCCAGGACTCTTCTACCTTCAGAGTACTGATCTCCTTGGGTGTGAGGCCAAACCCTTGTAGGTCTCGGCTTTCTGGGGCCAATTCTGATGACAGTCACTGTGACTATAGATCTCCACAGCTGTTCATAACTCTGCCTAGCACCAGGTGCAGGCACAGTGAAGCTAGTATGATGTCTCCTCCAATCCCCAAGCTACTCAACATCTGCATTGGTGGCTACATGTCTGCAATCCCAGCACCTGGGTATCTGAGGCAGAAGGATCTTCAGTTTGAGGCCAGCGTGGATTACCCTGTCACAAGACAAAATAACCTCTTTTTTAACCCTCCCCAGAAAAAAAAAAAAAAATCACCTCCCCCTTGGGGTGGGGTGGGGGGTGGGGAACAACAGAACATTTATGGACAACA
This sequence comes from Mus caroli, assembly GCF_978045245.1. Classification (NCBI taxonomy): domain Eukaryota; kingdom Metazoa; phylum Chordata; class Mammalia; order Rodentia; family Muridae; genus Mus; species Mus caroli. The sequence goes on from NW_028227272.1 coordinate 1,568,729, forward strand.
AGGTGTTTACAGTAAACACAAAAGCAATCCTACCCTAAACAATGAGAATGACAGTGGGTCTATAATCCCACATATGATGCTAAACAATGAGAATGACAGCGGGTCTATAACCCCACATATGATGCTAAACAATGAGAATGACAGCGGGTCTATAATCCCACATATGATGCTAAACAATGAGAATGACAGCGGGTCTATAACCCCACATATGATGCTAAACAATGAGAATGACAGCGGGTCTATAACCCCACATATGATGCTAAACAATGAGAATGACAGCGGGTCTATAATCCCACATATGATGCTAAACAATGAGAATGACAGCGGGTCTATAACCCCACATATGATGCTAAACAATGAGAATGACAGCGGGTCTATAACCCCACATATGATGCTAAACAATGAGAATGACAGCGGGTCTATAACCCCACATATGATGCTAAACAATGAGAATGACAGCGGGTCTATAACCCCACATATGATGCTAAACAATGAGAATGACAGCGGTCTATAACCCCACATATGATGCTAAACAGGCAGACTACCTGGAACCTCAGACTAAACATGGAGTTTTTTTTAACCTCCAGACTTCCGTAGTTTGTGCCAATAAAATAAAACCAAAAACCAGAAAAGGGAGAAAGGGGAAAGAGGCTCACACAGCATAGCCAGAAAATCTGCTATGTTCTTGTTCTGACATTGTGGACAGTCCTACTAGCAGGAAAGTTCTTTACCTCGGTCGCGGTTGGTTGCCATTTAAATGCAGCCATTGGTCCAGCCATCATCCCCTTTACAGTGCTAGACTCAGGGATGGTGAGGTCCTGCAGGAGAAGAGCAGAGAGAGCATCAGCACATTTTGCTTCCCCTTTTGGCCACACTCAACCCTCAACTAAGCTCCTGGCAGTGCCATGCTCTAAGTGTAAATTTAAGCCAACCCCCATCTAAGTGGGAGAAAAAGGGCAACTGTTTCTTGCTGTTTTGTAGTAACAAAACCTGCTATTGCACGCATGTCACAAGGAGGATGGTTAATAAGAACGCTGCCAGCAAGACACAGGGAAACACTTTGTGGGAGTAATAATCACTAACAGTGGGTTGGAGGGAATGTATCTCATCTTAAAAAACAAAGCAAAAAGATGGCACTGCTGAGGAGACCTGTCCAGATTAAAGCTAGGATGCAGGTCAGAGTACACTTGGCGTGTTCTCCAATGAGCAACTCTTTATCTGCATGTCTTGTGCCCCATTCCTTTGTCCAATGTTGGCCCCTCCTACAACTGTGATAATACCTTATATTCCATCCACCTAAGTGGGATACCAGGGTGAATGCTCATGTGTCCATAGACATTGCACCATGCCTGTGATGAAGTTCCACTTCCCTGGTGCCAGGCTGCCTCCTCTACTGCTTTGCCACCATAAAGCCATCTTTCCCTTGTCACTTGTACCAAACTGGCCACCATACCATCATCACTGTCAGCAGGCAGATACACACTGAATCTTCAGCTCTCTCTCTGGGCCTATGCAGTCTAGTCTCTGCAAACTAGCCCAAGTCAGACCTTGTCATATCTTCCCAAAGCCAGCTCCCCACTTCTCACAGTGAAGCTGAAGTCTGCTATGGAGCCTTCAACGAGGGCTCTCGTCAGACACTTTACTCCACTTTCATCTCTGCCCGAGTCCTAATTCTGTTCCCTTCCCATCATCAGTACTCCATTCCCCTATCTCAAACACCCCAAACATGAACCTGTCTCAGGACCTCTGTTATTACTCGGGATGGTCTTCCATCATGTCCACTTGACTCAGGTTCACTTCAGGGCAATATGGAAAGGTCTCCTCATCAAAGCAGCTTTATTTGACTTCTCTGCCTTGTCTCATTTGAAGGTAATGTTGATTACAGTGACGGCAAAGGTTTCAATAGTTACCTTAGTACTAATTTACATAGATGGTCTCATATAACCCCTATTACAATGAAGAGCAAACATTGCCTTCCTTTTGCAGAAAAGAAAACCGAGGTGTAGAGAGCTCAAGTAGCATTGACCAATTGTGAGACAGATTAAAAATTTGGTGTTGGCTCACGCCTTTAATCTTTACACTCAGGAGGCAGAGGCAGGCAGACCTCTGTTTGAAGCTAGCCTGGTCTACAGAGCAAGTTCCAGGACAGCAGGGTTACACAGAGAAACCCTATCTTTTTTTTTTTTAAAGATTTATTTATTATTATATCTAAGTACACTGTAGCTGTCTTCAGATGCACCAGAAGAGGGCGTCAGATCTCATTACGGATGGTTGTGAGCCACCATGTGGTTGCTGGGATTTGAACTCAGGACCTTTGGAAGAGCAGTCGGTGCTCTTAACCACTGAGCCATCTCTCCAGCCCCCGAGAAACCCTATCTTAAAAAAATAAAATAAAACAAACAATTCAAACTCCCAGAAATGGTGGCACATATTTTTTATCCTAGTCTCCAGGGAAGCAGACATAGGCATAGATCTTTGAGTTTGAGGTCAGCTTGATCTACATAGTTCCAAGCCAGCCAAGGATACAAAGTGAGACTCTCTCAAAATATATACCAAAACCAAACCAAACCAAACCAAACCAAACCAAACCAAACCAAACCAAAAGAAAAAAAAATTACATGAAACAACTCAAATTCCAACAATTTAGACCCAGGGTTGGTGCTACAATAAGTGTGTTCTCTTGCCTTGCCTGGTTTTGCCTATTCTAATCCACATTGGGAATCATGCTGGTATGCAGATGAAGCTGAGTATGTATTAGAGAAGTGGGTATCTCTCTTTCTGAGAGGGGTCACATTTGTCTCTTAGGCTTTATCTCTAGATGTGTCCTGCAGTAAAGCTGCCAAATAAGCACCTGTCTAATAGAGTCTAGTATAGTGCGGCTACAAAGACTGCTTTGCAATTAGATACACCTCTGACACCAGGCTGGTGAATTTTAAGTTGCAGTCAATGAAGTTGGAACAGTGGAGCTCCAGGGATGACAGAGTAGAGTTTATAGCTCTTGGTCCAACCCTGACTCACTCTTCTTGGTGTAAGTGTAACATCTTATGAGTGCCACAGGTCTGACACATTTCTGCAGGGATGACCCGAAGCTGAAGCTGTAGTTCTCAGCTTTGAAGTAAGGAAAGGAGAGCCCAGCCAAGACATAGGTGCAGGGCTCGAGGCAAGCTCTCAAAAAGAATTCTAGATATACATTTAGCTTTGTCTGTAGGCAAGCACTTGACACCTCTGAGCTCTAGGTCGGCCTTTTCAGTTATCCTTAGGGGGCAGAAGATTATACTACAACAGAATGGCACTCTGCAGCTAGAAAGCAGCCTGTGCTTTCCTGCTGACTTTTGGCCAAATGACAATTGCCATGGCCACACACCTGTACTCTGTGAGCTACAGGATAGATGAGGTCAGATACACTGTCATTCCAGTGCCAGGACACTCTACTGCATCAAACACAGACCCAGTCCAAAAGTGCCCAGAAAGGACCCTGTTAGGGGTTGCTATAAGAATGTTCTCCTAGACTGAAACCTGGATAAAAGTTACTATGCCCCAAATGAACTGCCATGTTGTGGGGTAGATTGCTTCTCATTACCAACTTGGGGAAAGCTTTGAGAGGGCTAGAGAGGAAGTTGTTTCTGTCCAGGAGTCTGTGAGAACTGCCTGAAGACAGCACTAATTGGGAAGGCAATGTAATACCTGGTGGCTCCAATTTCTTCTCTAGGGAAAACTATCTTTTGGCCATCAGGCCACATCCCTTGCAAAGTCCCTTACTCAATGAGGCTGGCGGATCTCTAAGTTCCCTACTTACTGAGCATGGTCATAGGAAGACTCTTGCTCTCTTCCTTTTCCTTAGCCTTAGGACAGTGTAAAGAGACCACAGAGGCAGACCAGACTGCGCCTAGCCAATGATATTCATGTGGAACCTTAAAGTGTTTTAAAAATGTGAATTACATTCGAACATTTAAACTTAGGGAACTTCACATACAATTCTGCATTTCTGGCCTCTCTCAAGAAAACCAGACTATCTGGCAGTAGTTAGCCTGGCACCCCATGGATGGAGTATAACTGGGCCAGCCCCAAGATGCAGTGAGCTCTTCTGCTCTTTCTGCAAATTCAAGACAGTATGAGTCGTTTCGTGGCCCGTCCCACTGGTGTTTGACCCCACCAGTCTTGCTCTGCCCTCTAGTATTTCATCAAGGTTTTATCTCCCCCTGTTCCATCAGCCACCTGGCTTCTCTTTCTTTTATCATGGTTGCATATCTCCCAGTATGCTCTCACTATTCACAGGCCATCCACTTCCTGAAATCCAAGACCTGTTCTCCAGAACAGATGGCACCATTTCTTCCTGGTTTCATCTGGCCACACTTACAACCTCATTAGCCCTGACCCTGACCACATACTTTCTTTGCAGTACAGTTTCTGCTCTTGAGCACCCTTCCACATATTTCCAAGACAAGCTCATCTAGTCTCATGGACTAGACTGTTTTTTGCCCTCCAAGATGGCTTCCCAAGTCTATAATTCTAGTACTTTCTGGGTCATGCTTCAAACATATCACACTAAAAAAGATCTGAAGGCTAGTTTAATGGTAGAGTGCTTGCCTACCACGCATGAACTTCTAGGTTCTATAAACAAAGACAACAGCAAACCCCAGATAACCTCTACAAGCCACAGAACCACTTCTCTCTTCTAGCTTGCAGCTTCCTTACCCTTTCATCTTTATCTTTCCACATAGCCAGCTGCCAAATCACAGGAAGGATGCCTCTGACATGCCCCTCCCTGACTCTTTTCAGGAAATGCTACCTCTCATGGGTCTGTCTGTGACTTTGGCTTTCTATTTGGCTTCAGGCCCCTTTCTCTGACCTTGCAATCACTAAGGCCCAGTTCGGCACACTGCCATCTCAACAACCAGCCTAAACAGTTTCCTAAGTACTTTTGCTATCTTGAATTTACCGAATGGTCTTCTGTATCCCAGTGTCAATTTGTCTGTACCTCTGTTTGCCCCATCTCTCTACCTGCACAGGGATACTCATGCCAGAATCCTGCCTCACGTGGAGTGCATGCTCACCTCTACAGGATTTTCCCTTCATTCTTGTTAGCCTTGCCCCTGGCCTGAGCAACTCAGGAGATAGCTTTCTGGCCTTCACCATCTGCATCTTTCTCCTATGTCTGTGCATCTTGCTCTCACTTCATCTATAGAACATGGGAAGTACTCTACACCCACTAGACGAGCAAGATTATACTTAAGAGCATGGCTCTACTTTACACAAAAAAAGACACTAGTCCCAGAAGCTATGGCAGTAAGACAAACCTTCTCATCCTTTGGGGGCCGACCCCGCTTCCGGGGACTTTGCTCTTGGGCTCTTTTAAGGCATTTGGAGCCTCTGTCTGCAGAGCCTGAAGTCACCCTCTTCTTTCCTTCTCCCATGTTCTTCTTCACCTTCCCTTCAGACAGGCTAAGCTTGCGTTTCTCATCACCTGAGTTTGGCCTACTTCTCTCCTCACTGGAATTACGCCGATTCTTGTCATCAGCAGAAGTGTGGGATGATGTCTGAAAGTTCAACAATAATAATGATAACCACTACAACAGCCACTACCACCACTGCCAGCAACATGAGCCCACACAGTTCTCTCTCTCTCTCTCTCTCTCTCTCTCTCTCTCTCTCTCTCTCTCTCTCTCTCTCTCAGCAGCTCTGTGAACTGTCTTCACAGCCACCCTGAGAAATAGCATCCTTGCTCACCTCTCTTTGTGCTGGAAAGACAGCTTAAAAAAAAAAAAAATCACGTCACTTGTCTACAGCCCCAAAGGTGGCTGAATTCCTAAGATCTCTGCCTGTACTGTGAAGCTGGGCTATTCTTCCCAAAACAACGTGCATGCCTCAGAAAAGTGAGCCACAGACATAGAGTTCTGGACACAGCTGTTTTCTTGCTAGGCAAATCTCATGGGAAAGGAGAGTGTCTATGACACACACCATCTGCTAGTAGCCATGCAAAACCATTGACCTGATGTTGGAGGGGAACGACTGCAGTCTCTCTCACCTGGTCTTTCCCTTTGGCTCTCCTGAGGAACTCTTCGACAGCATCCACAGCTTGCTGGAACCGTTTACCCTTGTTAATCTTTATCATCTCCTCCTTGTGAGCATGGTAAGGCTTTAGCTGTTCCACTTTGATCCAGGCACTAGTAGAAAGCAAACACAGGAAGAGTTTCATCCATATTGCATATGCCAACACATTCCTGAGATCTCACAAGGGAGGATTTTTAACACTTGTTTTAACTGAAAATTAAAAGAGGCATAAACCTTACCAACCATCCATTTCTAATTCTTGAGCCTCAAGTACATTTTCTTGAAATGAACAGAACCACAACAGGTCAGAACTTTCCTCCTGTGAAGTCACCGTATCATACACTGTGCTGTACTTTCATTCTCATTTACCAGCTTTCCATACCCAACCACACACACCTGCAACTTGCTCAGTGCAGACAAAGCCTGTAGACTGCATGAAGGACAAGGATGGAAACATCTCCCACCTTTCCTCCCCTCCACTGCTCCAGGCTTTCAATGCATTGCTCTCTCTGGCCTGGCACTCACCATGTAGACCAGGCACTCTTCCTATCTTTGTCTCTTGAGTGCTGGAATTACATGAGTGTGAACCATCACATTTGACTTAGTCAACTATGTGAGCCAGATTAATGAAATATAATTTTGTTTTTTAAGACAGTGTTTCTCTTTATGTAGCCCTGGCTGACCTGGAACTTACTCTGTAGACCAGGCTGGCCTCAAACTCACAGAATTCCACTTGCCCCTGCTGAGATTAACCATCATAGACCAGCCTTATTTAAAAAAAAAAAAAAAAAGCCAGGACTCATGTATCTTTTCTTTTTATTGTGATAGAGTCTCCCTATCACAACAATCAGGCTGGCCTCTATTTGGAGATTTGCCTGCTTCCATTTCCTGAATAATGTAATTAAAGGTGTGTCACAATACCTGGCAAGGACTCAGTGTACAGTAAAATGTCTAAACTCTATGTAGCAGAGGATGACCCTGATCCTGATTCTTTTGCCTCCACCTCCCAAATGCTGGGATCACATATATGCATTACAACTCCTGGTATACATGGTGCTGGAGACTAAACCACCTATCAACGGAGCACTCGACCCCAAACACAGTGTCTACAAGTTTGCCGTTCTTATAGACATTTGCAGCCACTGAGTCTATATCTGTTCGTAAATGATGGTATCCATGGCTAATAAACCATACACACACACACACACACACACACACACACACACACACACGTATGTTTTGGGATGAGTGCAGCAGTCACAAAAGAGGCTTTAAATGACATTCTTTTTGTAAGGCAAAATGAACTTCTCTTATTGTTAATTTCAACTGCCAATGTGTAACACCTTAAAGTTAAAAAAAAAAAAAAGCAGTCAGCTGCTAGTTCTGAAGGATCTGGCCTGTTGTGGATCCCGAGCAAGTCTGCTGCAGTAGGCTTTCTGTGGCTTTCCTAAATGATGCTCTAGGATCCAAGTGCAAATGAGAACATAATACAGGCTTGGCAAAGTATCAGTTAATTTATATATGTATTTTCCTGTAATACTCATTGGGTCTCACAGCATAACCTTTAGAAAAGCATGGGCCCGGCTGAGGATATAGAAACTGGGTTACATCAGTAACTGTAAAGCTTCTGTCCTTAGAGACGGCTGGAGAATACTCACTTACAAGGGCCAAAGTGCTTCTGTTTGTCTGTCTTTCTTTCTTTCCTTCTTTTTTTTTTTTTTGAGTTTTTGAGACAGGGTTTCTCTGTGTGGCCCTGGCTGTCCTGGAACTCACTCTGTAGACCAGGCTGTCCTCAAACTCAGAAATCCACCTGCCTCTGCCTCCCAAGTGCTGGGATTAAAGATGTGCCCTGGCCACCTCTAGCTTTTCACTCTGAGTATTGTGGGAGCAGTTGTAAAGACAGGTCAAGAACAAATGTGGCAGCCTTGGGACACAGCTCGATACAGAACACCAGGGCAGACATGATACCTATAGCTAAGGCAAACAACACACAGGGACAGACAATAGTCTCTGGTACACAGAGCCAACCATACCTATCAGTGGAGAGAGGTATTCTGGTGGCCAGCTCAGCTAGAGTTTGCAACCTGACATGAGAGCCATGACTCCAATCCACAAGGAAAAACCATGAAATAAAGTACTGACCCCCCTAAATGTTGGCCAGTCTGTCCCTGGGGACCCAGACACAGCTCTTTTCTCCATTTACAGAATCCTAAGGACAAAAGTGAAGGTAGTAGAGCTGCAGCACTAACTGGTAGCTCAGCTCTGAGACCACACCAGTTTCAGGGATAAAGTTCAAAGATGGTTCTCAAGATACACTCTGTCCATCCTCCAAAACTAGGTTAGATGCTCTGCAGGCAAAAATCCCATTCACTCCTTTCGTCACTGTCATGCCTGCCTCCTACCAACCTCTGACTGACAGAAAAAGCAAAGGTGAGGATGTCTATGAAGAAATGCCAATTAAGTCAGCTCTCTCTCCCTTTTTTTTTTTTTTTTTTTTTTTTGGCAATGTGCTTTAAACAGATTTCTGATTTCTGCAAGAAGGAAGAACACACACAAAATTCTACTCACCTTCCAGATAGGACTTTGAGAAACTAAACTGAAATGTTTCTCGATACAATGATCTTTGAAATGTTCAAATGAACTAACTGACAATACAAATACAACTTTGAGAAGATAAAAGCAAGAAATGTTAATCTACTCAAAAAACTGACCAGGTGACCTGCCTCACCAGAAATACAGTCAATAAGATGCCAGCTCTGGCACTGGAGCACAGAAGTTACAGAACCTCTAGAAAGCAAAGTGCACTTGAACCACTTCAGCCATCAGAACAAAATGTGTTCTGTTGTGGTCACATCGAAAAGCCCTGCCTACTTAATACCTGGTGCCTTTTAGCTGGAATTTCAGTGATACCTCTCCTCCTGGAAGAACAGCAGTGCAGGCTGGCACAAAACTGGTGCTCTCTAGTTACTGTTAAAGTGAGGAAGTCACCTTACAGCCATTCTTAGGGGTAGAAGAACTGCTTGACAGTGGGTGAAAAGATGATAAAATGCTCAGCTGGGTAACTATTTTATCTTCTTTTAGTTCATATGTATGGATATTTGTCTACATGTATGTCGGTATACCACTTGTGTGCCTGATACTACTCTTGGAGGCCAGAAGGTGGTGTCAGATTCCTTAGAAATGGAATTACAGAAGGTTGTGAGGTGCACTGGGCATCAAACTCAGATCCTCTGGAAGAGCAGCCAGCTGACTCAATCACTGACCATCTCTCCAGTCCTGGGTCGGGGTAACTCTAACATTTTTTTTTTTTTCTTTCGAGACAGGGTTTCTTTGTATAGCCCTGGCTGTCCTGGAACTCACTTTGTAGACCAGGCTGGCCTCGAACTCAGAAATCTGCCTGCCTCTGCCTCCCGAGTGCTGGGATTAAAGGCATGCACCACCACCACCTGGCACATTTTTAAAAAATTGTAATTAATAAATTAATGGTGGGGCAGGAAGGTCTAGCTTGGTCTGGAATTCACTAAGTAGACCAGGCTAGCTTCAAATGCATAGCGATCTGCCTACCGCTGTTTCTCAAATGCTGCAATTAAAGCTGTGTACTCTACTCTATCACAGCTGGCAAAAAAAAAAAAAAAAAAGACATTCTCTATGTAGCCCTGGCTTTTCTAGAACTTGGTCCATAGACCAGGATGTCTTTGAACTCAAGAGGTCTGCCTGCCTCCACATCCCAAGTGTTGGATTAAAGGCATGTATTACCACACTAATTTTAATTTTTGGAAGCATGGGTCTCATGTAGCTCAGGTAGACTTCAAACTCCATATGTAACCATGGATGACCATAAACCTTTGATCCTTTTATTTTCACCTTCAAGTGCTAGGATTAGGATTCTATTGTGTATATCACACCTGATTAACATAATGATGGGAATCAAAACTAGAGCATTGTGCATGTTAAGTAAACTCTACCAACTCTGTTAATGGCATTTTAAAGACCTTTTTTTGGAGAGGGGGTTCGGGGTATGTGTGCTGCGATGAACGCGGGGTCTGTACACGCTCGTCACGTGCTCTGAGGACTCAGCCTCACACAGCTGCTGGTGTTACTTGTAAGGAGCTGTGACCTAGGATTCGCTTCACAGCCTTTTCCTAGGACCCACTTAGCAGTTTGCCACTGACTGGGAAGTCAAAAAAGTCAAACTTACCAAGTCTGTGCCTAAAGTGTGAAGCTCTGCTTTTATGGACAGTAGTTAGTTACACATTGTTTGTGATAGTAAATGATGAAAACCAAACTAACTGGCAATCTGTGAGGCTGCCCATTCAAGTATTTGGTTAAATGTTAAAAAGCAGAAAAAGCGCTATGTGTAATATGCTACTAGCTACACAAAGGAACATACAACTTTTTGATTTTGCATCGTATTTCTGGGGTGGTACAACCCAAGAAACTAGTCCACTTGAGCTGAGTGTATCGGAACACACCTTTACTCCCAGCACCTGAGAGGCAATGGCAGGCAGATCTTGAGTTCCAGGTCAGTTAGGGCTACATAGTGAGACCCTGTCTCAAAGACAAAAACGAAAAAACCTACTCAAATCACAAAAATTAAAATCCACAAAGAAAAACAAAAACAAACAAAAAAGAAACTAGTTAGCCAGGTGGTGGTGGCAGCACACGCCTTTAATCCCAGTGCTCAGGAGGCAGAGGCAGGTGGATCTCTGAGTTCCAGGACAGCCAAAGCTACACAGAGAAACCATCTCAATAAGCCAATGCCTCCTTTCCCCCAAAAGAAATTAGCTTACCTGAATGGTTGAAGAAGAACAAAAAATGGAATTGCTTTATTCTTTTCAGAGTCATTAAAAAAATTAACATCTCTAGCTCCACCATGAGTCCAAAAACCAATATTAAAGGCCTTTACGTAAACTTACTATGCCAGCTGCTCAGCAGGGGCTGCCTTAGACTTTCTGGCTTAGAGGGATGTAGTGAGAAACTCAGTCTAGCTGTTGCTGTGACTACATCTGACATGGCCCACAGCATATTCCTTGATGTCTTGTCATGTTTCCTACAAACTCTTCAAATGGAACACTGCCACTAAGCCTTTCTCAAATTACTCCACTTAAATAAAAATCCTGTACTTGTTCTCCTTAAGTGAAAACCATCTGACAACCTCATACATGTGTCTCCTCCACTGCTTAGGTATAAGGACCTGGGCTGGAGCTTAGAAATGGAAGCACACAATAGAGCTAGATGACATGGCCTATAAAAAGACAGGGGCAGAAAGCCCAGGTCAGATTACATGGGTCCCTTCTCCATCTGGATGCATGAGTAGTACTTAGAAAACCATTTTTAAAGTTGCCTTAAAACAAAACAAAATCACTGAAAGTGGCTGAAGATAAAGGTTTAAAGGCAATGGGAAACAGACACACACACACACACACACAAAGGCAATATGGAAATGTCTAGTTCATGTCAAACTAAGCCAAGTGTAGCTGTGCACTCCTGTCATACCAGCACTGGAGAGGTGGATGAGGAAGGAACAGGAGTTCTAATCCAGTGTGAGATCCAGTTTAAAACCAAAACAAAATACCACCATCACCACCACCATCACCACCAAGAGGAAACAGCAAAAGACTTGCAATTAAGATAGATTTAGAAAACTTTGTTTCTAGAACTTGGTGTCCTGATTAGTTTAGTTTAGTTTAGTTTTGTTTTCAAGACAGGGTTTTTCTGTGCAGTCCTGGCTGTCCTGGAACTCACTCTGTAGACCAGGCTGGCCTCGAACTCAGAAATCTGCCTGCCTCTGCCTCCCAAGTGCTGGGATTAAAGGCGTGCGCCACTACTGCCCGGCTCTGGTTAGTTCTTATTGTTAACTTGATACAACCAAACACGGATTAGATCCTTTTCCTGAGAAGAGGGAGAACCCAGACCAGATTGGCTTACAGCCATGTCCATGGAGAAATGTCTTGATTGTTCATATGGGAGGGCACAGCCCAATGTGGGCAGTGTTACCACTGGGAAGTTGGTCTTAGATTGTATAAGAAAAATAGCTGAACATAAGCACAAGCCAGTAAGCAGCATTCCTCCATGGTTCCTGCCTGACTTTCCTCAAAGACCTGAAGGCATAAGATTGAAAGAACCCTTACCGCAAAACTGCTTTTGGTTATGGTGTTGATCAAAGCAACAGAAAAGGAACTAAGATACTTGGTGACATTCTCAAGCCTTGATGAAGCTTTCTAGCTGTGCTGCCTATCCCAAGCAATAGTTACCACTCCTCTATGGGCCAGTTTCTATAATTCTATTCCATGACACCTGCTCATTATGGCACTGTCTTCAGCCATGGAGGGAGTCACTATGTGGACATGAGCTATTCCTGTTATTGGGAAGGAAAATCTAATCCATGCTCTACATGACGATCATGCAGCCCTGACACAGGGACAGGCTGTACCAGTCAAATATCCAGAATACTGGACCTTACCACTCACTTAAGCCTCTAACTATTATTAAATGGTATCAGATGCAGAGAAAGATTAGTCAATACCCGGTGAAAAGATAAAGGCATGCTTACAGTTTCAACCCAGTATGCTCTTCATCACCAATCACAAGACTTTTCTAGGAGAGTCACCTTTAGGACAGACCCAAGACACCTTGTACCAGCCAGGCCTAACTACTCTGGGCATGACTCCAGCTTCTGATATAGTATTTCTGAACTGGTGGCTCTGAGTACCTGCAATCTAAATGAACACTTTCTCATTTTGCTATTTCCAACTAACAATCTAATCAAAAAATTTCAATTGTGTGAGTGCATGTGTGGGCAGACACGAATGCCATGGTGCTAGTGTAGAGGTTAGGGAACAACTTGAGGAAGGCAGTTCTCTTCTCTCATAATGTGGGTTCTGAGGACTGAGCTCGGATTATGAGAAATGGCAAGCAAGCACCTGTGTCTGCATTTTGCCAGCCTCTGTTGATCAAGTTTTTAAAATATCTTTAAATAGATACTAATTTGTGTTTGCAAGCCAGGCATGTGTATATGTGTGCATGTCCTATGTCAGTATAAGACCCTTTGGAACTTCAATTTAAGCTAATTATGAGCTACTTACCATGGATGCTGGGAACCAACTATAGTCTTCCAGGAGAGCAGTAATTCCTATAAACCATGGAGACATCTTTCTAATGTCTCATCAAAATTTTAAACCCTGAGCCTCATCTCTTTAATGAGCAGCAACCAAGGACAGACTTGTCCAAGGTGGATTCTTCATGTTTAACTGTGGTAGAGTTAACAAAGCCATGCTGAAGATATTTTTCACCTCTGGATTTTAAAGTAAGTGTGGAAAGTTGTATATTGGAGAGTTGACTCCACCATATTAAGTCCTGTCCTCAAGACAGTGGCCTGATGAGGCAGGTTTGACCTTCTATTCCTAATTGTGGCATGCCAACATAATTTGTTAGATGTTTTGGTAAGAGAGGAAAGAAAAAGCTAGATGTCTAAAACTTCAGGATCATATATATATACACACACATATACACACACACACACACACACACATATATATATTAAGTAACTATTAAGTATTTCTTTTTTATTTATGCGCATGTATGTGTGCCATGTGAGGTAATGTGTAGCATGTGCACACAGGCATCCTTGGAAGCCAAAGGGTTACCAGATTGAGTGCTGGGATCCAGGTTCTCTGCAAGAGCAAGTAGTAAATGTTCCTAATTGCTGACCCATCTCTCCAGAACCATCATATACTAATATCTTACTCAAGAAGCTATGCATTGTATTCTGTAATAAAGGTCCTTGCTAATATAAAAAACACTTATATGCATTTTTCCCATTAATTAATGTGTCAATCCCTACCCCCCACTCTGAGGGTTTCTATGTGTAGTATTGGTTGTCCTGGAACTAGCTATATAGACCAGGCTGGTTTGCCTGCCTCTTTGTCCCAAGGGCTAGCCCCAAAGTGTCAGTCTTAAAGGACCCAGCACAGCCACAGATATATTTGTCTTTTAGAAACTAGTTCTTATCTCTAAAAAAATTCAGCTATCATTTGTCTATACCACCTCCATAGTGACTACTTCCCATGGGAGTCATTGTGCTGCTCTTGAACAGTTACACAACATTCTAGTTGAGGCGTCCCTTGCAGAACTCTTGAAGGCTACTAGCCAATTCCTAACTCCTGACGATGCTTTTCTCAGGCTTTGCTTTCCCACAGTAATGAGCCCTACTCTTCTGTCTGATGTGTCCCTTCTTTGGTTCTTGGCTTGCTTAGATCAGAGAGTGGGTAGAGCCAGTTATCTGATAAGTATCAGGCCATACAACACATCCAAAGCTATTTCCCCAAGTATTCTGCTGCCACCAGCTAATCTGGAGATCTCACCTCTAAAGACTGTACACTGACCCTAAATGAACCAGCCTTAACGCTGAGTACCCAAGAAGCAGTCCTCTGAAATAGCACTGCTGCAAGTTCTTATCATGTGTTCGCTGACCACCCCAAAACAACCAACCAAACAACCAACCAAGCAAACTGGGACGTACTGGGCATTGAATGCTAAACATTTACTGTACCACTAAGCTTCACCATGAGCCCTTTTAAAATGTTTTTTGTTTTTTTTTTTTTTTTAAATGTGGAACTCCATCAAAGGGGCTAAGACACTTAAAGTCATTTACAGCTCCTAGCTGCCCTGTAGTCACTTGTACTTAAGAGAGCTTATTTTCCAGAAATCACATCATCACTACCAGCAGCAGGTAATTATTTATGTGTTTAGCACATGCCCTTTATCACTAGGTGCTCAGTTTATATAATTCCAATTTCCTGGGTCTTATTTCTAGTATTTTGTGTATAGAGGGAAACCACTTTATCCTTCTAGAATTTTAGAATTAAAAAAAAAATCAAATAATGGCTTTCAGACCTCAAATAAAATAAATGAATTCCCATAGTTATTTCAGACAAGTCTTGATTCTTCATTTAGCCATCCTTAGGGTATGGTCAATAATACTGCCTGTTACTCCCTACTATGCCAGGCAAGGAGCCTCTTTTTTTTCCCCCATGGCACCAAGCCAAGGATCCACATTGCCACTTTTGTTTCCAATCATTCAAACTCTATTCATGCTTCGGAACTGGATTTCCATCTTGTCTTCCATCAGCTTTCCTAGACCTGTTGTTTTCCATTGACCTCGCCCTCTTCTGCACACCATCCCAGCTAAACTATTAAATCTTGCTCACTTACTGAGATCCCCAAAGGTGAAGACAATAGTCACTGTCCTAGAAATCCCTTCAGCATCTAGCACTGTGGAATGTAGACTCATATGCAGTATAACCAACACCTGTTTTTCTCATCAGGACAGTCTTCTTCAAGTAGTCTATGGCAATAACACGTTCCTTCCTTCCGTCAGTGAGTGGGGGGAGTGGTGGTAATGGGGAATGAACCCAAGGCTTTACACATGCTAGACAAGTGCTCTTCTATAACTGAGCTGTAGTCCAGTCTCAATCATGACACTGAACAACATTCCCTCTTCACAGGCTCTGCTCTCACAACTTAGGGTAGTCTTCCTTGAAATACTGCCACCACAAAGCTCAGAAGCTGGCTTAAGAAAAAGAAGGGGGTAGGGTATTCTGCATTGTGAAGGTCAACATACTAAGTAAACTGAAACCCGGAAGAGCACTCTGCCACATAAACTCCTGAATGTGTGAAGCAATTTGTAAGGGACTTTTCAGAAGAAAAAAAAAAAAATCACTTTTTTTTTGAACTTAAAGTAACATTTTTCTTTAAACAATAATAAGTACAGAAACAACTGCTTAAAGAAACCAAGTTACCTAGCCAGGCCTATCCTGTATTGAGGAGAAAGCTATACAAGTTACTGTAAATTCAATTGGATACACATTCTTCCTTCAGTATAACTTTTTAAAGGTTGCTTTCTGTAAAGTCAAGCTCTCAAAGCAATGGTCCTATGTTCTTCCAGTTCAGCACACACTGGGAAATAAAGCTTTGTACTGCAATGACACAGTTAAGTTACTTTGTTTTACAAATGAGAACAGGATTAAACAAGTATTTTACCAAATAACACCTTAGCTTTCAATGTACCTCAGACTACACTACATGGTCATTAAAACAAAATCAGCTGGGCATGTAGCTCAGTGGTCAATGGCTTTTCTAAAATGGGCAAGGCTCTGAGTTCTATCCCCAAGGCCACAGAACATTTATAAAAATTGATGTGTATGTGTATGTATGTGTGTGTGTGTGTGTGTGTGTGTGTGTGTGTGTGTGAGAGAGAGAGAGAGAGAGAGAGAGAGAGAGAGAGAGAGAAAGAGAACATGAGCGCACATGATATAAACAGCATGCCTACCACATGTAGAGAGTTATGAACGCTGGTTCTTACCTGAAGGAAATCATCATTGGCCTCAGAATAATTTTTGCTAGATAAGAACACCACCTTTTATTTAAGCATAAAGCCAGAGCGAGAAAGCATTTTTCACACTGCAGCAAGCCTTCGATACTCATAGAGCAGCTCAGACTCAGGGCAACACCCAAAGCAACATGAAACTCTACTCACTGATCTTCTGTCCCAAAAAACTTCACAAAGAAGCACTTCTTTCCACGTGGTTTCTTTAAGTCCTTGGGTGGATTAACGATCTGAAGGAGAGAAAGAGAAAAGGTATGAGGCAACCAGAAGGCTACTGGGAAAGCGACTCCCCATGGCTCCAGCGAGGCTGGAGAGCCCAAGATTTGAGAAGGGACAATGTCCAAAAGCAAACCAAGGCTCTATACTTGTCCCATAGATGGGACTTTGCTATTGTGATATGAAGAAATATGTAAATCTTCTTTAATTTCTCCATAGCCAACAGGTAGTATACTGTCCAACAGATAGTCTATTGCAATGGCTCATGGCATAGAAACAGTTAAAACTAACAGCAACATCACCCCTCCCTCCATGTGATGTGATTAATGAAGAAACAGAAAATATTCTTTAAAATACTTTTGGTGTGGGTAGCAAGAGTTAAGACAGGAAGCAGTGAGAATAGGGGACCACCAAGGCACAGGAAATACCATATTGCAAAGAGTCTTCAGACATTTCCTGGATTCCTAGCAAGACTAAAAAGCCAGAACATTTGGAAAGCTATGATGGACCACCTCTTGAAAAATCTGGAATGCCATCTTCTGCAGAGATGCACTGGAGCAGCACATATGGTAACAGGGGAAGAAGATTTAAACTTAGTTGGGACAAAAATACTTTAGCTTTTCACTAACCTACATTTAGACTTCTCTCTTCCTGGAGAATCTGTTTCTTCATCCTTAGATTTTACCATGCTACATTTTGATTACAATTGATTTCCAAGATAAAAAACCAACCAATTTCACAAGCCAATATGAAGTGATTACCTCATATTTAAACACTCTGGTTTATGCTATAACTTTCAAAACCGACTGATAACTGGAGGCAAAACACTACATTTTATCAGAATGAGCCCATTTTAAGTCAGTGTTAGAGAATGGAGGAAACTCAACATGTTAACCCACTTCCTTAGCTTCAGCTACCTTCTTTTAAAACCAGCGATACACTCACCTTTCCTGGCCAGGGAGGATACCGGCCCAGTTTCCCCCTAGAGAAAATAATACAAAGAGTCAGAACTTGCCCTGGAAAAGCCAGTCCATCTCCTTCAGCCCACTCAACAAGCAAGCTATGCTTCTAACTCTAGGCTGAACAAAAGGGCCAGAACAAAAGCAGGCAAACCAGATGGGTCTTTCACAGCTGGGCTCAGGGCCCTCACATATGACATACAGAACTGTATATATATATGTGTGTATGTGTGCCTGAGATCTGTGCACTCTTCCCGAGAAGGAACATAGAAAAAACCATCAGGAGTCACTGGTCTGGTACCTCCCAGGGACAGTGTTGGAAACTTCTCTCTGTAAACACAGACTTCCCTAAGACTGATTTAATTCACCCCATGATCGGCTTTCCTTTGACAAATGATCATGGAAACCTTCCTCTAGGTAGGGAAACTACGCAGTTCCAAGGAGACAATGGTCACTCTTGGTTTTGGCTGTTGCAGGGGACACAAGGAACAGAACGAGAGGCACTGGATCACCGCCTAGCCATCATTTGCAAAGGAGAAGTCACCCTCCCCTCGGTTTCTTCATGGGGCAGCGCCGGGCAGTCGGATTTCGCCACCTGGAACCAAGCCTCGAGCCCACGTCTGTCCCAACCGAACGCGGGTATGGACGGCTCTGTCTCTAGCAAGGTATCCTCTCCTGCTTTGAGAGGAGGTCCGGAGAGACCCTGGGACTCCACGCCACGCCAGAGTTCTCTGCAGTGGCAGCTGCAGAGTTCTCGAGCCGTAACCCTCCCCTGGGATGGCCTCAGGGTTCAGAGCAGGGACCGCCGCGGCCCCTCTCGGCCTCGGTCCCCCGGGGACCGGACAGCCTCTTCCGCTCAAGCGTCGTTCACACCGCGGCGGCACCTCCTCTTCCCCACTCTCCGCCGTCCGGAGTGCATAATAAAACTACTCCTGGGCCAGCTGGCAACCCTGCGATCAGGAAAAGCAGCTTCGCGCCGTCTTTCGTTCAGCGCTGGTCGCCAGGACTCACCACACCAAGTCGCCGAGCCGCAGACTCACAGCCGCCATCTTACCACCCAACCACCGCCGCCGCACGGGCAGCCGGGAACTTCAGGTCGCCGCGGCACCGCCCATTGGAGTTGGTCTGACCACGTGACGGGTGTTTGCTGTCATCCGCCTAGCGGATGCGCTGACGTCACCGCGCCGCGGCCGTCCATTGGACTGCTCGGAGGCACGTGACTAGAGCGCCGCGCTCTCAGCGCGTCGAAGCCCAGAGACTCCAAGCTCCCGCCCCCCCGCCCCCCCTCCGGCTCGTGACAACGAAGCATCCGCGGTCCAAAGCAGCGGCGGCGGAGGCGGCGCGGCCGGACTAGCGCGAAAGGGAGCCGACTGTGCTGCCCGTTCGCTTCCGGGACTCTACACTCATTTCCAGTCTTCCCCGCTGCTTCCGTTACGGCTGTTAGGCAGGCGCGGGCCCCGGGCCGTTCCCGAGCCTGAGGTCCCGGGCGGATAGGTGTTGGAGTCCCGGTGCTGCCCTGACTGACCCTGGCGCGGCCTGGAAGCCAGTCTCGGTCCCAGCCCGGGGCAGAAGAGGCCCCGGTTGCCCGCGAGCCTGCGCTCGGGGCGGGAGCTCCAGACTGCTGAGGAGCGCCCAGCTCGACAGTCGGCTTCCGGAGCGGCGTCCCCGCCAAGCGTCCTCGGCGTCGCCCGACTTGTTTTCTTGGACGTGGACTTGGCATATCTCGGCTCCCCCCGCTGGCTGACAGGAGAAAGCGGCAGTTTGTCGAGAGGCTTCCTTTCCGCGGGCTGGGGAGCCGGCCATGGGCCGCGGCGCGGGCCCTCCGCGCGCCCGCCTGCAGCGCTCGGGAGCGGGCTGCTGAGCCGCTGAGTCGCGCCGCAGCCCGAGGGTCCCGGGCCGGCATGAGGACCACCACGGGGGGACGTCTGCGGCCCGCGTCGGCTCTGGGGACAACGGTGAGCGCCGCGGTCTGGTCCAGCCTCCCGCGTTAGACTTCGTAAGTAGTGTGACACTTTGCAAGAAGTTTTGACAGCTGGAAGATAGGTGACAGTAATGGGAACTGGTACCTGCCGAGGGGCAGGGCGGCTGCCCTAAGTTCCGTAGACCGAGTTGAAGCTTGACTTTGAGCAAGAAAGTCTCACAGCCAAGAAAAGGCGGCAGGAGTCTGTGTCAAGGGTGGACTTAACTTACAGCTGTACTTTCTGAAGTCAACGCCTGCTCGGAAGGTGACGGGTTCACGCCCCTTTCCCCAAAGCAGTGTCCTTGTAGAGGCTTTGCTTGTCTATTGCTCTGAGAGACGGTGTGGTGGGGAAGCTGTGTGGTTGACCCCAGCTTGTTTTTTCTTTGGAAGAAGTACCACATTTTTTAAGGACTGTCATTTACATTGTGTGTTAATTTAAACACGAACTGACCATTTAAAGTGTATTTAGAATTTCATAAAATTTAATAAATGTTCTTAATTTAGATATTAGAGTTTTCCAGGAATTTAAGAATATTGTAACGACTTGTCTTTAAATGTAAATCTTTACAACTAAATTTAGAAACAATCCCATTAAAGTCAGGAATAGAACAAAGGATACATTGTCTAATGTCCTGGAATTCTAGTTCATGTAATAAGACAGGAGCCGGGTAGTGGTGGCACATGCACTCAGGAGGCAGAGGCAGGTGGATTTCTGAGTTCGAGGCCAGCCTGGTCTACAGAGTGAGGTTCCAGGACAGCCAGGGCTACACAGAGAAACCCTGTCTTGAAAAAAAAAAAAAAAAACCAACCAAACAAACAAACAAAAGAATGAAAGAAGACAGGAAACAAAAATAAATGTAAAATAACCTGTCATTTCTGTAGAACTTTGCCTTTCAAAATAGAAAGGGAAAAGCCATTAAATAGGGAAAGAAATTAATGAAAAAATTAGCATACAAGTTTTTCTGTTTTATTGGTAGTCAGTTCAAAAGTAAAATAGTTAAAAAGAATGTATTTATGATAACAAAAACATAAAACAGTCCCTAGGAATACCTGGAAATAGGCTTTTGCATAATAAGTTTTTTGTTTTGTTTTCTTTTGTTTTTTTTTTCAAGACAGAATTTCTATGTGTAGCCCTGGCTGTCTTGGAGCTCCTTGTGGATCAGGCTGGGTTCCATCTGAGTGCTGGGATTAAAGATCTGTCCACCACCACAAACCCATAATCCCATAATTTGCTTTTTAAAGAGAAGAATTTTTTCCTGTGTGGCATACTAATATTCAACTCATTCGGAGTAAACCCACTTTGTGGGTTTTTTTTTTCCTTTTTGTATTTTAGTTGGAGATAGGCTCTCATGCAATCCAAGCCTCCTACTCCTTGTCCAAGAGTGACTTTAAACTTAGGATCCTCCTGCCTCTACCTCCACAGTGCTTCTATTACAGCTATATATTACCATTCCCATTTTAATTTAATCCCAGTGTGTGATTTAATTGAATCAGGGCCTCCAGTGTGCAAGGAAAGCACTTTGCTGAGCCACATCCCTAGCTCAATCTTAGTGTTTTTGGTTTTTTTTTAAAAGATTTTATTTATTTTCCGTATATGAGTACACTGTAGCTGCCTTCAGACACACCAGAAGAGGCCATTGGATCCCATTACAGATGGTTGTGAGCTACCATGTGATTGCTGGACCTCAGGAACTCAGGAAGAAGAGTCAGTGCTCTTAAACACTGAGCCATCTCTCCAGCCCCCATTCTTTGCTATTTTTAAAACTTGTAAGTTTTAATTAGTGTTTTATTTACAAATTTAAGAATTTATATGACAAAAAATTATGTGAGGGTCTGTAAGATGGCTCAACAGGTAAGGGTATCTGCCTCCAAGCCTGAAGACCTATGTTCAATCTCTGGAACCCACATGATGAAATGAAAGCATTAACTCCTAATAAGTTTTCACACACACACACACACACACACACTCACACACACTCACATGAATGCTTGTGAAAATAAAAATTACTTAAACTTGAACAGAACTTAGAGACAGCACCAGGTTTTAGATCAAGTTATTTAAATTCTCTAACATGCTTTAAACTGTATTTAGTTTTTTTCTTAATTCTCAGGTACTTCTTTCTTGATTTGTTTCATATTTCTTTTGTTGTTTGCTTGTTTGTTTCTTCTTCCAAGACAGGGTTGTTTCTCTGTGTAGCCCTGGCTGTTCTGGAACTCTGTGTAGACCAGTCTGGCCTCAAGCTCATGGAGCCCCACCTGCCTCTGCCTCCTAAGTGCTGCATGCTGTGCCATCTCCCAGCTACTTCATATTTCTAAAGAGGTAAACTTGGAAACCTTGTAGGAAGCTCTTTCCAAGATCATAAACAACTCATAAATTAGTTGTATAAGTACAACTTATGTTCTTTTGTGGACTTTACAACTTATATTTTCTTAAGCATTTGGAGTTAAATAAGTTTAATATGGACTTTAACATATATTTTTATCTTAAATGTTTCAAATGCCCTAGTCTATAAATATGATCATAAAACTTCACCAAAACCTGACTTCTAAGAGTTAATAGGTGGGACTAGAGAGATGGCTCAGTGGGTAAGAGCACTGACTGCTCTTCTGAAGGTCCTGAGTTCAAATCCCAGCAACCACATGGTGGATCACAACCATCTTTAGAGCTACAGTGTACTAATATACATAAAATAAATCTTTTTGAAAAAATTATTATTTAAAAAAATGAGTTAATAGGTGGACTTACTTTGTCCTCTTGTCCTATCTCCTTGTTGGCTAAGGCTTGCACAGACTTTTGTAGCTGACAAGAACATTGTTACTGGTTATGTGGTTTGGAGTTGTGTTTTCCAAAAACATGGACTGAAATGAAGCTACCTTTAAAAAATTTTGTCTAGACAAAACAACACTGGATCTGGTTGCCAATTCCTTCATCCAATTGAGTGACTTACTGATCCATTTCTTACAGAAAGACTGTGTTCCTCTCTCAGTGGGAGCCTGTATGCCTTTAATCCTCAGTTGAGGCGTGTTTCACAGCCAGGTGGATCTCAGTACTGCTCCCAGGCCCTTGAAGCTTCCTTTAGGTACTGTGTAGAGCATCCAAGTGTGTTTTGATAAACTCTGCACTGGGAGTCTGTTTTACTAGTTATGTCTTTGCTGTCCAATTAGAATGACTTTTTTTTTTTTTTCCTTCAAGACAGGGTTTCTCTATGTAGTCCTGGGTACAGGATGCCTGCCTCTACCCTCCGAGTGCTGGAATTAAAAGTGTGCACCATCACCGTTCTCTGGAATGACTTTTTTTAAAAACTCATTTGTATATTTTTAACTCCCTTATATGGTCTTGCATCACTTTTTTATGATAATAACAAAATGAATGGATATTAAATATATGCTATTATATACATATATGTGGAAATAGTCAGATCATTCTGAATTCATATTTGTGATTCAATTTTGCAAAGTACAGTCATATTTTGGAGGGGACTTGTAAAAATGATTCTAAAATTGATCTGAAATAGGCTAAAATCCAATTACTATTTTTAAAAAGGTAATAAAGACAAACTTAATTCAGGATACTAAAAGTAAGAGTTTTCAAGACAGTTCATTCCTGAATAAACAATCTCTCAAGTACTTGATTAATGTAACACAGCTTTTATACATGGACCATACATATGAGGTCTGCTTTGTAATTGGTACTGGGAAAACCCAAGTTATAGCCTGTTCTCGCAGCATAGAGCCCAGTAAGTTCACCATGGATTAGATTTAAAAGTGAAAACTTTTAATAGACTGACTGGGGGATTTCTTCCATATGATCTGTTTATAAAGAGCTTTCTAGGCACAAAAGAAATAAGTCACATACAACAAACCGCAAGTTTGGACTGCATTAATACATAGGCTTTTGACTTGAATTATGTGATATGAGATGATTTCTAAAATAGGAGAAATTTGTATTTAAAACTACTTGCTTTTAGCCAGGCGTGGTGGCGCATGCCTGTAACCCCAGCACTCGGGAGGCGGAGGCAGGTGGATTTCTGAGTTCAAGGCCAGCCTGGTCTACAAAGTGAGTTCCAGGACAGCCCTGTCTCGAAAAACCAAAAGAAAAAGAAAAAAAAAAAACCCAAAAAACTACTTGCTTAAATGGTTTAAAGCAATTATAATTTATCAGTGGATTCTTTTTGACAATGAAATTTTTTAAAAACTGAATAACTGACAAGGATATGCCTGCTATTGTTATTTAGAAAATGTCTATCTTTGTTATTTTGGTTTGACCTGGCCCTTCTTTTCAATGTTAACAGAAACCATGAAGTGACACCTGCTAAGACTTGTTGGTAGCCATGTCGGAGCCCCACAGGGTCCAGTTCACCTCTGTCCCAGGCTCTTTGAATCCTGCATTTTTGAAGAAGTCCAGGAAAGAGGAAGTTGGAGGAACAGAGCAGCATCAAGACTGTGAGCCAGCTGCAGCAGCTGTCCGGATTACACTCACGCTCTTTGAACCCGATCACAAACGCTGTCCAGAGTTCTTTTACCCAGAGTTGGTAAAGAATATCCGAGGGAAGGTAAAAGGCCTTCACCCTGCAGACAAGGTGCATTCTTGTTGCTTTGCAGACCTGACATGAAGCTACCAGTGTTCACATGGACCTTTATGTCAGGGAAGTGAGTGAGGCTAGAGAGGCCTGAGCTGCCTCAAGTGGATTTCACTCACCCAGACCAAGCACTGGGTGAGAATGAATCCTTGTGGCTTATGCTAGAGAAAAATATATGGCATATTCAAGCTACTTTGAATTATGGCTAACTATATAAATTAAAAAGCAGTACCTTTTTTTTTTTTTGGTTTTTCGAGACAGGGTTTCTCTTTATAGCCCTGGCTGTCCTGGAACTCACTCTGTAGACCAGGCTGGCCTCGAACTCAGAAATCCGCCTGCCTCTGCCTCCCGAGTGCTGGGATTAAAGGCGTGCGGCGCCACGCCCGGCAAGCAGTACCTTTTCTGTGCTAATATTTTTATGTGACTCACAGGAGATCACTGTTTTGATGGTTGCACGGTTGCATGCTCTCCTCCTAGGTCCACTCTGAAGGGCAGACAGGAAGATACCCATACTGCTCATCATTGCTGTCTTGCGTAGTTTCTTGTTTTGGATGTGTAGAAATCTGCTTCTGCCTGCTTGTTTGCTTTCTTTCTCTGCCAAAATTGGCTTTGTGAGCTTCAAGCTGTTTGAAATTAGTTTGGTTTCTTCAAATGATTTTTAACTTTGAATTTTAATGTTTTCTTTTTCTTTTCTTTCCTTTTTAAATTTTTAAACTTTTATTTATTATGGAGAAAGAGAGAGAGAGAACGAGCGTGCTCAAGCGTGTAGCTTGTGGGTGTTAGAACTTTTCTTCCATCGTGTAGGAGCTGGGGAATGGCACTCAGGGTGTCAGGATGATAGCAAGCGCCAAGAATCTCATGCTGCCCGGGCTTACCTCTCACCAACTTTGATGTGATTTTTTTTTTTTCTTGGCATATTTGTTTTGCTTTTCTAGTATGGAACTTTTAAACAAGCATATTTTCAAATCTTTGCATATAGATTACCAACTATGGGTAATATCTATTACCCATCTTCAATTGTTACAGCATTGGCCAGTCATTAACTTTTTAAAGAAGTGTGTGTGTGCGCTGGGTGTGGTGGCACACACCTTTAATCCCAGCACTCGGGAGGCAGAGGCAGGCGGATTTTGAGGCCAGCCTGGAGTTCAAGGCCAGCCTGGTCTACAAAGTGAGTTCCAGGACAGCCAGGGCTATACACAGAGAAACCCTGTCTTGAAAAACCAACCCCCCGCCCCCCCCCCAAAAACAAGAAACGTGTATGTGTTTTTATATATTTTTGAGATAATGTCTTTCTCATTTTGTTTTCTATTGATGTGATAAATGTAGAAATCTAAAGCAAGTTGGGAAGGAGGAAAGGGTTATTTCAGCTTACAGCCTACTACAGTCTATCATGAAGGGGGAAGTTAAGGCAGGAACAAAAGCAAGAGCTATGAAAGAGTGTTGCTTATTGGCTTGGTTCTTTTCACTTGCTTAGCTACCTTCTTGTACTACCCAGGACCACTTGCCCAGGGATCTCTCTACCCAGAGTGGGCCATTCCCACATCAATCATACCAAGAAAATATTCCCACAGACTTGCCTATGGGCCAGTCTGAAGGTTGCATTTTTTCTGTTGAGGTCCCTCTTCTAAGATGACTCTAGCTTGTGTCAAACTGGAAAACAAGACAAAACCAACCAACCAAACAAAAAAACCAAGTAACACACAGTCTTACTATGTAGCCCAGGCTGACCTTGAACTTAGGAGTCCTGTGGCAGACTCCTAAATACTGGGTTTACATATTTACACCACTATATCCAACTAAAAAAAAAATCTAAACAAATTTTTCAGTTGTATCATCATACAATTTTAAAAAGTACATAATGATAAAATTTGTAGATTTTTCATAAACTTAGCAGAGCCATGCAACCTGGCTCATAAAACAGCACATTTACTGGGATACATTTCTACTTGCCGCAAATACTATCCGCCTACCTCACAGGGAACTGCCGTCAGTCAAGACCAGGTTTGTGTTTCTTTGTGCTTGTGTACATAGCATCATATATTATGAGTAGGAGCTAGATGAAGAGCATTTGAAGCATTCACTGTATATTAGTATATTGGTAGGCTTGAAAGAGAAGGTAAGTAGGCCCACACTTGTGGCATTTTGGTCCCTAGTGGCTTTTAGTAGAACAAGGATGAGCCAGCACTTGGGTAGAATGAGGTAATATTGGTAAGTCTCTAGCATAGTGTCTCAGTGCCAAGTAACTCACCCAGCCTGATTGATTTGGGGAATGTATGGAGGAAGCATGTCTAGCTAGAAGGACTCCTCACTTTTTTGAATAAAAATGTGTAGGGTTATATTTTGTTATATTTGAGGCAGGGTCTCATGTACCATAGACTGGCCTCTTAATTACCATATAGCAATATGCTCTTAAATTCTTAATCCTCCTGCCTCCCCCACCACCACCTCCCAGTGCTGAGATTAAGGTATATATCACCACCTGACTAAAATGTGTTTTGTTTATCTTTTAAATTTTATGAGTGTTTTTTCTACATGTATGTCTATTCACTGTATATGTACCTGGTACCTGTAGAAACTAGGTGTCAGATCCCCTGGAACTGGAGTTACAGACGATGGTGAGCCATCGTGTGGGTGCTAGGAATTGAACTCAGGTTTTCTGCAAGAGTAGGCAACTTTCTCAAGTACCTGAGCCGTCACTCCTGCTCCATCCATTCTTTGCTTTTATGTGTACTAGTGGTTTGTCTGTATGTGTCTGTGCCACTTGTGCTACCTGTAGAAGCCAGAGAGGGAGTTGGATCCTCTGGGGTTACAGAGGATTTGAGCTGCTCTCTGGGTGCTAGGAAGGGAACTCCTGGTCCTCTCCAAACGCTTGTAACTGCTGAGCTGTTTGTCTCTCCAGCCCAAACTGTTTGTTGTCTTGATTGACAATCTTAAAGGCAGAGTGAAATCAGTGCATCTATACCAAGGGTCATCATGTTGTATAAGTGCAAGTAAACAGGATAAAAACAATAAAATCTGGTCACAATTCCTACTATAGATAGTATCCTCATTCTGAAGAGAAAGAGATAGTAGGAGCTGGTTAATGTATTGATTTATGGGCTCATACTAAATGGATAAAACAATTGAAATTAGAACTCCAGTGCTCTGACTTACCTTGTTTTATTTTTGGGAGCTGGGGAAAAGAAGTTCCTTATTACTTTAATATTACAGAAAAATGTATGGCATGTACACAGAAAAGTTTAGATCAAGTTTCAAGGGAATCACTCCTTTTCATTTTTACCAATTCTGAGTGGATCTGTCTTGTGTTAAGAGTACAGTCATGTGTGAGGTCCTAGGCACCTACTCCCACTATAATCTGATATATTTGGCTATTGATCCATTGCACACATATTCTTTACAATGTGAAGTGCTGCTGCACAGGGAGGACCATATAAAAGTCAAAGACTGTCCCTGCCTCATAGGAATTTACAGTCTTACAGGTATTTTTAAAAATGTCAGGAGCACAGGTAGCAGAAGTTACAGTATGTTGAGGTCTAAGCGCCAGAGGTTCTTGGCTGAGCTGTAATGGCCAGCATTCGGTGTTTGCACAGAACTGAGCTCAGTGATGGCCAGCATGCTGTGTTTGGACAGAACTGAGTCTTTGGTTCTGGGTAGTAATTGAAAAGATGTGTTGGCTTGGCTTTGAGGAGTTAAATTGGGTAGTGCTCAAAAATGACTTGTTTGTGTGTTTGTTTGAGTCAGGGTTTTCTGTATAACAGTAGTGGACCAGACTGGCTTTGAACTCACAGAGATCTCCTTGCCTCTGCCTCCCAAGTGCTAGGACTAAAAGTGTAACCACTGCCCATCTAGAAATGGAATTTCTAAAGGTTATTTTTGCCATCTAAGTTGTATGTGGTGATCATTGTAGAAATAGAAGATACAAATAAACAGCACATGATTTTTTTTTTTTAAACCCATGTAGGCTTGGAGAGATGGCTTAGTAGTTAAGAGCAGAGCTCTTCTATAGGAGTCAGGTTCCGTTTCTGGCACCCATACTGTGGCTCCATGCATTTGTAATTGTAGTTCCAGGGGATCTGATGTACCCTTCTGACCTCTCTGGGCATATGCATATACATACTGCACATATGAACATGCAGGCAAAACATATAAAAGCCACTCTTTTATTATCATAAATGTTTGTACTTTGTATGCACCATAGCATTCCAGTATGTATACATACTATAAATCATGTAAATCTTTTTGAGTGGGTGGGTTTTATTAGAGTGGAAAGTAGAATCAAGAGTTTTTTTTCTTTTTTGTTTGAGGTTGGAAATCAAGCAATACTATATAGTATGGCCTGGCTTTCGACTTTTTTGTGTGTGTGCATTGGTGTTTTGACTCCTTATATATTTGGGTAAGAGTGTCAGATCTTGGAGTTACAGACAGTTGTGAACTGCTATGTGGGTGCCAGGAATTGAACCCCTATTTTCTGGAAGAACAAACATTCAGTGCTGTTAACTGCTGGGCCATCTCCCCAGCCCTAGAGGATTATTCTTTTGCTTCTGTTTTCCAAGTGCTGAAATAACAGGAATGTACCTTCATACTTGGCTTAGAGACATTTATTTTGAAGCAAGCATCTATTTTTCAGTATTTTTTGCACTCTGAAGTCTTAGCATATAGATTATAATCACTATTAATATTAAAATTCCTTGCCCAAGAACATGGAAAATTTACTTGATTAAAAAAATGTAGGAGTTAGGGGCTGAAGAGATGGCTCAGTAGTTAAGAGACTGACTGCTCTTCCAGAGGTCCTGAGTTCAATTCCCAGCAACCACATGGTGGCTCACAACCATCTGTAATGAGATCTGATGCCCTCTTCTGGTGTGTCTGAAGACAGCTGCAGTGTACTCATATAAATAAAATAAATTAAAAGAATACATGAGTAAACTTACAGAATAAAAGCAAACTTTAGAAGATTACTTGAAAGTATTTAGAATGGTTATTGAGGTCGGCAAACAAAAGAGTCATGACAGTAGACCCTTGAAGGTATGTTTCCAAGGGTAAGGATTCTGTGAATCAGTGTTTGACTTGACAAGTACTATTAAATAAATAAATAATAACATGTTATTATTATTTTATGTATTTTGGTTCCTCTTTCCTTTTCATGAATGCTTGTGCTTGCTAGGCAAGCATTGTACCAGTAGGCTAAGTTCTTAAATCCCTCAAACCATTTTTCTAAAGCCAGAATGGCTGTCAAAAACTTGTACTACATTTTGTGGGAATTTTAAACTTTTTTTTCTTTAAATATGAATTGTTTCATGAATTCACATGTCATCTTTGCAACAGGAGCCTTGCTGGTCTTCTCTGTATCATTCCAGTTTTAATAGGTATGCTGCCAAAAAGAGCACAGCTTTTAACTTAAAAAACTTTGTTTATTTATTTAATGTGTGTGTTTATTTGGCTTGCGTATGTGTCTATGTACCACATGAATACAGTACTATCAGGCCAGAAGAAAGTCTTAGATTTCCTGAGACTGGAGTTGGACATGGCTATGAGCTACCATGTGGATGCTGGGAATTGAATCCAAGTCCTTTAAAGAGAAGTTGGTATTCTTAAGCCCTGAGCTATCATTTTTAACCTTTTTTGAACCTTGACTATTCTAGAAGCATCTTGGAGCCTATTGACCTTTCTTAAAATGTTTTCTTTTCTTTCTTTCTTTCTTTTTTTTTTTTTTAAAGATTTATTTATTCATTTGTATGAGTAACTATAGCTGTTTTCAGACACTCCAGAAGAGGGCATCAGATCTCACTACAGATGGTTGTGAACCACCATGTGTTAGCTGGGAATTGAACTCAGACCTCTGGAAGAGCAGTCAGTGCTCTTAACCACTGAGCCATCTCTCCAGCTCCTCTTAAAATGTTTTCAAGTGTCTACAATAAGCATTACAGAAAGAATCAATTGTATTGAACACAGTTCTGTGGACATTATCTTTAGTAAAGACCCTTTGCTCTATTTGAAGCTCCAGTTTTGGGCCATTATATATATTTGGTCAGGTTTTCTTGAATTGTATTCTCCCTCTGCTTTCTCTCTTTGATGTGTGGTTTTGGAGTTGATCATGCAAGGACTATAATACTAAACTAGGCCCTTAACCCCTTTTTTTCCTTCTGTCTTTTTTTTTTTTTTTAAGATTTATTTACTTCTATTTATATGAGTACACTGTAGCTGTCTTCAGACACACCAGAAGAGGGCATCAGCCCATTACAGCTGGTTTTGAGCCATGTGATTGCTGGGAATTGAACTCAGGACCTTTGGAAGAGTTGTCAGTGCTCTTAACCACTGAGCCATCTCTCTAGCGCCCCCTCCCCTTTCTTTCTTTTTTCCTTCCTTCCTTTCTTTCTTTCTTTCTTTCTTTCTTTCTTTCTTTCTTTCTTTCTTTCTTTCTTTCTTTCTTTCTTTTTGTTTTGTTTTTCGAGACAGGGTTTCTGTATAGCCCTGGCTGTCCTGGAACTTACTTTGTAGACCAGACTGGCCTCAAACTCAGAAATCCACTTGCCTCTGCCTCCTGAGTGCTGGGATTAAAGGCGTGCACCACCACGCTCAGCTTCCTTTTGTCTTTTTTTTTTTTTTTTAAGATTTATTTATTATTATACATAAGTACGCTGTATGTCTTCAGACATGCCAGAAGAGGCCATCAGATCTCATTACGGGTGGTTGTGAGCCATCATGTGGTTGCTGGGATTTGAACTCAGGACCTTCGGAAGCAGTCAGTGCTCTTACCCGTTGAGCCATCTCGCCAGCCCTCCTTTTGTCTTTTTAAGACAAGTTCTTGATGCATTGTGTAGGCTAGCTTTGACTCCACTCTGTGGTCAGGGCTGGCTTTGAAATTGAGATCATTAAGCCTTGGCCTCTCTAGTAGCTAGGATTACAATAAATTGGTACACTTAGTGAAAATCTGTTTTTTACACAGTAAAAAAATGTTTTTCTGTCTTGCTATTTCTGAATAATCGTTTTTATTACATAGTTTAGAAGTGTTGGGTAGTCATTGAGGTTACTTAACCAAGACTATGGCTTTTTGTATGTGTGTGTTTTATTTTTTGTGAAATGATCTCTTTCCAGAAAAAAGATGTCTTGGATCCTTTCAATGATGAAGAAAAAGAAAGGCATAAGGTGGAGGCCCTTGCACGGAAATTTGAAGAAAAATATGTAAGATTTCTATGTTGGGCAAGACAACAGCCTCCTCAGTGAGAATAGTCTCCAAGCATTTTCATGATCATTTAGTGGATAGTCAAAAGTGATCTGGAAATAGATAGTGTTCAGAGGAGACAGAATGCAGCTGTTAAACCAACGTATTAAAGTACGGAACTCTTACGTGGCAGGGCAATGTGTGAGCTAAAGGCGTAAATAAGGCCTTAGAGGACCTTTGTTACAGAGCAGAAGAATCTGTTTTGTTCTTCTTTCTTAGGCCATTTATGCAGATTAAATCTGCTCTATTTCAAGTTTTAGGGGCGGGATTGGACTATGTATGTGTGTGAGAGAAAGAAGAAAGACAGGTTGGGGGTAGTATGTGTTTTCATTGCTTCACAACTTAATCACTAGCTCAAGGCAACATTTAATTGTACTTACCAAAAAGCATGAGATACCTTGCTTTTAAATTTCAGGGTGGAAAGAAACGTAGGAAAGACCGAATCCAGGACTTGATTGATATGGGGTATGGCTATGATGAATCGGATTCTTTCATCGATAACTCTGAGGCGGTGAGTACTTAGTGGTATAATATTGTATGATACTGACAGTGGGGAAGTGGGGTCGTGGTATCTCAGTGTGTCCTCTTTGCACAAGCAGCATTGAGCTTAAGAGGAAGAGACCTCCTAAACCCAGGATTTTTTTTTTATTTGAAAACCTCTTTCTAAAACATGTAATAGCTTGCACATTTGTGATTGAAGAGAGGAGGTCTTAGCATAGTGTCTGAAGAGTGACAGGAAATCCCATTGCATCTCTTAAAATGTGCTCTGTACCTTGGACCATAGAACCAGAAGTGGGAGCTGATGGTATGTTTCCCCTTTAGTATGATGAACTTGTTCCTGCTTCTTTGACTACAAAGTATGGAGGATTTTACATCAACTCAGGAACCTTGCAGTTTAGACAAGCTTCAGAATCTGAAGATGACTTCATTAAAGAAAAGAAGAAAAAATCTCCGAAGGTTAGGATATTCCTTCTTTTGCATTTTAGAAATATATTTTGATGTGACTCTGTGAAATTAGTTGGTTACTCTAGAATATGTAGTCTCTTAGATGCCTCAGGAGACTGGTGGACAGGTACAGGATGTGAACATGGGGATGCTGGTCAGGCCTTAGTCATTTCATCCATGTCTCAAGATGGTCCAGCAGGGTCATGTTTCCAGATAAGTCTTAGGGAGGGCTGTGAACCCACTCCTCCTGACTTTTCCACTGTGGACTTGGAGAGGACTTTAGTTCTGGGGCTGTCACACACTGCATACTGGTCAGCCTTAGTTTGAGTATATTTCAGGGCCTGCCTACCACTGGCCATTACTTAAAATGAGCGGGTTCACCTACAACCAATTCTAGAACAGCCACCATCGCCTTCACTTGGATGTTTGCAGGAAACACTGTGGTTGGAATGTTGTGGGTTCTTGACCCAGGGACTGCTTTGAGAGACAGCTTTTTGTTCATGAAGGAAATGAGATGGGTCTGAAGATAAACACTACATAGAGCAAGTCTAGTGTACTTGCTCTCTGACTCAGGGAATTGTGTAATTGCCTTGTTTTTAATTCTCAGAAGCGGAAGTTGAAGGAAGGTGGTGAAAAGATAAAAAAGAAGAAAAAAGATGACACTTATGACAAGGAGAAGAAATCGAAAAAGTCCAAGTTTTCCAAAACTGGGTAAGAGGGAGCAGCTTTTCACGAGGAAAAGTTCTGGTCTATGAGGGCACTTGAGGGCCCTGGGATACCTGGGCACTGATTTTCCTTCCCTCTCCTCTCCAGCTTCAAAGGAGGCTATAGGGCCTGACTCTCCTCTCCAGTCTCTTCTGACAGGGCTGTTCTGGACAAGTCAGCCATTCTCATCTCTCTCTGTTGGATAGCCTGTGGGCCTGCGTTCCTCTGTCAGTGTCAGCAGCTATTTCTGTCACCATATGATTGCTGATGTTCCTTGTTCTCTTGGCACTCCTCTCTGCCTCTTCTGTTTCTGTTATTTTCTTTTGTTTTCTATGGTCGTGATTCCTCCTTACCCAGTCAGCCTAGCTGCCTTCAAGTTGCTGCTGTTCTCTGCTTTTCATGTGTTCTTCCTTGAAATGGTTTTCCTGCCCCTCCCATTTTTTGCAACTTTTATTTTAGCCTGGTAGTGGTTCTTAAAAAACCCATTGGATATTTAGCATTATATGACACTGTATTCCTAATCTGTATTCATGCTTAAGTTTTGGTCCACCAAGAACAAGTTCTCTTTGCCAGAGGATGGAGGCATGATAACAGAGTGGACTGATAGAACAAAGACTATCATGGAGACCCTTCCCTGGGAGCAGGGATGAAGGCTGCTGCGTTTCTCATGGAGAATCCTACAACCTGAGTAACCAGTTTCCCTCTTGCTTTCAGCTTCACAGCCCTTAATGCCAGTAAGGAGAAAAAGAAGAAGAAGTACTCTGGGTCATTAAGTGTTAGAGAGATGCTCAAGAAATTTCAGAAGGAGAAAGAGGCTCAGAAAAAACGGGAGGAGGAGCATAAACCTGTAGCTGTGTCATCTATAGAGGCTCAGGGCCTGAGGGAGCTGGAGGGCACTTGTGACCCACTGCTCTCACTCTTTGGCTCGACTTCTGACAATGACTTGCTCCAGGCTGCCACTGCCATGGACTCTCTGACGGATTTGGACTTGGAGCAGTTGCTCAGTGAGTCTCCAGAAGGAAGCCCTTTCCGAGATATGGATGATGGAAGTGATTCCCTTGGGGTGGGATTGGATCAGGAATTCAGGCAGCCCTCTTCCTTCCCCGAAGGCCTGCCGATACCCCTGGAGAAGCGTGTTAAGGAGCTGGCTCAGGTATGGTGACATCATATGGCTGGGCTTTTGTGGAAGCCATTTCAGTAGATTGGCATTAGCTCTGCACCTCATGGAGCTTGATGCGCAAGAAATCCTTTGTGAAAGTGTAAGCCTTTCCCAAGTTCTCATTTCATCCCAAGGAGGAAACAGTGTAAGCTTTGCCCACCACGATTCAGTTTTTCACCTTTTTTGGTTCCCTCCACTTCTGGAAATTTTATTTTGGGGACATTTTTCTCTTGTTCTGTTTTCTGCCAATTTCTTTTTTACAACTCCCATTTGCTTTTGTTGATCAGCCCTGATGTTGACAAGCAGGCAACTGAGGTAAAATCTCATCTTTGAATTCTTCCAAAGATTTTGAAAGTTCACTGGTTTGTAAACACATGACGAGCAAGCACATGCTTAGCTGTTAGTGGGTTTTCTTGCTCGGACGTCATCCTTAGTGCTGAGGGGCACCTGGTTGGTGATGAGTGGAAGCTATCCCAGAAAACAGCAAGCAGTCTTTAGCATGGAATAGCCATGCTGCTGTTTTCCTCCTGTATCTGGAGATGATCTCTTGAGTCCTAAGAACTGTCAGTTAAGCGATTTACTACTAGCTATAATCTAACTGTGGATCATGAGTTTTAATACCATTGTCTTGGTTAAAATAGCATTTCCCTGTAGACACTAATTTGGATGGTAGCTCTAAGAGTGTTTGTGCTCAACAGCAGTATGTTTTGAACTAGTGGTACTTACAGCATTTTCAGAATCACTTATGTGACTATTTCAAGTTTCAGAACAGTGTAAAACATCAGCTTCAGTATAAATGTTTTGTTTTCTCACCTAGAGAAGACATTTGAACACAGTGTACAAAGCAAACAAAACACCTTATTCATAGCTATAGTTTCTTCTTGTTAGCCTATGTGTGGTATATCTAAGTGTTCTTGAATGTAACGCTTTAATGAATTGTGACATGTCAGGGACTCAGTTATCTGACTATGACATTGAAGGAAGAGGAATTGAATCTTCACTTGGCATATTTGAGCATATTGTCTTGTTGCTCAGAATTTATGTTTAAAAAAATGACTTCTTGTTCTTTTCAGTGCTTTGATTTGTAAGCACATTGTTTTGTAGTCTCTCAAAGACTTGTTAACTAAGTTAAGTGAGACCAAGTGATAGTAGACCATTGTTTATTTTAACAGAAAAGTCAGACACAAGTCCTAGTCACGTGCTCACTGCCGTGGTAGGTTGTGGTCAGAGTAGTAGCCTGTTATTTCACCTTTCTGGGAAAAGATGTAGTGGAGATGAAGTGCCACACCTGAAACAGTGTTGAACTGTGCTACAAGAAAGCTCTGGGTAGACATGCTATCTGGTAAGTTGTCTCTCCTGAATAATGGCTCCTTTACAGGATACATTACAGATTTTGCTGTACCTGGAGCCCTTCATATATGTGCATGGGTGTCTGGGTACCTGGTCCTTTGTGATAATTTGTATGGAAAGGTTGTCTTTCCAGAGAAGAATGTATTTAGACATAGAAGAACATTACATAGAGTTCCTAAAGCCACACATGGTTATTTGTATCCTTAATAAAGAATTCTGTGCAGGATCTTGAAATGAACACAGCATTTTAAAAATTAAATTTGAGGGGGCTGGAGAGATGGTTCAGCAGTTAAGAGCACTAACTGTTGGTCCAAAGGTCCTGAGTTCAATTCCCAGCAACCACATGGTGGCTCACAACCATCTATAATGGAATCCGATGCCCTCTTCTAGTGTGTCTGAGGAAGTGATGGTATATTCATATACATAAAATTTAAAAATCAATTAAATTTGATAGCTAGGCATGGTGACACTCACTTATAATCCCAATCATTGAGAGGTGGTGACTTCCCTAAATTTATTTTCTTTCCTTATTCTTTTTTAAAAATAAGATTAGGTAGATTTTAAATCTTGACTTTAGGTGAGATACATGTCCATTTCTATTGCTTAAATTTGAAAACGAATGCTAAAACTTGGGCTTAGCTACATAGTATTCCTGACTATGCTGGTTAAGTGGCTCTTTTCTGATCTTGCCTAAGCTTATACTTGTGACTGCATTCAGCCAGCACATAGGTCATATACTGGCTAGATCTCCCTATCAAGGGTTTCTGAGATCATGGTAGTCTCACTAGTTACTCCACCTTACCTTAGAATTGGAATCCTGCTTCAGTCTCCAAAGTAACTGGGATTATGAGTGTATGCCAGCAATCCCAACTTCAGTTGGTCTTTAATTTGGGTTTATTTAAAATGTAGCACCTAAGTAATTCACTATAAAGCCAGATCCTCCAAGATGCAGTTTAAAAGACTTCAGAAAAAAAAATTTTTTTTAAAGGTTATACAGTCAGAAAGCTTTTGAAGTACTGGAGAAATGGCTTAATATCTAAAAATAAAATTTGTAGCCTGGTATGGTAGTACATGCCCCTGTAATTGTAGCTCTTAGGGAGCAGAGGCTAGAGAGACAAGAGGTAAAGGATAGGAGTGAGAAGGGCAGATCAGTGGCTAAGAATGCTAGTTGCACAACCATTGAGGACCTGAATTTTGGATCCTAGCACTTACATAACAAGCTAAGTGTGGTCTATTATGTGCCTATAACCTTAATGCTCTCAGGGTGGGGTGGAGCAGAAGGATCCGTAGGCTTAGTGACTAAAAGCCTAACCCAGAATACTGAATTCCAGGAATAAGGCAGAGAGTGATTGCAAAGGACAGTTGATGTGCTCCTTTGGTGTCTTGTGTGCACACACAAGTACCTACATACACACAAAATACATATAAACAGAGTTCAAGTTCATCCTTTGGTTAATAAAACCCTGTTTCAGAAAAGTAATATATATCTGCAAACTTAAACTGTTGCTGCGCTGATGAACAACGTGACGTTTGAATATCTGTTTAAGGAGTGAGATTGAATTAACTAAGGATACTTTTGGGTCTGAGAACTAGTAGTATAAATTTAAACAAAACAATAGCTTGTCTGGGGAGATAATGAAGTGCTTGCTACACAAGCATGAGGACACAAGTTTTGATTCCCCAGAATCCTTGGATAGTAAGCCATGGTGCCTAAGACACAACAGCTGAGGTGGTCTGCTAGCCAGTATTTGTACCAGTACACACCTGCACACTTACGTACACACACCACACAGGATTCAGTTTTATTTTCTTCCTACATTAACTAAGGCTGTAGCTCAGTGGTACAGGGCTTGAATAGCATATATGAGACCCTGTATTCTCTCTCCAGCAATGCAAGGGTGAGGGGAGCAAACTAACCCAAACACAGAAACAAAACCCCCAATATCAAAGTAATAGAATCCCACTGCTCTAGAAAAGCACCAAGATTGAATCTGAATGCTTTTTTAAAAGTATACGAAATTGCACATGCCCTTTAGCCATGCATAGTAGCTTATGCCTGTAGTCCTAGCACCCAGAAGTCAGGATTGCAAGTTTCAGGGCAGTCTGGGAGATATTGTAAGTTCAAAGCTGGCCTTAGATACACCGCAAGACTCTATCTTTTAAAAATTAATAAGTAAAATAAGTTAATTTAAAAATAAAATCCACACTGGACAGTGGTGGCACATGTCTTTAATCCTAGTACTAGGAAGGCAAAGGCAGGCAAATCTCTGAGTTTGAGGCCATCCTGGTCTACAGAGTGAGTTCCAGGATAGCCAGGGATACACAGAGAAACCCTGTCTCAATAAAATAAAATAAAATAACAAATAGACTGCATATGTCCTTTATTCCACTGTCCAGTGTTTATGTTATACCTTTAATCTGTTTTCTATGGGCTATCTTTTCGACAGGGTATCCTTAGAAGTTTGAATTTTATATAGTTTCTCCACATTCATTTCTGATTAGTCAATATTTAATTTTTTCCATCTAGTTTGCCTTCTTAAAATTGTCTGTTCATATGTTTTCTTTTTTTTTTTACTCATTCAGTGGACCTTTGATTTGATAGTTGTAATGAATACAATGGCATAGATTCAAGTTCTTATCCTCCATGATCTTGTCATGTAAACAGACAATAGAGAGGTAGACAACTGGCTGAAATACAGAACAAATGAAATACCTTCAGTCTTCTTTGGATGGCTAACCAGAGGGCTAGGGAGACAGCCAGACTGAGTGGAGATCAAAGAGTAGCTCTGAGGACTCAAGACCAGAGTCCAGAGTGTTGATTAGACTGGTCTTCACGGCAAGAGGCCCTTGTCATAAAGTAGGGCAGAGCTGAGTGTGAGTCACTGACAGTGGGGTCCTCACAGAGTATGGTAGGAGACAAGAGCAGAAGTGGATGGCTAGTGGCAGATGGTGGAAAACCATATGTCATGGTTGGGTTTGAGTCTCAGCTGGAAAAGAACCCTTCTAGGGATCTAAGGAAGTTAGATGTTTTAAGAAGCCTAAGGTGCAGGTATGAGTAGGAACCTAGGAGGTCAAGCAAGCAAGTTTTAATAAGTTGCTTGCTTACCCAAGGCCACTCAACTACTCCTTTACAGAAGCAATTGGAGTGATGTAAAGGTAATTGGAAGTACTAGTCCAGAGTTCAGAAGCGAAGGTTCAGGACTTAGAGGCTTAGATTTGAGGGATCTGCTGAGATGTAGAAGCCTGAGCATCAGGAGTTAAAGGTCAGTATCAGCTTTTGAACTTTGTTTCTGGTGGGCAGGGTATAAAGGACATAGTAGAATAGGCAAGTGGAGTGGTCAGAGGAGCCAGGAGGACCCAGAGATTGCAATTACAAGAAGGCAGAAGAGTAAAGATTTATATATCTTTATCAGAGAGTCACCTTGTTGTCCCCATTTTGTATAAAGTTTGATTTCAGAAACTATATTTTGCCTTAGTTTCTAGGTCAGCATCTTTTTGTTCAGGCCAGTGATTCCCAACCCTCTTTTCTCATTAGAGTCACCATGAGGCAAGTTGAGAGAGATCTGATGTTTGGGCTACTTGTCAAGAACATACATTCTTCAGTTCCAACTCCCAAGATTATGTTTTGATTGGCCTGGGGCAGGGAAACCTGCCTAGGTAACTTCCATGTGCAGCTAAGAGTGAGAACTACCAGGATTAGTCTTTGCTGTGGGATCTCTAGACTTGTTCTTCAAGTTGTCATCTTTAGTATCACATATTATTTCAGGAGTCTGGGTGTGGGATACTGTACAGATTTTCAAAGGATCTCCTTTAAGTGCTGAAGCCACACAGTCATTTTTTTTTTCTAATAGGCTTCTCTCTGGGTACTGAGTATGACTGTAGTACCCAGTATTTTTATTACTTTTCATTATTTTTTGATACATAAAAGTCTTTAAATCAGCAGGTCTTACTTAACCCATAGGTTGCAACTCTTTCTTAGAGTCACCTAAAACCATCGATATTTGCATTATGATTCACAGCAGTAGCAAAGTTACAGTTACAAAGTAGCAATACAAATAGTTTTATGATTGGGGATCACCACAACATGAGGAATTGTGTTAAGAGGGTGCAGCATTAGGAAGGTTGAGAACTGCTGCTTTAAATCTGAGAGGTTTGCTGAAGATCTTAGTTGTTTTTCTACCATTGACAGTATAGAAATCCCAATTTACAGGGTGGTTGGTAAGGGCCTGCACACAGAACCTAGACAGCTGGCTGAGTTGGTCTCTAGCCAGATGTCTCAGGATTACTTCTTTCTTTCCATGATTAATATGGTTCCAAGAAACTCAACCCACAGATGCTGCATCAGCTTTGGGATGACCTTCTCTGGGGCTGGGCAGTAGTCAGGAAGATAGCAGAGTGTTTTGTCGGCAGGGGCTCTTTGGGAGCAATGACCCCGTGCCTGCTGGTGAATGTGAGGGATGCATGGGAAAGGGCACTAATACATTACTGTTACTGTCTCCTGTGAATCAGGCTGCCAGAGCTGCTGAGGGAGAGAGCAAACAGAAATTCTTCACTCAAGATATTAATGGCATCCTGCTGGAGTGAGTACCATCTGTTTGTTTGTCTCTGCTCTCCTATTTAAAATGAAACAGGGACATTGCATCTATCTCCATAAATGATAGACCTTACTAATCTTCAGCAACAGACATTATTAAAATGATATAATACATGTATTGTCATAGTTGGAAGAGGATTTCTTGACAAGTATGCGATGAAAAAAGAGAATGCAGAAGAATGAATGACAGTCTGGTGACCTCAGGTCCACTGGAGTTAGGTGCCTCTCAGGGTTCCTCCACGTTTTCACTTGTGCT
Organism: Mus caroli; assembly: GCF_978045245.1. NCBI lineage: Eukaryota > Metazoa > Chordata > Mammalia > Rodentia > Muridae > Mus > Mus caroli. The sequence goes on from NW_028227272.1 coordinate 1,609,113, forward strand.
GCCATTTCTCTTCATCCCGTCATGCTTTGCCCAGAGTCCCAAAAACCTGAGGTACTTGGTTGTCTGAACTAATTAATAAGGACAACAGCAAGCATACAAAGCTAAGCCATGTCAGGCCACAGCTTTGCAACCTTTTTCCTGGTTGTATTAGGTAGCAGAAGCAGCTTGATGCTCAACAGCAGGGTTTTGCTTATGTAATAACAGTTGTCAAGGCTTGGATGTTTCCACAAATGGCCTCTACTGAGTAGAATGTGGATGAACCTTTTGGCTCAGCACAGGGTCAAAGAGCACCTTGAGGATCAGGTGAGAGTTTTGTGTCAATAAAGAGCCTGCTTGATTGTGTCATATAAAGAAAGCTCAGGCTTTTTCTGTTTGTTTGGCTGGAGTCACTAGAGAGTGAGGATTTTCCTGATCTCATGATCATGGATAGAATTAGTAACTGAAAATCAAAATGTGGAGAAGGCTGGAAAGATGCTCTAGTGCCTATAAGAACTTGACATTGCTCTCACAGAGGACCTGGTTTTGGTTCCTAGTACCTAGATGGTGGCTCACAACTGTCTTTAACAACCTGACTTTTTAACTTTAGGTCCAGGGGATCCAGTGCCCTCTTAAGGTTTCCATGGTCACCAGGCATTCACATGGGACAGACATACGCATATAGGCAAAACACTTTGCATAAAAGAAAAATAAATCTTCAAAATGCTGTCAGGAAATATTTCCTGCCAACTCCAAGCATTTTGTTACTTTCACTTTTAAAACTTTCATATTTTCTTTGTTTATGAAATTTAATACTCCTATCTTTTTGTCTTTGGTTTTGTTTTCTTGACTACCTTTGACTTGCTCTTATCCATGACCTAAGAGCCTTGATTCTTTTTTCCTAGCCAAGTTGTTCAGCTCGAAAGTTTTTCTTGTTGCTGGAGATTTTATCACTGTGGCCACATGGTTGGTTACATTGTGTGACTATCAACCTACTTTTGGTGCCTAGCTTTCTTCTCCAGTCTGCAACCTAAGGAAGAGGAAACTTGCAGTGAGCTGCAGGCCATTGATGACTGTGTTGTGTTCTTCAGCATAGAGGTGCAAACTCGGGAGCTGACTAGCCAAATCCGTTCTGGGGTGTTTGCCTATCTGGCTTCATTCCTGCCCTGCAGCAAGGATGCTCTAGTCAAGCGTGCTCGGAAACTTCACCTCTACGAACAGGTGGGTGGCAGAGTCTGCCTAAGGATCCCATCTGCTGCACTATCTCCTTCTGATAGCCCATTATGAGTCCTCAGTGTAAGACTGGTTCATGAGCCAAGCCTGTACTGTGTCCTTTTTTTGTAGGGTGGGCGCCTGAAAGAGCCACTCCAGAAGCTCAAGGATGCCATAGGTAGGGCTATGCCTGAGCAGGTAGCCAAGTACCAGGATGAATGCCAAGCACACACACAGGCAAAGGTTGCTAAGTAAGTATGTCCCATCTCACTTGAGTATCATCTTTCTGTATTATCTTCCTGTATCTCCTACTTCCTCTTAAAATTACTTGTATATATGTGAGTTGTCTGTGTAATGTGCATGAACTTGCAGAATCCAGAAGACAGTCATATGCCCTGAAGTTGTTAAAGGTGATTGTGAGCTCGGGTGCTGGAAACTGAATTTGGATCCCCTGCAAGAGCAGTATATGCTTTTAAACTCTGAGCTATCTCTCCAGGTTCCTGTTTCTTCTTTTCACACTCCTCCAACACTTTTTACATTGCTCCTTCATGTGTGCTGTTATCCATGTAGGGAGCCCATGTGCTTTATGTAGGGCGTGGGTGGTTAGATAAAGATGGTGTTAGGTGTTGGCTTGATTCATCGGTGCTTTAGACAAATGAAAGAACCTCAGGAATTATTATTCTTTCCTTATAGGTTAGGTTATATGAAGATAGTTTTTGTTGAGTTTCTCTAGGCAATGTAGCACTTTCTGGTCTTAAGGAAAGTGCTGTAGAAGGGAGGAGTGGGAAGCTGGTGGGCAGGAGGACCTCAGAATTCCTTCTATTCCCTCTATAGGATGCTGGAGGAAGAGAAAGACAAGGAGCAGAGAGAACGGATTTGTTCTGATGAAGAAGAGGATGAAGAAAAGGGGGGCCGGAGAATAATGGGACCCCGGAAGAAATTCCAGTGGAATGATGAAATCAGGTGTGCACAAACTGGGACCTTGCATCATTGGAGGGTTTGTGAGGCCAGTGTCTGAGCCTGTTCCCATAGCTAAAGAAGGTTAGGGTTGGGCTGGTGAGATGGCTCAGCAGGTAAGAGCACCCAACTGCTCTTCCAAAGGTCCTTAGTTCAAATCCCAGCAACCACATGGTGGCTCACAACCATCCGTAACAAGATCTGACTCCCTCTTCTGGTGTGTCTGAAGACAGCTACAGTGTACTTACATGTAATAAATAAATAAATCTTTAAAAAAAAAAAGTAACACAAATAATTTAAAAAAAAAAAGAAGGTTAGGGTTGATTACTTCCATGGGTTGCTGAAAGCACACAGTGGCCACTGTGAAACAGCTTTTGGGGTGCTGGGAGGTTGCTGATTTCTCTCTGCTCCTTAGGGAGCTTCTGTGCCAGGTGGTGAAGATCAAGCTGGAGAGCCGTGATCTGGAGAGGAACAGCAAGGCCCAGGCCTGGGAGGACTGTGTGAAAGCTTTTCTGGATGCTGAGGTCAAGCCTCTCTGGCCCAAAGGCTGGATGCAGGCCAGGTGAGGTCTTTGTGCTGATGCAGGGAAGTCTGGCCTGACTGGGATGATCCCTGCCCCATAGGTTGCTATCTTATTGATTCCATTCTGATGTCACTTGAGTACTTAGGGTCATACTGGGATCTATAAAGGAGTCGTCTTAATCTATAAGAGGGATCTTATTTGTGGAGTTCAGTTCTTGTAAGTCCTCATCCCACTTTAGTTGGAAGATTAGTTGCATTCTCTTTTCCTCACAGTATGAACTTTGTTGTTTGATGCAATGGCTGCACCAGAGGCTAAGAGATGGAAGTCATCTTAGGGACTTCCTCATGGTTCCAAAAAGTTTCCTTCACAAGGAGCCACGGTGCTGATTCCATGCTGGAGCTTAGTGTTGAGCTTGTATCCAGGAGCTCCTTCATGTGTGTTGTCATCATGTAGGGAGCCCATGTGCTTTCTGTAGGGTGTGGGTGCTTAGAGAAAGATGGTATAAGGTGTTGGCTTGATTCATTGGTGCTTTAGACATGAAATTTTCATCTTTCCTTACAGTTAGGGTATTTTCATTCTTTCCTTACAGTTAGGTTATATGAAGATAGTTTTTATTGAGTTTGGGGGGGGGCATGCTATATGTGCTACTTCATATTTTTTCCTTAGGTGGATTTAAATAGCACCACTGCCTTAGGGAACTTGTGGCTATGATAGGTTGCAACAAAGCCATTGACTTTCTTGATGGCTATACATAAGTTGGTGAGGCCATATTAGGCCTCCTCAGCTGGATTAAGTGCCACTAAGTACCCGAGCCTTCAGGAACAATCTAGGAGCAGAGTTGTGGTATAGCGGGGTAGATATGATATCCCAGCCCTTTGTCTTTCAGGACTCTATTTAAGGAGAGCCGACGAGGCCATGGACACCTGACATCACTTCTGTAAGTACCTCAGAATTTTATTTTTTGGGGCACTGCTATTTTAATCTTTTCCTGTGGATGTCTTCTGAATCATTTCTGTGTTCCTTTCTTTGAACAGGGCCAAGAAGAAAGTAATAGCTCCCTCAAAGATCAAGATGAAGGTGAGTCAGCCTGTTTGGGCCATGTGCCAACTGTCCTGAAGCTATGTTCAGGAAATCTCCTGAGTGATTGTGGCACTCTTGAAGGAGGCAGCCATCTGAGCTGGGCCACATAACTCTAGCTGCAGTTTTCCCGACATTACTCAGCCAGCCCAGGTCTTGTGGTTGTGGGACTCAAGAATCAGAAGCAGCCCCAAGAGTGCAGTGCAAGGCCACTGTAAATGTGAAGGTCACTTGTAGGTAGTCTTCTTAAGACGTATAGTCTTGCTGTGGAACTGTGAAGTTTGTAGCAGTAGCAGGGAGAAGTTGCTGTTAGTTACCTGGGAGAACCACAGGGAAGTAGTGGATGGAACACAGTAATGTGATAACCATCTTACACATCACAGAAATCTCTCAGCAGAGACCTTTGGTACTTGCCAGAGGAATTCGCTTAGCCCTGCTTAAAGAGATTGTGAGATCAGATGTTTATTCCTGAGTATCTGGAAAGTTCCTAAAATCTGTGAGAACATACTGTGTTAAGTACTGGGGATACAGGAGCAATGAGATAGATCCTTTTCAGTTCCCATTAGAACGGCTAGGAGACAAGTATTGTGAAAAATTAGAGGAAAAGAAGTTAATGGAAAGTAATTCTCATCAGTGGTGGCACACGCCTTTAATCCCATCACTTGGGGTGCAAAGGAATGCAATCTCTGTGAGTTCTAGGACAGCAAGGGCTACATAGAAAAAACGTTTTAGAAAGGGGAGAAAAAAAAACCAAAGCAAAACCCTACCAAAAGCAACTTGGAAAAGAAAAGGTTTATTTTGTCTTACAGCTTATAGTCCATCATCCAGGGAAGTTAGGGCAGAAACTCAAGCAGGGCAGGAGCCTGGAGACAAGAACGATACAGAGGCCCATAGAGAAGTGCTGCTTGTTCCTTACGGCTTATTTAGCCTGCTTTTTTAAAATTAATTAATTAATTAATTAATTAAATTTTACATCTTGACTGCACTTTCCTCTCTTTCGTCTCCTCCCAGTCCCCTTGCCCCCCAATCCACTTTCCTTTGTTTTTCTTCAGAAAAGGAGAGGCCTCCTATGGATATCAAGCAGCCCCGGCATATCAAGTTGCTGGAAGACTAGGCATATCCTCTCTATTGAGGCAGCCAAGTAGGAGGAAAGGGTCTCAAAGGCAGGCAACAGCAGTCAGAGACAGCTCCTGCTCCCACTGTGAGGAGACTCATGTGAAGACCAAGCTATTCAGTTGTAACATATATGCAAAGGGCCTAGGTCAGTCCTATGCAGGCTTCCTGGTTGGCAGTTTAATCTTTGTGAGCTTGTGTGGACTCAGGTTAGTTGATTCTATGGGTTTTCTTATGGTGTCCTTGACCCCTCTGGCTCCTACTTCCCTTCTGTAGGATCCTCAAGCTCTGCCTAATATTTGGCTGTGGATCTCTGTATCTGTTTCCATCAGTTGTTGGGCGAAGCCTCTGATGATGATTATGCTAGGCTCCTATTTGCAAGTATAACAATATCTTTAGCTTGGGCTCTCTTTTATGGCATGGGACTGAAGCTCAACCTGTGGTTGGTTGGCTACACCTTCAATTTCTGCTCTATCTTACCCCAGCACATCTTGTAGGCAGGACAGATTGTAAGTTGAAGGTTTTATGGCTAGATTAGTGTCCCAGTCCCTCCATTGGAAGTCTTGCCTGGTTACAGGAGATGGCCAGTTTATCAGCCTGCTTTCTTATGGCACTCAAGACCATCAGTCCAGGAGTGGCACTGCTCATAGTGAACTGGGCCTTCCTACGTCAACCATTAATCAAGAAAATGTGGGCTAGAGAGATGGCTCAGTGGTTAAGAGCTCTGGCTGATCTTCCAAAGGTTCTGAGTTCAGTTCCCAGCAACTACATGGTAGCTCATAACCATCTGTAATGGGATCTAGTGCTCCCTTCTGGTGTGTCTTAAGACAGCTACAGTATACTCATACATAAAATAAATAAAATAATTCAAAGAAAGAAAACCAACCCCCCTCCCCCCCAAAAAAAAAATCAAGAAAATGCACACAGGCCAATCTCAGTTAAGATTACTTCTTCCAAATTGGGCTTGTATTAGGCAGTTGATATACAACTAGCAAGTACAGGGAGTAAACCTTGTAGTATTTCAGAAACTAAAAGAAGAAAAGTTTTGCTGTGGGCATGTGTGTACTTAGCAACAAAGAATGCTAGCCTAAAACCAGTCTCCACCAGCTAGATAGATATGACCAGATAGTACTACAAGTCAAAGCACACATGGTGCCTACACTCATCCATCACTTGTCTTGTAATTACCCAGTAAGCTTGACTTCACATGTTGACATCCTCATAACAGGCCACTATTGGCATCTTTGAGTCCATCTAACTACGAGCATTTCCATTTTCCTTCAGGAATCATCTGTTAAGCTTGACAAAAAAGTTTCTGTCCCATCAGGACAGCATGGTGGTCCCACTACTTTGCTCTCAGAGCATCAGGGCGGAGGCCTGAACACTGGGGCAAACAGCAGGGAGCATCCATCCCAGGCAACTTGTGGCCTCACTGACTCTGTTTCTGTCACGCTGGAGGACTCCCTGGAGGAAGACCTCGTCAGGAATCCAGCCTCCTCTGTTGATGCTGTGTCTAAGGAGCTGGCTATGTTGAACAGCAGAGCAGCCAACAGTTCCGAATTCACACTGCCTGCACCCTCCAAAGCACCAACAGAAAAAGTTGTTGGTGTTTTGTGTACAGAAGAGAAACGGAACTTTGCAAAGCCCAGCTCTTCTGCACCACCCCCCACGAATGCTCTGCAGTCACCTCTCAATTTTCTGGCTGAGCAGGCTCTAGCACTGGGGCAGTCCTCTCAGGAGAAAAAGCCAGAGGGTTCTGGCTTCAAAGAGCTATCCTGTCAGGCTCCCCTTAGCAAGGGTGTGCCTGAATTACACCCGTCCAAAGCAAAGCACCACAGTTTGCCACGGCCGTCTCATGGACCCCAGGCAGCAGCTCCTGTGCCTGGACCCCAAGTCAAAGTCTTTCATGCAGGCACTCAACAGCAGAAAAGCTTCACACCTCCATCCCCATTTGTCAACAAGCTGCAAGGCCCAAAGGCCACCTCTCCACAGTGTCATCGCCCCCTCCTGCAGCTGGTAAAGACAGCAGCCAAAGGCCAGGCATTCCATGCCACTATGCCAGCCTCCTCTGGAAGTTCACCAGCCTCCAGCAGCAGTACCCATAAGACGACAGCCTCAAACTCTACCACCATCAGCCATCCAGCAAAGCTGCACCCCAACAGCTCTGTGGGGCCATCTTATAAGAATAACCCCTTTGCTGGCTCAGTTTCTAAACATGGGGCTTCTTCTAGCAGCCCATCGCCCGGAGGAGGAGCCCAAGTGCAGAGCTCTGTTTCTGGGGCCTCGCTCCCGGGGGTGCAGCCTCCCTCAGCAGGACAGCCTGCTAGCCGAGCTGCCCCAAGTTCTGCTGTGAAAAAAACACCTGTTACTCAGAAGCTGACCCTTGTAGCTCCGCCTGGAGGTCCAAATGGAGACTCTGGTGGTGGGACCCAGGGAGTGGCAAAATTATTGACTTCCTCCCTGAAGCCTGCAGTTAGTAGTGTGACATCGTCTACCTCCATGCCAGTGAGTATTCCAACCTTGCAACCTTCCCCAGCTGCAAGGTTTTGGGAATAAGGTTGGTTGTCTGTCTCAGGTCTGTAAAAGTGGTCTGAAAGAGAAAGGCAGATGATGACAGTTAAATGAGATTAGATACTGGGGGGAGTACTGGGTTTTCTGTTTAGTCTCACTTTAGCTGGTGGATGGAGGACTGGTATAGCCTCAATGTCTTAGCAGAGAAACTGGGAGGGAGGGAAAAAGAGAGGGAACATCTTTTCCTAGAACCTGACTTTGCACTGTGACTCAAAGATGGAAATACCTTCAGCTATTAGGTAGCAGTTAGAATGTGTTTATACCTCAGTACAAAGTGGCAGTACCTTTTGGTTGCAATTCTCTGATTAGCTTGAAGAGTCTCTGTAGAATAAGGTGACTTGACAGAGCCTAGCAGGGAAGGTGTAGGGTGTGTGTGTATGTAAAATTAGAAGTTTGGCCAAGGGCAGTGTTGCACATCTATAATCCCATAGATAGAAGCAAAATCAGGAGTTAAAAGCAAGACTTGGCTACATATCTACAAACTGAGACCAGCCAGGATACATAAGGCCCTGTCTTAAATTGAAAAGAGGTCTAGAAAGATAGCTCAGCAGGTAAAAGGAAAAAGGCACATAGACCAGGACACCGGGCTATGGTGGCAGTCACATCTTTACTCCCAGCACTTGGGAGCCAGGCAGAGGCAGGTGGATCCCTGAGTTCCAGGACAACCAGAGCGACACAGAGAAACCTTGTACGGGGGTGGGGGTGGGGTGGGGTGACATTACCTCTCTTGAAGAGTGCCTGAGTTTGGTACCCACCACCCACATCGGGTAGCTCATAAGTGCCTGTAAGTCCAGTCTGCAGGAGCTCTGAAGCCTCTGCTCTCCTTTGGCACACATAAACACACACATAAATGTAAATGTAAATATAAATATACACACACACGTATATGCATATATATCCCTATACATGCACATAATTAAAAATAATTGATAAAGTTTGGAGCTGTGAAGAAAGGATGGACCATCTAAAGACTGCCATATCCAGGGATCCATCCCATAATCAGCTTCCAAACGCTGACACCATTGCATACACTAGCAAGATTTTGCTGAAAGGACCCAGATATAGCTGTCTCTTGTGAGACTATGCCGGGGCCTAGCAAACATAGAAGTGGATGCTCACAGTCAGCTAGTGGATGGATCACAGGGCCTCCAATGGAGGAGCTAGAGAAAGTACCCAAGGAGCTAAAGGGAACTGCAACCCCATAGGTGGAACAACAATATGAACTAACCAGTACCCCAGAGCTCTTGACTCTAGCTGCATTTGTATCAAAAGATGTCCTAGTCGGCCATCACTGGAAAGAGAGGCCCATTGGACTTGCCAACTTTATATGCCCCAGTACAGGGGAATGTTAGGGCCAAGGGGTGGGGGTGGGTTGGTGGGGGACTGGGGGGGGGGAGTGTATTGGGGACTTTTTGGATAGCATTGGAAATGTAATTGAGGAAAATACCTAATAAAAAAAAAAGGAAAACAAATAATTGAAAAGTGAAAGGAAAGCTTGAACACAGGTTGGGAACTTGGAAGCTTTTTCTTTACCTGTATATTTAGAAAATTGTAGACAGGTTGTTCTAGCAAGGTCTTGATTCTTTCTCCCTACCACTACATAGAGTGACTATGCACACTAGTTTCCAGGGGAAAATGGTATATACACACGTGTGTTTGCTTGAGTAGTGGCACATGAGTGTTATGTGTATGTGTTGTGTTCAGTCTTTATCTTCTGTCTTGTTTGAGACAGGGTCTCATTGTTCACTGCTGCATACACCAGGCTAACTGGCCCTTGAGCTTACAGGCCTTCTCATCTTATAGGTGTCCTGGTTATAGGCTCATGCTAACATACTCAGTTTTATATGGGTTTTGAGAATTCAAACTTAGGCCTCAGGGCTCAGGCTCTATCAGTGGTAGAGCACCTATCTAGCATACACAAGGCACTACACTACTGCTAGAACAAAAGAGGAAAATGGGGCCGGGCGGTGGTGGTGCACGTCTTTAATCCCAGCACTCGGGAGGCAGAGGCAGGCAGATTTCTGAGTTCAAGGCCAGCCTGGTCTACAAAGTGAGCTCCAGGACAGCCAGGGCTACACAGAGAAACCCTGTCTCGAATAAACCCCAAAAAAAAAGGAAAATGGGAAATCATTGATTGACAGTATCATTAATTGATGGCCTTGACAGTGTATCACCATGGCTGGTGATACAGATCAGTTATTACAATGTGTGACTAGCTTGTATGAAGCCATGACTTGATCCCCAGCACCATACAAATTGGGCGATGGTACATACTTGTAACTCCAGCACTGGGAGATAAAGTGAGCCAGATCCGATGTTCAAGGTCATCCTCAGCTACATAATAGGTCAGTGTGGGCCTATTATGACACCTGTCTCAAAAATAGAAAAAGCACTTTGGGCCCTTCGATTGAAGTTTGTAGCCATGGTGAGGATCTCTGTCAGGTAGGGTTCTCACACTTTTTGTGACAATCCGTTGCCTTCCTGGGATGTGTACACCCTGTCAAAGTGAAACAAGGGCCTATAGTAGATAACCTGCAATTCAGCCCAGTGTCCTGGGTACTGGGATTAAAGATATGTACAACCATGCCCCGCTGAACAGGACTTCCTGGGTTCATGAATACTTACTAGCTGGTCTTATTGAAAGTATGATTTTGTGCAGTCATATTTCACTAGCCACATTCCACTGTAGTGCTACAATGAAGCTTTCTAATTAACTTTAAAAATCCAATGATGGGCAGAAGTGTTCACTTCCATGTGAATGTGAATATGTGGGGAATCAGTTTTGAATATTACTTAGGGACACCTCATTCTGGTTGGACTATAAAAGTCTTTTTATTCAGTGTACAAATTAAGTTTTGAAATTTGGATGGTAACTCTAACCTCATCACCTTTATATTTAATCTTATGTTTATTATATATTATACTTGTGTATATATAAATATAATACATTTATATAATCAAGTAGATCTTTTAAGATGAGAATTTATATTTATATATTTATTGTATATCATATCCACTTAAACATACACAGTTACATAAATATAATATATGCATAAGGTTATATGACTATACGCACTTAGTGCATTGCCTATGGGAGGATGTCACTGTCTGATGAGAGAGGCTTGCCTATTGCCATCATCTCATCATCTTATATCATTTTCAGTTGATTCTTTTTCTTGTTTTGTTTTTTTTTTTTTTTTGTTTCTCGGGATTTTTTTTTGGAGACAGCGTTTATTCTGTGTAGCCCCAGTACTCTCTTAATAGACCGGGCTTTGAACTCACAGAAATCCACCTGCCTCTGCCTCCTGAGTGCTGGGATTAAAGGTGTGTGCCACCACTGCCGGGCTTCAGTTGGATCTTTTTAAATGAGAAACTTGCCACACTGTTTATATTTATGGAGGCTTTGGGTTTATCTAGAATTAAAATTTGTCATGGAGATAACTTTTTTTATTTATTTTATGTGTATAAGTGTTTTGTCTGCATGTGTATTGTATATGAACCATGTGCATATCTGGTACCCACAGAGGCCAGAAAAGGGTGTTGGAGCCCTTGGGAATGTAGCTAAAATTACCCCTGTACCCTGGAATTCCCTAGATGCTGGCTCATAGAGACTTCCTAATTCCTCTTTTGGGTGCTAAGTAGTAGGTTCTTTCACAGGGTAGGTTCTGACTGTGTGTTTCCTCCCCAGAAGGGAACTGGCGGGGCAGTGCTGCTGTCCAACACCTCTTCCTTAAGCCTGCTGTCTTCATCCTATAAGTCCAACAACCCCAAGCTTCCAGGGGCTATGAACTCAAACTCACTGGGAATCATAACCCAATTTCCACTTCATGTACTCTCCTTCAATGCAGACTCCTCTGCCAAAGCAGGAGTCTCTAAGGATGCCATTGTCACAGGTCCAGCCCCTGGGACCTTCCACCATGGCCTCAGCCACAGTAAGTTCTTGTCTCCTGCCTCTGTTCCTATGTTGTGTGCCATGTTGGGTCCTGTATGTGTTTGGTGTAACCATGGGAACATCCCCCACCTCTGGAAGCTGCATAGTACCCGGGATAGCTGTTTTGCTCCAGACTGGTCTGCAGGTTACCTGGGGCTCTAGATCTCCCAAGCTGCTTTTCTGTTCTGTCTTCAATGTGTGTGTTTTGTTCTCTCCCCTCCTGTTTCTCTCAGGTCTTCTGGCTGGTTTGCACTCCAGCCCACCCCACACAGCGCCTCTCCCACATGCTGCTGTGTCTACCCATGTCCCACAGAGTCTGCCAGGTAAATGCCAGATGGGCAGCGTGCTATGCACTCTGTGCGCCACACTCCTCCACCCGTATAGGTGCTTTGCTGCTGGCGCTATTAGCCATCTCTGCCTTATCATCTCTGTTTTGTATTTTGCTTTGTATTTTGAGGCTATGGCTTTTTGGGTTCCAGAATAATATAAGCCTATACTAACAGAGACTTTTCCTGGTTTCTTATTGGACTGGTCATTGGGTCAGACTTAGCCTGTGTGATGCTGTATGATGGAGCATGAGCATGAAACAGGTGTTCCAACCCTACTGCATTTAAAGAGAAGAAAGGTAATGGGGTTTAGCACTTTAGGGCCTTTATGGTGCAATGCTACCTAACCTGCCAGGCGTTGTCAGATGGCAGAGACTCTTTGAAAGAGTGTAAATATCCATAGCACAGTGAGAGGCCATAATACATGATTGTGAAGGAAAGACCTCGATCTTGAAGCTGGCACAGATCTGAACCAGAAGCAGCTTTCAGGCCTCCCTGGTGTGAGCTCCCTTGAAACAGACTGGGAAGCACACCTGGAATGAGGCCAGGGTCTCCTGACAGAATGGTGCTTTTGGAAGTAGGCAGTTCTAAGAGCCCTGCGTACATTGTGAGCTCGAGAGCCTGAGATTGGGGAATAGTTATAGATACTTCATGAAATTTGGCATAAGGACCCTATGAGAGCCAGGCGTAGTGGTGCACACCTTTAATCCCAACACTTGGGAGGCAGAGGCAGGTGGATTTCTGAGTTTGAGGACAGCCAGGGCTACACAGAGAAACCTTGTCTCGAAAAACAACAACCAACCAAACAAACAAACAAAAAAAAAAAAACCAAACAAACAAAAAATCAGAACTCTATGAGAACCTGATTTTGACCTAATATTTTTAGTACTGTAGATCTGTTTCAACCAGGTCCCTGGGCTATCAGGAGAGAAAGGCTGAACTTAGGGCAGGAGTCAGATGCAGACTCTAGGGATGTATCTGTGACCTGCTCATAGACAGTGTGGGTCCACAACTCACGGTCTGCTTTAGGATCTGTTTGTGGGCTCCTTGCATTCATGTCCTAAAGCTGGGAACTCTGGAGTGAGTGAATGTCAGAGGCCTTGTTAGGATGAGGTGAGTTTGCATTTCTCAGAGGGAAACCTTTGGACCTTTGAAGAGCAAAGCAAGTAGCAGTAGTCAATTCTTTGAAGAAGCAGTCACACCTGAGGACTTGCTCTGCATGGGTGGGTGGCTACCATTTGAGTGAAGTGCAATGTGGGTGTCTCCCAGCTATGGAGAGACTGTGTGCTGTGAAAAATGAGATGGTGCCACCTCTACTTGCTTTGAAAATGGCCTTTTTTGAGAGAAACAAAGTAATTGAAGAGAGACTGGAAACAGTCTCGGCATTTGTAGAATTTTCAGCAACAAAGGGCAGAGGGACACTGATAGAAAGGAAAAGAAAAAAAACATTTCTTGGACCATTTTTATGTTTCCCTCCCCTGGTCTTCCAAAGCTACCAGAAGAGTTACGGATGTCGTTCAGTGGTTGAGCACTTGCCTAGCATATATAAAGCCCTGTGTCCATTACCAGTACCTCAAGGAGAAGAAGAAAACTCATGGGGGCAATCAGAAGAGCATCCATGCAAAATGGGTTAGCAGACGGAACTGCATTTTGAGCTATGCTACAGTGTGGGGCTCTGTAGGGCTGTCAGGGAATACCCTGTATCTAGTAGTGAGCTGAGGAATACCCTGTATCTGCAGTGAGCTGAGGAATACCCTGTATCTGCAGTGAGCTGAGGAATACCCTGTATCTGCAGTGAGCTGAGGAATACCCTGTATCTGCAGTGAGCTGAGGAATACCCTGTATCTGCAGTGAGCTGAGAAATACCCTGTATCTGCAGTGAGCTGAGGCTTGGTTCCATTCTGCTTTCCCTTCCGTGTGGATTTGATGCTTACCTGTGTCTTTGTACCTCTGCTACCCAAGTACATTCTGATGGCAAGAGAATGAACATTGTCTGGATTCTGTGTGGTCGTTAGGCCTTGCAGTGACCCTTGTAATGTTGCAGAGTGCCTGTTCTGTAGACGGGCTCAATGGCCTCCTGCCTGAGAAGTGCTGGTGCTCATGCATGACACAGGATGCTGCAAGGAGCAATGCACACAGCTGCTGTGGGGGACATTGGCTGCTTCTGTTTCCTGTGAAGTTTGTTTATGCTGTCTTAAAGGAATTGGAGCACTGAAAGAATGATCTGATTTCGCTTATTCTTTTCCAGATGCTTCACAGCTTCATGGTAAAGGGCCTGTTGTACCGAGGAAATTGTGACCACTTTGGAGGATGGAACTGAATGACATAGGTCTAGGAGGAAGCCCAACGTGTATGTCTCTGATAACAGACATTTGCTGAGCTCTTCTTGCCCACTGCCTTTCTTCTGGAGCAGGCGTGAGTTTGAAACGGAGCACTTCTTAGCACTTCAGATGGGCCTCCAACCAAGGCAGCTTCTGCTGCTCACAAAGCGCTTACTGACCTGGTGCTCTAGGCCTCATGGCTTTGTCGCTGGACGACATCAAGGGGCAGCTCTGTGCTGGGAAGTGTACCTGGACTGTGTTGGGAAGTATAGTGTACATGTGTACCTGTGGCAGATCTGTTGGCCACTGGGTTCTAGATCTGCCTAACTCCTGGCATTTGGTGTGTCTCAGAGCTCCCTACTGGTCAGGGTCTCCTGGCCACAGTAGAATTCCTGGATGGTTGTGATTCCGTCCCATCCTCAGGCTATGTACTCAAGAGGACAAGACACAGGCCAGAGCCGCATGTGGGGGACCTTGCAAAATACTAAGAACACATAATGTGTACTCCTTGTAGGGGCCAGTTTCTCCTCAGAACATGACAATGAAGCTCTTATAGAGAAAAAGATCTTTATAGATTCAACAATCGTGGTAGGATTTTTAAAGACACCTATCTTGGGCTGTTTTCGTCATTACCATTGAATGCGTTGGATAGAATGGGACTGCTCTTCACACATCACATTATAGGAAGACTTAATTCCAGTGCCTTTTTGGTGGAGCAGACTTTGACAACTCACACCTATCCATTCAGCCCACTGAATGGATCTGAGATGAAGATCTTTTTTTAAAGCTAGTCTGTATTTAAGACAGTTTTATTTAATTGGGTTTTTTAATGACTGCACACCATAACCTGTGCCGTCTTGACTTGAAAGTCATCTGAGCCCCCAAACCCCCCAAATCCCAGGTTCCCAGCTCTGATTTGTTTTTGTAGAGTTGATGCAGGTGGACTACAGTGGAGCCCCTCAGCCCTCTGTGTCTGAGAGCCCAGGGGTTCTAAGCTACAGGTAGACATTCCACTTTGTCTTACTCTCTCTGGCAGAGCTGCAGGACAGGCCTCTCTGAAGCACCTGCTACAGAGAACAGGTCTGGGGTGCTGGTGTCCTCTGGACAGCGAGCTTCTGTGTAGACTTAGGAGGGATGTCCAGAGGGTCTGGAGAGTAGACAGAGGACAGAGATAGTTGACTACAGAGCTTCCGTCATCAGGCTGTCACACTTACCCAGTGGCTATTTCATATGGACTCGGAGGGCTGTTTCCTATCCTATAAGTCTGCCTCGCAGTGGGTTTGGCTAACTACCTAGCCAGACCACGTTTGGGGAGGTGATCAGCACTCTCAGTATGCACCCTAGGATGGGTCAAGTGTGCTTTTGGTTCCTGCCTCAAGGGTATGGAGCTCAGTAGCCCTCTATTCCTGTGGAGGTGGCCACCTTTCCACCTTACTGGGAGCAGGACCTTTGTCAGCTCTTTGGTCTGGCCTTTGCTCTGACTCCTTTTGTATGGAAGAACCAATTGTTTTCACATTGGCCATGTGGATTCCTTATCCTTTTATTACATATATTTTTTTGCAACTTGGATTTCCAGTTTGTTTACAGAATAGTCTTAGGTAGTAGCAAAAAGAGCCAAAGAAGAGATTTGTATAGCTGAGCTCTAAGCCAAGCTGAGGCCGCCAGCAAAGCTGAGCAGTGGGAACTCTCCAGGCTCCTCTGCCCGTCACACAGCGGGCCCTAGCACCCCACCCCTTTGGTGCTCCCTCCTCCCCATGTGCCACTGCTTGTGCAGCTAGAGCAGGATGCCCTCATCTTTAGGAATCTAGCGATGCCTCTTGCCTCAGGGAAACGTTTCTTTGATGGGGAGTTTATGAGATTTCTTTTCCTTGTTTATGCTTTATTTGTGGTAATGAACGAGTGAATGACTTTAACAGCCATGGCCAGAGAGACCTGTGGCCCGGCTTCAGCAGAGGGTGGAGATAGAGCAAGCTCAGTGGGATGCAAGGGTTTCTTTGGTGGGTGCAAGGTTCTGAGACTTAACCAGGCGTGGCCGTTTCTTAGGTGTGAGAGGGGCTTTTGTGCCGCAACTATGTTGGTGTTAGGGGGTGGTGTGGAAATTGTTAATCTTGTATAAAGCAACTCAATAAATTGTTTTGAGGTTTCCAAGATGTCTTTCCTCATTTTTTTCATTACTATTTTATTTGCAATATTTTATTATTCTTCAGTACATAGGAGCCCTGGTGTTCATGGAATGCCCGCCCATTGTGGCTGAGAGCCAAGGTTCAGGCTCATGTGTAAAGGAGTCACACTTGCTGTGAGTTAGAGTCAAGCCACCAGATTTTTATTTTCATGCCATAAGTTCCCTATCACTTCCCATTTTCTTACATAATACATGAAATACAGAGAAGCAGAAATTTGTTTGGTGAACAATCAACTTTTGTATATCTAAATGCCAATGCGATAATGAGGAAGACTTCTAAGGCACTGAAAGTAAGGCTAGCACACCATCCATTACTAAGGTCTTTTCAGAACTAGCAAACTGTTGTTGGTGCCTGTCTTTCTGGCACATCCTGGCTAGTTAGTCTAGCACCAAGAGCCAGGCATTGTGGATTCTGGACACATGTTCTAGTGTAGAGCCCTGTTCAATGAGAAGAGTCACTACTGAGTAGGCACTGTTGATAATTTGATCCCAGTCAGAAAAATGGAATGGCAAGAAGGAAGTTCAGCAGCCCCAGTGGATCAGTCTTGTTGAGTTGAAAGAGGCAGAAAGGTTATTAAGTCATCAGAGGTGGGAGCAGGTCACTCACTCAGACTGGATGAGGCTGAGCTGAGAGATGCTACCCAGCTTGTGTCTGCTGGTATTACAATAGCTGCACTGTAAGCAGCCTGATATAATGTGGATAAGACACTTAGCTCAGAAGTCTATATGAGGGCTAGGGAGCAGAAGACACCCAGGAAGTTGCTGAGAATGAGTTAACCATCTCCAAGAAAAGCCAGGCAGAAGGGCTGGGCCTACTTCTGCCCAGACACCAAGACTGCCAGCTCCTGAATGGACATATCCTTGTTGACATAGCGGTCATATTGAGCAGGGGTTAGCCTGCCACTCTGAAGAGCGTCCTCAATGGAGAACTTCTTGCCTGACTTCCTGTCATGAATTACTGATGACTCCCCATTAGGACCTTTCACTGATATCTCCTCCCAGTCGCACTCCTGGCTTCTGAGCTTCACAAACATTTTCCAGTCGATAAGCCCAGCCCGGTGAGCCTCCTCTGGGGACAGCTCACGACCTGTGTCAGGGTCAATGACCACTATGGAGCGCCTCAGGTGGTTCTCCCTCTGCTCTCTCTTGACGGCCACAGAGCCCAGGCGCCTCTGTAGTTCATCGATCTCCAGATCCTTGTCCTTGGACATCTTCTTGAGGTCATCCAGTTCCTTCTCTAGGGACCACAGCCTAGAGTTTAGGTGGGTCCCAGAGTCTATCGTGGTCATGTTCTTCAGATCTCGAGTTTCTGTTGCTGCCATCTCAATCTCTGATTGGAGTCTCCGGGCCTCTAGCTGCAGGTTTTGCCGCTCTAGCTGTAGCTTGTGGTTTTCTTCTCTCAGGAAATCCAGTTCCTTGGATGACTTGGAATTATAGAATTCTAGCTCAGATAACTTGGCTTCTAGCCGGGTCACCTCTGAATCCAGCTCCCTCTTGCTCTGGCTCTCCTCTTCCAGGCTCTTCCTGAGCCGCTGGATCTCTTGCTCAGTGTCACCTTTTTCTACCTGGACGCTCTCAGAGAAGACCACCTTTTCTTTGATCTCTGCCTTCTCCAGGGCAGCCAACTTTCTACGCAGGGGCTCAAGCTCACCCTCCAGTAGCTGCCTCCGGTGCCGCTCTTCCTCCAGCTGGGCTCGGAGCAGGGCATGCTCTCTGGTCTGCTGTGGGTCCTGCTGCAGCACCACCTTTTGTGTGTGGGTCACCTTCTCACCAGTCTTGGCCTCCTCCTGCTCCAATGCAGCCAGCCGCTGTTGCAGCCTCTGTACCTCCAGCTCGGCTGCCCTACGTGCCTGCCTCTCACGCTCCAGCTCCTCCAACTGCCTCTCCAGCTCTGCTCGGCGATGCTGTAACCGCCGTAGCTCCACATGCAGTTTATCAATCTGCCGCAGCTCAGCATCAATGCTGTTTGTGAAGGCAGTCACCTCAGCTCGCAAATCTGGCTCATCTTCATACTGTACTACCTCCTGGCGTACAACCCTTTCCTTCCCCTGTGCCAGCTCTTCCTCCTTGCGCTTGATCTTCTCTTCCTGGGATGCCCGCTCCCCTTCCAGGTCCACCTGTTTCTTCTGTTCTTCTGACAGCTGTATACGCAGAGACTCTACCTCCTTCTTGGTTTGGGGGTCTTCCTGGAACTGCAGGATCTCCTGGACCACCTCTCTAGTCTGCACCTGCGGCTTGGTGTCCTTAAGGGCCTGGATCTCCTGCTTCAGCTGGTAAATCTCCAGGTCACACCTTTCTATTAACCTGGTCTTGTCCATGATCTCCTCCCTGAGCCTCTGGAGTTCCTGCTCCGTCTCTGGGTCAGTTGTGTATTTAATGACCTCTTTGGTCACCTCTTTGACTTCTACCTGTGGCCCACGGTTCCGTAGGGCCTCCAGCTCACTCTGGTAGCTCTTCAGCTGCTCCTCAGCACCCCTGAATTTGCGCTCCTGTTCCACCAGCTCCAGGCGGAGGTTGGCCACTTCACTCTCTGCCTTGGGATCTGGCCGCACGATCTCTCGGACCTTCTCCTGTACCACCACCTTAGCATTTTCCTCTTCCAGGGCCCATATCTTTCTGAGAAGTTCTGTCTTCTCCCGCTGGCCAGAGCGTGCCTTGGCAGCCTCGTCCTCATACTGGCGGGTGAGGTCATTGACTTCTCTCTCCGCAGCTGCATCTTTCTCTACCTTGAGCACCTCTTTGACAGTGATCTTGCCTTCTGCCATGGCTCGTTCTTTCTCCAGTCTCCTGAGCTTAGCCTGTAGGAAACTCAGCTCCTCCTCCTGCTTCTCCCTGAGTGTGCCCTCCCGCTGGTGCTCCTCCTGCAGCCTCCGGTATTCTGCCTCCAGCTGGGGGTCATTCTGTAGCTTTACCACCTCTCTCTCAGTGACCTTTTCCTGCACCCTGCTCTTCTCAGCAGCCAGGGCTGCTACACGCTGCTGTAAGAGTAGCACTTCAGCCTCTCGGGCACCTTTCTGGCGCCGCAGTGCCTCCAGCTCCTCCCGAAGCTGCAAGACCTCATCCTCCTGGGCTCTGTCTGGCTCAATGCGCAAGACCTCCTTGACCACATACTCCTGTCCCCCATCCCTGGTCTCCTGCTCTAGAGCCTGCAGCCGGAGCTGCAGTGCTCCCAGCTCCTCCTGCAATAGCTGGTTCTTGTGCTGTTCCTCGGCCAGCGTCTGCTGCAGCTGCTGGAAGCTCTCCTCCAGGGCGGGGTCTGGCACCTTCTTCACCACCTCTTTCCTCACTAATGACTCCTGAGGCCCCTGATCCTTCAGGGTCTGGATTTCCTCCTGGGCACTCTTGACCTCATTTTCCAGCTGTTGCCTTCGCTCTATCTCCTCCTCCAGTTCCTTCTTAACCTTCCATGTTTCCTCCATGCCAGAGCTTAGCTTTCCCCCTTGTAGGGTCTCATGGGTCACTCCTGCTTCTGGTTGCTGTGGCAGAAAAGACAACGAATGCATGGTTAAGAAACAAACAGATGGCCGGGCGTTGGTGGCACACGCCTTTAATCCCAGCACTCAGGAGGCAGAGGCAGGCGGATTTCTGAGTTCGAGGCCAGCCTGGTCTACAGAGTGAGTTCCAGGACAGCCAGGGCTACACAGAGAAACCCTGTCTCAAAAAAAAAAAAAAAAAAAAAAAAAAAAACCCAACCACCCCCCCACACACACACACACAAAAAAAGAGACAAACAGATGAGGTGGAGCCCAGGCAACCCTTGTGAAGGTTGTGGTAGACTTGGGCGTGGGAGGACCCAGGCAAGCACAGGCAGCCGGGGAGGCAGCCATAAGCTGCTATCATTCTGCTGAGTGGTCCAAGATGGAAAGTTGGAAACCAATTACTAGCAAAGATGATTTAATATTTAATATCATGTCCAGAAATATTAAACAACTTCCAGAGTCAGACAGGTGATTTGAACTGTGAAACCTGTACCACAACATGGGGTGCACTAGTTGGTTTTGTTCTGGGTGGTCTGTACCCTGCCCTTTTGGCTATACCCTGAATGGGGCCTTGCTGTCAGGTACGAATCAAGCTCACTGCCACAGAGAGGAAACATCTTCAATTACTGGATTTCAGTTTCTAAGCCTGTCTTTAGAAAAATGTTATTTCCTACTTTACTTCATCAGACTGTGTTTGCAGCATATCTTGGGTCTAGACAATATAAACTCTTCATAAAGGCCCTTCAGTTACCTGAACCTGACTTAGAAATTCATTAATTTGAAGCAAATAAAATGGTGAGAGAGAGAGAGAGAGAGAGAGAGAGAGAGAGAGAGAGAGAGAGAGAGAGAGAGAGAAAGACAGGTCTGATCACCCAGACCAGGATGGGCTGATCTTTTGGGGTCTCCACTAATGCTCTAGGGTTACTTTTTAGAGCTTTTAAAAATTGAATAAGGCAAAATGTTTTGCAGGCACAGAGGAGTCTGCAGTGACGCCAGTTTCCCATCTCTGCCCTGTCCCTAGGGGAAGTATGTTGTCCTTGGATATAGTCTCCCCTCCCCCAGCCTGGAACCTGCTTGCTCAGGGGTGGAGTTTCCTGCTCATTTGTTCTGCCATGCCCACTGCTGGACCGTGCAGCTTTGCTGTTTGGAGCCACACACATGCTCATCCTGCTACTGGACCCCGAGTTATTTGGCGGGAATCGGGTCCCCTTCCCCCTTCCTTTATAACTGAGTGTTGGAACAAGTAAAATTGAGCTTTGATCAGAATGAAACTGTCTTGGCTCCATTTCTTCTTTCGCCCCGTCTAGTTCCTCTCTTTCAGCTCGAGTGGCCATCTCGGTTGAACTGTTCGTTGCGAGCTGCTGGCCGGCCGCAACACTTGGAGACATTTTTTTTTTAGGTATTTGTTTTGGTGAGCAGCAGGTGATTGCTTTTTCTATGCAAACAGCTGTTGTTTTGTAGTTTCTGACTGGAGGGCAGAGTACCATCTTGTTTTGCAGTTTCTGACTGGAGGGCAGAGTACCATCTTGACTCAGAAGGTGCCACAACATTGCTTAACAGCAGTGTGTCCACTGTGTGGACAGGTTAAACCAGAGCATATCTGAGGAGTGGCAGTTGCTTCTAGTTCCTTTATATATCAGATAACACTGTCATGAATTTCATCAAGTCCTAAAATAACTTTGGGGGCTAGGAGAATCCCCTGCAAGCTTATGGACTTGAGCTGTGACCAGCACTGGTGGGAAATGCAGGTTTCTGGTGCTCTAGGGGAGCTACACCTGTAATCACAGCATCAAGGATGTGGACGCTGGAAGCTTCCTGAGCCTTGCTGGCCAGCTAGTCTAGCCTAATTGGTAAACTCGGGGCCAATAGGAAACCTTGTCTTCCTCCGGATGACTCTTTGGTTGTCATTGTCCTGCACATGCAAGCATGTCTATGTTCCTGCACTTAAGCAAATCCACATACAGAAACACAGACATGCCACTGAAAATAACTTTGAAGCTCGGTGGTTGTGGTGTATGCCTTTAATCCCAGCAGAGTGAGTTCCAGGACTGCCCGGACTACACAGAGAACCCTGTCTTGAAAAAATGAAACAAAACCACACCTCCCCAAAAAACCCCATCCCACCCCCTCCCAAAAAACTCTGGGGGCTGGAGAGGTGGCTCATCAGTTAAGAGCACTTGTTGCTCTTAAAGGGGACCCAGGTTTAATGCCTAGCACCCAACATGGTGGCTCACAACCATCTGAAACT
The DNA here is from genome assembly GCF_978045245.1 of Mus caroli. Taxonomy (NCBI): domain Eukaryota; kingdom Metazoa; phylum Chordata; class Mammalia; order Rodentia; family Muridae; genus Mus; species Mus caroli. Next base: position 1,631,029 of record NW_028227272.1, read on the forward strand.
CCAGTTGTAGGGGATGCATTGTCTTCTGATCTTGGGCACCAGGCACACGTGTGGTGCACATACATACATGCAGGCAAAACACTCATTAACCAGCAGACAAAAGCCTTTGATAAGTGCTCAGCAAACATCTTTTGAATTGGTATGGAAGTTAGCCCATGCTAGTGAAGAAGGCTGGTTCAGCTTAGCATTAGCATTAATCCTTCTCAAAAGTGTCAGCAGAAGACACTTCGTCATTCACAGGCTATGTCTCTAAGGCAGAGGAGACTGCTTTCCATCTTGTAGGACAATTAGAAGTAGTATTTCTAACTAAGATGGATTACCTGTCTCAAGAGATTCAGTGCAAACTCCAAATTCTGTAGCCTCTGTCTGTTGATGGCATTAACCTCTGTGAACTTGGCAGCAAGAGCAACTTCCTACAGAGAAATTTTAGGACAACAGTTAGCAGACAAGCCAAAAGGCTAGGAGAAAAGCAGAACACTTGGACACAGTCTAGGAAGGGCTTGGCATGTAGAGAAAGGGCTACTTCTTGCCCAGTGCTACCTGTAGCTCCAGCCTTTGGTGGAAATATAAGATTGAGATGATGTAGGTTGATTCTTGGTCCGTGACCATTGAGCAAGTCTTTCTAAGTATTCTTTTCACAGCTGTTGCAGGCTATTGCCCTCTACTACAGACCTGCACAGGGGAGCAAGGCAGGAGCCTCCCATGTATCTGGCATGGGACCAGAACCCCTACAAGCCTGCCTCTTAGGCATATTGATATCTCACTGCTCCAAAACAAGTTCTTCTTCCTCTTGCAAGTACTTCATAGAGGACCGCATCTGGAGAGCCCCTGGCAGTCTTCACTTACAGCTCACCTCTTCCTTCACTTTGGCAGCAGGAGACTGCAGCCTGGCTCTCTTGTTCACATGGCTGTTCCGTCCATTCTCCAGGTCCAGCAAGGACCTTAGCTTCTCTGCTTCAAGTTCATAGTCCTGGGTAAAAGAAAGGAAGTACAGTAGTCAGCTAGGGGCAACAACAACAAAAAGTGACAGTGATTTATGCTCCCTCTAAGGACTCCAAGCTGCCAGAGCTGGTTTAGCAATCTTGCATAGCTTCCTTGCATCTGTACCTGAGCTGGCTAAGACAGTGATGCTAAGTTGCTACCTCACTGAGTGACATCCATACAAGAAAATGTGCCTGCAATTCCTAACTCCTGTAGAGACACAAACCAAGTTGACTCTTTGGGCCTTCCAAAAGGCCCAATGCTGTTTCCTTGGGGAACTCTGCATCCTAAGCCTTTCTCCCTTTCTCCACCAGAGACCTTGGCATTTTCCATCAAAGTGGATGCTGGGTCATTTACTCAGACATTCCTGCATAAGGCTTTGCTGGCTAGTTTTCCTGTTATAACCAGAGCTGTTACATAATTTTGTTTGGTGTACATTTTTTCATTTTGTTTTGTTTTCCTTTAGGGTAAACACCCCCCAAAGAGTTGACTGTTTCTAAGAATATAATTCCTGGATGATATCAGGTATCTGGTGCCATAATGTTTTGTCAAAGGGGTGGGGCCTACATAGGGCGACTGCCCATTTCCCCAGCAACCTACCTAGATTGCTCTGCAACATTTAATGCAAAAGCCCCTACTGTGTCCTCTGACAGGGTTCATGGCTCACCTTCACCGCTTGCTGGTACTGCTGGGAATCTGCACAGACCTTCTGCACCTCTCGTTCCCTGCTTGCTATCTCATCCAGCAAGTTCTGTAAAACAGGAGACCAAAGCTGAACCCCACACACAGGCTCCTCAGAAGGCTGAGTCCTTAGGACCTAAAGTCAACATGCTATAGCTGGAAGCATAGTGGGTGGCTTTCCGGTGTACATTTGTTCACCACAAAGGGCAGTGCCAAGGCCTGGGGCAAGGGCCGTGAAGATGGTTATTCGTGCCAGGAGACAGGTGTTTATTGTGAGCTCTGAAATGCCAGGCTCTGCTCTGGTAGAGCATGTAATCCTCCAGCAAGCGTGTGAGCCAAGCCTGAGAACTTGTTTGAGTTGAGAAAACAAGTCCAGGGAGGGACAGCAAGTTGACTATCAGGCACTGGCTTTCCCTGTGTTTCCCTCTGTCTGTCTGTCTGCCCGTCTCTGTGCACATACAAAGGCTAACAGTCTACATCATATATCTTTCTGCTACTGTTCTCCACTTAGTTTTTGAGACAGGATCTCTCACTGAACCCAGAAATTGATCAATTTGGCAATGCTTGCTAGCCAATGAATTTCATGGACCCTTTTGTCTTTCGTTCTTGCCCAATGCTGAATTATGGACTTGCATAGCCATGCTTGACTTCTTAGGGGGTTTCTAGTGATTACATTCAGGTCTTCATGTTTGCATAGCAAGCACTTTTCTGACAAAGTCGCTTCCTTAGCCTCAGCCACTGGATTTCTGAGGTCCTTGTGACATTGAGGAAGTGGGAACCCCAACTTTGATAATGGGATCTTTCCCACAGAATTCCCAGTGTTTCAGTCATGAGCTAAGCCATATGAATATCTGTTGAGTAAGGGCCTGTGAAGGGTGTTGTGGGAAAAGGGGTGAGCAAGATGTGGAGTGCTTGTGAGAGGATGCTGAAAGTGGTGGCCCCTTCCTTTGTCTTGCCCCATCGGCCTTGAGAACTTCTTCTTCTTCTTCTTCTTCTTCTTCTTCTTCTTCTTCTTCTTCTTCTTCTTCTTCTTCTTCTTCTTCTTCTTCTTCTTCTTCTTCTTCTAAAAATGAATCTGAGTACACCATAGCTGTCTTCAGACACACCAGAGAGGACATTGGATCTCATTACAGATGGTTGTGAGCCACCATGTCTGGAAGAGCAGTCAGTGCTCTTAACCACGGAGCCATCTCTCCAGCCAGGCCTTGCAGACTTCTGATGCTCCCAGACATACATTACAAAGTAGAAGCAGCCATCTTACCTTCTGGTTCTTGAGCTTGGTCTCCATCTGGCTGAGGCTGTCTGTCTCCTGGGGCTCATAACTGGGAGTCTTGGCCAAGAACTGGAGCACACGGTCGTAACCACTGCAGTATTCATCGTAGGCAGCCCTGGCACTCTGCAGGCTCTGGGCCCTGTGGGGACAAAGCCAGTCAGGTCTTTCTGTATAGCAGGCAAGAACCTCACTGACCCCTCAGTTTTGGGAGGTCCTCTTGGTGTGTGGTGTGTGTGTGTGTGTGTGTGTGTGTGTGTGGTGGGGAGGGTAAGTAGGTCAGATTGACTGGCCAGTAAGCTTCACAGAATCTACCTATTTCTGCCTCTCCTGCTCTAGAATTATAAATCTGTACCACCATGCCTACCTACCCTCTACATATGTGCTGGGGATCAGACTTGGGTCCTCATGCTTGTGTGACTGAAACTATCTTCCTAGCCACACTGAGTTTTGAAAGGCAGTAGAAAAGCCAAGTAACTGGACTGGACAAGTTCCCAAATGGTCAACAGAAAGAGAGTGGTTAAGCATGACAGGCAGAGGGGTGCACTGTACATCGCTTGAACAAAGAAAGGGCACATGGAGGGTGGGAAATCCTGTTTCCTCAGGAAGAAAATGTCAACATTGCTGGGGCAGGGCAGAAGCAGTACTTGCACAGTGTTAAATGCTTACAGGGGAAAGGGAAACTTCCTTTAAACAGTGCTCCAAGTTTCCACGGTAAGAAATGGAGAGAGATACACATTAAAGCCAGTGTAACCCACATAAAGGCCTTGAGGGAAAGGGGACACAGGGAGAAAGCTCTGGAACATGGAGCTGGTCTTTGAAATGATCAGAAGCCTGTCAACCGCAGACAGACTTACTAGAAATGTGCACTCTAGCATACAAGCAGAAGTGGTGTGGGGGAGACAACTCAGGCAGAGCCTCAGAAGAAAGACAAGAACAGCCTCCACATCCACCTGCCCATGGTGTGGGTGTGTGGGGAAATGGGTGGAGCTAGGCAGGTAGGGTGAGGCTGGGGAGGCACATTAGTGGTGAAAGCACTTGATGTGCAAGCCTGGTCACCTGGGCTCAGCTCTCCAGACCCTATGTAAAAGCCAGACATAGGCTTCTATAATTCCAGTGTTCCTATAGGGAGACTGGAAGAATTGGGGGAAGACCAGGAAGCCTCCAGCCAGCTACCCTGACTCAGCAATGGTAAACTGAGACCCTGTATAGAAGGTAGAAATTGAGAGCATTCAAAATGATCCTCTGATCTCCATACATTCCATAATATATACACTGTCACACATATATGGTCCATCTCTCTCTCTCTCTCTCTCTCTCTCTCTCTCTCTCTCTGTCTCTCTCTCTCACACACATACACACACACACACACACACACACACACACACACACACACACACACGCAGAGCTGATGGCTTACCTGGAGACAGATCATCTGGTCAATGTACACATAGTTTCTTACTGTATGTGTCATTTTAATTTTTATTTATTTATTTTTTTAAAAGGGCACTTGGGCTAAGGAGATGGCTCGGCAGTCAAGGGCTAAATACTGTGCATGCATGAGGACTGGAGTCTGGATCCTTAAAACCCATGTTAATTCTGCATGGGCCATGTGGCTGAACTGTAAGTTCAACCCTAAAAGGTAGACATGGGAGCCCCGGTGTAAGTAAGCTGACCAGAGCGTCTAGCTATGTGGGCACGGGCTCGACCGAGAAATCCTACCTCAGTGAATAAGGTAGAGGAATCAAAGATGATTCCTCACACCAACTTAGAGCCTCCACCTGAACAAGTATCCCCCCACAGGTACACACATGCATATGAACATGCACACTGTAACACGCACATGCACACGCGCGCGCGCGCGCGCACACACACACACACACACACACACACACACACACACACACAGAGAGAGAGAGAGAAGGTCCTTGGCCTGGTGTTTGAAGGCAGGCCGGCTAAGCCAGGCCCTGGCTCCCGCCCACCTGTCTGGCACCCTCACCTCCGTGCCACCTGCTGGCTGAGGTTGTTGAAACGCTGGTTGAGCTTGTGCACCTCGGCCTCCTGGCGCTCCAGGTCAGGGCAGTGCTCTTGGAAGCGGCTGGCCAGTGAGCTGGAACACTGCTTGGCCACCTGTAGGTTCTGTTCCACCTCACCCAGGAGGCACTTGTGGGCCTGCAGCTCAGAAGCCATGGCCTGCCAGACAGGCAAAGAGAAAGCAGTGTGGTGGCCGGGGCTCCTAAGAGCCTGGCAGTGTCCCTAGGGTACCGGGGCCTCCTGCTTTGAGGGGAGCTTCAGGCCTAAGAACAGAAAGGAGGTCTCGCCCTCGCCCTCCAGTTTTGCAAAGTTCCTTTTTTTTTTTGGTTTTTCAAGACAGGGTTTCTCTGTGAATCCCTGGCTGTCCTGGAACTCATTCTGTAGACCAGGCTGGCCTCGAACTCAGAAATCCTCCTGCCTCTGCCTCCCGAGTGCCGGGATTAAAGGCACTTTTCATTATAATAAACACAGCTCTGAAAAGTCTCCTTTGGCAAACTGCTAAAGGGGTGGCATGTGTGCCTGCCATCCTCCAGCCTCGAGCCTCTCCCTGAGCCTGCTTTGCTCATGAAAAGGAGACAGACAAAGATTGCTACAGGCCATGATCAGAGTGCCTCAGTGCTCAGACATCCACACCTGCGTCCTAGACCGCTGGTGACAGTGGCTGTGCACATACCCAGGAGCTGTAGGCCCAGGCTGCTAGATGTGCTCATCAGGAGCTTCAGAAACCCATGTTTTCCGTGCCCTCTGCTGCAAAAGAGTGACTTTAAGACCTTCCTGGCTGCACAGACCTTAGGAACAGCCAAGAAAAAGCCCACTGCCTTTGTTCCCAGAATAACCTGCTGGGAACTCCAAACCTTCAGGGCCCTCACATCCTCATCTGGGGATGGAAGCAGATGTCCTGAACCCAAAGAAAGGACCCCACGGCCCCCAGATCCTAAGTTTACCTCCAGCTCCTGCCTCTTGCTGTCCAACACATGACCACTTTCAGGCATTGTGTCATCCTGAATCAGTTTGTTCTCGTATGAGGCCAGCAGCTCCCTGCCCCGCTGCAGACTGTTCTCTAGGCGGTTGGCCACGTCCACCCTAAGGACACAGGGCAACATTGTATGTGTAGGGGTCAGGTGGCCCCTTGACCCCACCATGACCACCCTCCGACTGTCTACCTGCCACTTACTTCTCCTGGGCTGCCTCTAGCAACCATACCAGTCGCTCATATTTCTGGTTGGTGTCTTCTACCCGGGTCTTCAGCAAGGGTGCGGTGCCGCTGCCCGGGAGGGCCTGCACAAAGGCTTCACACTCGGCTGTGCACTGCGCCTTCTCTGGCTCAATCTGTAGCAGCTCACTGGTAATGTTCTACAGAGATCAAGATTGCCCAGATCAACCACAGCCCTACAGCTCTCTTCCCTCAAGGATGTGCCCTGGGACAGTGAGAATGGCTGAGAAGGTTCACCTCCCTGGGGTGTCCATCTGGGGCCCAATCACCAGTCTGGCAGTCTGTGGTGTGTGTGTGTGTGTGTGTGTGTGTGCACAAACATTGGGGGGTATATGTATGAGAAACCAGAGGTCACCCTCAGTATTTTATTTTGAGTGGAAGGGAGAGGTGGAGTTGGTGTGAGTATAAATGTGGAGGCCAGAGGCCGGGGTCAGTACTCTCTAGATCATGGTCTTGTCTTCTAAGACAGGTCTCTCACTGAGAATAGTGCTTACCAATTAGCAAGTAGGCTTCATCCAAAGTCAGATTTATAGACCAGTGCAACCATGCTGGTTTTTAGGTTTTTTAAGCCTGGATGCTAAGGGATCTGCACTCAGTCCTTATGGTTGTATGTGAGCACTTTATAAACTGAGCCTCTCGAGCCCTGCCTTGTCTGTTTGATTTGCAGACAGCATCTCTTAGTAGGAACTGGGGCTTGTCAATTAGGCTGGCCAGCTGGCAAGCCTCACCGATCTCCTCGTGATCCTGTCTCCTCAGCAGTGGAAGTAATTATGGGGGTGTCCCGCCATGCCCAGCTTTTGATGTGAGTGCTGGGGACTGAGCTAAGATCCTCCTTCTTGCCTCTGCACTATGTGAAGCAAGCACTCTACTGACCAAGCTCTCTTCTCGGTCCCAGGGTCTGTGTTTTTAATGAAGATCTGGTACAAGTGAACTGTTAAAGTCTGTAACTCAGACAACAGCAGGTTGCCCCTGGACACAGGATAATCTATATACCTTTCATGAAAGAGTTCATGAAATCTTGGGCAACCTGCCAGGTAGATACTGTGATATGCCCATCCCGTGACTCCACAGAACTTGGAGTCTTGTGATACTGTGGGCCTATGCCCCTGGACCTCTACCCTCACTCCTGTGCCAGGCACCAGAGACCACTGGATTTTTCTGACTCTTAATTTTCTCTAAAACAGGGATGGCAGGACCTACCACAGAGAGCTGTCAGGCAGAAGGATATGAGAGTAGGTAGTGGTCAATGGAGACATGGGCGTCTTGCCAGGTTCAGCAGCTCAAATGAGGACCAGCCTATTTTACTTTAGAATGGCCTGATCCAGGCAGTGGTGGCGCATGCCTTTAATCCCAGCACTTGGGAGGCAGAGGTAGGCAGATCTCTGACTTAGAGACCAGCCTGGTTTACAGAGTGAGTTCCAGGACAGCCAGGGTCACAGAGAGAAACCCTGTTTCAGAAAAGAGGAGGAGGAGAAATAAGAGGAAGAAGAGGAAGGGGAGGAGGAGAAAGAAGGAAGATAGGGAAAGAGGAGGAAGAGAGAGAGAGAGAGAGAGAGAGAGAGAGAGAGAGAGAGAGAGAGAGAGAGAGAGAGATTGAGAGAGAGAGGCAGGCCCTGGCCTGTTTCAGGCAGGGCAAGCAGAAGTGGGCTAGATCTGCATTTCCACAGCCAATCCACCTCTTGCCCACAGCCTCACTCAGCAGATACTCAGCAGATACTGCTAGGATCCCAGTTCCTGCTATCATTATTATGGCTGTGATACTAGGCTGAAAAGCCACTCAGAAACAGAGCCAGATCACATCTGGGATATGCCAGAACTTCAGAATAGGGCATCTGTTTGACCCTTGGGACAGTTCTCCATAATTACCTCTATAAATATCCAACACCTGTTTTGAATGTCCCAAGGCCCCACAGAGGTGGAACCTTGAGCAGGAGCCCCAGCCTGGCAATACCTTGAGGTCCTTGGCCCGCTCCGCACTATCCTCAATTGCCCGTCCCTGCTCAAGTGGTGGCCGTAGGATCCCTGTGATAGCCTTTTCCTGCCGGTTCAGGTCACTGGCCACTTTGTCCAAGCCAGCCAGCAGCTGTCGCCCCTGAAGATCAGAGGCATCTGTCGTAGGGAGGACAAATCAGGGATGACAGTGAAGGAGCACGAGGCCCCAAAAGCCAACCAGGTCCTTGGGCTGGCCTGGCCTCTCTCTCTCAGCCCTCTAGCAGATACTTGTCACCCATGCACAGCAGTCTACTTCATCCCCTCTCCCATGTCCCTGGCCCTGTACAGGACACCCTGGTACCCACCTCCAGGGTTCTCCGTCCTTAGCACCTCATGCCGCTGCTGGAGTGCATGTTTGCTCCCAGTCGCCTTCTGCCTCACACTTCGGTACTGGCTGCCCAAGCTGTGAGAGCAAGAATGTGCTGGGGACCCTGGCCTCATACCAGCCTCCTAGCAGGTTCCCATCCTGGGTTGGGTAACAGCCCACGGGAGCCAAGTAGCTCCTTGGAGGGTTTTGAAGAGTCAAAAATACTATGGGGGGGGGGGAGGAGATGACGCAGGGGGTAACAAAATGGCTCAGTGGGTAAAGGTGCTTGCCACCAAGCTGAAGGCCTGAATTTGATCCCCTGAACCTACATGATAGAAGGAGAGAACCAACTCTAGCAAGTTGTCCTCTGACCTCCACATATGTGCTGTCACATGCACATGTATTCATTTCCTGATCCCTAACAAGTAATGAAATAAAGGTGCCTCATGAGTTACAGCAACAAGGTTTGGGAAGAATCTCATCTGCCTCTGTCCTTCCCCCTCTCCACTACCTTCCCTTGCAAGCCCCGCTACTTAGAAACATCTGTCACTAGCAGGGAGGGTGCACAGTGGGTGTTTGATAGATGGTAGGAGGAAGCCCAGGGACCCCCTTGCGTCTACTCATTGATCAAAGGGTCCTCACATGAATGAGCGATTTGCCACCTGACACTGATGTCAAGGGGCCAAGGCCCAGCAAGGCCAACCCACAGATCTTAGCAAAATGAAAGATCGTGAAAACAGAGAGAAAGGGTGGGGGACCTACTGAGCGTAAAATAATGGCCAGAATCGGTGAAGTAGGACACAGGCGCCACAAGTGGGATGGTTAAGACTTGCAAAGGCTCAGAGGCACTCAGAGGCACCCAGAGAACATGCCTGCTGCACCGGCCCCTAGCCAGACATCCAATTCAGCAAGCCAACCTAGCCTGCCACTCTTCCTGCAGCTTTTAAGGGAGGTCAGAATGAGAGGCATGTGTCGCATCCTACCCGCCACTAAGAGGGTTTAAACAAGAGAGGCTTGCGGAGCCCAGGTGTGGGTCCACTCTCTTATCCCTCCTCTGTGTCTGTACCTGTCAGCAAGAGCCAAGGCCTCGGGGTCGGTGGGGGGAATAATGAAGCAGACGGCTGGGGCGGTCAGCTTCTTCCCAGTGCTGTCTGTCAGCTCCCAGCTCTCCCCATTGTTCTTCTGCAGTGTGTAGCTATAGCCCCTTGAGATCAGGCCCTGGTGGGAACAGACCCAACAGTTCAGATTCACTCTCAGGCCTGGGAGCAGGAGACTCTCTTCTGTCTGCCCCATGGCCCTCTTAACGCTCAGACACAGGGAGTCTCAGCCTTCCTCTTACTCAGGTCACAGAGCTAGACAGAGCCAGCTCAGAGGGAACCCTCTTGACTGCTAATCTCTATTTAGACTTTTTTTTGTGTGTGTGTGACATAACCCTGGCTGGCTTCAAATTTACTATGTGGAGGATACCTTGAACTTCAGATCCTCCCACTCTCAGTACCAGAGTGGTGAGTTTACAAGCATGTGCCATCATCCATGCCTGGTTTATGCAGTGCAGGGCCTCATGCATGTGCTCTACTAGTTGAGCTCCACCTCCAGCCCCTCAGCTTCACCTTGGGGAACCATCCCTGCCATCCCTAGTCCAAGTGGCACATCTCCTATATTCCAGGCTCTGGATGGCCATATGACTGAGGCCTGACCACTGGGTAGAAGTGGCTGTAAACATTATACATCTGCCAGCGAGAGGCTTCCCTGGGACTGTAGCTAGAATGGCTAGGCTGGTTGAGCTGATAAGAAAGATGAAGGCAAGGCAGTGGGGGAGGAAAGGGTATGGGGGTGCATATCCACCCCCAGGAGAAAGAGAGGACAGAGAGTGACACCCGCAAGAGATGACTGCTTGTGGCCCCAGCTCTACCTGTGCCACCCCTAAGACTTCTGTGCTGTAGGTCCAGGCTGCCTAGGTCAGGTAGTAACTGACCTGGTCACTCTCAAAGTCACAGAGGGCCTCCACAGGGATGGGTTTGAGCGGCGTCTCGCGGCGGTACTTGAGTGGCACCACTTGCTGCCCTCGCCTCTGCAGCCCCCGCACCACATCCTCATACTTGTCCAGAGCCTTCTCCTGGTCCTGTAAGAGCAGCACAGCACCAGGTAAGGCCAGCTTCCAGGGGAGCACGAGGCAGGCCCTGGCTGCATCTGCTCAGGTCCGGGGCAGCCTGGCAGGGACCTCACACGCCGCCACTCACATCCAGTTCCCGAAGCAACAGCTCTATCTGATACCGGTCTTTGAAGTCAGGGCTATATTTCTGGTTCAAGTCTGAGTCCACCTTGCGTAGCAGCTCCTGAGCATCCTTCATGTCTTTGTGAAACTGAGGGAGATCAGAGGACACCATCACAGATGGAAAGCGACCACGCACACCCCGACGGCTGGTTGTGGTGCATGCTTATCCCTTAGGTGGGCCTAAGTCTATGACATGACCTGCTTGAGCCTCTTTGACCCCCTCTTCAGCCTGGCTGTGCAGGGCCTCAGTGGAGAAACACTGGCTCCCCAACACCCCACCTCTATATATCTTTTGATGCCAGTAAGTTCAGGCTTTCTCTCTGTGTGCCAGGAGCACCCTAACAATACGGCTGCATGCAAACCTTCAGCTGAGGCCCCTCCAGATTATGCTTTATGAACATCCCACCCTGTGAAACCACCCAGTGTAAGTGTACTTCATAGGTTTGCACAGTAACAAAATCACCCAGCAATGCATTCCTCAGAAGCCGGCTGTACCATTTACCAGCACCCAACCATGCTTTAATTCTAAGCCTTGCTAGCTACCTCCTCTTCTTGTTCTGGAAAGTTCCCTTGCCCAGTTTTTGGTTCACCACCTCTTGACTCATTTATTTTCAGTTGTCCCCTCAGCTGAATGCTTGGGCTGCTGCTCTGAGGAGGACTTTTGGACCTTTGTGAAATTCTGTGTTGCTCAGATACTTGTCAAGTTCCAGTCTGAAGACTCTAGATCAAGCAGGCGTGTGATCATGTGATCATGCTAGCCACTCGGGAGGCTGAGGCAGGAGGATCACAAGTTCAAGTTTGCCACTTAGTAAGACCGTCTTCCGACAGAAGGTAAAGGGATGCTGGGAATACAGCTTAAAGGTGGGGCCTGCCCTGGCCTATGTGAAGCCCTGGGCTCGATTGCTAGAACTGGGAAAGTATGAGGAAGACCCTGCCTTATGATGACTACCTACAGCTCTTACTGTTTCCCATGGAAACACTGTCTATGAATAGACGGCAATGTAAACAGGTGCCCACCTGGACAATAGGCAGTCACTTGGCCACAAGAATAAAAAGTACACAAACATAGCAACATGCTGCGCTGTGCCCAGGCCATCATGCTTAGTGAGAAGAGCTGGACACACAAGGGCAAGAGGCACCGTTCTGGGTCACCTGTGCTCACACTAGCTAATACCAGGCAAACCCAGAGGCAGGTCAGAGGTCATCAGGGGCGTGTGTGTGTGTGTGTGTGTGTGTGTGTGTGTGTGTGTTGGGGGTGGGCACTCAATTTCTATCTGTCTGATGAGAAAGTTCAGGAAACAGAGGGTGAGGTTGTCCTGTATTGTTAATGTAACAAATGGGTCAGTGGTAAAAATGAGCTAGGCATGGTCATGGTGGTGCTACTCAAGAGGCTGAGGCAGGAGAATGGCGGAGAGTTTGAATGCAGCGACAGTCTGGACTATACACTGAGAACTTGTCTCAAGGGGGGTGGGGTAGGAATGTCCGTTTTCCTGAGGGGGCTGAATAGTAAGGTTTATGTTCTGTATAGCTCAGCAAAATCAAACCCAAGGTGGAGTGAGGCAGGAGGACTGGGAGTCGAGTTCATCCCTTCTCACACGGAGAGTGGTTAGCCTGGCCTACATGAGATCCTATGTCAGAAATTCAAAACCTTGAGCTAGTGAAGTCTCTCAGCAGATAAAAGTGCCCATGGCATTAGCACAGTGCCCTGAGTTGAGTCCCCTGATGCATGGTGGAGAGACTCACTCATGACAAGTTGTCCTCTGCCCTCCAGATGCATGTGTGGGGCTCTGTGCGCACCCAGGAACTCCTGAATCCCATGGCGTGGCTAGAGCCAGGCAGGTACCTACTTGGTGGTAGTCTTCCATGTATTTCAGATGGCTCTCCTCACAGATGAGCAAGTTCAGGTACTCCTTCCACTCGGCATGCACGGCCTCCATGTGTGCCTGTCCGGAAGAGGAGAGACCGGCCACTGCAGCCCAGGAGTCTGGGCTGTCAGAAGATGAACTGATAGAAAACCAGGTGGGGAGGGCAGAGAAAGGGAGGTGCCTATGAGGGGAACACGCACCTCAATGGAGTTCCTCCCTGGGTGCTCAGCTGTCAGCAGTTGGTCGCCTTCAGTGTGCAGTTTGTTGATTCTTTCTTCTTTGGCCTCCAGGTTCCGGTTAATGAAATTCTGTCAGGAAGCAGATGCGGTCAGCACCTAGCTTGGCAGCCCTGTGCCCCACTCTGGCCCTGCACCCGGTCCTGTGCCCACCTCGTACTGGCGGCGGCGGCTGGGGTAGTCGAGGTTGCGGTCACTCCAGTCATACTGCATGCGGCCCTTGGCTTGCTGGTCCAGCCAGTACAGCTCATTGGTGCAGCGCTGCATGTAATCCTGCAGCGAGCTCAGGTGCTGCTGCCGTGCCTGTGATGCTGTCTGTTGGGATGAGTGTGAGGTGAAGACAGAATTGGCTTGGCTTTCCTGCCTGCCTCCTACAGTGTCCACCCTGTTCCTTCCCGGCCAGGCCCCTGGATCAGGCACTGATCCTCTCCACATTTACTTGCAGGCGTTTATTGAGCACCATGAAGATGTGTAGCACGGTGTACTGGCTATTTTTGTGTCAACTTGACACAGCTGGAGTTATCACAGAGAAAGGAGCTTCAGTTGAGGAAATGCCTCCATGAGATCCAACTGTAAGGCATTTTCTCAATTAGTGATCAAGGGGGAAAGGCCCCTTGTGGGTGGGACCATCCCTGGGCTGGTAGTCTTGGGTTCTATAAGAGAGTAGGCTGAGCAAGCCAGGAGAGGCAAGCCAGTAAAGAACATCCCTCCATGGCCTCTGTATCAGCTCCTGCTCCCTGACCTGTCTGAGTTCCAGTCCTGACTTCCTTTGGTGATGAACAGCAGCATGGAAGTGTAAGCTGAATAAACCCTTTCCTCCCCAACTTGCTTCTTGGTCATGATGTTTGTGCAGGAATAGAAACCCTGACTAAGACAAATTGGTACCAGCAGAGTGGGGTATTCCTGTGACAACCTGACCATGTTTTGGGGAGGACTGTGGAAGGACTTTGGAACTTTGGGCCAGAAGACCCATTCAGTGTTAAGAGCTCTGTCGAATTCTGTGTAGGAGCTTGGAAGATAATGTTGAGAACAGTGCAGAGGATGGAGGCTTGGGTTGTGAAATTTCAGAGGGAAAATTAAAGACTCTCTTAAGGGCCATTGCTGTTTTTATTGTGAAGATTTTGTAGTTCTGGTTAGCTGGGGCTGAAGAATCAGCTGTGATTAACAAGATACCAGAACTACTAAAGCAAAAACTTTGCATTACTGGGACTATTGATGCTGGTTAGCTGGAGCTAAGAAATTAGCGGTGATTAAGAAGAGACCAGCATCGTTGAGGTGACATCTTCTGGGAAGTGTTTTCTGAAAGCACAAAGAGGCTGTGTTCCAGAGATAGGCAAGGTTGTACTCCTTCTGCAGTGGGACTTGGTAATGTGTAAGGGTCACCCAGGTGGTACTGGTTTTGAAGGCATGAAGGGGTCACACAGCAGCTCAGGCTCGGCACTGTGAGAGGCCATGGAAGGCCATTGGTGAAGGTGCAGCCCCAGTTGTAATTGAAGGCCCAGGACTGAAGGGGTCACGCAGTGTTTTGGAGATGCCAGTACCACGAGATGACCACCAAGAGCAGCAGCAGCAGTGGAGTACAGGCATCTGGAGCCCAGAGGACGACGTGTGTGCTACAAAGGGCATGGCTGGAGAAGTGACCCAAGCCCTTGGAGGAGTCCAGAAGATCGTGAGTTGGATCCCAGACGTTGGACGGTTGGAGATTGATTTTTGCTTTGATTGTGACTGTGCCCTGATATTTTCCCTCTTGAAGGAAGAAACTGTTTTAGTGGAGCCCACAGTTAAGAGACTTTTAATTGTAAAAAGACTTTGGATTTTAAAAGAGATGGATATTTTAAAGAGATTGAAATTTTAAGAATATGTAAAGACTGTGGGACTTTTAAAGTTATTTAGATCTTGGGGATGAATAAGAATGTAAGGGTTGAGGCTTACTAGTGATGTGTTTGTGTGTCAAGTTGACAAGGGGTCAATTGTACTGGCTATTTTTGTGTCAACTTGACACAGCTGGAGTTATCACAGAGAAAGGAGCTTCAGTTGAGGAAATGCCTCCATGAGATCCAACTGTAAGGCATTTTCTCAATTAGTGATCAAGGGGGAAAGGCCCCTTGTGGGTGGGACCATCCCTGGGCTGGTAGTCTTGGGTTCTATAAGAGAGTAGGCTGAGCAAGCCAGGAGAGGCAAGCCAGTAAAGAACATCCCTCCATGGCCTCTGTATCAGCTCCTGCTCCCTGACCTGTCTGAGTTCCAGTCCTGACTTCCTTTGGTGATGAACAGCAGCATGGAAGTGTAAGCTGAATAAACCCTTTCCTCCCCAACTTGCTTCTTGGTCATGATGTTTGTGCAGGAATAGAAACCCTGACTAAGACACACGGTTTTAGGCGCTGAGGACAAACCAGTGAACAAAGAGAGAAGATCCCTGCGGGACTGACATCTCCTTGAATCTTCAGCTTGCCATCTAGCACACAGCTAGCACTCAATAATCACCAGCCATGTCGCCTGCATTTGCTTTTGGATCATTATTAATTTACTGATTCGCTTGAAGCAGGGTCTCATGTAGCTCAGGATAACCTCAAACTTGTTATGTAACGGAGGATGACCCTAAACTCCTGCCTATCTTGCCTCTTCTCTCAGGTTCATCCCCATGCCTGGGCTTCATTTGGCATTAGGGACGGAACCTAGAGCTTCATGGACGAGCACCCTCCAAGCCAAGCTGCAACTCAGCCCCTTGGGTCATAGGAGCAGCTGGAGAAACTGAGAGCTAGGAAGGCGTAGGGAAGGCTAGGAGGCTTGGAATGTGTTTGGTAGAATAAGAATGACAAGCACGCATGTCATACGTGCAGGTACTTGTGCACACACATGCCTGGACCATGCTCAAAGCGCATGCTTGGCACGCAGCAATGCCACACAAAGAACTGAGCAGAGCTTAGAATAGCTCAGATGGCAGGATGCTGACCTAGATAGAATCCACAAAGCCCTGAGTTCCATCCCTGGCACCTCACAGACCGCCATGGTGACACTAGAGCATGCTGTCCCCAGTCCATAAGCCTCCCATCCTATCCCATCTCCCAGGGTTTCTCACCAGCAACTTCTGATACTTGGCTTGGAGTTCACTGTTCTGCTCCTGTGGGTAGGGTTGAGGGCTGAGGTTAGGCTAAGTGTGCCCCCTCTCTGCCCCACACCTCCACAAAGACTCCACCACATACATACCTTGTCCTTGGCCAGGTGGGGCCCGATGGCTTTGACTTCATTGTGGAAGATGTTGTGTTGCTCCACCTGGCTGTCTACCAGAGGAAGGTCAGTCCCAAAGCTCTGGCTGCTCAGCTTGTCCTGGTGGGTAGGTGGAGAGACACCAGGACAGAGCTATGGCTTGGGAGCAGACCCAGCCTAACCCTTGGAAGCGTGGGCTGTTGGCCGGGGGTGGGGGCCTGAGGGATGCTTTCCCCCGTCACTTCTCTGGACTAAGTAGTGGCAGGCATCTCTCTGGACCACTGCTAATGCTCCTGTATCGCACATATCATCCCTTAATCTCACAGTGGCCCGGGGGCCCCTCCCTCATCACTGTTTTCATTTTCCAGGCAGACATGTGAAGGGAAGACCCTTCCCCAGGGTCACAGTGCTAACAGCTGCCGAGACGTGCCACAAAGACAACCAGCTGCGATGACTGCTACAAGCTTCACCTTAGGGGAGACAAGCTTCTCCAGCCTGCCCACATAGCTTTGCAAGGACACCAGCAAGGTAGGCATGAGGGGGCATGGCACAGTTAGTGGGGAACAAGGTCTGGCTGTATGACTCAGGCTGGGTATTGCCCTTCCTTCTCTGAGCCCCACTGCTCTCAGTTGTACAATTTCAGAAGACTTCATTCCGGTATCCCCTATTAGCAGGGCCGAGGTGCTCCGGGCCAGGCCATACCAGCTTCTCGTCCACCAGTGTGTCCCAGTTGACCCTCGGGTCAGCCTCTTTCACTGCCAGGCTGTACATCTGCTTGTGTTTCCCCCGCAGGTTGGTCACGCGCTCTTTCAGCTGGCGGATGCTGTGTGGGGGATAAGCTACCATGTTAGTGGCCATCGCATAAGCCTCGGCTTGGGCTTCAGGTCAGTGTCCTGGAGGACAGGGGACAGTGACCGTGGGCAGCAGACCAACTCTGAATCCTGTTGTTCTTCCTATTCATGTTCCCCAACCTTCCTTCTCTGCTGCTGCCTCAAGGGCTGCTCTAGATGGTTTGGGAAGAAATGGGCCAGACCACTGCTCACTGAATCACAAGCCCAGCACAGGCACAGGCAGGGCTGTGTCACATAATGACAAACACGGGGACACGGAGCATGGAAAGTACCCTGACCCGTGGGGTGCTGGATCACTGTGTTGAGCTGCAGTGTGGCCATAGCTCAGGAGACACAGTGGCTATGGAGTCCTGAAGCAATGGGACTGTCAACTCCCAAAGCCTCAGTCCCCATCTACAGCCTGGTCATTAAGTATAACTTAAGGCCTCTGGTGGGCATCTTTGGTGTCCACCTGCCCTGTGCAACGCTACAGGAAAGAGGGGTCCTGAAGACTGGAGAGCTCCAGCCCTCCTTCCTAGACCCCAGCCTAGCACGCTCACTGGGACACACAGAAAGGGCTTACTCCTCGGCGATCATGTCCCCCTGTGGGTGCTTCATGTGCTTGGCGATGGCCGAATCTGCCTCCAGCACGTACAGCAGCTTTTCTGAGTCAGACACGTTCTGCAGGGCCGCGTCCCGGTGCTCAGGGAGCTGCCCCTCTTGCATCCGGGCCAGGTCCTGAGAAGGAAAAGAAAAGATAACCGTGGAGACTCCAAGTCTGTGGTGATACCACAGGGCCTGAGGGGCAGGGCCAGCTGAGGGCTCCTCTGGCTTCATCCAGACTGGCTCTCACCAAACAGCTGGGCACTGAGACACAGGGGTAGCAGTCCCACTGGTTCCTAGGTTGGCTCTGCCTGCCTGGTGCTCATAACCCAAGCTGGGAGACTGTCTACAAGGCAAGCTGATGGACACCCCACAGGCACCAGAGCTCAGGGAGGCACTGCTGAGGCGCTGAATAAACTAGGATGAAGGACAGAGGAGAAATGTGTTCTAGGCAGAGGGGACAGTCTGTGCAAAGGCCCTGAGGAAAGACAGAGCAAGCCACAATTGAGGGACCAGTAAGAGACTAGTGGAGGCAGGGATGGGAGGGAGACCAGAGCAGAAGTGAGGACTGTTCACATGACCTGTGGACGCAGAGCACAGAAGGACCCCAAGGAAAGAGCCAATTGCACGGCTCCTTCCATACCTAAGTTGTGGCTTCCAGGAGCCATACAGCTGGCCTTCAACATTAGGGTGAGCTAGAATTGCTGGTGGTGTCACCTGTTGACCTAGGCAACTGCTAGGCTGGTCATAGTGGTGATAGAAGGAAAAGTGGGTGGGGTAGATATTTAGTGTCTCTGTGTGTGTGTGTGTGTGTGTGTGTGTGTGTGTGAGAGAGAGAGAGAGAGAGAGAGAGAGAGAGAGAGAGAGAGAGAGAGAGAGATCCCCTGGAGTTAGATTTACAGGCAGTTGTAAACTGCCCATCATGGGTGCTGGGAACCAAACCCTGGTCCTCTGAATGAGCAGCAAGTGCTATTAACCCTTGAGTCATCCCTCCAGCCCCAGGCAGTGTGTCTAGACACAGTCTGTCTACTCCAGCAGCCACGAAACCTGGCTGTATTTTTAGCACCAAGCTGGAGTCCAGGGATGAATCCCTAAGGGTCTCAGAGTTCATCAGGGGAAGTGAGGATGTCAGTGAGTTAGGCTGAAGGTAGGATAAGCAACACTGGGTACCTACAGCAGTAAGGCCTCCTGATGGCTGGCTGGCTCTGGATGTCCCATCTCTACCTGCCTTCAGAAGAGGAAAGCTGAGGCTGGGAAGCAGTTCTGGGTGTAGATGCTTGCCTAACAGGTTCAAGGACACAGATTTTGTCCAAGAAGCACAGCAACCAGAAGAGAGAAACAGGGCTGGGGATGCTTCTCAGTGACAGAAGTAATTCCACCAGGAAAATGAGACTGGAGAAAAGCATACACAGTGACCATGGGCATGGGATTCCATTTAGGTAAAAAATCCCCAGCTGGTAGGCCTAAGGGCAGGAGGCAGAAAGCTTCCTGGCATGGGGCTAGGAAGGTCATGAGTGGAAATGGCAGAGAGCCCACTGGCTTCAACCTGTGAGAGCATCATGGAGCACTGGCTCTGATCTGTGAGAGCATCACAGAGCTCTAATGAGGTCCTAAATATACTGGGTGGCGCACTGGACCACACACACCTTGTAAAGTGTAAAGCAGACATCGTGTTTAAAAGTAGGAAGAAAAGCTGTGGTGGTGAATGAAGGTGATCTTGGCACTGGAGGGGCTGAGGAAGAAGGGTCAAACTCAAGGTCAGCCTCCAGTGTGTAGCAAGACCTTATTTCGAAAAATGAAGGGAACTGGGGTGGAAGAGATGGCTCAGTGGTTAAGAGCACTGGCTGCTCTTCCAGAGGCCCTGGGTTCAGTTCTCAGCACCCACATAACTCACAGGATTCCCTAATTCCTGTGGATCAAAAGTCCTCTTCTGGCCTCCCTGGGTGGGAGTTTTGCATGTGATACACTGCCATAGATTCAGGCAAAACACCCAGTCATACACAACAGAAACAAATAAATCTTTAAAAATAAGGAACAAAACTCAGGAAGGTTCCTGATAGGATTGCTGAGTGAGTAGGACATCTGCCACCAGGTTGATGAACCGAGTTCAATCTCAGCACCTACATACATGGTAGACAGAGAGAACCAACTCCTACAAGTTGCCTTATGATCTTCTTACATGTACCATGGTGTGAGCACACACAACAAGCAATCAAACAAAGGGAGGAAGGACAAGGAAAATGAACCAGACCCAGTTATGTTGTTGGTTCGAAGCCAGCCTGGGCTTCATGGGGATTGTCTGAAAGAAGGAGGTCATGGGGATTGTCTGAAAGAAGGAGGAGGAAGAAGACAGAGCCGAGGACAGGGAGGTGCAGCCCAGTGGCAGTGTGTGTGCTTAGCAGGCTAGTCCTTGGGTTCCATCCTGAGGATTGGAAAAGTAAGAATAAAACCAGAAATACGAAAAGGAAAAAAGGAGGGATGGGTAGAGAGATAGCCTAGTGTCATGGGGATTCCCATCCATGGCTACCTGGGGCGCTGAGCAGGGTGGGAGCCTGGCTCTCCCAGTGACCTGGAGCTGAGGCTGTCGAGTGGAAGGCCAGGCATCGCTGACCTGATGCTCCCTGGCTTGGGCAGAATATTACCTTCTCAGTGACTGGCTGACCCAAGGCCACCTGGGCCCCACAGTGTCAAAGATGAATGTTTCAGAGGCAAACTCTGTTAATCATTACTGAATCCTACCGGTGAGTCTAGGGTGGGGACACATCTGCTTAGGTGAGGAGACCTGCTCGGGGGACCCTGGGTGGGTGAATAAGGGCTCAAGTCAGCCAAACTAGTGGGCAGTGGAGAGTGTGGGGGCCTAGGGAGGGGCCATCTCTAGGGGGTGAGCACCAAAGGCTTTTTTAGGAAATTCGTAACCAGGTAATCAATCTTGCCTAGGTGACTATCTACCAAAGCACAGATTCACAGAGGTGAATTCATAGATGGAGGTCACTTCTGGGGTCTTTCTGTGATTTACACCCTGATAAACTGGTCCTTCAGGCCAGAGGAATCGATAGGGCTGGTGCAAGACAGGTTGACTGATGGACAGGTAGGAGAGCAGTGTGATCCAGTTTGGGCACTGGGCAGTGTTGGTAGAGGGGCTACAAAGGAAACCGCGCCATCCATCCTTCAGGCTGTCTGCAGCTTCAGACATCTGCACACAGGACATGTCACTGGAAAGCTCTGTGCATAGGGATATGCAGGTCACTTAACGAAGAGACAGAGTAGGGGAGTGGCTGGGAAAGAGAGAGCAGGAGGCATTGCCTAAGGGTGAGGGGGCTCACTGGGAATGGGGTGATACTAACATTGTACTTGTGGCTCTTTAGCAGTTCAGCTTGTTACTCAAGTATCTCTCACCAATTTAAAACATGGAACGTTCAGGAAAACATTTGGACAATATAATGATACCTTCTACAAACAAGAGAAAAGGAAAGGGAGACAGGAAGGGGAAAAGGAGGGGAGGGGATGAGAGAAGAAAGGACGAGGAAGGAAAGGATTTGGCCCAGGTACTCTACAAAAGTGGCTGCTGGTTTGTTTTTGTTTTTTGTTTTTTTGTTTGTTGGTTTGTTTGTTTGTTTTTCTTCAACTTTGTTCTGTTGAAATTAAGAAGCAGCTCCGAGCCAGGGAGTGGTGGTGCACGTCTTTAATCCTATCACTCTGGAGGCAGAGGCAGGCGGATCTCAGTGAGTCTGAGGCCAGCCTGGTCTACAGAGTGAGTTCCAGGACTGCTAGGGCTACACAGAGAAACTTTGTTTCCAAAAACCAAAACAAACAAAAAAAGAAAAAAACTGAAGCAGCTCAGGGTTGGGGTGTTGCTCAGGGGTACAACACCTGCCTAATATGCACACAGTACTGGGCTCAGTCCCCGAGCACTGCATACACATACACGTACACAAGCACACATGCACAGGCAGGCTGTTACTGTTTGAGTCATTTCCCCAGCAGACACAAAGGCAAGCCTGAACCTGCATATATTCCCCTTTTCTTTCTTTCTCTCTCTCTCAGTCTCTCTCTCTCTGTCTCTCTCTGTCTCTCTGTCTCTCTCTGTCTCTCTGTCTCTCTGTCTCTCTCTCTGTCTCTCTCTGTCTCTCTCTGTCTCTCTCTGTCTCTCTGTCTCTGTCTCTCTCTGTCTCTCTGTCTCTCTGTCTCTCTCTCTCTCTCTCTCTCTCTCTCTCTCTCGTACATGCACACACCTGTACCAATGTGCACATGACAGAAGGCTGAACAGAACCCTGAAGAGCTGGCCGGTGGAGGCCTTTGAGGATGGACTCCATGGGATTTTAGTTTCCCACAACATATTGTTTATCTGTCCTAAAACGTTAGTTATGAGCACACACTAGTCTGGTTGTGAGGAAAAACAGATACATCCCAACAAAATGATTTTCATTTAGGAAAGAAAACAAATGAAATACCATTGTTGGGTGCCAGGAGAGGGGATAGCAGAAAAAAAAATTCCCAGAGGCATGTTGGGTGCCAGGAGAGGGGATAGCAGAAAAAAAATTCCCAGAGGCATGTTGGGAGGGAACAGGTACTCTGACAGGCGAGAGATGAGTGCTCAAGGATCCCAAGTAGGAGGAAGGTGACCACATTCCTCAGTCCCTGAAGGGCCATCCTGGGCCAGGACCTCCCTGGCTTCCTGACCCCTGTGACCCTAGTTGCCACCTACCACCCCCACCCTATCCTCTGGCTACAGTGGGTCATAGACTGGGCCCTGGGATTACACCCCTGGTCTCCCAGAGAAAGCTGTGGAGGCAGAAGCAGCCACAACAGAGGCTAGAGACAACAGTGGGGCCTGGTGTCCTGTAAATTTCCAACCCTTGGTCCCACACTGCTCAGGGCTGGCTCTTGGTCATCTGGTGACTAAGATACCAGATGAAGCATAGCTCCTGGCTACACTTGAATTCCAGACAAACAACAAGCACACTAGAGTATAAGTGTGGCAGGAACAGTACCAGGGCCTGCCGACACTCAGGGACACTGTGCTCCGAGATCCAAATGTAGTCTGGCTTCGCTGCTTCCTTTTTTGTCCAGTTTAGCAGTTCCATTTACAGCCACTCCTGGGGCCAGCTAGTCCCTGACTAGTCCCCAGCTCTTTTAGCACCTCATCCAGAAGGCCAGAAGAGAGCAAGTCCAGCATGCCCCGTGCTAATGCCCTGGGTTTCACCCGCAGCACTGGGGTTCCGGCAGGTCAGGAGAGAGAGAATGGGAAAGTGATATATGTTCCCCAGCAAAGGAGGCATTGTCCAGGTATTGGAGGTGTGCTGGGTGAATGCCCCTGGTGTCCCAGTAGAACTTGCTAGGCTTCCTGGAACCTGCAACATCCTGACTATGTGAGTGCTTCTATCCTCTGAGAAGGACTCATACAGGACAGAGGTGACTGAGGGAGGTCAAGTGCCCAGATTAGACTCCTAAGAGTCTGCCACAAGTGGAAGCTCCGCCCAGGGGAAGCTCCACCCACGAGGAGATTTTTGTCTTCCTTGAGGACAGTGTAAGCCAAGGAGCCCAGCACTGCCACTGTTACTGTTACTAGGTTACCAATTTAGCAGCGTCAGTTCTTCTCCCAGTGCAGGGACTCAGCATCCCTGCAGCCCTGGGCTGGGTGGGTTCTTTTCCTCAGCCATAGCTAGGCTGAGGACTGCAGGTCTCTCCATGCCAAGAGCTGTGCTTGTAGCAACCACAAAGACGCTGGATGTGGGTGAGCCTGGGACCGTATTCCTGGGTGAAGACCAAGCTGAAGAAGGCCCCAGGAGGGGAAGCTGGCACTCACGCTCTGCATCTTGGCCTCGGTGTCCACAATGTTCCTTTCCACCTGGTCTGCATTCTTCTGCAGCTGCTCAATCAGATCTGAGAGTTCCTTGTTGGAGATGCTGCGGATGGAAGGAGCAGAGAAGTAGGACTCAGTGCAAGCCCAGCCTCCAGCCTCCAGCCTCCCAGGCTGGCCCCTGGGAGGCTGCCAGGGACCTGCCAACCCAGCCAGACTTCCAGGAGCTAGCCTGTCCCAGTAGGATGAAGCCACTAACACACAAATAGTGCACAGGGCAGGGGTATCAGCCTTTACTTTGTCCATTGGATTTAAAGCTCGTATTCTGTCGTGTTGTCAAAACACAAGCCTTTCATTTTTTTCCACTGGGGTTGGATGGCCTCTGTGTTGGCTGGCATCCACCACTAACTCAAGCCATCCATGTTGGAACTGGGACAGATGAGAGGGGCCCAGCTCTTCCTGTGGCACTTGATGAGTTGAAGCATTTAACACTTAAAGCACTGTAGAAGTCTGTAAAAAATCACCCTGTGCGTTAATGACAGTCCTTTGGATTCTTACTGCAGGCACTGTCAATGCACCTGGTCCACTAAATAAGCAAAGACACTGAGCGTGGACTTTCTCTGCTGCCCTGGCTGCCTCATGCAAAAAGACTGTCAGTCAGACAGATAGTAGGACTGCCGTTATGCCAGCTGTCTCCTGCATTCCACAGACACCTTGAATAAACTACATGACAGTCACAGCTGCTTGTCATGGCTCCTGAAGGTAGCTGGTGCCAGAACTGTTTGAGACAGTTTTACATTAGACTTGTTGATGTCACAAACCTCCATGAACTCAAGATGACCCTAGAACTATTCCTACCCAAGCCAGAGGAGGGGCACTTTCCCCGATATTCTATAAGGACTGCCATGATTGGTGCAAACAGGAGCCTTCATTTGCATGCAGGGTGTGTTGTGATTGATGCAGATGCCTCTTTTGCCTATACAAGCAAGCGTTGCCTCACTTGGGGAGTTGGCTGGAAGGTTCCTCTGTGGTGCCTTCCCTGAGATTGTCAGTTTGGGTCTTATTTGCAAAAGTGAGGCGCCCTGGACCCCTTCAGAAGGAGTCAAAGCCAGGGAACAGTGATCAACCAAGACACAAGGAGCAAAAGTAGCTGTGATGTGAGGCACAGAGACCTGTAGTGCTGGGCTGTCGGGGGCTGAGCAATTCTGGTTCTCTGGGCCTGCCTGAGAGATGGAATACGGCTGAGCCTGGTGGTACAGGCTTGCCACTCCATCTGCTTGGGAGACTGTGGTAGGAGGATCACACATTCAAAGCCTGACAGGGTTACACAGTAAGTGCAAGGCTAGCTTGGGAAACTTTTATTTTGACCCTGCCTCAGAATAAAAAGCAAAGAGCAGACTGAAGATCAGGTCAGTGGTAGAGCCTCCGTCCTGGCGTTAACATGGCTCGAGGTTCTGTCTAGAATGGTGAAACACTTGTAGAGCTAGAGGTCCTGGCACCGGAGGCCTGCACAAGGCTGAGGTCTTTGGCTGATTGCACCTGATGCTGCTGCTCCTACCTATGATCACAGCCATCTTCTGCCAGTCACCCAGAGATGGAGCCTTGTGTAATGCTAAAGTCCCACCCTTGTACAGCTCCTCCCCCACCCACAATTTCAATAGAGCAGAAGACCTGGCTGCCTGGCTGATAACAATGTAACAGGTGCAGGCCACTGTGCCAAGTTCAGTGTTTGCTTGGAGATGTAATTCACACGGCATTAGTTCACCCATCGAAAATATACACTGATGGGTTCCAGGATAGATTTTTATAGCCATCGCCACTGTCTAACTGAAGAATGTGTTTGCCATCTCTAGACCCCATGCCCATTAGCAACTGCTTCTGATTTCTCTATCCCCTCCCCTCCTTGCCACCAGCACTGCACCCGTGAGCATCTTATGCTTGACGTTTTATCTGCAGCCCTTCATGGCTGGCTTCGCTAGTGTCTGGGAGACCCATCCCTGTCACAGTCTTTGTGACAACTCTGCTCCTTCTCCAGCTGGATAATATTCCAATGTATAAAATGTATACATTTGGATGTGGATGAGGTTGGGGTCTCAGCCAGAATGTCCAGTAAAGAGAGGCTTCAAAGAAAGGTAGGTCCTGGGTGCATCCTTTGGGTTAGGCAGGGATAGAGGGCAGGGGGCCGGGGGACTAGATCCTCAAAGTGATCCCCCAAGTACAGGAGAGACTGAGGATCAGGTGCACTTCTGCAAACCCTGGGCGCAGTAAAGGTCGCCAGAGCCCAGGACACTGCATGCTATCTATCACTGTGGGTTTCTCAGGTTTTTCCTGGGGACCTGGATACCCGCAGTGGCTGGGGACCTGCACGCACGGCAGGTACTGGAGAGCAAAGCTGGGAGAAGAAATGATACCAGCAAAGGCGATTATGACTGCGCGCCTGCGCACATCCTCACCTTGCCCAAGGGCCTACCCTGTGTCAGGCCAGGGCAGTGGGCTGGCAGCTCACAGTGAACAAAGTCCAGGCTACCTCTTCTGCAGAATCAACAGAGGAAGCAGCACTTTCCTAAAGAGAGGCCCAGGAGCCCTCATTCTGTAAGTCACTCACTGACTGACCTCTGGCCGTTTAGGCAGCTAGAAAGTACCCCCCCCCACACACACACACACCAGATGAAGTCACACGCCTATACACAGTTATGAGAAGCTGTCCCTGTCCTAGATATGGGCCAAGAGGGATAAGAATGGGGGAACTCATGCAGAGTCGCATCAGAAGGGATAAGCTGAGCTTCTAGAGAGGCCCTGCTCCTCAGCTGGGCAGACTAGGAGAAAGAGGTCCCCTGTTCTCTGCCTTCCTGCCTCCTGTCGGCCGGCAGCATCTGGAGATAGAGAGGCTTTCCCAACATCTTCCTGCCTGCATGAGCCACTGTTAGGGGCCTTCCAGCCTCACCTCAGGGAATGTTTCCATGTGCTCAGTCAGCCTGTCACAGGTTGACTGGCTGTCCCATCGTGGGACTCCATCACTGTCCCATCAGAGTTTAGCACGCAGGATGGGACTCAGAGCTTGGAACAACCAAGAGGTGCCATCAGGAGCTTGGACAATTGCAGGCAGGAGTTATGCCTTCATCCCCGGGAGCCTCTGGCTCTCTACCTGCTGAATGAGGATGAGCACAAAGGCACCCTGCTTGTCTCCATTGTCTGAGTCACCGGCCAGACATCCACCACCTCTCACCATCCTTACACCAAGAAGTAGGGAGGCTTGTGTGGAAAGTTGTGGGTGAGATAAATAAAGCTCAGAGATGTCAGAACACTCCCCCAGAATCACACAGCCTGTGAACAGAGAGCAGCAGTTCTCCCCCCAGCACCGACTGCTACCCAGATAGATGGATGCTGTGAAAACCACATAAACCAACACAGGGCAACAACACGCATCATAATAACAATAGATGCCAATACTGACTTTCTGCATGCCAGGTTCCTAGTCCCTTCTGACCTTATCTTCTTAGAACCCTGCAATTAACATGATATATTATTATCCCAACTTTATAGATATGGAAAATGAGGAACAGAGAGGTTAGGTAACCTTCCCCAAGTCACACAGTAATTACCCAACAGAGCCAGGATTCCAATTGAGACAGTCCCCAGAGTCCACACCCTTGACATCTTTAGTTGGCAGTCTTAAGGCCTTGTAGCACACAGCTCATAGTTAATATATTGGTTTAAGATGTCATGTGCTCAAAACTGCCATGCCTTTATCCACTTCAAAATGGTTGTGGTAATAATAAAGAATAAGGAAACGCTGTATCAGTTGCTACAAGGACATGGAGAAATCCCCCTGCCGTGTGAGCCGCTGGCGGCAATGTGAAGTGGTTCCGAGATGTGGAAAAAGGTGAACATGTAAATAAACCAGGTGTGGCCCCCATGCTGCAATCTCAGCCCTCAGGAGGCAGGGCTGTAGCATCAGGAGTCTAAGTCGACATAATGAAGTTGGGGTCAGTCTGGGCTATCTGAGGCCCTGTCTTCAAAGGAGTGGGGAGCTAGACTAGAGAGATGGCTCTGTAAGGATCTGAGTTCAGATCTCTGTCCCCATGTAAAAGGTGTCATGGTACCCCAGCACTGAGGAAGGTGCCAGCCTAGCTGAGAGAGAGAGAGACAGAGACAGAGAGAGACAGAGACACAGAGACATTCAGGTTCATTAAGAGACCTTGTCTCAATAAAACAAGGCAGAGAGTGATAGAGGACTCAAGGTGGACTCCTGTGGTTACCTACATACACAGACCATAAAATAAAGTCAAGTGTGGCAGCGATCCCAACACTCAGGAGGTAGAGGCTGGTGGATCAGGAGCTCAAGGTCATCTCCAATAAGTAGCAAATTGGAGACCAGCCTGAGCTACATGAGATCCTGTCTCATACACACACACACACACACACACACACACACACACACACACACACACAAAGATGTGGTGGCCCATGCCTTTAATCCCAGCACTTAGAAGGCAGAGGCTGGTAGATTTCTGTGAGCTCAAGGCTAGCCTGGTCTACATAATGAGTTCCAGGACAGTCAGAGCTACTAGGTGAGATCTTGTCCAACAAATGAGTAAATAAAGCAATGGCTGAATGTAGACTTGCCATTCAGCCCAGTGAGTCCTTACTCCTGGATCGAAACCCAAGAGAGTTAATGTGGCTTCAGTCTTCCCAGCGTTACCTATAACATGAGAATTTAGAACAACTCAGATGTCTACTGAACAAAGAGCAGATAGTTAAGATGTGAGCTATCTCTATGGCTCAACTAAAATACAGGGGGAGCTCTAACGCCTGCTTCAGCAAGGATGAACCTTGCTGTCAGGACTCTAGGGGAAAGCTGCCAGATACAAAGGATCAGAGAGTGAATGGATACATTGATGTAAAATATCAGAGTGGAGGAATTCCCCAGAGTAAAAAGGGAATTCCACCAGACTGAGGACTGGCCCAGAAGAGAGTTCAGGAGTGCTAAGGATGGTATGTGCTGGGTGGGGGGCACTGGGGACTGGGGGTGATATAATGTTCTAGAATTGCTTGTGCTGTTGACTGTACACAGCTATGAACACACTACACCTCGGGAGTTGTATCCACTGAGTGAGTTGCAGACTCAGTTCACTTTGTCTCATGAAAGTGCTTTCTAAAGAGATTGGCTAGATGGGCACAATAGTGCTCATCTGTTCCCAGAAGCTGAGGCACGGGGATTATTGTAAGTTCAAGGCCAGCCTGGATCAGAATTTTCTGGCTATGTAGGGAATTCTTTTTTGTTTTGTTTTGTTTTTGTTTGTTTTTTCGAGACAGGGCTTCTCTGTATAGCCCTGGCTGTCCTGTAACTCACTTTGTAGACCAGGCTGGCCTCGAACTCAGAAATCTGCCTGCCTCTGCCTCCCGAGTGCTGGGATTAAAGACATGCACCACCACGCTCGGCTATGTAGGAAATTCTAGTGTGAGATTATCTCAGAAACAAACAAACAACAACAACAACAGCAACAGCAACAACAACAGATAAATAACAAGAATCATTAGAGTGAGTCTGGGGTGTGGCTCCCTAGTCAGCAGCTGCTGGACTCTGGCTTGCTGCCCTGGCTGTCTTGGGCAGAAACAATGCCAGTCAAACAGCCAGAGGGACTGCCCTCACATCAGGACCAGCACAGTCCTTAGACACCTTTAGAGAACCACTCGTTGATCAAAGCAGAACACCCCAGCCCTGAAGGTTCACAGGACACCTTTTGCTATCTCAAGCTTCAGGGAATTGGTGCTCACCTGAAACCTTGTCTAACAAGGAGAGGGACGCACTTTCTGGATGGCTTAGCAGAGGGATTGCTGTGATTGGTGCAAACACTACTTCATTTGTATGAGAGAGAATGTGATTAGTGCAAACACTCCCCAAGCTTACAGTCTCTTTTAGACATTCTTGGGAGATCCCCTCCTGTGCTGCAGGCGCAGGGGGTGGGAGTGGCGACATCCTGATCCCAAGGCCCTAAGAGGCTGAGAGGTGAGGCCAGGCTGAGAAACAGAAGCTAAAAGCTGAAGGAGCCATTAGTGGCCCTGCCAACCCTAAGAAGCCAAACCACCAGGTCAGTGGCAGCAGCAGGCAGCAGAAGGTGGCCATTGCAGGCTGAGCTATGGCCTCTCAGCATGCTCCAGCTGGTGCTATAGCTGACTTCTCTGATTCTGGGATTATAATGGTTTGTTCTGAGGGTCAGGCAACCCCAGCTACCTGGAAGATGCCAAAGAATGCTTCCAGAGGCTGTCACCAGCCCAGCGCTGAGCAGGCCCTTGTATGTATGACACCGCTCAGGAATCCCGCTACCCTCTAAAAGAAGTGGCATTATTTATTTTAATTTGTTTTTTTTAATTAATTAATTAATTTATTTCATGTGTATAAGTGTTTTGCCTGCCTGTATGTATGTCTGTGCACCACAGATGTTCAGTGCCCATGGAGGCCAGAAGAGGGCATCGGATCCTATGGAACTGGAGTTACAGACTGTTGTGAGCTTCTGTGATGTTCCAGGAATCCAACCCAGGTCCTCCAGGAGAACAGTCAGTGCTCCCAACTGCCGAGCCATCTCTCTCTAGGCCACCATTATTTCTCCTGTTTCACAGAAAAGCTATGAGATTTGTGTCTGGAACATTCTGTGCTTTTGCTCTTTAGGCTTGGGGTCTGAGTAAGAGAGAGATGACCATGTGTGTTCCCGTGAGAGCTGCCCTGTTCCATGCCAGCAGCACAGGAATGTAGGGTGGAGCAGAATGCACAGGGAGGGGCCAGGGAACAGGCCTGGCAGGTTGGGCTTTTCATCTCGCTGATGAACCACACTGGGCATCCACTCCCGGTGGCCCTGATGGAGGCTGAGATATCGTCCTTCCCACCCATCTCATCCCAGTCCTGTCCTGCCCACAGTTGGTAACCACCTGATTGGTCCAGAGAAACCAAAGCACTCCTAGCCATCCACCCCAGAACAGTAAAAGGACTAGTAAGTGCCCCACTGAAAGGGCATGCCCAGCCTTCACTTCCGTGCCCACAAGTTAGTAGGAGTGTGAGCGGTCAGGGCAGGTAGACATTGTCATTTGAAGGTGTCTCAAATATCACCAACCCCATCTTCCCATTTCCGGAGTTGTTTCAGAATAAAGGCAACTGCCAGGGTCACGTGGGTGGGGGCAGCTGTGGAGGGAAAGATCTGTGTCTGCAGTCAGACAGGGGTCAGAGCTGAGCTGCGCTGACAGTGGTACAGAGGACTGAAGCTGGGGCTTTAAACATGCTAGGCAAGTAGTGTGCCCTGCGCTGTAGCCCCAACCTTCTTTTTAGTTACTTAGAGTCAAAGTTGGCAGGCTAGCCTTGACTCCTCACTCTGCACCCAGGCAAGGCTTGAGGTTCCTCACTAGCTCTGGAGACAGACCTGTACCACTGTGCCCAGTGAGTTGTTCAACTCATAGCCCTCAGCTTCATCAGCCCTTCAATGGGACCAATACATTCTGCTGCTTAGTTAAAGGTTGCATCTGGTATCTGACCTTGGGACTCAAGGATCGAGGTGGGGTTCAGAGCAGCAAATAAAAGCAGATCTGTGGTCATTTATGCTCCTCAGTGGGGTCCTCTTATGTCCCCCTTGCTTCTCCTAGGATGGGGAAAGTGGGGGCAGGCGGGCTGGGGGAATGCCAGGTGCCTCCTTGGAGCCCATGCTGGCTAGTCAAGTCACTTGAGAGGAGGAAACCTCAATTTAAAAAATGCCTCCCTGTTAAGATCAGGCTGTAGGCAAGCCTGGAAGGTGTTGTCTTAATTAGTGATTGATGGGGGAGGGAGTCCATTGTGGGTGGAGCCATCCCTGGGCAGGTGGTCCTGGGTCCTATAAGAGGGGCAAGCCAGTAAGTAGCACCCCTTCATGGTGTCTGCATCAGTTCCTGCGCTGTGTGAGTTCCTGTTCTGATTCCCTTCATGAAGGAGTATGACACGGAAGTAGAAGGCAAAGGAGCTCTTTCGTCGTCTCCAGGTTGCTTTGGTCATGGTGTTTCCCCACAGTAAGAGTAGCTCTAACTAAGACAGAGCTCCAGGGCTGTGTCTGAGGACCCGACAAGAGCTTCCCGGGGACAGGAGCAGGAACAGGTGTCTCTTTGTGTGCCGAGGATATATCTGGAGCAGGGCAACCTAGGGGGCAGGGCAGGGAGCCAGCAACTGTTAGAAGTTCAGTAGCTTCAGCCCTGCCTGCTTTGTGCTGGGGACTCGGCTCTGACAGTGCTTGCAAAGTGGGAAACTGGAGTTTGAGCCCAGTGCTGTGTGATTTCACAGCATGGCCAGGATAGTCCATAATTTTTTCAGGACAAGCAAAAGAGACATTCGTCTGAGGAGACAGGGACAGGCACATCCGCTGGGTGTACCCAAACACAAACACAGGTGTCTTGAGAGACCATACCTGTCCTGCTGATCCCCTAAACAACTGCAATTTTATGCAGGGGCCCCTGGTCCCTTTTCCGAAGCTGGGGTGGGGGTGAGGGGAGAAGGGCAGCAGAGCTGTTCGTTAAGCACACAGGCCAGTCAGACGCCTGGGCTCTTCCCCTCTTACTGCGTTGCCAGCGACATGGCTTCTTTGATTCTCAGTTGTCCTATCTGTAGTGTGGTGACAGTTAGGGTAGAGCCCCTGCGCCACCAGAGACCCCTCACACTCTTTCACATGAAGTCTCCTGAGGATGACATGGAAGCTATGTGGCCTAGGCAGCAGGGGAGGGGCATGGGGGGGGGGGACTCCAGGAGGTTCTGAGGCCTCTGTGTAGCACTGGGATGAAGCAGATGAGCATTTGTCTATCTCACTCAGGGTCTGATAACTATGGAAACTTAATAAAGTCAGTTCTTTGCTCCCTGGACCTTCCTACACCCCCAACATTACATGCGCGCGTGGACACACACACACACACACACACACACACCACCACCACCCTGGTCAGGCATTTGCTTCCAAGTCCTTGACACCCTGACTCCCAAATGACCCAGCCTTGCCGATCGGAGCCCAGGTTGAAGTGAAGGTCAGTCAGTGCATGAAGATGTACCTGGATACAAAGCAGCAGTGGAGACTTGGCCTGTCCCCAGGCTGGGAGAACAGCCTTTTCCGAAGAGCAGACACTCTGAGAGCCAATTGCTGCCCTGTAGCCCTGGAGAGGCCTTTTCTCCACTGGAGGTGTCGCTGGCTGCCCAGATGTCACCCTGCCTCTCCTTGTGTGGAGCTAGGACCTGGGGGGTTGGGCGGGGGTAAGTTAGCAATCCATTCTTGCCACAGCCACCTGACTCCTTAGGCCTGAGTCAGTCTCCATGCACCAGTCCTTGGTCCTGCCTCAGTTCTCCCCTTTTGGGGTTAATTCACTCTTGGTGAGTGTGGGGTGTGCAGGTGGGGAAACCTGAAGAGGAATGGCTGGAGTGTGGGAGTGCAGATTCCTTCTGGGAAATTCTGCTGTCTGGCTCTCACGGCCTCACCATTCCAGGTCTCACCTGCCTCTGGAGCCAGGTCTGGGCTCAGTGGGTCCGAAGGGCATCAGGTCTGATAAACACTGACTTGGGTGTGGCAGAGCCTCCAACCTGGTCTCCCCTAAAGGAGACTCAGAATGTGCCTGGACTGTCAGGAATTAGGGAGCACTCACTGGTGCCCACTGCTCCGCTCAGCCCTCTTGTGTGTCATTTATTAGAAGGAAAGGGCCTGGGAAGGGTGGCACAATAGTTACCGAGGCTGGGCTCTTTTTCTGTCCTTTTGACTACATTTGATTTATTTTATGTGTATAAATAGGGGCATGCATGTCTGGAGGTTGGAGGACAATCTGAAGTAACTTCTCCTTCCAACATGTAGGTCCTAAGGAACAAACTTAGGTCACCAAACTTGGTGGCATGAGTCTTTACTTGCCGAGTCGTGCGTGTGCGTGCGTGTGTGTGTGTGTGTGTGTGTGTGTGCGTGTGTGTGTGTGTGCGTGTGTGTGTGTGTGTGTGTGCGTGTGTGTGTGTGTGTGTGTGTGTGTGACTATCCCCATATATCCATGGTTGTCTCATCTGTTGTTTCTCAGTTGCCTTCCCCCTGTTACTTAAAACAAGGTCATTCATAGCCTGGGACTTGACTGAGTAGGCTAGGCTAGCTGGCCAGCATGCTTCCAGGAGTCCATTGTCTCCACTGCACACTCCCAGCCTCAGGACTATGGATACGACGCCCAGCTTTTAACCCCTGCTCCGGGGCTGTATTCACACTTGCTGCTTTACTGACAGAGCCGCCTCCTCAACCCTCGTTTGAATTTGGGTTTATTTGGAAGGGGCTGGGGTTATCTATTTGTTTTGAGACAGGGTTTCATTATTAGCTCAGGTTGGCCTTGAGCTGATGATCCCCCTTCCTCAACCTCTCTATTGCTGAAATGTGGGGCTCCATCAGTAGGTGTTAAACTGAGCAGATACTTCATAGAGCATTAGCAACGTCCGTGACTCTTTTCAAGATGAAGGTATCTGAGGCACAACAGATTTGAGGAACGTGTCCAAGGTCACACAGTTGAGAAACTACAGTATCAGGATTTGAATCTAAGCAGCCAGGCTCCAAAGCAACATCCCCAGTCCAAGGGGGACATCAATACTAACGCACACCACCCAGGCAAAGTGACAAGAGACTCTCAGGACAGAAGGGTGAGGCAGTCACTACTAGGAGTGTCAGGTAATTGACATCTTGTTGGCACCCTGGTCAGTAGATTAATCCCAGGTAGCAGGCAAGGTGACAATCAGTGATGGTAAACCGGGCTGAGTCATTCTTTTAGATGTGACCACAAGGGACTCCGCACCTGTCCCTTTGAACAGGACTTTCAAGTGCAAGGAACCAGCAATGCAGGAACCTGGGCCACACACCCCACCCAGCAATGACACAGGCTCCCTCTCTGACCCTCAGGCCACCTGACAAGATGGATGTCACTGGCTCACATTGGGGTAGAATGTTGTGCTTCAGAGCAGGCTCGGGTGGTGGGGGCCTCACAGATTCTCCTAACACATCTGCATGTCTTTGTGGTAGAATTTGGTTTTTGTTTTTTTGCATTTTAATGCAGTTATTGTTATTAGGAACTGTTCTGACAAAGAGTCTTCCTGTGCACCCAGATTGGTCAGTAAATGTCTACACTCATAACTGCAGCAGCCCAGTAGGTCCTCTCTTCACATTTGATAACAGCTCAAGACATTTCACTTCTGTCTCCCAACTCCTTGTCATCTCCCTTCCCCTGTCACAGACCCTGGGGACAGGACTTTGACCATAAGACCCTGGAGATATGAGCTGTAGACAGACCATAAATTGTCTGGTCCAATTAATGCCTATAGCCTGAGCCCCAAGCTTATGCAAGTCCTAGAATTAAGGGTTACAGAAGGGCCCACCCTACAGATGAGTAAATCTTTATTGTTCTAAACTTTATAGGTTATTAGGGAGGGTTAAGAAAACACCCCAATGACTATAATTAGGAAGATTACCTAGGCCAGGGTATTTTCAGCCTCATTAGTTCCTATTCAGGCCTCTTAATCCAACGTTTGTTTGTTTGTTTGTTTGTTTGTTTGTTTGTAGAAACAGTTTTACTATTGTAGACCAGGCTGATCATGAATTTGCAAACCTCTGCTTTCAGCTTCTTGAGTGCTAGGATTACAGGTGCTCTTCTGATCTAAAATTAATTGTGGAAAATGTAACTCAATTCAATAAAAAGGGGAGTAATGAACAAAGAAATGAAAAAGGGAAGCACTATAAATGTCAAAGTAGCAGAATGGGCCCAAACACACTAGTTACCACAATAAACATAACTGAGTTAAATTCTCCAATTAAGGGACTGGGGATCTAGCTCAAGTTGGTGGCATGCTTGACTAACATGCATACAGCCTGTGGTTTCAGTTCTCAGCCCTCAGAACTTGGGCATGATGTTTCATGGTTGTAATCTCAAAATTTGGGAGAAGGAGGAAAGAGGCTCAGGAGTACAACGTAATCTTTACCTACATCCAAAGTTCAAGGTCAGCCTGGGCTACCTGACACCCTATCTGTCCAAAGATAGATATCCCTCCCTGGAACTCACAGAAATCCACTTGTGTCTGCCTTTCAAGTATTGGGATTGAAAGTGTGCATCACAACCTGGCTTGTATGACATTTAAAGATATACTTACAACTATGTGATACAGGAAAGATGAGCATAAAGGAACAGAAGGTGACATTCCAGGAAGCTGCCACTGAAAGGGGAAGTATAATCTACACACCCCTAAAAACAGGACAGAGCATGACATCAATATCACTACTGTGATTACTTCTCACTGCACAGCCATGGATCATAGACAATTGCCTTTAAAGGTTCTGATTTATTTAGTCTGAGATAAGCTATATCCTGGCAGACCTCCTCAGGGTCTTCTCAGATATAGCCAGGGCTGAGAACAAGGAACTGAAAGCCAGCAACTGTTAAAGCAGAGCATCAGGAATGAGAAAAAATTCCAAGTCTCCACCAGAAGGAAATCATAAGAGAAAGCCACATATAGGTGGTGTTCAATAAATACCAGATTGATTAGCCAATTGACCGATACTTTCCCTACTAGAAACTTCTGTGGTAATTAGACAGTCAGTTCCCCCACACCCAGTTATTAATCCTGGGGAAGTCAACCCTACACTGTGTGGGTTGCTGGGGCAATAATTCCTGCTCTGTTTTTAAGGCCGGAACTGTTTCTGGCCAGGAAAGGCCACCACTCCTGGCTTCCAGGCCTCCAGTTCTCATTACAGACACACAAAGGTCATGTCACGAATCTAGTCTTGAAGGTTCCTATGGTATTTACAAGGCTCAAGCTGACTATGGTGCCTCTGGCCATTCGGATGTCACTCTGAGTTAGAGTTAAGTCACCACGACCCAGCTGAGCCAGCAGAATAGTAGCAAAAAGAAGTAGTCACCCCTGTGTCTGCCACCAGGACTGAGTGGGTGTCCTTTCACGGTCACATTCACAGATTCTCCTTAAAAAGAAATCAAATCATTTATATCAATCATTTTCCAGTCCCCCTCTCAAGAGTATATAATTTTATTATTTCTCTGTGTGTGGCTGTTTTGCCTACATGTACCTCTATACACTACAAGGGTGCCTGGTGCTTACGGAGGTCAGAGAAGGGTATTGGACCCCCTGGAACTGGAGTTGTGAAGGTTGTGAAGCCGTGGGTGCTAAGAACTGGACCCAGGTCTTCTGTAGTAGCAACAGTGACTTAACTGCTGAGCCATTTCACTAGCCCACGTTTATATTTTTGATACATCTGTTTGTCTACATTCAAATGTTAGCAATAAAATTGCTTTTTGTCTTTTTCATCTTCATTGCTGTTGATAGCTGCCTTTGTTTTGAGATAAGGTCTCATTATGTGGCTTAGATTAGCCCTGAGCTCACAATCTTCCTGCCTTAGCCTCCCCAGTGCTGGGAATGCAGGCCTGCATCACCACACCTGGCTGCTGTTTGTGCATTTCTAAACCTATTAACATTCTCTCTCACCTTTCATCCACTTGCTTTGCAAGCTCAGCAAATTGTATCCCTGTGAGGATACAAGGTGCTTCTTAAAATCTGGTCTGAATTGATCTTTATCAGTCCATCATCTGACAGCTCTTGGGCTCTGCTTAGATGCTCCCATCTCTCCCTCCTTCTTATATTTCAGTACCTAGTACCCTTCACTGTTACCCTGTCCTTTACTCTGCCCCTTCCCTAGTGAAGATCAGAGACTAGATGAGGGGAGACACACTGCTCAGGATTTCCAGTATCCCTGGCTTCGGATCTGATGGCTGCTCCTATTCTTATATTCATGATCCAGTGGGCTACCACACAAATCCAAACGACACCAAGATAAGACTGACTTACTTGAGACAATGTGCGGATGGTTGTGTTCCAGTATAGAGGCCTGTGAGGGCTCCTCCTGGGAACCCAAGTAAATCAGGGAGAAGGGAAAGGGCACTTCAGGCAAGAGGCACAGCCTAGCCAAAAGCCTCATGGCTGGCTGGGAGCAACGTGGAGACAGGATAGGCACTCACCCTGTGCAGGGTGGTATTTGCCACTGTCCCAGAAAAGTCAAACCGTTGGAACATCATTATCACATGCGGCAGTGGCCATGTCTGCAGCAGGGAGATGTACCATCTGTTGGGTTCAAACAGGAATGGCCAAGGGCCAGCTGCAGGCATCCAGGCCCCAAGAGTACCTTTTGAGCTGTGAGTGAGTTCTGGAGGCAGCAATGAGGACCCATTTAAGAGAGGACAGGGCAACAGAAGGCCTCTCAGACTTGGAAAGCTGTGACTAAAACAGCAGAAAGAACAAAGCCCCGAGGCCAGTTCCCTCTTCTGGCTGCCCAGACAGGCTGAGGCAGGCAGGAGGGCACAGATGAGCCAGGGAGGTCCCACACTGCCTACAGGGGCTTGTTGTACCCTGGCAGTGTCTGATTCCCATCCCGTCAGCTTTGGGTAGTAGCTAACATTGCTAGGGTA
Source organism: Mus caroli (assembly GCF_978045245.1). NCBI lineage: Eukaryota > Metazoa > Chordata > Mammalia > Rodentia > Muridae > Mus > Mus caroli. Next base: position 1,668,795 of record NW_028227272.1, read on the forward strand.
TTAGCTGAGCCATGTTTCTCTCTCTCTCTCTCTCTCTCTCTCTCTCTCTCTCTCTCTCTCTCTCTCATATCTGTCTGTCTGTCTGTCTGTCTGTCTGTCTGTCTGTCTGTCTCTGCTGGTCCTTGACAGTGTCTGGGTCTTTAGCAGTGCTTCCCGTAGGCTGAGCCCAACTCTGTCCTAGATCTCTTCATCGGCCAACATGTTTTGCAGAGAGCTGGTCAGACTAGGATGTAGTGGCTCTTAAAGGTAATCTCAACACGTGGGAAGCTCAGGCAGGAGAACTCAGGAGTTCAAAGCTAACCTGGGCTATGTAGTTAATTGAGGGTCAGTCTGGGTTACAGAGTTGAAGCCAGCCTGGGATATATGGTGAGTTCACAGACACCTTAGGCTATATAGTAAGTTGAGACTCTGCCAAAATACACTCCCCCACAACCCTACAAATAAATAGATACTTAAGTAATTATGTTAAAAATGGGACAGGGGTAGTGGCAGAGTCTGAAGCCCTGGGGTCAACATTCAGTCACATGACTGGAGAGTCTCTGGACTAGACTGCCATTATTCTCAGGCATGGGGGAGGGATTCCTCTTCTAGAATCCCTGTGCCCCAGTAGAAGCCTCTTGTGAGCCCAGGGTGTTCATTTACATTCAGCCTCAGTGTTCGCCTCTGGGAAATGGGACCCAGCCCATGTGGTGGGTCAGACTGACACCTTACCATATTCCAGCCATGTAGCCCTTCTTTGGCAGGTGCAGGGATGTGGCAGGCTGTTTACTGTGCCCAAGACACCCAGGTTCTTATGTTTTGCTGACAGGCCCTCCCTTAAGTCATTCTCCTTCTGGCTGCTATGCATCAGTGGGTGTGTGCACAGCCTACTTGAGTCTGCTGCCCGGCAGGCTTCTAGACTTAGGACCATGCCCGTCTTAGCAGTGTGTGATGGCTACCCACTCTGAGACTGAGCCAGAGCTGGGCCTGTCATGCCATCACTTTGCTGATCCACCAGCAGTTGGTCCGAGAGGGGGCTGTAACCCTGCTCCTGTTACTCAGATGATAAACCAGGTTCCTAGATCCGAGGTGATCTCCACAAGGGCAAACAGCTCAGGAGAGGCACACTGCACTTGAACTCATGACTAGTGGTTATCAAACACTACTCTTAGAGACCAAGGTGGTCAGGGTGCCCCAAGACGTTCTTCTTGCTAGTCCTCTCCTTACACACAGGCTCCTCTCACTGGGCCAGGGCCATTCGTAATAGTACTCTTGATTATAAACTTGATAAGACCTAGCATCATTTTGGAGACAAACTTTTGGGCACACCTAGCAAGGAGTTTCTAGACTGAATCTAATTAGCACTGTATTTATGGGGTGGGGTCCTTGACTGAAGAATAAGGAGAAAGCTAGCTGAGCACTAGCATCCATCTGTCTCTGCACACTCAGGTGCAGGGTGTCCATCAGCCTCACACTCTGGCTGCCATTGTCTCCCTACAGACAGTGTATCTTAGAACTGTGAGGGAAATCCTCCTCCCTTAAGTAGTGTCTGTCAGGCGTTTTGCCACACAGTGAGTAACTAAGACAGCTTTCTTGCAAGCAGACTGGATGGGGCTGGGAAAGGCTGTGCTGGTCAGGCTGTGGGGGTGTGGGTGTGGAGGGGCGGCACGACTGGAGTTGGTCATGTGAGATCAGTTCTATTTAGTTCTTTAGACAGAATCTTTCTGTGATGTAGCCCTGGCTAGTCTGGAACTCACGGAGATCACTCATCAAGGTCAAGCATTTGTCTTTGGATTCAGTGTGACCCCAAAGTCAGATCTTAAATGCTTCACTCAGACACCTCTCCTAGGAAGGCTTTCCTGATGCACTCTGACCTGACAGCCTCATGGACACCATTCCAGAACACAGAGTGGGTGGGCTGGAGGCCCATTCTGACCCACCAGTCACATGGTCATAGCTGTGTTCAAGCTTGACCTCCTGCGTGATGCCAACAATTGTCAAGGTCTCCTCCCTCAGTGTTGCTCCGCCCACCGGTGTATCCTGGTTTGTTCCTGGGATTATAGTGGCTCCTCTGCACTCATATGTTTGTGTTCACACAGGGTCTCATGAAGCTTAGGCTGGCTTCAATCCCCCTGCGTAAGCAGGAATGGCCATGAACTTCTCACCCTCCTGCCTTCACATCCCAAGCGCTGGAATGACAGGCATGTGCCACCATGCCTGTTTGTACATAGTTCTATGAATCAAACCCAGGGCTTCATGGATGCCGACAAGTACTCTACCAACTGATCTATATCCTAGCCACACACCCCTGCATTTGTATATTCTTCTTCATCTTCATCATCATCATCACCACCACCACCATCACCACCCTCACGTGTTGATGGTCCCTCTGATTCTCACCTTTTTCTCTGGGTTATTTCATTTCTTCCTTAGCCAAATCACAGGCAGACACTCTGTTATCCCCATTCCAGGTGAGAAAGTGGCTCAGAGAGGTCAAGAACCCCCACTAAAGTTGCACAGCCAACGGAGTGTGAGCTTGTACTCTACAGTACCTTCCTCTTAGTCTAGATGCTATCCGCAGTGACCTGCACCAGCAAGCCTGACCCTGTCATTAGCTCAGGTGTGAACACTAACTTCCACACCTGTCATTAGGAACCAGGGTGACAGGAGCATCAGGGTTCACACCCTGCCCAGAACCCCTCAACCCATGTCATCTGCTAAAAGGCAGACAAATAGGGAGGAGCACCTCTGTTCTCTGACAGGGATTTGTGTTGTCCAAGCCCTTGGCTGCCTGAGCATAAAGGTCCTGACTCAGGGCTGCTGGGTCTCCTGAGCTTGGGAAGGCACTAATAACTCTTGTTTGGATACTTCTGGTACACCGAGACTTTGCTTTCCCAGCCCTTTATTCTACTAAAATACTTAGCAGGCAGGGAAACTGAGGCTCAGAGCTTTGCACCAAAACCAGGATGAGCAGCAAGGCTTCTGTTCCCTGGACCTGAGTTCCTCCCCATCTTCTCCTACTGTCTCTTTCCCTCAGAATGCAGGGATAACTATGGGGGCACTCCCTATGGCCAGTAATTATAATTGAGAACAGTAAGAATACACACACACACACACACACACACACACACACACACTGCTTGCTACAAGGCTGGCCGGGCATGAGCCAGTACTGCCGAGTTTCTTGTAATCCCCAGCTCTGAGGAGACTGAGGCAGGAGGATGGAGTTTAAGGCTAGGTTGAGTTATACAGTGGTTTCAAGGCAAACCTGAGCTACACAGCAAAAGCCTGTCGAGAGAGAGAGAGAGAGAGAGAGAGAGAGAGAGAGAGAGAGAGAGAGAGAGAGAGAGAGAGAGAGAGAGAGAGAGAGAGAGAATAAGCACTAGGATTCTCTACCCCACAATTTAGTAGGAGCTAGTCCTCCAGCCAGGGGGTGGGGACAGTGGGTACCCTGATTCATGGTACCGTGGAAAACCATGAAGAGAAGTGTCTGGTCTCAGGGCTGGGTGACCACAAGAGGTGCATGGCCAAAGCTGTCAAAAGCTGCCAGCCAAGGACTAAAGCCTAGACCAGGAGGCAGGTAGGACTCTGGTACCTAACCAACAGGTTCTCAGAGTCCCTGTGGCTGAGAAGGATGGAGATCCTTTTTCCCTTCCCTTCTGGGCTCCCATGCCTTTGCTGTTAGGTCCAAGCCCAGGCACTCCAGGCTGGAGGGCTACAGTGTAGGGGTGGGACTTGGCCCAGCTCCTGGGATGTGTGACTCTCCTCCTGGTGAGGACCACAGGGGCCTGACCCCTTGTGGGGCTGGCACAGAGTGTGTCCGATTGTGCAATACTCAAGAGAGCAGCCCAAGGACTGGATAGGACCCCAACTGGCTCTGACAGCCAGCTGGATCAGCCACAGAGGAACAGTACGAAGGGCCCTGCCCAGCCTCTGGGTTGTGAAAGACTGAAAGACAGGGTTGATGAGGAGAAGAAATGAGAGGGGAGGGGACCGCAAAACAAGGGAAGAAACTACACTGAGCATCAAACAGCCCTGTCAGCGGGACAGGAAAGCAGACTTTCAGAAAACATAAAAATACTCAGGATACACTCCAGGCTGCAGTGCCCAGTGCACCTGCCTCAGTAGGTGGGTCTGGGTTGAAAGGCAGAACAACAGCCAGTGGGAAAGCTCCGGGCCCAGAATCTCTTGTCTTGCCTCCATCTGGAATCTGGGGAGTGGGGAGGAACTGTTCATGGGCCAGTGGAGGAGCCCAGCTAGGTGCTGAGCCAGGTGAGCAGTAACGCTTGCCACTTCTCATCTGCCTAAAGTTATTTGGAGGGACCACCCCCACTTCCTCTAGAGGGGTGCCAAGGCAGAGGGACGAATTCTACCCCTCCCTCAATCTCAGCAACATCACCAGTCTCCCCCCAAACCGGTTATTAACCGAATGAATACATTAGGCTTATCAAAACCGACGTGGGCTGTCTCTCCATCCAGACACATCAAGACATGTCATTCGCTTCTCGGGCGGCCCTGAGAACTCAGAGATCGCAGACGCGGCCAGTTTCGGGGATAGGGGGGTGGGGAAGCGCCAGGAGCCACACCCCTGAGAAATCACGCAGTGAGAAATTGGTCTGTCCCCACCCAGCCGGGCCGAGCGGGAGTCTAGAGAGCCTGAGATTGCCTTAGCATGCCCCCCGGGGCCCCAGGACCCACTGCGGCCTCCGAGTGCTCCAGCGCTGGCAGGCAGGTGCAGCCGGGGACAGGTGGCTCACCCTCGGAGCCACCAGATCTCGCAGCCCAACGCCAGCAGAAGCACCTCCACGGTCTACAATTCCCGCAGGAGATCTCCCTACACACAACTTATTTTCCGAGTCCCAGGGTGGAAACACAACGTTTCGTGACCGAGATTCCAGCTTCAGGACAACCCCACAGCTTGTACTCCTTACTCAAGTCCCCACCATCTAGGCCCCCAAAGTAGCGCATCATGGGGCTCTAGAGTTCCTCCTGTCACTCTTGGTGCCCCTTCCCAGCAGGGCAGAACTTTCCAGTTACAGAGGAACCTCCGCGGAGCCTGCCCACGCATCCCCACTCCTGGCTCAGCCCTAGGTCTCCCTCATCCTAACCCAGGACGACCCCTCACCTCCGCGTCTGCACCGTTGGGCTGTATTTGCCTTTGTTTCTTTTCCTGAAGAGCGAGTGCATGGTGGCGCTTGGGACAGAGGGACCTGGAACGCGGCGACGGGCCCGGCGCGCACCGAAAGCGGGCAGCGGGCGCAGGTGAAAGGCAGGGGCGGAGGCGGCAGCGGCAGCGGCAGCGGCGCGCAGAGCCCCGTGTGCGGAGGGCCGCGGCTCTGGGTCACTACAGGAACAGGGCGGGGCGATCGCCGGCCACTTGCTTGCCTGCCGCACCCCGGGAAGGTGGCGCTTACCTTGCAGGCGGGGCTTCGGACGCGCTCCCTGGGTCCCCGCTGGACACCGCCCCTGTTGCCTGGTGCTGCAGAGGCTGCGCAGCCTGTCGCCAGAACCTGGACGGCCAGGCCACCTGCGCTAGGCCGCGCCCATCGTGCACATAGAGCCTGGCGCGCCCTCTGGCTGAAGGGTTTACCTGGGCAATCCCAAAACACCATGACACTCCTCTTGTGATGAGCCACAGGTGGAACCTCAGACAGGTGTGGGAGACCCGAGGTGGAAATGGGGTCTTTGCTCCCTGCAATGTCAACAAATCACACTCAGCGGGACTGGCGATGGCCACAGCCATAGCACGCTACTGAATTGGATTCTTGTGGCCACCTATGGTCAGTTAGGACTTCTCTGAGAGTTGTTTTACTTACTGCCTCAGTTTCCTCCTTGACCAAGAGAAGATTAACGACGACCCACATCCAGAAGGGCTATAGGAGATTCCTGTAGCTAATTCACCAAAGAGCTTGGCACAGTGGCGACTCCAACAGGCAGGAAAAGAGCCAGGGAGGACATAAATATCCCTTGAAACGTTCATAACCCCGGGCCTGGCATGATAGAGACTTAATGGTGGATCATAGAAACTTCAGTTCTGGCTGAGAACAGCAATGTTGTATAATCCTGCCCGCATGTCCTGGAGTGAGGCTGGGCTAGGGGCTGTGGGAAATGTGGAGCTTTACCCATTCAGATCTGTACCCGCATCTCACGCTCACGAACTGCCGTAAGGGACGCAGCCCTGGTTTTGTTGGCTAATGGAAAACAGTCTGGGTAGGAGCTAGAGTGAAAGAGAGACGCCGAGAGGACTCAGTGCCACCCTGGGGTGGGGGTGGGTGGGAGCTCATCGGGGAGAGGCGAGCTGCAGAGATTCTGGAGACAGCCAAAGGGCTTACAGTTCAAGTAGGGGAGATGAGATCTTGAGAGTGGAAAGGGACAGCCACTGTGGGACTTGCTCACACTGTCAAGAGACTGGGGATCCAAGCTCAGCTGTCTGACTCCAGTCTCTGTCCCACAGATTAGAATAAGGAGGTTGGTGTTCAGGGCTGGGGGGCTCAGTAGCTAAGAGAGCACACTGTTCTTGAGAGGGCCCTGTTAGTTCCCAGAACCCGTTAGGCAGATGTAGCACCAGGGGATTCAATGACTTCCTTTGGGCTCTCCAGTTGCCCACTCTCATGTGCACACACCATGCACACACCACACACACACACACACACACACACACGCACACCACGCACACACACACATACACATATATATGTATATATATATACATGTATATATATGTATATATATGTGTGTATATATATATATATATATATGTTATAAAATGTAAATGACTGGGCAGTGGTGGCGCACGCCTATAATTCCAGCACCTAGGAGGCAGAGGCAGGCAGATTTCTGAGTTCGAGGCCAGCCTGGTCTACAAAGTGAGTTTCAGGACAGCAACAGCTATACAGAGAAACCCTGTCTCGAAAAACCTAAATAAATAAATAAATAAATAAAGTGTAAATAACTTTGGAGGTTAAGAAAAGGTGTTCAGTGCCCAAGAGTTGGTGGACAGGAATACCTGTACCATATGCTTTGTATACATCGAAGGCTTCTGGAAGGATCCATGAGAAACTGTTAGCCTTGACCCGCTGAGGAAGAATGAGACTCTTCACTGAGGAAGGGGGGTGGGTAGCCAGGATAGACTGGTGTTTGGATCTTTACTTAGTCTCATTTCAACTGTGGGGGGACAGTGAGTCCTTTTGCTTCTCTGGCCTCAGTTTTTCCCATCTGTGAAGTGGATATAAAAGGCAGAGTCATCACCATGGGATGAGATCTTTCCTAGTGAGCCTCTACCACAGCCCCATTGTGATTAGACAGAGCTCAGTGACAACAGGGATGTGTCCTTTGCTACAGGCTCATTGGATGCTGGGGACAGCTCTAAAACTGCAAACACTTAGATCCTTCTCTCAGCAACTCCGGGGTGGCTGTGAAGTGGTGTTGGGGAAGTGGCCTGGATCAGGAGCTCCAGGTCAGTCAGCTCTGGGCATTGCAGGATAGCCACACTGACAGAATCTTAGGGTCCAAGTGCTCTCTGTGAGGTGAAGCCCCTCAGCTGCCCTGCTCAGGAGGCACTTGATATCTTGGCCTTTTCTTGTGGGAAGGGAGCCATATTCTGAAAGCCACAGGCCTGACTGGTCTGTGGCCACCAGCTGTAAAGCCCAAACTCTGGACACCCCTATCTCTACCTACCGTAGCATCCGCTCCCAGGCTCAGGGCAACTGGCTTGGTGCCCACTGACTCGGCTGGGCCCGGCCCAGGAGTGTTGGAGGGAATTAACAGATTAGGGCAGGAATTCCACTTGGCCCTCACCCATGTTCTCACTCCATGTTCTAAGATAGTCAGCCCAGGTCTGGTGCAATTGTGGGTGCATGCATCGGTACATGTGCACGTGTGTATGCACATGTGTTCCACACACAACTGTGGGTAGGCAGGATGGGGCCGGGAATCTGCCCTCACTCGTACATCCTCTGGGGGCCAGATGGAGTTAGTTCGGCACTGCCAAGCTGTCTTCTGCCGAGTGACTCATCCCCTCTGCTGTGGCGGGGGCGGGGAGGCCAGCAGGAGGATTGCGTAGGTACTTGTTCCAGGATGGTTGAACATCATTGAGGCGGCACCTGCAGGGCTGTGAGTGCCCAGCAACCAGTGACCCTTGGCCTCCCATACCTGTCTCTTTCCAAAGCTGGAAAGAGGGCTCTGTTTCATTGTTGCAAGGGTCACCCACACCCTCTCTGTGCTCAACATTTCCCCAGAAGTTGGAGAGGAATGTACACTCCTGGCTCCCTCGCTTTGAACCAGTTTGAAACAGGAAGAACAGCATTCTCTCAACCCGGGAACAGAGGGCCCTGCTTACAGGACCAGGATGGAGCCTTCTTCTCCCAGCGTGGAGGCCCAGGGCCATTCTCTTGTGGGCTAGACCCTCTCTCATCTCCTATATGACTCCACAATCACCCAAGGAATCTTACATACAGATTCCTGCCAGGCATGGTAGCATAGACCTGTCACTTCAGTTGAGGCTGAGGCAGGAGGATTAAAACTTCAAGGCCTGCCTTAGCGCCAGAATAAGTTCAAGGCTAGCCCAAGTGACTTATCAAGTCTAGCCCAAGTGACTTAATAAGACCCTGTCTCCTTTAACAAAAGTTAAAAGAGCTGGGGGTGGAGCTCAGTGGTGTTTGGCTTGCCAGGCACGTGTGAGGCCCTACGTTCATGTTTCTTTTCCTGGGATTGTGGCTGAATTTTATCAGCACCACACTCTATCCACTGAGACGGAACATCTCATCTATCCAACAGCCAGATGGAAATGCTTTTCAGTGAGAGCCAGAGGAGCTCTGAAGCAAGAGGTTTGGGGCTAGCTGGAAGCCACAGGTCAAAGCTAGCCTGGGACTGAGTCCTGGCTGTGTGATCTTGCAGGTGGCTTAAGCACCCTGACTGTTTCACCTAATACACGGGGGACAGCCAGTGCCGAGGGACTCCCACAGGACAGGAGGGGGCTGGCTCAGCTTTGCCCTCTATTGTGTAACAGTTATTTACTTTTCTTTCGGGACAATTCTTGGGATGGAAAGTCAGCTCACATGGGCTGACTCATACCTCCCCCTGAGCTGGGGCCCCTGGAGCTCCCCATAGTTCATCTTGGCAAGAGGGGACGCTGAGCTCTGGAAACAGGCACAGAAGAGGGTCCAAGGTGACTCACTGAGTCCTCCTGCTCCTGAGTCACCCCTGGAGTATTCACTTCAGGCCCTCACCCACTGGGGCCCCTGGCAGCCTCCCCCTGTCTGATGGATACCCCACCCTGTGGTCACTTCAGGAAGATAGGCTCCCATGACTCCCTGCTACCCTCCCTACACTCAGGTATGCACCCGTATGCTGCCAAAATATGGAGACAACTCCCACTTCAGTTGAGTTGCTCTGATTCTCAGGGCCCTGGCCCTCTCCCTATATGGCCTAGCCATAGATCGGTGACCCTGGAGCTCAGACATCCCACTGCAGGGCTATCCCACAGACTGGTGACCCTGGAGCTCAGACACTCCACTGGAGGGCTATCCCTGGGCCTCTCAAATTCACCATGAGAGCTTCTCTGCAAGGAAGTCACCCCATCAGGGCAGAATGGTTCTAGGTGGGGCTAAACAGGCTCTACCAGGCACAGTATCCCTGCAGGGCAGACTGCCCAGCCTCCCGTCCACGCCCATGCTTCTTCCTGCCTGCTGCCTGCTCCTCCCCTTCTGGGCCGTGCCAGGCTCATGCAGAGCAGACCAGTACAGCCGCATTCTTGGGCAAGTGTCTCTGGTGTGAATGACCCTGGGGCTGGTCAGGTCAGAAGGTCAGAGCCTTGTTCCCTTCAGTGCCCAAGTGATAGATGAGTCAGTCTACAAAGGGGCAGAACAAGAAACCAAACCAAGTATTTGCTTGAAGCCCTTTTGACTTCAAAAGCCTGCTTAGCCAGGCCCTGGTTGGGTGACTTTGGGGAGGTAGTTGGCCCACTCTGTTAAATGAGAACTTGGGAACTGAGATGTTCAGTCTGAGTTCTTTTGTTTCCTTGTGTTGTGAACCTGAGCAAGTATCTCCAACTCTCTGAACCCCGGTTTTCATAACTGCAAAATGGGAGCACCCTGATACAAACTCCATGGACTCAACGAAGAGACGTAAAACAAAGACAGATAGTGCAAAGCCATCCTCACAGCAACGATCTGACACAGCTGCCTGACCCCGAAGGAAATGAAGGACAGGCTACTGCTCTCTTTGCTTCTCAGCTGTAGTTGTTTGATCATGGCATGCCTCTCAAGTCCCTGGAGACTCAGGACTGTGTGCTGGACCAGGCCCTCGTTCCCACGGCATTAACCACTTGCTGGACAAAGACTGTGTGGTCAGTACTCTCACCGAGTGAGTGAGTGTGGTCCCAGGGAAAATCCCCAGAGCACTGGACAAGAGTTAGTGTCGTGAGTCAGAATTATGATGGAAGAGAAGCAGTTTCTTTATCCATCCATCCATCCATCCATCCATCCATCCATCCATCCATCCATTCAGTCTTGGCTTGTTTATTTATAGGCAGAATCTCATGCAGCCCAGTTGGCTTCAAGCTCACTTTGTAGGCCAGGTTAGCCTCAAGTGTATTCTACAGCTGAAGATGACCTGGAATTTCCCATCCTCCTGCCTCTCCCTTCTAACATTGAAAGCACGCCTGTTTTGTGTAGTGCTAGCAATGGCACCCAGGATTTGTTTTAGTGTTAGGTAAGTGCTCTATCAATTGAGCTACATCCCCAGCCCATCTCACCATCCAGTGTTTATTGAGCAGATATTATTTGACGAGTGAAGTGCCAGCTCCTCAGTATGTGATATCAGGGTGGAGCCCTCAGAGGGCTTGCTGTGGAGAAGCAGGGTGAGGGTAGGAGATGAAGTAAGTTCAAGTTCCCCAAGCAGAGCAGCCCAGCAGACACAGGGACAATGCACACAGACACTACTGAGTGTGTGATGTGTGTTTGTGTGTGTGTGTGTGGCTGGAACACTGTGGGTCAGACTCGAAGCTGAGGGTAGAGAGGAAGAACCTCAACTATAGGCACCCTAGGTCCCTCATATTCCCCTGCATTACTGGCATTTCCATGGCAACCAGGCTCCCCCCCCCCAGTTGCTGGTGAAGGGCAGAGTACCCAGGAGCCCTAGTGCATTGCTCATGTGCAGTGGTCCTTGTAGGTAGCACCCGATGTACGTCCAGCCCCGGAGTTACAACAGCAAGTGAGTGAGGAGATGATGGGACAGGCAGTCACATTGTTTTTTCTCTCTGTTTATGCATTTAGATATTCTGGTGTGTTTGGGTGCATATGTATGCATGGGTGCATGTGCACATGTGTGTGTGCATGTGGAGGTAACCTGGGTTGGTCTCAGACATTGTCTCCCTTGGTTCAGTTAGCTTTTATTTCTTTGTTTGTTTTTTTGTTTTGTTTTGTTTTGTTTTTTTGGGACAAGGTTTCTCTGTGTAGCCCTGGCTGTCCTGGAACTCACTTTGTAGACCAGGCTGGCCTCGAACTCAGAAATCCGCCTGCCTCTGCCTCCCGAGTGCTGGGATTAAAGGGGTGTGCCACTATGCCTGGCTGTTTCTTTGCTTTTGTTTTTTGTTTTTTTGGAGACAGGGTTTCTCTGTGTAGCCCTGGCTGTCCTGGAACTCACTCTGTAGATAAGCCTGGCTTCGAACTCAGAAATCCGCCTGTCCCTGCTTTCTGAGTTTTTTGGTTTTGTTGTTGTTTGTTTGTTTCTTTGTTTGATTTTTTTTTGTTTTTATTTTTTTGGGGGGGGGTTGTTTTGTTTTGTTGAGATTGGGTCTCTCACTCTGACCTGTTTAGAGTGATTCGGTCAGACTATCTAGCCAGAGAGCTCCCAGGAGAGAGCTTTCCTCCTAGCAGAACTACAAGTGTGTCCCACCAGCCCCATTTTAAAAATGTGCTGTATTTTCAGTTTATGTGAACAAGTGTTTGTTGTGTGTTTATATGTACCGCATGTGCGCCTAGTGCAAGAGAGGGCACCGATCTCCGGAACAATGGTCTCAATCAGTTTCCAGCTGCCCCGTGGGTACTGGGAAATGAACCTGGGTCCCTTGCAAGAGCGGCATATTGCTCTGAACTGCTAAGCCATCTCCAGCCCCAGCCCTATTAAAATCAGGTCCTCATGCTTGCATGGCCCATATTTTATGGTGTTCCCAGCCCATCACTTAAAAAAAGAAAGAGAAAAGAGGAGAGAAGAGGGGAAAGGGAAGAGAGAGAGGAGGCGTGGGGGAGGAGAGAAAGGGGGAAGGGGAAGAGGAAGGCAAGAGGAGGGGGAGGGGAGGGGGAGATGGGGAAAGGAAGAGAGAGGGTGCAGAAGCGCTCAAGTGCCAGCCAGTGCCATTAAGGGAGCAGGTGAGCAGCCTCCACAGCAGGAACGTTTGCAGGCAGAGAATGTGAGGGACATCACGTCACAAGTAAGCCTGTGATGAAGTATGAGTAGATGCAACTAAAATAAGCCTGCCAATCTGTCATGATCTGCCTATTAGGTCCCCCCTGACTTTTGTCCCCTCTCCGCTGAGCTCAAACATTCCAGCCCGGGACCCAGTGGCCAAGCTCCCATTTGCTCCTCTCACAGACTCAAACTTAATCCCAGCCTGGGCCCAGGGCCCAGATGATGAATCAAACCCTGCTTTGGACAAACCTCCCTCCTCCCAGCCTGGGTCTCCACCCCATCCTTTCCTGACCACAGCTGACCAAGAGCTGCTGTGAGGAGTTCCCTGTCCAGGGGCTTCCCTACTGAGGAGATGCTGGGGTGGCCCTGCTGGGATTTTTTCTTTCCAGTTCTGAGGACTGAGCACAGGACTGCATGAATACAAGCATCCTTATGAGCTGCACCTCAGCCTTTTAAAAATATTTATTTATTTATAGCTGGGTATAGTGGCCCATATCTTTAATCCTAGCACTAGGGAGGCAGAGGCAGATGGATCTCTGTGAGTTCATGGCCAGCCTGTGTAGTGAGTTCCAGGACAGCCAGAGCCATATAGTGAGACCCTGTCTCAAAATAAATAAGTAAATATATAAACATTAAAAAAATGAAAACTTATGTATTTACTTATTATCTATTTGTATTTTGAGATAGGCTCTCACTAAGTTTCCCGGGCTGGATTTGAACTCACTCCATAGCCCTTGAACTTTCATCCTCCTGCTTTAATCTCAAGCATGGCTACATGGCTTTGATTATAGGCCCATGCCACCCAGCCGAGCTAGGAGGCTGGCAGTCTGGCCATTTATATTGCTTATGTAGAAGAATCAAAGGTTCCTATTGTGTAAACGTGAACAGCTGTGTGCTGGGCGTTGTCTAATCGAGAAGCTCCAGTGGGTCATCGGGTTGGTGGAGCTGAGGACCGAGGACCTCAGAGTCTGTGGACATGGGAGACTCTAGTGTTTTGGCCCATGGCACTCCACGATCTGCCCAAGCCTGTGGGCAGAACTCTGCAGGGAGGGTGAGGACCCAAGTGACCTCTGTCCTGTCATTGTCACAGCTTCCTTGACTGCCCTGTGGGGGTGACACTACAGGCATGGCACTCTCCTTCCTCTGGCTGCAGGCTCTCCTCAGTTTCCCTTTCATCCACAAAAGTTGGCCGTGTGACATTTGCCTGAACTTCATCCCTCATCTTCATCTCCAGCTTCCTACAAGAAACTGCCTGCTTCTAGGTTTCCCATCATCCTCCTGGTTTCCAGCTCCTCTCCTCTTCTCTCCCTCCTCCCAGGCTCTTCCTCCACCCGCCCTCCTCCATGTCCCTCCTCCCTCCCTCCTCTCAGCCCTCTCCTCCTTTCTTCTTGCTTTAGGCTCTTACTCCCTCCTCCCTGTTCTCAGGCCCTTCCTAGTCTCTTCATCTTCCCTTAGGTCTCCCCTCCTTCCTTCCTCCAGCCTCCTTTCTCTCCTTTTCCCTCCTCCTCTTCCCTTCTTTCCTTCTCACATGTTCACCAGTAGCCTAAGCACAGCAAGCAGAAGCAGAACAGACAACCCCCAAGATCTGTGCTCTCACACTTAGGCTCCCTTTGGGTGTTCTCCTGCCTCAGGACCATCTCCTCGGGTCCACCTTCATCCTGCTTTTTATTGTCCCTATCAATTGCTCAGTGCAGTCTGATGTGCCACAGAACGGGCTTGTCTGTCTCTGAACCCAGGGCCCAGATGTGCCCGGCACCTGCCTGGCCTCCCTCAGCACTAAATGAAGCATCTTTGCTAGGGACACTGAGGTGAAAGCCATGCCCAGACCTCTCCCCTTCCCTACTGACCTAGAGAGACAGGGAGTTAGTTGTCTCTTTCCTTTCCTGGAGAGCTCACGGCGTGGAGTGGCTAGAGGAAGAGAATCCCCTCCCCTTACCATGTTCTCTCTTCAGGCTCCGTGGTCCAATCTAGGATCATAGAGAGATGGGACCCCAGGGCAGGCTGAGTCTTGCTCCTGTTCTGGGGGTGTAGTAGCACACACCTAGCTCTCCCTTTGCCTCAGCAAGACCACACTATGTATGCTCTATTTGTTTGCTCCCTCCCCACATGAAGCCTCTCTCTGCAGATGGCCTGGAGTCTGGGTGAGGCCAGAAACCAGCTTCCTTCAGAGCTCGAAGAAGGATGGGTTAGCTGACACCCACCTTTAGCCCAGTGGGGACTATTTCAGCTTCCAGGCCTCTTGGGTTGTGAGATGGGAATTTGTGTTGTGTTTCAAGCCACAAGTTTGCTATGCATGACAGCAGTCCAGGAACCAGCATGGGTGCCTCCCACAATCTGCAGGGACCCTTTGTCTGGCCAGCGGGAGCACTGGGGACAGGCAGGGAAAAGGCCTTGGTGAAGGCAGGGAGTAAGGAGGGTCTCCTTTCTACATCCTGTCTCTCACCATAGATACGCTCCAATATATTCACCTAGAGGGTAGCCAGGTAACCAGTGACCACTGGGACCCTTAGGGGACACTGTGTGGGCAAAGACACTTCCAAAACACCCACTGCCTCTGTCCCTTTTGAGGTGTTTTCAAAACCCAGAAGCTGGGCATGATGGACACCTCTCTTGCTGGAAGCTCAGGAGGCTGGGCATAGGAGTATGGAATGCAGCCTGGCTTTTCCTTAGGGTCCAAGTCTGGATTATCTCGACATCATTCACATGCTTTTATCTACCTATAAAAGCCACACTGTAAGCCCAGATGCTTGTCCACAAGGGAGTAGAAAGTGGCCTGTCCACAGGGGAGTAGGACTCGGTCACAGAAAGGAAGGATGGGTGCTTGGGGACACTACACTTGCCCAGCAACCTGGAGGGAGGCCCTAGGGTCCATTCCCAGCTACAGATAAAACAAAACAAGGCTAGCCTTGGTTGTATAGCAAGACTGTCTAAAGAGGAAGTTCCTGGGGCTCCTCTAACTCCAGCTCCAGGGGATCCAGGGTCTTTGGCTCTGTCAGCATTCACCCTCATGTGTGTACATAATTTAAAATAAAAACAAATCTTAAAGTGAAATACAATGAAAGAGGGGACGGTATGGCCACACATCTGTGAACAGAGGGGCAGAAGTCACCCAGGGGGCTAGATCTATGACAGCATCCATGCTGCCTACAGAGCTACCCAGCCTTGTGCACCCCCTCATCACATACAGAGGCTCCTCCACTACTTAAAGTCTTCTTGCTTTTAGGTGACCTTTGACTCACAGGTGACTCTGGGTGGAATCCAGAAGCCTTTTGGGGAATGAACAGACTTCAGGGAGGCCAGGGATCAGAGTGGGCAGGGTCCAACTGTGCAGGCTCCTGCATCGGCTCCTCTAGACCCTGCTCCTGCCTAATCAAGGCTGCAAAGTAACTGGGAATACTGTGTGACACGTGCAGGTTACAACCGGAACAACTGTGCATAGGGACCCCAACTGTGACCTGGGTGGTCCTAGAGGGTCCCCAAGGAGACCCTGAGCTGTGAGCTGAGAATTGGAGATAGCACAGGTGGAGGACTTCAGGGACAGATGCAATATCCGTGAGAAGCGGTGGCTGTGTGGTGGCTGGGGCAGGCTGAGAAGAGAGACAGTGCTCTGAGAATGAGAGCATTGTGAAGACATGCCATCACTCTGGTTACACAGTCTTTGAATGCATGGAGAGCTGCTGTATTGCAGTGGGCTGCAGTGGGCACTCTCACGTTCTATTTTATTTTACTCTCTCTCTCTCTCTCTCTCTCTCTCTCTCTCTCTCTCTCTCTCTCTCTCTCCCCCCCCCCCCTCTGTGTATGCAGATGCTTGCGTGTGCAAATGCATATGGAGGTTAGGTGTCCACTCTCCTTTTTGTTTTTGAGACAGGGCTTACTGGCTAGTTGTATGTCAACTCAACATAAGCTAAAGTCATCTGAGAGGAGGGATCTTAATTAAGAAAATGCCCCTGCTAGATCAGGCCGTAGACAAGCCTGTAAGGCATTTTCTTAGTTAGTGATTGATGGGGGAGGACCCAGCCCATGCTGGGTGGTGCTATCTCTGGCCTGGTGGTCCTGAGTGCTATAAAAAGGCAGGCTGAGCAAGCCATGGGGAGCAAGTCAGTAAGCAGCTCCCCTCCATGGCCTCAGCTCCTGCCTCCAGGTTCCTGCCTTGCTTGAGTTCCTGTCCTGACTTCCTTCAATGATGAACAGCTATATGGAAGTATAAGCCAAACAAACTCTTTCCTCCCCAACTTGCTTTAGGTCATGGTGTTTCACCATAGAAGTAGTAACTCTAAGACAGGGTTTCTCCGTGTAGCCCTGGCTGTCCTGGAACTCAGAGCTCTCCTGAGTGAGGGGATTAAAGGCGTGCACCTCCACACCCAGCTAGGCGTCTTTTCAAGTGCTTTCCTTCTTACATTTTTAGGTCGGGTCTCTCACTTGAATCCTAAACTCACTAATTCTTTTTTTGTTTGTTTTTGTTTTTCGAGACAGGGTTTCTCTGTGTAGCCCTGGCTGTCCTGGAACTCACTTTGTAGACCAGGCTGGCCTCGAACTCAGAAATCTGCCTGCCTTTGCCTCCCAAATGCTGGGACTAAAGGCACATGCCACTACCTCCTGGCTACTTATTTATTTTAAAGATTAGTGTTTGTAATGTGTGTGGGTACCCTTGGAAGGGAAGGAGCACTGGGTAGCCTGCCTGGTGCTGAGTTAAAGGCAGGTGTGAGCCACTCAGGGTAGCTGCTGGGAATTTAACTTGGGTCCTCTGCAGGGGCAGTAAGCACTCTTAACCAATGACCCATCTCTCTGTCTTAGTCAGGGTTTCTATTCCTGCACAAATATCATGACCAAGAAGCAAGTTGGGGAGGAAAGGGTTTATTCGGCTTACACTTCCATACTGCTGTTCATCACCAAAGGGAGTCAGGACTGGAACTCAAGCAGGTCAGGAAGCAGGAGCTGATGCAGAGGCCACGGAGGGATGTTCCTTACTGGCTTGCTTCCCCTGGCTTACTCAGCCTGCTCTCTTATAGAACCCAAGACTACCAGCCCAGAGATGATCCCACCCACAAGGGGCCTTTCCCCCTTGATCACTAATTGAGAAAATGCCTGACAGTTGTATCTCATGGGGGCATTTCCTCAACTGAAGCTCCTTTCTCTGTGATAACTCCAGCTGTGTCAAGTTGACACAAAACTAGCCAGTACACTCTCCAACTCCTACTTCTTACTTACTCTTAACCAATGACCCATCTCTCCAACTCCTACTTCCTTCCTTGCTTACTTCTGGGGCAGTCTCATGGAGCCCATGCTAACCTCAAACTTGCTCTGTCATTGTGTCTGAGGATGACCTTGAACTTCTGATCTTCCTGCTTCCATCTCTGAGTGCTGATATTCCAGGTGGGCTACATGTGGTGCTGAGGGTGGAACCCAGAACTTCGCGGGAGCCGGGCAACACTACCAACTCTCCAGTTATTGTTTGAGTTGAGGTGAAATTTATAGAACACACAGTCAGCCATCTTTCTGTAGACCATTTGGTGACATTTAATGCATTCGCAGTGTTCTGCCTGCACCAGCTCCCTCTAGTTCCAAGCCCTTTCTTCCCGACAGCAGCTGTCTGGGGATTAAGTGCATTTATATTTGAAAGGCTTTAGCAGAGTGTATGGAACAATATGTACAAATGAAGCAGTGGAAACAGTTAGCAGAACCGTGCTAGATTGCATGTATGTGGCGATAGTGATATTATTAATTTGTGTCCCTGGCGCTGGAGTACAGTGCTCTGTCCACACACAGTCTTTCCTCAGACTTCCCTGTATCCAACATGTTACCCATTCTTCTCCTAGCGCAGTCACATCTTCCCTAAGGTTTGGAGCAGAGGAGCAGAGGAGGTTGTGGCTTAAGTGTGGTATTGGGAAAACACCAGATGACAGTGTTAAGGTCACTGTGCTGATCCTGGGGAGACCTAAAGTCCTCTCAATGAATCAAATATGGAGACCTGGGACAGAACAATAGCCTGTGGCTACTTAGGTTATCTTTTGCTGCCACCTTGTGTTGACACTGGGAATTTCGACTCCTATTTCTACTTTATACACTAGATAGCGCTTAGGCCGTGCTGTCTGCGAGATCTGATTACATCTTACCTAGGATGCTACGAAGATGGCAACAATATCAGGGCCATTTCCTTTGCTTTTGCACGGTGAAATGCTAGGTTGAGAGAAGGGAGGGCTGATGGGAGTGAAGCTGTTCCCTGGGCACCCTGGGAAGACTGGCAGGGTTTGGATGGGGCTGAAGTTAGAAGGGACAAAAGCCTAGGGTGACCCTTTTCCTGATTATCTTCTCCTCTGCACTTTTCTCCATGTCTACATTACCAAATAATGCGCATTTCCTTTTTTTTTTTTTTTTGTTGTTTTGTTTTTGTTTTTCGAGACAGGGTTTCTCTGTATAGCCCTGGCTGTCCTGGAACTCACTTTTGTAGACCAGGCTGGCCTCGAACTCAGAAATCCGCGTGCCTCTGCCTCCCGAGTGCTGGGATTAAAGGCGTGCGCCACCACGCCCGGCCCACCTTATTTATTTTTTAAGATTTACTTTTGTTATCTTAGATTATGTATAGCTTATACACATATCTTAGATTATGTGTAGCTGGGCGGGGTTACAGGACGATGTGAGCCTCTTGACCTGGGTGCTGCGAGTCAAACTCTGCTCCTCCTGCTTTTATCTGCTGAGCTGTCTCTCCAGCCTGCCTAATTTATTTAACGTCGGACAGCCCGACTTTTAGTGGACGCTCTGTAAAGGTATGAAGAGTGAATAAACAACTCATACAGAAGGGTTTAGGCTAGACCCCTGCAGCCTTCGAGGCGAGGTCAGATAGAGAATGAGATCAAGGCCAGGGGTCAGCGGGACATGGTGGAGCACATCTGTAATCCGGAGGTTGGGGTAATATAGCCTCGACTGGTCTACAGTGTGGATTCCACCTCAAACCGAACCGGAAAAAAAAAAAAAGAAAAGTTCAGGTGCAGTAGGCTGAAGAAGAGGTTACTCAGAACGAGGTAGTTGTGGACTAGGGAAGTCGCGCTCTGTAACTCTGGGCAGGTGCAAATGAACGGGGTTGGGGGGTTGCGTCCTCAGGGCTGGGTCTTCATGGGGACGGAGACTGGACTGGGGGCGGAGCCTTTGTTGAGTCTGGGTGAGTGTGAATAGGGTCAACATGGGTGGGGTCTTCTCGAGCCATGGCCAATAGGGAGCAAGGGTAGGGCTGAAGGCGTGACCAAGAGAGGGATGAATAAAAATGAGGGGCAGGCTTAAGACAAGGGGCCGAGTCTGGCCGGGGCGGGGTTGGGACCAGACCAATCAGGGAACAAGATAATCTTGTGGGGGTGGGGCCAGGCCAGGCCAGGCTCTCCCTCTGTCCCGGGTCCTGGAGCGGTCCAGGCCGGGCACATCTGTCACCGCTCTGGTCCCTCTTCTGCCCTCCGGGCCACTGTTTGTGTAGGATTGACAGGAGGCTATTGAGCTCCTGAGTTCTGCGCTCCGGGCAAGGCGCCTCCTGGTGATTGGGCGAGCTCAGCTCCCAGGTCAAGCAGGTGTCAGAGCACTGTGCTGTGTCTCCAGCAGTTCTGAGGGTGAGCGGAGCAGCGGAGCCTGCGCATGTACGTGTATTTGAATAGCTTTGTGTGGGTGCGCATTTGTGTGCACCTGGGGGGGATAGAGTGCGCGTGGTGAAGTTGCTGCAGGGAGCTGAGTGCCTGTGCAAAGTTCTATGCTGCGTGTACAAGGACTGTCCTGTGTGGGAGTGGGATGCAGGTGAACCGTACAGAAAGGTGCACGTGTCAGGCTATTATGGAAGAAAATGAAAGGGCAGGCACAAAAACACTGGGGGTTGGGCATAGGGCAGGATGTCCACAGCAAGTCACGGGGAGAATGTGCGAGGACAATCGTGGGAATGTAAGAATTGCAAATGTGTGTGCCTGCTTGAGTGGGTGGCATTGAGGGTGCCTCTGAAAGAGTGGGGATGGGGAGACGGCATGAAGTGTTGCTTGCTCTCAGAGGGCTGAGTGTGGGTTGGGGAGCTGGGTAGTGGACAGGTACCTGGCCCGGGTTAGCTGATAATCCTATCAGTTTCTTACTTTGAGGGCCGGGGCTGCCTGACAGTGCTCATGCTTTGTGGGAAAGGAGCTGCCACCTCACCAGTAACGCTTCATTTCCAGCTTCCGTGCTCTCTCTGTCCTGGTGACTTCTGAGTTGGAACATGGTGCAAAAATATCAGTCTCCTGTACGAGTATACAAGTATCCATTCGAGCTGGTCATGGCGGTGAGTGACCCCTGGTTCTTGGACTCCTCTTGTGACTGGAGGTCAATGGTGGGAAAGAAAGAGGACATTTCAGGCTGTGAAACGGACAAATTTCACTGAACTTTTCAGCTGTCCTGACTTCCTGACTTCTTTGCCTGGCCACCCCCTCCCACCTGTCATGACTCTTGGAACCCTGCCGAGCAGATAAAATACAAGCTCTAGAATGAGGGTATATGCTATGATCCTTACATTCAAAGGCTGAAGCAGGAGGATCAGGAGTTCAAAGCCATCCTGGGCTACATAGAAACAAAAAGAGGAGATGGAGATGCAGTCTTCCGGTATGAGTGTGTATGTGAGTGTCCTGCACTGGGGCAGTTGTGTGCCTAGGCATGACCGCAGATCCTTGGCCTTCTGGGTCAGAGGTAGAGAACCCCTGGACTCCTTCTCTGGGTCCCACCACTCTGCCTTCCGGAACTTCAGTCTCTCCGCGGAGAAATGGGGACAGTGCTATGACACGGGCTTGTGGTGGACAGTAGTAGAAGTGACTGGTGTCCCAGAAGCCACATGATTGACACATAGTAGGTACCTGTGACATATGGCATTCCCTGTTATCACACAAGATCTAGAGCTGGAGGTACGGCACAGTGGTGAATGCTTGCAGAGCATGCAGAAGGCTCTGAATTCCATGCCTAGCACACACACACATGCACACACACACAAACAAGCACGCATATGCATACACACAAATGCACACACATGCATATGCACAAATGCACACACAAGCACACACACACAAGCACACACATGCACACACACATGCACATGCACACACACACGGGTGGGGAGAGGAGAAGGTTTTACAAGTGATTATATTGAAATATTTTGCAAATGTGTCCAACCTGTGGCCCATGGGCTACTTGCGTCCCAGGATAGCTATGAATGTGGCCCAATATACTTGTAGACTAGAACAGCATATCAGTGTCAGAAGGTTGGACACCCTGCTAGTGTCTAAAACACCAAATGTCTTCCCGCTTTGCTGCACTACACCCCCAACTGTTAACCCCAGCCTTCTTTTCAAGAACCTGTCTCAGCTGGGGGATCTGCGCATGTGTCCTGTCTGATCCAATGCTAGGAGCCCACATGCCTATGTTTTTCTGGCCTATAGAAGATAAAGGCCTACAGAAGGCATCGTTGCACAGGGCTGGAACTTAGGATGGGGAGGTTGACAAGAGGCTGACAAGCTGGGGACCCTGGGAGCAGGCGACCCCACTCCTGATCTTCTGCTGTCTATCTTTAAAATGGAGATCTCTGGCTTTCCAAATCATGGTGACGGGCTGTTGGCTGAGTGAACTGGTATCTGCAGCTCCTACAGCAGGCTCTGATGAAGAGGAAATGAGCTGTGAGTTCTGGCTCACACTGCGACTCTTGTGCAGGCAGGCTGTAGGGTGCCCCTTCTCTGCCATGGGGCTGTGACTCCAGAGGGCGAGGCTGAGGTCAGAAGCACAGAGTCCATACTGCTGTTATCCACACTCTGGCATAAGGTTGTCATGGTGATTACAGTGTGTGTGTGTGTGTGCATGTGCGTGTCCGTGTGTGTTGGTCTCAGTACATAGCTCACTTCACACCAAGCAGATGGAAATACTAGACGGTTATGCCTCAGTCTGTGGAGTGTTCTCTTGGCATGAACAAAGCCCTGGGCTCAGTCCTCAGCACCTTGTCATCTCATATGGTGGTGCTCCACCATAATCCCAGGCCAGAGGTTAGAGTTAGGAGGCTAGGTTACCTCAGTTTGTCATGAGTTCCAGGCTAGCCTGAGCTACTTGAGACCCTGTATAAAAGAGAAAGGTTGGTGAGATGGCTCATTGGATAAAGATGGCTGCCTTTAAACCTGATTTACCTGAGTTCCATCGCTGCCCAAATGGTGAAAGAGAATAGACACCCAAATATTGTCCCCTGACCTCTACATGCAGTCTCCCAGGTCAATCAATGTAGTTTAAACACTTACAAAACTCTTAGGAAGGGGAGAGAAAATGGTACAAGTCCTCTAGTGGCTACTCACATTTTCTAAGTTTCTGAGCCTATTCATTCATTGAGTAGAAGAGAGAGTTTGTCCTCTCCTTCTGGAATTGTTTCAAAACCTTTTCAGCCATG
Organism: Mus caroli; assembly: GCF_978045245.1. NCBI lineage: Eukaryota > Metazoa > Chordata > Mammalia > Rodentia > Muridae > Mus > Mus caroli. Next base: position 1,691,593 of record NW_028227272.1, read on the forward strand.
AAACCAAGACACATGTCTATAGGGTGGAATATAATGTACTGTGAGGGCTTAATACATGTAAATTTAGCCAGGCAATGGTGGCACGTCCTTTAATCCCAGAACTCAGAAGGCAGAGGCAGGTGAATCTCTGACTTTGAGGACAGCCTGGTCTACAGGATGAGTTCCAGGATGGCCAGGGTTACACGGAGAAACCCTGTCTCAAGAAACAAACAAAAATGTAAACTTAATATACTATGTATAGGTTATTAAAAAAATGTTCACAATCATGTGTGATGGCACATGTCTAGGATCTCAACAGTAGGTGGGAAGATGGCAGAGAAAGGGGGATTGGAAATCCAAAGTCATATGAGCTACAGGGCTAGATAATACACAGAGCTACGTAAGACACTGTCTCAAGCCCTCATCCTCCAGCCCCAAATGAAAAAGAAGAGGGAGGAGGAGGTAGAGGAGGAGAAAAGAGAAGGGTTATCTCTGTAAGTTGGAGGCCAGCCTGGTCTCCACAGAAAGACCGTCTCAAAAAACCAAACCAACCAAACAACCAAACAAACCAATTAAAAAGTAAATTACGTTGAATCATCTTCAAAGTGTTCTGTGGAGGGCGGGTCACAGCCACCTCCTCTCTTCCGTCCTGTTTTTGTCTGTGTCCAGATCCTGCTTCACCACAGACAAAGATGCTTTGCTGACTGTTGACAAAACGCTATTGTCCCTCAAATAACCACATAACTACACAGAACTTGTGGCTTTGGAGGCACAAAGGGGTTTTTCTGCCCTTAATGCCCCTCTTTGTTCCTCAGCTGATACTTGCCCTCAGTGTGGGTTCCAGGCTGGACCACTGGGGATGAACTCAGCTGCCTCCAGGCATCTGAGCTGCAGACCTTTTGGTTTGTGTTTGACAGGAGTGTCTGGAGAATTGGATCACCCACTATGCATCAAAAGCCCACGAGCTGAAACTGAAAGGCTTCTAAAACTGTTTAAAGGCTATCTTCCTTATTTGTGTGTATGTAGATGTGCCTGTATGAGTTTTTGTGTCTGTAGGCACCCACCAAGGCCAGAGCATATTGGAATTGGAGTCACAGGTGGCTGTGAGACACCAGATGTGTGTTCTGGGAACCAAACCCTGGTCCTCTCTGGAAGAGCAGTAAGTGCTATTAACCTCTGAGCCATCTTTCCAGCAAGATTTCTAAAATTTTTATTACACCATTTTAGAGAGTGAAAGAGATAGATAGATAGATAGATAGATAGATAGATAGATAGATAGATAGACAGGCAGACATCTCCAGTCAGAGGATTACTACTGTCTGGATTCAATTTTTTTTTTTTTTTTTTTTTTTACCATGTGAGTTTTGGGAACTGAACTTAGGTCTTCAGTCTTACCACAGACACCTTTACCCACTGAGCCACTTCACTGGCCCAGCTAATTAGTGTTTATTTTGAGACAGGATTTCACTCTGTAGCTCAGACTGGCTTGGAACTCACAATGATCTTCCTTTGTCAGCCTCCTAATTGTGAAAACTATTTTAAAGATTGAGCCAAGGAGATGGCTCAGTGGGTAAAAGGTTTGCTGTGTAGCCATGAGGACCCGAGTTAGGGCTCCCCAGCAACCTTATAAAAACGGGGTGCAATAGTGTGCACCTCTGATGCTCAGGATGGGGGTATAGAGAAAGGCGGAGCTTCAGGACTCACTGGTCAGTCAGCCTAGTAGAAATGTACTGAGCTCCAGGTGTAGTGAACAATCACACCTCAAAAATAAGGTGGAGAGAGATGGAGGGAGACATGTCAACTTCTGATGGCCACATTTGAACAATTTGGAGCACTTACCCACCTCCCCACACACACGGGAGGTGGGGAGAGGGGGAGGGGGAGGGGGAGGGGGAGGGGGAGGGGGAGGGGGAGAGGGAGAGGGAGGGAGAGGGAGAGAGAGAGAGAGAGAGAGAGAGAGAGAGAGAGAGAGAGAGAGAGAGAGAGAGAGAGAGAGAGATTGATCTGTAGACTAGGCTGGCCTTGAACTCAGAGATCCATCTACCTCTGCCTCCTGAGTGCTGGGATTAAAGGCGTGTAGCACCACTGCCTGGCTGAGCTTAATTAAAAAAACCATGTATGTATGTATGTATGTATGTATGTATGTATGTATGTATGTGTGTATCTGAGTGTTCTATTTGCATGTAAACCTGCACACCAGAAGAGGGCATCGAATCCCATTACAGATGGTTGTGAGCCACCATGTGGTTCCTGGGAATTGAACTCAGGACCTCTGGAAGAGCAGCCAGTGCTCTTAACCTCTGAGCCATCTCTCCAGCCCTGAGTTTAAATTTTTTAATCTAGGTATGGTGTTTCATGTACTTGGCAGTCTGAAGCAGGAAGATTGCAGATTCAAGTCCAGCCTTGGCTACATACTGTCCTCAAAAGGAAAAAAAAAAGGAGGGGGTTAGTGTGTGTTTGTGTATGAGTGTGGTCTATGTACACACAGGGCAGATATGTACATATATGTACATGGGTATGAGAAGGCCAGAGGATGATATCAGATGTCGTGTTTCTTCAGTAATTCTCTACCTTTATTTCATTAAAAACCCTTTCAATACTTTTATTGTGGTGGTTGGGGTCAAAGTCTTCCTATGTAGACTTAGCTTGGCACAGAACTTGTTATGTAAACCAGCCTAACCTTAGACTCACAGAGAGTGCCTGCCTCTGCCTTACAAATGTTGTGACTAAAAGTATGAACCACCAAGTCCCTTATATAGTTTTAAACAGATGAAAAGGCGGGGGATTTTGGTACCCCAGCTCCCACTTCAAAGGAGTAGGCCAAGAGGGCTAGAAGAAGACACTGCCCTTATTTGAGATGGCCTCTCACTGAAGCTGAAACACATTATTTTGAATGTGGTGCCCGGGATGAAACCCAAGGCTCATGCTGGGTACCCACACCATAACCGAGCCACAGCACTAGCCACAGTCTGTGGCTTTGAACATTCTCATTTGAAATATCTTTAGCAAGACAAAACTCTGTCTGAATGAAATTTTGGCTTTATCAGCTGCACTGAAGTTTCTCTACCCAGCCTCAGGGGACAAGCATCAGACCTTGGGGACCCTGCAAGGACATGTCTATAATCTCACTTGGGAAGTACATCTGCAGTAAAGGCATACACCTGTTCCCCCACCTCCTTCCCTGCCTCCTGTAGGGAATCATATAGCCCACAGACTTGCTGTGAATGCCCCCCCTCACAAGGTACAGGAAGGGCCCCCCTCCTCTGCCCTGTTAACCTCCAGATCTTTTCAGAGTCTCCACCATGCCTGGAGTCTGACCTCTCTATAGGATTTCCACCGTATTGTGGCTGCTCTGGCACGGAGTTAGTAATTCTTCTATGAATTCCTTATTCTTCAGGAATCCTCTGTGTCCTTCTGAGCCCCCTCCCCACCCCCATACAAACCTAACACTTTGTTTCTTTAACATTTGCTGCCATTTTGTCCTGGGTTGGTAACACCCAGCACACAGCAAAACTTAGACTGGAATTTAGAAACTCCCACTTCCTCCATACAATGAGTTTACATCGTGACACTTGGTAAAACCCCCAGACAAAGCTTTGGTTGTGAGGCTTCAGAAACGCCCTCCATCCGTTCTTGTGTGGCTACTGTCCCAGGGTGTCTTAGGCTCCCAATCTCCTTTGATCCTGCAAATGTAAAGAGGAAAGGGGCCTGAAGTGGAATTTTTTAAGTTGTAGGCTTTCCACCCTCCTGCAATTCAGTGCTAAAATATTTAAAGCCTTGGCCATGCTGTATTGATACGCAGCGTGTAATTGAGCAAACGGATTGTTAATAAGGAGCCGGATACTCTTGCAGCCCGGGCCCAAAGCAGTTCCAGCAGAATGGTTGCTGTGGATATCCTTTTAATAAAGCAGCTGGGGCCTTATTTAAGTGAGATTAAATGAGTTCCCTGGGGCATCATTTGATCTGGTTGCTAACTGATGAAGGGAAGCAATTCTGCCTTGGTGACGAGCTCTGATTTGGGGTATCCCTATCCATTGCCCAGGGAAGACTCTCCTGATGCTAGAGGCCTTGAAGCAGACAGGGGGAAGTCCCCAGTCACCAAACCTGTCAGCGAGTATTATCTCCTGAAGGCACTAGATCACTGATTGTGTTTGTGGCGATATGGTGTGTCATTTTTCTGTTGACTGGTTGACTTGTTTTTAATGAAAAGATTAAGGAAGGTTCTGGAAGCTGTCACTGTGCCTGTCTGACGATCAGGTTCTCCTTCTCTTCTTTGTATGTATATGCCTGTATGGATGTGCTGTCTACTACTCTCTACCATATCCCCTTAGATGGGGTCTTTCACTGAATTTAGAGCTAGCAAGCCCCAGAGAAGAATCTCGTTTCTCTTCACGACAGTGCTGGGTGATGGAGACTGCAGACCAGATTCCCATGCGAGTTCATTCTTACCCCCTGAGCTCCCACTCCGTCCTGGTTTATTTATCTTTATTGTTTGTTTGTTTTAGACAAGGTTTCTCTGCGTAGTCCTAGCTGGCTTGGAACTCTCTATGGTGACTGGGCTGACACCACGTTCATAGAAATCAGCCTGCCTCTGACTCCTGAGTGCTGGGACTAAAGGTGTGTACCACCACATCCCGTTTATTTCTCTCTTGAGACATAGTCTTGCTCTGTGTTCTTGCCTGCTCTGAACCCCTAAAGAATACCATGATACCAGGATGGCCTTGAACTTACTGATAGATGAGATTACAGTCCTGTGCTACCATGCTTTTTTATTAAAAAGCTATTTTATGGATATGAGTGTTGTAACTGCATACCTATATGTGCACCATATGCATGCCTGGTGCCCACAGAGGTCAGAAGAGGGTGTTAGAACCCCTGGAACTGGAGTTAGAGATGGTCGTAAGCCACCATGTGGGAGCTGGGAACCAAGCCTTGCTTCTCTTTAAGAACAGTAAATGCTCATCAGCCAAACCATCTTTCCAGCTCCCTATCTGACATGTTTAAGGTATATTTGTGTCCCTCTTCCCCACCTGCACAGTCTCATGCAGCCGAGGCTCAAGTGCAATATGTAGCTAAGACTGGCCTTGAATTCCTTATCCATCTCCTAAGTGCTGGGATGGTATCTGTATGCCGCCAGCCTGCTTGGGTAGTTGTTGTGGTGACCAACATAGACATAGAGACCTTGATACAGAAACCAAAACAAACACACTCAAGAAACTGTTCCACGCGTGGAGAAGTGCTGTCAGGGGCGTGCACTTGTCTCTCACAGTGAACACACGAGGCTCAGAGTTTCACTGCCTCAGACTGGGCTGCAGCTCCGTGGCCAAGCACACAGGAGGCTCTGGGCTCCAACTTCAGCTCCATGAAGCAAACAACAGCAACAAAAAGCCAAAACAGAGCCCCGTCATGGCAACTGCTTTAAGTCTCCTGTCAGTGGCATTAGGGACAGATATATTGCTGGGCAACTGGCACCCCCAGAGGCCTCTCACCGCCCAACTGAGACTACCTGCAAAACACATCTTGTTCCACCACTGCCCGGGGCTCTGGGGACCCTCCTTGTTGCTTTGCCTACAAACAGAGACATCCTAGGTATCAAAGGGAAGAAATCAGACTATGTTTTCCCTTCAGTGCTTGGTTTATTTCATTCAGCACCATCCAAGTTGTGTGGGGTGTTTGTATTTTGTTTAGGTTGTGTGTGTGTGTGTGTGTGTGTGTGTAGCCCTCATGCCATGGTGCAGATGTGAGAGACAGAAGACAACTTTTGAGTCAACTCTTCTCCTACTTTGTGGGTACTGGGGATCAATCTCAGGTCACTGGGTTTAGCAGCAAGCACCTTCACTCACTGGACCTGCACTCCATTTGTTTTAAATGACTGAGAGATAGTCCTTTATCTGGAGGAACCACAAGATTAACAGATGTGCCTACCTTTTGGCTACTGGCAACATTTCTCTGATCTGAACATCCAAGTCCATATACCTATCAAATCCCTGTGGAGCTGTAGTGTGAATATTAATTCATTTAGGCTTCTTCCTTCTCCTTCTCCTCCTCCTCCTCCTCTTCCTCCTCTTCCTCCTCTTCTTCCTCTTCCTCCTCCTTCTAAAGACAGGGTCTCTAGAACTTGCTATATAACCAGGCTGGCCTTGAACTCACAGAGATCTTCCTGTTTCTGCTTGCCAAATGTTGGAATCAAAGTCATATGCAAACACACACACACACACACACACACACACACACACACACACCCCTTTTGTCATTTTGGGATTGGGTTTCTCGTAGCCCAGGTTCTCTGTCCTTGAACTTACTATGTACCTGAGGATGACTTTGAGCTTCCAGTCCTTCTGCCTCTACTGTCTTGGGTCTGTAATTACTGGTGTGTACCACTGTACTTGTTTTTATACAGTGCTCAGGATGGAACCCAGGGATCTGTGTATGCTAAGCAAGCCCTCTACCTACTGAACAGCTGTAGTCCATAGGCTCTCTCTCTCTCTCTTTCTCTCTCTCTCTCTCTCTCCCTCTCCCTCTCCTTTTCCCTCTCCCTCTCCCTCCCTCCCTCCCTCCCTCCCTCTCTCTCTCTCTCTCTCTCTCTCTCTCTCTCTCTCTCTGTATGTGTGTATGTGTGTGTATACATAACTGTGGGTGCCCATGGGGGCCAGAGGCATTGGATCCCTCAGAACTGGAGTTACAGGCAGTTGTGAGCCAGCCAACCTGAGTGTTGGGAAGCAAACTGAAGTCCTCTGGAAGAGCATCAGGTGACTGTCACTGCTGCTCCAGCGTCGCATCCATAACTCTATAGTCTCTGTAGTCTGCCACTGGAGACCAATTAAAACCAATTAAAGGACACATTCAACACGTGTCCCTTGTGGACAAGAAGGATGTTAAAGAGTCAGGCTACAGTTAGGGGACTGTTGTATCTGAATTCTGCTGCCTGGAGGCAGGCGAGTGCGGCCAGGAATGCAGGGCTGCCAGGCTCCAGGCTTCCTTCTCTGCCTGCTAAGGGTGTCAATCTCCTTCTGCAAAATGGAGCCCCATAAGATGTAGCCTTGCAGGGACAGGATCTGAGATCCCCATGTGATGTGGCTTCTCAGTGACAGGTTCAGAGCCTTGGACCTGCTCTCTTTCTGAGCAGGCAAGCCTGGTTGTCCACCCCCACCCCACCCTACCCCCTGCTACCTGGCAAAGGGACTGTAACTTGATTCTTCTGTGGTCCTGTGAGCCCAGAAGGCCACACCACATACCTATTTGGTCTGGACAGACTCAGGCTTTCTTAGTGGGTGGCCAGGCCAAGAATGGGGACATGAGCTGGTAGTTGAGGCCCCTTGGCAGGGACAGAGGCTGTGTGAGCAGATTTGCGGCACAGGCAGGTCCTGTGAGCCACCTCTTACTAGGACATCCTGATAAGGAAAGGGCTCCTCAGCCCCAGGATCTGGGCCGGTGTCTCTCGCGTACAGGCCAGAAGCCTCTCAAGGTTCAGCCACGCTGGATGGGAAAGGGGTCAGTATAACGATTCTAGAACACAAAACCAACCCTGTAGTTTAAGAAATGAACGTGGGCCTGGGAAGTGGCTCAGTTGCTGGATTGTTGGTGTCACAGGCACAGGGTCCTGGCTTCAGCCTCCAGCACTGCATAGGTCAGAAGTGGTGGTGCACACCTGTTATCCCAGGATGTGGGAAGTGGGGACAGGAAGATCAGAAGTTCAAGGTCATCCTTGGCTACAGACAGGGTTTGAGCCCAGCCTGGGCTGTATGAGCCCTTGTCTTAAACAAAAGAAACAGAATGTGTCTAAAGAAAAAAGAAAGAAAAGCAGCAGCAACAACAAAGAACAAAACAAAAAAGAAAGAAAACATCTTTTGAAAGGTGTCACCGAATGCCACCCTCCCTCAGGCTCTCCTCAGCACTGCCACCCTGATACAGGACAGGAGTTTACCTTGGGGCTGGGATTGCCTGTGTGCATCCGTGGTACTGTGTATAATGTGAGCACACTGGGTATATTGTGGGCACCAGGTCCTTGGGAAGACATGACCTCAACATGGTCTGAAAAATATGAGCTGGACTCCCCATGCACACCTCGTTGTATGTGTGTGTGACAATGAGGGGTAACATGATGGAAGAACCAAGAACCCGTACTCCGGCTGCCAAAGGGTCAAATTTCACCTTTTCTCCTTACAAGCTGTGTGATTGTGGGCAAGTGGTTCAGCCTCTCTGAATTTTGGTTTCTCCATAGTCACATGCCAACTCCCTACTTTGTTGAATTGTTGGAAGGGGCAGTGTGAAATAGCTGGAAGGTCCCATGTTGACCCACTGATTGACCCTTAGTGCTCACTGTTCTTGTTGAGACGGTTGACAGGCAGGCTGACTTGGGACTCACCACTTGGAGCTTTCCTGGGCAGTGGCCACATTCTAGAACATTCTCCTGTAGAAAGGAATGCAAGGGCCCTTTTGGTTCTTGTTCTGGTATGGGAAGGAACAGCTCATCTTTCTGGAGGGGGAGTAGGCAGCCTGTTTTTCTGGCTTTAGGATGGGAACATGCAATATGAGAGGCAGGGGAGTGGCTCAGATGTGAAGTCCTCTCCACTCGGCCAGTCCCTTGCCTTCGTCTGCCTTTCCTGGCCTCCACTAACACATCTGTAAAGGGGGAACATCAAGAAGATGTAATTGGACACACAGCCTCTATACCATTATACCTGTGGTTAGTGCTCTGTGAGAGGGTCAGCAGTACCCAGTGTTTCTCGGTGGCCACTGTCCTCTACACTGGCAAGTGTCTATGGGTCATCCCCACTGCACCGGAGCTCTGAGGCCTCTGGTTGAAGATGAAGCCTTGTCTTTTACAGTTGTAGAAAGCTAACAGCCAGCATCTCCTAAGCCTGTTATCTGGGGTCTCCAGATGGAATTCTCCCAGTGGGAAGCAGGCCATCCATTGGCTGTGGTGCCAAGCTTGTGACCTGTCCTCTCTCCCTGGGTGCCATTCAGGTGGGACCATGGCATGGGGATATGGGTTCCTTGACTGCAAATTGTTATTTCTTCACCAAAGGTGGAGCTGGGGATGGAGCTGGGGACTTCTGGAGGAAGTGGGCCATGATTAGACAGCCGCCCCCCCCCCCCCCCATGTCTATCACTTAGAGTGCTGATTAGAGCTGTCAAGGAAATGAATGGGCCGAAAGGATGGAGAGAAGGCAGCTGTGGAGGGAGGTGCCTGGGATGAATCCCTGGAAGAAGGGTAGCTCCTTCCAGAAAGTCCCAGTGACTCATACCTCCCGCTCTTCTCCGTCTTTGAATAGATGAGCTTTTCAAGCCTGGAACAGCAGGCGCAAGGACCCATAGCAGGACAAGCTGGATGCGTTCCAGAACCAACAAGGCCAGTGTGGCCAGGACAGGGCAGGGGGTCAGGGGACGGGTGGGGGGGAGGCCAAAGTGAGGAGTGTGAGGTTAGGATACTCTCTGTGTGGGTGTGTGTGTGCGCTAGTGTGAAAGTGACAGAGAGATACAAAGAGATAGACAGACATACACAGATAGAGACACACAGACACACGCAGAGAAAGAGAATGAAAGAGTCTTTGCATATGTGCAGTTACATATGCAGATGTCAACCTCAGGCCTTGTTCCTCAGGTGATGTTACTTCAGTTTTAAAGCAGGGTCTCTCACTGGCCTGGAACTTACTCACTAGGCTGATTGGCCCTGAGCTCCAGGGATCCACCTGTCTCGGTCTCCCACCTTTTCCTTGCTGGGATTACCAGCATGTACCATTTCGCCTAGCATGTGGGTCTTAGGAATGAAAGTTAATCCCTGTGCTTACAAGGCGATCTCTTTACTCACCGACCCCTCACCCCCACCCCCGCTCAGGACTAGCTCCTTTGTTCACTTATTTCACTAGAGCGGTGGTGGGGACTTGACAGTAGTCAGGGGGAGAGGGTGGTGCTGCCTTGGCCTGGCAGGAATTGAGAGGCTTGGGGCAGAAAAAGACCCAACATGGCTGGAGAGGCATGGGGCACAATGCCTGGTTCTGTTTTGCATCTCCCAAGGGAACACACACTGAGCAAGGAGTTCCTGGAGGAGAGTTGGGGCTGGGTCCACTGGATTCCAGTCCTCATTTATCATCTCATTCTGTGTGACCTGGGGGAATCATGGAGTCCATGAGCTCTATCTTCCTGTTAGTCCGAAGAGGACATCATCCCAAGGATGATACAGAAGGCAGGGGCACAGCCCAGACTTGCCATGGTGACAATGTTGCTTGATTCTCCATCAGTGACACCCTTGCCAATCTCTGGCGATGCAGGAACTTAACCATCTCATTCTGGAGATGCACATGGAGTCTCAGAGGGCTTATCCAAAGTCCCTTAGTTAGGAAGCAGCAGAAACCAGGTCTGCCTGACCAGGTCATGCACCAGCCACTCTCTAGCCCCTTCCCAAAGGCCACAGAGAATTCCTTCCCTGGGGAGATAGAAAGAACATCTGCCATCAAAGTACCACTCCATCAGATTTCTGTGTGGGGAACCGATGAGACCATCGGGTTTACGTACAGAGCACGGGTGAGCGAGGGATTGCTTACAGGAGTGAGTGACACAAAGATACTGCACTGGAAGGTGATTCTGCTCCAAGGATAAAAGCTTCCCCATAGCTGCATAGATGGAGTGATTCTTTCAGTTAAGCTATACACACCATATTCCTCAGAGTCTCCCGAGAGCATCAAGGCCACACGCACTTAGAACAGAATAGCATACAAGTGACAGAGGAGTGACTGGACTCTCGGGTAAGGGTCCAATGATTCTTTCCCCTATGTTCCATGGGAGAATGTCAAGAGCCCGTCAGCCTGATGGATGGTGACAATTCTTGCGAGCAGGTGCAGCCGAGCTGATAAACATGGTGCCTGCTTTGCTCAGGGGATGATGCTCTATAGCAGCTACCCAGAGGGGAGGTGGCGTCTAAGCCAGCTCTGCCCTCCCTCCTGCATTTGACACCTGAGAAGGAGCTAGTTTGTCCTATCTTTCGGGGCTGTCACTGGTCTCTAGACACCACCTGTCTACTCAGCAATGAAGCTGTTTCAGGCCTAGAGAAAGGAAAGGCAGGGTCTTGCTTGGACCAGCTGGGAGAGGGTGGCTGCCCAGGGCCCCTGCAGGCTCTTGTGTCATCTGCTAGGAACTCTGCTTAGAGGGGGAAATGCTTGTCCTGGGGGTACGACGATACACGGAGTTCTCAGGGGTCTCCCTCAGCAGCCCTTCTGGTCACTTGGGGCTGCCAGAGTCAGAGTCTGGGATCCAACGGCTCTAACAAGATAGGCTCAGCCATCCATCGTCAACGAGCTAGTTGAACAGAAATGTAATAGTGAAAAGTGGAGAAAGGAGATTTATTCACTATGGGCTCTCCTAAAGAACAATTAAAGTGGACCAGTGACCACCCCCCCAACCCAAGTCCATCGTTGATGTCTTGATCTGAGGTTTGGATTTAAATAGAAGGTAAGAGACCTGGGTAGCTAAGCACTCCTGACCAAGGTGTGGTTCCACACATCACCGACCCATCCCTCTCTGGGTTCTAGTCTCTTCTGCAAAGTGGCCTACCAGCTTGTCAGAGCTGTGTGACATCTCTTCCTGGGAGAGAAGCTGCCCCTTTGACTGGCATCAGGCTCAGCCTTTCCCTTCTTCTAGCATGAGGCTTCTGGGAAAATTCTAACTTCTCGAGAACCATTGTTTCAATAACCAAAGGGAGAGCCACAAGTACCTCTCTGTTAAAAAATGTATTGTATTTTTGAGATTATAATATAATTATATTTCCCCTTTCCCTTTCTTCCCTCCAAATCCTCTCCTGTTCCATTTCAAATTCATGACTTCTTCTTTTATTAATTGTTTATACATACATACACATACATGCATATTATTCCTGAATATAAAACACACCCTGCTCAGTCTGTAGAATGTCACTAGTGTGTGGATGTTCTCAGGGCTGACCATTTGGTACTGGATAACCAATCGGTGTGCGCGGCCCTGGGGAAGATGATCCTTCCTGCTCTCTCTCAGCCTTCCTTAGCTGCCCGCCTCTCTTTGTGGAGGGCTGAGACCTCATGGGCTTTCCCCCTCAAGTGTCTGGTTAGACTGTCTCCGTTCCTGCCACGGTGAATATACAGCAATCCCAGAAGGCAGGAGTCTGAGGATGCATTTGCTCAGGGAAATAAGACCTCAAGTATATTAACCATGGGACGGCATGTTTGCCTGAAGCCCAGCAGGACCACGTCTGCCCGCCATACTCCTGTGGAGGAATGGCTTCCTTGGCTTCCAGCACCTTTCTGTGCTTCCTGACATCCCTTCTACTTCAGGGCTAGGGCAGTGTCTCCTTCCTGGAGCTGAAGGAGCAGAGAGGATGCCACTGGCCTCAGATGTTGCCACTATTTTTGGAGTTTGTCTGGTCCCAGGTCTGAGGCACGTAGGTCTGATTGGGAGCCTCTAAACTGGGCACAGAGCTGTCTTCTCTGAACAACTGATCATTCGCTTGGGGGGTCCGCTTGAGCTATCTTCAGCTACTACCCTGGGGAGGACCTCTGTGCTCATAAAGAAGTACCCCCAGTCCAGGATCTGCAGTAGCTTTTGGGACGGCAGCATCAGGGGCACTCCTGATTAAGGGCTCCTTGTTGTAGGAGCATATGACATTGATAAACCAAGATAAGGAGATTCCAACTGCTCTTCCCTTGCACCTAGCACTGCTTCAGCAGGTGGCCCAGAGAGGCTAAGTGCCCTGCCTGAAGTTACACAGCTCATACATGGTAGAATTAGCATCCAGGTAAGGAGGGAATCACATCATGACTCACACAATCATGCCATGGGATGAAAACACACACACACACACACACATGCACACATGCACACGCACACTGATAATATACCATACTAGCCGGGTGGTGCCTACCTAGCATCCTAGCAGCTAGATCAGAAGTTTAAGGTCATCCTCCATACACAGTGAGTTCAAAGCCAGTCTGGGCCACATGAGATTCTCCCTCAAACAAACAAACAAACAAACAAACAAACAAACAAACAAGGAGAACCAGTAAAAGCTCTGAGAGCAAGGCTGACAGCTTGCTTTGCACTCACAAGGCAATGGGTTCCATCTCCCAAACCATCCATATGTATATACTATGATAAATATATGTGTTTGTATGTAGAACATCCTATGTATATCTACACAGATGTATACACTTGTACAGTTATTAGTGCATGTCAAATATACACAAATTCTCCACATAAACTGTAAATACTTGCTAGAAATACTTATAATTATTTTTCTATGTTTATGTTCACATCCCTTTTGCATCAGTTATTTGTCCACAATTAATTAATTAATTAATTATTACTTTCTGAAACTGGCCCTCGTATATCTTAGGCTAGCCTTGAATTTGCTAGGAAGGCCATCCCCCTGCCTCTCCTTTCTAAGGGCTAACTCCTACTTTTGGGCATGTACTTAAGGTTTTGGTTTTTGTGTATTCTTATTTTTATTTTATGGACAGTTGTGTTTTGCTTGTATGTGTGTCTGTGTGAGGTTGTGGTATCCTGAAGTTACAGACAGCTGTGAGCTGCCCCGTGGGTGCTGGGAATTGAACTCAGGATCTCTGGGAAGAGCAGCCAGTGCACCTAACCACTGAGCCATCTCTCCGACCCCTTCTTTTCCTTTTCCTCCTTTTTCTTTTCCTTTTTCTCTTTCTTTTCCCTTTTCTCTGAGACACAATGGTATGTGTAGCCTGGAACTCACGACGTAAGACAGGCAGGCCTCTGAGCCTGGAACTCACGACGTAAGACAGGCAGGCCTCTGAGGTGCGTGGTATGATTCTCAGAGAATTTTTTGATTTTCCCAGAGAATTTTATTGATGCCCAGAGAATCAATAAAAATGCTATGTGGAAAAAGAAAAGAGAAAAAGAAAGGGAAGTGGAAAGGGATGGAAAGGCATTTCAGCAGGGAAAGGGGCCGCTGACAAGTGTGGTGGCCTGAGTGTGTCACTGGGACCTATGTGGTGGGAGGAGAGACCCAGCCTCCTGCAGGTTGTCTCCTGACTTGCACACATGTGCTGTGGTACATGCTCCTCTCCTCAGGCAAATACATAAATGTACAAACTAAAAGCAAGCAAACAGGCAGGCCTTGAATTTTCGTAGCTTCTCCTGGCTCTGCCTACTGAGTGCTGGGATTGTCAGTGTGCATGAGACCATGGTTGGCTCGTTCTAACCGTGTTCAGTCCTTTTTCCCCCTTTCTTTCATTTTTGATTTAAGCTTTCCCCATGTATTGTGTGTAGGTGTGGAATGTGTGTGTGTGAGAGGATTCTCTCCTCCATGGAGGGTTTGGGAATCAGACTCAGGTCATCAGGCCTGTGTTGTTAACAGCTGGTCACGCTTGCTTTCTTCTTAAAAAAAGATTTCAATATATTCTTGTGTGGGTGTGCGTGAGCATGCCTCTGTGTGGGTGTGGGGGGGGAAGGGGGAGGGATCCCAGGGACCCTTTATATAAGTCCATGTAGTCTATAAATAGAAATCATTTTACTTCCTTACAGTTTAGATGCCTAGCTTGAACCTGAACTGTGGGTTTAAATAGAAGCAAGGAGAACTCACACCAGAGTCTGATTTCTGACCTGAGGGGTGAAGCATTACGTCTTTCACCCCTGAGTGTGAGGTTGCCTATGGGTTTTTCCTATGTGGCTGACAGTTTATTGGCAATTTTCTTTAATCAGAAGGGGGTGTTGTATTTTATCAGGGTCTCTGTCCCCCTGTCTGTCTGTCTGTCTCTCTTTCTCTCCAACCCTTCGGGCAGTTGTGTAAGCTCATTTGACGTTCAGCAGTTACCTCGCATCCATATTAACAGCAGGCTTTCATACGTGGTGATGGTAACACAGAGCTTGTGTGGAGAACCCACACTCTCAATACATTTTCTGGACAAACATATGTGCACGAGATATGGAACATTTCTTCTCAATGTGCACGTCTGAGGTCCCATGTCCTTAATGTGAATTTCTAGAGTTCTCTGATTGCCTGAGGGTCACTCTTCTTGAAGCCACCCCAAGGATTCTCACCTCAGTGTTGGTGGTGTATTCCCACTAGTGCCTTGCATATGGTAGGATAGCCCCTATTTCCTCTGAAAACCCTTTGTGAGACCCACTCTGATTGGCCCAGGTTGGAAAACAGGACTCAGGTGTTTTTCTGAGATATTTTTTTTTCTTTTAGTGTTGAGGGTAGGAACTAGACTTAATGACCCAGGCTGTCATTCCCACCACTGAGAAAGCGGCAAGGTGGCTTTTGACTGCAGAATGAGTTCAAGGACAAGTTGGTCAGTTTAGGGAGACCCTGTCTCAAAATAAAAAGTAAAGCAGTCTGAGGATGTAGCTTGATGTTAGGGTGCTTGCTTGCTTGGGTTCACTCCCCAATACCACCAAAATAAATAAATGAAAATAATTAAAAATGTCTCGATGGTGTCTTGTCTCACTGTTCTGAAAAGGGGCCATGATGTGTGTGCTGGGTGCTTCTGTCCAGGAACAGTCTCTCTCAGGAAGGAAACTCCTCCTTACCGGCTCTCTGTCCACAGGCCTACGAGAAGCGCTTCCCCACCTGCCCGCTTATCCCAGTCTTTCTGGGGAGTGAAGTCCTGGGCGAGTGGCGGAGCGCAGATGGGGCAGTGCACACCGTGGAGCGGAGCTGCAGGCTGCGAGTGGATGCCCCGCGGCTGCTGCGGAAGGTGGGCACGGGGCTGGGGTCCCGGTGTGCAGGGTGTGAACGGATTCACTTGGGGTGGAGTGGGGACACCAGAACCTTGAGATCTGGTAGGGCTAGTAGCCAGGGAGCCCAGGCTCAGGGTCTGGGAACCAGAGCTAGATGTGCATCTGGGGACATGGAGTGGGGTGCGGGTCTACGAGTTTGGGCCACAGCTTGGTGGCCGGAGGTGGCTGGGTGGTGGAAGTGACTGGGTGGCAGTGTTGCATTGGGACTGGGAAGAGGGCCAGGGCAGAATGTCTGGTGACAGGACAAAGGATCCCCGATGGCTTCAAGTGTGTGTGTGTGTGTGGAGTAGGAGCATTCTTGGCTTGATGGTGTTGGCAGTACAAAGTACTCAGGGTGTGAGTTATTTGGGCTGAGTGTCCATCCAAGGGATCTGGATCTGTGCCAGTGTGGATGGTTGGTGGTGCGAGCGATGTTGTCCTTCTCAAGCTGGGTGTCTCTTGTTGGGCTGAGGGGCAGAGGGAGCAGGGTCTCTGTTTCTAGATTGGGGAATGACACAGGCCAGACTAGGGAGTAACAGGAGATGAAACTTGAAGTACCAGCTAAGGGGTGACCCAGGCTGGGTGGGAGCAGAAGTGGGAACCAGGGATATGGGTGACCTCGCGCTATTTCCTTTCGCCATTTCCTCTCGCCGTTTCCACTCGCCATTTTCTCTCGCTATTTCCTCTCGCTTGGGCTCCTCCTTTGCAGATTGCTGGTGTGGAGCACGTGGTCTTCATTCAGAGAAACGTCCTGAACTGGAGAGAGAGAACGCTGCTGATAGATGCTCACAATGAGACGTTTGCGAGCCGAGTGACAGTGAAGGAGAGCTGCCGCTACACAGTGAGCCCGCCTGGCTTCCCCAATGGTCTTGGCTTCCCCAATGGTCTTGATGCTGTCCTAGGGCTGGGCCCTGTGTGTTCTGCCAGTCTCCCCTCCCTGTGTTCTCCTGACCCCTCACGAGCTGGTTTTATTCCCCCTCCTTTTTTTAGACCAAGTGTTACTATGTAGCCCAGGCTGGCCTGAAAACTTTCTAACCTACCTCAGCCTCCTGAGTGCTGGGATTATAGGTGTGTGTCACTATACCCTCTAAGATTTCTTTTTATTGCTGGCATAAATATATTTATGGCTGGGCAGCGGCTCTGAGTTTAAGGCCAGCCTGGTCTACAGAGTGAATGAGTTCCAGGCTATACAGAGAAACCCTGTCTCTCTCTCTCTCTCTCTCTCTCTCTCTCTCTCTCTCTCTCTCTCTCTCTCCCTCTCTCTCTCTCTCTCTCTCTCTCTCTATATATATATATATATATATATATATACATATAAAGATATGCAATGATGTTTTTATATACATATATAACATAACAATTGAAATATATCTAAACACATAGTGGTAATTTGTATTATATAAATGATCTGCATGCTATGCATATAATTTTTCTCTGTATGTGTGATTTTTTTTTGTGGAATTTTGTGCTGGAACTATAGGTGCACACCAGCTTGAGTAAGGGCTCTTTGCTCCCCACAGTTAGACTCCTCATCATTGTGTGGGTGCAGAATGCTGTCCATGACAGGCCAGAAGAACCCCTGGAGAGGTCATGGCATCACCCATACTGAGGTCCTGCCATGGCCCCTTCCCATCTTTCAGGTCCATCCTGAGAATGAAGACTGGACTTGCTTTGAACAGTCTGCCTCCCTGGATGTCCGCTCTTTCTTTGGCTTTGAAAGCACGTTGGAGAAGATCGCCATGAAGCAGTACACTGCCAATGTCAAGAGGGTAAGGGAGACCAAGCCAGCCATAGCAGGAAGGTGCACAGGCTGGAGGCAACAGCCCTGACTTTCTCAGGCCTCAGTTTTCTTGCTTTTAAAACTGAACACTGATGACCACATCAGTGAGGCCACCAATGGGAAGGGCTGGCCTATAGTGAGGGCATCCTGACATTGTCCAAGGACTCCACGGTGTTTCAGCAAGTTCAAGTCTGGGCTACAGAGCAAGTTCAAGGCCAGTCTAGGCAACTCAGTGAGACAAATAGCTAGAGGCAGAGATCAGTAGTGAAATACTTGCTTAGTGTGTGTGAGGCCCTGGCTTCAATCCCTAGGACCAGATCTGGAAGTGTCACTGGGACCAGGCCCATGATTTTAGTGATCAAATACTTGCCTAGAATCCCCCAGTGAGGGGTAGAGGGTGTGGTTCAGCAGTAGAGCACAGGCCTAGAATTCCTCAGTGAGGGATTGGAGGTATAGCTGGGTGGTAGAACACCTGCCTAGCATAGGCAAGACCTAGGGTTCCATTCCCAGTGCCACAGACTCACTGCTCAGTTCAATGGCCTTAGGCTCCAGGTCAGAGAGCGGCCTGTTCACCAGATGAACAGTCTGCCTTTGGTGATATAGTTTACCCGATGCTTTGCCAATGTGAAGCTAAGCTCACTGTATTTGTTCTGAGTTTAGTCTTGTTCCTCCCTGCTCCTCCAGGCCATATTTTAGCTGTGCAATAGCCATATGTCAGGACTGGGATCTGAGCATGCGTGGCTCCTCAGGGCTGGTGTGGTGACCTTGCAATGCTGCTTGTCTGGTGACATCTTTTGGGTCTGTTGCTTCCAGGGGAAGGAGGTGATTGAACACTATCTGAATGAGCTCATTTCCCAGGGAACATCCCACATTCCCCGCTGGACACCAGCCCCAGTCCAGGAGGAGGATGTCCGCAGCCAGCTTGTGCCCCAGTGCCCTAGCTCCCTGGACATGGATGGTCCCAGTGATGCCCCAGGCCCTGCTCCTGAGATGGCCATTGCAGATGGTAGGTCTGTGCCCCCACCTCTGGCTCCAGGAAGCCTGCCACACTGCCAAGCTCCCTGAGAGGGGGGAGAGGTGCTGCACGTTGCCAGGGCTGGGGACAGTCTGGCACCCACTCAGACTCCTCCTCCTGCTTCTCAGAGCTGATCTATTTCTAGCCCAGGAACTGACCTCTGGTGGTTTTAGGATATTTTTAATTGTACAAGTAATGCAAGATCATTGTAGAAAAATATCCAAAGGAAGATGAGAAATGAGAAGTAAGGGCCGGAGGGGGCGCTCAGCCAATAAAGTGCCTGCCTTGCACACATGAATGGTGTCTCTCAGAGCCCACACAAGAAGCCAGGAGACATGGTGACACTCAGGTGTAATCTTAGCACCAGAGAGGTGCCATCTAAGTCTAATTGATCCCAACTGGAGAGCCCTAAGCCAGTGAGAGATTCTGCTTTAAACAAAACCAAGGTAGATGGAACCTGAAGACCAAACCTAAAGCTGGCCTCTGCATACACACATGCACACACAAGAGAAAAGGATGAAGGTTCTGCCCCACTCCCTAGAATCTTCAATAGTTTTGTGTTTCATGAAAGGGCATATGGCACAAGAGGGACATACACTCACATACATGTGCACACGCATACTTACATGTGGAGAATGAGAGCGTGTCCTGCATCCTGTCTGTACGCTCCCACTTCTCATTAACACAGCATGAATACCATGGACACACTCGCCCTTCACAGTACAATGTGAATGACTGAAGCCTTACTTCCTAAGGTTGGCTCATTGTTATCATTATTGTTTGAGATAGAGGCTGGCCCTGTGTTTGATAGGCAGCTGAGGATGACCTTGAACTTCAAACCTTCCTATTTCCCACCTCCGTCATGCTGGAATTACAGGTACATGTCACCATGATGCTGGCAATTTTAGCCTCCTTCAAAACTTCAGACAAATCACGTACTATGTAAAATCATATAATATGTGAATGCATGTCATAGCTCAGTGTAGAAGCCAGAGGACTCATTGTTTGACATAGGCCCCTCTATGTTTGCTCAGGCTAGCCTTGAATTTGTGTTCCCCCTGAGTCTTGGGATTACAAAACACTTCCATGCCTGGATACTTCACATATGATGTTTAAATATTTTTTCTAAATTACGTTTTTATTGATTGATTGAGTGTGTGTGTGTGTGTTCCACAGCTCATATGTAGAGGCCAGAGAACAACTTGTAGGAGTCATTTCTTTCCTTCCACTGTGTGGGTTTTGGGGATCATCAGGCTTGGTAGCAAATGCCTTTACCTAATGAGCCATCTCCTCAACTCCCCAGGGCTTTGTTTGTTTTAAAATGGGTCTCAGGTAGCCCAGGTTAGTACACTATGGAGTTGAGGTCCTTCTGCCTTTTCCTCTTCAGTGTTGGGAGTATAGGTGTGTATCTCCACGCCTGTCTGAGGTGTACATTGCGTGTGTGTGCATATGTGTGTGTTTTAATTACAAATAATGTGGTACATCTTTTCACTCAAGGACTAAAAAAATAGTTTCACTATTATATACAGTATCATGTTTGTTGTTGATTTTTGTTTTTTGGGTTTTTTTTTTTTTTGGTGTTGTTTTTGGCTTGTTTGCTTTTTGAGACAGAGTCTTACCGTGTGACTCTGGCTGACCTAAAACCTGCTCTGGACACCAGGCCAGCCTCCACCTCACAGAAATCATCCTGTTTTTGCCTCCTGAGTGCAGACCCAGGACCATGCCTTATTTATTCATTTTTGAGATAAATTTATTTTAAGATATTTTCTCATGTAGCCCAGACCAATCTTTAACTCCTGATATGTCTCCACCTCCCAGGTGCTGAATTTATAGACGTGCACCACCATGCCCAGGGGCAGTTCAGTCTGTTGATGTAGGAAATGTTCATGCTATGATGTTAAAACAAAATACAGGCTGGTGAGCTGGCAGTCTTTGCCCCTCATCCCAGGCAGTGAGGATCCTCTCCACACCTGAGACCTGGAGGGAAGCCTCTGCCAGTGGGAACGTCCAGGCTTGCCCACCATGAGATTTCAAAACCATTTAGAAAGATGAATGTGGAACTTTCGTAGCTGTTTCCAAATCCTGACAAGGAACCACATTCCAGAGCTCTGATGGTTGAAAGTACCAAAGGCCACAGAGTCTAGGCCATGTGGTGAAGACCCGTGTCACCAGATGCAGTGGTCACCAGATGCAGCGGCTGGTTCTGTCAACTTGACACAGCTGGAGTTATCGGGAAGGAGGGGCCTCAACTGAGGAAACGCCTCCTCCGTAGGATCCGGATGTTGGCCATTCTCTTAATTAGTGATTGATGGGGAGGGCCAATCCTGATGGTCCTGGGTTCTGTGAAAACACAAGCCAAGCAAGCCATGGGGTGTAAGCCAGTAAGCAACATCCACCACGGCCTGCCTCTGCATCAGCTCCTGCCTCCAGGATCCTGCCTTGTTTGAGTTCCTGTCTGACTTCCTTCAATGAGGAACAGTGATGTGAAACGTAAACCAAACAAATCCTTTCCTCCCCAGGTTGCCTTGGTGACAGTGTTTCTGCACAGCAACAGCAACCCTAGCTAAGACAGGCCTGTGACCTAGCACTCAGGAGGTGTAGGCAGGAAGATCAGGAGCTCAAGGATAGCCTCTGCTTTATGGTGTGTTGGAATCTAGCCTGGGGTACATGAGATCCTGTCTCAAAACAAAATAAAACACACAAACAACAAAGAACAAAACAAAGGAAAAACGGAATCAGAGGATAGCCCCTTGCTTCCTCTACCCTGAAATCCCTGTTTTCCTTCCTCCAGGGGACAAGCTGGATGCAGACTACATTGAGAGATGTCTGGGCCATCTCAGTCCCATGCAGGAGAGTTGCCTGGTTCAGCTTCGGCACTGGTTACAGGAGACCCACAAAGGCAAGGTGGGCCTTGCACTTCAATGGCCAGAGTCAGCCTAGGGCAGTGGGGAGGGCCAATAACTAGCTTGTGCCATCAGGAATACTGAGAACTCAGCGTTTGCTTCATTTGTTTTACATCTGTCCTGTCTTTCACACACACTGAGGCCACCCCCTCCTGCTAGTGTTTGCAGTCAGAAGTTCTTTGTAGTGGTGTTTTTTCTGCCTATTGTAAGATGTTGGTAACATCCCTAGTCTCCAATCGGGAGACTAGGGATGCCAGTACCTTGCCCCATCCAGGTATGACAACTCAAAATAACTCTTAGCATGTACATATGTCCTCTGGGGACATGTGTGTGTGTAGAATCGTATCTATATAGTACTATGCTCATTTGACCATGGAAACTGTCCTTTTCTAAGAGACACAAGACTTAAGAAGAGTGATTGTTGATTATCTAGGAATTTTGCCTTTAAGTTCTAGCCCTGGTAATGTGGATGTGCACCACATACCTCAGCCCCAAGCGGAACTCTGTTGTCAGTTCTACCGAATCAGAACTTCTCGCTTAGGCATGGATTGTGTACATTTGCCTCCCTGGCCCTGGGGAGAGTAGCTCAGTGTTGGCCTATAGCATGACCTGTCACTTCTATTTCTGCAAATGTAAAGTGTAAAAATAGTGTGGGTCACAAAAACGGAGCCACTGCAAATGCTTAGGGGAATCCGAAGCAAAGAGAGAACCCCTGAGAAGGCAGCTTGCGGTAGGACTGGGTTTGCACCAATGGTCTATTAGGAGGAGAAAGCAAAGGGGGTGGGTGGGGAAGGGAGAGGAGAGGAGGGAGGGGGAGGAAATGTTACCCAAAGGAAAGATACCATTTTTAGAACAAACAGGGAGAGATGCTAGGCAGCCATGCGGCACAGCTGTCCATCGCAGCCCTCCCCTTGGCCTCTCTGCTTTGGGCTACTTTCCCTAGCTGTTTTGCAGATGAGGTAAGAGGCTCATTTTTGTCACTTCATCTGAAGGGTTGGAAGTTCCATTCTAAGGTCTTCTCTTTCCTCTGTCTCTCAGATCCCCAAAGACGAGCATATCCTGCGCTTCCTGAGGGCACGAGACTTCCATCTGGACAAGGCGCGGGACATGTTGTGCCAGTCCTTGAGCTGGCGGAAGCAGCACCAGGTGGATCTCCTTCTGCAGACCTGGCGGCCCCCTCCCCCCCTGCAGGAGTTCTATGCTGGAGGCTGGCACTACCAGGATATAGGTGCGTCCCACACCTGAGCCATGTGTGAAAGCCGAGGGTGCTCTCTAAATGATGCACCCATTCTGACACCTCAGATTACCTTTTAGCTCTCTGGGGCATCTGGAGACATCTGTGAGGTATTACCCAGCTCTGAAGAAGGTGGACTAAGCATAGACTTTTGGTTTGGGGTGTGTTTCTGCTCCCAACATCACCACACATAGTCTCATCAATATGGCATTGATTTACTTAGGCAGTCATAGTAAACTAGGTACTAAAACAACAGATGCCAGCTTGGAGGTTAGAAGTCTGAGGTTCAGGAGGCAGCAGGACTTAGGATGGGCTTCAGTTGATAGGGTGTTGTCTGGCTTGCACAAAGCCTTAAGTCTTTAGCACTTCACAGATCTGGTTTTGGTGGTGTATGCATCTGTCTTAGGGTTTTACTGCTGTGAAGAGGCACCATGACCAAGGCAACTTTTATAAAGGAAAATATTTAATTATGGCTAGCTTACAGTTTCAGAGGTTCAGTCCATTATCATCATGGTGGGAAGCATGGCAGAGTGCAGGCAGACATGGTGCTGAAGAAGGAGTTGAGTGTTATACATCTTACTGTATAGTCAGCAGAAGGAGACTATGTGCCATACTGGGTGTAGCTTGAGCATAGGAGACCTCAAAGCCCACCCTCACAGTGACACACTTCCTCCAACAAGGCTACACCTACTCCAACAAGGCTACACTTCCTAATAGTGCCATTCCTTATGGCTAAACACTCAAACACATGAATCTATGGGGGCCACACCTATTCAAGCCAACAGAACATCTGAAATTCCAGCATTCAGGAGGTGAAGGCAGGAGGTGAAGGCTGTAGGTGAAGGCAGGAGGATCAGAAGTTT
Organism: Mus caroli; assembly: GCF_978045245.1. Lineage (NCBI taxonomy): Eukaryota > Metazoa > Chordata > Mammalia > Rodentia > Muridae > Mus > Mus caroli. Next base: position 1,715,081 of record NW_028227272.1, read on the forward strand.
AAGGTTAATCTCCACTATAAAATGAATTCAAAGCCAGCCTGGGCTGGAGATTCTGCCATCCATAAAACAAACAAACAAACAAACAAACAAACAAACAAATGGAGTTGGGAAGCTACAGACGACTCTCTCTAGGAGAGTCCAACACCTCTTCCAGCTTTTGATGGCCTCTGAGTTTGTGGCTGTATCATTCTCAATTTTTGCACCTACTTGGAATGCATGGCCTCCCCTGTGGGTATCTCTGCGCCCTTTACCACCTCCCAGGAGCTCTGGATCCTTTAGAACCCACCCCACCTCCATCCTGATGTCACTGGGAGATCCTTAATTGACAACTGCAGCTCCAGTAGCAAGGCTCTGGGGGACATGAGATTTCTGGGGAGAGTATTCTTTTTTTTTTTTTTTTTTTGTTTGTTTGTTTGTTTGAGACAGGGTTTCTCTGTGTAGCCCTGGCTGTCCTGGAACTCACTTTGTAGACCAGGCTGGCCTCGAACTCAGAAATCCGCCTGTCTCTGCCTCCCAAGTACTGGGATTAAAGGTGTGCGCCACCACGCCCGGCGAGAGTATTCTATCTGCTGTAGATTTCCTTTCCAAATTTAAAGCGTATAGAGCCACAAAAACCAAATCATAGCTGTGCTCTTTACGGTCTGTGACCTCTGAAGGAGTGGTGCGCTCTCTTAACCAGGTGAGCTGACTCTCTAGCTCCAAATTTTTCAATTTTTGTTGGTTATTTTGCTGTTTAAAAAATGGCTTTTTTTGGGGGGGTTTTTCAAGACAGGGTTTCTCTGTGTAGCCCTGGCTGTCCTGGAACTCACTTTGTAGACCAGGCTGGCCTCGACTTCAGAAATCCGCCTGCCTCTGCCTCCCGGGTGCTGGGATTAAAGGCGTGCGCCACCACGCTACTCAGTGAGGTGCCTAGTAGCTCAGGCCTGACATCCCAACTCCTTGAGAGGCTGGGGCAGGAGGATGCAAGTTTAATGCCTATGCTGGCCAGGGAGTGAGTTCAGGTTTGGCCTGGGAACTTCTGAGACACAGACTGAAAGAAAGTTGGAGAATGGCTCTGTGGTAGGTCACCTGCCCTGTGAAGCCCTGGATTCTAAGCCTTAGTGCCTTGAGAGGGGTACACAAGCAGAAGAGAATAGCTGGGTCTGCAGGGATGAAGTACTGGTCCCTGTGTGCAGGGTCTTCCATAGAAGACATGTGTGCCCAGTAAGTTTCATCCACTGATTTACAGTCCCTCTGGCTTTGAGATCAAGATCGGTGAGTTCACAGTCTCTATTATATACTGTCCTTAGGTAGGAATGCAGCAAGCAAGGCCATCTGCTGATAAGGACACAAAAATGTGACCAGACATGAAACAGGATCAACTTCTGCCCACAGAAGCCGTGGCTGAGTATTTACTAGCTCAGGGTTTCAGTTTGCAGAGCACAGCTCTCAAGAAGAAAGAGAACCACCTGTTAGCAGTCCTTAAAGATGACTAGCCAAGTTGACAGTCCTTCTTGTTTCTCTAATGTTCGGGTTGGAGAAAAGCCAGGGTCCAAATATGCACTCTCTGAATTTCTTCATGACATGGCTTATATAACCTTTAAAAAAATTTTGTAATTAAAAGTGGTCTGAGTGCATATGTGAGTGTGGAGACAAGAAGACAACCTTCTTGTTTGATGTGTCTCACTGAACCTGGAGCTCATGGATTAGAGGAGACAAGGCTGAGTGGCCAGAAGCCCCAGGACCCCCCCCCCCCGCCATCTCTGACTCCCCAGTGTTACAACTACACACCACCAAGCTGGTCTTGAACTTACAGAGAGCCACCCAAATCTGTTTCCTGCTGGGACTAAAGGTATGCACCACTGCTCATGTGCATGACTATTCTTGGCTCTGACTGGCTTCAAAAAACATGGGATCTGTGCTGGAGAATTGGCTCAGCGGTTAAGAGCACTGACCGTTCTTCCAGGGGTCCTGAGTTCAATTCCCAGCAACCACAACCATCTGTAATGGAACCCCATGCCCTCTTCTGGTGTGTCTGAAGATTGCTACAGTATACTCATATATGTAAATCAAATAGGTAAATCTTAAAAAAAAAGTATCTGGGGATAAGAGTCAGTTCTTCATACTTGCATAGCAAGTGCTTTACTCACAGCAATCTCTCCAGCCACTAGAAAAAAAAAAAAAGGAAAAGAAAAAAAATTAAGTGAACTACTGATTTCAGTTTTAGGTAGAAAGGGTAGCAAGATGGTACAGGTGTCCCCTCTACTTTTGGATGTGTTTCTGTGTTGCTCTCAGAAGCAGGCACAGTATGTGCATCGGCTTCTCCAGGTGACCTCATCTCCTAGGCGGGGAGCTAGGATCTTAAGCATGGCGTTGACTGATTCCAGTTGTCAATACCCCCCCTAAAATATGTCTCTTCTCTTTTCTGGGCTTTGCCCACCCCAAAAGATGGCCGCCCCCTTTACATCCTGCGCCTGGGGCAGATGGACACCAAAGGCCTGATGAAGGCGGTAGGAGAGGAAGCTCTGCTGCAGCACGTGAGTCAGGGGCATTGTCTGGGCCCGAGATGTTGGCCTGTGGGCTGAGCAGCATAATCAGCTGTTGTCAGTACTGCGCCTGTCTTCTAGGTTCTTTCTGTCAACGAGGAAGGACAGAAGAGATGCGAAGGAAACACGAGACAATTTGGGCGTCCCATCAGGCAAGAACCCGAGTTGGGGGCAAAAGGCCCAAAGAGTGCTAATTAACATTTACTGCTTACTGTGCTTGTGTGTGGTCAGGTGGCTGGCTGGGAGGGTGCTGGAGACTGTGGGACATGACAGAGTCAGATAGAGCCCGAGATACAAGATAGAGCCTGAGATCTTGTGTCTGTTATAGCTCCTGGACCTGCTTGCTGGACCTGGAGGGTCTCAACATGCGGCATTTGTGGCGACCTGGAGTGAAAGCCCTACTGCGGATGATCGAGGTGGTGGAGGACAATTACCCCGAGACTCTGGGCAGGCTGCTCATCGTGCGTGCTCCCCGAGTCTTCCCAGTGCTATGGACGCTGGTGAGAGCAAGAGCCAGAAGGGGGCCACATAAGGGATGAATCTTTTACCCAAATGATCCTGAGTGCACAGATTGGCGGAGATGATGCAGATCCAAGGTTATCGGGGTCTCCTTTCTGGGAGATGGAAATATGGCTTGTTTGAATGGCCCGTGAATCCTACAGTTTTTAATTTTATGGTTTTGTGCATAGGTGTGGGTTCACTTAGGTGCATGTGTGTCAGGTGGATGTACCCTCCCTTATGTGCATTTGGGTGGCAGCCAGAGGTCAACCTTGGGTGTGCTTCCTCAGGACCTCCCCACCTTCTCTTTTGAGACAGTGTCTGTCTCGGAACCTGGAGCTTTCTCATTAGGAGAGTCCCAGAGGCTCACCTTTTGCCCCTGCCCTCCAGCACTGGGTTTACAAAATGGGTGTGGCCAAACCCAGCTGTTTCTTGACTGTGTTCTGGGGATCAGGACTCAGTCCCTCAGGCTCACCTGCCGAGCACCGCCATCGTACTGACCGAGCCCGGCCGGCAGCCTCAATTGTGCACTTTAAAAAGATCAAGCCGGCCGGGCGTGGTGGCGCACGCCTTTAATCCCAGCACTCGGGAGGCAGAGGCAGGCGGATTTCTGAGTTCGAGGCCAGCCTGGTCTACAAAGTGAGTTCCAGGACAGCCATGGCTACACAGAGAAACCTTGTCTCGAAAAACCAAAAAAAAAAAAAAAAATAAAAAATAAAATAAAAAATAAAAAGATCAAGCCAACCCAATGTAGTGGTCTGCACCTTTAATTCTAACTCAGGACGCAGAGGCAGGAGGATTTCTGTGAGTTCTAGGCCAGTCAGATCTATATACCGAGTTCCAGGCCAGCCAGGTCTACATAGTGAGACCCTGTCTTAAAATAGAAATCAAGTCTGGGCTGGTGATAGGGCTCAGCAGGTAAGATTGTCTGATGGTTGCAAGCCTAGGTTAATATATTTCTCATCAGGATGTTTTTAAAACGTACTTTTTTTTGACATAAAATAGCTATATTTTAAACTGATATCATGTTCTTTACGTTTTCTATCTTGCTGAACTCTGAAGAAGTTATATAAACACATAACAATCTCACACTTGTGGTTTTGTTTTCTTTCTTTCTCTCTCTTTTCCTTCCTTCCTTCCTTCCTTCCTTCCTTCCTTCCTTTCTCTCTCTCTCTCTTTCTCTCTCTCTCTCTCTCTCTCTCTCTTTCTTTTGAAAGCATTTCATTTAACCCAAGCTAGCCTCAAGTTCATTACTCACCCAAGGGGTAGCCTTAGACTCTTAACGTTTCTGCCTCTATGTCAAGAGTGCTGAGATTATAGGTGTGTACCACCATGCCTAGTTTATGCGGTGCTTGGGATCCAGTCAGGGCTGGAGACAGAGTTCAGCAGGTAAGAGAGTCTGTGACCAAGCCTGATGACCTCAGTTCCAACTCTAGGACACACTCAGTGGGATTCATAGAGCAGAGAGCCATGGAGAAGGAGAAAAAGAACTCTCAAAAGTTGTCCTCCGATTTCCACAAATGCCCACCCCAAAATAAACACATGCAAAAGAATTCCCACCCCAAAATAAACACATGCAAAAGAAGTTTTTAAAGATCAATTCTGGCCCGGTGGTGGTAACACGCATACCTTTAATCCCAGAACTCAGGAGGCAGAGGCAGACAGATCTCTTAGTCTGAGGCTAGTCTGGTCTACAGAGTAAGTTCTAGGACAGTCAAGACTACCCACAGGAAACCCCGTCTGGAAAAACAAAAACAAAAACAAAAACAAAACAGACAAAGAGCTTGGGAGGTTGAGGCAGGAAGAGACTGAGTTTCATGATAGTCCACAGGTGAAACCCTTCTCAAAATCAAAACAGAAAAGCCCAAACCAATAATCAATAAGTAAATGCAACCAAACCAGAAATAAAATAAGACAAAGGCAGTCAAGAAAGTGTCCGATTCTCTGCTTTATGAATCCCACTGAGTAAACACAGACTCTCTCGTCCCTGCTCCCAGGTCAGCCCCTTCATCAATGAGAACACCAGGCAGAAGTTCCTCATCTACAGTGGCAGTAATTACCAGGGCCCTGGCGGCCTAGTGGACTATCTGGACAAGGATGTGATCCCTGACTTCCTCGGAGGGGAGAGCGTGGTGAGGCTGCGGCCAGTCCTGGGTCCCAGAAGCGAGCGGGTCCTGGGGTCAGGAAGCTGATGCACAGTGCCTTAGGTGACCCCTCCTGCTCTTGCCGTGGGGAGACACTGGCTTTAAGTGGGGACAGGGTTGGTTGTAGAGGCTTCCCCAGAGAGGTGACATCTCTTGAGGTGAACCAAAGGCAGTGAGGGCTGGAGGTGGTCCAGATTTAAGAGTACTGGCTGGGGCTGGGGCTGGGGCTGGGGCTGGGGCTGGGGCTGGGGCTGGGGCTGGGGCTGGGGCTGGGGCTGGGGCTGGGGCTGGGGCTGGGGCTGGTCCATGGGTCTGCAGCTAGGGCACTGGCTGCTTTCCCTGATGACCTGGATTTGATTCTCAGTCCCTGCATGGTGGTTCACAACTAGCTGAAACTCCAGTCCCAGGGAGTCCGATGCCCTCTCCTGGTTTCCATAGGCACCACATGCATGTGGTTCATAAACATGCATGCAGGCAAACACCTATCCACATAAAAATAAATGTTAAAAAGTTTAAAAAGTGAGTACTTGCTGTGTTCTCCAGCACAGACAGCAGGAAGCAGGCTGTGCCACTTGTTGGTGAAATGGTTTTCTTAGAAACTGCCCAGCTTGGACGTGTGATACAAACATCTTGTGATACATACATCTGGTTTCTTTTTGGTCCAGTTTACTCAAGGACAATGGGCAAGGACCTTGCTCTGTTATTCCCTCTCCCCTTTTGTTTTCAAAGTGAACCAAGAAAAACTTTTGTGTGTTGATGCTTGGGGTCTGAGACTCGGTCACCCAGGGTAGCTTTGGCTTGGAGACATCTATAGAACCAGATAGGCCCTCCACTGGTCAGTTCTCACTGAGGAAGGAAGGATGCTGCGCTCACTTCGAGGTTATTACAGAGGTGGGAACCACATCTAGACAGACAGCATGAAAAGGGTTCAAAGTGCAGTGCAAGGGTCTACACACACACACACATACATACACACACACACACAAAATGAACACACATGCAAGCTCACACATACATGTGCATACACATGCACATACACATGTGCACACACACACACACACACACACACACACACACACACACCATACCGAGCATATGGAGGTTGGAGAAAAGCTCACAGGAGTCACTCTCTCTTCAACATGCGGACCCCGAGGATGGAATTCAGGTCTTTAGACTTGGTGGCAAGTGACCTCACCCGCTGAACTTTGTCACCAGATTCTATGTTTGGCTTTTGAGAAGAGTCTCAGTGTTTAGCCCAGGCTGAATGCTGGGACTATAGGCATGTACCATCACACTTGACTCGTAGTTTTGTGCCCTGATCAGCCATATTCTCCTGTGTGACCTTGGGAAAGTAGCCTGATCTCTCTAAGCCTCCATCCCTCTTTCGTTACACGAGAAGAGTGCATCTTACCCTGCTATTGGTTCTGTGGGCCTCAGAGGGTGGAGTCACAGGAGCCAGTGTTCAGCTCACCAGGGATCAATGTCCTAAGCTTTTTCAGGGCTCACAGGACACCTAATGAGAGGCCAGAGGGGCCTCGACAACCCCCCTATTTTTTTGTCTTTGAAACCTCCCTTCAGTGTAATGTTCCAGAAGGAGGGATGGTCCCCAAGTCCCTCTATCTGACAGAGGAGGAGCAGGAGCAGGCTGACCAGCTACAGCAGTGGAGTGAAACCTACCATTCTGCCAGTGTGCTCCGAGGGACCCCCTATGAGGTACCTGGGAGGCCATGAGTCGGGTGGTATCGTCTTCCTTCAGGTTGGGTATGGGCTGATTCCAGTCACTCAGTTTCAACTCTATCCAAGAAGCTCTGGGACATGGGATGATTGCAGAATCTCTGGATGCCTTCACACCCCAGGCACCTGCAGTTCATCCCAGGTGACCAGGCCTTTCAGAAAGAGGCAGGGTTCTGGGCGAAGGGGATAATGGGAGAGTCTTAGCAGCTTATCCTGACCACAGGGAGACTGATAGATGACCAGTGAGCAATACTGTGACCTTGGGACTCTTCCACCTCTTCTCCTATGATGCAGGTTGCCATGGAGATACCAGAAGGGGAGTCAGTCATCACCTGGGACTTTGATATCCTCAGAGGGGATGTGGTGTTCAGTCTGTACCATGCAAAGCAGGCACCCAAGCTCAGTCCCCAGGAGCCTGGAGTGAGAGCCAGTGGGCAGCTGATTGACAAGAGCTGGATCCTGGGGGTGGATTACAGCCGTGTAGAGGCACCCCTCATCTGCCGGGAAGGGCAGAGCATTCAGGTGTGTAGCTGTGGGCTTTTCTTACTAACTTAGCATGGGGTATCAACCCCCCCCCCCCCGGGCCTCTGGGGAGACAGCTGCAAACAAATGGAATGTGCTGGAAGCCTCTGGAACCTGCAGGGCAGCTGGGGAGAGACACCCACAGTGCTATGTAATAGGAGTCCTCCCACTGCAGAAGGATATAGAGGGAGCCTGGGGCACTCAGCTGAGAGGCAGCTAGAGGCCTGGGGGAGCTCTTAGAGCCTCAGCTTCTCCATGGGAAAAGAAACAATGAAAGGGCCTAAGTCATCTACATGTGGCCAGGCAGTGAAGTGCTTGCTTTGCAAACACAAAGACTTAGGTTTGATCCTCAGAACCCATGGGGAAAGAGCCACGAGCCGGGATACACACACACACACATGCATGTGGGTGCCCCAAATGACTACAACTGGTGCCATTTAAATCAAACAGTTTCTCATCTCTAAATTCAGGAGGGCTACAGGTCCAAAGTTGAGGAGCCTGCAGGGGTTCCCTAAGGATCCAGGGAACACTCGTTCTTGCTCTTTTGGTAGGTCTCTGCCTCGTGGACACAGTGTTACAGGTGGACTATTACATCCCTGCATACATGCGTACACACTCTCAGTCATACAAACATATATGCACATGTATATACACATTTACACATAAATATATACACACTTGCACATAAACTCACAATGCACATATATGTACATACAGATACACACACACCGAAACACACATATACACACACAGACACACATACTTTGACACACACATTTGTACAGTACATACACACATTTACACATACACATGTATATACACATTTATACATAAACACTCACATGCACATATATGCACACACAGATATACACCTACCAAAACACAAACACAGACACACATATTATATATATACACACATGTGCACACACATCAATATACGCAGTGAGAGTCCTCTGGCTCCATGAGCATCATGGACCTTACTGAAGGTTGACAGCTGGCTCTGAACTCCCCCTCAGTGTTTCCTCAGAGCTGCCCCACCTCTAACCTTCCCTCTTCCCCCTCCCCCACTCATGCACACATTCTCTCTAACACCCCCTTATTGGTTCCTCTGAAGCCCATGGGTTGCAGACCTCACTTAATCAGGGGACATGCTAGTGTCACTGCCCCACATTAAGTGGGAAGCTCCATTCCCTGGGATATGACAGTCACCGCAAGGAGGCTTAAGAAGGTGCTTAGAAAGGATTTCCCAGGATATCAGAAGGGTCCAAATAGAGAGAAATTCGTTTTCCAAGCCTGCTTACAGTAAATCCATGAAGATTCAACCTCCCAGTCCAGCTCCAGGAGAATCCAACTCCCCATCTGGTCCTGAGGAGTCCCCAGACTCTATCCTGTCCCCATAGATGTAGCCCTCCATCTTGTCCCCAGGAGTACCCAGCCCCTCAAACTATCTTTAGGAAGACCCAATCTCATCCCCAGTAGGACCCAGCTCTCTGTCCTGTCCCCAGGGGGACTCAACACCCTATCTTGTTCCCAGGAAAACCCATCTCTCCATTCCTTCCCCAGGGAGATCTGGTCTTTCTGTGGTTTTGTTTCAGGGATCCCATGTTACTCAGTGGCCTGGCATCTACCTGCTCCAGTGGCGGATTCACAGTCCCCCTGAGAGTGTGGCCTGCAGTCTCCCAGGTGTGGATGATGTCCTGACAGCTCTGCACAGCCCTGGCCCCAAGTGCAAGCTGCTGTACTACTGTGAAGTGCTGGCATCTGAAGACTTTAGGTAGGCAAGGCTGCCCACCAGTGCTAAGTGTGGCTATTTCTGTGATGTTGGTGTTTCTGCAGTGGCATGGGATCGGCTTCTCCTGGGATGAACATCAACAGCACTCCATAGGAACTCAGAGGATATTGGAAACAGGCTCAGGCTGGGCCAGTGCTGGCATGTGCCTTTAATCCCAGCAGCACTCAGGAGGCAGAGGCGGATCTCTGAGTTCGAAGCCAGCCTGGTCTACAGAGAGAGAGAGTTTCAGGACAGCCAGGGCTACACAGAATAACATCATATTGAAACAAACAGACAAACAAAACCAGTGTGTGTGTGTGTGTGTGTGTGTGTGAGAGAGAGAGAGAGAGACAGAGAGACAGAGAGACAGAGAGACAGACAGAGAGACAGAGAGACAGAGAGAGACAGACAGACAGACAGACACACACACACACACACACACACACACACACACACACACACAAGCTCAAATGCTGAACTTTCTCTCTTCGTAGCTGCAGAGCTCAAGGACTGGGCCGGGGGGAGAAGAGTCCTTCTCACCTGGATCATCCTTCAGTCCTAGGCTTCCTCAGAGTTTGCAACCACTCTAAAATATTCTAGAGCAGTGCCTTACAGAGACCTGTCAATAGATTAAGAAGCCTTCCTCAGCTTCCCAGTTACCTTGTCTCTGAGGAGATAAATCAATTTGCTTCTCTGAGATTTTTAAAGTCCAACTGTTAAGTAGGAACCAATGAGGATATGGGTTACTGGGCACACAGTAGGTCCTCAGAAGTGAAACAGGCAGCCAGGTGGTGGAGCTTGCAAAGTCTTCAATTTCCTCCCCGTTCTCATCACTTCTCATTAGTGTTGAGACAGGGTTATGAAATATAGGTTAGCCTCAAAATCATGATGCGGCTGAGGAAGATCTTGATCTCCAACTCCCTCCACCTCCCTTAGTGCCGGGATCACACATGTGCACCGCCATACCTGGCTTTATGTGCACCACCATACCAGGATTTCATACATGCCAGGCAAGCACTCCAGAGGCTGAGAAAGGAGGATTCCAAACTTGAGGCCAGTCTGGGCTAAATAATAAGAAGCTATCTCAGAAAACCAGAAGAAACTAGAAAGTTCTCTCAGGCCACTGATCTGACACTTGGAATGGGGTTAATGAGACAGAAGGTGCATCCTGGTAGCCCAGGCTGGTCTGGAACTCACAATGCCCCTGCTTCTACCTCTTGAGTGCTGGGCTTGAAGCCTTGTGTCTCTACACTTCATTTTGACTGAAGGAGACCAGAGAGGAAGAACCCAGAACAGACAATTCCAGGCGGTGGGTTTTCTGCTCCATGCCAGTCAGGGCAGCTGCGGGACCAGCTGGGTCTTAGGAGACTGGGTAGCTCATCTTCGCTCCCTTTGGCGTCACTGGCTTTTCCCTCCGAGATGGTTAGCCCCGGTGGAGGTTAGCAGCCTTGAGGAAGGAGCCCTGGGGCCTCATTTGCAGCACTAACAGCTTTTGCCAGGAAGATAACTTAAGGTGTACACATGCTTGCTCCCCAGGGGCTCCATGTCCAGCCTGGAATCCTGTGCCAGCCGCTTCTCTCAGCTCAGCGCCACCACCTCCTCTTCCTCCTCTGGCCAGTCCCACAGTGGCTCGATGGTGTCCAGATAGCTGCTGGGGACCTGCTGGCAGCCTGCGAGCTTCTGGCATCAGATGGCGTTGAGAATGAGAACGAAGCCCATCTAGACACCTGGGACCCTGTTGGATGCAGATGGTGCGGTGCCACAGCTGGGGTATGGTGACCCCACGGCAGGGACCCAGAGTGTGCAGAGGGAGCTTCGCTTCACGGCTCTTGAGGAGACAAAGACAGACAGACTCTTTACTTCTGACTTTCTTTTAAAAGCTAAGACTTCCGGATGTTCTACCTCTTGTCCCCTGGATCTGGAGTCTAGGGTGGGACCAGGGCTGGGCACCCTCTCACCATTTGCTGTGGCTCCCTCCTCAGGGAGGCGTGTTCTACCGTGGGGTCATCACTGTTTGGTGCCAGGAAAGTGCGCAAGGGAATGTCTCTTCCTCAAGTCCCAGGCCACTAGGAAGCTCTCCTTAGCCTGCTGGTGCCTGGGTCCATGCTGAACCAATCACAGTTGCTGGGAGAGTGAAGGAGCACATGTTGCCAGCAGGGTCAGATGTCTAATCTGGATCAATCTCTGTGATTTGGCCAGCTTGGATGACAGGACAGTTCTCAGGCCAATCACGTGCTCTGGAAAGGGCAAGGTCAGCTGAAGGACTACTGGCGGATGGGTGACTGGGTCCATGGTCACCTTAGAGCTTATTATTTAGCTGTTTGTGACTGAGCACTGTCCAAGAAGTTGTGATGGGAGGCAGGGCTCTGTTTACTGCAGGAAACAGCCTCCATGGCTGTAGTTCTGTTTCCCCCTCTGTAGAGTGCTTAGCCTTGACCACCCCTGACTTGAGGAACATAGGGAAGCCCAGGGCTTCTGCCTAGTTCCAGGCAATGATGGGGTGATGGGGTGACTCCAGCCATTCTTGTCTCCTTCCAAAGGTCTCTTCCTGAGGGGCCGCTCCCTTAAGCAGCCCCTTTCTTTCTGTTTTTTCTTTTTTTTTTTTTAAACTAAAAACCCTTCTCTCTGAGTGTTAGGCATTCCTGGTCAGTCCAGGAGAACTTAGTTCAGGGATGATTGGAATCAGAGTCTCAGCCTGGTGCAGGGGAATCCCCTTGGGGTGGAGGTGGCATCTCAATCCTGGAGCTGATCTGACTCAGGGACTTTCTCCAAGGCTGACATGACTTTCCCAAACGCTCCATGGGGGAGTAGGGGGCCTTCCTGGAGACCAAGGACTTATATCTTTTTCTTTCCTGGATCCACAGAAGGTGGCCACTGTTTGTTGTTGACTTTTGGCCAGTCTCAGTCTTCCTTTGGTGTTTTGCCTAGAGAGTGGCATAGCATGTAGAAATTAGGATTGAGGCATAACATGTAGAAATCAGGATTTCTGGTTTTCCTTAGCCCACACTGGTTTCCACCCCTGCCGACCAGCACTGAGCCACACCGCTGTCCTGGGTTTCTGCCCCACTGAAGTTTTGTCCACAGCTCCAGCCTGGCCCAGAAGGGCCTCATCTGCTCTTCTCTGTCAGCCTGGCATAGAGTTGGGATCGTTTCTGCAGGTCAGCAGGCTGAGAGGGGTGGTTTCTGGCTGTGGGCCCAGTGAGCAAGCATGGACTTCATGTTGTCAGCAACCCCAAGTCAAGAGCAGTAGGAGTGCCTCCCAGTGATGGGAATCGTGGTCAGAATTCTGCCCTGTTCTGCTCTTCAGGAAAAGCAATGGAATGTGTGTGTATGTGTGTCCTCTAGAGAGACATTGAAAACCAGTTGTCTCCAAATCACCACGAGCAGCAATTAGTGATATTTTAAATGACCTTTATTATTATTATTAATTGTTTTTACTACTATTATTAATTATTTGCAGTTGTTGCAGCGCAGAGACCCAAATCCAGGCCTTGTTCATGCTGGGCAATCACTACCACTGAGCCACATGCAAGGTCCATTTCTGTGGTGATTGTTTTTGTTTTGTTTTGTTTGTGACATGGTTTCCTGTGTCCTGATTTTGAACTCTATGCAAGGCTAAGGATGACCTTAAGCTCCTGATCCTTCTGCTTCTGCCTCTCAGATTTAGAGGCTGCTGGTGTGTGCCAGTAAACTTAGCATATGCTGGCTGCACTCATGCTGGGCAAGCATTCTCCCACCACGCCTCATTCCCAGTCCATCTCAGTGACCTTTAACTGCACTGCTAACCTGACTCTCCAACCAAAGCTTGACTCTGAGAAACGCTCAGGGGAGAAGCTGTCTGGCAGCCTTTGCACATTTACCCTGCAGACACTGTGACAAACAGAGTGTAACAGGGCCCTGAAGGTCTCTTCCTCTCTCTCCACCCCCAGCTAAAACCATTTGATCAAGGGGAATTCCTTGGTCCTTTGTTTGGGGTGGCAGAAAGGGGTCTTGCTGTAGGTATGGCTGGCCCAGCAGGGGTCCCAGCTGACCTCAGGCCTCTTGACTCAACATCTCTTTGCACACTTGCCTCACACCCTCTCCCTGCTGAGAGGCTGCTGATGGCAGCTTCAAAACTACTCAAGGGGTCACAGAGTCTAAGAGAAAGATGCCCCTAACTACAATCTCCTAAAACATTCTGACTGGCCCTGCTCAGGTCACACGTAGCACTACTGGACCAGCAAGGTCTGGTAAATAGGAAGTCTTCCTGGGTTGTAACAGGAACAGATGGCTGTGGTGGCATCCACTGTGCCCTCCTACGTTGGCACTCGGGAAAGCCAGCAACTAAAAATAGTCCAAGGGTGCCAGGGAGATGAATCGGGTGGTAAAATGGCCGTGGTACAAGCATGATATCCCGAGTTTGGATCCCCAGCAGCCATGTGAAAAGCCAGATGCAGAGATGCACACCTGTAGTCTCAGTGCTGGGTGAAGGCAGGAGGATACCTGGAGCTCACTGACCAGTATAGTTGAACTGGTAAGCTCCACGTTCAGTGAGAGACCCTGTCTCAAAAAAGTAAAGTGGAGAGCAAATGAAGACACCCAACACATGGCCTTCACACGTGCACACACATATACTACACACGTGCACAAAATATCCCATAGAAGGGCCTGCCAAGCTGTCCACGGCCTGTCCTTTCCCCACACCCCAGGGCAGAGAGGCATGTGGTGTGGGTTTCTTTCTTCATTCTGTTCATTTGTCCACTGTGGCCAGATCCTATAGCAATATGACTATAGTCTTGAAACCCCAGCCTTTCTTTCACTAGCTGTGAAACCTCGTGCAGGTGACTTGACTTCTCTGTGCTTCAATTTCCTCATCTGTAAAATGGGGTCAGCAGTGCCTACCTCACCAGGTGACTGTGGGACAAAGAAGAATGTGGCTGGAAAGGCCTCCACATACAGAAAGCACTCAGGGGAGCCCTGTTGGAATCAGGGGTGTTTGAATTGATGAGTGCTTTTCTGCCCTGGAACCCCGGACATGTCTCTTAACTCTGAACAACTAATCATTCAGTAAGAACCATGTTGTTCTCTTCATTGAGCTGGAGAACACGGGCTGCTTAATCTTGAGATCTGACAGAGGCATTAAACGCTTTACATTTGAATGTCTGTCTGCTGCCAACTTCCTAGAGCCCCGGTGGCTGTCCTGGGCTAGTTTGAGAGTTTCTCAGCAGTAGCCAGATGTGGTAGGGCACACCTGCAATCCCAGCTCTTTGGTGTAGGGAACCTCACAAGTCAGTTCAAGACACCCCAAGGCCAAGTTCTCAGCACTAAGGAGATCTATTGCCCCAGAGGGACATGGGGCAGGGATAAGGGACAAAGGCAGGAGATAGAAAATGAGGAAAGGGAACAAAGGAGGAGGAAAGGGGGCAAGGAAGAGGGAAGAGGTGTTTGTCCTGTGAAGACAGAGGACCGCCTCTGGGTAGAGAGGAGACAGGTGTAGCCCATAGAAAATGGTGGCTTATAAAGGTAAGATGGGAAACCCCATGTTAGGATGAGGCGTTTGATTTTAATTGGGCATGCTACTTAGGGCAGTCAAAGGGGGCTTTTGATTGCTGGACTTCAATACTTTGATAGCTGGACCTTGGTAGTCAGAGTCAGGAGGAGGAAGTGGCCAAGTAGGGGAATGGACCTTGGTGGTTGGCTTTAGGAATGCAACCTAACACTTTAGGAAGGCAGAGGGAATGGGGGAGAAGGGCAAGACCTGCCGGAGCCATGTTTGTCATGTTCGAGCTGCCCAGAGTCCCCTTATTGGGAGGTCGAGGCATGAGAATAACCATGCTTTTGAAGGCAGTCTGGTCTGTGTAGTGAATTCCAGGCCAGCTTGGGCTCCAATTCGAGACCCTGTTACACACACACACACACACACACACACACACACACACACACCACAAACAACATCACAAACAAAACCCAAACTTGAGAATTTCCCAGCTGGTTTTTCTGAGGGCCGAGCCACAGATGATCTTTCTGCCTCAGAAAGAGCCCAAGGCTCCACCTTGTCCCCTCAGGCAGGGCTAAGTGGGGTGCTGGTTACTGTGTGGAGTTTATGGTGTGCAGAGGGTGGGGGAGGGGGGAGCTGTCCTGTGGAAGGACAGAGGATGATTGGTTCCTCTGAGTGACCTGAAGGTTACTTACCTAGAACTCAGCCCTCAGCCTTTGTTTGAAACAGGGTCTCCCATTGCAGCCCAAGCTGGCCTGGATTTCCCTACTCAGCTGCTGCCAGTCATGCATTAACTCACCCAGTTATTCATTCATTCATTCACTCACTCTCTTGTTCATTCATTCATTCATTCATTCACCCATTCATTCTTCATTCACTCACTCACTCACTCACTCACTCACTCACTCACTCACTCACTGCTGTTCATCCATGAATTTCTCTTCATACCAGTTGAAGACAAATCCCAAGAGGACATGGGCTGGGTTCAGGGCAGAGCGCCTGGCCCTGCTGACATCTTTCTCAGTTCTCAACCCTCCCTTGAGGCAAAACTCCAGTCTCCTGGGGGCCCCGAGCTGCTTCTTGGAGTGCTACCTCTGGCAGAAGCAGCCACTGTGGGAGTTTGGGTAGGGTTTTGGTGGCAGGAACTACAGCTGCCAGGAGGTGAGGGTGGGTTGCCAGGGAGACAGGTGCTGGGGCTGACTACTCTCCAGCTGTTCTAGAACATGCTGGACCTACCAAGCTGTTTCCCAGGAAACACAGTGTGAAATCCTAGAGCTATTTTCTGGATTTCAGATTTTTCCCAAGACATGAACTCCTCTGAGAATCTATATAAGCCCTGGACACACTGGGCTTAATTTCCGTAGCATGGTTTTAGATATGGGAATTGACCTTGGGCAGTGCCAATGTGACAGGATGCCTTCCCTTTTGTTCTCTACCAGCATTTTCTGGGGCTACCTCCTACACAAACCACTTGCCTAGGCTCTGCTGGGGTGGGCCAGCTACACACAGGACTGTAGCGAGGGGAAACAGTACTGATCCAGGCATGGTGGTGCACCTGTAATCTTAGCACTTAGGGGGCTGAGGTAAGAGGGTGGTGAGCTTGAAGCCAGCCTGGGCTACATTCAGGACTCTATATAAACAACAAACAAAAAGCCAGGCACAGTGGTTCACCAAGAAGAAAGTTCCAGGCCAACCTGGCTATACTGCAATTTCTGTGCCAGTCACACCTTGTCTCCACAAAATAAATTTTAAAAGGGGGATTAGAAGGTTGGTTAGACAAAGACAGAACCCTTCAGCAAATTAAAAAAGTATTCTGCAGGGCCACAGGGAGGTTCACATGGCTTAGTTTGTCCAAGTAATTAACCATGGCTACAGAGTATGTCATGACAGACCCTTTTCACAGCCTCCTGCATTCCTCTGGGTCTGCATTACCTAGTCGGTAATCAGTCCTGCCACTTGCACTGGCCTGTGGTAGTGGCAGCAAGCTTAGCTGCCAGCACATGGTATTGTGTGTAGCTGTTGCTACCCCACTTAAGAGAATGGACTGTGCTACCAGCCTTTGCCTAGAGAATATTAGATCCGAGGATGAGAAACACAGACAGACACACACAGTTGTTCAAATTCAACTTGCCTTATTGGCTCAACTGCTGGGCGCCTCTAATCTACCTCGGCTAGTGTGCCCTTCCGAGAACTCCCAGCTCAGCACCCCAAATCTGCCCTCAATTTCAGTTGCACAGCCTCCTTCAGTCCCAGCTCAACACCCCAACCTCCCACCTGGAGAAGCAGCCTATGGCCACTCTATCTGAGATCTCACATGGCTGGTTGGCTTTTCTACCTCCAAAGCATGTCAAAAACTCTCTCTTAGACCAATGGTTGGCTGCAAGTATCCACATCTGTATTTGTCAGGCTCAGGAGACAGCTGTATCAGGCTCCTGTCAGCAAGCACTTCTTGGCATTCGCAACTGTGGCCTCCCTTCCCCCAGCCTGGAACCTGCCTGCTCAAGGGTGGAGCTACCGGCTCATTCGTCCTGCCACGCCCACTGCTGGAACCTGCCTTTGCTGCCTGGAGTCACACACGTGTTCGTCCTGCTACTGGACCCTGAGTTACTTGGCGGGAAATTGGGTTCCCTCCCCCTTCTTTTATTAACTGAGTGTCTGGAAATATTAAATTGAGTCTTGATCAGAGTCTTGTCTTGACTCCATTGTTTCTTCCGCCCCGTCTAGTTTCCTCTCTTTCAGCCTGAACTGCCATTTTCAGTTGAACCGTTCGTGTTGTGGACCGCGGGCGGGCCGCAACACGCAACAGTGTCTGGGTTTGGTGTCTGCATGTGGGATGGATTCCCAGGTGGGGCAGTCTCTGCATGGCCTTTCCTTCAGTCTCTTCCACACTTTGCCCCCAATTTCCTTTAGACAGGAGCAATTCTGGGTTAAAATTTTGGAGATGAATGAGTAGCCCCATGCCCCAACTGGAGCCGTGCCTAACCTCTGGATATGCTCTTTACAGGTTCTCCCTCCCCTTTTTTTTGGGCTAATCTCATCCCCTTTGGGTCCTGGGAGCCTCTTGCTTTCCTGGCATCTGGTACTTTCTGGTGGTTACCACCATTGGTCTGAGCACGGGGACCCCAATGGAGGAGTTAGGGAAAGGACTGAAGGAACTGAAGGGGTTTGTAACTCCATAGGAAGAACAACAATATCATCTAACCAGACCCCCCACCCCCGAGCTCCCCGGAACTAAACCACCAACCAAAGAGTACACATGGAGTGACCCATGGCTCTAGATGCATATAGCAGAGGATGCCTTATCTGGCATCAGTGGGAGGAGAGGCCCTTGGTTCTGTGAAGACTCAGTGCCCCAGTGTAGGGGAATGCAAGGGTAGGGAGGTAGAAGTGGGTGGGTAGGGGAGCTCCCTAAAGAAGCAGGGGGAAGGGAGGATGGGATAGGGGGTTTGCAGAGGGGGTTTGTGGAGGGGAAACAGGGAAAGGGGTGGAAATGTAAATAAGTAAAATATCCAGTAGAAAAGAAAAGAAAAGGAAATTGAAGAAAAGAGAAGAGAAAAAAAAGAAAAGAAAAGAAAAAAGAAAAGAAAGCTTGCTTTCTCCTCTCCTTGTGTCTGCTTGCTTGCCTGTCGACCCAGAAGTCCAGTCTATTCCTTCCACCCAGCAATTGGCTAAAATTTGTCTAAAGTAACTGACCCTAGCCCAGATTGACAAAGTCTGCATGATGTTAGAATCATTTGAAATGGTAATTTTAAAGATAAACAGTAATTGTTTAGGCTGGTAGGGCTGGTTTTGGAGTGGAGTATTACATAGTAAAGGTATTGTATGACAACTTTCTCCAAATTGAAACATCTGCTCCCAAGGGAGGAAGGAGCATATCAGACTCAGGAAGTAAATGCAGGTGACAAGATTCACAAGGTCCCTCCCTAGCATCATATTAGCAGTAAAGTAACTAGCATGGGGAGAGGAGACTGGTCAACTGAGCTGTCTGCAGGTCAAGCAGGAACGCTGATACTGAGTGTTCATGACTGGTCACCTGTCCTGGGGTGAGCCACTCTGTGATGCAGCTGCCTTTGAGCCACCCATACTATGTGAGTAACTCCAATAAACTCACTGTTCACTGAGCTAGGCCTGGGTGGACTCATTCCTTGTGTCTGCCAGTGTTGGCCTGCCTGCATAGATAGATATCTGTTCACATCTTCCCAGGAAGTCACACAGTGAAAATAACAGACATGTTTGGAAAGTCCCGCTCCTCTCATAGATGCTAAGTGCACAGTATCACATGCTCACAGGGAACCTGCTGGACCCTTTCTGAAGCCCCTTCATGGGCCGGAAGTGTTGAGCTTTGTCTCACCCAGACTTGGGAAGCTGCTGCTGCTGTGCTGGGAGGTAGGAGAAGGTATCCAGACCAAAGGGCAGGGAAGAATGTCACTATTCGGTCATAGTGAGTCATTGCCTGAGTGACAGCAAGGGTGTCTGTGTGAGCTCTTTGAAAGAGAAACCAAGAATTTGGAATGCTGACTTTACATGTGGACACCTGACTTGAATTGTATGGATGTGGGCATGGCTCAGTTGATAGAACACTTGACTAGCATGCACAAAACTCTGGGCTCGATCCTTAAGACTATGTAAAATGACTGTGGTGTCATGACTGCACTTCTGGGACTCTGGAGGCAAACTAGAAGGATTAGGAGTTCAAGGTCATCCTTGGCTGTGTAGCAAGAATGAGACCAGCCCAGGCTTCATGAGATCTTGTCTTGACCAAACCAAACCAAACCAAACCAAACCAAACCAAACCAAACCAAACCAAACCAAACCAAACCACCACCACCAATAAGAAATGGCCCTCACTGGCTCATGTATTTTAATACCAGGTTCCCAGCTGATGGAAATGCTTCGGAAGGTTTAGGAGGTGTGGCCTTAGAGGAGGTGAGTCACTGGAATGATCTTTCAAGTTTCAAGAAACTAGTGCAATTCCCAGTATTCATTCATTCTCTCTCTCTGTCTCTGTCTCTGTCTCTGTCTGTCTTTCTCTCTCTCTCTCTCCCTGTCTTTCTCTCTCTGTCTCTGTCTCTCTCTCTGTCTTACTGCTTGGTGGTTGTGAATCAAGATGTGATCTTTCAACTGTTCTTTCTTCACTCTGACATCATGGACTCTAACCCTCTAAAACCATAAGGCAAATTAAATACTTTCTCTTTATAAGTTGCTGGGGTCATGATGTTTTATTACAGCAATAGAAAATTAACTAAGAATAAAGTAAGTACCAGGAAGTGGGCCATTTCTTTGATAAATCTGGCCATCATTTTTGGAGAAATGTTGAAGACTCTGGAACTTTGGACTAGGAAAATAGTTGAATGCTATAAAAAGGTTTTATTGGGCCATCCTAGTTGGAGCTTAGAGGACAACAATGCTAACAGCAATGTGGACTATGAAAGCCTAGTTCAAGAGGTTTCAGAAGAGAGTGATATTAGCAAGAGGGTTAGAGACCGTACATGTAATAACTTGGCTAAGAATGTGGCTGTCTTTTGCCCTTGTCCTAAGAATTTCCCTGGGAATGAATTGAAAAATAATGGGATGATTTCTTTGGTGGAGGAGATTGTAGGGGGTGGTTCTGATGCTAAGGTCCTGTTCCCCAACTGGTTCTTGATCTGTCAGTAAAGAAAGCCATGGGCCAATTGCTGGGCAGAAGGTAGAGCTGGAACTTCTGGGTCCCAGGAGGAAAAGACAGATGCAAGGAAGGAGAGGTGGAGTATTTGTTATGCTTTGGAGGGAGAAGAAGCCAGCAGCCATGTGAGGTCTCAAGAGGAGCTGGGGCCTGTGGCCACAACTACAGGCCAGTGGTCAGGGATGTTTGGCAGGGGGTAAGTGGAAGTTTAGGGCAGGTGGGAGGAGTGGCGATAAAAATATTATTAAGGGCACACTTTTCCAGGTGGGAGATAGTAACACCCAGCAATTGTGTTCTACCACAAGTTGAAAAGGAACAAACTGTGTGTGTGTATGTGTGTGTGAGTGTGTGTAAGTGTGTGTGTATGTGTGTGTGTATGTGTGTGTATATGTGTGTGTGTATGTGTATGTGTGTGTGTCTTTTGTCTGAGGATTCAAGGGAAGCTGGATGGGGGTTGGTAGTGAGGTCACTTTCCAGAGCAAAGGCGGATAGAGAGTAAAACCTGTCTCTGACAGGGTTTAGCCCTGGCTGTCCTGGAACTCCCTCTGTAGACCAGGCTGGCCTCAAACTCAGAGATTCATTGCCCCTGCCTCCAAGTGCTGAAATTAAAGGCCTGGCTTTTATTCAATAGTGACCCTTCTATGTGGTTATTGTCAATCACTCTCATGTAGGTTTAGAATGGAAACAAGCAAGTGGGTGAAACAAACAAAAACAAAATGTGGAGTTTGAGGTGAAAAAGAGCACCACGGAATTTAGTATTGGAGCCAAGGCTTGATCTGAAGGAGGTAAGGAGTGGTGCGGTGGGAACCACAATGCGGAAAGGGCGCTCTCAGGGCAATACCTGCCCATAACTAGACTTTTGCCTCCAACTTGTGAAAAGGGAAGGGCCCTGGAATTTTCTGCTAAAAAGCAACAACAAAGGAAAGTGTCTGCAAATGAGCCTAAGGGGACCAGGCTCCATCCCACATGGGTAATGAAACCTGGCAGTGTCATCTGCATGGTTCTGACTTTAGAGTCACGAAGAATATACAAGTAAAGGGGTTTAGGACATGTCCTCCTTGGTTAAGGACAGTCACTGAGGCCAGGTATTTGGAAGGGAGTCCTTGCAGGGAAGGCTCTGAGAGGCCATTGCATGAAACTGTGAAAGCAAAGTCTGGATTGCACTGGAGACTCCAAGGTGTTAGAGGTGCCAGAGCCATGGGGTATTGCCAAGGAGAGCTGCACGCAGGGACCCAGGCCAAGAAAGAGAAGTATGTCGCAGCAGCAGAGCTGGAGGGAGTAGATTTGAAGAGCCCTTGACAACAGACCCTGAGCTACAGGGTTTGAAGTCTGCCCTGCTGGGTCTCCGTCTTGCTTTGGCTCAGCAGTTCCTGGCAATGCCCCCATTCCTCACGTTTGGAATGGTAACATATATATCGTGCCATTGTATGTTGGGCCTATGTCATTTGCCTTTTTATTTTACAGGGAGTTACAATAACAGAGTGCCTTGGGTCTCCAAAAAGACTTTAAAACAGTATTGAGACTGGGAAAGAGTAAGGGGAAAGTTGGACTAAGAGCATTTTGCACTGTGATATGGCTGTAAGCCTACGGGGACAGGGTTGGAATGTGGTGGTTCCGGTGAGAATGGCTTCCACAGGCTCATCTAAATCCCCACCTGATGGAACCGTTTGGGTAGGGTCAGAAGGGAGGTGTATCACTTGGGGTAAGTTTTGAGGGTCTCTCTCTCTCTCTGAGGGTCTCTCTCCTGATTCCTTGCTCCACCATCATGGATTCTGACACACTGGAACCCTAAATCAAATTAAACTGCTGTCTTTGATATGTTTCTTGGGTCATGTTTTATCACAGCAATAGAAAAGTAACTAGGACAACCACCAGGAAAATGGTTAGGGCCAATCCAATCCCAGCCTTCTAAGTGTAGCCTAGCCTGCAGCAATGCACCGACTGGAGCTTGCAGGAACACAGCACATGTCTGTGCTTACTTTTCTATTGCAGTGATAAACATGACCCAAGCAACTAATCAAAGAAAGCATGGTCCCTGGGTGGCCTTGTGCCTGGCCAAACTTGTGCAGCATTGGGTTAACAGAGGCACTGAGGAGCTGTCCAACGTCCCCATGAGAGGCAGCAGCTCAGGACTCAGACCTCACACGCCCCCTGGTGGCTTGTTTTAGTATCCCAATTTATTCAAGTGTTAGAAAACTCCTTTAGGGAGCAAGACAACAAAAATAGGTCTGTAAACATGGCGACTTCCTTCCCTCCCCATCCCTTCTTATGAGGTGCTTCCCGTGACGGGATGCAGAGTTCTAGTTGGCTGTCCAGCGATGAGGCTGCATAAAAGGCGAGTGCCGTGGCTGAGCCGAGGGTGTGTATGTGTGTGTGTAAGTCTTTCTATTTCATCCCTGTGCAGGTGGAGAGTGGCCACTCTTGTCATGATGGGGTTACAGAATTCCATTTGCTAGTGGCTTCCTGGGAGTCTTTGGCAGTGGTGAGACCCCTATGGGAGACAGGCCTCTGGGCAGCAGATATAGGCGAGCGGGAGGCAGGTGCAGGCTCTCCAGAGCTCCGTGTTGCTGGGGTGGCATGAGCCACAGCATGGGGACAGGAGGAACATGGCCAGCAAGGGGTGGGGTGCACAGCATCCATGCCAGTGGCCTCACAATGTCCCCTGTAGAAGTGAGGAGCAGGAACAAGATTATCTGGAGCACGCCGTTGGGGCAGCTCTTCAGTCCTTGAAGGGGTTGCTAGTTTCCTCCGTGTGCTCCTTCTCTGCAGCCAGCACTTCCCCGTTCACCTCCTGCAGTGGGTGATACACATAGTCCCCGTCGAGGTGCCGGTTCCTCTCAGCCCTGGAGCCCAGGAACAAGGACACGTTGACCCCAGTGCTGATCAGCAGCAGGAAAATTAGTGTGAGGGTGAGGGCCAGCCAGGTGGTCCTGGGATGGAAAAGAGAGACTTGAGTGGGGGCAGGCAGCCAGAACTCAAAGTGGGAATGCTGAACCCAGTAGGCAGGGAGGGGAGTAGGTATACTGAAGACACATGGAGGGAATACCACAGACAGTCTCTGATGTTTTAAGGATGCTTAAAAACATTTTTAGGAACTGGGGAAATAGCTCATGCTTGTCTTGTAAAATGAAGACCCAATTTAAGTCCAGCAGGGCTGGGTGAGGTGGTGCATGCCTTTAATCCCAGCACGTGGGAGGCAGAAACAGGTGGGTTTCTGTGAGTTTAAGGCCAGGCTGGTCTACAAAGCGAGTTCCAGGACATCCAGGTTACACAGAGACACCAAAACAAAAGCCAGGCATGATGGTACGTTGGAAGTTGGAGCTCACCAGTTAGCTAGTCTAACCTAACCTGTGAGTTTCAGGTCAAAGAAAAACAAGGTGGACAGCTACCAAGAATCACAACCAAGGATGTGGTCTAACCTACACACACACACACACACACACACACACACACACACACACACACACACACACACACATCTAATGTGAATGTTACTGCTTTTAGATGGTTCCTAATATATTTTTTGCAGTACTGGGAATTGAACCTGGGTCCTTGTGCGTGCTAGGCAAGGCAATCACTCTACCACTGAGCTACAGCCTAACCTCCCGCCCCTACTTTTTATGTTGTAACAGGATTTCATAAAGTTGCTCAGGTTGATCTTGAACTCAATCTGTGGCTTAAGCTGGCCTTGAATTTGCTATTTTCATGCTTCAGCTTCCTGGAGTAGCTAGGATGACAGGCTTGTGCCAGAAGGTCCAGCTCAAGATCTGTCTGTCTGTCTCTGTCTGTCTGTCTGTCAATCTATCTCCCTATATCTATCTCTCGTCTTAGGTATCCCAGGTTGGCCTGAGACTCCCTAACATTCTTAAACTCGTGGCCTTTCTGCTTCTACCTCCCAAGTGCTGGAATTACAGGCACATGCCACCATGCCTGGGTTATGATATGAAATGCTGGGGATTGAACCCAGGGCTTCCTGCATGCCAGGCAATCAATCTGCCAATTGAGCCACACCCCCTGCTTCACAATTCTTTCCATGAGCCCTGTGGGGATGGAGCTGGAGACCCAGGAAGCAGCAGAAAGGAAGCAACAACAACACAAAGCCTCAACACACGGAAGAGTCCAGAAGTAAGGTGAGTCCTTCCTGTCTCTACGGCCCTGCTCCAGCATCTAAGTGGAGTCTCTGTAGCCAGAGCCATGACACCCATAGCCTGCTACTTTTGAGTTCCACTGGGCAGCTCAGGGTCTTTCCTGGATGCCAGTTTTACCTGTGACTGTCCCTGAGCTTGCAAAGTAGAGGGTAACCTGTGACCTCCTGGCCTGGCTGGTGCCTTACAGATGGGACATAGGGGCTCAGTGCCTGCTAAAACACTTACCTGGTGAAAGAGGCCAGCTCTCCTGCCCTCGGCGTGGCCTCAGTTGGCTGGAGACACTGCCTCACTGCAAGACACCAGAAAGAAGGGCTGGGGAGAGTCCACCTACCCCAGACCTGCCCCAAGGGTTCCCAGCTCAAGAACCTTTAAGGCCCCATACCTTGAGAGATGCTGCAGTTGCCAGTCTGTGGGTCACAGGGACACTGGTGCTCACACTGGCAGGGCCTCTGGCAACCTGGCCCATACCAGCCCAGAGGACACTCTGTGGAGAGGAGATGGTGGCAGGGAGGTCTCACCTTGGGTGGCATGGTCTCCTGTCATAGACAGCCTGGCTCCTGGGTGTGCACACGGCCATGCTGAAGGAGATGCCCTCAGATCCCTGGGACCCAACCCTCCAAGGTAACCGGGCTGCAAACAGGGCTGTGTTCCAGTTTCTAGAGTGCTTGCTGGATATACAGAGGGCCTTGGGTTTGACTTCTAGCACCCTATAAGTTGCTGCTATGCCTATAATCCCAGAGCTTGAGAGCAGGAAGAAGGTTGCTTGAGGCCATTCTCGGTTACATAGTAAGTTAGAGAACTGCGTGGGCTGTATAAGACTTTGTCTCAGATAAACACCAAGAATACTGCCTAGATTTAAGGTGGGCTCTAGAACTTATGACCTTAAAAGGACAAAGAAATTATGAATGGGAACTCCACTGAGGCTGATGCTGAAACGACCCTACCCATGCCTAGGATCAAGGACTTTGGTGGATCTCCCTCAGGGGCGTGGCCGGCCACACTTTGGTTTTTGCTATTGGTCCTTAGAGTTGAGTGGACAATACTGAAAATCTGGCCTCCTACTTGGTGGGACTCTTTCAGTAGGAAGGACATCGGGTGATCCACATGCGAAATGAGAAAAGGCTCTGAAGGCAAGTTCCAAGCCAGAAGGAGGGACGAAGGCGTCATACCAGCTGCGTGCAGCCAGGCCACCCTCTCCAGGAGCGTTTGCAGGCAGCTCTCACCTTCACTGCAGTTGGATCCTGTCCACCCAGCATCACAGTGGCAGCCAGCTACCAAAGCAAGACCACAGAGGCTGGGTAAGGACACAGGCGGGAGTCTGGCATGGGCGAGCTGGGGTCCTGCCAGAGCACCACCCTCCTGTGGGCTCCCCACTCACTCTCTGTGCACAGCCCATGCTGGCTGCAGTTGGAGGGGCCACAGTCCAGTTCGTTGCAGGCCTCGCCCCGCCAGAAGTGGCTGGTGCATTCACAGTGGCCATCTACACAGGTCCCATGGCCACTGCAGTCGGGTGGTTGGCAGCGCGGTTCATGCACACACACCACAGTGGACACTTGGCGGGGACAGCGCCACATGTTGTCCTGGCTGTGGGGGATTCACTGTGAGAAGAGGTCTAGGCCTTGGTGCTGGTCCCTGATGCAGCCTATAAAGGCTGTCCAATTTGCCTCCCTTTCCATTCTGCCAGATGTGCATGCATGCATGCGTGTGCATATGGAGTCAGGACAACTGACTTAGGTACCTGCCATTTAAAACTTTATTTTATTTATCTCTCGCTGGCCT
Organism: Mus caroli; assembly: GCF_978045245.1. Lineage (NCBI taxonomy): Eukaryota > Metazoa > Chordata > Mammalia > Rodentia > Muridae > Mus > Mus caroli. The sequence continues at coordinate 1,741,340 of NW_028227272.1, forward strand.
GAACCTTGCCAAAAAGTAAGCTAGGCTGGCCAGCCAGAGGGTCAGGATTCATTTGACTCTTCCTCATCAATGCTGGGACTGCAAGCATGTGCCACTGGCTCGTATCTGGCTTTTTATATGGGTTTTGGAGTTTGAACTCAGGTCCTTTGCTTGCAAGGCAAGTACTTTTCCTCCTGAGCTATAGCTCCAGTCTCTCCCTGGGCCACTTAGAGGATTTCCCCATTGCGTACAGTTTGTCCTCCGGTGAAGGCTCTCTCAACCCCGGCCAGCCATCTCCTCAGGTCTTATTTCACTGTCCTCACGGAGGCCTTTCCTGACCTGTCTCAGGTTTCCAGGGATGGGCTGTGCAGCACCCTGAGGAAAGAGATCTTGGCTCTTCTGCTCACTTTTGGATACCCAGGGCCTGGCACACAACAGGGTCTCAGGATTGACTGAGTGAGACAGTCTGAGAGCCACATAGGTGGCTCAGGGGTTCTTACCAGTGATCTGAAGGGTAACTGGCCAGGGTCCCATTGAGCACAAAAGTAGCAGAACCGCCTCCATCCAGGTTGATGGCATTGACGACATCTTGTCGAAGCAGGAACTCTGCCATCTCCCATAGGTTGAGGCTGTGCAGAGGGTAATGTAGCTGAGCCCCTGTGGTCTCTGGCTTAACTGTCCTTTTTCATTAGCAGGTAAATGCTATTGCCTTCAGACGAAACTTCCAAAATGGCCGGAAAGCTGTCTTGTCCCACCAATACCCCAGAAATGATTGGAAGGTGGGGTGGCTGAGTGCAAACACCCCCGAGGATTCCTGGGACTCACCCACGCTGTTCCGTCTGTCCATCGGCATGAAAGAGGATAAGCTGCCCCTCACGGTCATGACCCACGGCTGTCCTGGCTGACATCACATTCACAAATTTGCTAAAAGAACCTAAAGGAGAAGGGCCCGGGGTGGTTACCCAGCTCTCCAGGAGACCCCTCCGGTCTCCCGACTCTCTTTCTTTTGATGGTTCCTTCCCTCGTGCATGTGTGGCAAGTACTGGACCACTGAGCCACATCCCAGCTCCACCTCCAGTGAGCTTCCATGCCACAACCAGAAGCACTTCATGTGATCTCAGTCTCCAGAAACTTCTATGTTGGTGGAAGGATTTCACAGGCCTTGCCTGAGGCCCCAGGCCTCACTTCTGTCCTTGTTCACCCAGCAGCTACTCTCTGCCTAGGGCCTTGCAGGCTGCCCTGAGCCTGGGAACCACAGGCCTCTGCCCTGAGTTCTTCTGATAGCTTGTTCCTTTGACTCCAAGACAGCCTCTTGAGTCTCCCTCTCCCTCTACACTATACCCTGAAATAGCCAGATTCCCAGGACCAAAGTGTCTTTTTCCACCCCGGTATTTCACACTCTGGAGGTACGTCAGAGGATAACTCTGGGTGTTGGTCCTCAGGTGCCACCCACTTCCTGTTTGAGACAGGTCTCTTGTTAGCTTAGAATATCACTGTGTGGCCGTGGATCTGCCTATTCCTGCCTCCCAGCTACATCCCTGGGAATGCAAGTGTGCATCCCAGCACTTGGCTTTTAATGTTTCTTTCTGGGGCTCCAACTCAGGTCCTCACACTTTCAAGGCAAATACTTTACTGACCAAGCCAACTCATTAGCCCATCCCCAAGTGGCCCTTAACCTTGAGTGTCCATCAGAGTAGCCAAGGGAGTGCCTGCACACCCAAGTTGTTAGGATTTAACCAGTGGTTTCTGGGTGGGAGGTATAGGGAGGGTGGACTCATGGTTCTGCATTTATGACAAACTCCTAGGCCATGTGGAGGCCACCATGCAGCAAATCTGCAGCACTTTCCTCATACCTGTGCTTCTGGTCCCTTTCTCCTGTTTCTTTCTTGGCACTTGTCACAATTTTCCAGCTTATTGCCAAGGATTCCCCTTCTATATTCTACATAAGACTGAATCCCTATGACTCTCACTGTAGTGCTAAGCACTAAATAGCTGCTCAGTAAATGTTTGGGAACACGAAAGAATAACCCACTCACACTGTTCCTGGGTCTGAAGAAAGCTGATGCTGAGGGCTGGGAAAGTGGCTCAGTGGGTAAAGTGCCTCCCATCACACTTAACAGTTTGAGTTCAATACTCTGGACTCACATGGCGAAAGGAGAGGAGCATGTGTGCCCACCCACTGCATGCACAAAGTAAACAAATCAAAACCTAATACAAATAAAAAAGAACCCTGTGCTTCCTGACCTGTCTCCTGTGTCTCGTCACACTCGATGGCTTGGCTCTCGTTGATGTAGATGTTTCCATTGCGGATGAGCCACACGACTCCGCTCAGCAGCTGCACGAATGGATTCACGGGGTCCAGAACCTCCTCCTCAGACAGGTACCTGGAAGCAGGGAGGCAGGAGGCACACGCATTGGCAAGAGCAGCTTTGGGTACCGGGGCTTCTTGATGCTCATTTTTCTACAGTCTTCCTGATCCTGAAATTAGCGTCTGTTAGACTCTACTGCCCTGGCTGCTTAAGCAAAAGTCAGACAGCCAACTAGACAAAGCATCTGTCAGCACCAGCCGCCTGGAGCTCCATAGACACTTGGGGACAACCACACAAAGACTTCAGGTTCCTGAAGGCATAACCTCAGCCAGGCCGTTTGAAATAGTTTGTGCCAGATGACTCTGCAACTACTCCGACCTTGGCCAAGAGAGCACATCCCCTGATAGTCTAGGAGGACTCTGCTGTGATGCATGCTAAAGAGGCAAGGCTGTGATTGGTGCAAACACAAACCTTCATTTGCACTGGAGGTGTGCTGTGATCGGCACATTCTTTGGATATATAGGCAGGTGTTCAGTTCAGTTGGAGTGTGAGCTGGAATAAAATGCCTCCTGAGCTATAGCTATGACACAACGAAAGAACCTTCTTCTCTTGCCATCTTTAGTAACATGTGCTGACCTCATGATACAAAGAAGTAGCAGTGAGCTACACATGGACAGAATAGGCAGCTGTTTGGCAGTTAACAAGGGAGGCTGGGCTGGAAAGACAGTGCATCGGGTAAAAGCCTTCCCACCATGCATGTGGACCTGCATTCAGATCCCCAGCACCCATGAGAAAGCTGGCCGGAACAGCACACACTGTAGCCTTAGTGCTGGGGTGGGGTGGACAGAGGGAAGCAGGAGGGCCCTGGGGTTTGCCGGCCAGCCAGGTTAACTGAACCAGTGAGCTCTAGATTCAGATTTTGTGTCAGAAAATAAGATGGAGAAAAAGAGAATAGAAGACATTTGAAATCAAACTCTGGTCTCCTCACAGGCACACACATATGCACACACATTAAAAAAAAAAAAAAGGAGGTGAGCAGGCCAGTGGACCATTGTAAAGGAGCAATAGGGGTACTGAGACAATGGTCATGGCAACAAGTCTGGAAGGGAGCCCAAGAGAGGAGCAAGGGAGATGGCTGGAATGTAGAGAGGTTGAAGGACAGAGCCAGGGAAGAGAAACTGCAGGCGCTGGTCACTGGCAGAAGTTTTAGGATCTGTGAAAACCTAAGATCAACAGTGGTGACACTGGCTGATGTTGAAGGATGAAGAGCCAGATACATGGGCAGGCCCAGAAATTGCAACCAAGGGCTGAGAAGAGCTGGGGAAGCCCACTTCCCAGCCTTGGCAAAAACGGAACCTTGGAAGAGAACTGGAACACCAGATGGCGCTACCTTCTACTCCTGCCTGCCTGCTGTCAACTCTGGCTGCTGTCAAATTTCCAGAAATACAGAAACTGCCAAGGGCTGCCCTCAACAAGCGCCTTGTCTAACCTGGATTTCTATCAGGACAGCAAAAGGCCTCCAGCTCGCTGTCTGGGACTGCTCCATAAACTCTACACTATTTCCAATTGGTTCTATGGCTTCGCTGAACACGAAATGTTTCTCTAATACTATGCAAAGTTCACTAGGGCACAAACTGTGTTCAGGCTCACGGTCGCCTCCCCAAGTGCCCACACACGGCCTGATCACAAAATCATTATTCAGTGGCACATGAATAAACTTAACGGAAGGAAGGTGTCAGCGTCAATACTCGGAAGACGAATGACAGGAAGTTTGGTTAGGGACCTGGACTCGGAGGCATGGCTCTAAAAGAACATCAGAGACCCTTTGCCCTCGACAGCCCCGGGGCTCCCTGCCTCCTCACCCGGTGACTAAGGTTCCGTCGCGTCGGATCCCGAACTGCGCGTTCTGCAGTCCCCTTGAGCTGCTCACCAGCCGCCCGTCGCTCACCACGTTCCCCAAGCACTCGCCAGTGCCCATGCGGAAGAAGCCACCGTTCTGAGCGATGCGGCAACCGGCCGGGACCGCTGTGTCCTCCACAGTAGCGCGGCGCCTCTGCGCGCAGCCCCCGGCTCCTCCGGGCTCCAGCACCGAGAAAGTGCGTAGGGGATCGGCGACCCGCGTCAGGTGGCCGGCCACCGCGCGCCCCTCGAAGTGCGACACGAAGGTGCGCACGGCCGCGCGGTGGCTGGCGCCGGGGTTCGTGGGTGGCGGAGGCCAGCTCTCCTGCTCTGGGCTACCTGAGCGCACCCGGGCGCAGTCTCGCGAGGGACGTCTGCGCGCTAGTGGGTAAGGCAGCAGCAGGTCATCGTCGCGGGAAACCCTGCAGGGACGGGGCGATCGTGAGGTCGGAGGGCTGTGCCTGAGAGCGCTCAGGAAAGGTGGACCCCAGCCAGGCTGGCCCCGGCGGCTGCACTCACCCGAAGCCTAGGCTGCACCACGCCACCCCGAGCAAGCCGAGCAGGGCGGGTATGAGGAACAGCCCGGGCCCCCTGGGCGCCGACATATTGGATTGGTGCTCCGGTCACGTGGGCTCGCCCCACGTGACTCCAGGCCAGGATGTTGGGTGCTTTGATTACTCATTCGAATTCCATCAGGGAGTGGTAAGGCTGGCAGGGAGATAGATAGCTTTTTATTTTCATATTATGTCAAACTTATAGAAAATTGCAAGAACAGATGCTGGGCCTGTGTAAGTCGGTACAGAACTTGCTTCTCGTGCTTAAAGCCCTAGTTTCTTCTGTGTTGCACAAACCAGAAGTGGTGGCCCACGCCACAACCCCAGCATTCAGCAGAGGCAGGAGAATCGGAAGTTAAGAGGTTGGCTATTCTTGACTACATAGTTTGAGACCAGTCTGGACTACTTGAGACTTTATCTTAAAGACAAGAAGAGGAAAAGGAGGCTAGGGGGTAAGAGGAGGAAAAGATGGAGAAGGAGAAAGAGGAGGAGGAAGAGGAGGAGAAGGAAGAGGAACTTTTAAGAATGAAGCTCGAGGCCAGCCTGTTCTACAGAGTGAGTTACAGGACAGCCAGGGCTACACAGAGAAACCTTGTCTCGAAAAACAAACGAGGGAGAGAGAGAGAGAAGCTTGCAGCCCACTCGTGGTGGTGCACACCTTTAATCCTAGCATTTGGAGGCTGAGGCAGGTAGATCTCTGTGAGTTCAAGGTTAGCCTGGTCTGCAGAGTGAGTTCCAGGACAGCCAGGGTTGTTGGATTTCTTAGGCAATGTAAAGAGACTAGAGTTTGATCTTTACAGACGGATTGTTTATTCCAAAATAGCAACAGAGACTACTGCTGGAAAGGGGTACCTGTGTGGGAAAAGGCCAGAAATAATTCTCTTTAGGGTGGGGGCGAGGGTTTTGTTTATATCCTAAGGGGATAGCGAGGTTTGGAAGGCTCTCTTTCCCTGAGTTTAGGGCACAGCTGCAGGGTGCAGGGCTGGTCTGGGTACATGGTGGTCAAGGCGATTATCTGTTCTGCAGCCACAGGTGCCAGGGCAGTCCCTCGTTCTTTCTATGCTCTCTGCGATGACAGACTGACTGAGCAAGGCCATTTGTAGGAACCCTGTCTTGTGACCAGAGGCACTGAGGACTGCCAGTATCCAAACCATAACAGGCTATATATTTTGCCCATTACACCTGTGAGGACCTTAATCATAGTCACCCCAGCCTGGCCGCAATACAATTCAAGATCCAACTTAATTGTTCTCTTTGGTCATCTTTACGGTACTTACTTCTCAGCCTTTATCTTTCACGACTTCGATGATTTTGAAGTCAGGCATACTTTGTATAGCCTTGTGGGACCAAAATCAAAATGTGGGGACCTTTGATAAAGTGAAGACACAAACAAAACAATCCAAACAGGAACCATCCAGAATGTGTTCTCCTCTTCCCTTCCCCTTCCCCTTCCTCCCTCTCTCTCTCTCTCTCTCTCTCTCTCTTTCTTTCTTTCTTTCTTCCTTTTTTTTTTTTTTAAACATAGGGTTTCTCTTCATAACTGGCCCTAGAACTAGCTCTGTAGATCGGGCTAGCCTCAAAATCAGATATTCACCTGCTTCTGCCTCCTGAATTCTGGGATTAAAGATATGAGCTACCGCCACCTGGCAGGTTCTCTTTCTTTACCAGTTAAAGACAAGAAACATTTGAAAGTCAAGCAAAGCCAAACTTTATCCAAAGAGGACAATTTTACAATTTACAAGTTTAAGAAGAAAACCTCCGAGGCAGGTGAGGTGTGTGTCTCAGCAGCTGTCCAGAGGAAGAGAAGGAGAAGGAAAAATGCCATGCAGCTCGGGTTAGGTCAGCATGGAGGTTGGCTTCATGGCAGGATGGCTTAGGAGGAGGGGGGCTTGAGAGACTTTAAGGAAGCCCAAAGTACCAGAGAAAGCTGCTTAAGTTCTGGCCCATGTCTGAAAGAAGGGCAGAGCACCTGAGAGGGAGACACACACACACACACACACACACACACACACACCCCTTTCCAAGTAGGCAGATCCAAGGCAGACTGTAGGCACTGTTCTGGATGGGAATTGTGGGAAGGAAAAGTATATTAGCGGGGCTGGAGAGATGGCTCAGTGGTTAAGGACACTGGATGCTTTCCCAGAGGTCCCATGTTTGATTCTCAGCACCCACATGGTAACTTGCCACAATTCCAGAGGGTTTGATGTCTTCTGGCTTCCCTAGGCATCATATATGCTTGTGGTACTGAGGACATACATGTAGGCAACACACATACACACACACATCAAAATTTTAAAATAAAAAAATAGGATTTTCTTAAAAGGCATTAAAAAAAAAGTACATTTGCTCATTAAAGAGGAAAGCATTTTCTCTCCTTAGTGTGGCTTAGTGTGCAGGCATTCCTAAGGGCTGTCCTGTGATCCTGAGGGCAAGTTCCTTTGCTAGACCTGTCCGACTGGATTAACTCTTGTGTTTTGGGTAGCTTGGTTTATCTTTGGTTTTGTTTAGTTTTATTTTTGAAACAGGGTCTCTGATTTATAGGCAGGCTGGCTTGAAATTCAGTGTGTAGACTGGTCTAGAGCCTCTTGCTTCTACCTAATCCCCAAGTGATGGGATTAAAGGCATAGGTCCCCAACCTGGCCCTGTCTTGGGTATCTTAGAATGACAGGTCTCCACTCTTTCCTCCTCTTGACCAGAAGAAACTAGTTTTCCTCTAGGATATAGGAACGACTGGCGAGATGGCTCAGCACATAAATGAACTTGCTGTGCAATCTGAGATGAAGACCCTGAACCCACGGAGAGGAGGAAGAAGAGAATTGGCTGCAGAAAGTCTGACCTACATGTGTGCACCACTGCCTATACACCCACTCGTATCTCACACACAGACCATAATAACTGACTAACTCAAGTTTCCAGGTGACAAGTGTCCTGTGTTATAGTAAGTCCCGAGCCTGGGACCCTCCTGGCGAGTGTCCCCTTGAAGCACGGCTTGTGCTTCAGTGCTGCCTGTCAGAGGCTGCTCTTCTTAGGGATTACCCAAAGGCAGTGCCCAACGCAAAGTCTAGTTCTTGACCTCCTCAGGGGCATTGCCAATCTAGTAGGTGCCAGGGATTTGAATAGGTTTAAGCCCCTTTCTGTCTACAGTGAGTGTTGTGTCTGGCCAGCTGATCACATGTCTGGGTTCTAGTCTGGAAAGGCATCTTGGAAACCTGGAAGAGAAGGTGGGGGGTGGCTAGGCGGTGCGAGAAAAAGGTGTAGCTAAGACAGTCATTCTGATCAAAGCTCAATTTTTTATTTCCGACACTCAGTTATGAAGCAGGGAGAGGGGCCCAGTTCCCGCCAAATCATCTTGGAGTAAGGTTGCAGGTGAACACGTGATGGCTCCCGAACAGCAAAGTGGCAGGCTCCAGCAGTGGGTGTGGCAGAAAGATTGAGCAGCAAGCTCCACCCCGATGTAAACAGTGAAACCTGAGCAAGCAGGTTTCAGGCAGGGGAGGGGAGGCTACATCTCCTCCCTGTTGTTAATAAAAAAAAAAAGAAAAGGCTGGGCTGAGGCATAAAATTTATTTATGCTCTAAAGTTCTGCCTGAATTTTAGGGCCTAATGAAGAAACCTGTCTCAGTGGGATTTTTTTAACTTTTCTTATGGTAAACTGTATCTGGATAAGACTGTCCTTTCTGTCCTAGTAAGCAACTAGCAGATTAGCCCTGGGCTGTAGGCTCTGACTTTTATAATGCTAATTAGTACTGAATAGATAACTTCCTAGTTGAAAATTTTTTACTGAATACCTAGCTACAAGGTCTTTCTAGGGTGTTGGAACCCTGGTGAAGACTGACTGTACGAATTTGAAATGCACTTTATTATGAATAACACTGAGTGGATATTCCTCCGCATTTTTGGATGACAGGTGGGGAACAGGGAGGAGGGGGTTTCGACTGGCTCCGTAGTACAAGGCCACTTGGCTTTTTTAGGGTGGGAGGCTGTGAGGGGCTTGCCCTTCTAACAGTATGGTCTCCAACCTCTCCCCCCCCCCCATTAATTAAGTTTAATAAGGCCATGCTTAACTGAGGTGATCAAATGATTTTCTCATCTGTAGATGAGTGGGCTTTTAACCTTGACTTGGGGGGAAATTGACTTGATTCCTCCCGTGGGTGCTGTCACGACCCACACTTGTGGCTCTTGGTATCTTTTGGGAAGGGGAGGCAGAGCCTTAGAAAGATATTTTTGGTTGTAACTGGAAGTAGATACCAACCTCCATCCAAACCGGGTGTATCTCACAGGGAACCCAGAAATGGTCAAGCTGGACCTTACCCTGCAGTAAATCTCTGTACCCAAGCGGTACCCATACTGTATTCGTATGATCACGAATCAGTATGCACAATTCTGAGTACTGTGCAGCTCCTAAAGGAGAATTGTCAACCTCAGATTTTAGCAAGGCCTAGACAAGAATTATGTCATTAGTAACACCATGATTTGTGGCTAAAATAGGAGCCTGAGGTCATCATCCTCCTCAACCCTGTTATTCCCACAGCCTGGGGAACTAAGGGGACCTTGCAGTAACAGCAAGGGTGGAAAACCAGAGACCAGCTAAGGGACTAAGCCCATCTATCAGAATAAAAACCAATCTCTTCTAGTGTTAGAAATATCTGCCTTTCTAGCTCTAAATCTCAAATCAGACCAAAAGCCACGAGATGTGCTAGAATGTCCTTCGAATGAAAATAGCAGTCGCCACCTGTAAGCTCTTGGGGGGCGGGGATGCACTCCTGCTGCAGTCCAGCTGGAGGATGTTGATTGACCTGCTTGAGAAAATGAGATCTAGACAATGAGAAAGTAGCAATGCAAATCTTCTTTTGGGGAAGTCCAGGTACTTTATTCAGTTGCAAATTGTAAAGCTAAAGCTCAGTCTCCGGCCTCCTGTAGGGGAGCTGGCTCTGAGAGTAGCAAGAAAACAGCTTTTCTGGGAGCCTGAGTTTCCAACTGAATTCTAAGCAAAAGAGGAATTTTAGTCCTAAGAGTGATACTTACAAGAAGATTCAGGATCTGTGTTCAACTGACAAATTAATCTCTCGGGCAGCCACCACACTCCATCTTCTTCTCGTGAAAAAACACAAACCGAGCCCCTTCCCCAGATTAGAACCGGATCTGGACCCTTCCATTGTTAGTTAGTGGGTCCTTCCATTTTACCAATGCATAAGAATTAGAAGTAACTGGATGCCAGTGGCGATCCGCTGCAGACTGACATTTAATATCAGTTTGCAAAAAATTTAGAACAAATAAAGTAAAGGCAAGATGTGCCTTTGGTGACCTTGGGGGATATAACTGCCCCTGTTTTGTCTTAAAAGCCAATTAATTCTTTAAGGTGCGATGAGCACGTTCAACTATTCCTTGTCCCATGGGGTTATAAGGAATTCCAGTTTTATGTTTGATACCAAATTCCTTACAGAATGAAATAAAATTTTTACTAGAATAGGATGGCCCGTTATCTGTCTTAATAAGTTTAGACAATCCCATGGCATTAAAGGCTTGCAGGCAATGATCAATTACGTTTTTAGAAGCCTCTCCTGTATGCAGAGAGGCAAAAAGAAATTCTGAACAAGTATCGATTCAAACATGTATATATTTTAGTTTTCCAAATTCTGCATAATGGGTTATATCCATTTGCCAAATATGATTAGGCATAAGGCTTCTAGGATTGACTCCTAAATGTGGCACTGGAGATAATGTAATACATTTAGGACATTGTTTTACAATCATTCTTGCTTGCTCCTTAGTGATCTTATGTCAGAGCCTTAGGGTATGGCTAGAGAGATGAAACCTTTCATGATCACGTTGGGCCAAGGCAACAGGATCCGAAATTAAGGCTTCTCTTATTAGAGCTCTGTCAATGTGATCATTGCCTTCAGCTGACCCGTCCAGCAGGTCCAGTTATTCGAAGGTCTCGAGGGGACCTTCTCCTAAGAACCAAATGGGGGAGGGTAGAGAGAGACGAGGGTCTTGTGTGAATAACGACACGGAAACGTTCGGAATTGCATCAAGACCCCAATGTATTGAGAAAGGCCCAAGGCTTAAATGCACAAGCAAAAGGGGAAGTACAGATACTTATCAGTGAGAGGGGTAGGGCAATACAAGCAAAAGGAGAAGTATTTATCAGTGGGAGGGTGGGCAATAGAAATTCTTTCTTTTGGCAGCTACACGGGGAAGAAGGAACTTGGTGGTATCAGGGTGTGGTCAGGACATTGGCGATGACTTAGGGCTGGAACATTCTGTGGTTGTTCTCGGAATCGGGTGTGTCGGTGGCCCACTTTTGACCCCCTTTTCTTCTCGGGGGGAGAGGCCCAATTTAGAGATCAAGAGTTGTCTTAATAGCTCCCAACATTCAGCTAAAGGTCCAGGAAGACCCAAGTGAGATATAAATTTAGCCTGGCATTGTTTTAAAATGTCCAGGCAATCTTGAACAATTTAATAAATGTCTAAAAACCGCCTTCTTAAAAGGACAGCATTTTTTCTATGAGTTGTATATGTATAAGCAATTGCAAATTTGAGAATCAATAGTATCTGAGGGACAAACAATCTTAAGCAATTGTGAGCTCTGAGATATAGCATTGACTATTAATATACAAATTAAGGTTTGATTGTTCAGTATTTTAAAACACCATCTACAGCACACAACTAGATTATTTGTGCTGAAACAGGGGGAACTGTGTGTCAAGGCCCCGCCCCACAGCAGCCAGCAGCTAGTTGGGCCCATGTGGGCCAACGATCGGCTGGGGAGGATGAGAAAAATGACTTTACAATAATTTTTTTCTGGCCAAGGAATTGTTTTGGGCACAGCTAATATTTAATTGCCAACGAATATAATTAATAACAGTTATAAAAGCTTTCTTTATTTTTTGTAAAACCTTTTGTAGTAAACTAAAACCCTAAGTAATAAAAAGATATTGTCTCTGAATCTTTTGGGTGAGAGCAAGGATCTAAAGTAAACTTCCCTTGAGAAGCATTAGTTAATAAAATACTTTCCACTTAGGAGACAATATACACTGAAAGATTCAAACTCTTAGCTTCTTGTATAGAAGCAGAGACAATAAAATTTTTTCTTACGTGAGGTAAAGCTATATTAGCCATACCTAGAGGCAAAATTTTCCAGTGATTACCAGTTCACTAGAAGCAAACCCTTTATCATGCAAGAGAAAAAAAAAAAAACTGAACCTTTAAACCTATGATAACCTTACATGAAGTAGGCAAGCCAGATTGTAATGCCTTATAACTTCTACAGTCTGATTGACCCTTCTATAAACTTTGAATTAGAACTTTATTTAGAACAACATCTGGATAGATCTGCAACACTGTTAATTTAGCTAAAACAAAATTTCCCGGGAGGCAGGGAGAGGCAAGTTTCAAGAGCTTCCTTAGGCATCGTTTGTAAGACAAAAGAAAGTCACACAAGCCCTGCTGAGGCTGCTCTGAGCTTTGTATGGCTGTATGACCACAGAGAGCTGTATTAGTGCTCTCATAAGATGATTAATCTTGTAATAATCTTAATTAACAATATATGGGTGAGTAGAAAATCTTAAATTTGCAATCAAACTGCAAGCTGCAGTCAATGGAACACTGTCAGTTTTAACCATAATTTTCAAGTTTCTTTTGCAACGTTAGGATAATATCTACAACCTTGGGGAAGCAAAACCCAAGTTTAAAACAATTTATCATCTTTAAAATCAATATTAGAAGCATTACTATCATGTTATGAAGTTTGGCTACCAATTTATACCTATGAATGCATGCAAGCTTTAATGCTTTAATAAAGAGGCATTGCTTTAAATCTTATCTTAAATTTTAGTTTTTAGGATAGGAACCACATTAATTATTATCTAAACTAGAAATATCTTTAGAGACCCAGCCTCTTGGCCTGCCTTATGCCACGTGTCAGAAGGACTCTAAACTTGAGTTATCAATTTTAAGACTAACCATCTGTAGCAATGTAACAATTATTAATCTTAACCAACAACTTATGAGCTGATTGTGAAAACACGCAGAGCACATTACCAATAAAAAAGAACCAAATGAAGCAGTTACATTTAGACCAATCAGAAAATATTAATTTTCTAGCTACAATCATAGAATAAAAAGCACTTTATCATTTGTCAAACACATTAATCACGAACCATTTATCAGCTTTTTTACCCCAAAACTAAGAGGCTGTAGACTCGCCCCTTCTTCCTAAAATGAACAGTTTTTCCAGCAGGGACCCTCCTGCCATGTGTCTGTTTCCTGGTTGAAGCATGTGGCAGCTCTCAGCTTTGCAGATAAAGTATTTTAGCCATTTTTTATTATCCAACATAAAACATAGAACATTCATACAGACTGGACACGAACATACATGAATTGAACATGAGAACAGATTGGTGCACCAGACATTAGACAAGACACAAAAGGGGCAGAGTACTTGTGCTGTAAAGCCCAGAGAGAACAAAGCATGGCACTCCTGAAATTTCTCTCTGCTTTTTGGGACATTTTCCTCCCGCATGATGCAGTTTTTTGTTTTTTTTTTTAACTGCGGTGATCTGCCTGATTATTAATTTCCTTTTAATAAACCCTTTCTTTTCTCACGCCTAAAAATGTAGCTTCTGGGAGCTACGGCTAATCGCCTGTTACGTTCCTAGCTCTTGACATGCCTCACTGCTGAACCTAAGTGAATTAGCACTCAGGTTAAATGCTGTTTCAGCTTAGCCCATACTGTCCAGTATGAATTTCCTTTAATTATTTTCTTCTTCTATGGAGCTCCAAACCAGCAGTGTTTCTTCCAAATGTCCTCTGCTGTTTCTCAGTCCCGAATTGGTTCGCCAAATGTTGTGTCTGGCCAGTGGCTCACATGTCTGGGTTCTAGTCTGGAAAGGCATCTTGGAAACCTGGAAGAGAGGGGGGGGGGGCTAGGCGGCGCGAGAAAAAGGTGTAGCTAAGACAGTCATTCTGATCAAAGCTCAATTTTTTATTTTCGACACTCAGTTATGAAGCAGGGAGAGGGCCCCCCCCCCCATTCCCGATTCCCGCCAAATCATCTTGGAGTAAGGTTGCAGGTGAACACGTGATGGCTCCCGAACAGCAAAGTGGCAGGCTCCAGCAGTGGGTGTGGCAGAAAGATTGAGCGGCAAGCTCCACCCCGATGTAAACAGTGAAACCTGAGCAAGCAGGTTTCAGGCAGGGGAGGGGAGGCTAAAAGTGAGCAGTGTGTGTGCTTGAAACCAGAGCCATGCTTCTTGGGGCCTGTGTGTGATCAGGCTCAGCCATCTGTACTGCGTCTTGTCCTTCCCAAAACTCATGGTCTTTGCAAGGCCTCAGAATGGGTTTCTTTGTATGTCTGGGTTTCTTAGGCACAATTAGTTCAGATGAGGTCATCCTAGAACTCAGGGGATTGCAAACCTAGTCTGCCTGCTGTACTGAGAAGAGGCAGATACACACAGGGAGGCATGGCCACATGGAGGCATTGCAACTACTGGAGAGGGGCAGCCACAAGACAACTGATGTCTAAGATGTCCAACAGCCACCACCACTCAGAGACAGGCAGCAGACTGTGTGCTGCAGACTGAGCCCAGATTCTTCTGAGATCTCCAGAGAGCCTGCATGGCTGGCGTGCTAGTTCTTAGAAGCTCATACAGCTAAGAGCCAGCAAACAGCTCTTCACAAATGACTTTGAGGCCTGAAGTAACCATAGCTCACTCCTGTGAATGCTGTTCAGAGAGGCTGCTTCTGGGGGTTGTGGTGTCAGATGATATGGTGTCCCGAGCTAGTGCCTCGCCAGCAAGAACACACTCAGACAACCGGATTCTTCTGCAGCCAAGCTTTATTGCTTCATCAGGAGGAAGACCCTGAACCCCGGGCCTCTCACTCTTATATACTCTCAGTTCCCATTCACTCACAGCAGGCCATGTCACCTCACCAGGTATGCAGCTTCAGCTAATCAGGGCAGCAGGGGCATATCTCCACCAAAATGGATTCGCCAGTATCCTGGTACACCTGCGCAGCTCTCACAATGGTTGTGGATTATATTCAGGTGAGGAAGTCAGGTGCAAGTCATAAGACTTAGCTGCAGCCCCTGGCACCTTCTTGGGACTGCTGCCACACCCGCTCCTCACAATATGGTTTGACACCACTGTGTCTATGTGGTAGGGCCATGTCTCTGTTCTTTCTGTCTCTGTCTCTAAAGGCAGGCAGCCAGCAAGCCAGGCCTGCCAGCATCCTCCTTGACTCCAGAAGTTCTTCTCTGGCTGTCAGGAGCAGGCTACTGATAAGGCAAGTACTGACTTTGCTCTTACCTCTTTCAAAGTCTGATTCTCCCCCCAGAGGTGCTATCCTGTTCAAGCTTGGCAGACAACTGAGCTGGCAAAATATTTTTGTACACGTGTAAAGTTTAGCCCTGTATTATTTCAAATGCTGATTTCTTCGTCTCACTCTCTGGTTTCCATCTGTGCACATGGCTTTGTTATATTTACTCTGAGAAGCTTCTGTCTCAAGTTTGTAGAAACATTGTTCCTTATTCGTTCTCCTCCTTGCCAATAAAAGCCAACAGGCCAATACAGAGCTTTAGAGAGAATAGGTGGGACTTCTGATTCTAGGAGGGGTGGAGAAAGAGACAGGAAGGAAGGAGGGGAGCCATGAAGAGAGGCTGAGGAAGCATCAGAAGAGAGCTGGAACAAGAGAGGAGACATGCAAGTAACATGGGGATATGAGTGGGAGGAAGCTGGCCAGCTTGCAGGTTAGAATGGAGTAATGATTGCTCAGTATCTGGCTCAAGGCAATTTTAATAAATCTTAGCCTTTCTGAGTGGTTATTGGGGACCAGCAAAGGCAAAGAAATACAGCTGCCAGATTAATTTACTATTTACTCTTATAATAAAAATGATTCATGTTACATAATAATTCATGTCTATCTGTCTGTCTGTCTCTGTCTGTCTGGGCCTGAGATTGATATCAGGAATTATGATCATTCTTCTATCTTATTTATTGAAGAAAGGCCTCTCAATCAATCCTCCATGATTAGTCTCACTAGCTAGCTTGCTCTGGGGACCCTGTATTTGCCTCTTGGGCTAGAGTTACATGGCCACTGCACACACCTTTGATTTGTGTGGCTTCTAGAGATCTGAAATCTCCTTCCTATGCCTATGTATCAAGCACCTTAGCTGCTGAGCCATCTTCCCAGCCCCCTTGTCCAAGATCAGTTGATTTGAGGGAGACAGACATAAGGCAGGCACATGGTGAAGATCCCAGAAAGCCTGATGCTGCTGGTGCATGGATGGAGAGCTCCTTCAGCCCATGTAGACTGTGCCATGAAAGAGGAAAGGAGAGCCTCCTGATGCCAACCAGGATCTGGATCTGTTGGTGTGAAAACAGGAAAAGTGGACAAACAAAAATGATGACAACAAACCAAAAACAAGCTGGGCAGTGCTGCTGCCCGCCTTTAACCCCAGCACACGGAAGGCAGAGGCAGGTGGATCTCTGTGAGTTCAAGGCCAGCCTGGTCTACAGAGCAAGTTCCAGGATGTCCAGGGCTACATAGAGAAACCATGTCTTGAAAAGCAAGCAAAATTAAGAATAAAACCATAACAAGAAAACAGGGTAAGCCATACATTAGCAACAGCCCATATCATCCTTTGTCTGATGTCTTCCTGCATCCATGAGGCACACGGCCAAGTTGGAGCCTGGATGAGATGGACACTACATAAAAGAAAGAGTCAGGTGTGTGTGTGTGTGTGTGTGTATTTTCTTTCTGGGGACTGAGTAAAGTCTGGCACCTGCCTGTTACCATCAGGAGCAATTTCCCACATGTGCACACATTCTGCCCTTCAGCTTTGCAGGCCGGTGGGCCACAGGCGAGCCCAGGAACTGCAGAGCTGGAAGGAGTTACAGAGACAAAGTTTGGAGCTGAGACGAAAGGATGGACCATCTAGAGACTGCCATATCCAGGGATCCATTCCATAATCAGCTTCCAAACGCTGACACCATTGCATACACTAGCAAGATTTTGCTGAAAGGACCCAGATAGAGCTGTCTCTTGTGAGACTATGCCGGGGCCTAGCAAACATAGAAGTGGATGCTCACAGTCAGCAATTGGATGGATCACAGGGCCCCCAATGGAGGAGCTAGAGAAAGTACCCAAGGAGCTAAAGGGATCTGCAATCCTATAGTTGGAACAACAATATGAACTAACCAGTACCCCCCTGGAGCTCGTGTCTCTAGCTGCATATGTATCAGTAGATGGCCTAGTCGGCCATCAGTGGAAAGAGAGGCCCATTGGTCGTGCAAACTTTATATGCCTCAGTACAGGGGGATGACAGGGCCAAAATGTGGGAGTGGGTGGGTGGGGGAGTGTGTGTGGGACTTTTGGGATAGCATTGGAAATGTAAATGAAATAAATACCCAATAAAAAAGGAACATTAAAAAAAAAAAAAAAAGAAACGCAGAGCTCCTCATGCCGCAGCCTTCATCCTCTTGTATAGCATCCTGGCCTTGGGGTTTGGTCTGGGCTTGCTGATAAAGCTGGGAGATGATGGTTGATATGAGCTGGGGAGAAATCACAGGAAGGAGTGGAAGAGAATTACCAGTTGCAGTGGGCAGTGGGCAGCAGGCCCACCCCTGTTACAGTTTTGAACAAAATGCTGCTTGGATGATCAGCATCTGCAGTCCCAGTCAAAGGCAAGACAGTGAAGGGACATAGGGATATGGAGACAGAGATGCTGGGAAAATTATTTCACATCAGCTCTCCCTCATATTTGTGGGCTCCAGGAGAGTTAGTGTTATTACCAAAAGCAACCTCAAGTTTCCGCAGCTACCTAGACAATTGTGGTACATTCACCACAGCAGAGAGGACAGCCCCTCATGTATGGCTCAGTTGAGTGAACTCCAGAAGTAGCCTTTAAGGTTTCCTGTAGCCCAGGCTGGTCTTGAACCTTGATCCTCCCACCTCCACTTTACAGGGCCTGGAAATTGAAGGTTTGTACCACCATGCCTTTTTTATATGGTTAGGGGTTAGAACTCAGGGCCTTGAGCTCATCTGCCAGTCTGTTTTGCTTTTATGTCTTGTGTGTATGTGTGTGAGCTGTTAACATGATGATGGGGATTGACCTCAGGGCCTCAGGCCCTATCAGCTGAGCTACATCCCCAGCCCTCAGTGTGGTTCTGGCATTCCCTGAGAGGATGCCCTTATCTTAAAATTGACCTGCCAGCATAGGCTCTCCTCCCTTCCTACAGCCCTGGTTAGTAACTTAAGCCTTGGGACCACACCATTGTTCAGCTCAGTCACTAACCCAGCTCAGACTCAGGAAGAATGGGGTGGGCATAATTCTTCTGTAATCTGTTTGTGTGAAGCCGATTTCTCCCAAAGCTGAGAGCCTGTCTTGGTGACTTTGTGTTGATGAAGTGGTGCTAAGGAAATCTTAAAGACCAATAGGTGTTAGGCTCTGGTTCCCGGTCCCCTAAGAAGGTAGCAGCCTCAGAAGCATGTCACATTCGCCCTGGGCCTGACAACTTAAGGGGGATTGTGGTAGGGTATCCTGGGCACAGTAGGGGAAGATTAGGCGAAAGGAGAGATTTAAAGGGGTCAGTTCCACATCACTGGTTTTCAGCAGGGCACAAAAAGAAGGGGTTGATTACTTACTAAAAACCTTAGTGACAGGCTGGAGAAATGGCTCAGCGGTTAAGAGCAATGGCTGCTCTTCCAGAGGTCCTGAGTTCAATTCCCAGCAACCACATGGTGGCTCACAACCATCTGTAATGGGATCTGATGACCTCTTCTGATGTGTCTGAAGACAGTGACAGTGTATTCAAATACATAAAAAACAAATCTTTAAAAAAACCTTAATGACATATCTCTTCATTAAACTTTTTTTTAATCTAGCATGAGTTTATGTGTGTGCATGCACTCTTGGATGTGTGGAAGTCAAAGGGCAGCCTTCAGAAGCTGGATCTAGCTTCTCTTTGTTGAGTCAGGCTTTCTCATTCCTGCTGCTGGTGGCTTTTAGAGTCTCTGATCTCTGCCTCCCATCTCCAGGTAGGAGAGCTGGAAATATGGATATACAACACCACATCCAGCTTTTAAAAATGATTTATTTGTGTATAGGGGTGTGTGGGTTCTGTGCATGCCAAGGCCCATGTGTGGAGGTCAGAAGTCAGTTTGAAGGGGTGAATTCTCTACCATGAAGGTTCTGGGGTCAAGTTCAGATCACTAGGCAAGTGTCTTTACCCTGTAAGTCATCCTGTCAGATACATCTGTTTGTTTTTGAGACAAGGTCTAGCTAATAGGAACTCATGGAGATCAGTCTGCCTCTGCCTCCCAAGTGCTGGGACTACAGCCATGAGCTGTCTTGCCCCTCCCACATCTGGTTTAT
This sequence comes from Mus caroli, assembly GCF_978045245.1. NCBI lineage: Eukaryota > Metazoa > Chordata > Mammalia > Rodentia > Muridae > Mus > Mus caroli. The sequence continues at coordinate 1,760,458 of NW_028227272.1, forward strand.
ATTGAAGGGTTGAAATTGGGTTGTCAGGTTTGCATGGCTGGTTCTTCTCTGGCAGTTTGAGACAGCATCTCATGTAGTACGGCTAGTATGTAGCCAAGGATGACCCAAGATTTCTGATCCTCCTTCCTCCACTTCCCAAGTGCTGGGATTTCAGGTGTGTGTCATCATGTCAGATGACTCCACAAGGGGAATGCTAATTCCCAGGCTGTGGTGTGGCTTGACTATCACATAAGTATATCAGCAGCCTTTCAACTTATGGCAAAGCACCTTCTGGATTTGGATTGAGTTGGGAGCTTGTTTTTTACTCTTAAAGCTTGATACAAGCAGTGTTCACAGTGTGCCACCATCCCTACAGATGGTACCGAACCCCTAAGAATGTTCTAGAAGATCTTTTCTAAAATGCTAAAGCATTTAAATAATGTCTTGAGTCAGTGGGAAGAAGTGGGAGGGGAAGACACTCCAGGGAGGGCCAGCTGTGCCTTCTGATGATCTGGGACACTCCCCTCATTTTATGACAATCTTACTCCTGGTGACATTTGCTTGGCACTAGGTGTGACAGGCACAGCATTTGGCACTCTAAGGACATCAGCTCCACACTGTGATTGTCATATTGAGATAGGTACTGTCATCACCCTGATGTTGCCGAATGGGAAACTGAGTCACAGAGAAGCCATGTGTTGCAGTGACTTTGTCCAGTGACACAGAGCACTGTAGCCTGTGGTCAAAGTAACAGTGCTAACCACTGAGCAGTCTGCACTGCCTTTGTACAGTGCTGGGGCTGCACACACCATGCCCTCAGGACCTTCAGAGTTCTGTGCACAGGATGTAGAAATCAGCATGTGTCACCTTTCATGGCCACAGGCTGATCTCAGCCTCACTTCCTCTTTCAGCCATCACACTGCAGTTTAACTACCACCCTACCACTATTAAAAAGCAGAACCACCTCAGGTGAGGCACGGTGGCACACACCATAATCCCCAGTACTGAGGAGGAAGGGGTGTGCTGCGAGTTTGAGGCTAACACGGACCACAGTGCCAGACACTGTTTTAGGAAAAACAAGCAAACAAAAAACAAAAAACAAAACAAAACAAAAAACTAAACAACAACCACAACAAAATACAAAGCAAAATGACAGACGATGAGGTGAGTCTTAGAAGACCTGGTTGTGGGTCCTCTTTGGTTGTGAGTCTTCCTGGTAGGAGTCATGCCACTCTGTCAGGAGTGTGTTTGTTATCATGGTGTACATCTGTCTTACTCCAGCCTCTCTCCCCATCTGTGTCTCACACATCCTTGCCCTTCTGCCATCTTTTGAAGCAGTGTCCAGGCTCTCACTGATGCTGTACCATGGCCATGCACTTTACAGGCTCCAGAACTGTAGGCCAAAGAAACCTCCTTGGTAGTTTGAATCCGTATGGCCTTCATAGACTCATGTACTTGAATGCTTGGCCCAGAGAGAATGGCACTATTAGGAGGTGTGGCCTTGTTGGGAGAAGTGTGTCACTGTGGTGGCAGGCTTTGAGATCTCCAATACTCAAGCCCAGTGTGGTACAGAGTCTCCTGCTGCTGCCTTTGAATCAAGATGTAGAACTCTCAGCTCCTTGTCCAGCACCATGTCTGCCTGCATGCTGCCATGCTTCCTGCCGTGATAATGGACTAAACCTCCAAAACTGTAAGCTACCCCCAGTTAATTGCTGTCCTTTATAAGAGTTGCCTTGATCATGGTGTCTCTTCACAGTAATGAATCCCTAACCAAGACAACTTCCCTTACGAATCACCTAGACTCAGTTATTTTGTTATAGTTGCAGAGGACAGAGTAGGACACTGGTCCATTCAGGATTTGTGTTGATTGAGATAAGGGACTTGAAACAGAGATCTGAAGTCACCCAAGATTGTCCTTATGCCTGAGAAAACAAGACTCGACTCCAAACAGGGCATAGTGGCACACTCTTGTGATTTTAGCACTCAGGAAGCAGAGGCAGAAGGATCTTGAGCCCAATCTAGACTACACATCAGGATCTGACACTCAGAAATCCAGCAACTGGAGGCAGAAGCAGGCAGGGTCTCTGTGAGCTCCAGGCCAGCCAAGGATACACAGTGAGACCCTGTATCAACAAATGATCTGTCACATGTACACAAGAGACAAAAGACTCAGCTCCAATTGACTGTGCTTTATGTATTCTGCTGACATCTGGTCCACCCCACTCTCCAACCCTGCCTTCCCTGGCCCTGCTCTCCCAAGACTTTTAAACACCCAGAAGTGGCGATGGGGATATAGCTGGTCACTTTCCTCAATTGCCTCCTCGGCCTGTGACCTCTGACCCCAGGACTTAAGAAACGCTAAGGGGCCTGCCAATCCTCTGGACGTCAGGGCCGGCAGCGCCATCTTGGTGGTTGCTTGCTGGTGTCTGTGGGGATGAATATGCATCTCCATTGTCTGGGTGGTATTCCGCCAGGATGTAGAGAAAGCCACCCAGGGCTGCGACTGCCGTGGCTGTGTTGTGGCACGAACAGCCATCTGTTGGGGTGGGAGCAGGGAAAGATCCTGGGGCAAACTTGGCCCTTTGTCCAATACAATCCATCGTAAATGCTCTATGAATCTCCCCCACCCCCAGCCAATCTTCCAGGTACTGTGTGGGCATGTTGATGTTCTGTGCAGAACTAAGAAGCTCATTATAGATGCTGACTTCTGCTCTTGCCTCTACAAGTAAGAGGGCTCACCAGTGGCTCAGGCCTCTTTCCCCTGAGAGCAAACAGGCATAGCTCAGTAGTAGAACACTCATTGAGGAGGCCCAAGGTCTTATTCCCTGGTACTGGGGGAAAACAACCACCCCCAGCAGGTGAAAGCCTTGATCGTTTGGGTGATTGGTAAGCGAGCCCCTGGGTATTACTTACCTGCGAACAGTTTTTCCCGCCTTCGCACTCTTCTCAGAATGCCCTGCTGATGTGGAACTCCAGAAGGTTCACCCTTTGTGTCTGGAGAAGAGCCAAAGGTGAAATTCTTGGGATAAACTTTAACACTCACTCAATAAGCCTCTTCCTCTCGGACCCCTCAAGGGACTTGGATCTTCTAGATTTCTGCTGTGCCTAGCTGCAGATGCCACCTCAGGGCCACGTTTGTCCTCTGTCAACTTACCCCTGCCTCTAGGGGGCCTCCTAAAAAGTGCAGGGTCTAACCTGCCCAATCAAGTGTTGGGCATAGAGCTCTGCACTCTGGAAACCATTGTAATATTGTTTTTGTTTTATTGAGTCGTGGGTCTGTATAGCCTTGGCTGCCCTGGAACTCACTCTGTAGACCAGTCTGGTCTTGAGCTCACGGAGATCCACCTACCTCTGCCTCCCAAGTGCAGGGATTAAAGGCATGTGCCACCAGGCAGAGCTGATGTTTTGAGATAGGGTCTCAGCTTCATCCTCCCAAGCACTAGTATTATAATAGTATAATAGATGTGAGTCTCTGGTTTTGAAACTTCTTTCACCTATTTTATTTATGCTTGTGGTACTTGGGCTAGAATCTGGGGTCTTACACATGTAGGCCTGCACTCCTCATTTTGCCCCTTTTAAAATTATTATTGGATCTGGAGAGATGGCTGCTCTTGCAGAGGATCCGGTTTGACTCCTAGCACCAACATGGGCGCTCACAACCATCTGTAACTGCAGTCCTAAGGGCACTGAGTCCTCTTCTGGTCTCTGTGGGCACTGCATACATATGGCACACAAACATAATATATGCAGAGAAAACACTCACACACATAAAAGTAAATTTAAAATAAGATTACTATTACATTAAATTGTGTGTGTGTATGTGTAGAGGTCAGAAGACAACTTGTCATTAGCTCTCTTCTACCACGTGAGTCTAGGTCATCAGATTTGGTGGCAAGGGCCTTTACACCCTAAGTCTTCTTGAAGCCCTGCACCATTTAAAAAGTAATATTCTGAGGCTCAGACCAGCCTGAAATGCACTTTAAGCCTATGCAGGCCTTGAACTTCTGATCCTCCAACCTCAGTCTCTTCAGTGGCTAGGATGACAGGGCTGCATCACCAAGCCTTGGGGAATCACCATGTCTTAGGGCATCACCAGCCTTAGGGCATCATCATGCCTGGGCATCACGAAGCCTTGGGCATCACCATATCTTTTTGTATTACCAAGCCCTAGTACATCACCATATCTTAGCTTTCCTCTTATCTCAAAGGCAGTTGCTGCTTTAAGGACTCCAAGCTTCTTGATAGAAATTCTGGATTTTCCTGAGTACCTGTTCTGTGGCAGGCACAAACTAGAGGTTCATGGAAGGTTCAAGGAAGGCAAATAAATGACTTATGATCATTATTAGCCCAGAGACAACCTGAGGCCACATGTCACAAGGTTGGAAAGACTCATACCTGGCTTCTTAACTATGTACCCCTCCTGGTGGACTTCCGTGATAGCTTCAGGGAATGGGAGAGCCTTCGCCAGTGTTCTGTGCTCTCTCAGCTCTTGGCAGAAGTTGGTGTGACCATATCCATTGGTGTGGTGAAGGAGTATCTACCCACTCTCTACAGCTCTGACTTTCTCTGCCACCCAGATAACATCTGTCTGGCACATTCACAGATGCTCAGGGGATGTTGAAGAAATGGATTTGTTAACACAAGTGCACCAAGTTTAAGTCTTCCCACAGATGGCTTCCCACTGGCTGAATTAGGCTCTCAGAATGCCAATTCCTTCTAGACCCATGTGAGTGCTTGCTTGTTTTAAATCACCAGTTCTCAGTGCCAGGATATCCTTCTTCTTGAGTGGCCCAGAAACTGGGACCCCACCAAACAATGCTCCCAGCTGGGGCAGACAGGCAACTCACCAGGCCTCCCGAAGCATCCCACCTGGGGGTTCTGCCAGCTGAGAATGGCCTCCAGCCAGCGCAGCTTGTAGAAGTCAGAGAAGCCAGCCATACCACAGAACATAACTGCAAACACATCAAGGCACCTCTGTCGGCCTGCTTCCACCTCTTCCTGTGTCCCTGGCCTACCACACAATGAGGATACTTAGGGACTTGTCTGTTTCTGCCTCCTCTGCTCTAGGATTACAAGGCCTGGGTTCTCTTGGTCACCAGAGGCTCCCAGGCCCTGGTCTTGCCTCTCCTGTGCTATCACAGAGTTGCTGGAGTCAGGCTTGGTGGGGCGTTTGGATGTCCGGGCAAACAAACAGCCACCCCAGGGCTGCCTTTCTATTTATTTCCAAGATCTTGGCTGGGGGGTGGGTGGATGGGGTGGTGTCTGTGTGCCAGCTGATCAGTCTATCCAGAACTCCTCCTGTTCTTGATGGACTTAGTGGACAAAGCTCAGTCACTGTGACAAGTAGACACACAATGGTCAGTGTTGCATTTAAGTCCCTAATAAGCAACACGTACAAGTGTACACGGCAGTCAGAAGTTAACTGCGGCATCAGTCCTAAAGAACTGCCCATCTTATTTTTCATTGCATTATTTATTTTTTTACTGTGTGCATGCCATGTTATGTGTGTAGAGATCAGAGGAAGACTTGTGGGAACTGCTTCTCTCCGTCCACCACGTGGGTCTCAGGGGCTGGATTCACATGCATAGGCTGAAAATTGAGCATGTTTTTTCACTCCCTGAGCCATCTAGCCAGCCTTACCCTGTTTTTCAAGACAGGGTTTCTATGAGGGACCTTGGATTTACCCATTCACTTAAACTGGCTGGTGACCAAGTCCAGAAGATCCACCTGTCTCTGCCTCCGCCCTTGCCCCTAGGATCCACCTGTCCCTCCCTGCCTCCCCCCATATGCCCAGGATCCACCTGTCCCTCCCTGCCTCCCCCCATATGCCCAGGATCCACCTGTCCCTCCCTGCCTCCCCCCATGCCCCCAGGATCTACCTGTCCCTCCCTGCCTCCCTCCATGCTCCCAGGATCCACCTGTCTCTGCCTCCCTCCCCCCCTCCCCCCCCCCCCCCCCCCGCATTCCCCCAGGATCCATCTGTCTCTGCCTCTTCTGTTCTAGGATTACAAGGTGTGCCATGTGTCATCCTACCTGGCCTTTTCACAGGAGTGCTGGGGATTGAAGTCATGTCCTCATGCTTGTGAAACAAGCTCTTTGCTGACTAAGCTATTCCCCAGCCCTATAGCCTCTGTGTTTACTTGCTTAATTTAGCAATCCCGGGTATGTGCATGCAACCCCTTTGTCAAAACCTCTCTACTCTACGCTGGGGGCAGAAGGCCAGGCTCACTGTTTTCCATGAAGAGGTCTTGGGTGGGGTAGGCATATCCAATGGCCTCAGCTCTGTGGTTCAGTTCCATCATATTGGCACAGAAGATGTCCATGTAGTGCTGGCTCTGGAGGAACAGTCCCTCTGTGCACCCTAACTGGGGGATAGACAACAGGAGATATGCTCAGTCGGAAGGCCTGTAGCTCTGAGCAGGTCTTGACAGGGCTGTGTTGGGAGGAAGGTCTCTCCTTCCCCAGTCACACCCACTTTGCAGGTCACTAGTCAGCTCACACTCTGGCTTGGCTTGGTTGGCTCACTCATTAGCCTTTCTGAGCTTCAGAGTCTTTTTTCAGAAAGGGAAGGTCACACAAGTATATCTGATCTTTTGACATTCTGAGCTGCTGCCATCCTCACAGGAGTTACGAACGAGTCTCAGAGCTGTATAACGTTTTAAGTAGGATTACAGTTTCGTGTTGTGCTGCATTCATAGGTTGGACACTAGTGGCTTAGACTAGAGGGCATTTTGCTTAGTGGGCAATGTGGCTAGGCGATGCCTGGCATGAGAACAAACACTGGGTGGTGCTCTGCAAATATTAACACCCCACCCCCCCACCCCATCCCCAGGACTCAGAAGGCAGATCCAAGTGATGCTGGGAAGCATGGCTGCACAGGGTCACCACACCATGCGGTGGGAGAAATGGAGTCGAGAATCAGCTTTCTTTCTCTGCACAGCACTTACCATTCTGGCCCAGAGGAAGAAGAGCAGCTGATGGGAGAGGCTGTAGCCTGAGCAGCCGGCCTTGGTCATAAGGGTTCTGCAGAAGTTGGAGAGCCTGCAAGGCTGGCTGCTGGCTGTCCTGGGAGGAGACAACCCAGGCTGATAAGGACAATGCTTCCTGTCCATCCCACCCTGGGATGGCCACCTGTGTTTTCCTCAGTGATTGTTAGGGTGAGGGTTCTGGGCTGAGCACAAGGGCTGCCAAATAAAACAGATGTTGCAGGCCTTACTTTGTTTTCAGACAAGGTCTCATTCTGTAGCCTGGCACTCCTGTCCTTGCCTCCTTGAGTGCTGGGACTACAGGTTATGACATCATATGACACCATGACTGACTGTGTCTGGTCTTGATCTAGCTCAGAGGAGACGATGCTGAACTGTCCTGGGCTTGGGTGGCCACCAGTGTCTGACTTGCTTTTGCTCCATCGAGTCCCCAAATATCTTTCTTATCAGTCTCCTAAATAAAGGACCATTCAAACCCAGCAACTCAGGGAGTGTGGTCTGGACTCAATACACTTGCTCATACCCTATATGATAATGTAGGTTACCAACTAGAGTGCAGCCCCTCTGTGAGTCACCTGTGGCTTGGCACCTTCTCTGAAGGAGGCTGAGAAGATAGTGCCCCTATTCCTGTCCTGCCCCCTGCACTAAAGTGCCCTAGTCCTTGCTGCAAGCCCATTGGCTACAGAAGGAAATAGGGAGTAAGACTATGTTTGGTATTGTCTTCCTGGATCCATGGAGTCTGTAAAGAGCTCCCAGAGTCTGGGTGGGAGGTGCATGGGGCCCTGAAAGAACTGGCAAGGACTGAGGTTTTGTCCTGTGTAGAGGGGCTCAGAGAAAGCCACTTTGGGGAGGAGGTCAAACGCTATGGTTCAGGGAAAGTGAGACCTGGAGTCTGTGGAGTAGGGTGGGAGAGGGCTTCTGAGGGTCTGTGCACATTCACCTGCATTTGCTAAAGCTCTGCTTGTGGCCAAGGGGACACTATGGGGGTTTCGGGTACTGGGATGGTGGGGACCCACCCTGTTCCTAGTAGTTGCACCAGGCACACATCGCTGCTTTCCTCTGAGAAAGAGTCCAGGGGATCCAGCCAAGGGTAGACCAGGGAGGCATTGGTGCGTGTCCAGTCATTGGGCAACTTCCAAAACCCAGGCTGAATGCTTGGCTGGAACTCTGCAGAGAAGGAGAGGTAGCCAGTGTACCGAGTGCTCAGGGACTAAGAGCTACAGCACTGCTGATTATCCCAGCCCAGAAAGTGCATGCTCCTCTGTCCTAGTTGGAGTCTCCACTGCTGTGAGAAAACACAATGGCCCAAAGCAACTTAGGGTACAAAAGGGTTTATGTCAGTTTAAAGCTCTCAGGTCACACTCCACCACTGAGGGAAGACAGGACAGGGCAGCAACTCAAACATGGCGGGAGAGTGGAGGCAGGAGGGGATGCAGAGGCTGTGGAGGATGTTTGTTTAGAGTACCCAGGACCACTTCCCCAGAAGTGATACCACCCACAGTGAGAGGGGTCCTCCTACACCAATCAAGGGAAACCACTGCACATTCTCCTACATGCAAATCATATGGAGGCATTTCTCTGGGCCACATCCCTCTTCCCAATGACTCTAGCTTTTGTTAAACTGGCATAGAACTAGCAGGACACCTTCCCTGAGACCTAAGGCCTCAGCAGGTGGAAGCTGTTTCCAAGTTTCCCTGGATTGAGCACAACATTTGACTCACACCAGTTACCCCTTTTCTGTCAGGTCTCATGTAGCCCAGGTTAGCCCCAAACTCACTATATAGGATGATCTCGAACTCCTAATCTTCTTGCTTCCACCTCAGCAAGTGCTGAGATTATGGGCATGGACCACCAAGGCTGATTTATACATTGCTGGGTGGGAACTCAGGACTTTGTATGCATTAGGCAAACACTCTACAACAAAGCCTCATCTCTACTAGTCTGTGGTAACCTCTTCTAAAACAACAACATTTCTCCTAATCAAAAGGGTATAGGATTTGCCTAAATACACAGTCCCCAGACACCAGGCATGCATGTAGTTCTCTCTCTCTCTCTCTCTCTCTCTCTCTCTCTCTCTCTCTCTCTCTCTCTCTCACACACACACACACACACACACATGTAAAATACTCATACACATAATTTTAAAAAATATTTAAAGGGAAGCTGTTATGACCCTGAAATGCACAAAGCCTCTCACTTCTCAGGGAAGGCATATTTCCCCCATCAATAGCAAGGATTTACAGACAGGCTTTGCCTTGATCCACAACATCCCTTGGAAGTGTGAGGTGTTGATAAAAGACCCCAGACTTCTTGAGTGGGGGTGTACAGTGGAGTTCTTGTGATGGCCAGTCAGGGGCTTCTGGAGAGGTTGGTGTAGTGGTTAAGGGTTGGGTCTCACCACCACATGGCTCCATCTGTGCAGGGAGTCTGTGGAGGAGGCTGAAACCATCCAAGCTCCCTGGAAGAGAATGTGGCTTGTCAAGCCGACATAGGTCATGCAGTAAGCTCGTTGGTTCCAAAGACAGCTCTGGCAGACAGACAGGGAAAGGGGCCACAGACAGATGTTTAAGGTGACAAACTTTCCAGCTTCTGCCTCACCTTCCTGACATGACACCAAGGCCAGGTGGCTTTTTCTCCTGCGTGTGAGACCTCCCCTCTGCCTGTCTGGTCCAGGCTGCTCAGATATGCTTAAGACTAGACCAGGATGTGTTTACCAAAGCTGAAGTGAAATATTTTGTTTTCTTTGGAGACTTAGTTGTGTCCTGTGATTTTTTTTTTCTGGAAACTGTTTTATGAGAGGATGTTTTTGCTGAAGCAGACCCATGGGAGGATGTTTTGCTGAGAACAGACATGTGGTGTTGTTCTGGAAGCAGCCTGGTAAAAAGGCATGTGGTGCTTTCTTTGCTAGAGCAGATGCTTTAGAGAACATGTGATATTTGGAAAGGATATAAACATAACCCAACAGACAGTGGATGACACTGGATGGTATTAGTATACTTTGCCATTCTTTACTGGTCATGGTTGGGCTTTGCTAATGCTGGTCTTTGCTGACGATGTTAGATGGTATTGGTATGCCTTACCATTCTTTGCTGGTCATTGTTTGTTGTGACTTCACAGAAAGGCAACAAAAAAACTTCTGGTGATGTTCTGGTGGTTTGCCGCAGCCTCAGACTCAGGCCAATTGGCAGAGCCATGTGGTTTCTTCTGGATTGACCTGCCATTGCTGATTTATGAATGGTGTTTGGGAGTGAGTGGATGAAGCTGCTGCTGCTGCTGCTGCTGCTGCTGCTGCTGATTTATGTGAATTGAACTGCTGATGTCCTGACAATGCAGACTGATTTGCTCCAAAGAACTACTTCTAAACAGGTCCACATCCTCCTTGGCCCTGTTTACCTTTCCTTTCTACCATCTCTGGCGGGTGGTTGTCTAGAAGGGAGGCTAAAGCATTTAAGAATCCTTATTAAAAGTAGGTTTTGAAAAATCTAAGCCTACACAAAGCTCTGGGACTCTCAGCTTTCCTTTCTTCGTCTAGATTGATCAATCCTAGATTAAGGGAAAGAGACTTATTCCAGCTCACCAAGGACCCTTAAATCCCCCATCCCTCCAGGAGACCCCCCCCCCCTGCCTAGCAAAGGGGCCACGCTTCTGTGTACCTTGCTGTGTGCACCTATTCATGCTTAGGCTGTTGATTCTGCTGCCTGAGGTTTTCTCTGCTGCTACCTGTTGTGCTCCAGCGCTTCCCTGCCTTTTAATTCATTTCTCAGTGGAGAAAGTGAGTGTGATCTAGACCTCTGGTAAGAGTTCCAGCTTGTGAAAGTCCTCATCCATACTGTGCTGGATTTCAATGATGTAGCTGTCCTCGAGTCCTCCATACTCCTGTGAGTAACCCCTTAGCCATATTGCTGTGAGTAACCCTGATAAACTCACTGGCTCATTATCATTATTTTGGCCTGTCATCATTCCCCTATCTGGGGTAGATAGACATTCATGTCTCCCCAGGAAAGGTGACACACAAGAGGCACTAGAGTTAGACATGCCCCCATCCCCACCAAGAACATATGAGTTTGATTTATAGGCTTGGAAGTCTCTGTGGGATCTTTAAAGGGGGGCAAGGTGATGGACTTTTTTTTTGATACAAGATACAGAGTGGTATGCATAAGGCTCTCTGTGCAAAGTGATGGAGACCTTTTCAATACTCTCACCATGGAGACATGCCACCTGTTTGTCTGGTCTAGGATGGGAAATCTGGATTGAAACCAGGAACCTGTGCCTTCCTGAAGACTGATGTGGGCTGTGTGGACCCTGCCTTGCTTCAGGAAGTGTTGATACCTTGGGATTCCAGTGAGCACCCAGGATGCTGTCTTTGATGTGATAGTCCCACCCGCCCTTACCTCTTAGGTACGTGGGGTCACTCTCCTTGAGGTAGAAGATGGATTTTTGGAGGAGAGCAGACAGTGTGTTGGCCATCTGTCCAGCACGCATGCTGAGAGGCTGCAGCAAGGGCTTGTGAGCCCATTTTTCCTGAACTCCTCGGAGTTGCACTGAAAGGGGAGGTTGGACGTCATTCATTCCAACATCTGACCAAACACACAAGCAGGGAAAACACCCGAGTTTTTGCTCATGGCCCAGAGTGGAACAAGGCTTCTATAAAGCTGATCTGGACTGTGGCTCTGGCTGAGAACTTATTCTAGGACTGGGCTTGGGTTGAAGTCTGGATTCTCTATGAGATTTCTATCAACTGGCCAGAAAAAGTCATTTAATTTCTCTTCCTTCATCATCATAAAGTCTTATTTCTTGGGCAGGGGAGTGTTTAGGGATAAAATGAGCTAATGTGTAAAGCCTTAACATTTTCTATTGTACAAAGAAAGCACTATATGAAGTCCAGCTTTTTGTATTAACTTGGAGACAGCAGTCTTTGAGGGATAAGTAGGGAGGGATATGTGGAACCATGAATTTGTTCTTATGAATTTGGCCAATGCTTATTCATCTACCATTTAACATATCTTGTTGGGCAATGGAAACACACACCTTTAATCACAGCACTTGGGAGGCAGAGGCAGGCGGATCTCTGAGTTTGAGGTCAGCCTGGTCTACAGAGTTCCAGGATAGCCAGGGCTACACAGAGAAAACCTGTCTCAGAAAAACAAAAGCAAAAACACCAATAAAAAAGATATCTTCATAGGTTCTTACCAATTTGGGGTTGGGTTGGCATTGTATCTGCCATGCTTAACAGAAAAGGCGGCTCTAAGAAAGTTGTGACTATTATTTAGTCTCTCCCCTCCTCTTCCTCCTCCTCTCCCTTCTTTGCTTCTGTGTTGGATTCTTTGTTGTTGTTGTTGTTTTTGTTTTTTTGAACCAGGGTCTCTCTATGTAGTCCTGGCTGTTCTGGAACTCACTATGTAGACCAGGCTGGCCGCAAACTCACAATGGTTCACCTGCCTCTGCCATCTGAGTACTGGGAATACAAACATACATCACCACACCTAGCTTATCCTTCTTAATGTCTAGAGGAATTTGGCACTGCTTTCTATATCTCTGTTTCACTTAGTCTCAGCCTGGAGGGGGGGATGGGAGTCTCCATGGAGATGCCCAGGTGGACATCAGACGTGGGATCTTTGTCACTTCTGGCAGCGGGCTTCTCCTCACTGCAACCCCCATGTGTACGTGTATGTACACACACCATTGTGTCTCCAGTGTCTTGGCCAGTTTCCAGCCCACTCCTTACGGATCTTATGCCTCCCAAAGCCAACAAACACTTGGCTGTTTTTCTCAGGAACTTTAGCTGCCTTTGACAGAAGGGGAGGAAACCAGGTAGGGGTGCCATCTGGGGGAGGGTTCCTGTTTTGTCTGTAGCCACCCTTAAGAGAGTGACTTTCCTTTAAGACCCATAGAGAGTTCTACCCACTGTGTTCTCAGTCTGTCAGGAAAGGGCTGTCAAAAGAATCTTTTCCTTCTGAGAATATAATTTCCAAATCTTTCTCATATTGCCTTAAGTCCCTTCTCATTCTACAAAGTTTGATAAAGCTGGCTGAGAACCACATACCCAGGAAGAGCTCTGAGTCCTCATCTTATCCAATGGGAGGGGATGAGGTCCCAGGTTCTGGGTGAACTCGTTTTCTTAGCATCCACCTGGGAGCAAGGGTCACATACCTTCCAGCACTTGGAAGCCCACCACACCATCCAGGTTGATTGTGGGCAGCCTGTCCTCCAGGAACAAGGTGGCTTTTTCTAATGCAGTCAGGATCAAGCCTGCCATGGTGCCCTGTGCAGTGTCTGGCCATGACACTGAGAAGGACTGTGGTGGCAGGGCCAGCAGCAGGAGGAGAAGCAGCCCGAGCCTTGCCATGACAGGATTTCTGCTGGTGGATGGCCACACCCTGAAGTGCCAGAAATTCCTCCAGATCCTTTAAACACTCTGTTCCCGCCTCTTCCTCCATTCCTCTTACCCAGGAAGGCTTGGAGACAAGTGCCCGGGCGGGGCTGTAGGGGTTAGCCACAGGGTCATGGGCATGGTCAGGCCAGTTCTGGATATGGGATTTGCTGGTTGCCATTTGGGATAAACAATCCACCATTGTCTTTGTATATGGGTGTATCTGGTGTGTGTGTGTGTGTGTGTGTGTGTGTGTGTGTGTGTGTGTGCCGTACTTCTGGTATCATTGTGTAAGAGACATTCACCATGAATTTTGAGCTAGAGCTTCTCCATCCCCCAGCCCTGGCCTGGGATTTTTGAAGCAGTCAGGCTAGCTGGCCAGTGAGCCCCACCCAGGGATCCTCTGTCGCTGCCATTTCCCAGGGAGTGGGACTACAAGCCTATGTTATCACACCTGTTTTTTTTCCCCCCCGTAGGTTTGAGGGTTGAACTCAGGTCCTCTTGCTTGTTCAGCAAGTACTTCACTGACTGATCTGTCTCCCTAGCCCCTTAATCTTTCTTGACCTAGTTTTCCACTACTGATCTAGCCAGGGTGACTGATGCTTAAAAAAACAAAACAAAAAAGCAACCCCCCCCCAAAAAAAAAAAAACAAAGTTTGTCTCCACGCCCAGGGTCTTACTATGTAGCCTTGACTTTCCTGGAACTCACTTTGTAGGCTGGCCTCAAACACAGCGATCTGCCTGCCTCTGCCTTCCAAGTGCTGGGATTAAAGGCATGTTCCATTATGCCCCACAAGTTTGTTTTAAATGAATTTGGAAGTGCGTCATTGGAAGGCACACTTGTCTCCACAAGCTTCCTCAGAGTGGCACTTAACCAGTAGAAGCAGCATTCAAGTCATGAAGGTGTGGTGGTTGGAACAGGACTGACCCCCACGGGTTCCTGTGTTTGGATGCTTGGCCCATAGGGAGTGGCGCTATTAGAAGGTGTGGCCTTGTTAGAGGAGTATGTCACTGTGGAAGCAGGCTTTGAGGTCTTATATATCAGGCCTAGTAGTCTCCTTCTGCTGCCTGAGATTCAAGATGTAGAACTCTCAGCTCCTTCTCCAGCACCATGTTTGCCTGTGTGCTGCCATGATTCTCTCCATAACAATAATGGACTAAAGCTATGATCTTGTAAGCCAGCCCCAGTGAAATGTTTTCCTTTGCAAGAGTTGCCATGGTCATGGTGCTTCTTCACAGCAGTAGAAACCCTAGTAGAAACTAGTAGAAACATGAGATACAAAGTGGGTGTGGTGGAATATGCTTGTCATCACAGTTCTTAGGAGGGTGAGGAAGGAAGACCCACTGCAAAACTGAGACCAGCTTAGAAAGTACAGTGAGTTCAAGGCTAGCCAAAGCAACTTGGTCATCCTGACCCAAAAGTTAAAAATATAAAAAAAAGGTACTGGGTCAGTGGTAGAGAGTCTAAGAAATAAAAATCTAATGGTTCATTTAAAAAATAAAAGTGGCTTAGGCTCAATTATGGACAAACAGAAAGCATTGGACCCCTGCTAGCTACTATCATCCAAACTTTTAGTTTAACTGCTACCCCCAAAACTAGATGTTTAGCGTGGAAAACTGCTACCAGCCAAGGCTGCCTAATGATCTAAAGACATGATCAGAGTGTGTGCTTGATGATCTCTAGGATAAAGTGGATGTAAACCAGAGATGAACCCATACATTTTTGTTGAAGAAAAAACAATGATAAGAAGACAAATGTGTCAGAGGGGAAAACAAGACCCAGATTGTATCCTCCTGATCCCTCAGCCAATGAGGAAAGGGGGCGTCTTTTAGTCACTGTTTTATTACTGTGAAGAGACACATGACACGTCAACTCTTATAAAAAAGAATATTTAATTGGGGCTTGATTACAGACCAGAGGTTTAGTTCACTATCCTATGACTCTGGCATCTCTAACATTTTGGGGTCTTCAACATAATCTAGGCTTCACCTTCATATCTTTACCCAAAGGACTCTCTGGACCTCTATACAGGGACACCCTTGATATATTCCTGGCCTCAGTGGCTTTCCTTGGCTGTCAAGGGAGATTCCATAACCCCTTTTGTGTATTTTGACACTAAAGCCAGAACCCCATGGCCACCACTCCCTTTATTCTATTTAGCATCAGGCTTTTCTGTATTTTTTAACTCTTTGAGCATATTTTGCAGTCTTCCTTGCTTAACTTATTCCTTTTCCTTTTCATCTATATCTACATAAAAGTGACTACTAATAACCACTGACACAGTCATTACTACACTCTCTTGAAATCTCCTCTGACAATACCATTAATCCCAAACTCTTCCATTTAGCCTCAGGCAGATATTTTTGGACAAGGGAAGAAAGAAATCCCTTTCTTCACTAAAATAACTTAGGAATGGTCTCTAGGCCACCTACTAATATTCTTCTGCTTTGGAACATCTTGATCCAGGTTCCCACAGTTCTAATCACCCCCAGCACCACTGGCTTCCATGTTCTACTAGCATGGCCCACTAAGCCCCACTTAAAGCATTCAACTGCTTTCCTAATTAATTTAAAGTCCACATTCCACCAACAATCGGTATTGTAAGGCTTGTCACATCAATACCCCACTCCTGGTACCAACTTCTGTCTTTTTCAGTGTTCTGATGTTGTGAAGAGACACCATGACCATGGTAACTCTGATAAAGAAAGCATTTAATTGAGATTCGCTTACAGTTTCAGAGGCTCAGTCCATTATCATGTCAGAGGGAGTATGATGACATGCAGGCAGACATGGTGCTGGAGTAACAGAGTTCTACATATGGATCCACAGGCAGCAAGAAGAGAAAGTCACTGGGCCTGTCTCGGCTTCTGAAACCTTTAAGCACACCTCCAGTGACACACTTCCTCTAACAAGGCCACACCTCCTAATCCTTCTTAAGTAGTGCCACTTCCTGATGCCTGAGCATTCAAATAGATGAGCTTATGGGGGTCATTTTTACTCAAACTACCCGAGGGAGGACCAGGCTTGCATTATTAGGAGTATAAAAACTTTTTTCCCTATTCAGTCATCATGCCACCATTCTTGGATGAGTATGTCCAGTTTTGCAGAGCCATAAGCCACTGTGCTCTTGCTATTTTGAAGTCTCTGTGGGGTGGTGAGCTGTAATAGGCAGCTTGGTCCCTGGTTGAGCTCAGGCTTAAAACCCCGGTGACCAAGCTGGTGACTGTCTCCTGCAAGGAATGGCAGGCGTTTGACTATGCCCCTTAGAGCGCCTGTCTCCTGTCATGTAGCTACACCGCCCCTCCCCCCCCCCCAAGAGAGGTCTGTGGCTATCAGTCACACAGGAGCAGCACCAAGCCCTCCCATATGTAGATAAGGTATCTCTAAGTTCTCAGACCAAGCCAATGAGAAGTACCTGCTGTCAGACCCTGACCCACCCCAAAACTGTATATAAGAATCCTATCCAGGAGGAATAAAGGTGTGTGAGAACTACTCCATCGTCTGAGAGCTTCTGTCATAAGAGCTGTAACACTGCCGCTTGGGAAGAGGTCTGCTCTCCAGAAGAGTCACCTGAAGCTCCCTGTTGGCTAGTTGGCCTCTCATTGGCCCAGCCTGACCCAGCTGGGTGACATGGAGTAATTGAGATGCAACAGAGGTGGAGCCAGCTGCAGCACCAGAGGTGGCAGAGAAGACTCCTCCTTCCTGTTCACACTTGCTCCCCTTTGCCTGAACCCTCACACCCAGCTGGGCCAGAGATCTCCATGGAAAGCCTCCAGTACACAGGCCCACAAGTCTCCAGTGCTCTTATTATAAAGTGAGAGTCTACAATTCTCACAGCAGTGACCAAGCCTACTCAGTCAACAGGTTCTCTAGTGCAGGAGCGAGGATTGAAAAGAAAGAGACGATTAGACAACACTGCAGCATGACCCAAGTCAATTCTGAGACTTAAGGCAGGTTTATTTTTTCCCAATCCTATTTTATACTATTTTAATTACATGCAAGTTGTAAGGGCAATAAACACAAATAGTCAAGGAACAAGCAAGGCAATAAGCAAAGTCCTGTGGTTGATCATTCCAGGGATCACTGTTTCTAAGGGCTTGCCAGCTTGATCAAAATATCTGAGCCTACTTCCTTGTCCAAGCCCCAAATCAGATTCTTGTATGAAGCCTACTTCTTTTGTTCCATCCTAAAATTAAGATTCCTGCCTGAACCCTGATATAGCTGTCTGATGTGAGACAAATACAGAAGTGTGCCTGGCAAATACAGAAGTGGATGCTCACAGTTATCTATTGGATGGAACACAGGGCCCCCAATGGAGGAGCTAGAGAAAGTACCCAAGGAGCTGAAGGGATCTGCAATCTGATAGGTGGAACAATTATATGAACTAACCACTACCCCCAGAGCTCGTGTCTCTAGCTGCATATGTAGCAGAAGATGGCCTAGTCGGCCATCATTGGGAAGAGAGGTCCTTTGGTCTTGCAAACTTTATAAGCCCCAGTACAGGGGAACGCCAGGGCCAAGAAGTGGGAGTGGGTGGGTAGGGGAGCAGGTCTGGGGAAGGTACAGGGAACTTTCGGGATAGCATTTGAAATGTAAATAAGAAAATATCTAATAAAAAAATTCCTGCCTGAACTTACTTCCTTGTCATGGCCTAATGTCAGATTCCTGCCCCAAGCCCATTTCCTTGTCCTTGGCCAATGTCAGATTCCTGCCATGCGGCCCCCAAAGCTCCCCACACAGCAGTACTTTTCTAGCTGGCAAAGTCGGAAACTCTAGAGTACACGCCACTATCATTATCTTATGCATCTCTGTCTGTCTCCCTTTATTGCCCATACTTAAGTTCTCCCTTCCTTCCTTCCTTCCTTCCTTCCTTCCTTCCTTCCTTCCTTCCTTCCTTCCTTCCTTCCTCCCTCCCTCCCTCCCTCCCTCCCTCCCTCCCTCCCTCCCTTCCTTCCTTCCTTCCTTCCTTCCTTCCTCCCTTTCTCCCTCCCTCCCTCCCTCCCTCCCTCCCTCCCTCCCTCCCTCCCTTCCTTCCTTCCTTCCTTCCTTTCTTCCTTCCTCCCTCCCTTTCTCCCTCCCTCCCTCCCTCCCTCCCTTCCTCTCTCCCTTCCCTTCCTTTCTTTCTCTATAACCCATTGTCTATTCTTCTCTCCCTAAACTTGAGTCTCCTGTTTCTCTTATAAGCTGAAAGCTAACAAGCTTTAGTGAGCTTTCTGTTTCTGCCCCTCACAGCTGAGATTATAGGTTTTGGGGTGACACCCAGCTTATTACATGGGTGTCAGGATTTGAACTCCTGTCCTCATGATTGCAAGTAAGAGCTCTTAACTGCTGAGTCATTTATCCAGCCCCTTATTTTTTTGAGTTCTTGTCATAAGCTGCTCAGGCAGGTCTTGAACTCTCTATGAAGTCAAGGAATACCTTAGCTTCTCCTCCACAGTGCCAGGATTACAGGCTATACTATGCCTGCTTCCTCTCTTTTGTATTTGGATTGTTGTATTCAATGTGCATGCATCTTAACAAATGAAGAGATAAACATTTTGCTTAATAAATTTTCTCACTGGAAGGCACCTCTGCTAAAGAGCCACAGGCCCTATGGTCTCTTGCCTTCTACCAACAAAGATTGGTTTCCATGTGTAGCCATGATCTTGTTTATATATTCACTTCTCAGGGAATGGCCTCTTTCCTCAACAAAACTAGGAAATTCATCCAAATTGTTTTTATTTATTTAGTGTACAAGGGAGGTGCTGTGAGTGTCACAGCATGAGTGTGGAAGTCAGAGGATATAGAGTTGATTCTCTCCTTCCTGAGATGGTACCCTACTTTAGCATCAAACACCTTTACCTGAAGAAAACTCATCCGCCTCTCATCTAAAATTTAATCTCTCTTGTTAGATTATTAAAGGCAGCTACGGAGAGAGTAAATAAAAGAGGCTGGGTCTGATCATAGCCGAGACAAGTTCATGTACGGTGAGGGTGCATTTTTGTGTAGATGGCTAAGATACTCACAGAAGATGGGATATGGCCTCCTATAGGGGTAGAAATGACTTCACAGTCCGTTAAGGGAAGCCGAGAAGTGTACTCTAGCAGCAGGTAATCATTATTATCATTATTATAGTTTGAAATTTATCTTAGCGGTCTGAAAAATAAGTTCTTAGACTCCAATAAAGGTACAGCTTTACTTTCCCAGGGGAAAACACACTTCAGAGAACTTGGCATGGCTAAGTTCATTCTTTGGCTCCTTAACTAACTCTTCAAAGGCCTTCTTCCCTTTCCAGGCCCCGCCCCCCGTTCAGAGCCCGCCCCCATCTTCCAAATCCTCTTTCCTTTTCTTCCAGACCCCGCCTTATCCAAGGCTCCGCCTTCTCCTACGTAAAGAGGCGGTTTCATAATCGCCTCCCCCCGCGCAGGGTCTGGGGTGTGCGCTTGCGCATAGCGAGGCTTCCTGGTCCGGTCACGTGTTCGGCGCCGGCCGGCCAAGATGGCAGTGTCCTGCGTGGCGCTGCTGGTCCTGGCGCTGCTGCTGCTGGTGCTGCTGCTGGGTCTGTGGAAGCGTGGGCGGCAAACGGGCAGGGCCCGGCACATGGTCGTCGTGGTGCTGGGCGACGTGGGCCGCAGCCCCCGCATGCAGTACCACGCGCTGTCATTGGCCCAGAGCGGCTTTTCGGTGACGCTGCTGGGGTTCTACAGTGAGTGGCGGGGACCTGAGAGGGAGGCTCAATCAGGAACCTTGACTCCCCCTGTTTTGGGACCGAGGCGGGAGCAGCTGTGCTCCTCTCCTGCCTGTTCTGGCCTGGAGCGCTGTTTTCTGGTGTCTGGGAGCAGCGGGCGTCAGCCGCCGTTTACCATACGTGAGGACTACAAATAGATCGGTTGCAAAGTGTCTGCCATTTGCTTTGTTTAGGTAGTGCAGAGACAGGCTGCAACCCTGGTGTGTGAGACCTTAGTGCTGGTCACCACTTCCTCATGCTGCTTTTGTCACTGAGTTGGCAGGCTGAATGTTTCTTCACATCCCTTGTCCAGCCGCAGAGCTTTTCTTGCTGTGGATGGTTCTCTTGTCCCCTAAGGTGTAGGCAGAGGTGTCCACTCCCTCATCATGTCCATGTGGATGATTCTGCAGGGGTTCACTCTTACTATGCAGCCTCTAGCTGGTTTGGATCTCACTATGTAGGCGAGAGTGTCCTTGAACTCACAGAGATCCACTTGCTTCTGCCTTTAGAGTGTTGGGATTAAAGGCATGCACTTTAGTAGCCCCTCAGGTATGCAACCTTTTGACACAGCCATATGAAATCTACTAGCATGTTGGGGACATTCATAGTTATCCTCGAACACATGTTGGGCACCTCAAATTGGATCTGCGAACTTGGGGGTGGCCCAGCTCTATCTAAGGGAAAGTGGGAATAGCTCTTATTGGTCCCTGTGTGGAGTGCTATCCCAGGGCAGACTGCCATCCAGGAGTTCTACTCTTCATCAGTTAAATTGGGTCCCTATTGCGTGCCAGTCATCAGGTTAAATTAAGTAGATAAGATGAATGCCCTTCAAGGGTATTCTATAGAAGAACACAAAGTGACCTCATTTTCTATTCTGGGTACTGGGGACCTGTGAGGTTTTGATAGGTGTTATTCTCCTTCCACCTTGTTTACTTGAGACAGGGTCTTGCTTTGTAGCACATGCACCTTATCCTGCCTTATCCTTCCAAGTACTGGAATTAGATGTGAAGGAACACACCCAGCTGACTGTAACTGGCTATTTCTGATACCTGAAAGGGCTCATTTGCATTTGCAGACTCCAAACCTCGAGATGAACTCTTGCAGAATGATAGGATTCAGATTGTGAACTTGACAGATCTGCGAGGTCTGGGAGGTAGGACCAGTCAACTCCAGGTTCTTGACTAGGGGTAGGGATGGTTGGGTATTGGGAAGATGAAGGGACTCTCAGTGCCAAGAGCTCTTTTGTAGAGACAGATGTTTTCTGACTTGCAGCTGGGCCCCGAATTCTCCAGTATGGAGTCAAGGTTATATTTCAGGCAGTGTTCTTGCTGTGGAAGATGATGCGCATGGACCCTGCAGCCTACATCTTCCTCCAGGTCTGTGCCAGCTGCTGTTTCCTTCTGTGAGAATCACAATTATCATAGCAGGTCACTTGCTGGTCTTTTAAACATGCACACATAGGGTTGTGGGTGTGCCTCAGTGAGGTCTTGGATTTGATTTCCAGCTCACATACAAAATGAACAAATTATTAAATGTATTTAATACTTCTGTGTGCATAGCCTATAAAAACATGGGGAGGGTTGCTGCACTCGTGAACTTGCAGCTATACAAGGCCAGCACTGGGGCAAGGCTGCCAACACTGTAGCATGGACGGGGGGAGGAGGGTGGATTCACAGGGGTGCCGTCCCTAGCTAAGGAGCTGTTGGCAGTTAGTGGTTGTTGGGGGTGGAGGTTATTTTTCTTCTCCAGTGTATCCGCTAATAAATGGCCCATTCTTCAATAAACAACCTCTCATTTAGGTTAGTGTAAGCAACTCTAGTTAAACTCAGCCACTAAAGAAAAAAAAAGATGAGAACAGGAGGGAGCAGTTGGAGGGGAAACCGGTACAGAGGGATGACTGACAGGTGAGGAGGAAGCTAAGGAAGAGAGTGGGAAGTGATCAGAATACATCACACATACACAGTCATGAAACTTGTCAGGTAATAAATACTATATGGAAAACAAATGAGCATGAGTGTGCAGGGTGCCGGAGTGTGCAGTGGCTCAGTGCTCGGTTGCTGTTCTTGCAGAGGACCCAGGTTTCACTCCCACCATCTACAATAGGAGTTTACAGCTATCTAACCCAGGCTCCAGGGATCCAGCACCCTTGTCTGGTCCTCATGCTTGGGTGGCAAATTCTTTACCTACTGAGCCATCGTCTTAACTCAAGAGCTCTTGATCGTTGATGATTTTGGGGTTTCCAGATTGGGCAGTTTGGTTTCTTTATAACTTCTTACTCCCTTTGTTGTTGTTAATGTTTTTATGGTGGAGGGGGCTTCTTTCTGCCCCCGGGATGATGAGAGCCTTGTAGGTCATGGTCTCTTTGCTGTGTGGTCACTCTGCTAGGCTATATGGGCCATGCTCTATGCTTCCTCCACTGCCCGAGTCTCCTTTTCCTAGAACCCTCCAGGTCTGCCTGCTATTGCCGTCTGCTGGTTTGTGGGCTGCATTTGTGGGAGCAAATTGGTCATCGACTGGCACAACTATGGCTACTCCATCATGGGCTTGGTCCATGGCCCCCGCCACCCCATTGTGCTGCTGGCCAAATGGTGAGAGGGTGTGAGTGGTTCCCCCTGAGTCCTCATTAGAGTGGGTGGGAGAGAAGGGCCTGGGTGAGCAGGTTGGATCTAGAGCAGGGTCCTCAGTTCCACTCTAATTCTGGTTGCCCATCTCATTGTGTGCTTCTTGCTCTGGGGTCCAGCTAGCTCTGTCCTTTCCTTTACCCTGCTGGGATTGATTGTTATTTGTGGGACCAGCAGACCAGGCAGCTCCTTCCTGTCACAGCACCAGCTTTGTGCCAGGCTCCAGGCCAGGTCCCGCTTTCCCCCACTCTGTCTCCATCACCCCCAATTACGGTGCATTGTAAAAGTTAGGTGAGTGGGCTGAGAGTGATGCTGCCTCCTGCTGCACAGGAAGTCATCAGGAATCAGCCCCAGGAGGTTGCACTCCAGAGCCGACTTGTAGCTGGAGGGAAGAAAAGGCTGTTGTACTCTGGTGGTAGCTAATGAGCTTTCTCACTCTGGTGCCCAGACTAGCTTCGAATTTATGTTGGTCCTCGTGCCTCAGCTTCGTACACTCTGGGATTACAGGCACGATAAACCCCACCCAGTTTAGTAATGTTAACTTTTTTTTTCTTGAGACAAGAGTTTATCTTTGTAGCTCTGGCTATCCTGGAACTCACTCTGAAGATCAGGCTGGTCTCAAACTCAGAGATCTGCTTGCCTCTGCTGGGATTAAATGTGTTGGCTGCCACCAGTTAGCAATCCTACCTTTATGCATTTTTTTGTAATTAATTTTTATAGTTCATTTTATTCTTAAAAATTACTTTATTTTCAAAAACAAAACAACAACAACAACAAAAGACAGCTGTGTGGTGGTGGCACCTGTGTTTAATCCCAGTACTTGGGAGGCAGAGGCAGGTAAATCTCTGAGTTCAAAGCCAGCCTGGCTACACAGAGAAACACTGTCTCAACAAACAAACAAAATTACTTTATTTTATATATGAATATTATTTTTATATGGCTGTTTTGCTTGCATGTTTGTCTGTGTACCATGTGTTTGTGTCTTGTGACTGCAGAGGACAGGAGAGAAGATAAAATCCCCTGGGATTGGATTTATAGATGGTTGTGAACTGCCGTGTGGGTCTAGGGAATTAAACCCTGGCTCTGTGGGAGAGCAACCAGTGCTGAGGCATCTCTCCTGTCCCTAAACTTGTTTTTGTTTTTAAAGATTTATTTATTATTATATCTAAGTACACTGTAGCTGTCTTCAGATGCACCAGAAGAGGGCATCAGATCTCATTCTGGGTGGTTGTGAGCCACCATGTGGTTGCTGGGATTTGAACTCAGGACCTTCAGAAGAGCAGTCAGTGCTCTTACCCGCTGAGCCATCTCTGTTTTTTGAGTCTCATTTATTGTAGGCTGGTTTTGATCTACCTCTCCAGTGCTGGGATTACACGTGTGCACTGTCAATATTTATTTTATGATGTGCTGGGGATGGAACTCAGGACTTTGATGTATTATGGGCAAGCTCTCTACCAATGGAGCTACATCCCTACTCATTCATATGTATATGTGTATATATACATATATGTACATAATACACACATATTTTGAGACTGTTTATTGTGACTGGCTTCATATCATATCATAGGATGACCATGAATTCTGATCCTCCTGCCTTTTTCTCCTCCCTTTTTCAGTGTTTGGATAGACATGCACCACCATGTCCCATGTTTTAGGCACTAGAGGTAGAACCAGGGCCTTGAGCTTGCCAGGCAAGCTGTCTACCAGCTGAGCCACATTCCAGCCTGAAGCTTAGTCCTTGATTTGCTCTCTCTCTTCCTCCTTGTCTTGGGATGAAGCCTCGATATCACTAAACTCCCTTCATACCACAACGAGAGACAGCTGCAGCCCTGATTGTGCAGGGCGGCTGAGACTTGGTTAAGCAGCCCTTATTGGGTTTCTCCTCTTTATTGCATGACTCTGGATTTGTGGGGATTGATTCCTTTTACAGTAATTGTGTAGGCTGAACAGTGAAAGGAAGGAAGGTTTGAGAGAGTAACTTACTTAGAGCTAGCTCATGGTGCATTCTGACAGGTTCAAGGGCCCTAGCTCTGCAGCCTTTCCACTGTCTAGGAGTGTCAAGTTATATGGAGGTTGGGGTGGCATCTAGGCTCATCCCAGGGTTCCATGCTGATCCCCAAGATATTTTGTAGGTATGAGAAGTTCTTCGGGCGCCTGTCCCACCTGAACCTGTGTGTGACCAATGCTATGCGGGAGGACCTGGCAGAGAACTGGTGTGTCAGGTATGCAGGGCTTGGGATGCCCATTAATCCATGTGCTTTGAGAGCTTCAGCACAGTCCTGCAGCCCTGTACTGAAGTACTCAGGCCCTGGGAGATGGTTACTGGTTTTGAGAAGCCAAGGGGGGGAGGCAGTAGACTTTTTTCCCCTCCCAGCTATGTGGCCTAGGACATTTTGTTGCTAAAATATCTGCAGCATTCTAAGGAATTTTCATTTCTTGTCTCTTGAATTTTTCCCAAACTCTCTTGCTTTTTGGGATCCTGCTGTGCCCTCTTGCTTAGATTTTTTTTCTGCCCACTCCCATCTCATGTCAGGGCTGTGACGCTCTACGACAAGCCAGCATCTTTCTTTAAGGAGACACCCCTGGACCTGCAGCATGAACTCTTTATGAAGCTGAGCCACACGTACTCTCCTTTCCGGAGCTGGTATGTCTCTCTCCCCTCTTTCTGCCATCCTGGTCTCCTGCAGACCTGTGGATTCACTCATCTAGAGGCAGCAAACTAAAGCTATGGCCTGTCACCTATTGCTGTAAAAAGGTTTTATTGGAACACAGCCCACCCATTCACCTCTGTGTTGTTGGTGGCTGTTGGAAGCCTGGTATAGTGGTGAATGTCTGTAATCCCAGGACTTGGGAGGCTGAGGCAGGAGGATTTTAAGTTTGCGGCCAGCCTGGGCTACATAGCAAGCCCTTACCTTCCCTTGAAAGCAGTGGTCGCTCCCAAATTCCAGCAGTGGAACTGCATATCACAGCAGTTGATGGCCCAAAACCGGAAGGATCGTACTCTCTGGCCTTTAAGGAACAGCCTGCTGAACCCTGGGCTATCTTGTCCTGCTGTCAGTGGGTTCTTGTTGGGCAAGGGACCTGAGTGTCCCCTGGGCATCTCACTGGGCAGAGAAGGTACCTGCCCATGTCTACTGTGTGCTCCTAGGAACCGAGCATGGCTGGGGGAGGTGGCTGAGTATATCCTTACTGGGATGCTAAGTAGGTAGGGTGGAGAGCCTATGGGCGTGGCACTGAGTGGTGGAGTGGCTGTTACTCATGTCATCTCAGTGCTAGCAACCAGGCGCTGTGAAGTCAGTGGGGTACAACTTCTGTGGCCTGCCTCTGGCTCTGTTTCTGTGCCACGATGTCTAATATCTTATCTCTTTTGTCTGATTCTTCAGCTCAGATCCCTCACATCCTGACACAGAGAGGTCGGCCTTCACCGAGAGGGATTGTCAGAGCGGGGTTGTAAGGCGTCTGCATGGGCGGCCAGCACTGCTTGTGAGCAGCACTAGCTGGACAGGTCTGCCTCCCTCGGGACCTGGGCTGTGTGCCCAGCTTGCTTTGGGATCCAGGGATGGGTATCTGAGTAAGGTGGGAAGTTGGGAGGCAACTATGACTCCTTTTCTCTCCCCATAGAGGACGAGGACTTCTCCATCCTGCTGCGAGCATTAGAAAGTAGGTGTGTGGCTGCATCAGCAGCTCAGAACTCGTTAGGGGCTACTGCTAGGTCCCTACCTGGCCTTTTGTGGAACCCTGTCATGTGGTCTGCCTCTGGTGTCATGGGTAGGCCTGCTTGAGACGTTGGGGAGGGCATGGAAAGCTTACTGCTCTTATGTGGTCACTGAGTGGCTAGACCCTCAGCCTGATGTATCTTGAGACTAGCAGCCCCTGGGAAGCAGCCCTTCACTTCTTACTTGTTTTCTCCTGGTTCTTGTGTCTATTTTAAAAATAGAGTTTGAGCAACAAGCACTCACTGGAGACAGCCTTCCTTCCCTCGTCTGTGTGATAACAGGTACTAACAAGAACACCATGTCATGGTTCTAGAAGGGCAGAGGGTGAAAAATGGGCACAGGGCCTTTCCAGGACACCTCTGTAGGGCACTGTCTTGTTGATCATCACCAGAGTTCTCCAGGGTAATTTCTCTCTTCCTCCCTAAGGTCTTGCCCTTGTCAGGCAAGTGCTCTACCACCCAGCTATACCTCCATACAAGTTGTCCAGGCTGGTCTTGAACCTACCCTGTAATCAGGCAAGCCTTGATATACTAACCCACTCCAGCCTCCCAAGTAGCTGGGACGGACCTCTGTCAATAAGCCCTTGGGTGGTGTTTCTACCTTCTACTTGTTGTATAGAGAACCTGATGCTCAGAAAGGATTCAAGAATAAAGATTTCCTGGGGTGGTACTACTTAGCCCAAACTCTTCTCTTTCCCAGAGGATTTCTAACTTCTGTAGGTTGGAAGCAGTGCCTTTTGTACATTCACAGGGTTAGGCAGCTACATCCTCCTGTTCCCTTCCAGCTGAGTTCCCATGGGACCCTGTGGGGAGTCAGGCATGCTAAGGATGGTCTGTGTCACTGGTGCAGGTGGAGATGCTGTGTCCCTGTGCCAGCTGGCTGGGGTGTGCTTAGCATCCCAGCTATGGGATGTCAGGGCCTGAGGTGGCCACTGGTGGGGGTGGTCCTGGGAAAGGGTCATCGAGTGCAGCTGGAGCAGCAGGATCTGCCCACTGGCAGAGGTGGACAGTGGCCATGGTAGTGACTTTTCTTCTCTGTGAAGGGAAGGGACCGCTCAGAGAGCACTACCGCCACCTCATCAGCCAGAAGCACCTTCATCACATCCGGTTCTGCACCCCATGGCTAGAAGCCGAGGACTACCCACTGCTTCTAGGTGAGAGGGCAGGCTCCAGGCGAAGGCAGAAGCCACAGTGCTCCACAGGAACATGTTACCAGTCTGTTCTGCTGTAATTTTTGAGACAGGATCTATGTAGCTGAGGTTAGCCTTGAGTTTGTAGCAAAGCCTTCTGCCTCAGTCCCGAGTGCTGAGATTACAGGTGTGCAGCACCGTGTTTGGATTTCGTTCATTTGTTTGTTTGTTCTTTCCAAGGAAGATTTCAGTGTATAGTTGAGGTTGGCCTTGAACTTGTACAGTGATCCTGTCTTCGTCTCCCCACTGCTGCTGGGCTTACATGAGTGCTCCACTCGCCAGTTGATAACCTGATTTTTGCTGGATTTGTTGTAGATCCAGTTTCTTTGATTTTATTATTTTTCAGTTTTTGTTAAGGTTTTACTTCTGGGACAGTAAAAACTTCCCTTGATCTTAGAGAGATCCAGTTGCCTTGGCCTCCCAAGTGTTGGGATTAAAGGCCTGTGCCACAGGCCCCGCTCTGCCCTATGGTTTTAATCTTGAGTTGTTAGAGGTTTGCCACTCTATCTAGTCATTATTTGTTGTGTTTGTGTGGGTGTGTAGGGTAACATACTGTGTCATGGCAGGTATATAGCCTTCAGAGAACAAGTTAGAGGAGCTGGCGCTCTATGTTCCTTGAGATTCAGAGATAGGGCCAGGTTGTCAGCAAGCACCTTCTGCTAAGCCAATCATTTTTAAGTGGTTATTGGGTGGTGTTCTTGACCAAGCCAAGTGAACCAAAATCATAGCTCTGCTATCACAGTTTCTCTTTGAAAATGAATTATGGCTAAGTATGAACATTAAATCAATACAAGTAAAAACGAACAAAACCAAAGCAACTATTAGGCAGAGGCAACCATGTTTTAGCCTCTGGTTAGGCTGCCTGGATTCTTGGTCATTATGCCATTTGTGTTTGGGGACAGTCTCAGGGACAGCTTCTGATTTCCACTCATTGTTGGAGATGGGGGTGGGGTGTCACTGCATAGGCCTGGGAGAACGTGTCCTAGTGTTTTGACTGTCTTTGCAGGGTCAGCGGATCTGGGTGTCTGTCTGCACATGTCCTCTAGTGGTCTGGACCTGCCCATGAAGGTG
This sequence comes from Mus caroli, assembly GCF_978045245.1. NCBI lineage: Eukaryota > Metazoa > Chordata > Mammalia > Rodentia > Muridae > Mus > Mus caroli. Next base: position 1,789,100 of record NW_028227272.1, read on the forward strand.
GTGGACATGTTTGGGTGCCACTTGCCTGTGTGTGCCATGAACTTCAAGTGGTAGGTGCAGATACCAAGCCTTACTTGGGGCGTATTCTAGAGCAGCAGTTGGGGGCCCTGTGGTTCTGCTGAGCTCCAGTGAAGGTCAGTCAGCTTGGTGCGACCACTCCATGTCATGCCAGCCACTGAGGTACAAAATGGTTTTAGGATGTTGGAAATATGAGGCTGTAGTCTGGAGGCAAAGGCAGGATTCCCGAGCTTGAAACTAACTTGTGCTACACAGTAAGTTCCTGTCTCAGGAAAAAAACTGTAGCAAGGAGCATGCTGAGTGTGTCTGTACCAACATGTGGCTTTTTTCTTATCCCTGCTCCACTGCCAGGGTATTAGATGCCATCTAGAGGGGATGCTCATGTGGACCATATGCAAACATAGCAGTTTATGGGACATAAGGAACTTGAGCGATGCACAGGGGCTCCAGGAAGGAACCGTGCACAGAGTGGGACAGGGCATGGCTGGGGTTTGCTCATGGCTAGCACGCTACTCAGGCTTACCCTGGGAGGGGGAGGTGGCCTTGCTTTACCTCCCTGCTCTGTAGCTAAGCTCTCACGACAGCATTGGATTATCACACCAGTGCAGTTCTGGGACTCCACTTCCCCTGGCCAGGGTGGATGTGAGCACAGAGGCTGCAGCTTGGCAGCTAGGAAGCAGCCTCTGGATGGGAAACCCTTGTGTGAGCCAAGTTTAGGGACTGTCAGGATCAAATCTCCCAGTGACTCTGAAAAGCTACCCTTAATGTGTGAAGCCAAGTACAGACATGCTGGGACCCTAGCTCTCAGGCTGGAGTGGAGAAAAAACACAGAAACCATCTCAGGCCACCTTCCCTTCTCCAAATCAGCCTGGTGGTTTGACATGTGCCCCTGTAGGCTTTTCTGTCCAAATACTTGCGCTCAGAACAGAGGCCTATTTCACCTGAGGGGTAGAAGTGGCTCCGCTCAGTCCCCTTTCCTCTCCAGCTGGCTCTCAAGTCCCTTGCTCTCTTTGCAGTCTGCACGAGCTTGTAAGGCATGGAGAGAACGGTCTGGTCTTCAAGGATGCTGAGGAGCTGGCAGCTCAGCTGCAGGTACTGGGCCTACTCTGTCCGTGTGGGGCTGGGTGGTTTGAAGCTTGGCATTGCCAGCTGCACGATCCCTGCTTCCCACACAAGGACAGCTGTGGTAGAACTCTGGGGTGTAGAGGAAGGGAGCAGAGGGCTCAAAGGTAGCTTCTCAGCCTGGGCTGTCAGCCAGTCATTCACATTGCCAGGGGATGGAAGAGCCTTGCACAAACATACATACCCCTGCCATGTGTTCAAAGATGGAAGCTGTGCTGCCCTTTAAGGAGGGTAGGGGCCAAGGGAGCACCAGCTGAGGGGTCTATCCCTATAAAACTAATGTCCTCTCATTTCTGTCCTTAAGTCTGGGTAAGAACTGCAATAGCATTCTGGCATGGATGGGAATACTAGCTGTGGACATGTGCAGATAATCTGAGTTCCAATAAAACTTTATTTACAAAGGCAGGTGGGCAGGACCCAACCCGAAGGCTTCAGTTTTCTGGTCCCTGATAGACACACTAAAGGCTTCCATCTTAACTGCATCTGCAGGGGTGTGTTGAGGATGGGAGGGGAAGCTGAGAGAATAGCAGGTGGAGGCTGGCCATTCTCTAGGGCAGGGCTGTGGGTGAGTGGAGGGGCACTACTGGACACGAGCAAGGAGGCCGGGGCCTGGTGCAGGGAGCTGAGTTCCAGTTTTCCTATTTCCCTAGATGCTTTTCTCAAAGTTCCCTGACCCTGCTGGAAAGCTAAGCCAGTTCCGGAAGAAACTGCAGGAGTCGGGGCAGCAACGCTGGGATGAGAGCTGGCAGCAGACTGTGCTCCCTCTGCTTGCTCACAGATAACCTCCAGGCCCCATCCACCCTGTGGCCACCCTTCCTGCCGGGGCTTTTGAGTGCCCCCTAGTGGTCATAAGCCTGAGGACAAGTGGGCCACAGCTAGGAAGAGAGTGATCTGGCAGCTCTCTTCTGTTCTGAGCACTTCTGTTACTTCCAGTGTCCCTGCCAACTTCTCAGTCCCTGGGTTTGTTTCTGGACTCGTCACAACCCTTGCGTTCTGGTTCTGCTGTGAGCTCTGGGATAGCCTGTGTTCATTGGGATTGGCTGAGCAAGGCTGAGCTGTCTGACAGGACAGTCGTACTTAATAAATGTATATATTTATTTGTACAATGGAAGCGTTTGCTCTGAGCCAGTGTCCACTGCAGACGAGCTGCTGAGGCCAGGCACCAGCACTCAGCCTGTGCTTACTGTACACTTGTGCTGTTATTTAACATTCCTGCTCAACAGAAGCCTTTCAGCTTTCCCATGACAGTCATTTTTTTTTTCTTTTTTTTTTTTTTTGTTTTTTTTTGAGACAGGGTTTCTCTGTATAGCTCTGGCTGTCCTGGAACTCACTTTGTAGACCAGGCTGGCCTCGAACTCAGAAATCTGCCTGCCGAGTGCTGGGACTAAAGGCGTGTGCCACCACACCCAGCTAGTCATCTCATTTTTCAAATCACTTCAAACGCCATGGCGACTGGTCAGCACCAGCTTCAGGATTACGATGGCCGAATGCTCTTCGTAAGGGAACAGTTTGCCAGTGTGAGGGGGCACCTCTTCCCAGTAGATTCCAGCACGGTCTAGATAAGAGTACAGAGATCTCAGGAGGGCAGTTGACACAGGTGTGCGTTCAAGCTGATTTGCTTGGGCCACAGGTTTCCAGGCCCAGGTAGATGCTCTGTGGGAGTGTGTATCTGTGGGCACGCCTGGTCTAAAGGTGGAGGCAGAGGTTCTGCTCCCCATGTCCCCCTTTATTCCCTTAAGCCCCAGCAATCCTGTCTCTGTCCCCGACGACACTAGAATTACAGGTACTTACGGTCACAACCCAGCATTTTAAATGGTGGTTCAAACTTGGGTCTTCTTGTTTGTATAGTAAGCACTTTTGCTTACTGATCTCTCTCAAGCCTGAAGGCAAGGCCTTAAACAGCAGCAGCACCTCTGTGGCCGCCTTTCCTGCTGGGTTCCCTGCCTACTCTGTCAGTTTGCACAAGCAGAGGTCAGCTGTGATCTAACTGCAGCTGCCTGGCTTTACGGGGTTTGCAAGTACTGTGAGCCAAGATGGTTTCTTAGCTAGTACTGTGCTATACATAAAGCTAGTAGTTTAGAGAGTAGCACAGGCAAAAACCCACCTGAGTGTATGTTTGCACACATTCTGCAAATTCTGTAAATTCTGCAAATTCCTCAGTTCCTCCTAGCTGTAATTTTTTAAAAGTATTATGGATGGAATCCAGCTGTGCACATAGTAGATAAGTATTCTACCACTCAGGTAAGTGCTCCCCATAAAGAGTTACTGAAGTCAGACACAGGCTGGCTGCTCTGTGGTCCCTTCTACCTTTCATAGGGAAGATGTGTTGCAGGCTCTGTGTGTGTGTAATCATCTGAAGGACAGGGAGGGCTCTTAGTGCTCCATCAGTGGATTCAGGTAGTGTTCACCTGCTTGTCTGTGCTGACTGGAGGTGTCTGTGTGTCGCCTGTCCACAGACGCTGTGGCAGGTGAGTGGATAGCTGCTGGAGAGGCTTTGGTAAGGGAGCTGGGCCAGGATAACATCGCACTGAACTGGGTATGTGTGGAGTGCCTTGGTAGGCATGCAGGGACTGTGGAGATAGTTTTGAGTGGGTGGGGTATAGCTTGGCCTCAGCCCAGGTGACTTGGCCCACAGGAGCCTGGGCCACTCAATCTGAGTGGTTCAGTGTCTGCACAGCTGAGGTGGGATGATGGGATACATCTCAGGTGCTGGAGAGTGGATGACAGAAAAGTGTCATTTGGGGTTCTACAGATGGTGGGGTCCTTATCCCTTTTCTAAAACCACCCTTAGCTTCTCTTCTAGTTGCAGAGTGCCCAAAACAATGGCAGCCAACTGCCCATTGCCTCTGTAGACCAGGCTGTGCCTCAGGTAAATGTCACCACAGAAAGATAAGGATGCTGAGGAGCAACGGCAATGTCAGCCCAGTTTTTAAGCCCTCAAGACAGAATGGTGGCCCACAGGTCGGGAACTGACCCAGCTCTTCGATGAACAGCTTGCCTGTGTCCTGGCTGCGGATAGTATAGGCCACATAGACGTCAGGAGCGCTCTTCCTCTGGCAGTCCTCGAGCATCTTCAGGACCCTGACCAGTGACAGTGTCATCTCCCAGCAGTACAGCACATCTACAAAGGAAAGGCTGTTACTGAAAGGGCCTCCCACCAGGTGTGAGGGGGTGGGGCTGGTCTCACTCTGGGGGCAGGGCTTGGGAGCTGCAGTATTAAGATGTATGTGTTGTTCCTTAGGAAGCATCCCAGGTGAAAGGCAGGCCCCAGGAGGAAAGGCCTCTAAAGACCATTGGCTGCACTGGAACCTCCTGTGGCCCTTGCTCACTTAGAAGTTTCGTGGTGAAGCAGATCCTAGCCTGGCTTTGGGCTTTTAGAGGGTACCGCAGTGTGGGGTGTGCTGTTTGCAGTGATCTCTGTTGTGATAGGGGAGGAAGACTCTAGTGGCCCAGGCAAATCCTTTCTTTCAAAGACTCCATTCTGTTTCCTAAGAGACTGGGGCTCTCTTGCCATCTCTAAAGGACAAAGGACAGGGACTTAGGACCCAAATGGTAGGCAGCCAAGGCCACATGGCACAGTGATGGTACATCTGCATGGAGCCAGCATGGACAGTGTGGTGGGGCCTGCCACCTCATTTAAACACGACCCAGGATGGTACTAACAACAGTTGGAGAAGTTGGATGCAGCCCTGGGAGGACCACAGGCTACATGGCCAGTCTACCCCACCTAAAGATCCTGGGTGGCTGTTTGTCACCAGCAATGGAGGGCACAGTCCTTGTGGTGGGTGGAACTGGTCTAGTGTTCATATAGGAGCAGGGAGGGAAATCAGTGGCCTCAGGGGGGCTGTGGCAAGGTACTCCAGGCCACCTAGTGTGCTGCCCTGGCACCTGTCCTGCTCATCTTGTCTTCTGGGGACAGCTGGCTGGCTGTTCATGGACAGAGCCCCAGCAGTGAGAGCAGCTGTCTCCAGAGGGACCTGAAGCTCTGGAGTATGGGCTGTGACATCACTGAAAGCCCAGGGTGTCTCTTTGGAGTCCTGCTGGTCCCTGCCTGCTCCACCCACAGCTTCTTCCTGTTGGAATGAGGGTTGCTGCTGGGGCATTACCTGCTGCAATGACAACATCTGCCTGGAAGGCAGAGAGCTGAGAGGCTGTCACCTCGTCCCAGTCCAGCTGGGCCACTGTCACCTTCGAGCTGCCTGCGTCAATGGGAGTGTGCGGCTCTAAGGAGAAGCCGTTGAGGAGAACGTTTCCACGGAGCTGCTCAAGCACTTGGGCATGACAGTCGCTGAAGATGTATGCTCTGGGGCAGCATGCCTTGCAAATTGCCAGGCCTGTAAGGCCAGCTCCACTGCCTAGCTCCAGAATAGTCCTGAGTGGGAGATGGGGACCTGTGTTCACAACTGCGCCAGCACCAACCACCTTAGTGCCCTGCTCTATGCCCCAGGATCACCTGTCAGTGAAGGCTGCTGGGTTCTCAATGGCCCATTCTGCCAGGTAGAGAGCAGCGTCCCATGTAACCAAGCCTGTGGTGCCATGGGACACGATGGCAGTGCTCTCAGAGAGTGTGACTGAGTCTCCTGAAGGCTGCAGACAAGAAGGAGAATGAACAAAACCATCAGAGTATGTCTGGTGGGACCTAAACCATAGCAAGTGCTGAGCAGAATGTGATATGGGGTATACTGTAGAAGGCACTCAACAATGGAAAGTAACAACCTCCCCACACCCGGCAATGTGGGGACCTCAAGGATGTGATAAGTGCAAGGAGCCAGTCTCAGGTTCCGTGCTGTGTGGTCCCCTTCATCTAACACCTTTAGAATGACCCAGCCACAGAGAAGAGAGTGTGTGCGGTGGACAGGGGTAAGCACAACACAACACTCATGTTTCATACCAGCAAATAGCTCCGGTGGCACTGGGTGGACTCTTGGGTCATCAGAACCTCTGCCAACGCCTCGTACAGTGCATCCAAAGGCTCCGTGGGTACAGCCTCATGCTGGGAACAGACAGCCTTAATTGAGAGATCACACTGACTCTTGTAAACAACCATTCTGTCCCTTGCTTCTGTCTGCTTTGTGAACAGGATTGGGTAGCTTTCACAGCATTCATGGTGCTGGAGATGGAAGTCAAGACCGTGTGTACATGCTGGGCTGGCATTGGACTGCGGAGCCAGGCTCCAGCCTCATCTTACTGGATTTAGAGGGCAAGTTTCAGAGTGGGTGGTATGCCAGCATTTGAACAAGTTAGAATTAAAATGAACAGAATTAAAAGTGCAGTGGTAGGGTGCCTCAAGGACAGGTGTGAAGAGAGGGCAGATGGACCTAGGAGAGCCACATTGCCCCAGAGAGCTGCTGCTGTTCTTGTGAGCTCCAGGCTCACAATGCAGAGACTTTCAAGATGCCTCTTGGTGCCGTTGAGCCATGGCTTCACCAGGCCTCACAGCCCCGTTTCTCCTGGTGCTACCAGGGTCTACAGAGGTACCAGGGTGCTGAGGCCCAGGACCAGAATGGTGCAGAAGCAAGGATGACACCTGTGCTGAGCCTGGTGGGCAGCTGCTCGCTTCAGTGCTGACTGAAGCTGGCCTGCTGCTGTTCTCCATGGCTGTCTAGAGTGGCATGGAGCAGGTCTGGATCTACCCTCCAAAGATGCCTTGCAGAGGTTGGGGGGATTCTGGCCAGCAGCCTAGTTGGGAGAATAACAAGAAACTAGCTGGGAAGGGACTGTAGGAACAAACTTCCAACAGGGGCGCATGGCTGGTAGGATGGGGGAGGAGGAGGCATCCTTCATTGGGATGGGATGTCTGGCAGGGATGTCTGGTTGGAAGGAGAACATAAGTTTAGGAGGAGAAGCTGCTGCTGAGAGCCCTGGCTGCTCTCCTCTGCACTCTCCGACCATGTTCTCCCCCCCACCAGCCTCCTGCAAGGAAGCTCTGACTCAGAGCTTACACAACAACCACAGAGCAGGGAGGGGCTGCTGGCACCTGGGGACTCTGTACCCCACTATGTGGCCTGTCCCCAGCAGCCACTGCCCATCACTGACCTTTCTGATGAGCTTTGAGAGAAAGCAGCGGGCATACTTCACAGAGGGTCCATGCTGCACACACACAGGATGCTTCACAGTCTAGACGACAAAGGACAAGGTGGTTGCTTGCTCTCTGTGTCCTAGAAGCTTCACATGATTGGTGGGGGTTGACGTTCCAGCAAAGATATGCAGGGACAATGTAGGTATGTGCCCTGGGCATCTCCAGGAAGGAGTCTTTCCTTAAGAAGGTCTTGCTAGACAGGACGGACTGGTCTCCTGTCTTAGGTTTATAGGTACATGCTGCCATTCCCAACTTAAGAACAAGTTTTACGATCTTTCTTTAAAACATTTGGACGTAGTAGCATAGCTCTGTGTAGGAACCTGAGCTCACAGGGCCTTTCCTGCCCATGCAGATTGGCAGGTGGGAATGATACTAGCTTGTGAGGATCAAAGTGGGGTATCTGACTTCACAGATGAGGTGAGGGCCCAGTGGCAGGAACCAGACCTCTCAGATGCCTGTCGTCCTGACTATGAGGCCTAGGTGGTGAGGAGGGTTGGAGATGGAACTGAACAGGCAAATATGGAAGAGCAAAAGCTTTGCCTAGAGAGGAACTCATGACTCAGTAGAAAGCTTCCAAAAGCGAGGTGCAGGCTCTTCAGCCAGGGAGAGCAGTGTGGGGTAGCTCCCAGGTGGCTCTGACCTGGCAGTTTTGAAAGGAGGTCAGAGGACCAGCAGAAAGTAGGACATGGAAATGGGTTATGGAAGGAGGTATAGTTTGATGCCTTGGAATGACCACAGAATCTCCTTAGTGCCCGTTAAATAGCTCTTCATGTTGTGACCGCCAACCATAAAATAATTTGCCACTTCATAATTTTGTTACTGTATAAACTGTGATGTAAATATCTGTATTTTCTGATGGTCTTGGATGTCACAGAGGGGTCACAACCCACAGGTTTTGAGAACCATCGTTCTAGTCCCTGTCTGGGCTCTAATCATTGCTCCCTTAAGGCCTTCAAGGGCTTCCCACTGAGGGCTCATTGGTGGATAACTCCACTAGATCTTAAAGGAGCATGCTCTGAGTTTAGTTGGTCACCCATGGGAGGCTGTGAGACAAAGCCTGCCTGCCTCCTCCTTCATCTTTCTGATACAATATAGCTTAGACTGAATTTGCATTGGCCTTGGCTCAGCACAGAATTCCTGGTCTGGGCTCCTAGGGTGGGCTCAGCAGCTAGGTGTCACAGGATTTCCCCTCTCCTATTGCATTAGGGCAGTGGGAGGCCTGTGACTGGACAGGGAAAAGGGAGGTGAGCTAATAGTTGCAGAGACAGGGAGCATCTTGGGGTGGGGGTTGGGGGGAAAGGAAGATGGCAGTAGTTGTGAATCAGCATAGCTATGACCAGCCACAGGTTCTTATATCATAAAGGTTAGAATATTGGGATAATTTGTCCAATCTAGGTGGGCAGCTTTTGTCATTATCAATTGGTTCTGAAATGATTGTATTAGCATCTTGTGTATTGAGAATTTATTGATACATAAATCTGATTGGTTAACTAATAAGCACTGAGTCTTGTTTTTACCAGATTACTGGGTATCAAACCATGAGGATGGCGCATCTATTTGGTTACTGGAATGTGGGACAGTGTTGGTGGAACCCAGTCAGGACATAGTGTTGTGGCCCACCAGTGCTGGTACTAGAGAAGGAACGACGTGGCCTGGCGGGGCTGGAGAGTTAGGGGGTTGAGAGAAGCAGGAGCACAGAGAGTTGGTGGAGTCATTTTGTTTTTTTCAAATATTTCCCAAAACAGCTAGGGACAAATGTCTTCCCTGAATTTGTATGCAAACATGCTCCTCTAGTGATTCCTTCTGAGGAGGAAGATTACAGTTTTCTCTGGCTGAAGGTCAAGACCCTTAAGGTTAAGGCACAGGACATGGTGGTGTGGCCTGTCCATGAGTAGGCAAGATGGGCTTTATTATTATGCAACGAACAACATTTAAAGAAGTTAACTAATGCTGGAAACAGTCATATGTCACCTGTCATCTCTGTGGTTCATGACTTCCCAAGGGGTGTGGGCTGGAGAGATGGCTCAGTGGTTGAGAGCACTGGCTGCTCTTCCAGGAGACCCAGGTTTGATTCCCAGCACCCATGTGTTAGCTCACAACTGCCTATAATTCCAGTCCCAGGGAATCTGACACTCTTTTCTGGATTCCAAGGACAGTGAATACATATATTTCTGTCTCTTTCTGTCTCTCTGTCTGTCTGTGTGTGTGTGTCTCTCTCTCCCTCTCTGTCTCTCTTTCTCTCTCACACACACCAACCCAAAAGTTAAAGCCATCTAGAAGAAAATGGCATAGTATCATTCCATAGAGATAAAGTCTTTAAAAAAAAATCTCCTAGCTTCCCTCATCTCTTGCAGTTTAAATTAGAATTTGAATTTCTTCTTCATCCATTAAAACCGAACATCTGTCTGTAGTGATATGCCTATGGGTAATGCCAACACAAGTGCTGTTTTTGTTCTCTGGACACTGGTGTTTGGAAAGGATACAGGCAAGGCTTGGGTCTGCATCTGGGGATGCTGGGGCTCTTACCCTCTGCAGAATAGCCAGCAACAGCTCAGAACCCGAGGGGTCCTTTAGTTTTTCTTCTAGGCTCTGAGAGAGAGAGAGAGAGAGAGAGAGATCATCTCAGGGACATTTTCTCAGCAACAGTTCACTCCTGTGGAATATTCTGGTAAACAGTATCAGTGATCTCTGCCCAGGGGCTAATCCTAAGTAGAAGCCACCAGAGGTGAACTTGCTCTAATGTCATAGGCCATATATGGCTGAGTATGAGAAGACCAAGTCCTGATTCACATCAGATGTGGCTGCCCAGCCAGAAGTCATGGGGTCATGGTAACTTTGGGGCTGAGCTGGTAAGCTAAGAATAAGTTACAGCATAAAGGCCTGAGATCTGCTCTCTAAGCTAAAATGGGGACTCAGATGTGTGGTGCCAAGCCTGGGCACGCCATCTTTGACACAGGGACTATAGTTACAACTCCAGTCAGGCAGGTATGTGACACACAGCAAGCCACTTTATGTCAACCAGGTCCTCTACAATCTGCCTTGACCCTTTTCTGAGCACAGCTATACAGTCTTATTTCTGCTCACTCCACTGTGGCCACAGCAGCTGGTCTGCTGTTCTTAATCATGGCAACCATGTTTCTGCCACAAGACCTTTGCTTCCTCTTCTCTGAGAGCATCCTATGGGGCTTGGGTAGCAGTTCAAATATCTCTTTGGGGAGGTCTTTGATGACTCTACTTTATTTCCTTGTTTATTTTTCATCCATCCGAGACAGACAGGGTCTCATCTTGTAGCGGGGGCTGACCTCTAATCCACAGATTCTCCTGCTTTAGTATCCCAAGCTGTGATTGTAGGCATGAGCTGCCACACCTGGGTTTGCCTGGTGTCTTCTGGTTCCTTACTGGTTTAGGGCTGGCCTCTCATGTGTTATGATGTGCCCTGGTGTGCAGCTCATGGGTGGCATTCAGTAAATCCTTACTGACCCAGTAACTGCTAGGAGGCACTCAGTGCACGTCCACAGTCAGGGGGAAGTCAGGGAGTACTCAAGTACTCCAAAGTGAGGTACACGAGGGGCTGCCTCTCGAGGAGCAACAGTAATAAGGCGGTTAAGTCCACAATTAGTGTTCATGATGCCTTTAGGGTCTTGGTAGAAGCACTCTTATGTTCATTCTCCTATAAATAAGCTACAGTTTGGGGGATGGGGCAATATGACTCCCTAATTTGGAGCTGTGGGACTCTCCCTTTCTACCTTGGTTGCCTTCAGCAAAAGGATTGTCAGTCTGACAGCTGATACCAGCCTTGGCTGCCTGGACACTCCATAAACACCTTTAGACAACCAGACCTGATTGTCATGACTGCTGAAGCTGCCGGCTCAGCCAGGGCTGTTTGAAACTTTTTGCTGTCACAAACCTGGTTGTACAGTGTATTGCTCTGCACTCATTTCCTGTGGGACAGAGGGGAGCACGCCCTCTAGTGGCGTAGCGGAAGGATGGCTGGGATGGAACAAGAGGCAAAGCTGTGATTGGTTCAGACACGTACAGAGCTTGCTGCTGTGGTCAAAGAGGGAGTAGACTGTAAGGAACCCTCCCGCACTACCTCCTGGGAACAGTCTCTTGCCTACTTTAGTAGTGCGGGCTGAGGGGGTAACAAGGAGAAAGCAGACCCAGTCAAGGCTCAACAGTGGACGGCAGAATTGTAAAAGCAGACAAGCTGGCCATGGTCAAGAGCTAATGAATCCCCACTTCCAAGGCCTGCATAAGAGCTGTATGTTTCTAAGGGCTGCTGCCAAGGGCTGAAGAAATCCAATACCTTGGCCTGCTGGGAAGCTCGCAGCCAAAAATGTCCTAAGAACTCCCGGAGGGCCAAGGGCCCTACACTCAAGAAACCTGCAATTACTGGTCTTGTCTGTCTACAGCCGCCACAGAAAAACACAGTCAGCAGAGATCAGCACTCCCAGAACCTTTTGTCTATCTATGATTTCTAGCTGGGCAAAGGAAAAGAAGTCCAGCTGTTTAGTAGCAAGAGGCTGCTATCATTGTATCCTTTACTGTATTAATTAGAAATGATGGCACAGAGATGTAGCCTCTTGTAAAGTCCCGCAGCACACAGGGGGTTGAATTAGAACTATAAGCAGGAAGCTGGTCTCCCTGGCCAGAGCTCTGATTCTTTCCTTCTTAAACTCCTGGTCAAATGGAGTGACCACAGACGCCAGTGCTGTGCACTGTGGGTGACCCTGAGCAAGTACTTAGCACAGCACATGAACTATTATTACATTTGACATTGAATAAGGACTTATATGTTATTCGGGTTTCGTTTTGCGTTAAGACCAGAGATGTTTTATGTCGATGAAATAATACAACTACCCAAACCACCCAACGAAACCGGGTAGACTCTGGAGGAATACAAATCTATAGTAACTCATGCCGGTGAGCTCACCGCACAAGAGTTAACAGCGAGGCACGCTCTAAAGGATCCTCGCGTCCGAGTTGCAGGTCCCCAGGCCACAGGGAAGTACCCTTTTCAGTCCGGACTCCCTCTGGGACGGTTCTGCCTGAAGCCTGCCCTTCGGATGGGGACCTGGCCTCCTTTTCAGGAGAGCGCGGCCCTTGCCATTTGAAGACGTTTAGTTTTTCAAAGTTGTTTTGCAGTCGCCTAGATGACCGATTACTGGCTTAAAAGTTGCTAAAATAATCCAGCCCGGTTCGTGACCCTGTAAACCCTGCCGGAGAGGGGCCCGCCTGCCTCCCCCAGTCCAGCGGTGAGCAAAGGTGGCCCAAGCCTCCCCGCCCCGCCGCCCGTGGTGCTCGACCCTGATACCCGCCGCACGCCCGCCGCCCACCTGCCAGGGAAAGGAGGGCAGCGCGCGAGCCGCCAGGAAGCGGCGCTCGAAACTCTGCAGCAGAGACGTGGCCCCCTCGTGGTCCTCAGGCGCCATCGCGGGGCCGGGCCAGGGTTGCCTGGAAACGGGGCGGAAGCGAGGCCTGAGACGGAGGAGGCGTGGCAACTAGGAGGTAAGATGTGGGCGGGGACTAGTCTATGCTCCGGCCCAGGAGGCGGGGCAAGATGGTGCCCGGGGGGCGGGGAGTACGGTGGGGCAGGGTTAGAGGCGGACAGTAAAGTGCCGGGCCGGGTTGGGCCTGACTGGGGAGCGTTTTAAACAGTTCGTCGAGCTGGAGCTGGCAACTTGGAGGCGAAGCCTAGACTGGCTTGGGGGCGGGGCTCAGAGGGCGGTCCTTGGCAGGAACTGGGGGTTGGAAGGTGGGCCGGAGCGGGAATGGGGGTGGGGCTGAGATTGAGGTTGAGCAACTCTTAGCCGGCCATCTTCGGACGGGCTCAGATCAGCCGGGGCGAGGCTAGGGTGGGTCTGCCCTCGTAGTAGCCGAGGAAGATTTTGGAGGGGTCTAACTCCACCTGGGTGTTAGGAAGTGATACCTGGGATTCTTCAGCCTACCTGCGCACGCACACGCGCGAGTGCGCGTACACACACACACACACACACACACTCACACACACACATATCCAAGAAGCCAGGTCAGCATAGGGGACCAAGAAGGAGTTGGTCTTTATTCCCTGAACTGGGTTCATTTAAATAAAATGAACTGAGATTGTTTCTGTGGGGTTTCATCTTTTAATTTCTTTACGTTATTTGTGTATATGTGTTCACACACACACACATATTATATAACAGTAGCAGTATCTGCTCTGAAAATTAGTGCACAAAATTGCAGAGGCTTCCAGCAGGAGTTTTGTTTCATCTTGCAAGGAAAAGAATCTGAACTAAGAGTGGGAGTTAGCTGCAGTGGGTGGCAGGGTATTCTGTTCAAAGTCCCTAGAGTTGAAAGGCAGGACGCTGGCAAGCCACCCCTGTTGTCCTCCAAGTGTGCACTGTCATTCAAGGTGTAACAGTTCAGTTTAGCAAATGTCTCAGAATCTCCATTTGGAAGCTTCTAGAGCTAGCTTGTTAAATATACTTGCAGAATGTTGATGAAGGGGACAGATTGTATCCCATTACCTCCTTTAGACAAGAAATCCTGAGGTTTGTTTTGGAGAACAACAGAAGGGAATTAATTACAGTCAGGTCTGTGACCCTCCAAAAATCCAGGCCAACATAGGGGACCAAGATGGGATTGGTCTTTTATTCCCTGGGCTGACTTGATTTAAATAAAATGAACTATGATTGTTTCTGTGGGATTTTGCCTTTTAATTTCTTTACATTGATTATTTGTATATATATGTGTTTGTGATCCACCATACATAAATAGAAATCAGAGGATGGCTCGAAGAAGTTGGTTCTTTCCTTCTACCATGTGGGTTGAACTCAAGCCATTTGGCAAGTGCCTATACCTACTGAGTTATTGAAGTAGCATTATTGGTTTGTTTTACAGTGTCTTGCTCTGTAGACCTGGCTAGGTTGGTATTCTCTTTGTAGCCCGTCTTCGCCTGAACCTTGCAGTGATGCTCCTGCCTCAGCCTCCAAAGCACCCAGGCTTCTAGGTGTGTGCCACCATGCTGGACTATTACTGTGACTTCACATTGCATATTCCTCATGCTGCAGTCACCCAGATTCTGACGCCTCCCAAGGAGGATGGGACCTGGTGACTGGGGAAGGCTGGCCTTAGAGTGGCCTTGGGGGTGCTCACTTGCCTGTGCCATTTTGATCAGTTCCCTGCCTGCAATTGGTGATACAAGAAATGGGAACCAGAGAGATCCACTTGTACATCACTCATATTAGTGATTGATCACTGTTGCTACAGAACAAAAGAGCAGCAGTTGGCATCACAGTAGTACTACATGGCGTGTCCTAAAGTATTAGCCAATGGAAGCTGGTCTAACCTTTTGATACCACAGACAGGAACAGTTTGAAAAAAGACCCTACGTGGGCTACAGAGCCATCTTATCTTGGAGTGCAACAAAACCCATGCATTTTAATTAGAGCTGAATGTAGGAGGGACAAGTCACAGAGGGATCCTGTATGTGTGTGTATGCGCCAGCGAGCGCTCACACAGTGCATCTCCACTACTGTTCCTGTTCCTCTCGGTTTTTTTGAGACAGGGCCTGGCATTGTTCTTGGATCCCACTGCCTGTCTGGCTGCTCCCTACAAATGAACACTGGTGTTACAAGTGTGGATGATTCTGGATGAATGGATTAAATTCCATTTCTCATACTTGTAAGGCAAGCCCTTTACCAACTGAACTATTAGCCCGGTTCACTGGAGGACTTTTGAGAACCCAGGAAGCTCACAGGTGTGACGTGTTCAGGTGTAAGGAAAGGGTAAGACCCATCTTTGTCATGCAGAGAGTGCTAATTCCTGGTGTTGATGTCTGAGCTGAGTGTTTCTGCACCTTCATTGTAAGAGGCAGCAGGTGCGGGGCTACATTAAAGGCTCCCTGTAATCTAATAATAACCGAATGCATTTTAGCTATATGAAGCCACTGCCTTTTAGAAATTATGCTTTGGGTTTGGGAGTTCAATCAGCATGAAGAAGTTTTTTCCTCTATCTCTTCTCTGGCTAATGGTTTCTGTAAGAAAAAGGGCCAATTGATTTCTTTCTAGAATGTTGCTTCAGGGTGCAGTGACCTTTTATAGGTCATGTTTCAACTTATAGAAAAATTTTATAGCTTAGATATAAATTGCACCAAATGCAGACTCTATAATGGAATTTAAGGTTAAATAAAGTTTCAACCTTCCTCAGGCTGTTTCCAGCATCCAAGAAGCCCCGCAGCTTTGGAGACAGGTGCTATGTTAAAGTCTCAGCAGGGTCAAGTATAATGCATACAGGAAGACTGGTGTAATAATCCAACTACTGGGACACACAGAGAAACACCAAGGTTATATGAAGGTTTCGTGGTTTTGCTCTGTTTGCTTTTGAGACAAGGTCTCATGCAGCCCAGTCTGCCTTCCAACTTGCTGTGTAGCCTAGGGTAACCTGCCCCCACCTCCCAAAGTGCTAGGATTACAAACAAGTACAGGCCATCAGACCCTTTCGAAGCAGTGTTGGAGACTGAGCCCAAGGCTTTAGGCATGCCAGGTAAGCACTCTACCTACTGAGCTACACTGTTAGCTCCAGACTGTAGGATATTTGTGTTTGTGATGGGCCAGTATTAAGGATTGAATTGTCTTCTCTGCAGAGTTAGGCTGGAATTCCTAACCCCTGGCTCCTGGGAGTGAGCATAGTTTTTGGAAGTGGAGTGGCTGCAGATGTTATCAACCCCTGCTTGGTTTGAAGTGGGTGAAATGGGTCCACTTCTAGTCTGAACATTTGAGGTAGAAAGACGCACACCTTTGATTTGGATCTTGAGGCAGGAGGATACATGCTTTATCTGGGCCATACCTGCTGCTGGAAGATTATATAAAGATATAGAAATAAAAAGCTTTGTTCGGCTGGCGAGATGGCTCAGTGGTTAAGAGTGCTGACTGCTCTTCCAAAGGTCCTGAGTTCAAATCCCAGCAACCACATGGTGGTTCACAACCATTTATAACGAAATCTGATACCCTCTTCTGGAGTGTCTGAAGACAGCTACAGTATACTTACATATAATAAATAAAATAAAATAAAATAAAATAAAATAAAAAAAGCCTTTGTTCTTTTGCTTGCTTACCTGTGCATTTTTCAGCCAATCGGTACAGATCTTGTCTGTTAGCCCTGAGATCTAAGGACCTGAAAGAATGGGGCAGACTACAGCCTGGTGCTGGAGAGAACCTGACTTCAGTGTCAGTGTGCTTTTATATGGGAATGTCACAACAAGAGCAGTGATCCAGGGAAGGTTGTTTGAGTTCAGAAAAACATGTAAATAAACACAAGTAAGCACGTACTAAAGATGAACAGGACTTTCTCAGAACAGACAAATTTAAACACAACTCACGTTGTCAGGCTTTGGGCAAGCACCTTTACTACTGAGCTATCTTTCTAGGCTTATAATCTATTTGTATAACAGCTGTATGAGTGTGTCTGTGTGTGTCTGTGTGTGTAAGTGCACACGCATGCACGTGGGTGAATGGAGGACAGAGAACAACTCTCAGGACTCTGTTCTCTCCTTCCATCATGGAAACTCTTTTTTTGGTTTTTGTTTTTGTTTTTTGTTTTGTTTTGTTTTTTTCGAGACAGGGTTTCTCTGTGTAACCCTGGCTGTCCTGTAGGTTATTTTTAAATTATTTTTTAAAATTTCACTAATACTTTTACAATTTTCAGAAGTAAGTCCTCTCCTTCTACCATGTGAGCAGTTGTGGAGGGCAGAATTGGATCTCATGTGTTTTCTGGATCACGTCTCCACTTTAATTTTTGAGACAGTGTCTCTCATTGAACCTATTATATTGGCTTGTCTGGCTAGCTGGCCAGTGAGGCCTCAAGATTTTCCCATACCTCACCCCAAGTGCCAGAGCTGTAGGAGTGCACCATCATGCTTGATGTCTTTCTTGAATGTTAGGGATTTGTACATCCTCATGTTTGCACAGCTAGTGCTTTACCCAAGGAGCCACCTTCCAAGACTCTGCCTTTATTACCTTGAATGCTTTGTTTATTTTACATTATGGCTGATGGTTTTATTTACCTCACTCCTGCCCCTCCTGCTTCTCTTTTTACTTACATTGTCATGATCTTGCAGAACACCTTTGTGCTTGACAGGAAACTCTGGTTAGGACAAGTGCTGGTCACCATCACTTGGGATACACAGTAACAATAACCCCCAGATAGTTAGTTACAGTGGCCCAGGGAAACCAGAATGATGTGCCCAGAGCCGATTACTAGTCCCTGCAGACTGAGGATAGTTTAATCTTGTTCACAGAGCTAGCTGCACGCTCCACTTGCTAACAAGCTAGATGGATGTCAAGATCAGGTTGTGATAAGAAGCTATAACTTTGAGGTCTTTGGAGTTCTCAGCAAAATCTTAAGCATAGTCTATGCCCACCCATGATGTTCTTTTCAGATGCCCACAGGTGTCCTGAGGGGACTTTAGAGGAGGAAGTATCCAACCAAGGAGGCCATGTTCTCCATGGTGAAGCTCAACTCTGAGGGGTGATGTTGCCTCAGATATCAACCTCACCCTGTGGAAGGGATGCTGGCTACTTGTTGCTCACCATTGTCCAGTAGGATGCAGAGAGGATCGTGTGTTTCTTAGTAGCCTGGCTGCATCAGGCTATCACACTGCATAATGGAGGGCTTTGGGGTTAATGTGATTACCTCTCTCCATTTCCTCTTCTTTAAATGCAAATTTAAGGTTAGCACTTAGAGTCCTGGGCTTCCTCATGGCCTTTTCACACACAGGTGTCAGTACAGTGTGCGGTTGTTCATTCCTCTTCCAGTGTGTCTGTTCTCTCTCATTCAGTTCACAAGTATTTGAGTGCATATGATAGATGTATCCATACATAGTGAAAGATCCTGACAGAATGTAAAAGGTCACAGAAGCCCTGAAATTGGCAAAATAGATTTCATTGTTAGCAGAACTAGTTTCACTGATTTAGAAAAATAGAGGTGCACAATGCTCTGGCTACTCCTTGAACCCTTGTGTCTGCCAATGTTCTGGATGTTCCTTGAACCCATGTGTGTGCCCACTGATGAAGCCCATTGCCAGGTGTTTGTGATATTGATTGCTGGGGAAGAGTGGAAAATCTCCCCAGCAACCACAGCCGGGGCCAATCTGGAGATGCTGCACCTGCACCAGACTCTTTCCTTGTACCCCTTCCATACCCATTTCCTGAGAATAGATGTTGTTTAGATCGGGAAATCCCCTACTCCCTCCTTCTCCTTTCCCCCCTGAGAGACTATAAAACTGGGGCCCCTTTCCCCTCAGGGTTGACTCCTCTACCCCTGCATGGGATATGAGTCGCCCCCAGAGCTCTGGCTTTCCCTGAATAAAGCCTCATGTGGTTTGCATCAAGCTTGGTCTCTCATGAGTTCTTGGGGGTCTGCTATTATCCTGAGACTTGAGTGAGGGTCTCCCTTCGGGGGTCTTTCATTGGGGGCTCGTCTGGGATTGGTGCGACCACCCACGTCTCCGAAGACCCACTTGGAGGTGAGATTTCTTGTCTAAAAATATTTCTGTGAGCCGGCGAGGTTCAGTGCTGAAGTTTGCAGCCACGACGTTTCATGAGAAATGGAGACCCGTGCCTCGGGATGAGGCACGGAGTGTGAACAGCAGACATGCTGGAATCACCCACTGGCAGCTCTGGGGGATGCCCCGGAGTGAGGGGGAAGGACTCCAAGAGTCCGTCTGGGGCAGGGAGTGAAGAGTTGGTAGTCTTCCTAGATTGGAGGACTTACGCATTTCCCTGACCTTTTGCATTTCTGAGTTGGTTTTGTCTGTCCGTTAGAAGATGGGCATTTGTCAGTGTGTGTGTGTGTTTTGTGTCTGTTTGGTGTTTTCCGTGATTTGGATGATGGGACAGACTGTAATGACCCCCCTAATTTTGACTTTAGACCACTGGACTGAAGTTAGGTCAAGGGCCCATAATCTTTCAGTAGAAATTAAGAAAGGACCTTGGCAGACTTTTTGCGCCTCCGAGTGGCCGGCTTTTGATGTAGGATGGCCACTGGAGGGGACTTTTGATTTGACTTTTATCTTTGAAGTTAAAGCCATTGTTTTTCAGAGTGGACCTAGGTCCCACCCGGATCAACAGTCTTACATTACTGTCTGTCAGGATATCATCCAGAATCCATCGTCAAAGATCAAACCATGGATTCCCCAGCGTAGGTCAGGCTCCCGAGCCCTGACTCTTCATGAAACAAAAGTGAAACCAAAAGGTTTCTCCTGAAATGGAGCCTCCTCTTCAACCCACAGCTCCCCCCAAGCTCCTCCCCCTCCGCCCCATCTTCTATCCCCGCTGGGTCCCACTCCTCTGCAGGTCCCTGCACCCAGCCCTTGGACCACTGGCAGTGCAGCTGGAGGACCGGCGGCTGGACCTGGAGCTGATGAGCCCAGAGTCCCCCAGCAGATCAAGCTCCTGACACCACTTCTGCTTTTCCTTTGCGAGCTGTGGATGACCCACCCGGGGACCCGCAGTCTCTGTAGACCCTACAATATTGGCCTTTTTCATCGGCTGATCTGTATAGTTAGAAAGCTAACCATGCCTCCTTTTCTGAGAATCCGGCCAGCCTGACAGAGCTGGTGGAGTCTCTTATGTTTTCTCATAAACCCACTTGGGGTGATTGTCAGCAGCTCCTCCAGGTTCTGTTTACCACTCAGGAAAAAGAGCACATTCTCGTGGAGGCTCAAAAAAGTGTTCCTGGAGTAAATGAAGTCCCAACCAACCTACCTAATGAGATTAACGCTGGGTTCCCTCTGGACCAGCCAGATTGGAACTACAAGGCTCAAGGTAGGGAGAGGTTGGCAGTTTATTGCCGGGCTCTGGTCTAAAGGGAGCAGCGAGATGCCCCACCAATTTGGCTAAGGTAAGAGAGGTGATGCAGGGCTCTACTGAGCCCCCATCTGTTTTTCTGGAAAGATTGATGGAAGCTTATAGACACTATACTCCTTTTGACCCGACCTCTGAGGGTCAACAAGCCACGGTTGCTATGGCTTTTGTAGGGCAATCAGCATCAGATATTAAGAAAAAGTTATAGAGTCTAGAAGGATTACATGCCATGGCTTTACAAGATTTAGTCAAGGAGGCAGAAAAGGTGTATCACAAGAGAGAGATGGAGGAAGAGAGGGAGAATAAAAAGGATAGAAGACAGGAGAGGAACTTAAGCAGGATTTTGGCCATAGTAGTAGGGGAGCATGAAGGAAGGAACAGGCCTGAGAATAGTCAGACAGGGTACCTGGGCAACAGGGAACCTAGACCTGGAGGAAGAAGACCCGTCCAGAAGACTTTAGAGAAGGACCAATGTGCCTATTGCAAAGAAAAAGGACTGTGACTCAAATACTGGCACTGGCTACTCCAAGACAGGTGAGAGAATTCTTGGGCACCGCTGGGTTCTGCAGACTTTGGATACCTGGGTTTGCAACACAGGCTGCCCCCTTGTACTTCCTGACCAAAGAAAGTGGAGAATTCAGATGGTCATCAGAACATCAGAGAGCCTTTGAAAATATTAAAGAGGTCCTGTTGACTGTGCCAACCTTGGCATTGCCAGATCTAACCAAACCCTTCATCCTCTATGGTGATGAGAGGGCAGGGGTGGCCAGAGGAGTTCTTACTCAGGCTCTAGGGCCGTAGAAGAGGCCCATAGAATATTTGTCTAAAAAGCTGGACCCAGTAGCCAGCGGATGGCCCACATGTTTAAAGGCCGTTGCTACAGTAGCCTTACTTGTTAAGGATGCCGACAAGTTAACTTTGGGACAGCAAATAACTGTGGTAGCTCCCCACTCTCTTGAAAGCATTATCTGCCAGCCCCCAGACCAATAGATGACAAAATCCCAAATGACCCACTACCAGAGTCTGTTGCTGACTGAACAGGTAGCATTTGCTCCTCCTGCTATCCTCAACCCTGCTACCCTCCTGACTGAAACGGATGATTCCTCGCCCATTCACTGCTGTGCAGACATCCCTTTGGAAGAAACCGGGATCCATAGTGATCTACGTGACCAGCCGTGGCCAGGCGTTCCAAACTGGTACACAGAAGCAGCTTCCTAGTAGAAGGCCCTTCAGATAGCTGAGGGGCAGCCCATCAACATCTTCACTGATAGCAGTTTTTATAGATACCTTTTCAGGATGGGTGGAGGCCTACCTAATGAAAAAAGAAACTACCAATGTTGTGGTTAAGAAGATCCTAAAAGAAAATTTTCCACAGTTTGGAATACCTAAGGTAATAGGGTCTGACAACAGACCCGCCTTTGTTGCTCAGGTAAGTCAGGGACTGTCCATCCAACTGGGGATTGATTAGAAATTACATTGTGATAGAAATTACAGAGTTCAGGACAGGTAGAAAGGATGAATAGAACTCTAAAAGAAACCTTGACTAAATTGACCTTAGAGACTGTTGGGATGACTGGACAGACCTCCTTCCCTTTGCCTTGTTCTGTGTCAGGAACACACTTGGAAAATTTAAGCACACTCCATATGAAGTCCTGTACAGGGGGCCTCCCCCGCTCACTGAAGTGGGGAGAGTGTTAGATCCTCTAGAATTTAACCCTGATCCTTCATTGTTTACACGCATGAAAGCCCTAGAAGTGGTCAGAAACACCACCTGGAAGCAGCTCAAAGAGGTCTACGAACCAGGAGATTTGATGGTACCACACCAGTTCCAGGTGGGAGATGCAGTTCTCGTCCAACGACACCGAGCTGGGAATCTAGAACGTCGTTGGAAAGGCCCTTACATCGTGCTGCTGACCACCCCCACTGCTGTCAAAGTAGAAGGCATCTCTGCTTAGATTCATGCCTCTCATGTAAAGTGAGCTCCTGAAGAATAAATCCCTTTGGTTGACCACCCTAATTTCTACTCTGATGGGCCCTCTAATAATTTTGCTCTTACTGCTGATGTGTGGCTCGCTATTTCTTAATAAATTGGTGACCTTTGTTAGAGAAAAGATTAGTGCCGTCTAGCTGTTAGTACTAAGACAACAATACTATTCTCTGCAGAACCTTGAAGGAGAGATTGCAGTTTTAGTTCTAAGATTAGAACTAGTAACTAGGTGGCCTTGCAATTTTATGAGGTCCCATTTATTGGATGGATCACACGGCCCCCAATGGAGGAGCTAGAGAAATTACCCAAGGAGCTAAAGGGAACTGCAACCCTATAGGTGGAACAACAATATGAACTAACCAGTACCCCGGAGCTCTTGTTTCTAGCTGCATGTGTATCAAAAGATGGCCTACTCGGCCATCACTGCAAAGAGAGGCCCATTGGACTTGCAAACTTTATATGCCCCAGTACAGGGGAACCCCAGGGTCAAAAAGGGGGAGTGGGTGGGTAGGGGATTGGGGGGGTGGGTATGGGGGACTTTTGGGATAGCATTGAAAATGTAAACGAGGAAAATACCTAATAAAAAATAAATTAAAAAAAAAAAGAACTAGTAAATAGAAGAAGTGGGGAATGAAAGATCCTGACAGAATGTAAAAGGTCACAGAAGCCCTGAAATTGGCAAAATAGATTTTATTGTTAGCAGAACTAGCTTCACTGATTTAGAAAAATAGAGGTGCACAATGCTCTGGTCACTCCTTGAACCCGTGTGTCTGCCAATGTTCTGGATGTTCCTTGAACCCATGTGTGTGCCCACTGATGAAGCCCATTGCCAGGTGTTTGTGATATTGATTGCTGGGGAAGAGTGGAAAATCTCCCCAGCAACCACAGCCGGGGCCAATCCAGAGTTGCTGCACCTGCACCAGACTCTTTCCTTGTACCCCTCCCATAACCATTTCTTGAGAATAGATATTGTTTAGATCAGGAAATCCCCTACTCCCTCCTTCTCCTTTCCCCCCTGAGGGCCTATAAAAACTGAGACCCCTTTCCCCTCAGGGTTGACTCCTCTACCCCTGCATGGGATATGAGTTGCCCCCAGAGTTCTGGCTTTCCCCGAATAAAGCCTCATGTGGTTTGCATCAAGCTTGGTCTCTCGTGAGTTCTTGGGGGTTTGCCATTATCCTGAGACTTGAGTGAGGGTCTCCCTTCGGGGGTCTTTCAATAGCTGGGTGTGCAAATAAAATGGAGTACAAACAGTCATTTTCTTCTTGAAGTTTATGTTCTATGGTGAGAGAGTGATTTGATAAACAAGAGAGAGAGAGAGAGAGAGAGAGAGACAGAGAGAGAGACAGAGACAGAGAGAAAGAGAAAGAGAAAGAGAAAGAGAGAAAGAGAGGGAGAGAGAGACAGAGACAGAGACAGAGAGAAAGAGAAAGAGAGAAAGAGAAAGAGAAAGAGAAAGAGAAAGAGAAAGAGAAAGAGAAAGAGAAAGAGAAAGAGAAAGAGAAAGAGAAAGAGAGGCAGAGTGACAGACAGACACAGAGAGAGACAATATGAAGCTGGAGGGACAATAAAGTGAAGATCTGGGTGGGGCTGGAGGAGAGAAAACATAATCAAAACATATTGAATAAAGAATTTAAATAAAAAAGACTTTAAAAAGGGCTATATCAGCTGGGCAGTGCTGGAACATGCCTTTAATCCCAGCACTTGGGAGGCAGAGGCAGGCAGATTTCTAAGTTCCAGGCCAGCCTGCTCTACAGAGTGAGGTCCAGGACATCCAGGGCTACACAGAGAACCCATGTCTCAAAAAACCAATCCCCCTCCCCCCCCCCCCCCGCCCAAAAGGGTGTGTGTGTGCTATATCAAAATACGGGGTCTCGAGGCAGGAGAGAAGGCTTAGTGGTTAGGAGCATTTGCCACTCTTGCAGAGAACCTGAGTTTGGTTCCCAGCATCTATGCTGGGCAGCTCACCCCAGCTTCAGGGATCTGACATCCTCTTCTGATCCCCATGGGCACCTCCACACACATACACACATGTGTAAAGACACATCTTTGAAGTATGTGTTGACATTTTGGACAGACAGACCTCTGGAAACCTGAATGCTTTTCCACTTACATAGGCCTGCCGCTTTGGGTTCTCTTCTGTAAATCCATTTCTTAGCATTCCTGGACAAATTGGGTCCATCTGTGGAATCTGTGGAATCCACCTCAAGGCATGGAACTTGCATGGCTAGCACTTACTCAGCAGATAGCGACAGCCTCATTAACCTCCACTCATTCTCAGGAGATTGTGTGGGGGCCGTGGTGGTGCTAAAGTGTGCACGGTATTTTTGAGTACATCAGAGCAGGGTTATATACATTTTGCTGAGCAAGCAGAGGACTGTCCCAGCCCCAGTTTCTGGTATGGCTGACTGGTGTGTGCATGTGTGGCCACGGGGATGGGCATATATCTGTGTGATGTGCTGACTAAGATTCTAGGCGGGCCATATCTGGTTCAGGTGGTAGTTGTAATTTTAGTTTCTTAAGAAACCTTCATACTGATTTTCACCATGGCTGTGCTAGCTTGCTTTGCCACTAGAACTACATAAAGGCTCCATTTTCCCATGTTAGCAGTTATCTGTTTTTGAGCAACATCCAGGATGACTGGGGTGAGCCGGGACCTCAGTGCAGTTTTGACTTACATTTTTCTGCTATCTCCGTCTCAGATTTGTGTGGTGTTGCTGTCTGTGGGTTAGGAAGCATGAAGCATGTCATGGGCTGGAATTGATGAGCTCACATCCCATCTTCTCTACTCCTCTGCTCCTCACAGGAAGGGGTACTCGTGGTGCCTTAATGTACACTTATGACACGGGAGAGGAGGGGAGGACCCAGCCTCAGGAGTGACTGCCGTTGTTGTTGAGCCAGAATGCACTCCACAGGTGAGGCAAACGTGGGAGCCTCTAGATAGTTGCCTGAGGACAGTGTGGCCTAGCGTACTCCATCACAGTCAGAACTCCTTAGATGGTGTCTCATGCCCCATCCTATTTCCCCGGCCCTGGGCCCCAGCACCATGTGTCTCTTCTGAGCTGCTCTGGCAGGAGGCTGCCAGGAGGTCTGTGTAGACAGGTGTCAAGGCCTTCATTTATACCACTAGGGTATACTTTTGACTTAAATTTTTTGAGATTTATTTTTATTTTATGTATTGGTATTTTGCCTGCACAAATGTCTGTGTAGCATGTGTGTGCAGAGCTGGTAGAGGCCAGAAGAGGGCATTAGATCCCCTTGGAACTGGAGTTACAGAAAATTGTGAGCCACCATGAGGGTTCTGTGGATTGAACCCAGGTCTTCTGGAGGAACTATTTATTTTATTTTTACTTTTTATTTACTTAGACAAGGTCTCCCTTGCTGTTGTCCTCCATGGAACTAGGATGAATAGGTTCTGTGTGTCTCTATTCCTTACAGAAACAGCCAAAGTGGTATAGCTCTCAGAAGAGGGGCCTGAGCAGGGCAGGTAGCCAGGGCCCCAGTTCTCACCCACTACTGTGGCAGCACCAATGCCAGTGCCAGAGGCAGTGGCAGGGTGGGTCCAGAGCCCAGTGATGAATATTTCAGGGGATAAAATGCTTCCCCAAAGTGTTAGAGCTCAGTAAAACAACCACTCTCTGAAGATTTTTGGTGAAATAATCTGTGCACTTTATTTCATGTGGATAGGGACTTAACAAACATTGAGGAGTAAGGTGAAATCTAGGGGTAGGTGCTTCCCATTGGCTCAATTTGAGATGCTAGTGATGCTCTATTTGCATGGGGAAGGACTTCGGGTGCTTTTACTACATGACTGATTGTCATGGTCCTCTTGGTTACGTGTTCTAGAGCCAGTAGAGTTAGGCAGGGAGTTGGCACCTGTGATGATGATTGCTGTTGTCAAGTTGACTACACTAGAATGAACTTCAATCCAGAAAAGGAGGGCACACCTGTGATCCATATCTTGAGGCTGGGAGACACAGGATCTAATCTTGAGGCATAGTGGCCATAAAACGTTTAGGACAGACAGAGACAAGGTAATACATGTCTTTAATCCAAGGAGACAGAGGCAAGCAGATCTTTGAGTTCAAGGTCAGCCTGGGATAGAGCAAATTCCAAATCCAGGCCTCCCTTCCCCCAGCCTGAAACCTGCCTGCTCAAGGGTGGAGCTACCGGCTCATTCGTCCTGCCACGCCCACTGCTGGAACCTGCCTTTGCTGCCTGGAGGCACACACGTGTTCGTCCTGCTACTGGACCCTGAGTTACTTGGCGGGATATTGGGTTCCCTCCCCCTTCCTTTATAACTGAGTGTCTGGAATTAGTAAAATTGAGCCTTGAACAGAATGTATGTTGTCTTGGCTCCATTCTTTTCTTCCGCCCCATCTAGATTCCTCTCTTTTCAGCGAACTGCCATTCTCAGTTGAACCGTTCGTGTTGTGAACTGCGGGCAGGCCGCAACAGTTGGCGCCAGAACTGGGACCTGAAGAATGGCAGAGGGATGCTAAGAGAAACGACTGCTGTGTGGAGCTCCACAAGAAAGGAAAGGATCTTCGTATTGGAGGAGCATCGGAGCAACGGACAGGTACACATGCTAGCGCTAGCCTAAAATTTCAGTTTTGTAAAGTGTTGCTGAGGATGCGGTAGGATACGAATCAAGTTTGAATCAGTGCTGACCCAACACTGTTTCTGCTTGGGGTCAGTAGTTTGTTAATCGGAACTAGATACGGAGACAGGCGGTGTGCCGCAGCTTTTTAGAAAGCTGCTTAGGTGGAAGAAGGAAGGGTTCAAAGTCAGAAATCTTTTAGATAAGATAGATAGCTGTTGTCCATGGTTCAAAGAAGAAGAAACGATAGATTGTGGAACCTGGGAGAAAGTTGGTGAGGCCCTGAAGCGAGTTAGAGTTTGAGATTAAGCTTCAGAGGCTGAGTCTCTTAAGATATTTCTAGTTTAGATAATGATTAATGTGGTTCCTATCCTAAATAGTAAAATTTAAGATAAGATATAAAGCAATGCCTCTTTATTAAAGCGTTAAAGCTTGCTTTAATAGGTATTCATAGGTATTAATTGATATCCAAACTTCATAATATGATAGTAATGCTTCTAATATTGATTTTAACAGTGATAAATTGTTTTAAACATAGGTTTTGCTTTCCCAAAGTTGTAGATATTATCCTAACCTTGCACAAAAACTTAAAAATTATGGTTAAAACTGCCATTGTTCCATTGACTGCAGCTTGCAGTTTGATTGCAAATTTAAGATTAATGCTCAGATTAAAAAGTATTTTACCTTTGAGTCAATACAGGGCTCTGGGCAGTCCCAGAGCGGCTTGTGGCCCTTTCTTTTGTTTTGCAAACAATGCCTAAAAAAGTTTTTCCCTGTGTTCAAGAAAAATTCTTTTTAACAGTGTTACAGATCTATTCAGATGTTTAAAATAATGCTTAAATTCAAAGATTTTTGCTTCTAGTAAACTGGTAATCACTAGAAAATTTTGCCTCTATGTATGGCTAATATAGCTTTACATTATGTAAAAAAAATGTTTATTGTTTCTGCTTCTTTACAAGAAGCCAAAAGTTTTAATCTTTCAGTATATATTGTTCCCTAAGTGGAAAGTATTTTATTAACTAATGCTTCTCAAGGGAAGTTTACCTTAAATCCTTGCTTGTCATTTTTCCAGTTTAGACTAACTTCTAACCTTTTAACTTTATGGCAATAGTACATCAGAGACTGTATATTCAGACTTAGTAAAATTAGTCATTTAATAGAGTCATAATGATTTTCACTCTTCTTCAGTGTGACCAGCCATTCTAACTCAATCTTAGACTGGTCTAATATTCAGTTCAATTATTAGAGATTCCTATATTCTAAATTACCTAGCAAAGTTAATTCAGAGCATTTCCCCCAAGGTCACCAAAGGCTCATCTTGCCTTCACCTTATTTGTCCTAAACTTTTTGCAAACTGACATTAAAGGTCAGTCTGCAGCGGAATGCCACTGGCACCCAGTTACTTCTAATTCTTATGCATTGGTAAAATGGAAGGACGCCCTGACTAATAAATGGAAGGGTCCAGATCCAGTTCTAATCTGGGGAAGAGGCTCGGTTTGTGTTTTTTCACGAGATGAAGATGAAGCACGGTGGCTACCAGAGAGATTAATTCGTCAGGTAAACACAGATTCTGTCTCTTCTCGTAAGTATCATTCTAAAGACTAAAATTCCTCTTGTGCTGGGAGTGGAAGCTCTCAGAAAAACTGTTTTCCTCTGAGCCAATTCCCCTACAAGAGGCCGGAGATTAACTTTAGCTTTACAATTTGCATCTAAATAAAGTACCTTGACTTCTCCAAACAGAAAATTTACATTGCTACACTCTCATTGTTTAGAATTCTTCCTTTTCTCAAGCAGGTCAATCTACATTCTCCGGTTCTCCGCCCCTAAGAGCAAACAGGTGGTACTGCTAATCTCCCTTCCAAGGACATCCCAGCATGTGGCTTTTCAGTCTAAGATAAGATTTAGATTTACCAGGAGAGCTAGGGAAGTAGAAATTTCATATATATTTATAGAGATTAGTTCTTATTTTGATAGAGATGGGCTTAGTCCCTTAGCTGGCCTCTGGCTTTTCACCCTTGCTGTTACTGCAAGGTGTCCTTAGTTCCTCAGGCTACTGGGAATAACAGGTATGTAGAGGAAAGACTTTTAGCTCCTATTTTAACCAAAATTAGTGATGTTAATACTGACATAATTCTTGTCTAGGCCTTGCTAAATCTGAGGTTGACAAGTCTCATATAGAGACCGCGCATAAACTCAGAACTGCGCTACTGATTCATAATCATATGAATACAGTATGGGTACCGCTTGGCGCAGGAGATTACTGCGGAGGGAAGGTCCAGCTTGACCGTTTCTGAGTTCCCTGTGCGACACACCTGATTTGAAAGAGGTTGGTATCTGACTCCAGCTAAAAACCAAAAATACTTAAGGCTCTGCCTCCCCTCCCCAAAAGATACCAAGAGCCACAGATGTGAGTTGTTATAATGCTCACGGGAGGAATCAGGTCAATGTCCACCCAAGTCAAGGTTAAAGGCCCACTCATCTATGGATGAAAAGAATAATTTGATCACCTCTGTTAAGCATTGCCTATTTAAACTTAATTAATGGGGGGAGAGAGGTTGGAGACCTTGCTGTCGTAAGGGCAAGCCCTTCACTGCCTCCCACCCAAAACATAAAAAAGCCAACTGGCCTTGTACTAGGAGCCAGCCAGTCTTACCCCCTTCTCCCTGTTCCCCTGCCTTTCACCCAAAATTGTGGATAATTATCAGCTCAGTGTTATTCTAAAATTGTTTAGTTAAACTCAGCCAGGGTTCCAACGCCCTACTTAAAATGCAAACAGGTAGTTACCTATTCAGCACTAATTAGCATTATAAAGTCAGAGCCTACAGCCCAGCGCTGCTATTCAGTCAGTGCTTTAAAGACAGTCTTAGCCAGATACAGTTTACCATTAGAAAAGTTAGGGAATCCCACGGAAACAGGTTTTTTCTTTAGCCCTAAAAAACTCAGGCAGAACTATTGAACATAGATAATTTTTCTGCCTCAGGCCACCCCCTTTTTTTATTTTTGTTTTGTTATCTAATGGGAGGAAATGTGGCCTCCCTTCCCCCAGCCTGGAACCTGCCTGCTCAAGGGTGGAGCTACCGGCTCATTCGTCCTGCCACGCCCACTGCTGGAACCTGCCTTTGCTGCCTGGAGGCACACACGTGTTCGTCCTGCTACTGGACCCTGAGTTACTTGGCGGGATATTGGGTTCCCTCCCCCTTCCTTTATAACTGAGTGTCTGGAATTAGTAAAATTGAGCCTTGAACAGAATGTATGTTGTCTTGGCTCCATTCTTTTCTTCCGCCCCGTCTAGATTCCTCTCTTTTCAGCGAACTGCCATTCTCAGTTGAACCGTTCGTGTTGTGGACTGCGGGCAGGCCGCAACAGTAGTACACATCTTTATTCTGAGTCACACCTTCTACTGGAGGCCTACATAAAGACATTGGAAGAAGGAAGACTCACTCTTCCTTCCCTGCTTGCACTTACTTGCCAGTACATCTGTTGGAACCCCTACTTCTTTAGGATTCCAGCTTATAGAGAAGACCAGCTGGGAGGCAAGGGTGTGTCTATGTTCTTAGCAAAAATGGTAAATGCTGTGTGACTTTCAGGACAGCCTTTAAGGCTGCGGGAAAGAACTCTGAAAACGTGTTCAAAAATATATAAACAGGATTTCTCAACTATTCGAAATATAAGAATGCAATATGAATTACATCAGGGACTTCACTAACCTAAAAAAACAGAGGCAGCTATATGCTATAAGTCAGCTTGTCAGGAAGATACAATGACAGGAAAATATAAAGGCAAGCAGATTACTGAATTCAAGGTTGGCCTGGGAAAAGGCCCAGGTATGGTGGGAATGGTAATCTCAGGACTGGATCCCACCCAGAAAGCTTATTGTCTATGCTTACAAAGGGAGGCAGATCTTGTTGTCAGTGCTTTCAAGGGCAGACAGATCTCTGGATTAATTTGCAATGTTAAAAAATATGTTTGCTGGCCAGGTATGGTGTCACACGCCTTTAATCCCAGCACTCGGGAGGCAGAGGCAGGCAGATTTCTGAGTTGGTGGCCAGGTTGGTCTACAAAGAGAGTTCCAGGACAGCCAGGGCTATTCAGAGAAAACCTGTCTCGAAAAACCAAAAAAAGGGGCTGGTGAAATGGCTCAGCAGTTAAGAGCACTGACTGCTCTTGCAAAGGTCCTGAGTTCAAATCCCAGCAACCACATGGTGGCTCACAACCATTCATAATGAGATCTGACTCCCTCTTCAGGAGTATCTGAAGACAGCTACAATGTACTTACATATAATAAATAAATAAATAAATCTTAAAAAAAGAAAAAAGAAAAAAATGTTTGCTGTCTCTAAGAACCAAGGTGCTGGGGTAATGAAATGCTGATCCCTGGGATAATCAAAAGGGAACCTGGAGTAAATGAATTGATATGCAAATAAAAAGCTTCTTGAACAGAACACAGGCTGTCAGCTTGTGCCCAGGATTTGACTTTGAGTTGTTCCTTTTGCCACTCCTGAACACCCCTTCCTCAGAACCCCTCTCCAAGATGAGACTGCTCCTTGGCGTATTTAGTTACAGGGTTTTTGGGCTTTGCTATGGGTGCCAGGTATGGGTTTCAATTTGTGGGGTGGGCTTTAAATTCATCCAGAAAATGGTTGGCTACTCCTATGACATTTGTGCCACTATTTTGCCAATGGGCATGTCTTTCTAGGTGTGTTGATATCGTATCTCTCAGGGTTGACAGATGGGTGCCATTATGACTACTTTTCTTCTCTGGTAGTGTGCGCAGCACCTCCCAGCACTATAAAAGCTACTTAGTGAGGATGAAGCTTCCAGGTGAATACCAGATTGATTTTTCTGTTCTATGACTCAAATATGCAGAGTCTTCAGCAGTAGAGTCCTACCTTCTGGAGGGTAACCAGAAGGTAATAGGCAATAAGGTATAGGCAATAGCCTATAATATTTGAGGGATCTATGGAACATTACTTGCCAAGAACTTCAAAAGAGGAAACACATTGCTGGCACTGAGTATTTTGTTTGTCGGGTTCTGGGGTCTAGTAGGGACTTTGCTGGCTAGTTATAGGGTGGCTCAATTTTAAACTCTTTACATTAAAAAAAAAAGCTCTTCTGTGTGTGCTTTGTCTGCACATATGTATGTGTACCAAGTGTGTGCCTGCTGTGCTTGAAGGCGAGAAGATTCACTGAAACTGATGTCGTGGACAGCTATGAGCTGCTACACAGGTGTTAAGAACTGGACATGGGACCTCTGCAAGAGCAGTGCTTAGTTAGGGTTTTTTTTTTTTTTAAATACTGTGAAGAGAAACCATGACCACGGCAACTCTTATAAAACAAAACATTATATTGGGGTTGTCTTACAGTTCAGAGGTTTAGTCCAATATCATCATGGTGGGAAATATGATGGTTTGCAGGCAGACATGGTGCTGGAGGTGCTCCTGAGTGTTCTACATCTTGATCTACAGGCAGCAGAAATCAACTGAGAGCCACTGAGTGTGGGATTAAGCATCAGAGACCTTAAAGCAGCCCCATAGTGATAGATTACCTCCAACAAGGCTGTACCTTGCAGTAGTGTCATCCAATGTGGGCCAAACCTTCAAACACACGAGTCCATGGGGTGCCATCCTATTCAAACCACCATGAGCAGCAAATACTTCTAACTGTTCAGCCATCTCTCTAGTTTTCACTCAAATTATAGATGTATTATAATATTATACATATATACATATAAATTGTGTAAATTTATATGTATATAATATAAATACATATATATAAATATATATTATACATATAAATTATGTATGTATATAATACACACATATATAATTTGAGTGTGTGTATGTGTAACACGTTTTAGGTTTCCAGTTTCTGTGTGACTTTTCCCAAATGTCTTAGTGTTGACCATCCCTCCCCTATCCCCTCCTCTACCTGTCTTATTCTCCACATTGTCCCGTTTAACCCTTCCTGTATTCTCTGTAATCCCTTATCCCACTGTGTTCTATCATCCACCACGTCCCTTACTACTTTCCTGGCCTTCTCTATGGCACCAACTCCCTCTCCGTAAACCTTCACCATGCCAGTACCAGGAGCATCAATCTCATTAGGTAAATGGAGAATTTGGATTCTGGAGAAACCACAGTCTGCCTGAAGCTTTGTTTCCATCCTCATGCCTGCATCCAGTCCAGGCTACATCCTTGTTTGTGACTATTTGCACAAATGTGGGTGGGTGAGTGGGCAGGTTAGACTTTTGAGTGTGGAATTTTATTGGTCTGCACTGCATGTTTAGGGGTGTTTTCATGGAGAATTAGGGGAAGCTGATCCCTACTGCTCATCCTGGGGCCAACGGCTGATTATATTTTCAGGAGAAACAGGGCTGTACCAGGCACTCTGGGGCATCTCTTCTCATCCTTGATCTTTTAGCAGTGTAATTCTCGGAGGCTGCAGAATACATTATTCAGTCATCTTTTTCTGTCAACCACTGTGGTATCAGCTGGAACAACAAACAAACCAATGAAAAAGAATGGGTAATCAGTCTTTAAAAATTCTTTCTAGTTTGTGGGTGGAAACAGGAGGCATGCAGCTGGCCCACTATGATGATTGACAAGTTGCTCAACTCTAATGGTGACCAACTGCCTTCTTTCCCAGTATATGTGAGACCTGGCAGGCCTTATAGGAAGAGTGCCACTTGGGAGGCCACAAGGGAGGGAACAATAATGTCTGAAGCATATTACTGCCTTCATAACTGTGTGGTGTGCATGTGGGCCAATTGTTTCTGGCTGTGTCTTCCACAAGCTGACAGGCAGGTGGGACTTGGTCACTGCATGTCTTGTTTGTCTTCCTTTTAATTTCTTTGCTTTTTTTTTTTTTTGTGTGTTTCCTGAGAATGGCTCTGAAGACACCCATACATCCTCTCTTCTTCCTTTCCTCAGCCTATATTTGTGTACTCTCCCACTCTTAAGAATTCCAAAACTCCTATTACAGTAAAACCCCTCTTGGAGATCTCAAACCCAACATTCAATCCATTTATCCATGCAGTTTCTATGCCCCACCTCTTTACCCTACAATACCCCCATATTGACCATCAGAAACCTAACTGAACCTTCTGCCAGGTCCAAGACCTTTGCCCCATTAACCCAGCTACTACTGTCCTCCTCCACCCTATGATCCCCTTCCATAAGGTTCCTTTCTGGGTCATATGGACCTGGTCTTTCTGCTTCAGTATGTAGATGACCTCCTTTTCAATCCTTCCCTCTCCAGTGACCAGTCTAACCCCGACTCACTCAATTTTCTTGGCTCCAAAGGTTTCCAGATCTCACCTTCCAAAGTTCAACTCTCATCTTCCAACACCTATGCTAGATTCTCTCCCGCTGCAATCCATAGACACCTCACTTTAGACTGCCTTGCCCATCTCTGCTTTTTCTTTTCCTTTCCTTTCCTTTCCTTTCCTTTCCTTTCCTTTCCTTTCCTTTCCTTTCCTTTCCTTTCCTTTCCTTTCCTTTCCTTTCCTTTCCTTTCCTTTCCTTTCCTTTCCTTTCCTTTCCTTTCCTTTCTTTCCTTTCTTTCCTTTCTTCCCTTTTCCCTTTTCCCTTTCCCTTTCCCTTTCCTTTCCTTTCTGTGGAGAGCCGTGCCGCGAGCAATCACCATTATAAGATGGCGCCGGCCTCCGGCCTCCGCTGTGCCTAACTAGTAAACAAGCCTTGTACGCAGGTGCGAGAGTGAACTCACACCTAGTCACTGCCCATCTCGGGGCGTAGTAATGGGGTGATGGGCGAGCAATGAATCAGGAGCTGACACGCCACATCAGGTGCTGAAACGCCATGGCTGAGGGCTATATAAGCAAGGCCATTTTCCGGGGTCTGGTTCTTCCCTCCTGAAGAAGCAATAAAGCTTTTTGCTGCAGAAGATTCCGGTTGTCCGAGTGTGTTCTTGCCGGCGAGAACGATAGCTCGGGACACCTTTCCTTCTCTTTTCTTTTCTTTTCTTTTCTTTTCTTTTCTTTTCTTTTCTTTTCTTTTCTTTTCTTTTCTTTTCTCTTCTCTTCTCTTCTCTTCTCTTCTCTTCTCTTCTCTTCTCTTCTCTTCTC
Source organism: Mus caroli (assembly GCF_978045245.1). Lineage (NCBI taxonomy): Eukaryota > Metazoa > Chordata > Mammalia > Rodentia > Muridae > Mus > Mus caroli. Next base: position 1,823,834 of record NW_028227272.1, read on the forward strand.
TTCTCTTCTCTTCTCTTCTCTTCTCTTCTTTTCTTTTTTTTTAAGACAGGGTTTCTCTGTGTATCCCTGGCTGTCCTGGAACTCACTCTGTAGACCAGGCTGGCCTCAAACTCAGAAATCCATCTGCCTCTGCCTCCCCAGTGCTGGGATAAAAGGCATGCACCACCACTGCCTGGCCCATTTCTGCTTCTTATCTCTACCCTCAGCAGAATCCAAACTGCTTTCATTTTTTGGGAATAGCCAATCTTTTTCACTCATGGATCCCTAGATACTCACTTCTAGTACATGCTCTTTACCAAGCTCTTCTAGATCTCCCCAAGAGCCTCTTCCTCCCATTAAAAAAATTCTTCAAACTCCAAAGTACATCTGGGAGTGGTGGTGCATACCTTTAATCCCATCTCTCAGGAGGCAGAGGCAAGCAGATCTATGAGTTTAAGACCAGTCTGGTCTACAGAGTGAGTTCCAGGGCAGGCAAAGCTACACAGAAAAACCCTGTCTTGAAAAACCAAAACCAAACCAACCAACCAGCCAACCAACAAAACAAAACAAAACAAAACAAAACAAAACAAAACAAAACAAAACAAAACAAAACAAAACGAAACGAAACCAAACCCACTCTTCTTTCAGACCAGTCCTCTGCCTCCCAGATCTCCGCAGACCTTTCTATCTTTACATTTCCCAAACACAAGGCGATAAAACTCACTAAAGGGGAGGCCTCCCATGGATCCCAACCAGCCTCAGCTTACCAAGCGGCCATAGGACTAGGCACATCTTTTGTTCTGTCTATACTCTTTACACAGATGGCAGCTCCTTCCTGTCAGCTGGCCACCATGCTGCAGGATATGCAGTGATTTCAGATGATGCCATTGTTGAGATGATCTCCTTACCCCCACACAACACCAACCAACAAAATTAATAACTCTAACCAGTGCCTTTTAAATCACTATGTACAGACTTCAAATAAACTTTCCATATCTTGCTAACACACTCAGCCATCTGGAAGGAATGAGGATTTCTAACACAAAAAGACAACTCAATTCCTAGCTCTTCATATATATATACACACACACACACACAACACACACACACACACACACGTAATGCTTGCACAGCTTTTCTTTTTTGGGGAGGATAATTTCTTTCTTTTTTATAACTTTCTAATGATTCTTTGTGATTTTTGTATCATGCACTACAGTTCTGTTCATCTCCACGTTCCCTCATATCTGCCCCTTTTCCTTGTAACCTCCAAAATAACACATACACACAAACACACACACATACACACAAACATACACCCACCCACCCACCCACCCACCAATAAAAACAAAGCATAGACAATATCTCATCTTGAAAGCTATAGTACGTTGCAGTGTGTTCACAGTATTTCCCTTTGTCCACACTTCTTTACTTGCAAATGTTTGTTGCAATGGGTCATTGGTCTGGTTTGAGGTCCCTGGCTTTTGTGACACCATCAACATTGGATTCTCACTGGGACTCCTGGTTATCCTGTTGTTGCCCTGTGTCACGGAGATCTTAAAGCTTTGGAACAGCAGGACTGACCCATTCACAGACAGTACAGATTTTGGGGTGGGCAGTTTAGAGCCCTGGATCTGGGCTTGGGTGATAGCCCACTGGTTCTCCCTTATCCATACCACCAGGATGAGCTCGCCAAGAGCTCTCCAGCACTCCTCTGGCTAGGCCACTCAATGTCACCATAGGCAGGTTGCTGGGTCAGCTCTCCTGCTCTCCTGCCCTGGGGACCAGCTCACCCTCACCAACACCTCCAGCCCCACTGTGCTACCTCGTCAAGGTTCAGGCCCCACTCTCCCTGTAGCCTGTGACGGGTTAGGTCGGTCTTCCTGTTCTCACACTCTTGGGGCTGGCTCACCTGTGCCTTTGCCATCAGGGCCAGCTCCACTGTGTTGGCCAGGCCAGGTGCAGGGCCTGCTCTCCAGTGCTACGGGGGTAGAAGGCTAGCTCTCCTACCCTCATGACCCCAGGGCCAGCTTTCCTAGCTACTACAGGTATATGGGGATATACTATGGGTATCACCTCTGCACCGTGACACCTCACACATGGTGAGTGGTGGGGACATCTCTCCCATGCTCTTTCCCTTGTGGCCAGCTCATCTGAGCCCCCTCCACCAGGACCAGCTCTATTGTGCTGTCTCTGGTGGCAAAGGGGGAGGGACAGAGGACATCTGTCCCTGTCCAAGCCACCTCACAGCAGAGGGGTGGTGGGACCAGCTCTCCCAAGCTCACAACCTTGGGGCCAACTCACTTGTGTCCCCCTATCATGCCCCTCTGCCACCAGGGCCCTGCTCTACTGTGCTGCTCAGACAAGGTGCAAGGCCACCTCTCCCAAGTGCTGAAGCCGGTGAGGGTCAGGAACAGCTCTCCTGAGTTCAGGAGCCCGTAGGCAGCTTTCCCACCTGCTGGAGATGGCAAGGGGCTATGGAGGTGGAGGGGCATCACCTCTGCATTCATACTGTCCCATGGCAGATGAATGGTGGGGTCAGCTCTCCCTTACTTATGTCCTTGGGGCTAGTTCACTTATACCTCTGCCACCAGGGCCAGCTCTCCCGAGTGCTGATCATGGTGAGAGATATGGCTATCTCTTCAGAGTGCTGCATCTGTGAGGGGCAGGCCAGTTATGCACAGCTTCTGGGCATTCAGGTGGTCCCTAGTGGCTGCCCCGACCAGGGACATCCCCATGTTCTCTAATGGTAATATGAGCTATGGACTTTGACCCCTGCAGCTGTGTATCCATGGACCCAGACAGGGCCCTCAGTGACAGCTCTGGCTGGACCTCATCATGGCCTCAGGTGGCAGGACTGACCACTCACAACAGGTTACCCTCTCCATCCTAGAATCTCCAGGTCCATCTCCTCATAGCACTCAAGCTGCTTCACATCTCTTTCTCTCCCATCTGACTAGCACATACTCACACACTGTGGTGGCTCCTGCTGCAGGCTGGCCATGTGGCTGGGGTGTGTGTGTCCCTGGATGACATTCTCCATCTGCTCTGTGTGGCATGATGACAAGTGGTGTCTATAGCCTGCCTGTGCCATGTCCTGGAGGGCAGGTCTGTGGGTGGCATGGCAGTCTGCAGGTCTGTCTGTCTTCCTCTTCCCGTGCTGCCCTGCCTGGATTTGATTTGATTTGATTTTTATATGTACTAGGCATAAAACAGCTTTGGCCACCAAGCTAGGCATGAAGCTAGGATGAACAATGGACTGCCATCTGCTCTGCCCCTGACTGGTATAAGAACACCACCACCACCAAGGGTTCTCTTTGCCCATAGCCAGGGTGGTCAAGGCCTCTCTTTTACCCCCTCAGACTGGGTTCATTGCAAGGCACATCAGATCGAGCCCTCCATCATCAGTAGAGGCAATAACCCTGCCCACGTGGCAGCCCATTAAGTGATGGCAGCCTGTCAAGCTGCTCCTTTCTCCCTTACAGCTCACCCCGCCTCCTCTATATGACCCCTGCCTTTCCCACTCACCAAGTTATATAGGTCTGAAGTTATGGCAGCCTAAGAAAGTGTGTTAAGGTAAATAAATACAAGTTATGAAGGTCTGAGATGTGAAAGCTTAGTTGTGAAGTCTGTAAATGCGAGTTATAAAAAAGTGCTTTGCGGTCTGAAGATACGGAAGCTTAAGGAAGTTGTGAGGGTTTGACACAGTGATTTGAGGGATGAGTCTGCAAAGTAATTTAAACTATATGAAACATTTCAGATTTCTTTCTCTATGCTATTGTTACACTAAAACTTCAAAAGTTCATAATTTTAACATTTATCAGTAGCATTCTGATAAGCTATTAATCTAACCCTAATAAAATACTACTATTACCATAGTTACAAACTTAAGAATTTAAATTTCCTTTGCTTGTCTTTTAAAAATAGACTTTAAAATGCTTCAGTGTGCTACACTCTGCCCAATCCATATATCCATCTCTATGGAAAAAATGTTAATGCTTTTAACCCAAAGTCATTTTTAGATTCCCAAACTTTTTTTTTTAAAGGCTCCATCATTTATTATGAGATACAAAACATCAAGTGACAGCTGGGTTTGGTGGCACATTTTTTACATTACAGCAGTCAGTCAGAGGTGAGAAGATCTCTTTAAGAGTTCAAGGCCAGCCAAAGCCATATACTGAGACCCCATCTTAAACCAAAACCAAAACCAAAATACTCCTGAAACACCAAACCCCACAAAACTCCACAGTCCCTCAAACAAAAAGTCATGTGATTCTATGCATGATAGGTATTTTATAATTGTCAGCCTTACACAACTTAAAATAACCTTGAGATAGATTCTCAGTGGGTAATTGCCTAGATAGGTTGGCCTATGGGCATGCCAGTGAGGCATGACCTTGGAGGACACTATGGGAAGAGAGTAGGCATGCCCAAGATACTCGAGGGGGAACTCTCATGGCTTAGTGCAGCCCTCACAAGCAATCATATTAATCTTTAGCAATCAGGAATGAGGCATCTCAGACCATTTCCCATCATCACAATAGAATGCATGAAATGGGTAAATGGAGTTTATTTTGTTCATGGTTCTAGAGACTGGAGGGCTCAAGGACACAGTGACAGCTTCTGGTGAGAGGTTTGTTCTATGTCATTACATGGTAGAAAGTTCAAAGGGCACAAATAAATGCACAAAACCCATGATGAGATCAGAGGCAGCCTTGCTTTATGACAACCTGCCCTATGGAGAGTGATCCAGTGTTGAGAGCAGCACCAATCTGTTTAAAGAGGGTGTCCTAGACACCTTCCTCCATTGGCAAACTGGAGACCAACTCATGAGTTCTGGGGGATGTACCACAGTAATCGGTACGGGGGAAATCTTCCCTGTAGCTTACCTTGTACCAATTCAAGACAAAGTGAAGATTCCCAAACTTTTATGCTGACTCAAAGACATAAATCTACTGCACATTCTACAATATGAATTTCAGTACAGATTACAAACAATGGTAATGCTAATACGTTTAAAACTTTTATTTTTTAGAAACTTAAAAAATTCTTATAAGCTTTAGGAAGTCAACTTGAATCCACCTCTCACAGGTCAACCAACAGCCTAAATTCCCCCACCTGTCTATTCCTGAGGGTGGGATCTTTTCCCCTTTCCTTGGTCTTGGGACTCCCCTTCCCCAACTACTAAGACCAGGAACCTAAAAGTTTCAAATGTTCACCCAAGATAAAATTTTCCTCTAAACTCATTAACTTTACCTCTGTCTCTAGTCTATCTGTCCTTCCAGATCTCAAATCAACTACAAACTACTCCAGCAACTTGCCAGCCCCGGGTGTTCCCTTGGAATCTGTATGCTAGAAGCAAATAGCTTCAGAAGGCTCACAAAATAGCTTCAGAAGGCTCCAACACTGCTTAAGTTTCCCCAGAAGGCTGGGTAGAACCAAGACTTCAAATGAAACAGCCTTCTTATCCAGACCTTGACAAACATTCCAGTCTCATTGGGTCCAGATGAAATGATGGGACCAGTATCAGCAAAAGACATCTGGAAACAATGGCACTACTGGTCCAACACCCAATGACCCAATAATAAAACAAAAAGATGCGACTGGAGAGGCCTCTGAGGTAGGTCCAAGAATAGCAAGCATGGCAACAATGGATCTTGCCCTTTTCCCTTCTCTGTCCTTCCCTTGATAAAAACCATTAGATTACATGAAGCTAGTCCAACAAGCTTCATTCCCTTATCTGACCACTGACTCATCCTGAGACAAAACACTAAAGTAAGTCTAACAATCAAAATTCATTGTTTGGCTAGCATGTCCAATCAGGACTTACTAACTCTCCCTAGCACAGCCTTTCTCCCCCTTTCCCCTTAAAAAAGTCATTCTTGCAAAAAACATCCACTGCTACTGCTTGCTGTCTGCCTTTGCCCAATCCAGAGGCAGCACCCCCTGCTTGCCCCTTTAGGTTAATAAATCTCCTTTGTGCTGAGAATTTGATGTCTGGGGGTGTCCTCTCTACTGACTTGGAGGAGGCCAACCCTCACACATTTTCCAATTCATTTTATGAGGACACAGTTGCCCTGATACACAAACCACATAAAAACTCATCAAAGAGAATTACAGACCAATTTCTTTTACAAACATAGATGTAAAAAAATACTCAATAAAATACTTGCAAATCAATCCCAAGAGCACATCAAAAAGATCATCATCAACCATGATCAGGTAGGTTTCATCTTAGGGATGCAGGAATGTTTCAATATATGAAAATCAATAAATGTAACCTGCCATATAAATAAACTGAAAGAAAAAAAACACCCAATCTTCCTATTAGATGCTGAAAAGGTCTTTGACAAAATCTAACACCCTTTCTTGATAAAAGTCCTGGAGAGATTAGGGATACAAAGGACATACCTAAACATAATAAAGGCAATTTATAAAACGTTTATAGCCCACATCAAATGAAATGGAGAATAACTCAAAGAAATTCCACTAAAGTCAGGAACAGGACAGGTTGTCCACTCTCCCCATATCTATTCTATATAGTACTTACAGCTCTACATAGAGCAAGAAGGCGACTAACGGAGAGCAAGCAGATACAAACTGGAAAGGAAGAAGTCAAAGTATCTCTACTGGTAGATGATAGGATAGTATACATATGTGACCCTAAATTCTACCAGGGAACGTCTGCAGCTCATAAACACCTTCAATGAAGTGGCTAGATACAAGATTGACTATAAAAAAGTCAGTAACCTTCCTATATACAAATAACAGAGAGCTGAGAAAGAAATCAGGGAAACAACACCCTTCACAATAGCCACAAATTGTATAAAATATCTTGTGGTAACCAAGCAAATGAAAGACTTATATGACAAAAACTTCAAGACTTTGAAGGAAGAAATTGAAGAAGATATCAGAGGATAAAAAGATCTCCATGCTCATGGATTGGTAGGATCAACATAGGAAAAATGGCCGTCTTCCTAAAAGCAATCTACAGTGCAATCCCCATTAAAATTCCTACAGAATTCTTTAGAGACCTTAAAAGGACACTTCTCAACTTCATGTGGAAGACAAAAAACTCAGAATAGCTAAAATAGTCCTGAACGATAATAGAATTGCTGGAGATATCACCATGCATGGTTTCAAGTTGTGCTAGAGAGCTATAGTAGTAACTAATGGCATTGGCATACAAACACATATGGTGAAATATGGAACTAAAGACCAAGACATAAATTCATACACCCATGGACACCTGATTTTTGATAAAGAAACCAGAATTATACATTGAAACACCCCCCCCCCCAGCATTTTTAACAAATGGAGCTGGTCAAACTGGATGTCTACATGTAGAGGAATGCAAATAGATTTATACTTATCACCCTGCACAAAACTCAAGTCCAAGGATCACAGACCTCAACATAAAACCAGATATACTGAACCTGATAGAAGAGAAAGTAGGCAATAGCCTTGAACTAACTGACACAGGAGACAACTTTCTGAACAGAACCCAAAAAGCACAGGCACTAAAATCAATACTTGCTAAATGGGACCTCATGAGACTGAAAAGCTTCTGTAAGGCATAGGACACCGTCAATAGGGCAAAATGGCAGCTTACAGAGTGAGAAAATATTTTTTTTACCAACTCCCTATCTGATAAAGAATTAATATCCAAAATGTATAAAGAACTCAAGAAACTAGATATCAAAAACCCCCCAGACAATCCAATTAAATGGGTACTGATCTAAACAGAGAACTTTCAACAGAGGGGTCTCAAATGGCTGAGAAACACTTAAAGAAATATTCAACATCCTTAGCCATCAGGGGAATGCAAATAAAAACCAAGAGTCTATCTTACACCTGTCAGAATGGTTAAGATAAACAACACAAACTAATTCTGGTGAGGATGTGGAACACAGAGAACACTCCTCCATTACTGGTGGGAGTGCAAACTTGTGCAGGCAGTATGTTAATTAATACGGTTGTTCCTCAGAAGACTGGGACTTTTTCTACCTCAAAACCCACCTATACCACTATTGGGCATATAGCCCAAGGACACCCCATCCTGCCACAAGGACACTTGCTCAGCTCTGTCCATTGAGGCCTTATTCATAATAGACCAAAACTGGAAACAACCCAGATGTTTCTCAACTGAAGAATGGATAAAGAAAATATGATAATTTATACAATGAAGTATTACTCAACTATAAAAAAAAGACATGAAATTTGCAGGCAAGTGGATGAAATTTGTAAAAATCTTTCTGAGTGAGGTATCCCAGACTCAGAAAGACAAATGTGGTATGTATTTACTTATAGGTAGATATTAGTTGTTAAGTAAATGATAATCAAGCTACAGTCTGTAGACCCAGAGAGCTTAGGTAAAGTGGACTCTGGGAGGGATGGGTGGATCTCCTGGGGAAGGGGAAATAGAATAGATTTTGCAGGTGGACCTGGGACAGGTGGGGGCAGGAGGGATCAGGTGTGTATGTGGGAATAGGATGGATGGAGAGTGTGAGGAGACACAGTTAGGTTGGGGAGCATTTGGAGGGCACTGTGGAAACCTATTGCAGTGGAAACTTCCTGGAATCTATGAGGGTGATCTTAGTGAGGAGTCCTGGTAAGGAGGGAGATGGAGTCTGAACTGGCCATCCTTTGTAGCTAGGCAAGACTCCCAGTGGAAGAACTGGGTTGCATATGTTGAGTTGTTGGCTAAGGAAGTCCAATGGAGATCTCTAAACAACACAGGATGATGCTAGGACAGAGGGTTGCTCTCTGCAAACTGAGGACAACATCCACCTCTCAGATCCTTAGCCAGCACCATGTCTGTCTGCATGTTGCTGTTTCCAGCCATGATGATAATGGATTGAACCTCTGAAACTGTACGTCAGCACCAATTGAATGTTGGCTTTCAACATTCAATAAGGGCTTGAATTGAATGTTGGCTTTCAACATTCAACATTGAATAAGGGTTTCTGTGGCCATGGTGTTTCTTTACAGCAATGAAATCCTAACTAAGACACCCTATGCCTGGCTGTATAGCAGCTTTTGTGCCTTTCTACATCATGGCCTAACCTTCTCCTTCCCCTATATGTTTTTCTTCACTGTCACCATTTGCTTTCTGGAGTTCCTGTTTGTGAAGGTGACTGTAATCCAGGATAGAGTGCATCATGGAAGCAAAGGCTGAGAGAACAGTTGGAAGCTGGAGGCATTGTAGGAGAGTCCTTGGGAATCAGGGGAGACCAACAGCAAGATGGAGACTGGGCTGTTTTGTGTGCATTTGTATGGATCTCTCTCTCTCTCTCTCTCTCTCTCTCTCTCTCTCTCTCTCTCTCTCTCTCTCTCTCTCTGTGAATGTGAGTGCTTGTGCACATGAGCACACATATTTCTCTATCACTCTCTGCTTTATTTTTTGAGACAGGATTTCTGAGTGAACCTGGAACTCAGCAATTAGGTTAGACTAGATGCTAGCAAGCTCCAGAAGTTTCCATCTCCCCAGAACTCAGGTCATACAAGGCACACCTCCATGCCACACACTTTTTATGTAGGAGCTTGAGAGATCCAAACTCAGATCGTCCCATCCCCTAGCCCCACCTTGAAGTTGGATCTCTAGTCATCTGTGACTACCCTGATCATCTGGGATGTCCCACCCCATTATGCAACTAAAGAGGCTGACAGATTGGAGCAGGAAGAGCTAACCTCGGTGACTATGACGAATAGTCCTAGAAATGCAGTTTCCTATTGTATCATCATAGGTGCCATGCCTTGAAATCCATGAACAGAGAATGAATCCTGCATCAAGATGGAGAAACCCTCTCCCCGAGGCAGCTGGTCTCCTTCAGGCACCTTTCTTATTATTCTCAGCTAGGTGGTGTGAAAATTTGATAAGACAAGATATCAAAGTTCTGGCGGGTTGCTGAGAGGGCGCTGGCTTACTGATAATGTGTAGATAGAGCAGCACTGAAAGTACTTTGTTTTATTGCTTTGGGGCTCGTGCTTCAAAGCGGCTGAGTCAGCTCATCACAGCCACCCAACCTTCAAGAACATCATTAGCACAATTCTGCAGGGCAATGTGTGATGCATATTTCTGGGTGATCCTCTGGGGGGGATCAGAGTGATCCCCTGGGGTGTCAGGGTTGAGTCAACTAGTAATGCCACAGCCATGCGTGAATGGTGTGTTGTCCTTGCTCTGGCACTTTCTTGCTCCTTTGGGTCCAGGTGATCATATTTTCTGAATTCAGCTTTGATGTTAGTTTTTTTTTTTTTTCTCCCAAACTAGTCAAGATTGCTGTCAGTGACGGTGAGTGTTTCCCAGTGGGCCTAGGGAGCAGGCCACTTCAAAGGTTTGAGATCCCTTTTCCTTTTTGGGACAGGGTCTCACACTGAGGCTGAGCCTTGCCTTGAACTCATGGCGATCCTGCTTCAGCCCCTTAAAGGGTGGGATTGCAGATGTGAGGATTGTGCCCAGAATCTCTTCCTCCTCTTCTTTTGTTGATGTGTGCACGTGTGTGAATGAGCACTTGGAGGCTAGGTAGCCAGATATAGTGGTGGCCTGCCAGAAAGCCTAGGGATCTGCCTGTCTCTGCTTCCCTGGTCCTGGTGTGTATGTACCTCCATTGCTGCTTTTCAAACATCTTTTAAACATTGATTGTTGAGACTGAGCTCAGGTTTGAGCTTGTGAGGCAAGCACATTACTGAGCGACTCTCTTCCTCCTTACAGATAAGAACAACTCAGTTACTGGTGCACATCTTTAATCCAGTGCTTGGGAGGCAGAAACAGTTTATGGATCTCGGTGAGTTCCAGGCCAGCCTGGTCTACATAGAAGCAAATTCCAGGCCAGCCAGTTATATAATGAAACCTTCTCTCAAAACGAAACCAAACCACCCACCCACCCCACCTCCAACCTAACCTAAAACCCCAAACAACAACAACAACAACAACAACAACAACAACACCCATTGCTTGTGGAGAGGGGCATTAATTAAAGCTGTGTGGATAGGATTGAGCAACCACTACAATAACTTTGTCTTTAGGCCTTCCATTGTGAAATATTTAAGAAAATGATTCTCAGAAAAGCCTTTTCTAGAAAGGTAGTGGGAGCAAGGGCTCCCAAGTCAGTCCCTTGTCTTCTCTTGTACTCTCCCAGGCTGCACAGTGGCAGGGAAGGCCCTTAACTCTAGATGAAGCTTTCTATGTGTTATCTATTACTCTAATGAGTCCGAGAGATGGGGAGAGGGAAGGATGCTCTCTCCAGCTATTACTGCCTCCCCCGGAGGGTTGACACACACAAGCTCATTATTGCGTTATGTTTTATTCAACAAAATAACTTTCATGTCGTAGCTTAAATTGAATTCGCTAAAACATCTTTATTTCCCACATTATGTGCCTCAAGTGTCTTCAAGGGGCCCATGCACTCTCCAGAATGAAGCTGTGGAGAAGCACAGTGAGAGTCAATCTAGAGAGCAGTGCAGCTATACAGTGGTAATTGGCCTTCCATGTAATTAAAGGAGCCAAGTTCCTCGTCAGAGACCCAGAGGCAGGATCATAAAAATAATCCACTTATGAGAACCTTTATTGTTGGTGGCCGGTGAAACTGTGGCTCTACAAAAAGATTTGCTTATTCAGTTCCATTTATAAAGAATCAGCAAAGTGATGCTTTGGACCAGCCTTTTCTTGACTCTCATTTTAAAAAGATTTATTTTTATTTTTTAAAGTGTGTGTATGTATGTGTGTGTTGTGTTGTGTACCTGTATGCATACACACATGCACAGAGGCCAGAGAACAGCAGGGACCTGTGCCATATTCTGATTTATTTCCTTGGAACTTAGTCCCCATTGAGCCTAGAATGTACCGATTTTGCTAGGCTGGTTGGCCAGGGAATTCTCAGAATTTACATGTCTCTACCTGTCTCCAGTCCTGGGGTTACAGGCACTCTTATATACATTTAAATGTATTTTTATTTTTAATTTCTTTTGTGAGAACTAGAGATTCAAACTCAGATCCATTGAGGCTTTGTAGGGCTTGGTCCTGGGAACCTAACTGGGTGATGAAGGAATGAAGAAAGGACAGACAGACAGGCAGGCAGACAAGCAGGCAGGCAGGCAGGCAGGCAGGCAGACAGACAGACAGACAGGAGGACAGGCACGCGTGCACACACACACACACACACACACACACTCACACAGAGAGAGACAGAGAGAGAGACAGAGAGGGAGGGAACAAGGGAGGGAGGGAGGGAGGGAGGGAGGGAGGGAGAGAGAGAGAGAGAGAGAGAGAGAGAGAGAGAGAGAGAGAAGAACAAGCACAAGAGCTGGGATCAGGTAGGCAGATCTATCTGGAGCAGCATCATTTATTTATAAGAACTCTTTCTTTTTTTCCCCCGAGACAGGGTTCCTCTGTGTAGTCCTGGCTGTCCTGGAGCTCACTTTGTAGACCAGGCTGGCCTCGAACTCAGAAATCTGCCTGCCTCTGCCTCCTGAGTGCTGGGATTAAAGGCGTGTGCCATCACTGCCTGCTTTACAAGAACTCTTAATCCAGAACTGCAGATTATCTGTAAGGCACAGGGATGGGGTTGAGGAGAGGAGCGGGGAAGTTAGATTGTCTCAATGGGCAGTCTCCATAGGTGGGCAGTCTCCATAGGTGGGCAGTCTCCATAGGTGGGCAGTCTCCATAGGTGGGCAGTCTCCATAGGTGGGCAGTCTCCATAGGTGGGCAGTCTCCATAGGTGGGCAGTCTCCATAGGTGGGCAGTCTCCATAGGTGAACAGTCTCCATAGGTGGGCAGTCTCCATAGGTGGGCAGTCTCCATAGGTGGGCAGTCTCCATAGGTGGGCAGTCTCCATAGGTGGGCAGTCTCCATAGGTGGGCAGTCTCCATAGGTGGGCAGTCTCCATAGGTGGGCAGTCTCCATAGGTGGGCAGTCTCCATAGGTGGGCAGTCTCCATAGGTGGGCAGTCTCCATAGGTGAGCAGTCTCCATAGGTGGGCAGTCTCCATAGGTGGGCAGTCTCCATAGGTGGGCAGTCTCCATAGGTGGGCAGTCTCCACAGGCGAGCAGTCTCAGGCTGTAGACATCCAGGAGGAGGACACTGAGTTGCTGATTCTGTATTCATCTCTACTTGGAACAGGAAGACTTTGCCATTCATGTGAGGCATTGATCCTTGACAAGGCTATACTCCTGTCAACAACACACATTCACTCAGGGCTTCCTCAGCTCCCCACACAAATCCTCAGGTTGATGGTAGCAAGTGATCTTAGCTGTCAGAAGTCTCCCCAGCACCTGCCCTCTTCAAAGTTTTCATTTGAGACAGATTTTCAAGTAGCCCAGGATAGCCTCAAATTTGCAGTGTGGTCAAGGATGGCCTTGAATTTTTGATTCTCCATCTCAGAAGGGCTACGATTGTAGGTATGTGCCACCACGCCTGGTGTATGCAGCTCTTGGGCATCAAATCCAAAGCTTCCTGAATGCCAGACAAGCACTCTTACATTGCCTGAGTTGCAGCCCCCACCTTCTTGTTTAGTGCTTGTTTACTTAATGTAGTGCTAGAGACTGAATGTTGATCTATCCATGCTAGGCAAAGGCAGTGAGCTTTGGCCTAGCATCAACCATTTCCATGAAGGCCTTTCCAGCAGTGATTTTTATTATGAATTTATCTTTCAAGATGGCTCCTAATGGCCATGCCTGGAGAAACAACCAGTGCTTGCCTCAAAGCGTATGATGGCGGGCTGACTTTAATACTGAGTCTTGTCTATCACTGTTGTATTCCTCTGTGGGATCTCCAGGGGCTGTCCACCTATTGCCTCAAGTCCCTTCAAGTTTCATTTCTTTCCTAGAACTCTGTTCAGAGGTATGCCATTCCTCGCAGCTTGCTCTGGGGTCCTCAGCACACCTTTGATTCACTCTCTGGTCCTCTATGTTAGACTTACCATATCTACTACACTTCCAGAGCACCCGGACTCCATCTTGAATTTCTTCCTCTTCCCCAGCCAGGTTTACCTGCCTCTGCAGCTCCGTATGAAGCCTTTGCTGACCACCCAGTCTTACTGGGCTTAGCTTAGTCCCCTCCAGCCTCCTTGCTTTCTAACCCTCCTTGGACACATGGCTCCTTTTACAGTGCCCCCGGCTCCCCACTCAGCTTGCTGGGGCGGGAAGAGGCCTGAGGTTTGTCACAGACAGTGTGCAGTAAGCACCAACACTGCTCTCCCACTAAAACCTTTAGACTGTTCCCTCTCTTCACCACATTGAACCAGTGGCTTCTCTTTGAAGAATGATTTTCAGAAACAAAACTCAGGAGAAACACGTTCTGTCTCAGCTCCAGTGCTCACTTCACTATTGTGTGACTTTACCCAGGAGAATGTAGAGAAGCATCTATTCAGACAAACCCTGACAGAAGGAAGACAGAATCCTACCGGAGCCCAGCATAGTGAATCAGCGCGTGTGGACTACAGCAGCTATGCTATGGGGAAATCCACCACCCCCAGTCGATTGCTCACCTCTGACATAATGTAGGTGTAAGGAACACATGGCCCCAGAAGACACTTTTCACGGTGCTTCAAAGCTACCTGCCGCCACAGCCCTGGACTGCCCGGCTGCCCGGACCACATCTGCGGCCCCAGATAACTATGGAAACCAAGCCATACAGAGTGTGTGCGCGCGCGTGCGGATGATAAGGGAAACCCATGAAGTAATGTATGAAACACCCTAGTTGTAATTGGCTGAATTTAGTTTAAAAATCGCTGGTCTGGCACGGCAACTCATTCACCCCTGGGCCCAACGGAGACGTGTAGGGTTGAGCGATGACTCCACGCAGACGCCCAAATGGACACCACTGCCCAGACAAGACAAACCTGCATCGCTGAGGTCTAGCTCCAGCGGAATCCAAAATCAGCAGGAAGGAGTCTAGAGCCTTATCTGAGCGCATCAAGCCAGCCAGATCCGAGGTTAGTGTGTGTGCACGTGTGAATGAATGCAATCGCATCTCGCCATTTACTTGTTTATTGCTGTTTATGAACAAATGAGCTGTTAGAATGACAGCTAGTTCCTCCTAGTTCAGACCTCCCTTTTTGTCTCTTAATCCTGATTTGCGACAGCAGGGGAGGGTCATGGACCTTCCTCCCCAATTCCTTTGTCCCACGAAGGTCTCCTATCAGTGACCGGAGCTGCTCTGCTTCAAGATTGCAATGGTCACCTCCAACTCAATGGTAGTAGCTAAACTCTGCTTGCTGTGTGAGAACGGGTTGGTTGGTGGCTAAACCTGTCTGACATCAGCTTTTGTGAAGTGGGAAAATGGACACTGAGACGCTCACTTCAAAGGGCTCTGGAGTCGGTAATCTTCTAAGTCCTCAACAACCAGGCCATAGCATAGACAGGTTTATGCCTCCGCTGGGGAGAGCGCTTGATTCTTCACACAGACACTCCAGCCCACTCAAGGGCTAAATCCACGCTGTAGCCTGTGTCTTCATGCAAGCTTAATGTCACTCAGAGGCTTTCGGACACAGGGCTGGTGACCTTTAGAGTACAGAGATGCTTTGAAATGTCAGTTAAGAAGGGGGCAGGTGACAGATGGCCTCTCAGAGCACAGATAAATTAGGAGAGAGAAACTCACTTCTAGGAAGAGAGGGGGGATGGAGGCAGCTGGCAGGCTTCTTGCTCAATCTTGCCCCAGCTTTTCCTCCTGTTGAAGGATTTCCCAGATTTCTAGAGAGCTTTGATGGGCGTGTGTGACAGTGTGAATTAAGGGTCTTCTAGTCGGGAGCACAGCAGCAACTCTCTTCAAAAGAGCAAGAGTGAACAAGCTCTTCCAGGGGAGATATCTAGGTTTGATATCCAGCACCCAAACGGCAGCTCACAACTGTGTAACTCTAGTTCCAAGGGACCTGACCACCCTCTTCTGGCCTCTATGGACACTAGACAGGCATGTGGTGCAAGTGTGTGTGTGTGTGTGTGTGTGTGTGTGTGTGTGTGAGAGAGAGAGAGAGAGAGAGAGAGAGAGAGAGAGAGAGAGAGAGAGAGAGAGTGAGAGAGAGAGAGAGAGAGTATTTTTCAAGCCTTGGGTTTGGTCCCCAGCATGGGAGACCTGTCCATAATCCCTGTAGAAAGTGGAGACAGGAGAATCAGACAATCAAGAAAACCCTTGGTGAGTTCCAGGCCAGCCCGGGTTACATGAAACTCTTGTGAGAAGGGGAGGGTGAGGAGGGGAGAAAAGAGCTGTACCTGATTGATTGTGACTATGGTGACCTCAGCACACTTAAGTCTGGTCAGGGTAAGTGACAGATCCATACATGAGAACACTTGTGTGACTTCGAGACAGCCTCATCTTCTGGCTCTTAGGAACAACAGCCCCTCTCTCTCCCCTGCATTTCCCCAGCCACAGTTACCAGCATGTTCTCAGCCTCCCTCTGTAGCCAGCTCACAGCAAGGCATGGAAGCAATCCTTGAAAGGCACTTACCAGCTAGCACTCGGAGGGCTCTGGCAGCCCCTCCAGGTATTTACATTTTTTTAAATTGGTAACCAGTTATCTCAAATGAGCTTCTAATTAGTAGAGCTCCAGGGCTGTGAGGAAATGAAGTGAAAATATGTAACCACTGCAGGGGACTATTTAGTATGGGCCTGCTCTCCCCAAGCACAGCGTAGCTTTTCCTATTGTCTTTTCTTGGGTCCCAGCGACTTTCTTTTTAAACATCCTGAGACCCCCCCCCCCCGGTGGCTTGTGGGCACTGCATATTAAAAGTTGAGTTCAGTGAATTGGAACAGCCTGGAGAAGTTATGCAAGATACCAGTTGCTGTCGTCACAGTTCTGGAAGTTTGTCAACCTCTCTCAAGGGTAGAATGGAATCCCCTTCTCCCTGAACCCAAGAAGGTTTTGCAGAACAGGTATCAGGCTGGTGGCTCTATGCAACACTGGTTTAGTCAATTATTATTACCACCACCACCACCACCACCATCATTTAAACAGTCATTTACTTGTGTGTCTGTGTAAGCTTATGTGTTATGGTGTGAGTATGGAGGTCAGAGAGTAATTTGTCAACGTTGGTTCTCTCTATGTAGACCCTGAGAATCCAACTCAGGCTGTCAGGCTTGGCAGCAAGTACCTTTACCTGTGCAGCCATCTTGCCAACCCCAAGGTTAACTTAGAAAAGTCCGAAGTCACAGCAGCTTCTTCTTGGCTCTTTGGACTCAGTTGTGCTCTCAGGAAGCCCATGTATCCTGTGGACAGGAACAAGGGCTGTTGGCCCACAGCTTTCCCAGGCTGAATTCGTGCCTGGTACTAGTCATCACTCGGTAGCTCCCCTCCCCCAGAGAAACTAGGATGGAAGTGGGTACTTCCTGCCTAGCCAGGTCCAGCTGTGGCTTTGTCATCAGAACAAATGATGCATTCTCTAAGCCACTGGAGCTTAGAATACAAGCTATGGCTGTCTGTGAAGCCATAGGTACTTAAGATACTAGTTTTGCATAGGAAGTCCCCCCCCGCCCCCCCCCCCCCCCCCCCCCCCGTGGAACAGTGCAGCAGTAGAGATGGGTCAGGATGAGTGAGTTTCAAATGCCTTTAGAGAGAGATGAGGAGACTCACACTTTCCTGGGGTTCTCAGAAAGTGTCTGACACTGTTAAAGCACTGTTAGAATTTATTATAATCACTTTCAACATTAACGATGAGTTCTTATTGTAATCACTTCTGACCTTCATTTCTTGTAAAGCAAAGACACTGATAGTAAAGCCATGTGGCTTCCTAATTGGTAGCTGTTGGACTCTCCCCAGGTGCCCTAGCTATGCTGGACAAAAGGATTCTCAGTCAAATAGCCAGCAGGTCTGCCTTTATGTCAGCCTGCCAGTTCTGAGCACTCCATGAACACCTGGAGAAGAACTGCACAACCAACACAGCCGATGGAGCAGCCCCTGAAGATGCGGCTTCAGCCAGGACTGTTTGCACCACACACACAGAAGCCAAGTGCACTCCAGATGACCGAAAGGCCAGTTCTTCCTGAGCCAGAGAGTCAACTCCTCGCTCCCCAGCTCGGGGCAGTGACAATGGTTACAGTCAGAGGCTGAGGAACTCTGACACCTGGCTTCTCAGATGCTGCCAGAGGCTGTGGAATTTTGACTTCTCAGACACAAGACCTTCTACTCCAGGTCAAGAGCCACAGGTCCTGAAACTGCAGGTCTGCATAGCAGCTGGAAGACCTGTAGAGTGAAGAGTCCTGGGCTTGGGAGATGGCTCCGTGGGTAAAGCTCTTACCATGGAAACATGAGGACCCCAGGAATGCTGGGCATAACAGCTATTTCTGTAATTCCATCACTCCTGTGTTGAGATGGATGGTAGAGACAGGAGAATTCTTTGAAGCCCATGGGCTGGCTGGCTGGCTTCATGTATGCAGCACTGAATATGAGGGACTTTGCCTTGAACATGGTGGGAGGTGAGGACTGAGAGCTAACATTGTCCTTTGACATCTACATCAGTGACAAGACACAACAGCACACCATAAAAAAAACAAAACAGATGGATCTGGAGAGATGGCTCAGTGGTTAGAAGCACCACTGACCTTGCAGGAGACTCAAGTTTGGCTCTCAGCTCACAATTGCCTGTAACTCCAGGGGCTCAGATGCCCTCTTCTGGTTCTCTGGACACCTGCAATGTGCCCCTAGTGCATGTGCCCGTGCTCACACACACACACACACACACACACACACACACCCCAGTTAGTTTTAAAATGCCTCAGCTAGCTCAAAGGCTGGGCAGTTCTAATCCTCCCCTTGGCTAGTACACGTTTTCCTCCTATAATCCTGGCTTAACGCCCTCTAGTTCTATATTTTATTTTTGTTGCCCTGGTTCCTTCTGGGTGGCTCCCTAGTCTTTGCTGCACAAGATGCTTCTGGATAGCCTTTCCAGGGGTCCATATTCCTTCTCACCTACATTTCGGGTAATTTTTCCTTCTGCAGCTCTAAATCCGATCCATCTCCCTCTGAATTATGGCAATTCTCTGTTTTCCCTTCTCTCAGTTGCTAGCCCATGCAAATGTAAAGGTCCTGCTTCAGTCTGTCTTCCCAACCATTGGCCATTGTCTCTTTATTGACCAATCAAAAACCAGTTGGGGACAAGAACCTTCAGCATTTGGACACGCAGATTCCCGATCTTGAGGGCTGGATTAATTGGAAGCCTTGGAACCAATCCCCAGCATCATCTTTTCTGTCCAAATTTTAAAAAAGGCTCTTCTGTCAGACATAAATTGAGCATAACCATAACAGTTATGTAAATTACAAAGTACGATATGCAATTAACATCCAGTCTGTCATATTTGGCAATTTAGATAAAGTATTCTATTATCTATCTTAGCTTAATGAGTTACAATTCTGTACCTAAATCATGTTTGATTTCAACTTGTATTACCATCTGAAAACCGTCTTTTGAATCTAGAACACCTTTAATGCTAAACAGCTTACGTTCAATTGTGAGATTATAATTAGTGTTCAATCTCATCAGTCAGAGATTTGATAAGGAATTAAATATTACCTGAGTATGTAGGAAGAACAAAGACACAGCTTGCAAAACCTTTCCTTCCCTGTTCAAAACTATACCATCCCCAAATTATCCCTTAAAATGACAACCTATCTATAATTTGTAAAATAATCTTAACCAGACACCCAAACCCAAGGAATCAGTCTGATGACTCTCCATGGCTTCTTCCTGCTGAATAGGGATGATAAGAAATTCTTTAAAGGGGTGGGGAGGAGAAGAAAGACTAGAAAAATTGCTAGGCTTTAGACAGGTAGATTTAGCATCTGTTATCCATTTTCTGTATACTTAGAAGGTTCAGGGCTTAACTGAGGTTCTGACTGGGTCTGTCTGAAAGGCCGAATGAACCAAATCCATAGGGAATCAGTAGCATCCCTGAGGCTGTTCTAGAAGCGAGTCTCTGGACAGCACCAGGAAGCAGGGGACTGGAGAAGCTGGTCAGTTCAGTGTCCCAGCAGATGAATCTTGTCAGAGTTGTACAATCTGCAATGTATGAATCACAAGCAGAATTTTTGTACTATTAAGATATTCGTATCGATTGTGCAGGGTGCACAAATCAGTTAAGGATGAAATCTGTTCCTTGTTTGAGCAGGTAAAAGACAATTGTCTTTTTTATGAATTATTTTTAACAATAACCAATTGTGTGATAAATCTCCATTCATGCTATATGAAGGAGGGCATGAAGAATCTTAAGGATTCCATAACCAACAAGATTTACTGTCTAATTTTAGCTGAAGTTTTAGTTAGAGACATTTTTATGTCTAAGTCAGTTACTGGGCTCTTCCCATGTTGAGGAATCATCAGATCAAGTTACCTGTCCTGTTTAATTTTCTTGAATTTTTCTTTACTGTAGTCAAGATCCTCAGAGGGTCTTTCCTGTCCTACCTGATCCACATCACTGTGGAAGGAGTCCAAGCCTCTTCTCCTTTCCTGTCAGCACAAATGCAGAGCCTTTCTCCCAGTAGCTGGAAAGCATTAAAGGTACAGCTTGACCTCTCTCCCAGAGGAATTATAACTGCCAAACTCATAACCACACGAATTTTGATAATTAAAGCAATTCAAAGCAGTTAAAGCAATCTAAACAAACATTAACCATTGAGACAGTGCTTCTTCACCATCTCCTGCTTTTTGACCTATACTTTAAGATCAGTATTTTACACATCTATGTATACTCAAATCTTGCCCACTATGGAAAGGAGCTCTGTGAGCACTTATGATAGTATGCCACGTTCTCTTTCTCTAATTCTCAAGGCCTAAGTTTCTATCCTCTGAGATAGGTTAGACTCCCTATCCCTTGCTTTTTAATCTCATTTTTAAGGATAGGAACCTCAGTATTGTCTATGTCTATGTCTATGTCTATGTCTATGTCTATGTCTATGTCTATGTCTATGTCTATGTCTATGTCTATGTCCATGTCCATGTCCAGTGTCTATTGTCTATGTCTATGTCTATGTCTAGTGTCTAGGTCTAGGTCTAGGTCTAGGTCTATTGTCTATGTCTATGTGTCTATGTGTCTATGTCTATTGTCTATGTCTATGTCATGTCTATGTCTATGTGTCTATGTCTATGTGTCTATGTGTCTATGTGTCTATGTCTATTGTCTATGTCTATGTCATGTCTATGTCTATTGTCTATGTCTATGTCATGTCTATCTCTATGTATATTGTCTATGTCTATTGTCTATGTCTATGTCTATGTCATGTGTATGTGTATGTCTATGTCTATGTCATGTGTATGTGTATGTGTATGTGTATGTGTATGTGTATGTGTATGTGTATGTGTATGTGTATGTGTATGTGTATGTGTATGTCTATGTCTATGTCTATTGTCTATGCCTATGCCTATGCCTATGCCTATGTCTATGTCTACTTACTGTATACGTCTATTTCCAGGCTCAATTTTGTCATACCAGGCTAAACATTCACAGAAATCTCATGTGGACTATGTTCAAAGATTTTGATTTTGCCCTGGCAAGACTTTTAAATTTCTTAAAAGGAATTTTTTTTTTTAAATTCAGTCTCCCTAACTTCTTTCCTCTTAAGAACATTTAAGCAATTACCATTATAGTCTCTTCTATCCTTAAAAGGAATTAAATAAAAATTTATAAAAATATATTTATCTGGTGACTGGAGCAGTCTGCTTCTCACTGCCTTCCTTCTAGCACCCAGTAAGGGAACCAGACAGCCTCTTTCACAGCAGAGGCTCCCAGCATCTCTGAGCTGAGGCTCTCTAATGTGTGCAGCTTTGTTCTAGTTTCATGGCTTGAGTGGGAACCACATGTCTTGGCTCTGGTAGTTGAGAAACTACTTCTCCCTTGTGGGGCATTGGGCTATGCAAAGACAGTCTGGTCTCTAGCCGAGCTGAGGTGGAACGCTGGGACCTGGTGGTGATAATTCACCTACATGGGATGGAAGGAGTTCTCTCATGTCACCTAGAACCCTGGCTCCTGTTGAACTTATCACCCCCTTAGCCTCAACAAGAGAAGCATGGTTAGTAGTCACGTGGGGCAGTGTCCCAAGCTACTGACCTTCAGGCTAGACTCCTCCCCAGTTACCTAGCAACAGAAAAGATAGCAGCATACTTTAAGAGGGGCTGTTTGTCCCCTTCTCGCTCTCACTCCTCTTGCTCTTACTCCCCTTACTCTCCTCTCCTCTCTCTCCCTCTTACTCTCTAGCCTTTCTTCTCTCTCTCCCTTTCCTCTTTGTCTCCTCTTGGCCATGGCTGCTCTCTCTCTCTCTCTCTCTCTCTCTCTCTCTTACCTTCTCTCCTTTCTCCCTGCCTTTCTATAATAAAGCTCTAAAACCATAGACTGTCTCTGTTCATCTGCGATTACTCTCACCTGTGTGGGAACCTCTCTCCCTATGCCCTCTCTTCCATAACCCCGGGGCTACAGGGTGTCATCCCCAGGGCCCCGATCGGGGCTTTCCTTTGTACTCCCCCCATCAAGAGGGGTCAGTGGCTTAGATGCCCGGGGCCGAGTGGAAAGCGTCTGGTAGCCTTCCCATGTCTGCCTGCCCAGAGCATAGGAGGAACTCTGGCCAGCTGTGGGCTATCCTCCCTCCCACCTCTTCCCCAGTCCCCTTTTTAGTTACCACACTCCCCTCTCCTAGACTTATATCAATTGTGTGTGTGTCCATCTGTGCCTGGAGCTGACCATGTGCCAAACCTCTCATACCCAAATTCCTCCCAGAGAGAATTGGTCTCCCAGGAGTGCAGACACACAGGCTTATAGGAAAGACAAGCTACAGTCAGAGACAGTGAGACCAGCTAACACCAGAGATAACCAGATGGCAAGAGGCAAGTGGAAGAACCTAAGCAACAGAAACCAAGTCTACTTGGCATCATCAGAACACAGTTCTCCCACCACAGAAAGCCCTGGATAATCCAACACGCCAGAAAAGCAAGAAAGACTCTGATTTAAAAATCACATCTCATGATGATGATAGGGGTCTTTAAGAAGGACATAAATAACTCCCTTAAAGAAATACAGAAGAACACAGGTAAACAGCTAGAAGCCCTTAAAGAGGAAACAAATGTCCCTTAAAGAATTAAAGAAAAACACAACCAAACAGGTGAAGGAATTGAACAAAACCACCCAGGATCTAAGAATGGAAATAGAAACAATAAAGAAATCACAAAGGGAGACAGCCCTGGAGATAGAAAACCTAGGAAAGAGATCAGGAATCATAGATGCAAGCATCACCAACAGAATACAAGAGATAGAAGAAGGAATCTCAGTTGGGGAAGATACCATAGGAAACATTGACACAACAGTCAAGGAAGATACAGAATGCAAAAAGCCCCTAACTCAAAATCCAGGAAATCCAGGACACAATGATACAGACCAAACTTAAGGATAATAGGTATAGAAGAGAGTGAATAGTCCCAACTTAAAGGGCCAGTAAATATCTTCAACAAAACTATATAAGAAAACTTCCCTTACCTAAAGAAAGAGATGCCTATAAACATACAAGAAGCCTACAGATCTCCAAATAGATTGGACCAGAAAAGAGATCACTCTTGTCACATAATAGTCAAAACACCAAATGCACAAAACAAAGAATATTAAAAGCAGTCATGGAAAAAGGTCAAGTAACATATAAAGGCAGACTTATAAGAATTACATCAGACTTCTCACCAGAAACTATGTAAGCTAGAAGATCCTGGGCAGATGTTATACAGACCCTAAGAGAACACAAATGCTAGCCCAGGCTACTATACCCAGCAAAAGTCTCAATTACCATAAATGGAGAAACCAAGATATTCTATGACAAAAACAAATTTACACAATATCTTTCCACAAATACAGCCCTACAAAGGATAATAGATGGAAAACTCCAACACAAGGAGGGAAACTGCACCCTAGAAAAAGCAAGTAAGTAATCTTCTTTCAACAAACCCCAAAGAAGATAGCCACACAAACATAAAAATAACATCACAAATAACAGGAAGCAAAAATCAGTATTCCTTAATATCGCTTAACATCAATGGACTCAATTTCCCAATAAAAAGACATAGACTAACTGACTTGATACATAAACAGGACCTAGCATTTTGCTGCATACAGGAAACACACCTCAGTGACAAAGACAGTTACTACCTCAAAGTAAAAGGCTGGAAAATAATTTTCCAAGCAAATGGTCCCAAGAAACAAGTTGGAGTAGCCATTCTAATATTGAATAAAATTGACTTTCAAATAAAAAAAGATAAGGAATATATCCAGAAGATGTTCCAACATGTAATAAGGACACATGCTCCACTATGTTCATAGCAGACATATTTATAATAGCCAGAAGCTGGGAAAAACCCAGATGTCTCTCAACAGAGGAATGTATACAGAAAATGTGGTACATTTACACAATAGAATACTACTCAGCTATTATAAACAGTGACTTCAGTAAATTCTCGGGAAAATGGATGGATCTAGAAAATATCATCCTGAGTGAGGTAACTCAATAACAAAAGTCCACACATGGTATGTACTCACTGGTATGTGGATATTAGGTAAAGAGCATGGACTACCATGCTCTCTCTCTCTCTCTCTCTCTCTCTCTCTCTCTCTCTCTCTCTCTCTCTCTCTCTCTCTCTCTCTCAGCATGGATACAACTCACAGACCACATGAAGCTCAAGAGGAAGGAAGACCAATGAGTGGATGCTTCAGTCCTACTTAGAAGGGGAAACAAAATAATCAAGGGAAGTAGAGGGTGGGAAAGACTTGGGAGGAACGGGGGGGGGGAGAAAAGAGGGGGGGCAGAATCAGGTATGGGAGGAGATGGAGGAAATGTACAGAGGGTCAGGAAATTGAACAGAGGTGTGTAGCAATGGGGGATGGGAGACTGGGGCTAGCAATCAGAAAGTCCCAGATGCCAGGAAAGCAAGAACCTCTCAGAACCCCACAGGGATGGCATTAGCTGAAATACCCCAAAATGGGAGGGAACATCTGTCAAACCATATCCAGAGGTTAAGCATGTCCCCCCAGTTGAAGCATGGGGTCACCCACCCATTTCTAAAATTTTAACCCAGAATGGCTCCTGTCTAAAGGAAATACAGGGACAAAGAGTGGAACAGAGACTGAAGGAAAGGCCATCTAGAGACTGCCCCATCTGAGGTCCATCCCACATGCAGACACCAAACCCAGACACTACTGTGAATGCCAAGAAGTGCTTGCTGACAGGAGTCTGATACAGCTGTCTCCTGAGAGGCTCTGCCAGATCCTGACCAATACAGATGCGGATGCTCACAGCCAACCATTGGACTGAACACAGGGACCACAATGGAGGAGTTAGGGGAAGGACTGAAGGGGCATCAATGGGAGGGGAGGCCCTGGATCCTGTGAAGGCTTGATGACCCAGTGCAGAAGAATGCTAAGGGTGGTGAGGTGGGAGTAGATGGGTGGGTGGGGGAACACCCTCATAGAAGCAGAGTAAAGGGGATGGGATAGGGGGTTTGCAGAGGGGAAACCAGGAAAGGGGATGGTGAAATGTAAATAAATAAAATAATCAATTAAAAAAATTGCACGCATGCATGCATGCACACACTCAAGTGTGTGTGTGTTTCATCCCATAATCCCTAAATAATTTTAAAAGTAAGTTCTCATCCACCATGTTGCATTCTATTTGCAGTAGTAGTTGGCCCCTAACACCCCTCCCCAACACTCCCACCATCAACACTTCCACCTCAACACCCCCATGTGCAACACCCCCAATATCCCTATCCCACCACCCCATCCCAACCCCACCCCAACACTCCCACCCCAAGACCCCTAAGACCCCTACCCCAAACACTCCCACTACCAACACCCCCACCAAAACAACCCTATGCCAACACCCTCATCCCAACTCCCCACCCCAACCTCCCATCCCAACCTTCCCACCTCCCCACCCCAACACTCCCACCACCAAACCCCCATGTCCTCTGTAAGGAGCCGCCCTCACATTCGCCATTACAAGATGGCGCTGATGGCACTGGCACCTGTGTAATCAAACCATCTGTGCATGCGCCGGGGTAGTTTCCCACCCCATGTGCTCTGCCTTCCCCTTGACGACAACTCCTGCCGATGGGCTGCAGCCAATCAGGGAGCGACACGTCCGAGGTGGAGGACAGTCCTCCATAAAAGGGATGGGTTTCCGCCATTCGGGGGATCTCTCTCTCTCTCTCTCTCTCTCTCTCTCTCTCTCTCTCTCTCTCTCTCTCTCTCTCTCTCTGGCGCTCTCTTCTCCACTGGCTCCTGAAGGGGTAAGCAATAAAGCTTGTGCCGCAGAAGATTCCGGTTGCCCTGAGCGTGTTCTTACCAGGGGGAACAAAAGCGCTGGCAATAGTCCTCCACCCACATTTATGCCACCCTTTCTTTGTTTTACTCACTGAGTCTTTAGGCATACACACAGGCATGGGGCCATCCACCAGAAGAAAAACCAGTATGGTCTTTTCCAGCAACTCTTAACTGTCATTAGCTTCTCAGCTGGGGGTGGGATTTGGTGGCCCCCTCTCCCTTCCATGCTGGAATGTTGCTGGCTTGATCTGGTGCAGGTCTCGGGCCGGTGGCCATGGATGCTGAGAGTTCAGAGTATAAAAGCCGTGTCCCCCCCACCCCCCAGAAGACACGATTTCTCAGTGCTCCTCCCCATCCTCCCACTCTGACGCTCTTTCTGTCCTGTGCTTAAGATGGTCCCTGAGCCCTGGTGTGTTGACATAGATGTCCAATTTAGGGATGAACACTCAACAGTCACTTTCTCTGCCTTGGTTTTGGAGACAGGGTTTCATGCTGAACCTGGAGCTTACCCATATGAGCCAGAAGCTCACACTTCTAGTCCTGCACTGGGTAGGTGGAGACAGACTGATCCCTGGGACTCACGGACAAGCCAGCCCGTCAAGTTCCCGGCCAATGAGAGACCCTGACTCACAAAACAAGGTGACAGCATGGATGAGATGACTCAGTGGATAAGACTCCTTCCCTGCAAACAGGAGGACCTGATTTTTTTTCAGGCAGGGTTTCTCTGTGTAGCTCTGGCTGTCCCGGATCTTGCTCTATAGACTAGATTGGCCTCAAACTCAGAGATCTGCCTGCCTCTAATCCTGAGTGCTGGGATTAAAGGCATGTGCCACCACCGCCTGACTGTGCACCTGATTTTTTAACTTCCCAGCACTCATATAACAAACAAAAAACCAAAACCAGATATGTTTGTGTGCCTGCAACCCCAGCTCACAGGGTACAGAGTGGGTGGATTATATAAGTCCCCTTGCCAGCCAGCCTACCTGAAACAGTGTCAGCTTCAGTGAGGGACCCCAACTCAAGGCAATGAGTTAGAAAGCAATCTAAGGAAGCTTCTACATATGTGGGCATGGATGCATGTACTCATACAATCACATGTTCGTCACACACACATGCACACGCACATGTGATATAACACCACAGACACACATATGAAAGGAAAAGAGAAGCCAAAGTGGACAGTGCTTGGGGAACTACAGCCAAGGACATCCTCTGGCCTCTGCATGCAGATACATACATATGAACAAGTATGTACACACAAAATTACAGACCACAGTACTGTTAAGATTGTCTTCCATAATAGATGGGGAGATGTACCCTCTTGGGCCCTTCATGGGTCGGTTTCATGAAGAGCATGTGGGTGGCTGTGTCCTTGGCTACCCTGCCCTCCTGGAGGGAAGTGGTGACTCCTGAGTTAACTTCTGCCTTGCTCTCCCTCTGGGAGGCCTGAGGAGGGCCGAGGCTGCCTAGCGGGTGAACACCAGCCTCGTGTCTGGATGACGGCTTCATGGAAACACTTTCCCCATGACATCACTGCGTTGGACTCTGTCCTAATTCACTTGTGGCTTTTACAGCCTCGTGTCCTGACATGAGCATGGCAAATTTGTCATTTTATGGGACATGGAGTGGCCTTGGGCTGGCTTTCCTCATTTCTTCTCTGCTCTGCACTTTGCATTTTATTGGTGTTAAGCTAAAGTCAGTATTCCTGTGTGCCCAGCATGCAGATCCGGGCTCTCAACTTGAGATGATAATTGTGACCTTTTCTTACCTGTGAGTAGCTTTGCCATGCATTCTCAGGCAGTCTGATGTGGAAAATCTGTTGGGAAAACCAAGTCATCTTGGCCTCAGGTTCTAGGCTTCAGAACCCTTCACTATGTGTAGAGGATGCTGTGACGTTTGGGTTAGTAGTGTTCTCCGGTACAACCCAGGCATGGGGTGGGACCCACAGCTACATTGGTAAACGAGTGCTGATTTTGGGGTCAGAGATGGAGCCCTTGTGTCTTCTAGGCAAGCACTCTACCTGCACGCTACCCCCAGACCAGCAGTGCTGATCTGAGTTCATTTTGGTTGCCTGAGATTCCATTAGTGGATAAAGTTTCCACTAGTGCCTAGGGGAGTGGATGTAGGCAAGAGTCCAGTGTGTCACAGGAAGCTGGGGGACTCTGAGCTGGGTACACTGGGGTTTTGATGTCAGAAGGTGTAATAGACCCTCAGACCCTAGTACAACTGACACCATATTGAAGGCACCAAAGCACTGTTCTGACCTCAGAGACCAGCACAAAGACCTCAACACTTGCTGGAGAGCAAGAGCCTAATTTATCATAGCCCACAGTTCTGGAAATGTCCCTAAATGTACTAACCTTGTATGAGAGTCTGTGTGTTCTCTGGAAGAGTTACATAACAATATTCTGGAGGTGCTGATGATATTCCTGAAGATGTGGGGGGAGGGGCTCTGACCCCCCTGGGCCTATAGCAAGGGAATGGACAGTTCCTAGGGGCTTGCACCCTGAGGTGGTCCAGGGCCCCAAGAACTCTGCCTCTGCTCCTGTCAACGAAGAGTCTCCTGATGCCTCCACTCTAAACAGGGAGCTACAGGACACCTGATTCTGTTCCTTCTGAAGGGTCCTTCTGCATAGGACATCCAGGAAAGGCTAGACTCGGTCTTAATTCCAATGTCCAGGATCCACGTGAGATGTCACTAGATGCTGGTTTAATTTGTATGATGGCCACCCCTGTTTGTCTCTCAGTGTGTTTCTGTCAGTACTGTTTGTTGGACAAACAGATCTAACGTGGGAAGGGTAACGAGCAGTCCCAAGATGGAGGCCACAGAGTCACTGCTGTGACTGTGGCTGTGGCATCAGTGACTGCTACTGTTGTTACAGTGATTCCAGCAGTGACCCAAGGTGGGTTTTGTTGACAAAGTCAATACTACAACTGTTTCTTGACTGTAACACTGTGACTTGAATGCTGGCCAGAGGCCAACCATTCAAAACACGAGCCCATGGAGGACACTTAGGCTCAAACTATAATATTCTGCCTCTGAGCCTCTGAAGCAGGAGAGCTAGCATACCTAGACCACAGACACTCACCTCACTCCCTCTCTCCCTCCCATCGCATCCCATATTGTATGTTGTACACCCTGAGGAGCTTGGTGAAGCCTCATAGGCAGTTGTCCTCTGGTGTTATCCTCAGGAAGAAGACAATCTCTTCTCCCAGATGCAGTTTGAACCACCCCCCGCCCCCCCGCCCCCAGAAGAGTTGTGACTGGTCTCTCTGGGCTGTTTGTTTTCTTTACACCAAAACCAGAGGCCTGACAGTCTATGAGTAACTTGCCTGAGGCCTTTCCATATCTAAGGGTAGTTTGGGGTGGTTATGTGTTGCCATGAGTGAGGGCAGGGAGCAGAGGACTGTCCCCACCTCAGGCAATTCTGACTATGCTCTTTCCAGCACCCATTTCCTCACTCAGATCTGCTCTAGAGTAAGGCTGACACCATCCATCAATGCACTGTACACTTAAAACAGAGAGCCCCACAAAGAATGACAAGTAAAGCCAGCTCTGCTTCAGTTATGTTTGACCATTTGTAGTTGTGAAGTGAACATGGCTGAACAGGGATGAGAGAGCAGGTAAGCTCATTTGTCTGTGGAGAATTTTGTGTGTGTGTGTGGTGTGTGTGAGTGTGTGTACGTATGTATTTGTGTACACTAAGGTATGTGTGCACAGTTCTGCATTTACAGTTGGAGAACAGAGAACAACCCCGCCATCATTTAGTACTGCCTACTTTTGAGACAAGATCTCTCACTTGCCTGAGCCTGGTAGGCTAGACGGGCTAGCCAGTGAGCCCCAGTGATCAGCCTGTCTCCACCTTCTTGGTGTTAGTATTACAAGCTTGTACCACCACCCATAGCTTTCAAAAAAAAATCAGTTCTAGGAGTCTGAACCCAGGGCCTCATGTTTGTGAAGCAAATGCTTTAGGGACAGAGCCACCTTTCCAGTTCATCTTGGAGCCAGTCTGAAAATGGAAAGCAAGTCAAGTCCCAGCGGGACCTCTTTGCAGACCTTGAATAAACAGAGACATACATATCATGGGACAGAGATGAGCCCAACACCTGGGAAGAGCTAAGGACTGAACAAGGAGACATCCATGGGACAGCCTATGTTCTAAGCACAGGTAACATACTACATCTGTGGTCCTCATGTAGAAGGACACATGCTTTATCTCCCTTGTTGCCCTAAAGTGGCCAGCAAAGCTTTTAGTGTTACCTGTAAAGGCAAAAAAATGCTTGCTGAGGGATTAAGATGACCAGCTCATAAGTAGGGTCACACTGGAGTTACCAGTTTGTGCATTTTGTGTTTGAGGTTAATCCGGGACAAGAACAGACAACTCTGCCTGGCTACTTTTAAACTTGGGCATATGAGTCTGACATGGGGCGACTGCATTGGAAAAAGAACTTTGCTGTCTGTGTAGATGTGGTCAGTGCGGGCAGGAAACTGAGACTAACAAATGCAATCTAGTCTCTTTCCACAAGTGAAGACCTGAGTTCGATTTTCTTCTTGGGTTATGGAGCGAAGGAGACATATTTCTCTTTCTTAGAGGAACCTCTCCATGTGTGGTGAGCAACATCCTTTGCTGTGGAGAGGACTGTTGGTGGCATTTTTTCAGCAAGAAGTCATTTTGTATTCCTAGAAGCAGAGCTGAATTACCGAGATTTGTCAGGGGAGAAATATTGTTGAGCTTCCCAGTAACTCAGGAATGTCTCTGGGTTCTGTGGGAAGAATACACCTAAGGAGAGTTCAGACCTGCTAAAAGATGCCAGAGAGACCTGAGCAGACTGCACTTGTCTGCCACAGTGGAGTAGGGGTGGGTGTCTGGAAGCTGCCCAAGGGACGCCCAAGCTCTCTCTCTTCATTCCCCTCCCCCTGCACCTCTCTTCCTTCCCTCCTTTCCTGTGTACGTGTGGATGCATTTGCTTGCAGAGGCCAGAGGCTGACGCCAGATACCCCCCTCTCTGCTCCTCTACCTTGTATTTTGAGACAGGGTCTCTCCTTGGCCACGGACTACCTGGACCCTCCTGTCACTGCCTTTACCATGCTACACTTACAGGCATAGGCTGCCATATCTGGACTTTTGTATAGATGCTGGGAATCTGAACTTGGGACCTCATGGTAATCAGCAAGCACTTTGCCACTCACTAACCCATCTCTCTAGCTCTCACATCTCTCTGACCCTACAGAGCTGGGTGGCACTCTTTGGCCTGATCTATTGACTGAGACTGAGTTTTAATCCACCAAGATTGTCCTGCTTTGTCTGATTGTGGTATGCATGGCCTATATGTACAAAACACAGATTTGCTTGGCAGAGACTGCACATCAGCTCATGCTGGCCTCCCAGAATGGTACATCCACCAACATGCTGCAGGAAACACAGAAGCCCACTTTAATCTGAAAGAACCTTTCAGGGGGGGGGGGAGGAAGAGAAAGAAAGGAGGAAGAGAACAGATGAGGATAAGAAGACAGCTCCAGTGGTCCTCTACCCTTTCCTGATGCCTCCATCCAGGCCCCTTATCCTTGGGCTCTGCTCAGGCCAGGATTTTACCTCTCTTCTGGTCACCTTTTGGGCTTAAGAGAGGAGTTAACATTTTTTAGCAGTTCCAGGCATCTGCTTCACTCTGGGGCTCTGGCCTTTCTTGGTCGTCTGCTAAGCCAAGCTAGGGTAAAACATTCCCAGTCATAATTTTTGCCATCAATGAAAAGGTTAAAAAAATCCATGCCATTTGCAAGAGTCTTTTGGAAGGTGTATGAATTATACAAAACAAGCTACCCCCCAAAAGCAAAATTCTCATCCTATCAACAGATTCCATTTTGGTGCCCATACCTGCTGAATTCAGACCTTTGTCCTGGGGCTGTCATGAGGAATGGGGTGCCTGGGTTCTCTGCTCATAGGTTGCTGGCAATGAAATCAAACCGTTGCAGCACAGATAGTAGCCGGTGTTTCTTAGGAACAGTTCTAGAAACTTCTCAAGAGGCCAGTTGTGCTCTAATGTACCTCCTAGGAAGAGAGCTCTCAGGGCTCTTATTTAATAGTTGGAGAGACTGAAGCATATAGTGGTTAAGCACTTGCTGAACGTCAATGGCTAGTCAGAAGAATAGGTATCCTTGGGGTCCCTGGACCCCAGACACGAAGGCTCAAACAAGACACCATCTTGCTTCTGTGCTGTCAAGTCATATTGAGACATACAGACAAAAAAAGCAGGTGGCCTGAGAAAGAGCAAGGACCCAGTGTCTAGCATGGTGTTTGGGGGCCACCATGGAGAAAGTGAGCTCTGAAGAGAAAGGAATGCTGCCCACACCGAGGCACAGAGCTGATCAGATAAAGCTCTCTCATACTCACTTTAATAGTGTGGGAGCTCTGGGCTGACCTAGTCAACTCAGAACTGTGACAAAGCTCCAAAGAGCAAGGGGCACGTAAGGAAGGGTTGCTTTTTTCTCAAGGAAAGGGGTTAGTGGGTCTCCACCTAGGGAAAGTGATAGGACTGACTGCCAGAAGGGCGAGGCAACATGCTATCCCTTAGCAGGCTCCGTGAGTGCTCTCTTGTAGACTGAAGTCAGACATGGCCTCCGTCTAGGGTTGGAGGTAGTCCGGCTCCCTAAGGCCCAAGGTTGAGATGATCCCTCTAAGGAAAGGGGTCCTTGTCACCATGCATCTTCTAGGAACAGCAGATGTCATAGCTGGACAGATTGGTGCATGATCCTCCATTTGAGCAGCAGTCATATAAAGTCATCCCCAAGTTAGCAAAATAGCCAGAAATCAAGGTTGGGCCTAGTGAAACGGTGTATAATCCAGACATATGGGGTGGGTGAGGCTGAGACAGGTGGACTGTAAGTTCAGGTGGAAAGGATTTATTTTGACTCACAGTTTCAGAGGTTTTTAATCCAGTGTCTCTCTCTTAAAAAAAAAAATGGCAGTGAGGGAGTTGGAAAACAGAAAGCTGGTAATAGAATAATGGGGGCCATGTTCCAGTCCTACCAAGCAGCTGAACACAGCAGTGTAGGCCACGTGGCACTGGCTTTAGAGTGAAAAATAGAAGGGACTACTAGGACAATTGATGCTGGTTAGTTGAGCTAA
The DNA here is from genome assembly GCF_978045245.1 of Mus caroli. Classification (NCBI taxonomy): domain Eukaryota; kingdom Metazoa; phylum Chordata; class Mammalia; order Rodentia; family Muridae; genus Mus; species Mus caroli. Next base: position 1,857,203 of record NW_028227272.1, read on the forward strand.
GAAATTAGTGGTGATTAAGAAGAAGCCAGTGTCACTGAGGTGAAATCTTCTGGAAAGTGTTTTCTGAGAGCACAAAGGAACTATGTTCCAGAGATAGCCAAAGTTGTACTCCATGCTTCAGCTGGACTTGGTGATGTGTAAGAGTCATCCAGATGGTACTGTTTTTTGAGGGCATGAAGGGGCCATGAAGAATAGCTGAGGCTTAGGACTGTGAAAGGCCATGGAAAGCCATTAGTGAAGGTGCAGCCCTAATTGCAGTTGATGGCTCAAGACTGAAGGGGTCATGAAAAGGAGTTGAGGCTTGGCACTATGAAGAGAGCCTATGAGAGGCTATTGGTGAAGTGTGGTTTCTGTGGGAGACCACATTGTATTAGAGATGCCAGTACCATGGGATGATTACCAAGAATAGCAGCAGCAATGGAGTGGAGTCAACCAGAGAGAGCCTAGAATGCTACAGAGGTCAGAGCTGGAGATGTGACCTAAGCCCTTTGTAGGAGCCCAGAAGATCATGTGTGTATCCTAGACATTGAAACAGGAAACTGTAACATTGAAGCTGTCTTGGAGACCCCAAGCCATAGATGTCATAGAGATTCCAGAGCTATAGGAAAGCTGCTAACAGGGAGTGGAACCAGCCCAGGAAAAGAAGTTTGTTGCAGTCAACAAAGATAAAAAAGGAGTTGGAGATCTGAAAACTGTTTTAACATCAGACATGGAGATGCAGAGTTTGGAGTTTGCTCAGCTGGTTTTCTATCTTGATTTGGGGATTACAGCTAAGTGATTGGATTGATCTCAGAAGAGACTTTGAACTTTGGAATTTTAACATTGTTGATACTGCTATAGACTATGGGGACTTAGGAGGTTGGACTAAATGTACTTTTTAAAATATTATTATGCTATGGCTAGATATGACCACTATAGACTCATGTGTTTGAACAAGACTATGGGAGCCAGGGAGTGGAATGTGATGGTTTGAATATGCTAGGCCCAGGGAGTGGCACCATTTGTAGGTGTGGTCTTTTTGGAATAGGTGTGTCACTGTGGGTGTGGGCTTTAAGACCCTCATTGTAGCTGCCTGGAAGCCAGTCTTCCACTAGCAGCCTTCAGGTAAAGATGTAGAACTCTCACCTCTCACTCCATGCCTTCCTGGATGCTGCCTTGATGATAATGGACTGAACCTCTGAACCTGTTTGCCAGCCCCAATTAAATGTTGTCCTTTATAAGAAAAAATCATTTATTTATTCTTCTCTCATATATTACATCCTGACCAAAGTTTCCCCTCTCTCCTCTCTTCATAGTCCCCTCCCTCCATCTCCCCTCTCCCCCAGGTCCACTCCTCTTCCATTTCCCTTTAGAAAAGGGCAGGCCTCCCAGGGACATCAACAAAACAAGGTATAACAAGTTACAATAAAACTAGGCGCACACCTTCATATCAAGGCTGGACAAGACAACACAATAGGAGAAAAGGGGTCTCTAAAAGCACACAAAAGAGTAAGAGACAGCCTTTGCCCCCGCTGTTAGGAGTCCCACAAGAGCATCAAGCTACACAACCATAACATACATGCAGACGACCTGGCTCAGACCCATACAGGCTTCCTGATTGTCACTTCAGTCTCTGTGAGCCCCTATGAGCCCTGCTTAGTTGTTTAGGGCCATGTTCTCGTGGTGTCCTTGACCCCTCTTTGCTCTATGAAATCCTTTCTCCCCCCTCTCCTCTGGGGTCCCATGAGCTCTGCCTAATGTTTAGTTAAACCCAGTGTCTCCTGTTTCTGTGTTTGCTGGGCCTGTAGTGAGTTGAAGCCCAACCTGGGTAAGGGTAACTTGATGAAACCCTGGCTCAAACAAACAAACAAACAACAAAACCATAAAACAAAACAACAGAGAATTCGATTCTCTAACTTCCTGGTTCAGGGCTGTTTCCAGAACAGAATCCAGGTTCCAGTTTAGTAAGGAAACAAAACACATACCATCACAATATGAAGGTGTGCTGCTGGCTCTGCCATAGCTCTGCCTTTTCTTTGGTTGTCTGTAAACATGGAAGAGAACTAGAATGATGGCTCACACATGACAGTGTAGCACTTAAGAAGCCGAGGTAAGATAGCCTTGACTTTGAGGTGGCTTGGATAGAAGATAGTTTGAGTTTGATCTGGATTGCAAGTTCCAGGACAGCCAGGGCTGCACAGTGAGACCCAGGAGATGGAGCTGAATTCAAAGAGCCTCAGATCTGATGGCATGGCGCATGTAAAGCTGTCAGTGGTGCATGGTGTCAGGGAGCAGTGTGTCAGGGATCAGTGTGAACTCTTTTTAATTCTTTGCACAGGGACAGAACCTAACCCTTAGGAAACTCCATCAACTGCCAGCTACTGGTATTTCCAACTGTTAGCTGGGCTCTTACCAATCCTGAAAACCATCAAAACCATCAAGAGCTTTCTCTTCAGCCTATCTGAAAACCCGAGTGGTGGGAAAATTTTCTTAATGCAAGAGAGAAAATAGATGGTCACATGAAATACTTCAAATACATAGCACGCTGCCTGGGAGATCCCATCCCTCCACTTCCCTTTTCTCCATCATTTCCAATAAACCAAACATTAAATATTGGGATATGTATACAAGTTGGTTCTTATCTTTTGGGGGTCATGGACACCCTTATAAGTGTGGATGCAGGGAACTGGGGAGCTGGCTCATTCAGTAAAGTGCTTGTTCTGTAAGCAAGAGGACCTGACTTCAATTCCCAGCATTCCATAAAAGTTGAATGCAGGGGGATATGTCTGTAATGCCTGAATTGGGGAAGCAGAGACAGAGGGATTCCTGGGGCTTGCTGGCCAGCCAGCCTAGGCAAACCAGTAACTATCAGGTTCAGTGAGAGACCTTGTTTCAGACATTAAGATGGGGAAGAACTGAAGAAGATACTCAACACTGACCATATGCATACACACATGCACATACCACACACACACACACACACACACACACACACCCCACACACACCCCCCAATCGAGTATAGAATCCCAGTTCCCTCTCAGAGAGTGGAACTTTGCACATATAACTGAAACCATTGTGTATTTTGTCCCATCGTCCATGAGAACTCATGTTCATCTCTTTCACACTATGAACTACTGAGAACATTCTAGAAAAGATAGAACCTATACTCTTGGGATGGTGAGTCTGAGGCCTATAGGTTTTTTTTTTTTCTTGTGATTAAGTATTTCCCTGAAGCAACTTTCTGGAGGAGAGCCTTATTTTGGCTCACAGTTTGAAGCTTCCACCCATCACAACAGAGAAGGCATGGTGGCAGGCAGCTCTGTGGCAGCAGGCAGCTCAGCACTGCTCCATCACATGTGTGCAGGTCAGGAGGCAGAGGGTTTAGGTTGGAATCCCAGAGGATTACTTCCTCTAGCTATATCCCATTTCTACAAGGTTAATAGTCTCCCAAACAGCCCTCTTCCTGAAGACCAAGTCTTTGAGTGTGTGTGTGTGTGTACATTTTACATTTAAATGTAACAGTCCTGAGAAAGACTTGGCTGGAGTCTTCTATGAGAGCTTCTGAGCCCAAAACATCATCTTTCTCTGGGACCTCCTGGTCTAATTATCTATCTGCTCCGCAGCCCTGTATGAATCTGTTCCCCAAGTCTCTCACACATCAGGCTGCGTGGGTGTTGCACACATATTCATGCGCACGCGCGAGCACAGGGGCACACACACACACACACACACACACACACACACACGCACACACGCACATGCACACACACACGCACACGAATAAGTAAGCAAAATTATGATTAAAATATAAAGAGCCAGTAGTGGTCAGGAGGCAGAGCCACATCTCAGAGACTGAGACCACCCTGGTGTACATAGGGAGACCCTGTCTCAGGAAAAACAACAAACATCCCAAACAAACAATAAGAACAACTAAATGAGAGAAAGACAGAAAACAGGAAAGGGAGTGTACCCGTTAACCTCTCGCTTCTTTGCCTCGCATCCCCCAGTGTAGGTGGATAGACCCAGCCTTTGCTCAGAACATGTTCTTCTTGAGAGTTCACGTCATTTTCTAGGCTGCTCCAAACCATTCCAAATACAGAGCCAAAGACAAGGGTGACTGTGCTGTCCATCCTCTCCCAAACTCTTTGGGAGTCTCTCCTCTACTTTCCTTCCTGGGGCATGGGGTGAGACCTGGCTGGAGACATGACTTTGCCTCAATGGCTGTCCATTAGGTACTTGCTCTAGTGGGCGCCCAGGATTGACCCGTCACCCGCAGTGCCCATTACGGCCAGCAGAGGGCGGTGGCGAGCCAGCAGAGTTGTACAGAGCTGCCCGGCGCGGACCCGGAGTCCGAGCGCAGAAACCCCACTGCCACCGCGAGGCGGCTTGCAGCGGGAGGCGCCTGCTTCTTTCCTCATCCCCAAGATCAGGCATCCAGAGCCCCCACCTAGAGCCATGGCCAGCCCCCCAGGCAGCCCTGAAGATGCAGACAAGCTGAGAGGAGGCAGGGAGGGCCGGCAGAGGAGGGAGGACGACGCTCCGGAGCAGAAGAGGTTGAGGCTGGGGCTGCGAGCGGGAAGCGAGCCCCAGGACGGAGCCACGACACCGCGTCCAGCCCGGGACGAGCTCGACACCCACACAGGTGGCGAAGGCAGAAGTGTAAGTAAGCCCGGGCAGCTGGGACGTGGGTCAGGGCTGTGGTGGTCTAGGGATGCTTGGCCATCGCCTGGGTGAAGTTGGTAACTGGGCAGCAACTCCTGCAGGCGCATTGTGCTTGCTTGGAGGGACCGCCCGGGGATCTTGGATGCTTGGTGACAAGAACTGTGCTTATGTGCTGTTGATTTCCTAATAAGCTCACAAGGTGTGGCTGGTGGGGGGCAGTCCCAGCTGGACTCTGTGGCTTGCCTAAGGGAGGCCCCCCAAAGGAGAAGGATGTGGGTTGCTTTAAGCAGCTCTAAGCTGGCACCCCCATTTTGGCCAGGGCTGTCGGGGTGCCTCTTTGGGACATCACTGTTTGTGCAAACTGTCCCCTTGGGAGGGTCTCTGGGACACAGGGCTCATCATGTCCTGCGGCGGAGTTCAGCCTGGGACCGCAGTCAGTGTGCACTAGTCACCAGCCTCTTACCTTCCTGTCCCTTCCACATGGTCTGGGAACTGTGGACCAGAGGCACATGGCTTCCACCCTAGTCCCCACATTCTTCTCCTTAGCCTCACAGACGGGGACAGCCAGGCAAAGTTCTTGGAATCCGTTGGCACTTCTACCAGGCTCTGTCCCTGGCAGCCAAGGGTAAATGTTGCGTCTGTGTATGGTGCTTCTTGGGGCATGACTGGGATGGAGACCATTTGGGCCCGGAGACTCAGCTCCTTCTCGGGACTCTCTCCCAGGTGTGATTCGGCAGGCCTTGTGCTGGGAGGTACTTGCTGTCCTTGCCGAGGCTGCCACCTTGGCTGTTTTGAATGATTAGTGGGGTTGAACCCTTTGCTTCCCCCATGCTTGCTGGGCTGGGCTTGTCTTATCAATCTGACGACTTGCTGATGAGCCTTGAGGGAGCGGTCCCTTCCTCCTGAGTCATTTGGGTGGCAGCTGGCCACCTTGAAGCTCAGTGGTCCTGCATAGGCTGGCTCTTGTATTATTAATGCTCATGTCCCTATGGATGCTACTGCATTCTGAAGAGGGCTACAAACCCATCGGGGCCAGGTGAACAGCTTCTGAGATCCCAGTGGAAGATGATACTTGTGGACAGTTTCCTTAGCCACATGGTGGAAAGGCCTAGAAGGGACTGGGAGGAAGTGCCTGGTCCCAGGCAGAGTGGCAATGCAGTGTCATGAAACTTTGGTGGCTTGGAACTTCCCTTTCCCCCCTTCATTTCCTGCTCAGAGACAGGACTCTGCTAAAGAATGGGATTCTAGCATCAGTGGAAGTGACCCAGGGCAGTTGAATGCCTAGCTGTCAAGGTTGAGTGCAAGTTCTGCCTGCCCTTAGCTGGGTGTCCTTGGGCAAGTCAAATGACCTCTCTGAGCTGTAGCATCTTGATGGCAAGACGGATGTGTCAATAGGCCCAGTTTCATGGTGGTGTTATTCCCAAGATTAAGTAAGACTTGTTTGGAAGAAACACTTTGAGTGGCTCTGGCATACTGTGTGCTCAATAATGTGATTTAGTGCCAGAATTAACCCTAAGGAACTAGCTCTTAGTGGGACATCAGCATGTCCCCACTGAGTGCTTTCTGAAAAGAAAATTATTAAAAGAATTCTGTGTAATTGAGAGAAATTTGCTAAGACAGAAATCCCACTGAGCCTTTGGCAAGGAGTGTGGTGGTGGGTGGCAGGAACCCTATGGTATAGGTTTGAAGGGAAATGCAGGAACTAGACAGAAATTATTTCCTCCAGGCTTGTCATAAGTTTCTTTTTTAGGGGTCCTGTGGCCCCCTGGGCAACTCTCCTGTTTTTAGTTTAAAGATTACCCAGGGCCTAGGGTGGCCTATAATGCCTGCCAAACTCCTTTTCCATGTTTGCATCGTTGTCTGATCATCCAGGGACTGTTCGCAGGCTGAGGCAGGTGTGTGTGTGTGTGTGTGTGTGTGTGTGTGTGTGTGTGTGTGTGTGTGTGTGAAGGCATAGAGGAATGGAAACAGAGAGTGAGGGGGTGCTGAAGAGACATGGCCCCTTCCTGGGGCAGCAGAGTCCCTGTCTCCACCCATGGCTCTGAGAGAATGGGTCAAGCAGAGAGCAGCATCCTTCCTGGGGTTTTGTCTTAGCGACTGTTTAGCTTGTTGAGAGTGTCACAACCGTCCTTGTTCTTTAGTGACAGGTCACTGTGGACTTTTCTCTGTATAGCTGCTGGACCATCAGGCTATGTCCAAACATCTTTTTTTAAAGGAGAAAACATCCCTTCTCATCTCCTGACGATCTGGTGGAGGAGGCTTTCCTGTGACTGGCTGTTCCTCTGAGTGGCTTTCTGCCTGTGCTTTTGTTTATGGGGTGGAGTGGAGGTTAGGTAGTTAGTAAAGGAGACTTTTAGGGGACACCAGAGAACTCCAGGCCCCCCTGATCGGGACATCTTTCTGTGGTGTTCGGAGAAGGCTTCTTACTACTTCTAACATCTCTGTTCTCTAGCTTTATTTATTCTTCCAGTTATTCTAAACTGTATTCTTTATATTCTTATGTTAGTTAACATATAAAGTGTTAGGTTTCCTTATGGCATTTTCAAGCATGCATGATGCACAGGTATACACACACACACACACACCTCCTCCACATATCCACACTTGTGCACACACACATGTACACACACAAGTGTGCATACACACACACACACACACACACGCACACGCACATGCACCCATTTTTCCTCTTCTTCTCCACCCCCTCATTTTAATCTGTCCCCTCAGTACCTCCTTTATGCTTTCTTGTTACTTGTGTACTTGTGTTCTATTGCCCTCCCCACTTCCTCTTTGCCTCCCCCCCCCCCGCCACGGTCACTCTCTAATTTTATGACGTATTCCCACACCTGCCCCCACTTATATACATAAATAACTATTAAAATCTACAATCCACACAACCCAGCCTCAGAAAGACATATACTGCTGCCTGCCTCTTGGGGTCAGGAGTCTCATAGTTTCTTCTGCATTCTCCAACCCCAGGGAGAGATCCCAGTGTGATTTGCAGCCTGTGGCTCTTCCTGGAGGGGAAGGAAAGCCTCACTAGGGAATCGCCTACCTGCTTCCCCTTCTTCAACACCAGGCAGCCAGGCTGAGAGTCCCTGCTTGTCGCTTGGTAGTACTGAATTCTAAAGAGTAATAACTCACTGAGGCCTCGCTCCCCCACAAGTCCTTGGTGGACCCGCTGAGCCATCCCTGTGGGGTGCGATGAGAACAGGAAAGTGGCCAACTGTCAGCAGGATTGCTGGGTGGAGGTACCTCAAGACTACGCTGGGTGCATCAAGACTTGCTTTCCACTTGTCTTCTTTTTTGTTTGCCATCTTGATGAAGATAGAATCATCTAGGAAGAGGAACTTCAATTGAGAAAGTGTCTCCATCAGATTGCCTGTGGTGTAGGGCATTTTCTTGATTGATGATTGATGTGGGAGGGCCCAACCATCTGTGGGTGGTGCTATCCCTGGGCAGGTGGTCATGTGTTGTATAAGAAAGGAGTCTGAGCAAGCCAGTATGCAGTGCCTTGCCCTGACCCCACGGTCTTTGCTTTAGTTCCTTCCTGGAGGTTCTTCTCTGACTTCTCTCAGTGATGGACTCTAAGACTCCGTTTGCAATCTGAAGCAAACCCTTTCATCCCCAACTTCCTTTGGCGCACAGTATTTTATCGCAGCAGTAGGAACTCCAAGACACCGTCTTTGCTGGTGATAGGTGACATGGCTCCCTCACCTCCCCACAGTTGGCTTCTGAGTGCAGATCCGGATTGTTGTTAGCGGAGGCCTCAGGACTGTCCTGAGCTGCTGGGTGAGCAGTGTTGGACCTGACCTCTGTCCAGGTGACAACCAGAATGTCTCCAGATCTTGTCAACAGCTTGCTAGAGAATGAAGGCAGTTGAAGGCTGTTGGTTACTTTCACTTATTTATGTTCATGTGAGTGCATACGTGTATTTGTGCGTATTTCTTGAGGCCAACCTTGGGGGTCACTCAGCTGCTACCATTCACTTTATTTGTTTCCTGCCATGGGATCTCTTATTGGTCTAGGCTGGGTGACCTGCCAACTCTGGGGATACACCTGTCTTTCTTCCCCAGTGCTGGGAATTATAAACCCACCACCATCCCCATCTCTCTCTCTTTAAGACATTTTTTATTTGTTTTATGTGTATGAGTGTTTTGCCTGCATTTATATCTGTGCACCACACGCATGCCTGGTGCCTATGGAGGTCAGAGGAGGGCATCAGATTCCCTAGGACTGGAGTTACAGACAGTTGGGAGCTGACACATGAATGCTGGGTCTTGAACCTGGATCCTCTGGAAGAGCAGCTGGTTCTCTAACTGCTGAGTCATATCTCCATGCCTCCTTTCTGACGTTAGTTTGACTTTAAACTCAGGTCCCAGGTGAGCACATTACTGACTGAGCTGCTCCTCAGCCCTTGCTGCCTGTTTTGCTTTTGCTCTGCCGGGGAGATGTAACCCAGGCCTTCCTTGCCTTAGCTACTTCTCTATTGCTGTGTCTGATTTCAATGCCTGCATCATGTCAGAGACAGAGTGCACGAACACAGGAGCATGTTGAGTGTCAGCCACTGCTGTGCCTTTCATCTGTGTGGCATTGAGAAGCTGGCAGGTCTGCCCTGGGCCTCAGTTTCCTCAACAGTTAAGCACAGGTGACGTCAGAGGAAGGAGATGTGGGGTTTGAGCTTGTCACAGGAGAATGAGGCGGGCTTGGGGTCCTACCTCAGCAAGACACAAAAGAAGTAGCAAAGGCCTAAACAGGGTTTTGAACTTGCATCGTTTTTTTTTTTTCCAGAGAGAGAGAGAGAGAATGAGGGATGGGGTGATGTGATGGGGTGGGGTGAGGGAGAATGACTAGAACAAGTGTGTTATAGTATGCACAGAGAGGTCTGAAGACAAGTTGTGGGAACCATTTCTATCTTACTGTGTGGCTCCTGGAGATGGAACTCAGGTTGTCAGGCTTGGTGGCAAGCACCTTTATCTGCTGAGCCATACTCATGGCTCACAGTTTTATTTTATTTTATTTCATTTCTTTTTATGTAACACTATGCAGGTGATTTTAGCTCTTCCCCTTCTCAGATCTTCCCCACTTCACCCTTCTGGTAGATTCAGGTATCCTCTCTGTCTTCTGTTGGAGGTTTTCAGTTTCCAGATTACCTGCTGGGATTCCAGGTGGCAGGGACATGGGTGGGCAGAGCAGGTTGCCCACTGTTCATTTTCATGCTATGCTGGGGCCTTCCAAAACCCTCCAGAACCAGCTAGTGACAGAGAATTTGGGCCACACCTGGGGTTTTGGATCCCCATCTGAGCACTGTGGACCTCCCCCATGGAAACTGTCTCCCTGCGATGGAGACTTCCCCCAGTGATGCTCTCTCTCTCTCAGGCTTGCCTGGAGACAAGGCCACCAACTGGAACACGGCATGTCTGCGGTTTGTATAGCAAGCTTCCGCAGGGTACAGGGCAGACATAGGGGTCAGAAGGAAGCTCATGTCTCCCAAAGGACAGAGGTTTGGGGTACGGTCCTAACCACAGCACAAGGACACTCCTTTGAGCTGGAACAGAAAAGGTTTGGGGGGTACACAGCACCCCTTTTGGTTCCTTCTGGGGGCACACACCTCCTGTACCTGCAGTGGTTTTAGGGAGACTGTTGTGCTGGCTCTGAGTCTACTGATTTCAGAAGTATTTAATCATTGCATGCTTAAATGGCAGCTGCTGTGTGCTGCCAGGCTGTGGCAGAATGGACCATAGGCAAATGCCTCTATAAATTGTTTTTGATACATTGTGTGTGTGTGTGTGTGTGTGTGTACATGTGTACAGATGTATCATCACCCACATCCCACATGCACCGCTGTAGGAGCTGTTTCTTTCCTACCACTGTGTGTGTTCTGGGCATTGCACTCATTGATCCTCAGACTCAATAGGAATCCTGAGTCCCCTTGCTTTCCCATGTCTTTGTAATTATTATTATCAGTTTTAGATAAGGTCACACTATGTAGCTCTCACTGGTCTGGAACTTGCTGTGTAGACCAGGCTGGCCTTGAACTCAAATCAAAGGTGTGTATCAACACCCTGGGCTTCACCTTTATAATTTTTAACCTCAAATTACAAATTAGTTGCTTTTCTGTTGTGTACTCTGGGGTGTGACATGGAGCTCAAGGAACAGGAAGGGGACAAGCTTGTAGACTGGGCCAGGGCCTCTCAGATGATGTTGGTGGCTTTGATGATGGTGGGGTCGGTGGGAACTGAGGTGAATCTGTGGTAACAGTTCATGAGATCCTGTGCAAAGGGCAGGGTGCGAGGAAGAGGTGACCTGAGGTGACCTCCAGGACAATAGACAGAACAAGAATTTGACTTTGAGCTCCTCAGCTGAGTACTCTGAGATGCAGGTTTGGGGGCTGAAGATGCAGCTAGCTGGGGCAACGAGGGGACATTCAGGCTGGGGATCCTGACCTGGGGGTCCCCAGGTGACCGGTGGGCTGCTTGGGAGGAAGATGGACTTGAAACAGAAAGGGATTCCGGCTTATTATTATTATTATTATTATTATCATTATTATTATTATTAGTTATTTTATTTTTTAAGATTTGTTTTTTGTTTGTATGTGTGTGAGCACATAGGTGCATATGTGTGTGTGTGTGTCTTTGGGGTCTATAAGAAGGTGTTGGGTCTCCTGGAGCTGGAGTTATAGGTGGCTATGAACCACCAGAAGTGGTTTTCTGGTCCTCTGTAAGAGCAGAGAGTGTTTTTAACCCCTGAGTCATCTCTCCAGGTTCATATTTAGTTATTTACATATTGATTATTATTCTTGTTGTTGCTGTGTGTGATGTATGTTCATGAGTGTGGATGCATTCATGCTGTGGGGCACACGTGGAGGTCAGAGGGCAGCTTGGTGAGACTAGTTCTCTCCATCGTGGCCTCTGGGGGCTGGACTCAGGTTGTCAGCCATGCACGGCAAGTGCTTTAGATGATAAGCTATCTCTCTGCCCCTGTTTGTTTGTTTACTTGATTATTGAGTCAGGGTTTCTTTGTAGCCCCAGCTGTCCTGGAACTCATTTTGTAGACCAGACTGGCCTCGAACTCAGAGATCTGCCTGCCTCTGCTTCCTGAGTGCTGGGATTAAAGGCGTGTGCCACCCTACCTACCTGTATTATTTTCTGAGACAGGGTTTCATTATGTAACTCAGGCTAGTCTTGAACTCACAGCAATTCTCCTGCCTCAGGGCTGAGTTGTAAGCCATCAACACTGTCTAGAGCTTAACAACCAAAAGCCCCTCTACATGTTTTGTACAGATGATTGTGTTTGAACATCTTTGTATTTTCCCCTTTTCCATATGTGTGTGTGTGTGGTGTGTGTGTATATTTGCATGACATTTTGCATGAATCTGGGTACATGTATATGTGCATTTCTATGGAGGCTTCCGGTAGATGTTGGGACTGATCTACTTTATTCATTAAGCCAGGGTCTCTCAATCAAACCCAGAGCTCACTGATAGGGCAGGTTTCACTGGCCAGCTTGCTCTGGAGATTCCCTGTCTCCACTTTCTAAGACTGGAGTTACACTGTGGGGTTCTGGGGCTCCAAACTCCAGTGCCCTTACTTTTGCAGCAAGTGATTCAACCACTGAACAATTTCTCCAGACCCTTAAATATTTCTACTGTATGGTAGGTGGAGTTTCAGAACCCTTGAATATAAAGGGCTGCTTGTCTGTACCCCACATTTTTGCTGGAATCTTTATAGAGAACTGCAGAGGGTTGCAGTGTTTCATCCATAGTCAGAATACCCTATCTACCCACAATGCTTTGCTCCACCACACCTCGATTCTTGGAAGAGAATCTTGTCTCTGTGGAGGGCCCTGCCCTGGTGATTTCTCAGCATGTGATGTCCAAATATGGAGCCGTTAGGAAACTTCATCTCTGACCAGGGTAAGAGAGAGGTATTGGCCTTCTCATTCCATCTCCAAATATTTGCACAAGTCAATGTTAGGTGAGTAACTTTAAACAAGATGGAGTGGTCTAGCAGAGACAGGCATGGGTGAGCCAGAGCTGACAACCAAGTTGTGTGGACCAACAAAGATTTACTGAAACACAGCTGGATACATTCATGTATGCACTGCCTTTTGTAGCTTTCCCACTACAGAAGCTTCCAAGGCTGAAAATATCTTCTAGCCCTTGCTGGTCCATGTACCGTGAGAGTCCCAGGTTAGAAAGCTTGGCACACCTCTGGAGTCCATTGAGTGTGTGAGTACAGGTGCTCATGAATGGCCACAGCCCTAGAGACTACAAGCTATCTTGTAGTAGATAGTCTCAGCTCTGCCTGTCTCTGGTATTGGACAGTTCCTGGTATCTCCTGCCACTGTGGCCAGGTTTCAGGTTAGCATACTGTTCAAGTTTTGTACACTCATGAGGAGAGGAAGGCATGGTGACTTGTCCTCTCTAAAGACCTCTTTACTGTGAGTCTCCCAGCAGGTTTCAGAGTGCCACATGTGCAGTGGGGCCAGCTTCCCTGCTGCTTGCACTCCCAGGGACATAGGGGGAAACTCCTTTATGACAGCAGAAGCAGAGGGAGGAGGAAGCAGATCTTTTAGTGCAGGGTCTGGGATTATTGAAATGAACATTTCCCTCCGAGTTCCAGACTGTCTGGGCATGCCTCCTGACGCTCTGCCTCCAAAGCTCTTGTTAGCAGCCAGATGGTACCATTTCATTGGATTTTCTCCGAATAACTTGCAGCTCCTTGCACAGTCCTTCCTGCAGCCAAGCATCTGTGGCCAGCAACAGGACCTTCATGGGTGGCTCAGAGGAAGAAGAACTTCTCCTTTCCGTTAGGTTGCAGGGTGACAAGGGGAATCTGTGCATACTCCCCATAGCCCAACCAGCCTTCTGCCTTGGCTTCATCATGGACTCTTGGCTCCATTTGACCCCTTAGAGCTCCCAACCTTTAGAGATGTCTTGCTATGCTGGTCTTTGTTGTGGTTCATAGGTTTCGCAGCTGGTTAGAACTATTGATTGCTTCCCTCCCTTGGCAGCTTATGTAGCACCATCTGGACCCAGAAAAGCTTGACCTCAGGATGGAGGCTTCCAGGTCAGATCCAGTTGGAAGCCTCTGAGTCCTGTGTCCAAAGTGTAAGGTGTTTTCAGCAATAGAGACTGACCTTCAGCTTCTGGGATGCAACCAAAGACAACAGCAATAGCTTGGACAACTCTGACCAACAATAACTCAGTCCTGATCAAGTAATTTGAAAGGAGATTTCTTCTGTCTGTACTGAAGTTTTATAGTCTGTGGTGCTTATAGGAGGCACTATCATCTCAAGTGGCATAACTTCATCTAAATTGTATGTATGTATGTATGTATGCATGCATGCATGCATACATATTCACACATACATATACATATGTACACACACACATATATATATACTCACATATACACATATGCACACATATATACACATGTATACATGTATATACACACAAACACATATATACACACACTTATACATACACACACATATATATACACACATGCACACACATATATACATGTATATAAACATATCTATGTACACATATATGCACATACATGTACACAATGCATACATACAAGTACACATACATGCACACATACAGCATATATACATATACATACAACACACATATATACATATAAACATACACACATATATACACTTAAATATGCACACATATATACATACTCACACATATACACATGTATACACAATATACATATATAACATATAATCATACCAACACACATACTTATACACACAGATATACACACATGCACACATACACACATGTATATACACACATAAGTATATACATATAAACACACAATATCTATCTATCTATCTATCTATCTATCTATCTATCTATCTATCTATCTATCTATCTATCTGTATATATCTGTATATCTATATATCTAATATATATCTATATAAAAGCACACATATACACACATACACACCCATACACACATATAAACATACATATACTCATACACATACAGACATATATGTACAAACACATATATATATACATACATATACACATATGTTCACTTATATATGTCTTATATAAGTAATTTTAGTTACCTATAAAATAATATAGGCTCCTATGTCCCTTCCTCAAAGATTTTTGTGTTATTTATCTCACCTTCCTTTCCCTCCTTTTATATTGTCCTTCCTCCCCTCCCCAATTAAAGCCCCTCATTTTCCATATCCCACTTTATAGCACCTCTATTCTACTATTTCCTTCTCTAGAGCCCTCCATCCCAGTGGTCCCTTTTTATTTTCCTGCTTTCTGTGGTTATTTTAGCACGTGTGCTCAGAATCACAGATGAGAGAATATGTGGTGTTTGTCTTCCTGAGTCTGGGTTATTTCATGCAATTTAATATTTTCTAGTTCCATCTATTTACTGCAAAGGTCATGATACCATTTTTCTTGGTACTATTGCATGGTGCATCTGCACCACATTTTCATTGTGCATCCTTCAGCTGAAGGACATTTAGGGTCTATTTCCCCGCTGTTGTGAATAGAACAACAATGACTGTGGCTGAGCAAGTGTGGTGGAGTAGTGTTGAGTTCCTGGGCCATATGCTGAGGAGTGTCATGTGGTAGATTTATTTTTAGATGGGTTGTCTTTACTGATCTCCATAGCGGCTGCACCACCTCTCAGTGAACAAGGATTCCTTTCCCTCCACATCGTCGCTAGCATTCTTTGCTAGTTATTTTGTTAATCTTAGCCATTCTGACTGGGGTCTGAGGAATTCTCAGCTTTAATGTGCATTTCCCTAATTGCTAAGAACAATTAACACTAACTGTGGTATTAGCCATATTTATTTATTCTATTGAGAACTCTCTGTTCAGATCCAAAATACAAGTTTTCTTGACTCTTTGTTTTTTGAGTTCTTTATGTATTCTGGATGTTAATCCTCTGTCAGATATATAGTTGGAAAAGATTCCGTCCCACTCTGTGGGCTCCCTGTTCACTCAGTTTGTTGTTTCCTTAGCTATACCGAAACTTTCTAGTGTCATGAGGTTCCACTTGTCAATTGTTGGGCAGGCTTAATTCCCAGGCAAATGGAGTCCTCTTCAGAAAGTCCTTTCTGTGTTGTTTCTTTGGTGTACTGGTTACCATGTTGGTGGAATTGCAAAACTGGGCAGCCACTATGGAAGGCACATAGGTGTGAGAACTGGGGAGGTTCAAGCAAGTTAGGGTCACATGGATTGGCTCACCTGGGTGGCCAGAGTCCAGGCTGTGGTGGGGAACACAGGCAGATACCTGCATTGTTGGGTGGGTAAGCATTCTTGATAAGCAGCCCCAGGGAGACCAGAGTGGGGAGTCTGCGGAGGGTTGTTTGATTGTTCATTGATGAAGGAGGCCCTGCCCACTGTGGGCGGTGTCATTCCCTGGGTAGGTGACCTGAATTGTATAAGAAAGTTAGCGAAGGATGAACCTGCTGGAGCCAGTTAGCCTTGGCTGTGAGTGAGTTCCATGATTATAGGTAATGCTGCCTGAAACAGCAAGCAGGCCTGCCTTCAGGTTCCTGTGACCTGAAAGTGTAAGCACAATAAATCCCTTTCTCCACATGCTGCTTCTGGTCAGGTTTACATACACAACAACGGAAAGGAAACTAAAATACTGGGATGTATGAGACCTTGTCTTAAAAAAGGTGGATGGCCGGGCGTGGTGGCGCACGCCTTTAATCCCAGCACTCGGGAGGCAGAGGCAGGCGGATTTCTGAGTTCGAGGCCAGCCTGGTCTACAAAGTGAGCTCCAGGCCAGCCAGAGCTATAAAGAGAAACCCTGTCTCGAAAAACAAAACAAAACAAAAAAAGGTGGATGATGGATTTTTGGACCTTGAGATGTAGAAAAGATACAAATTGAGTATCATAAGAGTGAACAAGTGATCAACAGGGAAGGTGTAGCATATGGGATTGGGCAGAGCTGTGCATCCATGCTATGAGGTCTCCAGCATACCCCACAGGCCTGAGCTGTCATAGGCATGTTGATGCTGGTTGAGGCAGGTGTGGAGTCTCCCTCCCCACTGTGTGTTACATGTGGGTGTGGTAGAGGGAGGGAAGATCATGTTTAGGGGTGTGTTACAGATGGAGGGATCCAGGCTGATAAATAGGGTCAAGTAAGAAGGGGACTCAGGGCTGTGAGGACTTTGTTTGGGAGGGGAGGAGGAGACAGGAAGAGTGGAGGGTCTGAGGACATGTTGTCATGGGAACTTTACATCTGGAGGCTTCCAGGGATGGAGATCAAATAGAGGATGCTGGAGCTGGGGCTGTGAAGCCATTGAGAGGGGCTGGGTGCTAGGAATATTTCTATGAGTTTGCGCTCTGGTGTCGAGGGCACCTAAGGAGGCCTGCAAGTTCTCTTTATTATTCTTTCACACTGTTTATGACCGGGCTCCCTCAGGTCGTACATCTTAGTCCTGGATGATTTGGTGTCAAATATTCATGGTGTGAAGAAACAAAGACACAGAGAAAACATCACAGAACTGTGAATATTGATCAAAGATTTTCTTTTTTTTTTTTCTGAGGCCAGGTAGATAGTTGCTCTTTCTGCTAAAATCATGTCAATTTTATTGAAGGTTTGTGTGTGTGTGTGTTCAGATCTTAAACATTATCATGCACCGAAGGATCGAATTTTCCAACATTCACCATGTTTCTCTCCTCAGTCTGTGGGAGGCACACACATCCTTCCTCTATCCCATGATGTAGTGACCAATGGTCTAGGGTGGAAGTGTAGGGTGTGAGCTCCAGACTGGGCACTAATTTGACTGGGTGACGCTTCTAATCCTACCCTTCCTGTGTTGCCTGGCCAGGGGTGGATGTCTGGGGATGAATGACCATTAACCTCATTCCTCACGTCCCAGGCCAGGTGAGTATGGAGGCCAAATCTGTTGCCCTCTTGGTTCCTCCATATGCAGTGCAAAAGCAAGAAAAGCAAGTGTCTCTATGGGGAAATCATTGCTGCTGCAGCACGTGATCTGTCCTGACTGATAGGGTGTGTTTCTCTGCATATGAAATGATAGTATAAAGGTCTCTTGAATTTTTCTTGCTGAGGTTGGAGAGCTGATTTAGGGGTCAAGAGCACAGGCTGCTCTTCTGAGGACCCAGGTTCAAGTTGCAGCATCCACATAGTGGCTCACAATTATCTCTAAGTCTTATTGGAGGGTATTGAACACACTGTTATGGCTTCTGCAGGCACCGGGCATGAGTGTGGTGCAGGCAGCAAAACACCCATATACATAAAATGCTAAGATAGTAACAGTAACAATTTTTTTTGTTGGCATGTATTCATTGTTCATGGTAATGAGTCTCATAAAGCCCCCCCCCCACTCTGTGTGTGTGTGTGTGTGTGTGTGTGTGTGTGTGTGTGTGTGTGAGAGAGAGAGAGAGAGAGAGAGAGAGGGGGGGGGGGGAAGGGGGAGAAAGAGGCACACACTCGAGTGTCTGAGTGCACACCCGTGTTCAGGTGCTAATGCTTATATCCTGTGAGGCCAGAGGCTGACATCAGGCATCCTTTCTCAACTGTCCTTCATGTTAGTGTCTCAGCCAGTGTCTCTCATGGAGCCCAGAGCTCATTGATTTGGTCAGACTGGCTGTCCACTGAGCTCTGGGGCTCTTCCTCTTTCCATCTGCCCAGCGCTGGGTCTATAGATGTGCACCACCAAGCCCAGCTATGTTTTGAACTGGCTGCTAGGGATTGGAACTCTGTTCCCCAAGCTTGCCTTTGACTGGCTGAATCATCTGCTGGCCCTACAACCACACCGTCATTCAAGCATGCCTCGCACTTTGAGTGTAATGCACCCTCTCACCCGCCTACTCCCGCCCACAACTTCCCCCCCTTCCCAGGCAGCCTTGCTTCTGTTTTTATTTCATGTCAATGATTTTATGCATCTATATAAAATCTAAGACCCATAAGTGAGAGAAAATGTGACGTTTGTCTTTCGAGTCTGGCTTGTTTCTCTTAACACAACAATCTCCAGTTCCGTCTGGTTTCCTGAGAAAATGGTTTTGTTTTTCTTCACAACTAAAATAAAACTCCATTGTGTGTATTTACCACTTTCTCTCGATTGATTAATCCACCCATCCTTCTTGCTGAAAAGAAAGAATGTCAACTTTATGTGGGCTCCAAAATATAAAAAATAAAAAAATATTTTTTACAGGTTTGCAGAATAGAAAACTCAGGAGTCAGTGGTTTGAAGATCCACCGTGTGGGGTGGCAGCAGGGACCAGGGAGCACTGACTGCTTCTCCTTTCCCATGTAGAAGCATAGCACGAGGTTTACTGTTCCAGGGAGTCTGGGGAGATGCCAGTGACACTTGGTGACTTCTGTGGTGCAGCAGCAGTGACATCTCGAGCCTTCGGATATATGCATTCCATGCTAATTGCATTAAAACATCGGCAGGGCTTTTGCTCTGTCATCCCCCAAATTAAGCACCTTAATCACAGAAGCACGAAGAATTGGATTTAGGGTGACTGATTCCCACCTGTCAGGAGGGGTATAATTAGATTATATTTTTCTCCAGTTCAACTAAAAGAAAATTGACAATAAAAGGGTGATCAATACGTGATGCTCGGGAGGTAAAGCCTACTTGTAGATGGAGAAGCACTTGTTTTGAAAATCTATCTTCTTGAGAAAAGAGGGAAATCCATCTTTCTCTCCCAGAGAAGAAAGACTTTGTGACACACGCAGGCTAGGCTGCAACTTGGCCATCAGGTTTTCTTCTGTGTGGCCATGCGTTCCAGCTTGGACCATGTGTATATGCCTGTCTCTGTATGCCTGAGTTTGTGTATCTCTGGTGGGTTTTGTTTGTCTGTCTCTCTGTGTGTGTCTGTCTTTTTGTTTGCAGCTAGGTGACTGCACCCAGGTGGCAGTGTGTACCTGGGCATGGGCACACACTCCCGTGTAAACCGCACCTTTGTGGGGATCTTGGTGCCTGGATCTCAGCACATCCCATTTAAAGAAAAATCACTTCAGGAGAAGGCGAAACCATGTCCTTACTCTAATGGCACCAGGCTTTCAGTCACTCAGAATCTTTGTTTTGAATTCTGCCTTTTTCCCTGTGAAATTTCTGGGTGGATCAGAATGAAAGGGTGAGAGAAGGAGGCAGGTACTCAACAACCTGTCACATATGCACTCCACATCCAGGACTCTCACATGGCCATTCTGGTTGGGAAATTTCTCTGCTGATGCCTCCTGGTGCATTGTAGGATACTGAGCAGCATCAACGGCCCCGAGACTAGATGCCAGGAACACATCTTTCCCATAGCATGACAGACACATGCATTTCCAGATACTGATGGGTGTCTAGGGGTGGGGACAAACCTGCCTTCATTTGCTGTTGGGTGGATGTTGTCCTGCTTCAGTAAAGCAGGACACAGCTGAAGCTATTGGCAGCCTCGGATGAGAAGAGACCATGAGGGAGGGGCCTGGAGGAGCTTGGCAGGAGCCTCTGAGTGTCACCACACTGGGTGTTGGCTGTATGAGTCTGCTAGTTTATGAAGTGGCCATGAGACTAGTCTTACATATGTCATGTGTAACTTCTCATTCTGATGCTGCTAATAACATTTTCCATTAAAGGCATGATGGGGAGGGTTGCCTTGATCAGGATGGCTGAAGGTGTCAGATGAAGGTGGGGGTACAGGGTGGGTGTATGGTGTGTGTCTGTGTTGCTGGTCACATAGGAGACAGGACTCATAGTAGGAGGTTTTACAGCAATCACATACTGGGTCCTCAGTAAACCTACGTTGGTCTGTAGAACACTCTTGTGACAAAGGTCACATGCAGGGATTGTGGCTGCTTGAGGAATACTAGCCATGCCCGAAATCTGGCTTCCCTTCCTGAGTTGGCATTGCTATCTGATTTCTGTTCATTTATTAGACTGGTGTGGAATGTCCACGGGTCCAACTTTGCCAGGAGGGCAGAGGCAAAGATGACTGGAACTCCTGCTCCATAAGGGGCACCCTAAAGCCTGCTTTGAGACTGAAGAACATTTTTCATTGTCCTTGAAAATGCACGGTGTATTTCACCCATAAGCATGTGTGCACAAGTGCATGCGTGTGTGTGCACAAACACACGTACACACACACAAACAGACACACACACACACGATTGTATTATCTCTGCAGTGCCTAGGTTCTTACTATTTTGGGGTGGGGGGGAGAAAACTTGTTTCTCAGCAAAAAACAATGTTTTTGGGAAGGTTGAACTGGAAAGGTAGGCCTGGGAAAGACTGTCCTTGTGCATGTATTAAGTTTTGAAGTCAAGTGAGTGAAATGGGACAGGGTACACCCTGGGGAATCCCTGCCACACCTCCATAGCTCAGGGATCCAACACCTCCTCCAGCAATGGGCACAGGGTGGCTTCTCTGTGGCTAATTGATGGGCTCCATGGTTAATCCAGGGGCTGGGTGTCCTGCATGTTCTCAGTGCACACCCATGACCCGTTTCTCTCTCTCTCTCCTCTTGTTGGCAACATGAAATAGTTCATTTACTGTGTGTGCATGTGTATGTATGCATGTTCATGTGTGTGCATTGTGTCTGAATCAAATACAAGTGAGCATGGCCCAGGACCAACATGTTCCAATGTGGTAACAGCTTCACAATTTTTTCTTTTGTTGTATGTGTGTGCGTATGTGTATATGTGTGCATGTCTGTGCGTGCATGTGTGTATTCACGTGTCTGTGTGTATGTGTGCGTGCATTCATGTGTGTGTACATGCGTGTGCATCCATGCATGTGTGTTTGTGTGAATGTGTATGCTTGTGTGTGCATGCATATGTATGTACATGTATGGAGGCTTCAGGATGACACTGGGTATCATCACTAGTCATTCTCCACTTAAACATTTTTTTATTCTATGTGTGTCTAACCTGTATGCTGTGTACCACTTACATGCCTGGTGCCAGCAGAGCCCAGAAGAAGGTGTCGGATCCCCTTTGACTGGAGGTATAGATGGCTGTGAACTGCCATGCAGGTTCTATGAATTCAATCTTGATCTGTAGAAAGTTCTCTTTACTGCTGAATCATTCCTCTAGTCCTCGTCTTCCCCTTTGAAATCAAAGCCCACATCACCCACCTCCCCAGGTTGTCTCCCATTCAAATACTAACCAGGCCGGATCCTGCTTAGCTTCCAAGATCAGATGGGATTGAGTATAGTGAGTGAGGGTGATATGACTGTAGATTTTTATTTTCAAATTTGTTATTTACTGTGTGTGTGTGTGTGTGTGTGCGCGCGCACACACACACACACACACACACACACACACACACGTACCTTCGAGGCAAAGAGGGAGTCAGATCCCTGGAACTGGAGTTACAGGCAGTTGTGAGCTGGGTGCTGGGAACTGAATTCCAGTCCTCTGCAAGAGTAGCCTGTGCTCTTAACTGCTGATCTATCTCTTCAGCCCATCTAGCTTATTATTTTTTGAGACAGTATCTTACTCAACCTGAAGTGTACCAATTCATCAAGAGTGACTGGCCGGTAATCTCCAGGGATCTGCCCATCTTCACGCTCCCAGCCCAGTAACAGAGTATTTATAACAGAACAAAGAAAACAATTAATCAAGGTATGTTTCAAATACATCAGGTAGGTGGGTTGCAGCAAAGTAGGGGCGTCAGTGCCCGGCCTCAGATGTGCTATGATGATGTTTTCAGCCTTTAGGTTGTTGGAAGCTAGGGGATTTTTTTCACACATAGGATTTACTTAACGATCACAAGGATATCAGGCTAATCATAGGAGAGAGCAATGAATGGCTATTTAGGGACTAACGATAACTTGGGATAATTGGCTCTGGACCTAAAACCTTTCAGCCTGCCACAATCACAGATTACTTATCAGCTTTGCAAAACGTTTCACACATTTGTGCCTTTTCCTTGTGAACTTGAGTTCACACTTGCAACATTGGTCCCCAGGCTGAGCCTGTTGTTGGTGGAATTGCTCATTGAGAGTCACTTTGTTGCCAGTGGTGATAAAGGTTGAGAGACCAGGAGCACAGACATTGCAGTCTCCCCTGGCCTCTGCACCTGCCTGGATTTTAATCAGCAATGGAGCCCAGAATTCTTCCCTGAGCCCATGAAGGAGGAACAGCAACCTTGACAATGACCAGAGTATAGCCACCTGCCAAGAGTCTGGGTCCCAGAGCAGGAACATGACATCTGTCAGTCCTGGTGTGGTGAAACTAATTCATTATGGTTTGGAGGGAAGGAAAACTTGAGCAATTATGACTCCATGGCCCATGCCTAAAACCCCAGCCCTGGGGAGTGGGCCAGGGTGAGGGCAGGGGCGGGGCAGGCTGGAGGCAGGAGGATCCAGAGTTCAAGCTTTCCAGGTCATCATCAGCTATGTCATCAGTTTGAGGCCATCCAGAACTACATGAGACTCAGTGTCCAACCTGCCGGCCTGCAGGAGTCTCAGAATACAGCCTACAATGGGGTTCTCTGTCCATGCAAGGAGCACAGTTGCAGGATATTTGATCACACTGTGAACCCCAAGATTGTGTTGTTTACTGGAAAATGTGTTTCTAGTTGTGTTGTGGCTCGATCTTAGCACACACTTTTAATCCGTCTGGCTGGAATGCAGACAAGCCCTTAGTACACATCTTTAATCCCAAACAATGAAGGTAAAGTTAGTTTGTAGAGGAAGCACCCATGTTTGAAAGTGATGTCTAATTGAGTGGCAGACAAAGTGATGAATCAGAGAAAGATTTGACAGAATAGGATCTGCCCGACTCTCATGAGCAGAGAGGAAAGGGAAGCTACTTAAGAGAATGCAGAGGGAGGAAAGGAGAAGGAGGTGGTTTTACCATCAGGAGAATTTTACAGAAACCGGTTGAAGAGAGAACAAGCTAGACATGTGTGAAGTAGAACAAGCCAGAGACTGAGAAGGAGCCAGAAGATTAGAATATATCACCTAAGTTAGTATGAGGCCAAGCAGAGCAATTTAGGAGAAGCCAAGTGAAGCCAGAAGAGTGCTGGGTAGTGCTCAGCCTGAGAGGAGTCTGACCCAGAACAGCTGAGTTGAACCAGCCAGCCAGAGACCAGGAAGAACCAGAAAGGGTGAGCTTATTCAGCTGGAAGCCTCAGAGGCTGAAAACATTCTAGGCCTAGATAAGATTTTACAGAGGCTAGAAGCTTCTAGGACTAGGGCCTAGGTCATCAATGGAGGCAGTAAGCCCCTGAGATAATGCTTATATCAAGCAAATAAAAGATACTTTTGCAGAACATGTCCAGTGTGGCTGCTCTTGAGCCTAGGACTCTGTTCTCCCCAGCTGCAGGCTTTTCTAGAAAAACCCAGCATACATTTTATGACTGAGCTACCCAGCCACCACAATGGAGACACACACCAGGGATTCGCAAGGCAGGGGTAATCATGATTATGGTTCTATTGCTGTGAAGAGACACAATGGCCAAGGACAGTTTTAAAAGACAGATTCCATTAGTGCTTGCTTACAGTTTCAGAGGCTGAGCCCATTCCCATTCCGTGATGGCAGGCAAGCATGGCGCTGAGCAGCAGCTGGGAGCTCACAGCTTAAGATACAGCCACCACGCAGAGAAAGCCAACTGAAAATGGCATGGGCCTTTGAAACCTCAGAGCCCAACCCCAGTGACACACATCTCCTTCAACAAGACCATACCTCCTAATTCTCCTCAAAGAGTTTCACCAACTAGAGACCAAGCATTCAAATATCTGAACAGGGGCCATTTTCACACACATGGCAAATACTTCTCCAATTGAGCTATTTTCTAAGCTCCATGAACAGTTTTTTAGGGTGAGGAACAGCACAGATTTCAGAGAGGAGGGTGAGGCTGGAGGCTGGAGGCTGGAGGACTGAGCAGAATGTCAGAAAATGAGGAAGGAGTGTAAGGTATGGACACCCTGGGCACCTCACTGGTCACTGAACTCCAATCCTTCACGGGAGCAGTAACTGCTCTTAACCACTGAGCCACCTCTACAGCCCTGGGGGTGAACTCATAACCACTGTTAACAGAATGGCAGTGGGGAGCCAGGGACTGTGAGTGAACGGCCTGGATGGGGCTGGTCCTTTGGTCCCCATGCTGAGGTGTTCTCAGGATAGAGGAAAAGAGAGGAGATGCTTCCAGCGCAGTTGCGGCAGTGAAGATTGGGTTGGTGGATAGGTTAAGAGAGTAGAGAGCATTGAGTGGAGCAAAGGCTAAGAGGGGAACGTGGATGGGAAGCTGGAGGTAGGCTCAGGCCAGAAAGCTTACAGCACATTGCTACATGCACCCTCAAGTGCTCCTTGGTCCCTTGGTGAAGAGGAGAGTGTGTGAGCTTATGATGAAGCTCTCGACTCTAGAGTGCCTCCTGCCCTACCTCCTGTGCTGTTAACCCCATTCCTCCTCTTACTCTATTTCTAGAATTTAGCAATTTGTGGTCAGAATTCAAGGCAGAGGGATTTCCATTTGCTTTTGAGAGAAATATAATATACCACCAAGAAACTGCATTAAAACAATTTGGATTGCTGCAGGGGAGTTAGATCTGTTTAGATTTGTACCCCTGTGGATATTTTGGTGCAAGGCCGTTCCTAGCCTGAGGCAGAGGGACCATCATCTTCTGCTTTAATTTTCGAGACCCATTTGGTGTTTTCAGCCAAGCCTAAAGGAGTACTTCTGCTATCATCCCCCCCCCACGCACCCCCCCCCCCCAGATCACAAGGCAGGGGCGGTGCTGGCGTTTTGTTGTTCCCAGGCTCGATACTGCTGCAGAGCCTCCGCCGACGCTCGGCTGTGTTATTAAGCTCTGGCTCCAGTGTGGGCTGAGATTTGTCTCTCCTTTGAGTGACATGACCATATTTTCCATTAAAACCCGAAGCAAATAGCTGCATAAGTGCCAGCTCTGTCACTTGCCCTGCCTGGGAGGGAAATCAGTTGGGATGAGTCTGGTTCTCTATTGGTATCTATATGGTTCTGGAAAGTTCCTTCCTATCAAATTAACTCTGACTTGCCCCACAGAAACTCAGGCAGACTTTTGAGATTCTTGAAGGTGGCAAGTCACGTTTTAAATGGGCCTTGGCCAAGCCAGGTTGTGCCTTCAACTCAGATCAAGTCCAATCTCACAAGTGGTCTCTATTTAAAAAAATGGCCACTCATGTTCTTGGTAATACACCATCTCTGAGGTTCCAGTATCCTGTGCGTCCATGGGATTGGGCCACCATTTCCATACTTCCCCTCTCTGTGCATCACCAACAAGCGCTATATGTGAGACAGCGTTCCCTGCCCCCACCTCACCACCTGAGCTGTCTCCATTGTCACACCATTGGTCTTCACCACTTGCTACCTAGGGTGGTTAGAGTATTGCTACCCTTTCATTAGGGTGACATTTGTGAGACTCATCCAAACTGTAGTGTAAGTTGGAACATTAGGACTGAATCATACTATTGTAGGGCTATCTCATAGTTTATATCCATCCATCTATATACTGACCCAAATACACCCATTTGTCTACCAATTCTTCCATGCAGTCTTCCTCCCATCCATCCATCCATCCATCCATCCATCCATCCATCCATCCATCCATTTATCTACTCTTTAACCATTCATCTGTCCATTCATCAATTCATCTATCTACCCAGAGATGTATCCATCCATCTACCCAAACATCTGCCACATATCTACCTGTCTACCCACTCTCTTGTCTGTCTCTTTGTATGTATGTACCTATTTTTGTATGTATCTACCATCTCTCTCTCTCTCTCTCTCTCTCTCTCTGTGTATGTATGTATGTATGTATGTATGTATGTATGTATCATCTACCTATCTATCTACCTATCATCTATCCACTTGAAGTTGTCCTCTAGCACATGTGCATGCATGCTTGTACTCAATGATGGAGTAGCTCAGTGGTGGAGTGCTTGCTGTCCATACCAAAAGACCTGTCATCTGCTCCAGCAGTGAACAAAGAAGTTGACACAGTACTCATTGATAGGCACCTCACAGTTTAATGGAACAATTCAGACATGAAACCAGGACCAATGTGATTCATTACATAAGGGAAATTTTAGCTGAGCCAAGAGCTGCTTGGGGGCGCTGCATAGGCTTGGCTAAATAATTCCTCAGCTACTTCATGATGAAGTTCTGCCTCTTTGGGTTCTCTTTCCTCTTCCCAACTGTGAAAAGCAGAATCTGGTTAGTGTTGATATGTCTTTGACGGTTTGGATTGTGTCTCTAAACAGAGAGGGCAGGTGCAGCCATTTCTTCTACAGGCAGCAGAGTCTGGCTATTGGTAAGCTCCATTTTTGACTTGCCACTGAAGTTAATGTCTACAGGTCTACCCCCGTAAGCAGTAAGATTTTAAAGAGGGAATGTGTTTAGATAAAAAAGTCATTAAATTTAGAAAGAAGCCATCCTGTGTGGTACCTGTTCATGGTGTGGCTGAAAAGCTCTGGGCAGCTGTTCAAAGGAATACAATGATGTCATCTTCAGAGAAAGGGATGGCTCTGGAGATGGTCAGGTGAGGTGAAACATCGCAGATGGGGAAGAGAACATACCCTGTGTTCTCTCATATGTGGACTCTAGACAGAAAACACACAGGTCACGGAAGTAGGAGGAAGACAGACTATGCTGGGGAAGCGACAAAGAGGGGTTTCCAGGGACAGAGAGAGCTGGCAGAAAGAGGAAATGGGAGCAGCAGCAGCAGCAGCAGCAGCAACAACAAATACTGCATGGTTTCTTTCACATGCAGAATCCAGATTTAATTCTTAAAAGAGGGGCTGAGAAGATGGTTCAATGACTAGAAGCACTCACTGTCCAAGTGTGAGGACCTGGGTTCAAATCTCCAGCAACTCCATAAAAACATAGGTATATCTATGTACCATTTATAACCCCAGCTCTGAAGTGGGTGGAGACAGGAGGACCACTAGGGTTTGTTGGCCACCAGCCCAGCTCTAGGTTCAGTGAGAGACCCTGTCTCAAAGGAGTATGGCAGACAGTAAGAGCAAGACATCGGTGTCTGTCTCTGGCCTCCACCTGCACACACATACACATGCACACGCATACACATGTTTGCGCACATGCATGTGCATATACACATGGATACACACATGTGCACACACACATGCATACAGACATGTGTGTGCACATCCCCCTTCACTCATACAGAAGCATATCATATGTACACATAAGACATATAGACAGAGGCAGGTCTATATGGGGGAGTAAGGGGACTAGTGGAAGGGAAAGAGGATAAGGGAAGGTAATGGGGAGAGTTAAACAGAACATGGTGTTATGTATGTGTGTAAATGTCCTTGCAAAAAGCAATAGTTTTGTACACTAGCTCAAATTATGAACAGAAAGGAAGCCAAAGTCTAGAGGTACAAGGTTTTCTCTGTAAAGTTTTGTGTCATTGCATGTTAGCTCCAACAGGAGAAAACTGTGTGGTCCAAATGAAACCCACTGTGGACAGCTGGCCTGTGAGTTCAATAGTAGGGTCATTATGAAGAAATAGCAATGTTGGTGGCTCATGTCTCCAGTACTAGGGAGGCCAAGGCAAGAGGATCACCTATGGTTTTGAGGATAGCCTGACGCCTGCACAGTGAATTCTAGGCCTGCATGGGCTGTAGAGTGAGTTTCAGGCCAACCTGGGCTATTAAAGAACAGCCAGTAACACAAATAAATAGATTTAGGAAATACATCCGAGGACTGGAGAGATAGTTTGGAGGTCAAGAACACTTGCTGCTCCTGCAGAGGACCTGCATTCCCAGCACCCAGTGACAGTTCACAGTCACCCCTAACTCCAGCTCCAGGGGATCCAAGGTCCTCTTCTGATCTATGGGTGGTAGCTACACATAAGGTACATCTATAAACTTTCAGGCAATCATAATGTACATAAAATAAAATTAATCTAAAAATGTTGAAGAATATTTATTATTGAGTGATGGTTTAGCTGTTAAGAGTACTTGGTCTCCCAGAGGACCTGAGTTTGGGTCTCAGCACCATATCAGGTGGCTCACAAGCATCTGCAACTTTGGCTGCAGGGTATTGGACACCTTTGGTCTCCATGGACACCCACACTCACATGCACATGCCCACATACAGATATAAATACATACATAGTATTGAAAATAATAAAAATAAATATTAAAATATGTTGAGTCGGACACGTTGGTTCTTAGTGCCATGCAGGTTTTATGTTTTTCCTGGCTGCTTTATTAGTTACTTAGGCATCCAACAAGCTTCCAGCAGGACTCGTAGATTTCTCTTTTGTTTCCTTAAGCATTTTGTTTATATCCTTTGGAACACAATTGCTAGGCATAGCAAACTCAAAGTCATTTTGTCTTGCCTATCAGTGGAACATATTTTAAATCAACACAAATGTCCATTTTGTCTCTGCTAATATTGCTTGTCTAAAGGTCTGTATAGGCTGATGTGATGAGGTCACGGCTTGATGTGTCCCTACTATCTTTAGTTTAATCTTGATGCCACTTTTATTTAATTGATTCTCATAAATAGCATGTCCAGTCTGTAACTTGTATATGGAGTGTTTGGGCCATTAGCAGTTACTGATAGAGTCAAGTTAAGTTTATCTTAACTTAGAAAATGATTTATTTTTATCATTTGTTTCTGTGTTTGTCTGTATGTATGTATGTGCACATGTGCAAGTGTCCATAGAGGCCAGCAGAGGGGGATGGGCCCTCATGGAGCTGTCCGACACAGAAGGCTGGGATCTAAAAGAGCAGCAAGCATTCTTAACTCCTGGATCCTTCCCAGCATCTTGACTGCTAGTATTTTCTTTTTTTTTTTAATTTTTAATATTTTTTATTACATATTTTCCTCAATTACATTTCCAATGCTATCCCAAAAGTCCCCCATAGCGCCCCCCCCCCCACTTCCCTACCCACCCATTCCCATTCTTTTGGCCCTGGCATTCCCCTATATTGGGGCATATAAAGTTTGCAAGTCCAATGGGCCTCTCTTTCCATTGATGGCCGACTAGGCCATCTTTCAATACATATGCAGCTAGAGACAAGAGCTCCGGGGTACTGGTTAGTTCATAATGTTGTTCCACCTATAGGGTTGCAGATCCCTTTAGCTCCTTGGGTACTTTCTCTAGCTTCTCCATTGGGAGCCCTGTGATACATCCAATAGCTGACTGTGAGCATCCACTCCTGTGTTTGCTAGGCCCCCTTCTCCTTCTCCTTCTCCTTCTCCTTCTCCTTCTCCTTCTCCTTCTCCTTCTCCTTCTCCTTCTCCTTCTCCTTCTCCTTCTCCTTCTCCTTCTCCTTCTCCTTCTCCTTCTCCTTCTCCTTCTCCTTCTCCTTCTCCTTCCCCTCCTCCTTCTTCCCCTCCTCCTCCTCCTTCTTCTTCGCTCATCTTTTTTGGTATTATTATTATTTAGTTATTTAGTATTCTGTTTTTTTTTAATTGTTTGGCATCTTCTTATAGTTACAAAGGAAAATTTTATGCCAGAAGACCATCTCTGTCCTTTTAGATTGAGCTGCCTTTAGGCTTCAACTCTGCCTGGGGAGGACACTTCACAGTTTCATTAATATGATGCTTTTGGATTGATGGTCTCTGCAGTACAAGGACCCTGGACACTGTCCTCTTTGTCCTTGGGGTTTGACATCATGTGGCGGTGGCAGAGGTGGCTTGCTGAAGTGTCATATAAGGCTTGGTTTGTGATAACTGCTCACCTTTTGGAGCCTGGGTTTCATCTGCCAGGTCAAGCCACCCTCTCCAGGGGCTCCCAGACGGCTCCCTGCTGTGATTCCTCTCTCCAGCACAGCTGCCTTCCTCCATCTGGCTGGAGATGGAGAACATTCTGGAACCCCGTAAAAAGCTGTTCACCAACCAGTGTCTGGGAGAAACTTCAGCAAGTCCCTGGTTTTGTGGGTCACTCTTGCTGTGTCCTTCCTGGCTGTGCACAGTAGGGAAGAGGAGCCCTGGCTTAGAAGTGCTGGATCACCGTCCACCGCCACCTCCCCCCCCCCTGCCATTCTTCGCTTTGTTTATGACTTAGATTAATTCTGAATCTCTAGTACCCAGACTCCTATGAAAATTCCAATAAAGCAAAACTGATTAAAATCGGATTGCCCCTAGAAGCAAGGTGTTATTTTCTCCCCCGAAGCTGTATTCAGCATCTAAATAAAATGAGGAGACCTAAGTTCTCTGCCTTTAAAAAGGGCTCTGCAGGGACACCTCCACTTGGACCCATAAATATAAAACAGGAACTCTCAAATGGGACTTTTCTTGCTTGTTCAAAAAAAAGTCCACTATGAAATGATAGCCTTGATCATAACTTAATTTTTCATTCCTATTTGAACTTTAATTTTACTTAACTTTTCTTCTGAAAAAATCTGCAAAGGAATATTTAAATGACATGGCCTAATGTGGGCAGATTATTCATCTTTCAGCCCTGAGGCTACCCACGAAGGCTTCATCAGCTCGGAGCCAGTTTTATTAGAATCCGTAGCTCAGGAAATATTGCTTTCTGACAGCTCCTGGGCTGTAGAATTTAAAAGGCTTAAGTTTTGGGAGAATTTACACCGTGCCTCCTTTTGTACCTTTCAGAGCAGTAAATCCCAGCTTCCTAGTGCTTTTTGGAGGAATGGCGTCACCTCTCCCCCATGACTTCTCTCAGTGTAGGTCTGAGGGTCGTAGACCAGCCCCAGTCCCTCTTGCTTCTGTTTCCAGTTAGGCACTATGGCTGGAAAGCAAAGACTACACCCTTAAGTTTCCTCTGCTTTGGTGAAGGGGGTCCTTGATCTGAGAAAGGACAATCTTAGGTACTTTATCCTTATTATGTGCATATGGCACACACGTGTATTCCGTGTATGTGTGTGTGTGTGTCTATGTGTGTTAGAGGAAAACCTCAGGTGCCATCTACTTTTTTTGTTTTAAACACCATCGCTTGCTGACATAGAGTTCGTTAGGTAAGCTAGCTAGGCTTTCTGTCCAGCAAGCCCCATCAAGTCTCAGTGCATGCACCACCTCCCCCAGGTTTTAAAATGTGTGTTCTGGGACTCAAACTCAGGCCTTCATGTCAATATGGCCGACTAGCACTTTACTGACCAAGCTACCTCAGCCCTGAGTAAATGTTCACTGAATATCTGCATCTGTTGCTTTTGCACATTGATAAAAATACCCGTGAGAACAACTTGAATGAGGAAGGGTTTATTTTGGTTCATGGTTTCAGAGGGTCCATGATGGCTTGGCTCCACGAGCTTGGACAGAGAGAGCATCATGGCAGTAAGAGTGTGGGGGAGCTCCTTTAGCTTGGGGCAGCAGGAAGCTGGGGGTGGGGGTGATGGGGCAAGCACAGGGAACTTGTGCCTTTATAGGCACACCCTAGTGACCCACTTCCCCTGAACACCCCCAACTTCTCAAAATAGCCCCACAGGCTGTCAACCAAGCACCCGACACATTCACATTCAAACTGTCACAGCGCTGCCTTCGCCAGACATTCTTAGTCCTGGGACACAGTGCTGAATAAATCAAACGCAGTTGCTCCCTTCGCGGAGCTCGTGGACTGGCAGGGAAGACAGGAACTAAACTCTTAAACACACACATGAATCATAACCAGCAGCTAGAGTCACGGAGAAAATAACATCTCTTTGGGAGAATTCATCAGAGAGCTGGAGGATGAGAGCGGTACCCAGAGGAGGGTCCCAGCTAACACAGAGGCCTTTGCTTGATTTTTGGCCCCCATTCTCAGTGGGTTTGGACTTCCTCATTTGAATGTTGGCAATTCCGGTCTTTTGTGAGTCCTGCCTGTCCGTGCTTTTACAACCCTGTCACTTTACCTATTTTCCACTGTTGCTTTGGAAAGCTCAGCTCTGTGCGCGTTGGAGTTGAGCCACTTTGAGTGTGTGGATGTGAAGGTTCACCTTCACTGTCAACTTGTTGGACTTTAGATCACCATGGAAACAAACCTCTGGGTGTGTCTGTGAGAGGATTTCCAGACTGCATTCATTGGGATGGAAAGACTCGCCTTAAAAGTGGGCGGCACCTGGGTGGGTGGCCCAGACAGAATAGAAAGGATGACATGAGCTGACAGTCTCTCTCTGCTTCTGTTCTGTAGACACAACATGTCTGGCTGTTTTAAGTTCATGCTATACGCCTTCCCACCGTGGTGTATTGTACCCTTGAAGTGTCAGCCCAAATAAAGCCTTTCCTTTGAAGATGCTTTCTCAGGTGCTCTCTTCCAGCGGTGGGAAAAGTGACCAGTGTAGTAGTTAGGCATGTTGCTTGTGGGCTTTGCAAGTGGGCTGAGGGGTGGACTCCATTGGTTACTTTTAGGTCACTCTGACCAAATACCTGACAGAAGCTAAGAGAGGAAGGAGTTGCTTTAGCTCGTGGTTTCAGGTCAATTAAGGCAGGGATGGCGTTGCACCAGTGATGGCAGAAGCTTGCAGCTTGTTCACAGCATGGCTGACCAGGAAGCAGGAAACTTAGGCTAGAAGTGGCTCCAGGCTCCAGTCCTTAAGGCCCTCAGTAGGTCATAGCTATGCTTCCAGCTGAAAAGCTTAGACTGAGGGAGAACATTTCACATCCAAACCATAGTATTAGTCCCATGTAGAGAAGTCTGGCCCCTCTGCAACTGACTGGTGACATCAGTATGGGACCAAGTGGGACACACATTGGAGACAAAGCCTGATATACATCATTTGAGAATCTGGGCTTGATGAGAAGAGAGTCAAGCAGCCCCTATGGCCTTCAATGGTTGTCAGTAAAATCTTGGTAGAGATTCCCAGAGTGTCTAAGATATGGGCCTTACTTCTGTGGTGGGTGACTGATGGTGGAGGCGGGGGTTGTGGTAAACAGTGGGTGCCGTTTTTCTCCTCAGCTCTGCATCTGTCTCTCGATGTTTCTTTGATGTTTTTAAAGACCATGTTTCACTCTATTGATCGGGAAAACAAAGCGGTGCTCAGAGCTCTCGTGTGGAGATCCTCGAGGTTTTATTGAACGATAGCCCTCTATATTTCTTGCCTTTGCAAGAACTATCTTGTGAAAAAAAAGGCTGTGAAGAAGAAATGGAAAGTACCTGAGGTTCAGAGGCCATACAGAGACTTCCTAAGACTTGTACCTGGCTTGCTTCCTGAGCCTCAGAAGCCTCCCTCCAGGATAGAATGTTTCAATTAGGGGGAAATTACTACAGGACACCATCCCAACATGCTGTACCCTATGCAGACATTACTAATTGATCCAAACTCATTTTCAGGAAGCTTATCTTGTACAGTATTCTTGGATAGCTCTGATAATGAGTTGAGGCTCACTTGTACGTGGAATTATCTTTGTCTGACCTCACCGGAATTCTGTCCTTCCTCACCAGACTCTTGTTTTTCTTTGTTGCTTTTATTCCAGTTGCTGCATTTCATAAAGATACCACTAATCGATCCTAGCTGTCTTTAGGGTGATTACCCATAGAATACTCTTGGAAATATCTTTCAGGGATTTGAGACTGGCTCCTGGTTGGAAATATATCAGCTTCCCTTCACCAAAATTCAGATCCTCTCATTTTTCAAATTAGTCTAGATAAACCTCTGGTTTTTGGCCTGGAATTTTCAAAGGAGTGTTAAGCTGACAAAAGACTCCTGAGAGAAAAGTATTTAAATAAGTGTTCCTTCTTCAGTTCATTTGGGCATCTCTGTATTCCTCAGATGAATAAATGTATATATATGAGTTAACTTTTTTAATAGCACCTGTCACAACCTAAAAAAACGTGTAGGAGGCACCATGCTAAATTGTGCACTGGCTATTCACCCATTGAAGACACATTTACTGGGATGCCAGCTAGGTATATTGGTGCTAGGTGCCAGGTGAGAGAGAAATTGAGATCAGAGTCCTGGGCTGAGGGAGTTTGCTTTTCAGTGAGGTGGGCAGGAGGAATTGCAATGTGAATTTAGTGAGGTGTCCTAGGAAAGAGCACTTGGGCTGAGGAGGAGCAGGCACAAAGGCCCTGCAGTTAAGCTTGCTCAGGAAGCATGTGGAGCCAGAGTGGAAGGGATTGTGGCACAGACATGGGTGAGAAGGGGTAGAAGGCTGTGGAGAAATTAATGAGCTATGAGCATGGAGGGCTCGAGCTGCTGGTACTCGCTACAGGGCCACGTGGGAACTACTGCTGCATCTTATGGGGTGTAGATAGGATTGGAAAGATGCAAGGAGTCAGCGAGGGCAGAATTTTGTCCAAAGTATTGAGTTTGATATGCTTACTTTTCCTTAAAACCATTTCACGGAGGAGTTGATTAGGGAAATGTGGATATGCATACAATGGGATATTTCTTAGCATGAAGAAGAATGAAGTCATGTTGTTTGCAAGGAAAGTGGTTACAACTTGAGGCCATCATAGAAAGTCAGTATCACAAAGAGAAACAGTTTATATAGTGTCTTAGGGTTTTACTGTTGTGAACAGATACCATGACCAAAGCAATTCCTTTTTTTTTATTTTTAGATATTTTTTTATTTACATTTCAAGTGTTACCCCCTTTCCCAGTTTCTCCTCCAAAAATCACCTATCCCCTCCTCCCTCCCCCTGCTCACGAACCCACTCACTCCCACTTCCTGGCCCTGGCATTCCCCTATACTGGGGCATAGAACCGTCACAGGACCAAAGGCCTATCCTCCCATTGATGACTGATTAGGCCATCCTCTGCTACATATGCAGCTAGAGCCATGAGTTCCACCATGTGTGTTCTTTTATTGGTGGTTTAGTCCCAGGAAGCTCTGAGTGGTACTGGTTAGTTTATATTGTTGTTCGTCCTATGGGGCTGCAAACCCCTTCAGCTCTTTGGGTACTTTCTCTAGCTCCTTCACTGGACCCTGTGCTCCGTCCAATGGATGTCTGTGAGCATCCACTTATGTATTTGTCAGGCAGAACAACTCTTATAAAGAAAAACATTTAATTTGGGCTGTCTTAGAGATTCAGAGGCTCAGTCCATTATCATCAAGGCAGGACCATGGCCGAATCCAGGCAGATAAGGTGCTGGAGGAGCTGAGAGTTCTACATCTTCATCCAAAGGCAGACAGGAGAAGACTGGCTTCTGAGCAGCTAGGATGAGGGTCTTAAAGCCCACCCCAACAGTGATACACTTCCTCCAGCAAGGCCATGCCTACTCCAACAAAGCCTCACGTCCAAATAGTGCCACTCCCTGGGCCAAGCATATTCAAACCACCACATTCCACTCCCTGGCCCCCATAGGCCTGTTTAAACACATGAATCTAGAGGGGCCAAACGAAGCCATAGATTAAT
The DNA here is from genome assembly GCF_978045245.1 of Mus caroli. NCBI lineage: Eukaryota > Metazoa > Chordata > Mammalia > Rodentia > Muridae > Mus > Mus caroli. The sequence continues at coordinate 1,893,073 of NW_028227272.1, forward strand.
AAAAAAAATAAATTTAGTCTAACTTCCAAAGTCTCCATAGTCTATAGTAGTCTCAACAATGTTAAAAGTCTAAAGTTCAAAGTCTCTTCTGAGATTCATCCTATCACTTAACTGTAATCCCCAAATCAAGCAGGAAACCAGCTGGGCAAACTCCAAACTCTGCCTCTCTATGTCTGATGTCAAAGTGATCTTCAGATATCCAACTCCTTTTTCATTGTTGTTGACTGCAACAAACTTCTTCTTTCTCCTGGGATGGTTCCACTCCCTGTTTGCAGCTTTCCTCAATAGATACCCATGGCTCTGGCATCTCAAACACGTTGGGGTTTTCAAGGCAACTTCAACTTCACAGTTTATCTTATGGGACTTGGATCACTTCTCCAGCTCTGCCCTCTGTAGCATTCTAGGCTCTGGTTGATCCACTCCACTGCTGCTGCTGCTCTTAGTGACCATCCCATGGTATTGGCATCTCCAGTACACTGGGGTCTTCGGCTGCAACTAGGCTTCACCAATAGCCTGTCATAGGCTCCCTTCATGTAGGTGAACCTCAACTTCTTTGTATAACCCCTTTAGTCTTGGAATGTCAACTGCAACTGATGATGTACCTTTATCAGTGGCCTTCCATGGCCTCTTACAGTGCCAAGCCTCAGCTGCTCTTCACAACTCCTTCATGTCTTCAAAACCAGCACCACCTGGATGATTCTTACGTATTACCAAGTCCAGCTGCAGGATGCGATACAATCTTGATTATCTCTGGAACACAGCTTCTTTGTGATCTCAGAAAACACTTCCCAGGTTTCACTCAAGTTTCTTTTTAATCACTGCTAATTTCTTAGCTCCAGCTAACCAGCATCAATTGTCCCAGTAGTTCCTTCTGTTCTCGACTCTAAAGCCAGAGCCATATGGCCAAAGCTACCAAGTTCTGCACCTTTCTGGGGCTGGAACATGGCTCTCCTTATTTTATAACCAGCTTTCTGCTTTCCAACTCCCTTACTGACTAAGCTTGGCTGTGCTGTAACTTGCTCTGTAGATTGACCTCAAACCCAGAGATCTGCATGGCTCTATCTTCTGAATGCTAGGATTAAAGGCGTGTACCACCATGCCTGGATTTAAGCTAGACCTAGAACTTGCTCTGTCCCAGGCTGTCCTTGAGCTCAGAGACCTGCTTGGTTTGTCTCCTGGGATTAAAGGCGTGTACCACCATGCCTGGGTTTAAGCTAGTCCTAGAACTTGCTCTGTCCCAGGCTGTCCTTGAACTCAGAGATCTGCTTGGTTTTGTCTCCTGGGATTAAAAGTGTATACCACCATGCCTGGACCTAAGCTTTTTTTGGCCACTGTTCCTTAAGATCCAGACCAAAAGTCTGTGACTTCTAGCCTCAAGATCTGGGTCATCTGGATTGTAGTTCATTCCAGACTAAAAGTCCAAGCTATTCCTTGTTCAACTGTAAACACAAACAATAAGTTTAGCCAGGTGGGACCTTGCCCCAAATCACCACTCCCTTAATCTCTTTATCTCCTTGAACATAGGATTCATCTCCATTTCACTTCCTAGTGCCCCTTTATTACTTAAACCATACATGTTATATTTTTCCTTTCTAAGCTTGCTATGCTTGTTCAAAATGTTCTTCATGAGACTTAACCAACAGAGTCTCTGTTGTGTTTTTTGAGACTTCCTTTGTCAATGCAATTAATATAAATTTCTTTATCTTAGCCTCAGGTAGACTCTTCGGACAAGGGCAAAAAGTAGCCACATTCACCAAAATATCGATAATAATCTCTTGGTCACATATTAAAATTCTTCTCCTCTGAAACCTTTAGAGCCAGGCTTCCATAGTTCAAATCACCCTCAGCAACAGTCTTTCATATGCCTACTAGGAGAACCCATTAAGCCCCACTTAAAGTATTCCACAGCTTTTTAAGTTCAAAGTCCCCAAATCCACATTCTTCCAAACAAAAGCATGATCAGGCCTATCACAGCAATACTGATACTTAGTTAGGGTTTTACTGCTGTGAACAGACACCATGACCAAGGCCAACATTTAATTGGGGCTGGCTTACAGGTTCAGAGTTTCAGTCCATTATCATCATTGTGGGAGCATGGCAGCATCCAGGCAGATGTGGTGCAGAAGGAGTTGCGAGTTCATCTTCATCCAAAGGCAGACAGAAGACTGGCTTCCAGGCAGCTAGGATGAGGGTCTTAAAGCCCACATCCACAGTGACATCCCTACTTTAACAAGGTCACACCTACTCCGACAAAGCCACACCTCCAAATAGCACCACTCTCTGGGCCAAGCATATTCAAACCATATATATATACACACAAGGCATGTGTGTGTGTGTGTGTTGCAACGTATGTGTGCACATGACAAGAATGTAAGCATGAGATTGATTAGGGGAACAGAGGAGATTAACAGAGGTGGAAGGGCAACCCAGGGAGGGTCACAGGTATGCTCAGTATACATTATATGTGTGTGAAAATGGCTTGTAGAACCCAGCTTAATAAAACAACCTTAACAGTGTGCAGTCGTTGTACAGAATACAGCTTCTGTCACTATTTCACATGTGTGTGTGTCTTGTGCTTCACTTGTCTTCACTCTCATCACCCTCTTTGTCCTTCCCTTACCCCTCATTCTGGTTCACATTCTCCTTTCAAATACACTTTCTTTTACTTCCACACCACACATATGAGTGTATACACACACAAACACAAAAATGCACACATACTTGTACATGGATACACACACTACAAGCACACACACACATTATATGCACACACATACACTATATGCATACACACCTACACTATATGCATACACACTCACACACACATGCACACACATGCATGCATGGACACACACAAGCATGCAAACACATAACACAGCCTCCCACATACACACGTGGGCACACATACACTCTCTTAAAAATCCAGACCCCACAGGGAGAGAATACACAATATTTGTCTTTCCATGTTTGGCTTATTTCACTTAACAGGCTCATCTCCAGGGTCACCTGCTTTTTCTGTGAGTGACAGAATTTCATTCTTTTAGGGCTGAATAAAATCTGCCCATTAAGGGAGTGTCATCCTGTTTTCCTGTTGGAAACACTCTCCCTCCTCACCCTTACTGTGTGAATTCTCACTTATTATCCAGTGTGTAAGACCCCACCCCGCCATCTCCTGTTGGCTGACAGCCTCTGTCAGGTGGAGTTCAGTGAGAGTTTTGCGTATTCTGGGTGATTGGGGCATGGAGTGGTTTTCTCGTGAATATATAATTAAGATTAAATCAGAAGAATTTTAAGAAAATGTCTATAGCAGGCAAACACATAGGCAGGAAGTGAGTCACTGCCTGGGGCTGGGGTGGGGGAGGTACTATCGGTGGAGGGTGATTTTGTTGGGGGGAGAGGAGGACTATTGGTGGAGGGTGTTTTTGGAGCAATGGAAATTTTCTTCAGTTAATTGTGGTGATGGTTTCACACTTGAGAATTGCCAAACAAATGTAGGCTGTGTTCTTGAACTGTGTTTATTAATGTTGTGTGTGCCTGGCGTATGGGCACTGGTACCACAGCACATGTATGGAGCCAGAGAAAGACTCTGTAAAACTGGTCTCCTTCTTCCACCTTGGCATGAACTCTGGGGATGAAATTCAGGTTGCCAGGCTCACAGACGAGGTGCTGTTATGTGATTAGCCATCTCACTGGTCCTGGGTGGTTCTGAGCAGCAAGCTCTTGCTTGTCAGGTGACATTCCTGGTCCTGCTGCCATGTCACTTAGATGCTCTGGTATAAGCCTCAGCTCCCAGACTGGGGATGTAGGTCATCTGGCTAAGTGCTTGCCTGACATGCACGAAGGTTTTATATCTGGAATTGATGGTACACGTGTGGTACACAATTGGAGCTGGAGGCAGGAGGATCAAAAAAGATCAAGGTCGTCCTTGGCTAAATAGAGTCTGAGGCTAGCCTGGGCTACATGAGACCTTGTCACTCAAAAACAAACAAATGCTCCATTCCTCAACACACACAATAGTCCTCCAAATTCAGGTTGGTGGAGCTGTGCAAAGCAGCCCCAGGCTTCAGGCCTTTCCAGCACTCTGCTGTTACAGGGATTCAGGGACAATACCCTGTAAGTAGAGAAGAACCCTGGGAGAAGCAGCCTTCCTTGCATCTTGGCTGACTGACTGTTCCTCCCCCACGGCTGGCATCCCTGCAAACTTTGGCAGGCTGCTTACAGCACAATAAGAGATCAGCATTTTCATTTCTTCCGAAGCTCTGTGGTTGGGGAGAAAACCCACGAAAACACACCTGTCCCCGAGGCTTGGCAACGTGATTATTAAATGTCACCTGGTGGGTTCCTGGGCTTGTTACTGTGGCCGATCTGCCTGCATTTTGTTCTAGCAGTATTGGGTGTGTCACATGGTAGGACCTGTTTTGGGGCTCAGACTAGAGATTTTTTTCTGAGCTCCCAGGTGGATTTGTCCTGCCCACCTGCCAGTGACTTTGGATCCTCTCCTGTCACCAACACTCACACCCCCAAATCACGGAAGTAACACCTGCTTATAGGAGACCTCCTCCCTGCCAACACACACACACCCAGAAAAAAGTACACCAGAAGCCACGGATCCTACGTCAGCTCCCCTCTCTTTATCTGCCATTTTAAATCTTTTATTTATTACTTGTTTAATATATGTGTGGGCACACATATGCCATGGTACTTGTGTGGAGGTCGGAAGACAACATATGGGAATCTGTTTTCTCATTTCACCATGTGGGGTCCAAAGGCCGAATGCAGGTGATGTATGGCTTGTATGTATGTATATATGTATATATGGCTTGGTTTTAAGTGTCTTTCCACACAGAGCCCTCTCACTGCTCAGACCCGCCACTTCCTGGGGCTGTTTGGTCAGAAAAGTGTTATTCTACCTATTTGAGGGATTTATAACTGATCACACATAGGGTGTCACACACACACACACACACACACACACACACACACACACACATGCCCAAGGGACTTCAAATACTTGTGATTTAAAATGATCATGCTTATAATTAAGAGAGGAAATCCTGAAGGGACCTTAATAAAGAATTTGCTTTATGCCTCTGTCCTCTTGAAGAGAGACAGCTCTGAGTCCTCTTAGCTTCAGTACCACACTCGGCTGGTGTGCATCGCTAACTGAACAATGAACACAAGTAGCTGCATGTGTGGAGGTCAGAAGACAACATATGGGAATGTTTGCGGGGCATTGCTATGCTGCTCTTTTACATTCATTATTTTGAGATTATCATACATAAGTACTGTACTTACATCATTTTTACTTCATCCTTTCCCTTCTCCAAAACTTCTGTGTTGCTCTATCCCTCTCAATTCCATGACCTTTATTATTATTCCTTTATTATTGTTATACCCCCCACACACACACCCCACCCCACCCCCCACCACACCCATACACACACACACACCACCCCACACCCCCACACACCACACATACACACACACACCCTACCTTGAACATCACACCCCCACCACTCCCACCGCACCCCCCCTACAACCTCCCCCATGGTCCCATCCCTTCACTCTTACTGTCTTTCTGCCCCCTCTTTCTCAGCCGTAGGAGTAAGGGTTGTGTTGTAATGTATGAATTCAGGATCCACAGCCAGTTGTTCTGTGCATTTTGACCAGTTGCAGGTCTCTGTGATGGTCTCTGTCTGCTGAAAAATGAATTTCTTTGAGGAGGGATGAGATGTATTGCATTCTGAACACCCACCCTTCTATGCACCTTGTGATGTTTCCATACACATATACTGTGTTACAATCAAATACGTCATGCACGGATTTCATCTTAAATGCTTATTGTTTTCTTGTGGAAACATTAAGTTTCCCTGTTCTAACTGTCTGGAGTGGCAAAATTTTATTGTTAGTCAGCCCACTACACAGCAGTACCCCAGGCTTGTTCCCTCTGTATGCTGTGCTGTTACCATCCTTTTACCCTTTGACCTTCCTCCATGTTCTCCCAAGCTGATAAGCTCTGCACTAATCTTAATTTCTGAGACTGGAAACAATTAATTAGTGTGTGTGTGTGTGTGTGTGTGTGTGGCGATCAGAGAACAACTTTCAGGAGTTGGTTCTCTCCTTCCATCATGTAGGTTCTGGGACTTGAACTTGGGTCATTAGGCTTGGCAACAAGCACCTTTATCTGTCATCTCCCAGTTCACCTATTTTTTTGAGACTGGTCTCTTACCAATCCTGCAGCTGGTTGGTTCATCTAGCCTGGCTGGTCAGTGAGTCACAGGCTTCCTTCTGTCTCTATCCCCACAGCTCTGGGATTATAGGTCTACTTATTATACCAGCATTTTATTTTTTAACCTTTATTTTTATTTCTCAATTATCTGCACTTGTGTGCCTGTGTGTGCAGTGTCTGCAGAGGTCAGCAGAGGGCATTAGATTCTCTGGAGCTGGAGTTGCAGGTGTTTGTGAATGACCTGATATGGGTGCTGGAACCAAACTAAGGTCCCCAGAAAGAGCAGAATGTGCTCCTAACCATGAGCGTCCCCTCCGCCCCCTGTGCCAGCTTTACCCTGGGTTCTGAGGATTGGACACAGGTCCTCATATGTGTGTGGCAAGCAGTTTACTGACTCGGCCATCTTACCACTCTACTCAGTGCTCTTTAATGATGTGTATGCATGGAGGGGACTCTGTAATGTCGTACAACACGGGAAACACTATTTTGCTCAGGTTCAGTGCATGTGCAGAGATACCCACAGACATGAGAAGCCTCAGCTTCTGCCCCTGGAGGCTTCACTGCCTTGCCAGACTGTGTTGGCTGCACATGAGTGTCTTTCCTTGAGACATTTCCTAGTGAGATTTTTTTCCCCTGCTTCTTTGGTTTTTGCTTTGAGATAACAATAGCAAACCTGAAAATCTCGGTGGCTGTGGTGACAGTGTGCTTCCTGCTTCCCTTTGGAGATCCGTTTTCAGGGATGCCCTTCTCATCCCTCCTTCTCTGCACAGACATAGTGTCTTAGTCAGGGTTTCTATTCCTGCACAAACAGCATGACCAAGAAGCAAATTGGGGAGGAAAGGGTTATTCGGCGTACACTTCCACATTGCTGTTCATCACCAAAGGAAGTCAGGACTGGAACCCAAACAGGTCAGGAAGCAGGAGCTGATGCAGAGGCCACGGAGGGATGTTCCTTACTGGCTTGCTTCCCCTGGCTTGCTCAGCCTGCTCTCTTATAGAACCAAGACTACCAGCCCAGAGATGGCACCACCCACAAGGGGCCTTTCCCCCTTGATCACTAATTGAGAAAATGCCCCACAGCTGGATCTCATGGAGGCATTTCCCCAACTGAAGTTCCTTTCTCTATGATAACTCCAGCTGTGTCAAGTTAGCACAAACCTAGCCAGTATTCATAGGTAGAGCCCATGGGGAGTGTGTGGGCTTGGGAAGTAGGAAGACTTGTCAGGGGATGCACAGTACAGCTTCTTCCAGGTGAGGAGGACTTGGTCGCATGACTGAACACGGCTGTCTCCTTACTTGTATGCTGTGTGGGAGTTCTTTGTGCCTGGCCTTGCTAGTGGATGGGCTGGAGACTGTCTACAACTTGCTCCCAGTTTACAGTTGATTTCAGGAGCCCGACTGTTATTCTTTATGAGATGTGCTACATTTGCACACAGTCCTGAGATCTCCTTTCTTCTTGCTTTGTGTGTGTGTGCGCGTGTGCGCGCGTGTGTGCACAAGCACGTGCATGTGTGTGTGTGTGCATGCACATGTGAAGGCCAGAGGTTAATCTTGGGTGTCCTTCCATTGAGGTCATTTTGGCCCCTCCCTCCCTCCCTCCCTCCCTCCCTCCCTCCCTCTCTCCCTCCCTCCTTTCCTCTCAATTTTCTTTCTTCTTTCATCCTTTCTTCCCTTTTTAAGGCAGAGCTTCACCGTGTAGCCCTGATTGGCCTGTAACTCGGTATATAGACCAAGCTGACCTCAAATATAGAGCTCTGCCTGCCTCTGCTTCCTGAATGCTGGTATTAAAGGTGTCCACCAGCATGCTTGGCTCCACCTTGATTTTGTTATGTGTTTCTCATTGTCCTGGAGCCTCCTTTTGGGGTGAGGCTGTCCAGGGAGTCTGGGGTCACCTGCCTCTGCCTCCCAAGCATTGGATTTAAGTGTTTTCCACAGGAATCTGGAGACTGAAGTTAAGTCAGGTCTCATGCTTGTGTAGCAAGCACTCTCCTGGCTGAGCCAGCTTCCTGGTCCCCAGTCCTTTTTATAAGGAATAAAAAGGCAAGTGGTAGCACACAAGAAATTAAGCTCTCAGATTGAACAAGATCATACTATTCAAAGAGATAGATGCTCTCTGAGCACCAGCACACTTGTTCATGTTTCTGGGACATTGGAACTTGACTATATTTTCATTGGTTTGTTTCTTGTGTCTCTTGATGTAGCCCAGGCTAGCCTAGAAGTTGTAACATTCTGCCTCAACCTCCCTAGTTCAGGAATCACCACGAAGGGCCTGTGTATCTTTTCTCTGACTATGGTTGTGGCCCATCACATTCTCAAGAGGCCCAAGGAACAACCACAGCACCAGTGCCGCTTATAATGGGACCCCTTGTGCCGAGAAGCCCCCACTGGGCACTGTCTGAGTTTTGGCTCCTTATGTCCTCTTTGCAACCTGGTAAGGCAACTGTTGCGTTTTCTCCTTTGACCTACTGGGAGAAGGGAGCTAGAGAAAAGTCTCTTAGCCAAGATCACAAGCTGGTCCTTGATATGACTGAGCCTAGACAGTACAACTGCAGAAAATGGACCTTGCTGCCCCAGCAGAAACCACCTTTGGGGTGGGTAGTGCTTGGTTGTGAGGGAGGTCTGAGTGTTGAGATGTGAGGATCTCCAAGGTCTGCAGGGGGAAGCATAGAGCTCTTAGCCAGCAGGCATTGTGCCAGGCAGCAGGGTGGGCAGTCTGTTCTCTTTCCTGGGATATTTGGGGAAATACCCTAAGGCCACCCTCCATTAGCATAGCAGCCTGGTGCCCTGGCCCACAGATGTGTTTTCTTTCTTTCTGTCCTGGGGATGGACCTCAAGCTTCTGCACATGTTAGACAAGTGCTCTATTGCTTAGCTATAGTCACAGCCCTGATTTGTTAAAGATTTTTTTTTATTTTTTATTATGTGTGTGCCTGCGTGTGGGTGTGTACACATGAGGACAGGAGTCTCTGGAGGCTAGGAGAGAGTATTGCATCCTCTGGAGCTGTGAGCTGACCAATGTGGGTGCTGGGAACTGAACCCAGGTTCTCTGGAAGAGCAGTGGATATTCTTAACCACTGAGCCAGTTCTATAGCTCCAGCCTGGGTTCTTTAAAAACAGGAAAACAATTGTCCCCCACTCTAAACTCTTGGGTCAAAGAGAAAAATTTTAATTCACAATAGTGACACTTTCCTTTAAAAAATTTAAATTATACCTTTATTCATTTTGGGTGCATTGTGTATATGTTTGTTTTTGTGTGTGTGTGTGTGTGTGTGTGTGTATGTGTGTGGTACATGTGTGTATATGTGTCTTAGTTAGGGTTTTACTGCTGTGAACAGACACCATGACCAAGGCAAGTCTTATAAAAAACAACATTTAATTGGGGCTGGCTTACAGGTTCAGAGGTTCAATCCATTATCATCAAGGTGAGAGCATGGCAGTATCCAGGCACAGGCATGGTGTAGGAGGAGCTAAGAGTTCTACTCTTAATCCAAAGGCTGCAAGTGGAAGACTGACTTCCAGGCAACTAGGGTGAGGATCTTATACCCACACCCACAGTGACACACCCATTCCAACCAGGTCACACCTATTCCAACAAGGCCACACCTTCAGATGGTGCCACGCCCTGGTCCAAGGATATACAAACCATCACAATATGTTCATGTGTGTGGTGCATGTGTGTGTATATGTGCATGTGTGTGTGTGTATGTGCATGTGTGTGGTGAAGTGTACCCTAATATAAATGTGGAGGTCAGAGGACAAACTGCAGGAGTCTGTTTTCTCCTTCTATCATGTGGCTCCTAGGAGAGGAACTCAGATTGTCTGGCTTGGCGGCACACTCCTTGGTGTGTGTGTCTATCCATGCCATAGTGCATGTGTGGAGGTCACAGGGAAAGCCTGCAGGAGTCAGCTCTCTCCTTCCTACATATGGGTCTTGAGGATCAAACTCAGGACATTCCCGTTAGCCTTGGTGGTGAGTGCCTTTATCCACAGGGCCATCTTTCCAGCTCTAGAGATTTATTTTGATTTTTGAAAGAGGTCCCAAAGACCTCTGTGCTATGGCCTTGGGAAGGGCATGGGGCTTCAAGGCAATGCTTTGTCTGCCTTGGGACTTTACTCTGGCTCTGGAGATCTAGGAATCAATGGGATGGTTGGAAGGGGGTGGGACGCCTGGTGCAGTCCACCAGGGTGGCTCTTGGGAGGACTGGGGTCTGGTAGGGCAGTTTTGGGAGGACCGGGGTCTGGTAGGGCAACCCCAGAAACAGCTGCTGCAGGATGAGGGGTGTGGCCCTTGGGCTCAGGTGCAGGAGCTCAGGCAGTGCGGCCACTCTGATCCCTGCCAGGACTGCCTCCCAAGCTAAGTAGTCACAGGTGATTGCAAGTTGTTGGGAGGACTGCCTGGAGCACCTTCCAGGGTCAAAATCAATAGTATTGAGGGCTCTGCTCCAGTTCTCAGTTTCCACACGTCCAGCGGTCAGCAGCCTCCTGGGTTGGTTCCTGGGGATGATAGCTACAGAGCTAGGTCTTTAGAGCTAGGTCTTTAGTGGTGCTGTGCTGGGATCCCTCCCTGGCTTCACAACCAGGTGGTGGCTGGGGACACGAGTCCCTATTATGTTTGACATTTGTTTAGCGGGACCCCATTTGTTCAGTACAGTGAGAGCTTTGCAGGCAATTAATTTCAGGTCTGTTTAATTTGCTCTGCTGCTCAGGCACTATGGAAATATCAGGAAGGCAGCTGTGAGCCTCCTCCCTGACTGATCCTCTTCTGCAGGCTGTGCAGGAGAAGGCTCTCCAGAGCACATGAGCTACACTCCTGGTGTGTCAGACACCCTCAGCCCATGTCACCCAGGACATTCAGCAGCGCCTTCTGACATGAGTATAAAGGAGGACCACCCCACTGGGGGTGTGCTGAGCTGATAAGGTGCTTATTTATCACCCATGATCCCTGGCACTGCATAAACCAAGTGTGGTGGTGCATGACTGCAGTCCTAGCTCTAGGAAGATGGAGGCAGGAAGATCGGAAGTTCAAGGTCTTTGGCTATGTAGTGAGTTTGGGCCCAGCTTGGGCTACATGAAACCATCTATCTTAGCTACCTTTCTGTTGCTGAAATAAAACACCACGACCAAGGCAACTTAGAGAAGGAAGAGTTTATTTGGGTTTATGGCTCCAGAAGGATAATAATCTATGATGGCAGACAGAGCAGAGGCAGGCATGGTGGCAGGAAGAGGAAGAGGAAGAGGAAGAAGAGGAAGCTGAGAGCTCACATCTGGAACTGCAAGCACGAAGCAGAGAGGGAGTAAGAAATGGAATAGTCTTTTAACTCTCAGGGACTGCCTCCAGCAGCACACTTCCTCCAAAGGCCACACCTCCTAAACCTTCCGAAACAGTGCCAACAACTGGGGATCATGTATTCAAGAGCCCACAACTGTGGAAGACATTTCTTTTTTTTTTTTTTAAAGATTTATTTATTTATTATATGTAAGTACACTGTAGCTGTCTTCAGACACTCCAGAAGAGGGCACCAGATCTTGTTACAGATGGTTGTGAGCCACCATGTGGTTGCTGGGATTTGAACTCTGGACCTTCGGAAGAACAGTCGGGTGCTCTTACCCACTGAGCCATCTCACCAGCCCCTGGAAGACATTTCTTATCCAAACCACTACATCATCAGGCACACTTATTGAAGAGTTACTGGTGCACATATCACCTGGGCCCTGAAGCTCCAGCCCATCCCTTTGGGATCCCAGTTCCTTGACCATGGAGACTTCATCTGCCTAGCTCGTCTCTTTCTTCCCTCTTTCTGCCATGTGTGCTGCATTTCAGCCTCTTTATTGGTTACCTTTTGTGTGTGTGTGTGTGTGTGTAGGATAATGTACTATGACCAAAAGCAATCTATGGGAGAAAGGTTATTTTGGCCTGTGGTTCCAGAGGGAGGTATGGATGGCAGCAAGTAGCAGACATGGAGGCAGGGGTAGATAGAGCTGAGAGCTCACATCTTCAAATGAAAGCATGAAGCAGAGAGTGAATTGGAATTGGGGTGAGTCTGTGAACCTCAAAGTCTGCTCTCAGTGATGTACTTCCTCCAGCAAGGTTGCAGACCTCATACCACCCCAAACAGCGCCACCACCTGGCGACCAAGTGTTCAAGTTCCCCAGATGGTGGGGGAACATTTTAATTCAAACCATCACAGGCCCCATGACATTGCACCCCTGGCTCGGAATGTTCTTGTCTCTGTCACTCACATGAGGGGTGCTGCACAGGTTCATGGAGGTATAGAAGAAAATCCCAGAGCTCACTTTGGTCCTTTAGGGGAGGATTTCTGGCAGGAACAGGGTCTTAACCCAAGTGTTGAAGGAGAAGCAAAGTGGGCTGCTCTGAAGGTCAGTGTGTGCAATTCTAGAGTATTGGCAGGCATGCGCTGTGGCTGAGGAGGGCAAGCACGAAGGAGGAGCAGGAGAACAGTGCTGGGTGAGACAGTGCTTGTGTTGTTGGCTCTTCTCACCACACTGACAAAGTGACAAGCACAATATAAGGAAGGGTATGTTTGGGTTCATAGTGTGGGTCACAGGAGACAATGGCAGGAAATGCTGCAGGGCATGAGGCAGCCAGGAAGCAGAGAGAGGTAGAAAAGGGGCTGAGAGTCACGCAGGCATGACCGTGACCTGAGCTGTGAGTCAGGTGCAGCAGAACCCTTCCATTACAGCCCATTTTGTAAAGTCCTTTCCCTGTTCTGCCTGTGGCACCATAGCCATTGCTGTGAGATGACTGGGTGTGAGTTCCAATGGATCTGAGGTCAGATGTTCCACTGGCTTTGTTTCCCAGGGAAGACACATGCTTGCACCCAAGCACTGGGTGCTGGGTGCTTCTGGCTTTTTAGCGTTATTGACCTTGGTGTTTGTTCTTGGTGGCAGGATGGTGACCAGCTTCTCTGGCCTTTCCCGATGAACCCCAGAAATTGCTCAAATTGAAGATCCACTCTAAATCTGAGCTACACCATCTTGCACAGTCTACGTAGAGGACAGGGAAGAAAGAAGCTTTTGTTCTTTGCCTGATTGCCCTTGCCTTCCTTAGCTGGCATTGAAGCCTACTTCTAGGTGCTAAAGACTCAGCTGAGGCATTCAGCTTCGTGGACTGATTAGCTCTTGGGTTCTGGGCTCTTGGTCTTTCTGTCAAGAGACAGCCACTGTTAGTCTAGGTGATCCACAGCCAGTAAGTCACTGTACTAAACATCATTATCTATCTATCTATCTATCTATCTATCTATCTATCTATCTATCTATCTATCTACTTATCTATCTATCTATCTATCTATCTATCTATGTGTTTGTATACATATATATGTATGTATACACACACACACACACACACACACACACACACACACACACACACCCCACATTCACTCATTCTATCAGTTCTGTTCCTCTGACTAATACAGATTGTGGCACCAGAAGTGGGTCTGGTCTAATTAACTGAAGATTCCTATAGGTGTACCCAGTGACTTCGGCTTTTAATTATTCCAGGTATAGTCAAATTGAGAATCAAGCACAGCCACCACTCTAAGCAAAATGTAGATGCTGGTAGAATTCCTTAGACTGTTCCTGGGGCCCACTCCTATCACCTGTGCATGCTCCTGGGGCTGAGACAGTAGGGATGTTCACACAGGTGCATGCATAGCTAGAGCTCAGGTTGGACAAGCCCTCCCATAGGCACTCTGCCTGTGGCACCTGGTCAGCATCTCTGGCAGTGTTTTCTTGGGGCAGCAGCTGAGATGTCCTCAAGCTCTCAGTGAGGACAGGTCTCCAAGGCAGCACAGGCTCATGTCTTTGCATCTCTCAAAATTCCTGTGTCACATTGCACTCGAGCTTCCAAATCCTTCCTGTCCTTCAAGGATCAGCTCCCAAACCCTGGAGACAGCAGCACCCTCCTTGTAAGGATCAGACTGTTTAACACTTCAGAGCACTGGGAGCACTCGGTAAGCAGCAAAAGGCTGCAGATGCATGCATTAAAAGAAATGAGTTCAGTGGGGTCCAGCATGGGTGTATGTGTGAGATGCACGCATGTGGAGAGGCGTGCTTGCACCTGTGCTTTCTCTTCCTCTGTCCCCTTCTCACTCCTCCCTCCCTCCTTCCTCCTTCTGCCTCTCCCTCCTTCTCCCTGTATGCCTCCTCCTTCCTCCTTTCACCTTCCACCTCTCTCTCCTGTACTAGTTGCTCTTGTATCACTGTGATAAATCTCTGGCTTTTGTAACTCAAGAGAGAAAAGAGTTATGTGAACTCACAGCTGGAGGGGATATAGTTCACCAAGGCAGGGAAGGCAGGGCCACAGGAGTGGTTCTAGGCGGTGGGAAGAGTTTGCTCACACAGGGGCCAATCAGGAAGCAGAATCAGGGAATGATGGCACTCTTTCCCCACCTTCTTTTCAGTCCAGGACTCATTCAGGGTATGTCATTCCTGCTTAGTTAAAACTCTCTAAAAACATCGTCCCTGATACATCAGAGGCATATCTTCTAGATGGTCCCAAATCCAGTCAGATTGCCAGTGAAGATTGACCATTGTTCCTTACCTTCTTTGACTTCTCCCTCCCTGGCTCACTCCTTGACTTGATCAAGTCACAGCCCAGCCAATTGATTTCCGCAGTAGTGCTTGGATCCTAGTGTGTGGTTTGGATGCATGGTTGGCTCACTGAGTCCCTCACCTACCCACGACTCTGCATCTTTACTCTATCCCACCTCGATAGTCTTAGCAGACTCAGTGTCCTGTGTACCTTCATGGGCATAAGATTAATTGCACATTCCAGTGGAGATGGACTCTTGTAGGGATGAGTTTCATTACTCTAGCACAGCTCAGGGGAGTGGAGCTCTGTTACCTGTATGTTAATGAGTTCTGAGGTGACTCACAAGCCAGCCTGATGTTTTGGAGGGAACTTCTGTGAAACTTGATCACACTTGCCTCACAAGTTTCTGGAGATTTTCCAATCACCAGGCTGCTGTGGTCAGATAGAGGATAAAGGCCAAGAGCAGAGTCCTGACGCCAGGTGTGCTGTGTCTGTGTGCTGATCTACTGTGGCCTGTCCTGGGATCTCAGTGGATGCTGATGGGTGCCATGTTAGTTTGTACTGACCTTGTAACCAGAGTTTAAGAGGTAAAACCTAGGCTACTCTTGGGCACCTCCTCTATTATGCCAACTGAAAAAGCCCATGATAGTGAACAGTGGGTACAGCTATTAACAGGCAGACATACTAAAGAGGGACAGATAAAGGTCCAGGACCCCTTAGAGTTCTGATATGTACTTATATTTAAACATAGGAAGAATTAGGGCAAAGGTCTGCATGAAGTATTCCTGATCAAGTTGGTCTGTCCGTTGCTGTCCTAGCTCTGGCTTGTACACAGCAAGTCTGCTAGTCCTTCATCGAAAGGAGACTGATATGGCCCCCACAGAGGTAAAGTCTCTCCATCATAGATGCTTGGTCCCATCTTGGGGTGGGCTCTGGTGCAAGCTTACTTTCACCTGTGAGTGGTTTCTGGATCAGTCCTGATCTTCCTAGGATCCAAAGTGCTATAAGGATGAGGGTTGCTCATTTCTGTGTATTCAACCTTGACAAGAATGGCCGGTTAGGTAGACAGACCCTCCTTAGGAGATTAGCATGCCTGTGCAGAGTTCAGGCAGGAGTCTATCTAATGTCAAGGAGGGCAACACAGAAGGAAGGCAGAGCGGCAGAGAACGCTTCAGTTGGCTGTTAGTGGTGGGTTAGTGAGGGGTCTCTGAAGGAACCGTGGGGTTTGAATGAGAACGGCCTCCATAGACTCATATGCTTGAAAACTTGGCTCCTAGATGGTGAAACTGTGAAGGATTAGCAGCTATGGCCTTGTTGGAGGAGGTAGGTCCCTGGGTGAGGGCTTTGAGGTTTCAAAAGCCTGGCACCATTCCCAGTGTGCTGTGTCGTGCCTGTGGGGCAAGACATGAGCTCTCCTTTGCTCCACCACCATGGAGTCTAATGCTCTGTAACTGTAAGCCCAATTAAACACTTTTGTAAATTGCCTTGGTTTTATCAAAGCAACAGAAAATCAGCAAAAATGGGCAGAACTAATACACACACACATGCGCGCGCGCGCACACACACACACACACACACACACACACGTATATATGGTGGGAATTTGTTAAACTGGTTTATAGGATGCAGTCTGGGTAGCCCAACAATGGCTGTCTTATGATGGAGAGGCTGAGAATTCAGTAGTTGCTCAGCTCACGAAGCTGGATGTTGAAGGCCCCAAGGCATCCTGCAGAAGTGCTGGTCCTCATCATCTGTGTGGGAAACCTAAAGAAGCTGGTTCTGATATCAGCAAAGGGATGATGCTGTGGTAACAAGACGCTGAAGACAAGCAGGCAGAAAGGAATCTTTCTTTTTCTGACTCCCTTTCATGTAGCTGCCACCCACATTGAGGGTAGGTCTTCCCACTTCAAATAATCTGACCAATCAAGTCCCTCCCAGGCTGTCTTGAGGCTTGGGTGTTAACAGATACAGTGAAGCCGATACCCAAGAGTAGCCATCACGTCCACCCTGTGGGCCCAGTGAGGCATCTGTGTTCATCAATTAAAGCAGTTCCTAGGTGCCTGTGGTAGCCTGCTGGTTCCATCGTGTGTGTGTGTGTGTGTGTGTGTGTGTGTGTGTGTGTGGCAATGGATTTTGCAAACATCTCAGGCAGTTTGCTCTCCTCACTGGGTCAAGCTGGGGAAACACCAGGTTGCCAGAGCTGCTCCTTATCCCTCCCCTCCCCCCACTCCCCTTTCTCTCCTTTTGCTGTTTTTCATGCAACTACATGTCTCAGCTTTCTGTGTAGCTCTGGTGCGTGGGAACAGAGTCACCCTTTAGTCCTGTGTCTGTATGTGCTCACTTTCCTTTGACTCCCAACCCCTCCTACACACTAGTATGAAGACTAAATTTAGTTCAATCCAGTAGATTTTTCCACCATGTTCATTTAAAAAAAAATTTAACATGCATTCAATTTGATTTTATCTTGGATATATGGTTCTTAGGATTTTCTTTATGTATATGTATGCATATCTGTATATGCAAATACTATTTGCAGGTCCCCAGGGAGGCCGGAAGAGGGTGTCAGATGCCCTGAAGCTGGAATTGTAGGTGGTTTTGAGCTGCCCAACATGGGTGCTGGGAACTAGGTGTGGCTCCCCTGTGTAAGCAGCAGGTTCTCCTATCTGCTGCACTGTTAGCCCAGCCCTTTGTATGGTTCTGCTCTTTCAGTATTTATATACAAATCCTGGTGTATGCATATGCCCTCATAATCCAGATACAGGGCAGCTTTTACACCTCTGTGATGGGTCTCTGTAGGAATATACCCTCCCTCTCTATTTGCCTCCATTTTCTCTGTTTTCTACAGCTTAGTCCTTCCAGCCAGCCCTCGATGGTATGTGATCTCACACTAGCTGTTTTCTCTTAGCACAACAAATCTCAGCATCCTGCAAGAGGTTGTGCTAGTTCCTTCCCAGTTGCTGTGATACAATTTCATGGCCAGAATCAACTGATGGAAGGAAGAATTTATTTTGACTTGAAGTTCTAGAGGGGGAGTCCAAAATGCCAGAGGAGGCATGGCAGCGTTAGCTCAGTGAGCACATCTTCAATGCAAACTCCTCATGCTAGATTCCACCTCCGAAAAGTCCTACGACCTCCCCAGAAAGCACCACCAACCAGGGACCAAGTGTTAAAATACTCGCACCTGTAGGAGGGACATTTCTCACTCAAACTACCACGGGTAGTTCCTTTCCTTGCTGAGTGGTGTTTCATTGGTAGCTATATGCCTGTGCGTTCGTCCTTTGGCTTTCTCTAGGAGGTTGGGCAAGATTCTAAGTGTTGGCAATCTGAAATAGAGCTGGGCTGTGCTCACTCATGTTTACATTTCTTTGTATAAGGTTTCATGTATTTATGGCAAATGCCTCAGAGCAGAATGTTAGGTTATGCAACTGTCCATTCAACTAGTCAAGAAATACCCAGACTGTTTTCTATTCCTGTAGGAAACGTGTGTGTTCCTATTGCTCTGCACCCCTGTCAACATCTGGTATTGTCAGTATGATCTCTAGTTGTTCTAACAGGTAAGAGTATCTTATAACCTCTTTAAACATCCTGTTCTTGGAGACTCACCTTTGTTCTACATCTTGGCCCCCACTGTGCTGTGGAGACAAATCTAGAGAAACTGTGGCCAGTGCAGCCCCAAGACTACCAACTCTAGTGTGTACAGGAGTTGCGTTGTCCCACCCACCATGCAGACTTAGAGAGAGGGAGACACAGGGTCTCACTGGTGCTCTGAATAACATGGTCCCTTCTACTCTCAGCTGCACCACACCCTTGAGTATGGGGCAAATTGAGGGTACTTGGGAGGACCAGAATTTCCACGCAATCCTTTGTCCAGCGTGAGTAGTTCCCATGCTCAGACAGAATCCCTGATAACAGGTCTCCCTACCCTCACTCAAGCTTTATATCACAGAAAATGGGAGACACATCTTTACTTTCTTTGTATGTAGGGGCCAGATGGTGCTGAGTGACCTTTATCACTCCCGGCTTTATCCTCTTGAGACAGGGTCTCTCACTGAACATGGAGCTAGGCTAGAGGCTAGAAAGCTCTGTCTTCACCCTCTTTCCCAGTGCCAGCATTACTGGTACATGTGGCCCTACTTGGGTTTTTATGTGGATACTGGGAAGTCTAACTTCGACCCTCATGCTTTGTGTCAATCACGTTTACACACTGAATGCTCTCATAGCAGTTCTTAGCTAGGTGTCAGAGGGCTGGGGCCCATCCAAGGTCAGCAGGTGCTATGGTTTGGTGAGTGTGCACTAAAGGGTCCCATGCTGAAGGCTTGGTTCCAGCCCACGATGGTACTGAAAAGAGATGGTGTCATTATCATATGAGGCCTGGAAGAAGGAAGGTAGAACACTGGCAGAGTGCCCATGAAAAGGGATATTGGGACTCCAGCCCCTTCCTGTCATTCTGCTTCCTGGCTGACAGGATGTGACTGCTTTTTTCCATTATGTGACTTTGCTTTGATGTTTTATCTCCTCACAGGCCCCAAGGCAATAGACCCACTGACCGTGCACTGAACCCCCAGACACTACAAACCAAAACAGACCTTTTGTCTTCAGAAGTTGTCTCCCTCAGGTATTTTGTCACAGTCACAATAAGCTGGCTACCACAGCAGGCATCTCTCTTCAACATTATCATCCATGTTAATGAAAAAAGAAACCTTTCAAAGCAGAGTGGGTTCATGTAGAGGCCAGTGGCCTGGGTATCTCTGGCAATCAATAGAGGAGAGAACATTCCAGAAAGTTCTCTGCCTGGGAGGGAACCTTTTCTAGTTCCATGTTATTATCAGCTGTCCAAGTGATGAATATTTTACCTCAGTGAAGGTACAGAGTGAATTGTAGACATTCACCCATTTGGTCTGAGGCAAGGATTTGTCCTAGGTACTGGGCTTAGAGACACACATGGACACAGGAGCATGCTGGGAAGTGAGCAAGTCTGCTCTGGGGCGGTGAAGGAGGGCAGAGGGAGAAGCCTAGGCTTGCCCTTGGAGGCCCATGGCTATTTTCTCTTAGAGAATAATGGAGACCTTCCTGGTGACCCTTGAGTAACCCTGTGTCCTCTGCGTCTGTGCTCCTTTTCTGTCCCTGTAACAGGATCTTCAGCACCATGTAGTTTATTAAAAGGGTCTGGCTGCAGCTTCAGTCTCAGAGGCTGGAGTCTTAGAGCATTCAGCCTGTAGCTCCTCTGCTTGGGCTCACTTCCGGGATGATTTTAACACACAGCAGGAAGCAGAACGCAAGTGAGAGTGCATGGAAGAAAGAGACAGACTCCTGTGGAAACCCACCTGTACCACAGAGAACAGCATTAGTATCCAACACTGCCATATGGAAGAATTATGTTCCCAGTGTGATTGCTTGAGGGATGTTCTCAAGTTCGCGTGTCCTAGGGACCTGTGAAATGGGAAGACCTTACTTCCATCTGCACTGTCTCATGGCACACCTGGGTGGAGCTGAGGCGTCTGCACCTGCCACCAGCTTCTTGGCATTCTGAAGCACACTCCAGCACTTGCCCGCCCTGCTTCCTGCCCCACTCCCCCGCCCCATTCCCCCCCCCCATCCCCCGCCTTGTCCCAGCAGGACTTAGTTATTCCATGGGTCGAGGAGGACCAGGGCCTGAAAGAGAAATGAGCAGAGAAAGGGAAGCGAGACCAAGCAAAGAGTTGTCAAGGTCTGTTTAATGAAGGCTAAGAGCCTGATTATAAGCACACAGTGAGAGAAAATAGGGAGGGGTCGAGGGGGCATAATAAAATACAGAGAAAGGGATGGACATCTGGGGCAAATGCTGATTACAGGCTTCTCGTAGCTTATCTTAGAATGTCGGCCCTGAAACAGTCCCGGGCACCAAACAGAGACATGGAGGAGGAGGCGAAGCTGCCTTGATCTAAGCAGTTCTAGGCACCAAGTGAAGGAGGGAGTGAAGCTGGCAGTCTCAGGTGCCAGGTGGAGACAATGAAGGAGGGGGTGACATAATTCCCTTCAAAGGGTCAGCTGGATCTTTAGGGTGAGAGTAACTGCAGGACCTAGTTTCCCACGGTTCGTTCTCTCACACCGCCTGGCTGTTCCCACTGCTTCTAAAGCACACAGTGAGCCCCTCCATACCTCTGCACAAGCTTGCAGAGGTCAGAAGTAAAAGTTGATTATCTTTCTTAATAACTTTCTACCTTATTTTTTTTAATTACTTTTATTTGCATTTGTGTGTGTGTGTGTGTACATGTGTGTGAGAACATAGTGCGTAGTGGTGGTCAGAGGACAACTTGTTGGGGTCAGTTTTCCTTCCATCATGTGGATCATGGCTATCAGGTCCTCAGGCTCACTGTGAGGATGCCTTTACCCGCTGAGCCAGCTTGCTGGCCCTTCACCTTATTTTTTGAGACCAATCATTTCTTCCATCCTGTAGCTTGCTCATTCAGCTAGGCTGCCTGGAAATGAGCTTCAGGGACCCTCCTGCCTCTGCTTCCCTGCTTCCCTGGTGCTGGAATGGCAGATACTCAATGCTGTGTCTGGAGTTTTCACACAGGTTCTGGGGATGGAACTCAGGTCTTCTTGTGTACAGCAACCCTGTTTCCTGATTGCTTTGTCGCCCCAGCCCTGCATCCCCCTTTCTTAAGAATCCAAGTTTAAAATAGTCCATGGTCTCAGGAAATGAGTGAGGCTGTCAAGCTAGGTCCAATTAAAGGAGCATTCGCTGGTCTCCACATCCCTCAGCGGCAAATGGCGAATGTTTTCAGTGCAGCTGCCTCTGGTTAATTTTAGCCTCAGGAGCAAGCAGGGCCCTTGATTGTAGGGTCTTTGGACCTTACCTGGCAGTGTTCCTCCCATACCTCCTGCTGCCCACACCCTGCCCTCAGCAGGAGTCTGCCTTCCCCTGTGAAAGGAGACTTTGAGCCAAAAAAGAATGAACTCTGAAAGATTCCCTGGATCAGACACAGAGGACCTACCAGAGCATCACCTAGAGTGTCCTCCAGGACACCCCCTGGAGCATCACCTGATCACCCCCTAGAGCACCCCCTAACCCAGTTGTAACCTTGGAGTGCCCCCTGGCTCTTCTTGGCCCATCCTCTAGATCACTCTGTCCCACCAGTCTAAAACAATTGTGTGGGCCGTTAGTTCTGTGGTCCTAGCTGGTGGGGCAGTCAGGCTTGGGTTGCTCACCACTTGTTTCTGAGACTGACAGGGAGCTTGGCTACTAGGGGAGATGTCAGAAGCGCTGCGTGCCATGCAGGACACCATGCCCAGCATCACTCTGTTATACAGAAGTCCTGGGCAGGGACCGGGGGAGCAGCTTTGGATGTGGTGTTACTGAGTAGCTGTGAGCTTGACTCCTAGCTCCTCCAGGAAAAGTGAGTGCAGTGCACACCTTAGATCCCAGTGGTGGGCTTGTTGTCACATCTGAGCCCATTTCTAGGAGACATCTAACTTAGTCAAACTCATAACACTGTTCATAGGCGCCAGTGTAACACAGTCGCCCTAGGTGCCCATCGCTGAAGGACTGGATAAAGAAAAATATCTGTCTGTCTGTCCTATCTATCTATCTATCTATCTATCTATCTATCTATCTATCTATCTATCTATCGTATTATTTGGCCTCCAAGAAGAATAGGATTACATAATTTGTAGGAAAATAGTAGAATTAAAGATCGTATTAAGCAAAGTAATCCAGACTCAGAAAAATAAATATCACTTTTCTCTCACTTTCTTTCCCTCCCTCCCTCCCTCCATCCCTCCCTCCCTCCATCCCTCCCTCCCTATCTCCCCTCTCTTTGTTCATGAGAGAGAGAGAGAGAGAGAGAGAGAGAGAGAGAGAGAGAGAGAGAGAGAGAGAGAGAGAGAAGATGGTACTTTTAGAGATGTGGGAGGGCAAAGAAGAAGAAGAAAGTTTAGCAGAGAGGTGGATATGATCAAAGAACACTATATTCGAATATAGGTACATTGTAATTTCAGTTAACATATGGAACATAAACCGTGCCGTGTTGGTGCTGAGGGCTGCAGGGGTCGCTGTTTTCTCAGTGTAGAATTAGTTATGTTAGACAGGAACGTTCTTTCATAGATGCCTTGTGCACTTAAAGTCGTGTTGGGAGGGTAGACCTCCTATTAAGCATCCTCACCACCCTTCCAAATATTATTTCAAGTTGGCACTGTCTCTGGGTCTGGCAGGGACCATGGAAGCCATGCTGGACTGAGGCCACCTTGGCCTGTAACTGGCACTGTTCACAAGGCATCCTGCATCTCAGCTGAGCAGAGTCCCTCCTGAATCAGCACCCCAAGCTTGCGTCATCAACTCCCACGCTCCTGAGTACCTTCACCAGGAGACGCCTCTCACTCTTCTGTAGTTAAAACTCTAATTAAATGAACCGATCGACTGATGGATGCTCATTTTCATGTTGTAATTTGGCTTTAATAGAACTGAAGCTTGAAAGAGAGGAAATGAGAGCCCAGTGGAGAAGTGGGACCTTACAATGCACAAGGAGAATAAATAAACTTGGGAAGCAAGTAGGGCTTGAAACAGCCCGGGGCTCTGCTGCCTGGCTCCTGGGCCCCTTCTCATATTAGCTCTGGGTGATGTATGTGGGTGACTCAAGGTAAGCACAGGAAGAAAGGTGTCTCTAGACAATGTGGTCATAGTTTGGGGTACAAAACCACGTTGTTCTGCTTTTTTTAAAGTGGGCCTTACTGACTCTCAAACTTACTCTTGTGAAAAGCAACTTGCAGGGGGCTAGGGATGGAGCATGTGCACGTTGTGTGATGTGCACGCTGTGTGATATGCATCCTGTGTGTGAGGCCGGTGCTACCAGCAAAATATAAGAGAGGAAACAAGGCCAAAACAAACACGAGGCTGCCCTCCGCTTCGTAGTTGCTGGGCTACATATCTGCCTCGATGCTGGGGTGCCCAGAGCTGCACCTACTGCCGGCTGCTCAGGGAGTCAAAACACTGTCCATAATGGGGACCTCAGTCCTGATGTTCCTGGAGTGGCAAATAGCAGAGTCTGGCGTGATTGCTGTGGTTCCCAGTCTCCTGTGTGACCAGGCACTGCTGGTGTTTGGATGGGATTCGGGAACAGGGGTCCTGGGTCAGAGCTTCTTGAGTGTGTGCACGTGTGTGAAGAGCACAGAGGGGCTGGGAGAGGGAAGGCTTTCTCTGGGAGATTTAGGCTTTATAATGAAGGCCTCCCCTTACCCCACCCCCATGGGCTGGGGCCATAGCTCAGTATTTGTCTAGCATATGAGAAACCCTAGGTTCAGTCCAGTGCATCACATAAAATTGGATATAGCAGCACATGTCTGTAATTCTACTCAGAAAGCAGATGTAGGAGGATTAAGAATTTCAGGTTCTCCTCAGCTACACAGTGAGTTCAAGGCTACACACACACACACACACACACACACACACACACACACCTTGTGGGATTGTGTTGGAATGATTGAGTTTGTCCCACTGCCTGGTATTCTGTGAACACCATAGAGATGGAGGGCTGGTGTCACTGGTGCCTGCCACCTGCCTGGCATTTATGAAGCATTAGTCTTGAGCAAGGCCTGCCGTGAGTCAGGGCAATCCCAGGCAGGTGTCAGCCTTGTCACAATGCTGCTCTCCTGTGAGGTATCTGATGCCTGTTCCCACCACAGTGGAGGTCGCTGGCCTGGCTGCAGAACTCAGGATGTATTGGTCTTCTATATGAAGGGGCAAGCTCTGTCCAAGCCCATTACTAACTCAGGGTTGCTATGTCTAGTTCTCTGCTTCAACGTGCCACAAAGTATCAATTTGTTTGCCAGTTGTCCTGTAGGCAAGCACATTCATTGACCTCTCTGTC
Source organism: Mus caroli (assembly GCF_978045245.1). NCBI lineage: Eukaryota > Metazoa > Chordata > Mammalia > Rodentia > Muridae > Mus > Mus caroli. The sequence goes on from NW_028227272.1 coordinate 1,917,700, forward strand.
AGGGTCAGGGCCAGCAAGATTCAGAGAACAGAGCGATCTGGAGTCAGAGTAGCTGGGCAGGGGTGCATATGAGCAGGACTTGATCTTAAGACCAGCCCACTCCAGGTTTTGAACCCTGTAGTCTAACTGCAGCTCAGTGGTTAACTGAGTAGCCGACTGGGCTAGGTGAGAGCATATAGCTCCTTTTCCAACTTCTGTGAATTGATTGGCCTGAGAATGCAATGACAAACCCCACTGGGAATGCCTTCTGTTGGTCTGAATTCCAGCTTTTACATGTCTGTGAACTTGAGGCTTGGAAGCAAGCCAGCATGGGCCTTCTTATCTATCAGTCCTGCAGCTTCGCTGTTGGTGGAGAGATCTATTTCTAGGTATCTTTAATCTTAATGTTTTATCTGCACACATTTCAAACTGGAGAAAAGTTACAAGCACAGAACAATGAATACCCGTACACCTTCCCCAGGCGTTAGGTGTATTCCTTGGCTCGGTACTAGGGAGGCAGGGAAATTGGAGCCCTAGGACTCTCTTTGGCCAGCCAGCTTAGCCTATTTGCTGAGCTCCAGGCCAGTGAGATACCCTGTCTCAGAAGACAAGGCACCTGAAGAATGTCACCTGTGGCTGTGCTCTGGCTTCACATGTATACACACACAGACACAGACACAGACACAGACACAGACACAGACACAGACACAGACACAGACACACACACACACACACACACACTCATATGACACCCCTCCCCACCGCCACTTGTGCTCCTTACTCTCACAAAGGAGTTAGGATGATGATGCTATACTCATTTAACCTACAGGGACTCCCTAGTCACTCCACACTGCCTTTGTATCCTCTGCAGCTGCTCTTCCTGGAGCACAATGCCCAATCAGACACAATGCCTTCCGTTTTCACATCTGAAAACTTCCTTACCCTCGAGGAGTCCTGAGCCACCTTGTGCTGCTTTGTAATTGAGTCTCTAAGCAGCCCTTGTCCTTGTGTGGTGCTTGGCAGAAACTCCTGTTGCAGACACAGGGTGGATCTGTCTGTCACCTTCTGAGGAGACTCAGGGATGGCAGTTTTGGCAGCTGTGCTAAGGAAGCCACGGAGTGTCCTTGGACCATCACACCCAGATCAGATGATGTCAGCATACCAGAGGAGATGCTCTCTAAAGTCACTTTGCTGAGAAGAGTCACTTCCTGTCTTACACCCAGGCTGAAAACTGATTTCCCACTCAGGCAACAAGTGCCAGGTGCATTCTGGGAGACCTTGATGAGCCCTGACCTGGGATGACTGGATATATCCAGTACTGGCTGGTCGATGCTGCTACATGAAGATGACCCTGGGCTTAGGGTGTGCCTAACACAGTGACTAGTGTTCTCATAAGAGGGACAAGAGGGAGATCAGCCACTCAGAGGAGGTAGAGGGGGCCTTCCGGCACGAGCAGAGGTGGAAGGAACACATCTTAGCTTCCTTTTGTGGTAAAAATATTGTGACAAAAAGCAGCTTGGATGATGTGGTGAGACTGCCCTCCGTCCCCATCCCCGCCCGGCTCAGGCATTTGAACCCTTGGCCCCCAGTTGGTGTTGTTTGGGAGGGTTACGTGGTATGGCCTTGTTGGAAGAAGTATGCCAATGATGGGTTTTGCAAGCTCAAAGATTCTTGCTCTTTCCAATTTTCTCCTTCTGCTTCCTGGTGGCAGTTCAAAAGGTGAGCCCTCAGCTTCTGCTCCAGCCACTGTATCTGTTCCTGAATGCCACACTTCCACCATGATGGACTTTGGAGCCATGAGCCAGATAAACCCTTCCTCTACAAGTTGTGTTGGTCATGGTGTTTCATCACAGCAACAGAAAAGTAATGAATATATATGGTACGGTGTTTCTGTTAGTCACCACTCCTGGTTACAGGAGTCACGGAGACAGACACTGGAGGGCATTGGTTGCATCACATGCATGATCGGGAGCAGAGCAAGAAATGTATGCAAACATGATTGTGCTCAGCTCACTTCTCCACTCTCACCGCTCATTTAGGGAATGGCACTGCCTACAGTGGATGGATTTTCCCACCTCAATTACCATAATTAAGAGGCAAATCCAAAAGCCAACTTGATTTGGAAAATCCCTCATTGAGATGCTTTTCCTGGGCAATTCTAGGTTGTGTTGATTACTAAACCTAACATCAGAGGCGCCAGGGGGTGGCAGTAGCCACTGGAAGGTGGGGTGAGGCTGAGATCAGATGGCCTCTTGGAACTTCCAGAAGGAACCAGTTCTACTGACCTTTATGTTGGCCTTAAGACTTGCTAATATTCTAATTGTTGTGACCAAGTACTTGGCAGAAACAGTTTTAAAAGTGAAAGGTCTACTTGGTTCATAGTTTCTAAGAGTTCTGTCTATGGTATCTTGGCCTCATGGTGACAGTGTGTGTGTGTGTGTGTGTGTGTGTGTGTGTGCACGCGCGTGTGTTATAGTTCCTTAGTGGGTATCAACTTTATTATTTTTTCTTTTGAGACTGAGTCTCTTGCTGGGTCCTACGACTTACTTTAAAACCTACCTTCCTTCCTTCCTTTCTTTCTCTCTCTCTCTCTCTCTCTCTCTCTCTCTCTCTCTCTCTCTCTCTTTCTTTCTTTCCTGTCAAGTCTGGCTGGCCAGTGAAGCCCAGAAAGCCTTTTCTGTCTCCATTGTTAGTCGAGGTTTCCTCAAGGGACAACATACTGATAGAGTGAAGATCTGTGGGATTTACTAACTTCTTATAGGATGCAGTCTGGGTAGTCCAACAATAGCTGTCTCACACCAGAGGGGCCAAGAATCCTGTCCTTGTTCTGTCCAGGAAGCTGACTGTCTCAGCTGTTCAATCTAGAACTGAAGGTCTGGAGGATTCCTGGTGAGCTGCTGGTCTGCAGTCTACACTGGAAGCCTGCAGAACTGGCTCTGATGTCTGCAAAGAAATACCACAGAGACAGGAGAAATGAGCTTGCCAGCAGGAGCAAGGGCGAGCAGGGGAAAAGCAGAGGTTCCTTCTCCCAAGTCTTTTTATGCTGGCTGCCACCAGAAGGTGGGGCCTATATTTTGGGTGGGACTTCCTGTTTCAAATAGTCTGCGTAAGAAAGTTCCTTACAGGAGCCCAGAGGCTTGTGTTTCAGTTGTTTTTAGATCTAATCAAGCTGACAATGAAGATTAGCATCACACTCTGCCTCTCCAGTGCTGGCCTTATGAGCATGTGTACAACGCTTGACATAGATGGGAACTAGGGTATTGAACTCAGGCACTTATGCTTGTTCAGCAAATGCCTTTCTGGACTGAGCTATAACCCCAGCCCTTTCTTTTTCTTTTTTTTTTTTTAAAGTATGTTTTTAATTGCTAGGGTTGAAGCCAGGGCTTTGTGCATGCTAAGCAAGGGCTATATCACTGCACTATGTCTCTGGTCCTCTTACCACCTTTTATTTAGACATTGGGTTTTACTAAGCTGTGTAGCCTGGCCTGAAGTTTGTGATACTTCTGCCTCAGCTGTGTGTGTGTGAGTGTGACTCAGCTGTGTGTGTGTGAGTGTGTGTGACTCGTGCCTATTGTGGAGTGTGTGTGGAGGTCAGAGGACAGTCTTGGGTGTCATCCTTACTGTCCTTGTATGAGGCAGGGTCTCTTGTTTGCCATCGTGTGTAACAAGCTGGCCAGCCCATCAGTTTCTGGGGCTTCTCCTGTCTCTGTCTCCCATCTCCTTACTGGAGCACTGAGTTACAGATTCGCACTGTGGCTCCTGCCTGTATGTGGCTTCTTGGCATTTGACCTACAGACCTCAAGCTTGTGAGGAAAATGATTTGCTCACCGAGCCACCGCCCAGCCTTTCCTCACCCTGCAAATAGCCAGGGTGATAATCCTGTGCCACCACAGTGCCACCCCAGCAGGCTTATTCTCATGTTTGATGTCTCTTGCTTAGTCTTCTTTTAGTTGTTGGCACTTAAGATGGAGCTCGGAGCCCCGTGGATGCTAGGCAATCTTCTGCTGCTGAGATGCAGCTCCGCCTCACTTTGGTTCTTTTTGTGTCTTCATCACAGAGTGTATGTTCTGGCAGGAAAGCAATTTACAAAATACGCCCACATAGAAGGTGAGAAAGACATCCTCTCCAGGGCATCTGCTGTGCAAAGGACACCGTGAGGATTAGGTAATTGCTCTCCAGAGGAACGATTGACTCCTTTGAGTTAGAGGCCGTCTGGGACCTTGCCCTTTGCCCTCTATCTATAGCTATAGAGGAGGCTCAGCCTGGCCAGCTTGATGGCTGCTGACAGGTGGGAGGAGGCTTCTAGGTGAGTGACAGGAGAGGTGGGGCTGGAGATTGGCTCCTTCTGCCCTGGGAGCCAGGCGGCACAGCGTCTGTGTTCTGTGGCTGCAGTTGAAATGTGCTTGTTTTCCCGTGGGGCCAGGAGGCCTATGGGGCCCAGGCACAGCACCCTGTCACCTACATGGGGACTGGCCCAGACTAGCCGCTAGGCTTGAGTGATCAGTGTGCCACCTTGGGCTGGGTGCTAGGCCTTAGATTGGCTTCTTGAGAGGCTGAAGTCTATAACTTTGCCCACATTTCTTGATGATGGGGCCCAGGTTAGTGACAAGCAAGAGCAGCTGCTGTGAGCCACATGAGCAGGAAGGGGGCTGACTGGAAGAACCCAGGGGAGGTGGAGAGCTGCCAAGGGGCCAGCAGCCGACCTGCCCATATGGAGCCCATTACTCCGAGTCGGAAGGGAGTACTGCCACCTTCGTTGCCGAGCAGCCGTGGAGACCTGCATGGAGACCTGGAGAGAGTGGGGGCCTAGCTGCACACCCTTGTGAAGGGAGGTGGGAATACGCTCAAGACTGGAGAGCTTCTAGAACCTTCCAACCTTCATGAAACCTGCACCAGGCCCTTCCACACCCAGAGATTACTGCGGCAAAGCTTGCTGTGGGGGTGGAGGGAAGAACCTGGAGCTGACATTTTAGTAGTGAGGTTTTTATGAGGTATCGTTGCTATTAATGGTGATTTCTGATGGTGCAGCAGCCCTCCTCATGTTCTCATGGGTGGCCTCAGCAAAGCCATGGGTTCCCTAAGCTAGAGCTGGGTGGCAAGCAAGCTCTTTGACTGTGGTTGCTCTCTCTGTCTGAGTGAATAGAAATAGTCTCCCTATGCTCAGCACTGTCCTTCCTGGATCATCTCTGGGCTCGATAAGAACATTCCAGAATGTTTCCTGGCCTTACTCTTTTCTCACTTAGCTCTGGAGAAGCATGTGACTGGTGATGTAATATTTTTAGTCTGTTCCCTCAGTGGTGAAAGCACAAGGTGGTCCTGGGAAGGAAGTACCTGGAGCCCTTGGCCTAATGAGGAGGAACCATGTACTGCCACTGGTATCCACACCAAAAGGGAACACTGTGTTTCTTTCAAAAATTCTTTCCTGAGGAGACAGAAGCAGTGTCTGACCTTCCTCACAAGTTCCTACTGATAAATCAGAGTACAGTTCCACCACAGCGCGCCCAGGGAACCATGTGCAGCAAGAGCAGAATTGTCTACAGATGACCAGAAGGGATAGGAAGGGGTGTCTGGCATCTCAGGTGAGTGAGTGATCAATGGTCCTCCGCACCCCTCCTTCTCTGAAGGACCCTTGATAGTCAATACATATGGCCACTCATGATGGTCTCTTGCAGACAGGCACAGCGGATATGAGGAAGACAGTAGCTATTTGAAGAGAGGACTGTGTCCTACAAGAACTAGGGATGCAGACGTCACTGGGGAGCTGAATAGCAAACACCACAGCTCTGCTCTTCCTATTCATGGAGCCCTCTGTGCTCATGGACTTTTAGTCTCCACAGCCACTGGGCAGCTTGTTTGTCTCCTGGGGTCAGGAATTGTTACCGTTTCATAGGTCTTTTCCACAAGCCCCTGTGTTTGAATGCTTGCTCACCAGTTGGTGGCACTGTTCTTCGAAGAGGATCACAGGAGGAGGTATCTTTAGGAGTTATAGCATGACCCAACTTCCTGCTCTCGCTCTCTCTCTCTCTCTCTCTCTCTCTCTCTCTCTCTCTCTCTCTCTCCATCCATGAAGATTGAAGGTGCACTCTCCCACTGCCTTGGTGTCTGTCCCGCTGTCTCTGCCCTTCAAACTTTTAGCCCAAACAGATTCTTTCTACCCTAAATTCTTTCAGTCAGGTGTTTGCCCTGATGAGGCAGAGAGATGAGAGATAAGGCAGAGTCGGGATTTGAACCCATCAGTGTGATTGTTCTTTAAGGATATGTGTCTTATGTGCTGAGGCTGTCAGTGTGCCCAATGCAGAGATGCTATCACAGCCGAGCTGCTGTCCAAGGGTCCCAGTGGTTCTTGACTTCAGAAGTAGGTTAAGGGCCAACTGGGTAGCTGCCCAGAGGCCAGGTTATGACAGTTGCTGAGGCCCAAGAGATGTGTGGCTAGACAGAAAGGCTGTGCTGATTTGACTCTTTCATTGTTGTTTAGGGAGAGACTGTTAGTGGCTGATGAGGAAAAATGTGGCTTCAGGATGTGGCAAGACTAGATATGTGTCACAGAATCAAGGTTGTCAGGGTAGTGATGAGAAGCCAGGCACAGGGCCTGATGTCACAGCACGGGGTGATGCCCCTGAGGAAGGCCTGAGGGTGGAAAGGAAGACCACTGGGGCTGACCTGACAAGGGAGATGCCGTGTGCCAAATTAAAACATATTTTTTTTTATGTATTTTAAATTATGTATATCTGTTTGGGAATGTGTGTGTCAGTCCAGTTGCCTTCTGAAGCCAGAGAGGGAGTTGGAGCTCCAGGGCTGGAGTTACAGACAGCTGTGGGCCACTCAACTGGGGTGCTGGGAACAGAACCTTGGTCCTCTGTAACAGCGGCAAGTACTCTTAACCACAGAGCTGTCTTCCAAGCTCCCTACCTTATTTATTTATTTATTTATTTATTTATTTATTTATTTATTTATTTAGAAGTAAATTCTCTCATTCAAGCTAAAATTTACCAATTCAGCTAGACTGGCTACCTAGAGCTTCAGGGATCCTTCTGTCCCCATATGCCCAGTGCTGGGACAACAGGCACATGCCACTGTGCCCAACTCTATGTGGGTCTGGGGGTGTGGAACTAAGATCCCCATGGCAGTGAGACAAGCTCTTTCCTGCCCGAGCCATCTCCCAAACCCTGATTTGTTTCTTGCTTGGGCCACCCATGTCTCTGTGAGCCTATACAGTTCTCACACAGAAGGCAGGCCCTCAGGGACATGGAGAAGGGGCTCCTGGGGCTGAAGAGTGAGACTATTTATAGCTCATCATTCACAGGTAATGCAAATTCCTGAGTGTTCTGAGGCTCTTGAGAGTGGCAGGTGAATCATGCCAAAGTAGTGTTTCATTAGTACAACTAAAACAAATTAGTACTTCAAGCAATATTAAACAACTTAATTTAGCAGCACATCTGGAATAACATGAAGATCTCAAGTGTTAAAAACCATATTCAGTAGTTATTTATAATTAACAAACAAATTAATATTGAGAGATTAATTATGTCAGATGTGTGGCTTAACTCATTCTCCTAGTTTCTGTCTGTTGCTGAGATAAAACACCCTAACCAAAAGCAACTTAGGGGAGGAAAGGGTTTATCCGGCTTATGCTTTCAGGCTGTGGTCCATCGTTCCAGGGATGTCAAGGCAGGAACTTAGCACGGTAAGTCCTGCCACATCTATGGTTAGAGAGAAATGAGTGCACTCTTGCTGCCTGCATGCTGGCTTGCCTCATCTAAGGTTTCCCTGTCTTGCATAACTGAGGACCTCCAGTTCAGGGAATGGTGCCGAGACTTCCGACATCAATGAATAACGAAGACGATTCCCTTAGACACGCTCACACTCACCGGATCTAGACAATTCCTCAGCAGAGGTGTTCTCCTCTGGTGATGCTAAGGTGTGTCAAATTGATGTTTAAAGCTCTCTGGCACTCTTACATTGCTTAACTTCTTATTGGAGTTAATACCCTGCATCTACTCTTGGTGCAAGATCTAGCCTGCTAACAAACATTTACATGAGCAAGGCAGTTATTTCCCCTAGGCCCTCTGTCTCAGATCTCTAGAACTGATTTCATCTAATAGAATGGACATTTCCCATTTCCCACCTCCCAACTCCAGGCAGCCATCTTTCTGCTTACTGCTTCTGTGAGTTTGACAAACTTAGGGTCCTTGTGTAAATGGAGTTGTACCTGCCCCTTTGTGAGAGCTTTATTTCATTTATACTAACACAGGTCAACTGCCACAGCTTGGGGCTCCTTCCTGTTAGTGTGTGTTGCAGCAAATCCCTTTTAAAGGCTGAATACTCTTCTACCACATGGATGTGCCACACTGACTGTATCCATTGACCCCCTCATCTTACCTGTGAAGAGCAGAGCAACAGAAAACATGGGGATAGGGGTGTCTCTTTGTGATACTTTTGTTTCCTTTTGGGTGATGTCTAAGTCACTGTTCTGTTGTCATGAAGAGACACCCTGACCAAGACAACTCTTAGAAAAGAAAGCATTTAATTGGAGACTTACTTATAATTTCTTTTTTTTTTTAATTTATTTTTTTATTAGGTATTTTCCTTGTATACATTTTCAATGCTATCCCAAAAGTCCCCCATACCCACTCCCCCCAATCCCCTTCCCACCCACTCCCCCTTTTTGGCCCTGGGGTTCCCCTGTACTGGGGCATATAAAGTTTGCAAGTCCAATGGACCTCTCTTTGCAGTGATGGCCGACTAGGCCATCTTTTGATACATATGCAGCTAGAGACAAGAGCTCCGGGGTACTGGTTAGTTCATATTGTTGTTCCACCTATAGGGTTGCAGTTCCCTTTAGCTCCTTGGGTAATTTCTCTAGCTCCTCCATTGGGGGCCGTGTGATGCATCCAATAGCTGACTGTGATCATCCACTTTTGTGTTTGCTAGGCCCCGGCACAGTCTCACAAGAGACAGCTATATCTGGGTCCTTTCAGCAAAATCTTGCTAGTGTATGCAATGGTGTCAGTGTTTGGAAGCTGATTATGGGATGGATCCCTGCATATGGCAATCACTAGATTGTCCATCTTTTCATCACAGCTCCAAATTTTGTCTCTGTAACTCCTTCCATGGGTGTTTTGTTCCCCTTTCTAAGAAGGGGCAAAGTGTCCACACTTTGGTCTTCGTTCTTCTTGAATTTCATGCATTTAGCAAATTGTATCTTATATCTTGGGTATCCTAAGTTTCTGGGCTAATATCCACTTATCAGTGAGTACATATTGTGCGAGTTCCTTTGTGATTGTGTTACCTCACTCAGGATGATGCCCTCCAGGTCCATCCACTTGCCTAGAAATTTCATAAATTCATTTTTTTTAATAGCTGAGTAGTACTCCATTGTGTAAATGTACCACATTTTCTGTATCATTCCTCTGTTGAGGGGCATCTGGGTTCTTTCCAGCTTCTGGCTATTATAAATAAGGCTGCTATGAACATAGTGGAGCATGTCTCCTTCTTACCGGTTGGGACATCTTCTGGATATATGCCCAGAAGAGGTATTGCGGGATCCTCCGGTAGTACTATACCCAATTTTCTGAGGAACCGCAGACTGATTTCCAGAGTGGTTGTACAAGCTTGCAATCCCACCAACAATGGAGGAGTGTTCCTCTTTCTCCACATCCTCACCAGCATCTGCTGTCACCTGAATTTTTGATCTTAGCCATTCTGACTGGAGTGAAGTGGAATCTCAGGGTTGTTTTGATTTGCATTTCCCTGATGATTAAGGATGTTGAACATTTTTTCAGGTGCTTCTCAGCCATTCGGTATTCCTCAGGTGAGAATTCTTTGTTCAGCTCTGAGCCCCATTTTTTAATGGGGTTATTTGATTTTCTGGAGTCCACCTTCTTGAGTTCTTTATATATATATTGGATATTAGTCCCCTATCCGATTTGGGATAGGTAAAGATCCTTTCCCAATCTGTTGGTGGCCTTTTTGTCTTATTGACGGTGTCTTTTGCTTTGCAGAAGCTTTGCAATTTTATGAGGTTCCATTTATCGATTCTTGATCTTACAGCACAAGCCATTGCTATTCTCTTCAGGAATTTTTCCCCTGTACCCATATCTTCGAGGCTTTTCCCTACTTTCTCCTCTATAAGTTTCAGTGTCTCTGGTTTTATGTGGAGTTCCTTAATCCACTTAGATTTGACCTTAGTACAAGGAGATAGAAATGGATCAATTCACATTTTTCTACATGATAACCACCAGTTGTGCCAGCACCATTTGTTGAAAATGCTGTCTTTTTTCCACTGGATGGTTTTAGCTCCCTTGTCAAAGATCAAGTGACCATAGGTGTGTGGGTTCATCTCTGGGTCTTCAATTCTGTTCCATTGGTCTACTTGTCTGTCACTATACCAATACCATGCAGTTTTTATCACAATTGCTCTGTAGTACAGCTTTAGGTCTGGCATGGTGATTCCACCAGAGGTTCTTTTATCCTTGAGAAGAGTTTTTGCTATCCTAGGTTTTTTGTTATTCCAGATGAATCTGCTGATTGCCCTTTCTAATTCGTTGAAGAATTGAGTTGGAATTTTGATGGGGATTGCATTGAATCTGTAGATTGCTTTTGGCAAGATAGCCATTTTTACAATGTTGATCCTGCCAATCCATGAGCATGGGAGATCTTTCTATCTTCTGAGATCTTCTTTCTTTCTTCAGAGACTTGAAGTTCTTATCATACAGATTTTTCACTTCCTTAGTTAGGGTCACGCCAAGGTATTTTATATTATTTGTGACTATTGAGAAGGGTGTTGTTTCCCTAATTTCTTTCTCAGCCTGTTTATCCTTTGTGTACAGAAAGGCCATTGGCTTGTTTGAGTTAATTTTATATCCAGCTACTTCATTGAAGCTGTTTATCAGGCTTAGGAGTTCTCTGGTGGAATTTTTAGGGTCACTTATATATACTATCATATCATCTGCAAAAAGTGATATTTTGACTTCTTCCTTTCCAATTTGTATCCCCCTGATCTCCTTTTGTTGTCTAATTGCTCTGGCTAGGACTTCAAGTACAATGTTGAATAGGTAGGGCGAGAGTGGACAGCCTTGTCTAGTCACTGATTTTAGTGGGATTGCTTCCAGCTTCTCACCATTTACTTTGATGTTGGCTACTGGTTTGCTGTAGATTGCTTTTATCATGTTTAGGTATGGGCCTTGAATTCCTGATCTTTCCAAGACTTTTATTATGAATGGGTGTTGGATTTTGTCAAATGCTTTCTCAGCATCTAATGAGATGATCATGTGGTTTTTGTCTTTGAGTTTGTTTATATACTGGATTATGTTGATGGATTTCCGTATATTGAACCATCCCTGCATCCCTAGGATGAAACCTACTTGGTCAGGATGGATGATTGTTTTGATGTGTTCTTGGATTCGGTTAGCAAGAACTTTATTGAGGATTTTTGCATCGATATTCATAAGGGAAATTGGTCTGAAGTTCTCTATCTTTGTTGGGTCTTTTTGTGGTTTAGGTATCAGAGTAATTGTGGCTTCATAGAATGAGTTGGGTAGAGTGCCTTCTGTTTCTATTTTGTGGAATAGTTTGTGAAGAACTGGAATTAGGTCTTCTTTGAAGGTCTGATAGAACTCTGCACTAAACCCATCTGGTCCTGGGCTTTTTTTGGTTGGGAGACTATTAATGACTGCTTCTATTTCTTTAGGGGATATAGGACTGTTTAGATCATTAACCTGATCTTGATTTAGCTTTGGTACCTGGTATCTGTCTAGAAACTTGTCCATTTCATCCAGGTTCTCCAGTTTTGTTGAGTATAGCCTTTGGTAGAAGGATCTGATGGTGTTTTGGATTTCTTCAGGATCTGTTGTTATGTTTCCCTTTTCATTTCTGATTTTGTTAATTAGGATGCTTTCCCTGTGCCCTCTAGTGAGTCTGGCTAAGGGTTTATCTATCTTGTTGATTTTCTCAAAGAACCAGCTCCTTGATTGGTTGACTCTTTGAATAGTTCTTCTTGTTTCCACTTGGTTGATTTCACCCCTGAGTTTGATTATTTCCTGCCTTCTACTCCTCTTGGGTGAATTTGCTTCCTTTTGTTCTAGAGCTTTTAGGTGTGCTGTCAAGCTGCTAATGTGTGCTCTCTCTAGTTTCTTTTTGGAGGCACTCAGAGCTATGAGTTTTCCTCTTAGGAATGCTTTCATTGTGTCCCATAAGTTTGGGTATGTTGTGGCTTCATTTTCATTAAACTCCAAAAGTCCTTAATTTCTTTCTTTATTCCTTCCTTGACCAAGTTATCATTGAGAAGATTGTTGTTCAGTTTCCATGTGAATGTTGGCTTTCTATTAGTTATTTGAAGATCAGCCTTAGTCCATGGTGATCTGATAGGATGCATGGGACAATTTCAATATTTTTGTATATGTTGAGGCTTGTTTTGTGACCAATTATGTGGTCAATTTTGGAGAAGGTACCATGGGGTGCTGAGAAGAAGGTATATCCTTTTGTTTTAGGATAAAATGTTCTGTAGATATCTGTTAAGTACAGTTGTTTCATCACTTCTGTTAGTTTCACTGTGTCCCTGTTTAGTTTCTGTTTCCATGATCTGTCCATTGGTGAAAGTGGTGTGTTGAAATCTCCCACTATTATTGTGTGAGGTGCAATGTGTGCTTTGAGCTTTACTAAAGTTTCTTTAATGAATGTGGCTGCCCTTGTATTTGGAGCATATATATTCAGAATTGATAGTTCCTCTTGGAGGATTTTACCTGATGAGTATGAAGTGCCCCTCCTTGTCTTTTTTGATTATTTTGGGTTGGAAGTCGATTTTGTTAGATATTAAAATGGCTACTCCAGCTTGTTTCTTCATACCATTTGCTTGGAAAATTGTTTTCCAGCCTTTCATTCTGAGGTAGTGTCTATCTTTTTTTCTGAGATGAGTTTCCTGTAAGCAGCAAAATGTTGGGTCTTGTTTGTGCAGCCAGTTTGTTAATCTATGTCTTTTTCTTGGGGAGTTGAGTCCATTGATATTAAGAGATATTAAGGAAAAGTAATTGTTGCTTCCTGTTATTTTTGTTGTTAAAGTTGGCATTCTGTTCTTGTGGCTGTCTTCTTTTAGGTTTGTTGAGGGATTGCCTTCTTGTTTTTTCTAGGGCGTGGTTCCCGTCCTTGTATTGTTTTTTTTCTGTTATTATCCTTTGAAGGGCTGGATTCGTGGAGAGATAATGGGTGAATTTGGTTTTGTCGTGGAATACTTTGGTTTCTCCATCTATGGTAATTGAGAGTTTGGCTGAGTATAGTAGCCTGGGCTGGAATTTGTGTTCTCTTAGTGTCTGTATAACATCTGTCCAGGTTCTTCTGGCTTTCATAGTCTCTGGTGAAAAATCTGGTGTAATTCTGATAGGCTTGCCTTTATATGTTACTTGACCTTTTTCCCTTACTGCTTTTAGTATTCTATCTTTATTTAGTGCATTTGTTGTTCTGATTATTATGTGTCGGGAGGAATTTCTTTTCTGGTCCAGTCTATTTGGAGTTCTGTAGGCTTCTTGTATGTTCATGAGCATTTCTTTCTTTAGATTTGGGAAGTTTTCTTCAATAATTTTGTTGAAGATGTTTGCTGGTCCTTTGAGTTGAAAATCTTCATTCTCATCCACTTCTATTATCCATAGGTTTGGTCTTCTCATTGTGTCCTGGATTTCCTGGATGTTTTGAGTTAGGATCTTTTTGCATTTTCCATTTTCTTTGATTGTTGTGCCGATGTTCTCTATGGAATTTTCTGCACCTGAGATTCTCTCTTCCATCTCTTGTATTCTGTTGCTGATGCTTGCATCTATGGTTCGAAGATTTCTTTCCTAGGGTTTCTATCTCCAGCGTTGCCTCACTTTGGGTTTTCTTTATTGTGTCTACTTCCCTTTTTAGGTCTTGGATGGTTTTATTCAATTCCATCACCTGTTTGGTTGTGTTTTCCTGCAATTCTTTAAGGGATTTTTGTGTTTCCTCTTTAATGTCTTCTACCTGTTTGGTTATGTTTTCCTGCAATTCTTTAAGGGATTTTTGTGTTTCCTCTTTAATGTATTCTACTTGTTTAGCAGTGTTCTCCTGTATTTCTTTAAGTGAGTTATTTAAGTCCTTCTTGATGTCCTCTACTATCATCATGAGATATGCTTTTAAATCCAGGTCTAGCTTTTCAGGTGTGTTGGGGTGCCCTGGACTGGGCGAAGTGGGAGTGCTGGGTTCTGATGATGGTGAGTGGTCCTGGTTTCTGTTAGTAAGATTCTTACGTTTACCTTTTGCCATCTGGTAATCTCTGGAGTTAGTTGTTATAGTTGTCTCTGTTTAGAGATTGTTCCTCTGGTGATTTTGATACCCTCTATGAGCAGACCTGGGAGACTAGCTCTCTCCTCTGAGTTTCAGTGGTTAGAGCAATCTCTGCAGGCAAGGTCTCCTCTTTCAGGGAAGGTGCACAGTTATCTGGTGTTTGGACCTCCTCCTGGCCGAAGATGAAGGCCCAAAACAGGATCTTTCCCAGAAGCTGTGTTGCTTTGGCCTGTCACAGAAGCCGTTGTTTCAGTAGTCCACACTCTCACCTGTGTAGACTACTTTCCAGGGAGCCCCAGAACCAAGGTGGCTCCCGTGGAATCTGAGGCAGAAGCCTCTCAGGCCAGGCGGACACCTGTGCTCTGACCAGGAAGGTGGCCGGTTGTCTCTTACTTATAATTTCAGAGGCTGAGTCCATTATCATCATGGTGGGAGAAGGGCAGGGGCATGGTGGCACCAATGGCACTGGGGAAGTTGATCAGGATATCCTGATCTGCAGGGAGAGGGGGGGAGGGGTGAAGGGAGGAGGAGGGGAGAGGAGAGGGAGAGATAGAGAGAGAGGGAGGGAGGGGGGAGAGAGAGAAGAGAAGAGAAGAGAAGAGAAGAGAAGAGAAGAGAAGAGAAGAGAAGAGAAGAGAAGAGGAGGGGAGGGGAAGGGACGGGGAGGAAGAGGGAGAAGGAGAGGGAGAGAGAACACCTTGGTTTGGTCTGACAAAGGGCTTTTGAAATCTCAAAGCTCACCCTTAGTAACATGCTTCCTCTAACAAGGCCACACCTATTCCATCAAGGCCACACTTCCTAGTCCTTTCAAATAGTGCCATTCCCTGGTAACTAAGCATTCAAACACATGAGCCTATGGGGTCGTTCTTATTCAAACCACCACAGGTGAGGACCTGGGAATAGGACTCCCAGGGCTCCTGGCAGTCTATGTCCAAAGGCTTGAGCATTTGCACATTTCTTTCTTGGTTTTTCTTTGCTTCCTATGATGCTTAGTTTTAACTCTCAGCTTAACACAATCTAGAATCACAGAGGAAGGAAGTCTCAGTGAAGGATTGTCTAGGTCAGATTGACTTGTGGGCGTGTCTGTGAGATTGTTTTATGTTAAAAGAGGTGGAAAAACCTGCCCACTATGGGTAACATTATTCCCTAGGCAGGGGATTTTTGAATTATGTTAGATGGAAGAGAGAGAGAGAGAGAGAGAGAGAGAGAGAGAGAGAGAGAGAGAGAGAGAGAGGGAGGGAGGGAGGGAGGGAGGGAGGGAGGGAGGGAGGGAGGGAGGGAGGGAGGGAGGGAGGGAGAGAGAGAGAGAGAGAGAGAGAGAGAGAGAGAGAGAGAGAGAACGTGCACAGTGAACATTCATTAATCTACTGTTCTCTGCTCTTGACTGGATTAATGTGACCAGCAGCTTCAAATTTCTTCTGCCTTGACATCCCCACAAAGATGGACTGTAACCTGCTAACGTAAGCCAAATAAATAGTTTTTCCTTACAGTGCCTTTGTTGGGCTATTTTATCACAGCACTGGGAACAAAGCTAATATCCTTCCACCCTCAGCCTCAGTTTACAGCCTTTTGTTAGTTCCTTAGGACCTGGGATATCATAGCTTCCAGGCTGGCTCTGTGTGTGTAGCAATCTATTTTTGCCCCCTGGCCTGGTGACTCCTTCCCTTAGGTCTCAATTGATGACACCTTTCTTATCTTCTAACATGAAGTATTTCCTTGTACTAATGAATTGTGGTCTTTATGGCACAGGCAGGAAATGACTTATGCAGTTGCTTGCTGTGAGCCCTTCCCTGTTCTCAGTGCCTGCATCTTTGGAGCAGGAATATATCTATCTTGTTCATTGTGTTTTCCCCAGGGCTCACAGAATTATGGTGTTCCCTGGGCTTCCTGGGGCTCCCAGGACATTATTTCTGTTTCCTGGCTGGTTCCCTCTGTACTTTCCTGCCAAGGCTGGCCTGGGAGGACAGTACAGACTGCTAGGGATCTCTCCTGGAATCACAGCTCTACAGCTCACAGCCACTTTCCAAGAGAAGACAAAGCCAATGTGAAGCATCCTTCCTCCTCCCCTAATTCCCCAGCTCAGGTTACCAGCCACAGAACCAGTCCCCAGAGCCCCTAATTAGGAAAAGTAAGTGCTGGAGAATGAAGGAACAAAGAACAGAGATGGTACTCGGGTTGCTCAAAGGTCCATCAATTTATGGAGACTGATACCTTCCAGAAGTTTTGTATTGTGCTTGGCTAGGTCTGAAATGCAAATGTACTGGCAGTCCCTGGGGAAGACGTGGGAACACTCATCCACACTCCTGAGATGTTTCTTCCCTCTCTATCCATGACTTAAAAGTAACATTGTAGCTGTCAGTCATTTTCTGAGAAAACAAACTGAGGAGCGTTCTTGTTCAAACATCAGGCAGCCAATGACAAATATGGCTCAGCCAAGGATCTGGCTCCCCTGGCTGCAAAGGCGGAGGAACAGAGCCCCCCAGTGTGTCCTTAGAGAGAAGGGCTTGCTCTTTTGGTCCTGGTGAGTCTGTTCTCTCCCTAAAAACCTCTCCTGTCTGAATCTTGGAATTCTCCAGGCATCTCCAAAATCTCTGGGTACCTACTTTAAAAAGTAGGAAGCTCCACCTGGCCTATTAAGAGGGATGAGGTTGCCCCTGTATCAACTCCTCATGACACCTCCCCATGGGGACAGATGTTGCTTTTAAACTGATGGGGCTGTAGCTCAGTGTGGTAGAATACCTATTTTCTATCTCCAATGTCATTCATAAAGAGGGAGGGCTGATCAAAGCATGTAAAGGGGGTTAATGGGCTTCCTAATTAGTGAGTGATAGGGTTGGGGTTTGGATGCAGAGGGTTAAATGCCAGTGTTTGAGGTCTCTCCATGACACCTCATAGGCTAGTAGGGCAGTGAGAGATCTCAGTTGAGGAGAGAGGAAGAAGGGAGCTTCAATTTGATGGTCATGATTTGGGTTCTCCAAAGAACACAGCACCCTCAGATGAATGTTTAATGCAAGGGATTTGTTTGGAGTGACTTCACACTGGGGAAGGAGGCTAGTGGAAAACGTTAGCCAGCAGCTGGCCCTAGTGGAACTGGGGCTCAAAGGGGCAGGGGCCACCCCTGAGTACAATGACTCCTGAGCTCCAGTGTTCCCTATCATCTTCCAGCTGATGATAATCCTAGGCTGTGTCACTTTGCAGGCTCTGACTTTTCCAGAACTTGTGCCAAGCATGCTCAATGGTAGAGGATGCTCTTAGGAAGAGAGACACTTGGGGTGAACATCTATTTGGTTAGGAGGAGCCATCCCTTGTGGCTGATAGTCCAGTTGGCTTCCAGAGATATGCCAGCATCACCTGCTATGTGGACACAGGGACAAAAGGACATAGGGAAGGCTGTCAAGGTGGCTTGGTGGGTAAAGGTGACTGTTGCCAAGGTCGACAATCTGACATTGATCCTGGAACCCATCTCCTACAAGTTGTTCTCTGACAGCCACATGCATGTTGTGGCATGTGTGTGTCTACATACAAAGGCATGCATGCATGTATACACACAGCTTAAATAATAAATAAATAAATAAATAAATAAATAAATAAATAAATAAATAAGTGTGAATGAAAACAGGTACATGGAGAGACATCAACCACCTCTGGAGTGCTAAGTCCTTCCTCGGGGTGTCCTGGTTCCTCTCCAGTCTAACTGGCAGCAGATATAACACATCCTGCCTATGACTTAAGTGCTTGCTGTGCACCAACTGTTGTGCTCAAAACTACAGATACCTGCCTTTTAATTTCCAACATCCTGTGGCTGAGGCTGTTGGTTTCTTTCTAGTGGTGAAGGGACTTAGCCCAAGGAGAGGAGGCAGGTTGCTTCGGATGCCACATCCAGACAGGAGCAGAATAGGGTCTAAACCAGAGTCTGTTCCTGTCGAATTGGCACACTCAACCTCCAGCAAGGGGAGACCTTGCACTTGAACACTGTATTGTGAAAAGAGCCACACTGCATTCTTCTGACCTTGATGTAGGGGGTTGGGATGTAGAAACACCATAGAAACAAGTCCCTGGGTGTGTCTATGAGGGAGTTTCTAGATTAGACTAATTGAGCTGGAAAGACCCACCCCTAACTGTCAATATTCCATGGGCTGTGGTCCTGCAATGAATGAAAAGAAGTTGATGAGCTGAGCCCTGGAACCCACCTCCTTCTGCTGCCCGACTGCACGTGCGATGTGAACAGCTGCCTTGTGCTCCTTCAGCTGTGACCTCCTGACACAATGGACCATGTCCCCTCACACTAAGAGCCAAAATAAACCTCCCTTCTGTAAATGTCTTTAGTGACAGCAATGAGATAAGTAATGAATATAGAGGTGTGTCTCTTTTCTTATTTGGGTGATATGCCATGCATTCTACAGGGGTCCTTCACAATCAAGGAAGCTCATTTAGCCGGAAAGCTGCCCATCACGAGGGTGATGCAGGCTGGTGCTCATCCCCTATCTCCTTCATATTCACTTTAGGCCACCAGCTCATGGGAGAGTGCCCCTCACAGTCGAGGTGGCTCTTTTCACCTAGATAGATTATCCCTTGCTTATGGGGGCTGTGATGAGTAACACATTAGTCCAGACCATTGCATTTGTCATCACTGTGTGACAAACAGTCATCACCTGACCTCATAGCTAACCTCTGGGGGTTATCCATTTGAATGATGTCACTGCCTGTGATGTCTTGTAATGCAATTATCTGAGTCATCTCAAAACCCAGGCTTGAGCAGTGTTTCCTAACACCTCTCCTCACACTCACTCATTCACTCCTTCATCTTTCCACCCTGTTTCTGTCTAAGGAAAACCTCCCGTTGCTTCTCCTCACTTGTTGACTATTGATGTCAATCAGAATTGATGCCCTGGGGTTACAACCTTTTAGCACACGGCACTTGTGCAGAGTTGTTCAGCAATGTGCGCCACTCGGTTTACGGTTTACGGTTTACGTGGGTTTGCATCTCATACCTCTTCCTTTGTTTTCATGGGGTAGAGAGCAATGAGGAGAGACTGCGTCCCTTCCCAGGGAGAGGAAATAACATGTATTGAGAGATCTCAGCTGAAAGCCAGCTTCCTTCCCGTGTGGCAATCTCACTCTACAGCTCATCCTTAGCTTTTGTTCTTAATGATTTAACAAGCTCCAGTCTGTAGTTTCTGAAAATGCTCACTGCTATTCACATTTCAGAATTCTGTCTTAAAACTGAAAGCCTGGATGTTTGTTATTTATTTATTTATTTGTTTATTTATTTATTTATTTATTTATTTATTTTAAAAGGCATCTGGCTTCTCACCAGGCCAGGAAGTGGCTGCCACTGGGTGCCACAGCTCCACAGTGACCTCTCTAAGCAGGGTGACCTGATTCTTTCCTTTAAATCTCACCGAGAAGCTTCTGGGTTCCCTTGTCCATTTGACTCTGCCAAGCTCGGCTGTCTCCCGCTAAGGAAGCTTGCCCCACCAGGGTGATACATTTTGTGTTTCTTGCGGGTGTTTTCTTGGCCTGCCCCCTCAGTTCTTTGAAACATCGGCCCACAGTCTGCAAAGTTCCCAAGAGCTCAAGAGAAGCAGAGAAGGCAGTGTTTGTAAGTGATCATGTGATCATGTTTCTGTGTACTCCCAGCCCTCCTCCTCCACACAAGGTCTCTGAGGACCCTTGAGATAGACAGGGACATGCAGCTGATGGACAGTCACTAACACTGATAGCCTGCTCTGTGCCGGAGGCCAGGCTAGTTAGCTTTCACAGGTCACCTTGTGCGCTGTCCATGCTACCCACCTGATTTTCCTGTACATATATATGAATTCACTTGCTTGGTTTCGAACTTCTCAGCACCAAGATGCCTTCCACTGGGCCTACTCAAAGAGCTTAGCTCTTTTCAGACTGTACCAGCTTTAAAAGGCAGATCAACACAGGAACAACAATGTCACCTTCTTCCTCTTAAAACTCACCAGTGCTTCTGCTTAGTAGAGCAGGCCTTGCTCCTGGCAGCTGCCTTTCATCATGAAATACAGATATCCGAGGATGCTCAGAGAAGTGGTGTCATGCTGTCCCAGCTTGGGGATGGTTTGAGCAGCTTCCTGTTAGCACTGCCTGGGCCAAATGAGTTTTCCTTCTCAGTGGGGTTGAAGGTCAACGTGCTCTTCCCACTGAATGAGCCCAGCTGCAGGTGAACCCCATGGACCCCAGTTCCAGGCAGCAGTCACATTCTCTGGCAAATCTGGGTACCAATCAGTTACCAGTTGTCATGAGCTAGGAATAGGATGTGTTGAGAGAGGTCCCTGCCTGGGGACAATGGTGGATTGTCCCTGTGATATTCC
Source organism: Mus caroli (assembly GCF_978045245.1). Taxonomy (NCBI): domain Eukaryota; kingdom Metazoa; phylum Chordata; class Mammalia; order Rodentia; family Muridae; genus Mus; species Mus caroli. Next base: position 1,938,303 of record NW_028227272.1, read on the forward strand.
CACCCCTTCTTATCTGTATTCCTCCTCCCAGATATTTAGCTGGCACATGGATCAGGATTCAGGTGGTGTGTTCTGGATGAAGGTACTTTAGAAAGACACTGTGTCCTTCATTCTGATATCAGACTACTGAAACAATGAAGCCCAAGAAACTCGAATATCCTCAGGAATCTCATGCTTGGAGAAAGCCTAAAGCTGGGGCCCTCAGAGGGAACTTGCTTACCAGTAAAAGATTTGCAGCTTGTCAGTAGAAATAATGGAACCAAAGTAGCGATGAGCCAGTGATGGGCAGGACCATGCCTTGACCTGGATCACACCCCAACTGGGACCACACCTTGTGGCACTCCTTAGATGTGCATGTCCTTGGCTCTCTACTTAAACCTTACTTCAGGACCCTTTGTAGGTTACTGAGTCTCTTTGTCTCTCTTCTCAGTGGCCACATTGAATAAATATTCCCTCCCTGCTTTTCACTATTAATAGGCTATTTTAGTGGACTTATGGAGGATAAGTGGCTGAACCTGGCTTGTCACCAAAGCCTTGTGACATATGGTCCCTAAATTCCTACGTTGAGGCCTTTACCCTGCACCTTAAAACATGGAGGTTATGTTAAAATGAGGTCATCCCGATGTCCCCCCCCCACATTGCTCTTATAAGAAGGGAAGTTTAGAGCTGTGTGTGGTGGCAGCTGTAGTCCCACACTGGGTGGATTTTCTTAAGAAAACATGAACAGACATCTGCTCACCCAGAAAGGGTACTGACAACAGACCGAATAAAAGATTCTACCACCAAAGTTGAACTTGGAGAACCGATGAGTCTTCTGGGGTCTCTCACAGGAGCAAGGATGGCTCAAAGGAAGCTGCATCACTCAAAGCTTTCCAAAAGCATGGGACAACGCACAGAACTGTAAGCTTGGGTTCTCTGCTTGACCTGCAGGTGCCTCTGCTGTTGGAGAGACTCCTCTTCCCAGTGGCTGCTTCATGCTTTTTATGACTTTGGTCAAGGGCCTTGTGATTCATGCTAGTTTCAGGAGTTCACTAAGCTGTGTACATTTCAGAGTCTCATGAGCCTTTGGCTGTCATCAGGTGAGCCTTTTGCTGTCGTCAAGGAAGGAGCACTTCAGCTTGGAAGACTGCTGTGCAATATTCCAGCACATGGGGATGAGGCAAGATGATTGTCACAAGTTCTAGGCTAACCTGGGCTAACATTTAATGAGTTCCAAGCCGAGGCAAAGTAAAGGACACAAAACCTCAGAGAAGGTTCATCTATAGATTCTAGTAGTATACACACACAGAGGAAGGCTCCAAGGGCCCTGGGAGCAGATAAACCCTGGAGGTCAACGAGAAGCCCTGGAAGGAGCCCACCCTGAAGCATATTTGTGGTAACTTTGGTCTCCAGATCATGAGTAATGAGTTTCTGAACCTTTTAAAAATAAATTTCATTGTTTATTATTTTCCTCATCGCTCTTTATTATTTCCTTATTATTCTCCCATGAGAGACCCATAACTCAGACTCCTGTAAGTGACTCCAGTAAACTCATTGGGTCCCCAAGTTCAACTTTGGCAGAATCATTTATTTGGTCTCTTGTCAGTGCCCTCTCTGGGTGAGGAGATATCTCCTTAAGAAAATTGACCCAATGTGGGACTGCAGGTGCCACCACACACAGCTCTAAGCTTCCCTTCTTAGCATTATCTTATATTTATGGATAGTTTGCTTGCATGTATACTTGTGTGTCACATGCATGCCTTGTGACCACAGAGGCCAGGAAAAGGCATTTGATCTCCTGGGACTGTAGTTACAGGTGGCAGTGAGCCACCATGTGGGTGCTGGCACTCCTCTGCTGAGCCATGACCACAGCCCTCACTGGGAGAGTCTAGGTCGGTGCTTTACCAGTGTGCTACGTCCCCAGACATAGCGAAGCTTTACTCAAAGCATGAGCCTGGTGGGCTAAGAAGCACAGAGGCCTCTGCTTGCGGGGAGGAAGTGTCTGAGACCTGTGTGAACTTATGAGAACAGAGGGACCAAGATGTCCACAGTGACTTCAGACCTTCCTTAGAGGACTAAGATGGCAGATAGGAGTGATGTCCTTTGGCTTTGACATTAGATGGGCTTAGATACGCATGTTTGAGAGACTCTGTGGGGAACCATGCTGGGACATTAGATGGGCTTAGATACTCACGTTTGAGAGACTCTGTGGGGAACCAAGCTGGGCAGTTTTACGTCAACTTGACATAGTGTAGAGTCATCTGGGAGGAGGAAATGCCTCCATAAGGGTGGGATGTAGGCAAGCCTATGGGATATTTTCTTAAGTAGTGATTGATGAGGGAGGGCCCAGTCTATTATGAGTGATGCCATCCCTGGGCTGGTGGTCTTGAGTTCAATGAGAAAGTAGGTTGAGCAAGCCATGGTGAGCAAGCCAGTAAGTAGCATCCCTCTGTGGCTTCTGCATCAGCTCCTGTCTCCAGGTTCCTATCCTGTTCAAGTTCCAACCCTGACTGCCTTTGAGGGTGAGCTATTCCATCTAAGTGGGAGTAAAATAGCCCTTTCCTCCTTAAGTTGCTTTGGCCATTTTTTTTTTTTAAATCATATTCCTGGCTAAGGCTGAAACAGTAGCCCAGCCCAGACTCAGGTCACTGCCCTTGCAGTACACAGGCTGCTGAGTCCCGAGGCCCTATTGGGAGCCAGCTCTCTGTGATATGATGTCACCTTTCTGCCTTGCTGAGGGTGGAGCAGAACTGCTGTCTTCCCAGCTGCCAGGTGCCTCTCTGCCTGGTTCCCTCTGCCTCAGAAGAGGAGGGATTAGCAAATGTTAATCTTGTAATCTTAGGCTGTTCACCACAGTTTGTGCCAGACCCATGTTGTGTCTTTGACAGCTTGTGAGCCAAAACATGTGCTCTCCTTTTCTTTGGCTTCCCCTCCTTCCCTCCCTTCCTTTTCTTTCTTTCTTTCTTTCTTTCTTTCTTTCTTTCTTTCTTTCTTTCTTTCTTTCTTTCTTTCTTTCTTTCTTTCTTTCTTTCTTTCTTTCTTTCTTTCTTTCTTTCTTCTCTCCCTTTCCCCTCCCTCTCTCCCTCCTCCCTCCACATATGTCCCTCCCTCTCCTTCCCTTTCCTCCCTTTTTCCTCCCGGGATGATACCTAGTGCCTTGCCCTTGGAAGCAAGCTCAGCTTCCAAGCCTCACAGCAGCTGGGCAGTCAGCACTGAAACTCACTCACAGGCCATGCCTAGCGTGTGCTTTTGTGAGCCTGCAGAACATTCCTGGGCCAGACCAAGTGGCCTTGATCTATCCCTTCCTTCTCTGTCCAGGGATTTCCACAGCAGAGGCCGAGAGACAGATGAGAAACTGACAGAGACTGGGAGGTGTGTGTGGGGAGGGAGGGAGGGAGGGAGGGAGAGGGAGAGGGAGAGGGAGAGGGAGAGGGAGAGGGAGAGGGAGAGGGAGAGGGAGAGGGAGAGGGAGAGGGAGAGGGAGAGGGAGAGGGAGAGGGAGAGGGAGAGGGAGAGGGAGAGGGAGAGGGAGAGGGAGAGGGAGAGCATGCGAAGGTTGAACTTTTTTCCCTGGGTCAGCACCAATGGCCTCACAGACCTTGAGCTCCCATTGGCTGGGAGTGCTCCTGAGAGTGCTTGGTGGAAGGATGCATGTGCAGAGATCCAGCAAGCCTCACACCTGGCATCAGGGCTGCCTTCTTGGGGAGCCACAGGGAGGGCTGTTCCTCCCACGGACACAAGCTTTTCCAGGCAGCTTCCTTCCTGTCTTTTGCTTTTAAAAAAGATTCATTTTAAAGCATAATGACCTTTTTGCGATTTCCTTTCTATAGTCTCCCACAGTGAGCGCTGACAACAGCAGTGTGTTCCACTGCCTGCCAATTTGAGGGGGGAAATTCTAAAAACATCTAAAAGGAAAAAAAAAAACCCCTCACATCAGGAGACAGGCATGCAGAGCCTGCAGTTGCTGAGGTGGGGGACATTTCTAGAATATTCATCAACTGCTTCTATTTTAATAAGGAAGCAGGGGGTGAGAGCTTGCCTTGGGCTGTGGTAACCAGATCTGGTTTTCATGAAACCAGCAGGTTCCTTGGCTCATGGTTCTCGAGGCTGGAGGCTCTGTGGGTCACCTGCCTTGCTCTGGCTAGGTAGCTATACCTTGGGTTACACTTGGGCTGCACCCAAGGGCTCCAGAGAATGAGCTATTGGGTGCTGGAGGAAGAGAACAGCCCACAGCAGGTGCACTGGGCCTGAACTGTCCTCATGGTGGGTGGTTCTGGGGCATTCAATATTGGCCAACAACTGTGGCAGGAAGTGGGGACTATAGATGCGATCCTCTGCTCTGAGAAGGCAGAGGACAATTACGCATTTTGAATATGGCCCAAATTGCCATCATTCTTCTGTCCTTGGCAGAGGCCATGGTGAGCTTCCTCACCCTTCACACGCTGGACTGGCAGCTCAGCTTCCCAGATGACTGCCAACCTGCTGTTGATGGCTGGAGTGCTATCTGCTTGCAGAGGGGACATGTGGACAGGACCTAAGTGCCCAGTGGTCGGGGATGGTACAGCACACAGTGGTGCTGCCTACCTGAGTGTGGGTTTAGAAATGGGCAAAAAATAGAGGGTATTTCTACTTCTTAACATAGCCCCGAGATCTCTGGAAGGAGCTGTGGAATCCAGGCCCAATGTTTGCAAGAGGAGTTTACAGGCTCTGCACAGTCCAGGGTCCTCCAGCTTCTCACACAGCCTCTGGTAGGGCTTAGTCTTGGGAATAGGAAGGATAGCCAACTGTATGCTGAGCTCTAATTGGGTTTATCTTAGGTGTCATGTTCATTCTTATACCTTATATACTATCTAATACATTGAAAAATAAAGTCTGCTTATTAACTTTGTGGTAGAGAGGGCGTAGGCATGTGTGTGGAAGTCAAAGACTTGTCAGAGTCAATGCTCTCTGCCTACCATTTGGGTCCTAGGGATTGAACTCAGGTCACTGGCCTTGGGAGCAAGAACCTTTATTTGCTGAGCCACTTCTTAGGCCCATCTGTTGAAGTTTTTTTTATATCACTTAGGCAGAAAGTGGGGTGGGGTGCAGTTCTGTGGCTGGGTGCTTGGGTGGTGCACGTGAAGCCCAGAGAGTCTGATCCCCACAAAGAACAGAGGAGATGAGAGCAGCCAGGAGAGACGGCTTAGGAGAGCAAAAAAGCCAGAAATTTTAGACTGTGGAAGAATTGTCGTCATTTGGGCATCTGGAATGGGCAGGACACTTGTAGTTCTTGAGATTGGCAAAAAGCCCCCACTTCCTTGGCAAGACAGTTGGGGGACACAGCTTACCCCTTCTCTGCCAGTGTCCACAGGAGAGGTGGGACAAGGCTTGAGTTAGGTGTCCTTCATACCATTGTATGAGAAAGATGCAGCATGATAGAGGGGAAGGGGCGGAGGGAGGAGAGTGAGTTCTGTCTTGCCTCTTCCTAGTCTTTCTCAACCCTGAGGAACTTAGTAGCCTGTGAGGCACACCCATCCCTCCAGTCCCTTTGGAGATGCAAACCTCATGACTGTGCCAATGATGAGCACTTTACTTCATGTTGACTTGGAGACCAGATGCTGTCTCAGGAGCTGTGGCTGACGCTCTTAGTCGTGCATGGCTCCTTTGGTCCTTGATGGGGTTGCCAAGAGCCTGCATATCTCAGGAGCCCTGAGTGGAAGCTGCAGCTGCTGGTCTGCCAGCCCTAAGGGGCCCTGGCCCTGGCTGGTGAAGCATGGTGTGGACTGTGCAGCCCTGGTCCTATTGTCCCCTCTCTAGGATGGCCATAAATCCTGCACGTAATGCATGGACTCCAGCTTTCGGCCACGTGCCAGTTGTCTAGCTTGGGCTTCTTGACTGGCCATAATTGTTGTTATTAATCTCTCCTTACTGCCTCTCAGCTCCAAGGGCCTGTTCTGTGGTGTCCTCTGGGGAAGGATCAAGAGAATTAAACACAGAGAAGTGAACCAATGTGACTTCCACCCATGTCATGTGAGCAGGCAGGGACCCTGTGTCCTCTCTTGGGACTCCAGGACAGCTGACTCTGGGGTAAGACCCCTCTGTGTAGGTAGCAGGACCCAACCACATCTGGATACATATCCCTAGTTTTTTCACCCCCAAGTTCTGCCACCCTAACATGTCCCCTCCATTTGCACATAAGCACTCCTGCGAGGCTAACCTAGCTCTGGCTGGCTGATGAGCCTCTGTGTGACTGCCTGTGGGTTCCTAGCCAACTCCTCCACCTGGCTTTCTCCTTCCTTCCTTCCTTTCTCCCTCTCTTTCTCTTTCTTTCTTTCTTTCTTTCTTTCTTTCTTTCTTTCTTTCTTTCTTTCTTTCTTTCTTTCTTTCTTTCTTTCTTTCTTTCTTTCTCCCTTCCTTCCTTCCTTCCTTTCTCCCTCTCTTTCTCTCTCTCTCTCTCTCTCTCTCTTTCTTTCTTTCTTCCTTCCTTCCTTCTTCTTCTCCTCTTCCTCCTCCCCCTCCCCTTCGTCCTCCTTCTCCTTCTTCTTTTTGGTTTTGCATTTGATTTTTTCTTTTTTTATTAGATATTTTCTTTATTTACATTTCAAATGTTATCCCCTTTCCTAGTTTCCCCTCCGAAAATCACCTCTGTCTTCCCCCTCCCCAACCCACCCACTCCCACTTCCTGGCCCTGGCATTCCCCTATACTGGGGTGTAGAACCTTCACAGGACCAAGGGCCCCTCCTCCCATTGATGACCATCTAGGCCATCCTCTGTTACATATGTAGCTAGAGCCATGAGTCCCACCATGTGTTTTCTTTGATTGATGGTTTAGTCCCAGGGAGCTCTGGGACAATATGAACTGGTTAGTTCATATTGTTGTTCCTCCTATGGGGCTGCAAACCCCATCAGCCCCTTGAGTACTTTCTCTAGCTCCTTCATTGGGGACCCTGTGCTCCATCCAATAGATGACTGTGAGCATCCACTTCTGTATTTGCCAGGCACTGGCAAAGCACCTCAGGAGACAGCTATATCAGGCTCCTGTCAGCAAAATCTTGTTGGCATCTTCAATAGGGTCTGGGTTTGGTGGTTGTTTATGGGATGGATCCCCAGGTGGGGCAGTCTTTGGATGGTCATTCCTTCAGTCTCTGCTCTGAACTTTGTCTCTGTAACTACTTCCATGGGTATTTTGTCCTCCCTGAAGGATCAAAATATACACACTTTGGTCTTCCTTCTTTTTGAGTTTCATGTGTTTTGCAAATTGTATATTGGGTATTCTGAGCTTTTGGGCTAATATCCACTTATCAGTGAGTGCATATCATGTGTGTTCTTTTGTGATTGGGTTATCTCACTTAGATTTATATCCTCCAGATCCATCCATTTGTTTAAGAATTTCAAAAATTCATTGTTTTTAATAGCTGTGTAGTACTCCATTGTGTAAATGTACCACATTTTCTGTATCTATTTCTCTGTTGAGGGACATCTGGATTCTTTCCAGCTTCTGGCTACTATAACTAAGGCTGCTATGAACACAGTGGAACATGTGTCCTTATTACAAGTTGGAGCATCTTCTGGGTATATGCCCAGGAGTGGTATTGCTGGACCTTCCGGTAGTACTATGTCCAATTTTCTGAGGAACTGCCAAACTGATTTCCAGAGTGGTTGTACCAACTTGCAATCCCACCAGGAATGGAAGAGTGTTCCTCTTTCTCCACATCCTGGCCAGCATCTTCTGTCCCCTGAGTTTTTGATCTTAGCCATTCTGGCTGGTGTGAGGTGGAATCGTAAGGTTGTTTTGATTTGCATTTCCCTGATGATTAACAATGTTGAACATTTTTTTTTTTCAGGTGCTTCTCAGCCATTTGGCATTTCTCAGTTGAGAATTCTTTGTTTAGCTCTGTACCTCATTTTTAATAGGGTTATTTGGTTTTCTGGAGTCCAACTTCTTGTGTTTTCTCTATATATAATATTAGCCCCCTATTGGATTTAGGATTTGTAAAGATCTTTTCCCAATCTGTTGGTTGCCGTTTTGTCTTATTGACAGTGTCCTTTACCTTACAGAAGCTTTGCTAATTTTTGAGGTTCCATTTGTTGATTCTTGTTGCGGCCTGCCCGCAGTCCACAACACGAACGGTTCAACTGAGAATGGCAGTTCAAGCTGAAAAGAGAGGAATCTAGACGGGGCGGAAGAAAGAATGGAGCTAAGACAACAAACATTCTGATCAAAGCTCAATTTTACTATTTCCAGACACTCAGTTATAAAGGAAGGGGGAGGGAACCCAATATCCCGCCAAGTAACTCAGGGTCCAGTAGCAGGACGAACACGTGTGTGCCTCCAGGCAGCAAAGGCAGGTTCCAGCAGTAGGCGTGGCAGGACGAATGAGCCGTTAGCTCCACCCTTGAGCAAGCAGGTTCCAGGCTGGGGGAAGGGAGGCCACAGATTCTTGATCTTACAGCAGGAGCCATTGCTGTTCTGTTCAGGAATGTTTCCCCTGTGCCCATATCTTCAAGGCTCTTCCCCACTTTCTCCTCTATAAGTTTCACTGTCTCTGGTTTTATGTGGAGTTCCTTGATCCACTTAGACTTGAGCTTTGTACAAGGAGATAAGAATGGATCAGTTCACATTCTTCTACATGCTAACTGCCAATTGAGCCAGCACCTTTTGTTGAAAATAAATGTGTTTTGTCCCACTGGATGGTTTTAGCTCCTTTTTCAAAGATCATGTGACCATAGGTGTGTGGGTTCATTTCTGGGTCTTCAATTCTATTCCACTGATCTACCTGTCTGTCACTATACCAGTACCATGCAGGTTTTTTTTTTTTTTTTTTTTTTTTTTTTTTTTTTTTTTTAAACACAATTTCTCTGTATACAGCTTGAGGTCAGGGATGGTGATTCCACCAGAGGTTCTTTTATTGTTGAGAATAGTTTTTGCTATCCTAGGTTTTTTGTTATTCCAGATGAATTTGCAAATTGCCCTTTCTAACTCTGTGAAGAATTGAGTTGGAATTTTGATGGGGATTGCACTGAATCTGTAGATTGCTTTTGGCAAGATAGCCATTTTGACTGTATTAATCCTGCCAATCCATGAGCCTGGGAGGAGCTCTTTTCACCTTCTGAGATCTTCTTTGATTTCTTTCTTCAGAGACTTGAAGTTCTTATGATACAGATCTTTTACTTCCTTAGTTAGAGTCGCACCAAGGTATTTTATATTATTTGTGACTATTATGAAGGGTGTTGTTTCCCTATTTTCTTTCTCAGCCATTTATCATTTGTGTAGAGAAAGCCCACTGATTTGTTTGAGTTAATTTTATATCCAGCTATTTCACTGAATTTGTTTATCAGGTTTAGGAGTTCTCTGATGGAATTTTTGGGGTCATTTATATATACTGTCCTATCATCTGCAAATAGTGATATTTTGACTTCTTCCTTTACAATTTGTATCCCTTTGATCTCCTTTTGTTGTCTGATTGCTCTGGCTAGGACTTCAAGTACTATATTGAATAGGTAGGGAGAGAGTGGGCAGCCTTGTTTAGTCCCTGATTTTAGTGGGATTGCTTCAAGTTTTTTTCCATTTAGTTTGATGTTGGCTACTGGTGGGTTGTAGATTGCTTTTATTATGTTTAGGTATAGGCCCTGAATTCTTGATCTTTCCAAGACTTTTATCATGAATAAAAGTGTGGATTTTGTCAAATGCTTTCTCAGCATCTAATGAGATGTTCATGTAGTTTTTGTCTTTGAGTTTGCTTATATAGTGGATTATGTTGATGCATTTCTATATATTGAACCATCCCTGCATCCCTGGGATGAAGCCTACTTGATCATGATGGATGATCTTTTTGATGTGTTCTTGGGTTTGGTTTGCGAGAATTTTATTGAGTATTTTTGCATCAATATTCATAAGGGAAGTTGGTCTGAAGTTCTCTTTCTTTGTTGGGTCTTTGTGTGGTTTAGGTACCAGAATAATTGTGGCTTCACAGACAAATTGGGTAAAGTACCTTCTGTTTCTATTTTGTGGAATAGTTTGAGGAGTATTGGAATTAGGTCTTCTTTGAAGGTCTGATAGAACTCTGCCCTAAACCCATCTGGTCCTGGGCTTTTTTTGGTTGGGAGACTATTAATGACTGTTTCTATTTCTTTAGGGGATATGGGATTGTTTAGATTGCTAATCTGATCCTGATTTAACTTTGGTACCTGGTATCTGTCTAGAAAATTGTCCATTTTAATCCAGGTTTCCCAGTTTTTTGAGTATAGCCTTTTGTAGTAGGATCTGATGATGTTTGGATTTCCTCAGATTCTGTTGTTATGTCTCCCTTTTCATTTCTGATTTTGTTAATTAGGATACTCTCCCTGTGCCCTCTAGTTAGTCTGGCTAAGGGTTTATCTATCTTGTTGAATTTCTCAGAGAACCAGCTCTTGGTTTGGTTGATTCTTTATATAGTTCTTCTTGTTTCCACTTGGTTGATTTCAGACCAGAGTTTGATTATTTCCTGCCATCTACTCCTCTTGGGTGAATTTGCTTCCTTTTGTTCCAAAGCTTTTAGGTGTGCTGTCAAGCTGCTAGTGTATGCTCTCTCCAGTTTCTTTTTGGAGGCACTCAGAGCTATGAATTTTCCTCTTAGGATTGCTTTCATTGTGTCCCATAAGTTTGGGTATGTTGTGGCTTAATTTTCATTGAACTCTAAAAGTCTTTAATTTCTTTCTTTATTTCTTCCTTGACCAAATTATTATTGAATAGAATGTTGTGTAGCTTCCAATCAAATGTGGGCTTTCTATTATTTATGTTGTTATTGAAGATCAGCCTTAGTCGGTGGTGATCTGATATGATGCATAGAATTATTTCATTCTTTTTTAATTAATTATTTCAATTATTTCAATCTGTTGAGGCCTCTTTTGTGACCCATTATACGGTCAGTTTTGGAGAAAGTACCATGTGGTACTGAAAAGAAGGTATATCCTTTTGTTTTAGGATAAAATGTTTTATATATATCTGTTAAATCCATTTGTTTCATAACTTCTGTTTGTTTCACTGTGTCTCTGTTTAGTTTCTGTTTCCACGATCTGTCCATTGATGAAAGTGGTGTGTTGAAGTCTCCCACTATTATTGTGTCAGGTGCATTGTGTGCTTTGAGCTTTACTAAAGTTTCTTTAATGAATGTGGCTGCCCTTGCATTTGGAGCATAGATATTCATAATTGAGAGTTCACCTTGGTAGATTTTACCTTTGATGAGTATGAAGTGCCCCTCTGTCTTAGTCAGGGTTTCTATTCCTGCGCAAACATCATGACCAAGAAGCAAGTTGGGAAGGAAAGGGTTTATTCGGCTTACACTTCCATACTACTATTCATCACCAAGGAAGTCAGGCCTGGAACTTAAGCAGGTCAGGAAGCAGGAGCTGATGCAGAGGCCATGGAGAGATGTTCCTTACTGGCTTGCTTCCCCTAGCTTGCCCAGCCTGCTCTTTTATAGAACCAAGATTACCAGCCCAGAGATGGTCCCACCCACAAGGAGCCTTTCCCCCTTGATCACTAACTGAGAAAATGCCTTACAGTTGGATCTCATGGAGGCATTTCCTCAAGAGAAGCTCCTTTTTCTGTAATAACTCCAGCTGTGTCAAGTTGACACAAAGCTAGCCAGTACACCCTCCTTGTCCTTCTTGATAACTTAGGTTGAAAGTCTATTTTATTTGATATTAGAATAGCTACTCCATCTTGTTTCTTGGTACCATTTGCTTGGAAAATTGTTTTCCAGCCTTTTACTCTGGGGTAGTGTTTGTCTTTGTCGCTGAGGTGGGTTTCTTGTATGCAGCAAAATGTTGGGCCCTGTTTGTGTAGCCAGTCTGTTAGTCTATGTCTTTTTATTGGGGAATTGAGTCCATTGATATTAAGAGATATTAAGAAAAAATAAGGCCGGGCAGTGGTGGCGCATGCCTTTAATCCCAGCACTTGGGAGGCAGAGGCAGGTGTATTTCTGAGTTCGAGGCCAGCCTGGTCTACAAAGTGAGTTCCAGGACAGCCAGGGCTACACAGAGAAAACCTGTCTCAAAAAAAAAAAAAATTGTTGCTCCTGTTATTTTTGTTGTTAGAGTTGGAATTCTGTTCTTGTTGCTATCTTCGTTTAGGTTTGTTGAAAGATTACTCTTTTGCTTTTTGTAGGGCATAGTTTTCCTCCTTGTGTAGGAGTTTTCCCTTTATTATCTTTTGAAGGGCTGGATTCGTGTGAATTTGGTTTTGTCATGGAATACTTTGGTTTTTCCATCTAAGGTAATGAGTTTTGCTGGGTATAGTAGCCTGGGCTGGAATTTGTGTTCTTTTAGGGTCTGTATGACATCTGTCCAGGATCTTCTGGCTTTCATAGTCTCTGGTGAGAAGTCTGGTGTAATTCAGATAGGTCTGCCTTTATATGTTACTTGACCTTTTCCTCTTATTGATTTTAATATTCTATCTTTGTTTAGTGCATTTGGTGTTTTGATTATTATGTGTCCTGAGGAATTTCTTTTCTGGTTCAGTCTATTTGGAGTTCTGTAGGCTTCTTGTATGTTCATGAGCATCCCTTTCTTTTCTTTGATTGTTGTGTCCATGTTTCTCATGGAATCTTCTGCACCTGAGATTCTCTCTTCCATCTCTTATATTCTGTTGGTGATGCTTGCATCTATGGCAACTGATTTTTTTCCTAGGATTTATATCTCCAGAGTTGTCTCCCTTTGTGATGTCTTTATTATTTCTACTTCCATTTTTAGATCCTGGATTGTTTTGTTCAATTCCTTTACCTGTTTGATTGTGTTTTATTGTAATTCTTTAAGGGATTTTTGTGTTTCTTCTTTAAGGGCTTCTACCTGTTTACCTGTGTTCTCTTGTAATTCTTTAAGGGATTTTTGTATTTCCTCTTTAAGGACTTCTACCTGTTTAGCTGTGTTCTCCTGTATTTCTTTAAGGGAGTTATTAATGTCCTTCTTAAAATCCTCTACCAGCATCATGAGATATGATTTTAAAATCCAAATCTTGCTTTTCCAGTGTGTTATGGTATCCAGGACTTACTGTAGTGGGAGTACTGGGTTCTGATGATGCCAAGTAGTCTTGGTTTCTGTTGGTAAGATTCTTATGTTTGCCTTTTGCCATCTGGTAATCTCTGGTGTTAGATGTTCTAGCTGTCTCTGGCTGGAGCTTTTTCCTCCTGTGAGTCTGTAAGCCTTTGTCAGCACTCCTGGGAGACCAGTTCTCTCCTGGCAAGACCAGTGCACAGAGGCCTGGAACAGCCCCACCTCCTGGCTGCAGATGTAGGCCTGTAGGACCCTGTCCCAGAAGCTCTGTTGCCTGTGCTCTCCTGAGAAGACCACCTTAGAGAGACATTGGGGAGAAAATGTGGATCTCCCCTGAGTCCCGGGGTCAGAGCACTCCTGGAGGCAAGCTCTCCTCTGGCAGGGAAGTTGCACAGAGCCCACTCTGGCTTTCAAAGGGTTAAGAGATTCAGTGCTCAAAAGAATGGCAGCTAATGCAGTGACCCAGGGAGTCACGTCTTTTATTTTTCAAAAAATGCTTGAATAGTTCAATTCTGCTGTTATTCAACTATTTTTCAATCCCTTGAAAATGCGGGGGCTGATACTGAGTGCACAGTTGAATTGGGTGCAGAGGAAGCAGGCTTCTTTCTTAACATTAAAAACCCCCACATGTTATGTATTTATTATGTGTGTATGTAGACTCTTATGTCATGGAGCTTGTGTAGAGACCAGAGGACAACTTGTGGGAGCTGACTCTGTCTTTCTACCATGTTGTCTTAGACCTCCAACTCAGGTTGCCAGGCTTAGCAGCAGTGGGTAAGGCAAGCTCCCTTACCCACTGAGCCATCTTGCTGTCCTGTCCCAGTGATTTTTTTTTTTTTTAATTTGTTATGAGTCATAGGCTCAAGTAGCTCAGGCTAGTCTCAGACACATTTTATGCAGCTGTGCTGGTTGTTTTTGTCAACTGGGAAGAGGGATCTGAATTGAGGAGCTGCCTCCATCAGATTGGCCTGTGGGCCTGATGTGATGCATTCTCTTCATTCATGACCCAGAGGGAAGGATCCATCTCATGGTGCTCAGTGCTGAGCCTGTGCTGGTGTTTCTGGGTGGGATAAGAAAGCAGACTGAGTAAGCCAGTATGTAGCAGCCCTTGAGGTCTCTGCATCAGTTCCTGCCTCCAGGTTCCTGCCCTGACTTCCCCTCTTGGTGGACTGTCAGTTCTGAGGGGAAACACAGCTTTGCTCTGCAGGTCATGGTGTCTAGCACAGCAGCAGGAAGCAAAGCAGCATAGTAGCTAAGGGTGACCTTGGACTCCTGATTCCCCTGTCTCCACCTCCTGAGTGCTGGGATCACCACTGTGCTGAGGACTGAGCCCAGGATCTTCCGCATGCCAGCCAAGCTCTCTACCTTCTAAGCCATACCCCCAGCTTGGCTTTGAATTTGCAACCCTGCTGAGTGCTAGTGTACAGCGCGGTCCTCTGCTCTTATTTAATTAATTCTGGACTGTGACTCCAAGTTGGCAAGGTTCTGGGTGTTCCCAAATGTGTAAGGAAGTTGAGGGGCTGATGACAGCTCATTTCTTGAGCGCTGACATTTGAGCATCATTGTTTAGTTTTCTGCTGCCTCCGCAGCTCAGGGAAGTGGTTCTGTCTCTTTGGTGCACATCTTATGGGTAGGAAAACCTCAAACTGAAGTGTGCATTCAAGATCTGACAAAGATAAAGCGAGAGAGGCAGGGTTTAAACTCACAGAGCTTGGAGTTGGCCTCTTACATTTTGTGCTGTTGTCTAGGTTAGGAACAGCCTGGCTTTAGACCTTGGCTCTACTTGGAGGCTGTGGACCCCTAAGCCTGAATGACTGTACTATGTAAATGTTGGGGAACATGCTGAGTCTCTTTGCTGAGAGGCAGGTTGGAGGGCCCCAGCTCTCCAGTCTAGTTGGCTCCAGTGAAGTTGAAGTTTTCTCAAATAGTAAAGTAACCAGTTGTGGGAATGCATGCTTTTAACACCAGCACTTTGAGGCAGAGACAGGTGGATCTCTGTGAGTTCAAGGCCAGCCAGGGTTATACAATGAGACCCTATTTCAAAAAAATAAAATATCGATTGTAGTGATAAATGGGATTCTTCTAAGGATTTTGGAGAACAAGCATAAGAGGCAGAGAGAATGGACGAGGTGCTTCAAGTCTGGCATGTGGTAGTACCTTTCAGCTGCCCTGCATAACCTGAGCACCATGGCAGTCCCTGCTGTAATCCTACAATTCTGAATGTCTCCAGACACTGTCTGCTGGGAGGCAGTCACAGGTTAAGGTGGAAAGGGACATTTGGGGGAGGTTCCCTTCCCCTATTCCTTCCCTCCCTCCTGCCTCCCTTCTCCTTTCCTTCTTCCCATCCTCCCTGTGTCTCCCTCCTCTTCCC
The DNA here is from genome assembly GCF_978045245.1 of Mus caroli. Taxonomy (NCBI): domain Eukaryota; kingdom Metazoa; phylum Chordata; class Mammalia; order Rodentia; family Muridae; genus Mus; species Mus caroli. The sequence continues at coordinate 1,953,664 of NW_028227272.1, forward strand.
TCTCCCTCCATTCTTCACGCTTGCTCCTTTCCTCTCTCTTCCATCCTCCCTCTCCGCCATCTTTTTGAGTTCCTTTGTAAACCCTTGTTCATCTTTTTTCCTTGTCCATGGTTAAAACAAATGAGTAACATTACACAATTTTATTCTGGAGTTTAAAATCCTGATGCTGAAGTTACAAGATGCAAACTAGAAAAGGTCACAGATGCCAAGGCATCTTAGCAAATACACCCAGCAGTTGGCACCCAGGGTGGAAAACTGCCCTCATTAGCTTTGCATTTGGCAGTGTGTTTTTGTGTATTATGTATAATTTATATAGTGTGTGATTTTATGAAATATATATGAAATGTTATACATAGTTTTAGATATTATTTTTGTTTTCTGAGACTGGGTCTTGTCATGTATCCCAGACTAGCCTAGAACACATAATCCTCCTGTCTCAGGCCCTGCCCTTAAGGCCTGAGATTACAGACCTGAGTTCAGCAACAATCTGGAATATCCAGGAAAGCCTTCATGTTGCATAACAGTTTTCTCCTAGATTGCTCAACAAATCTGATTAAACAACTCAAAATAGCTTCAGGAAGTCCCTGAAACTGACCAGATTCACTAGGCTCCTCCCTACTAGAGGAAGGAAGCCAACATGCTGAGAGTCACTTTCAGAGGAGCTAAGCTGCAAAGATGATTCTGAGACCAGACCAGCTGCCTGGAAGAAACAGAAACCAGCCAAGAAGTCTGAAAGAGGTTTTGATCAGGATCACTTTGGGAAGGACACTGTCCAGCCAATTGAGCTGCTTGCAGGCTGTGCAGCTAGTTGCTCCAGGTCCCAGCTTTGTGAGCTGTCACCCACGCTGGAGTGGGCTCTGACAATGCAGCTGTATTTCAGACATTTCTGATCCTCTAAGTAACCCTTCACTCATATTTCTGTAAGTAACCCCAGTAAAACTTTTTGGTTTGAGGAGGTGTGGCCTTGTTGGAGTGGGTGTGGCCTTGTTGGAGGAAGTGCATAACATTGGGAGTGGGGTTTGAGATCCTCCTCCTTGCTGCCTGTGAGACAGAAGTTGGTACCAGTGACTGGGGTATTGCTGTAATAGGCTTTACCATGTTTTTGTTTGGAGGAATGTAGATTTTAGAACTTTGGAAAGCAGTGGAATGCTTTCAGTGGGGTTTAATGGGCCATCCTAGTAGAAATATGGAAGACAGCAGTGCTGATGGTAATTTGAACTCTGGAGGCCTACTGGCTAAAGAAGTTTTAGAGGAGAATTTTAGTATGTAGCTTAGAGACTGTTCTTGTAATACTCTGTGAAGAATTTGGGTGCTTTTTGCCCTTGTCTGAAGAGTCTACCTGAGTATAAGGTAAAGAGATTTCAATTAATTGCATTGACAAAGGAAGTCTCAGAAAAATTCAGAATAGACTTTTCCCTCTGCTTTACTCTTATGTAGAGCATTTTGATCAAGTGTAGCAAGCTTAGAAAGGAAAAATACAAAATGTATGGTTCAAGTAATGTAAGGGCACCAGGAAATACAATGAAGCTGATTTCTGTGTTTGAGGAGATAAAGAGATTAAGGGAGTAGTGGCATTGGGACAAGATCCCACCCAGCTAAACTCATTTTTGTGCTTTTGCAGTTGAACAAGAAATACTTATGTCATGTTAGGAATTATTACCTGGTTATTGTTTTCATTTCGACTTTTAATCTGAAATGAAGTATAATCCAGAAGTGGAGGGTTCACCTGTGACCCAGATCTTGAGGCATCATGGCCATGAAAAGCTTAAGTCCAGGCATGGTGGTACACATTTTTAATCCCCGAACTCAGGAGACAGAGACAGGTAGATCTCTGAGTTCAAGGTCAGTCTACAGAGCAACTTATGGAATAGACAAGCTTAGACAATGAAGGAGTTGGAAAATAGAAGGGCTGGTGATGAACAAAAGGGCATATTCCAGTCCCAGCAAGCACCAGAACTTGGCAGCTTTGGCCATGTGGCTCTGACTTTAGAGTCAAGTAAAGAAGGTGTTACTGAAACAATTGTGCTGTTTAGCTGTGAAATTAACATCACTGAGGTGAAATCTGGGAAGTGTTTTCAGAGAGCACAAAGAAGTAGTGTTCCAGAGATAGCTATGTTGTACCTTATACTGCACATGTACTTGGTAATGTGTAAGACTCACCCAGGTGGTACTGGTTTTGAAGGCATGAGGGGACATAAATAACAGCTGAAGTTTGGCACTGTGAGAGGCTATGGAAGACCATTCATTGGTGAAAGTTCAGCCTCAGTTACAGTTGACAGCCAGGACTGAAGGGCTCATGCAAAGAAGTTGAGGCTTGGCACCATGAAGAGCGCCTATGAGAGACTGTTGGTATAACCTAGTTGTAACAGAAGACCCCAGTGTATTGGAGATGCTGGTACAATGGGATGATCATCAAGAACAGCAGCAGCAGTGGAGTGGAGTCAACCAGAGCCTAGAGTCTTATAGAGGGCAGAGCTGGAGAAATGAAGCAAAGCCCTTTGGAGGAACCCAGAAGATCATGTATGGATCCCAGACACTGGAACAAGAAACTGTGAAGAGGAAGTTACCTTAGAGACCCCAAAATATTGGAAATGCCAGAGTCATAGGATAATTGCTAAGGAAAGCTGCTAACAGGGAGTAGAAACAGCCCAGGAGAAAGAAGTTTGTTGTACTCAACAAGCATGAAAGGAGTTGGAGATTTCAAGAGTGCTTTGACAGCAGATATAAAGATGCAGAGTTTGGAGTTTGCCCAGCTGACTTTTGATCTAGCTTTCAGGATTATAGTACAGGGATTGGATATATCTCAGAAGAGACTTTGAACTTTGGACTTTTAGCATTGTTGAGACTGCTATAGACCATGGGGCTTTTGAAGTTGGTCTAAATGTATTTTGTATTATGCTATAGGTAGGTCTGGTCCCCACAAACTCATGTGTTTGAACAAGCCTTTGGGGGCCAGGGAGTGGAATGTGGTGATTTGAATATGCTTGGCCCAGGGAGTGGCACTATTAGGAGGAGTGGCCTTGTTGGAGTGGGTGTGGCCTTGTTGGAGGAAGTGTGTCACACTTTGGGGATGGGCTTTGAGACCTTCCTTTTGTTGCCTGGAAGACAGTCTCTCTTGGCTGCCTTTGGATGTGGAACTCTCAGCTCCTTCTCCAGCACTTTGTCTGCCTGCAGGCTGCCATGCTTCCCACCATGATGATAATGGACTGAATCTCTGAAACTGTAAGACAGCCCCAATTAAATGTTTGCTCTTATAAGAGCTTCTGTGGTCATGGTGTTTATTCACAACCATGGAAACCCTAACCAAGTCAGAAAGTCGTGCATCAAATTTGTGCTCTGCTTTCTGCTTTTCTTTGGTTCTATAATTTATCAAACAATCATGCCCCATTGCCTTCCATCCACCCATGAGCCAACTCAGATCCTGTTAAACTCTTTGCTTTTTGTCTTTTTCCTGGAACCCTGTCACATTTTCTTAGCATGACCCCACCTTATCTCCTCTTCGCCTGGGGCAATGGTGATCTGTCTAGACATCACCTGGGAGGCCAGAAGTCCAATGAAACCTCACCCAAGGGTACTGCCCTCGCCTTATACCTTCACTGGCTTCCTACTGCTCAGTACCCCTAGTCCCAGGTCACTTTACAGGGCATTTGCCTGGCTCTGTCAGCCTTGTATCTTGTCCGATCTCTTTCATATCTTTACCTTTCAGAACACAATGGTTCAGCCCTTGGTTTTCTCAGTCCTCTATTTAGAGCTCCCTGCAACCAGGCATCCTCTCTCTGTCATCCCATCTTCTGCCTCATCCTTTAACCCAGGCAGTGGCATTTAACCACCATGGACACATAGCACCATCCTGCTAACTGTGTATTTTCCTGTTGACCCTGCTAGTTTACCATCAGGATTGTGATTGTCAGAGAGGATAGAACTCTGCAAGGTGACTTCTGAGTGCCTTCGAGTAGAACTGGGGTCTTGGAGTTCACTGTGTGTCATCCCAGGCCTGTGGATGCTTATCTGCATGATGGTGGAGTTATTCCTCCAGCCTCCATGCTTCTCCAGTTGGACCATATGTGGGATGCAGACCTTGGAGTGTCTTCATTATTCCTAACTCCTGAGGCTCAGATCTTGTGGGACCCATTTCTCCAAGTGTGCAAGTGACAGGGAACGGCCACCCTCTGCCTCATACTGTGCACACAAAATTGGCTGAGGTGCTTGTTCTCTCTATAGGGGCCTCTGTGAAACAAGTGGCTGTGGGGGTGGTGGTGATGCCAGGTTACAGGGGACCCTGGGCTGCCTCTGAGAGACCATGTGATGCTGGAGCAGTAGGGACCATGGACTGCCTCTGTGATGTCACTGTTGGAGATTCTGGGGCAGCAGGGACCATGGGCTGCCTCTGAGAAGTCACTGTTGGAGATGCTGGGGCAGCAGGGACCATGGGCAGAGTCTGGGAGCTGAAGTGACCTACAGAAAGAAACAGATGCCACTGTATTTTTGACCTTTCTCACTGCGATGACCAGGTTACTAATGAGCTGCTCCAGGGAGAAGGTAATTGCTTCAGGGTTTCAGATTTCAAAGTGGCGTGGAAGACATGGTGAGGACTCCTTGTAAAGTCAGGAAGCTTAGCTTGTCACATCTGGACAGGCCCAGAAGCAGAGAGAACTCAGGCAGGAAACAAGGCCTGGTTATAGCCCTGAAGGTCTGCCCAACACCCCCACTTCGTCTAAAGTTGCTCTTGCCTCTTGAAGGCTTCACAGCCTCCTGAGGCAGCACCACCAGTGGAATCATAAGAAAGGGGGTCTTCCATAGCCCAGGGATGCTGTAAGGGGTCTTGTCTTCCCCGTCTAGCCTCAAGTGAAAGCTCAGCCTGGCTTGGCCCTGAGCTGAGGCCTGCAAGCGCCTGAGGAATAAGCCTGGCTAACCTTCCCTGCCTAGAGAGCAGGAGGCATCAGGCAGGCATTGCTTTAATCCTCCGAGTACCTAAAGGACACATTGATAGCTACTGTTAGCTGCTTTGCTTGTCCTCTGGGGTCCATTGTCACTGCCAAGAAATTCAGATGCCTGTCCAGCAGGATGCGAATGGTCATTGCTGTCCCCGCATCCCTCTGTTCCCTCAGACTTTGCCTAGTGCTGTTGTCACTGTGCAGAGGATGGAACCCAGGATGTGGTGCATGCTAAGCAAGTGCCTCACCACCCAGCAGGTCCCCAGCCCTCATCTAGAGCAGGTGGCCAGGACAGGTCGCTTTTTTCCCCAGTCTTGTGTAAATCTTCTTTAGCTGGAACGTTTTGTTGCCTCTTTGAAGTCAGGTCTCTAGCGAGCGCATCACATGGATTTTGTGAACCTGCTTGGCTTACAAAGGGGAATTTTGAGCACATATCACAGAGCTTGGCTGGTCATTTCCCATCTTCTGAGACACTTCTATATCTGTCACCCCCTGGACTCCCTGTAGTCAGCTCATCCCTCTGTCTTTGTATAATGTGTCCTAGTCCAAGGCTGCCACCGGCTCCAGCCAAGAGTATGGATGGAGCAGTTAGCAGAGACCTGATAAGTCAGTTGGCTCAGACAAAGGTGGAGGCAAAGGGAAAAGGTCAGCTACAAAGGTCAGACCTTCAGCAGTGTCCCTGGGTGGTTGACCTTGAGTCTATGCAAGGGGAAGAGAAGGGGGTGGGGTTATCTAGAAAGTCAGAACCTCAATTGAGAAAATGCTTCCACAGAATCTATCTGCAGCCAACTCTGTGGGGGCGTTCTCTTGATCAGTGATTGATGTGGGAGGGTTTCCCCCACTGTTTGTGGTGCCACCCCTGGGCTGAGAGTAAAAGAAAGGTAGCTGAACACATGAGCCATGAGAGCAAGCCAGCAAGCCGCGTTCCTCTGTCATGCCGCCAGGTTCCTGCAATGCTTTAACTCCTGCCAGTGCTAAGCACCCTCACACTGCCTCTGGAGTGACAGTTCCTCTTGGGTTCTGCTGGGTTAGGGCAGCCTTGATATTTGTGTGCCAGGAGACTAGGGTTATGCAGCCAGCCCCAGGCATACCTTGAGCAGCAGGTACAGGTTCTGTGACCATTCTGAACCTACAAGTAGGTCAAACATCTGCAGTCCTGGCAAGTAGGCTGGGCTTCCCCACGAAAGATGCTAAGGTGACATAGAGATTTCTTCAGGACCTGAGGCTTGGGAGGGCAGACAGCCCCATGTCCTACAAACAAACAGACAAACAAACAAGCAGATAGACAGACAGACAGACAAAGGGAGTGATGGACAGGAAGGCCCTCTGTGGGTTGCCAGACACTGAAGACACTCACAATGCTCAGAACCTAGCTTCCCCTGAACCACCAAAGGGTGTTTTGAAATAAGCCTTCTTGACAACAGACAGATGTTTGACTTCATTAAGGCACCTTGGGTCATCATGACTTGCTATCTTTCAAACAGACTCTGTTGTTGGGGAAACACACACACAGTTCTGTTTGTGAGCAGGTGATGAAGTGGCTGAGGAAAACAGCCAGTGGGGTCTGAGGGGGAAGCTGGGCTGTTGTGGGGCACACCTGAGACAGAACTACAATACAATAGCTGGACAAACGGATGCAGGGGTCTGGAGTGTTAGCTTTGTGAACACGCTAGGATGTTTATGATAAATATCAGCCACTGACACACATGCCTCCTGCCATGAAAGAGCTGGATCCTGGTAACATCTATAAGTGGGTCAGTTTCTCATCTTTAAAATGGGTATAGTATCTCCTTCCTGCACTGTGTGTGTGTGTGTGTGTGTGTGTGTTGTGTGTGTTGTCAATGTATATGTGTCCTGTGTTTGGTATACAAGAAAGACATTGTCCCTGTCACTTCAGACTCATTGACTGGTCAGAGAGCCTTTTTTCTCCTTTTCTTCTCTCTTCCTTCTCTTCTCTTCTCTTCTCTTCTCTTCTCTTCTCTTCTCTTCTCTTCTCTTCTCTTCTCTTCTCTTCTCTTTTCTTCCCTTTTTTTTTGGAGTCTGGGCTGGATTGTTCCACTTCCACCTCCTATGTGCTAGAATTATAGCCACATGCTACCATGCACCATTTACACAGTGCTGGGATCAAACTTAGGGCTTCATGCATGCTAGGCAAGTGCTCTTCCAATTGAACTACATCCCCGGCGCTGAGAAACATGTTTAATTAACACATGCCAGGGAGTCATTTATTTGACATTGTGTTTTGAGTGGAGAGGGAAAAGCATTGGCGGGGGTGGGGGTGGGGGTGGGGGTGGGGGTGGGGGGGGTGGGGGGGTGGGGGTTGGGCAACAAGAGCTTGCTTTGAGAGATTCTGAATAGCTCTAGGCTAAGAAAGTCGGGTAAGCCTGACCCAAGGGCATTAAAGCTGGGCCTAGAAGAGTCATAGATAGTCATAGTGTGTATGTGTAGGTAGGTACGTATGTGCATATGGTTAGCATGTATACTTGTGTGTGAACATGGTGCACATAAGCTTGCTTGTTTGTTCAGGGGCATGTGTACATAAATGCATGCATGTTTGTGAACATGTGTGTGTGCATGTGCAGTGTACATGGTGCATGTGGAGTTATGTATGGAGGAGCTCTGTGTACAGTGGGAAGGACAGAGGAGGCCTTTGAGTCTCTGTCCTCACTGGGGTGGAGGAGAGATTGGAGGGAAGGCTTTGGAACCAGGGGTGAAGGATGTGGGGCTTGTTTCTGCAGAACACCAGAGGGGTGAATTTAGTTACGCATAACAGGCAGGCACAGGGCATCCAGGGACCCTGTTGTAGGCTTCATTTCAGCTGTGAGGCTCTGAGGGAGAAAGTCAGCCTGTGGAGAGGGCCCTTGGCTGTTTCTTGCTTCTGGATTGCCTCTCGTGCCACCTTCTGGAGCCTTCTCTCTTGAAGCCTAAACCCCTTTCCCAAAGCTCTGCTGAGCTCACTGGCTGCTGACAACAGACTGGATTTGGTTTCAGATGATCTGAAACTCAGCAGCTGTGACCCATCACAGGCTATGTGTTCAGGTTATCCTCCATCACAGTGTCCCGGCTATCCTCCATCACAGTGTCCAGGCCATACCCCATTACAGTGTCCAGGCTGTACCCCATCACAGTGTCCAGGCTGTACCCCACCACAGTGTCCAGGCTGTACCCTACCACAGTTTCCAGGCTAGACTCCATCATGGTGTCCTCATTGCCAAGGTTGGTAAATGACAGCCTGGCCCCCATGTGAGAAGCAGGACACACCCACCATCCTGAGCTGTCACTGTCAACAGCACCTGGGAAGGGGACTTAGCATGGTCTAGAACTACAGACTGGGCCTGACTCCATCCTGGGCCTGAGTAGGAAGAAGTCTGTGAAGCCTTAGCTTTTCCTTGTAGGAGATTTGGGAGGTGGACACTAGGAAAGATTAATCTGCCTTCCCTGTCCCAGCAGGAGGTGGGCATTTGGAAAATTATTCCCTGCTCCGTCTTCCGGTTACAGTTGGGTTAATCGAGTTCCCAAGTCAGGATGGAGCCTCACTTTGAGATCTGTTACAGTCTGTCCATATGTCTGTCTGTTCAAAAATATCTGCTTGTGCTGGACGTAGTGGCGCCTAGGAAGCTGAAGCAGGAGGATGGTGAGTTAGAAGGGCTGCACAGGTGACTTCATCTGAAAACAAAATGGGAAACAAGAGCTGGGGGCATCTCACAGTTACAAAATGAATGCCTGGCATGCACAGGACCCTCGGCTCCGCTGTAAGATAGTTAGTAAATATATAAGCAGCAGGAAACCCACAGAAACTAAAGCAAAGTCAAGCCCATAATTTAAAAATCCTTTAAATCATCATCACGAGAGTGTATACACAGTGCATGTAGGCATAATTGTGTGAGGGAGAATAGGGTGTGTTTACTCATGTGTAGGCTACCTGGCATGCTTATGTATAGAAGTCAGAGGCCAATTTGCAAAGTTGATTTCTTTTTCTGCCACAAATTGAATAGAAGATATTTGTGATTTTGTTTACTTGTGAGTATGCAGGTGCACATGTGTGTGGAAGCCAGAGGTTTCCACTGTGTCTCTTTCTCTTTTGCTCTGCACTTTGTTGGGGACAGTCTCTCACTGAACTCCCCATCTGTCTAGAGTAGCAGGCCAACAAGCTCTGGGATCCACTGATGCCCCCCTCACCTAGTGCTGGGATCTACTGATGCCCTCTTCACCCAGTGCTGGGATACACTGATGCCCCCCTCACCCAGTGCTGGGATCCACTGATGCCCCCCTCACCCAGTGCTGGGATCCACTGATGCCCTCCTCACCCAGTGCTGGGATCCACTGATGCCTCCCTCACCCAGTGCTGGGATCCACTGATGCCCCCCTCACCCAGTGCTGGGATTGCAGGCACGCCCACCAGCTGTGGCTTTTACCTGGATGCTAGGGAATCTGAACTGGGGACCTCATGTTTATGTGGTAGGCATCTTACTCACTGAGCCACCAAGCTATTTGGTGGCTGCCAGTGTGGTTAGTAGCACACTGTTGTCTTGTTCTGATGTGTCTGTGATCACTGAGAGAGGATGTCAGGGTTTGCTGTTATATGCTGTTAGCCACAAGGGTCAGAATTCGCTGTCCAGGATCCCTGCTTCCTAGGCACACACAGAGGATGGTTTATTGTAGGAGAGGGTTTCATTTGGATGAGCAGTAAGGCTTTCCAGGAAGAGCTTTGAATGGGGAGTGAGGTGGTCAGATGTAAGAGTACACATGAGTGGTTGAGTCTTCACCTTGCCTGACATTCTTGAGGGACTTGGCCTGTATGTGCAGAGTCATTGCTCCTCAGTCCTCAGAGGAGCTGGAATTAGTATCTCCGTAGACAGAGGAGAAAGGAAGTCCCAAGGAGGGCAATCAGCTGTCACCTAGCCCCGGGTTTGCCTTCTACTCACAGCCCTCCAGTGACTCTAATGATGGCATTCACTCCCGAGGAGAAAGCAGGAGTCTCCAGTGGATCCTGCAGCCAGATGCTCGGTTCTCCAGAAGAGGTCCTTGACTCTGGTAGGATTTTAGTTGAAAGCCTGCTGCTCTCTCTGGAAGAGGAAGGTCCGCGGAGCGCATAGTGAAGTGCAGCGCCCCCTTGCGGCTATGTGCACAAGGCAGGCTGCACGCCAGACGTTCCCATCATAAGACCAGTCCTCTGTTCCTGGTCCCTGAGCCTCCAGGCTTCTCAGCATAGTTGCCAAATCACTTCACGCTCCAGGAAATAAAGTGAAGTGGGGTTCCTCTTAACTTAGAAAGCAGTGTTATCTACCAACCAGCACACATGAGCTTCTCTACTGGTCACCATGAGACTGCTAAGGATGTGCCTTGCACTGAGGAATCTGGAAACTCAGGGACCAGACATGAAGGAACCAGAAAGAAAGGAAGTAGGTAAGAAACATCACCACAAACCACTGTTTGTATCCTCAGTCTCCTTTAAAACAAATTTGTCTCCCAGTGAGCTGACCTGGTGAGAGCAGGAATTTGTCACCTGCATCTAATACGATGAAGGGGCACTGTGCAGGTATGTACACATGCCAGGAGACAGGCCGGTTGTGGGTCAGTTGGTCTCTGAGGCTGGTACTGATATGATGACTGCTGTCATTTCTCAGGCCTCAGGTTGATCTCTGAGAGTCAGAGAACCTAGCTGGGGGTGACAGCTGGGCCCATAACTACCTTCTATGGTTCTATTTGAATCAATGTTAAAATGTATCAAGGGTCATGATACTGAAATTCAACAGGATCCCATCTGTCCAAACATAGAGGGTCTTCTTGTATCTAGGATGAGGTTAGCAGAGAAAGAGGTCTGTTGATGCTTTTCCAGTCCTGGTGAATTATGGGATTAGGGCTCCAGTAAGGACTAAGATTTTATGGTTTATTCAATAATAGTCCAAATCTATTTTCCATTCTGGTGGAGACTTTTCTGGTTTTATTGAGGTAGGGTCTTAAGTAGCCTAGGCTAGCCTTGAACGCATTATCTAGCCAAGGATGACCTTGAGTTTTTTATACTTAAAGTATTTTATATTATAATATTTCTTCCTCTAAATGCTTCCATATAACCTTCCCTGCTCATCATGTTTGTGTGTGGGTGTATTCCTAAATATAACCTGCTCAGTCCATATAATGTTACTTGTATGAATGTTTTTAAGATGACTATTTGATTCTGAAAAGCCAGCTGGGGAGACCCTCTTTCTCACTCCCAGCTCTACTTAGCTGTCTGCAGTTCTCTGTGTAGGGTTCCCTGGCCACTCTGGCATGTCCTTTGGTGTCGTCTTTGTTTAGCTCACATTGGGTGGCCATGAGACTTTATGGGTATCAATGTCTGACATTCCTAGGGGACACCACCACACAACAAACTCGGATCCTCTGGCTCTTGCGGTCGGTCTTTCTGCTCCTTCTTCCATGGCATTCTCCGAGCCCCAGCCTTAGGCATGTTTGGTATAGATTGTCTACTGGGACTGGGTTCCACAGCTTTGAATTTTGATTGGTTGTAATTTTCTATAAGTCTGCATCTGTTGCAAAGGAAGTTTTGATAAGAGGTGAAGAATCTTCTTACCCTCGGGTATAAGAACAACTGTTGTTAGAGATTATGTGGTTTAGTAAATTAGTGATTATAGATTCTCCTCCAATAACCATGACGTCACTAGTACTGAGTGGTTAGCTAGGTTTCCAGCACCAGGTATGGTTTCCATCTTAATAAGTGAGACTTAAGTCCAGTTGGAGAGATTGATAACTGCCAAGGAATGTCTGCCACTACTGTATCCTTAGGGTTATCACACCCTTGAGGGTCATTGGTATGGTTTGTAAACATTATAGTTGGGAAGGTCTATTGGATGCCTTGCTTCTTTGGACACTTGCATGGTGTCTTCTGGTTCCATGAAAACTAGTCCTTGACCTTGAATTTCTGGATCTCCAGCTTCCATCTCCTGAATGGCAGGATTACAGGTGCGGTTTCTTTGGCACTAGGAACGAAATCCACAAAGTCATTCACCCTAGGCAAGTACTCTGCCAACAAAGCCACATTCCCAGCCCATTGGTGGAGACTCGAGATCTGTCTTAAAGCTCATACCTGTGAGCATCCCATCCTCCAGGTTACGGATCTTGATTCTCACAACAATACCAGAAGCTGGGTCCCATCTGTCATTCTCACTTACAGACAAGTGGAACAAAGGGGGAATGCTTCAGATGATGTTGTGTCATAATGGAGGTGGCATTCAAATCGGAGTGTCCAACACTTCTCTAACTGGGCCAGGCATATTCTTGCTCAGTGGGTGGCCCTGTACAGCTGAGTCCTCAGGCTTAAAGCTGTGGCCACCAATGTCACTTTATCAGAATTTAATATCTCCATTTGTTTTTTATTGTGTTTGTTTTCACTTGAGATGATATTGATTTTCTATTTATAATACCAATAAATTTTCTAAAAGAGAATGTATCTATGCAAATGAAAGTGCATTTTTTTAAAGATGTTAAGTTGTAGATATGGCAAAGACAGTGACTTGTGGGAGCAAGTTGTTTTACTACCATTGAGGTGGAGACCCAGGCCATGTGTGAATTGTAGAGACTGGTGATCTGGGAGAGCGAGTTGAGTTGGCTTGGGAGGAATGAAGGCCCTGATTATGGCTGAGTTTTAATGCATCCTGGAAATATCTGTGCTATTTCTTCCATAGTGATTGACCTGAAGCTGTCACTCTGTGCTGGACCCTCTGCTCACTTAGTCATACAAACTCTTTGGTACTGATGCTCAGTGGAATATGAGAGGTGGTGCTGGCTCTGTCTTATTCTCCTTTATCACTTGGGAAAACAACAGTAATATTAAAGAGGGTGTTTGCTCTAAAGCTCTGGGTTCAACCATGAGAATACCAAGGACCTGGGATTTCGGCTGGTCCAGGATGAACCTGTAGCACCCAGTACATACATCGTGAGTGTCACTGCAATATGACAGTGCATTTGTTAGTGCCATAGAACTCAGCCTGTCTTATCGATAGACTCTTCACTTCTCCAGATGAAAATCCAGGCAGCAGGGTTGGGATAAAGCCTGGCCATGGGAGTTTCTCCCTTGCAGATCTGACTCAGTGACAGACACAGGATGTTAACAAAGCGAAGAATAAACTACAGTAGAACAAAAGAACGGAAAGGAAAGTAGCCACAGACAGGAAGCTCAGGGCCCCTCTCTCATTTTGCAAACAGCATCAGCACCACCTACTAATTAAGATGCACATGGTGCCTGACATCAAGCAGCCTTTTGTGAACTGTTAATTAAGATTTAATCAGTCACATATTTTATTCTTACTGAATTAAAAGATTAGTGTTCCTTTCTGGCAGGGTTCCCTTGCTTCCTGTCGAAGGAAATCAATGTATTCGAACATGATTTAAGGAGAAGCAGCTTGTCCCATGGGGAGGCCCTGCTTAGGGAGGCATTAGCTTGACAGTGTGGATAATTCAGTGAGTCTGACCAAAGTGGACTGATCGACAAGGTTGTTAATTCTTCCAGCAAGGGTTGGGAGGCACATTTCTGGTGATGAGTTGGGGTTGTGTGATGAGAGAAGTCTGCAAGAGCAGAGGATGCGTGGGAGACACGCTCCTGTGCCACCTCACCTGAAGCTTCTGGAAAACACCCATGAATCACAGGCTCTGTTCTTCTAGCCCGAGACGAAGAAAAGGACCATGAAGTGCAAAGCTGGGCGCATGAGGTTGGCACAGAAGGGAAGCTGTTGTTTGGAGTTGCCCTGGGGAGACTTGAACAAATGTCTATTCACCTCAAATAGGGTTCCAGTGACAGGTCACACCAACCAGTCCATCAACAATTCACATCAACAAGTCCAGCTTGGAAAAAATGAAATTGTCGGAGTTACCTAAAGAATGGGTGACAGTTTGCCTACAGAAGCATGGGTGACCCCAAACAGCTGCATCATCATAGAGCCCCACCCCATCATGGATGATGACCAATGGAAGCTGCATCATGGAGTCTTGCTCTCAGCTAAGCCTCCATCTCCTATGTAGCATCTCCCTAAATCACTTGTCACTAGGGTAGGTGCTGTCCCAGGGAAGGGCGCTGTGACTTTCCTCCCTCCCTCCCTTTTTGAAAGCATTAACAACCCCATTATTATTACTGTAGACCTAGTTACTTCTGGATTGGTCTGCTCAAGTTGTTGCTATGCCTACCAGATCAAGGTAATCTCTACTCTAAAATATCAAAAGGTGATCCTGTCATGTCTGGAGGAAAAAGGCCACACCACAGAAGATGCTCATTCCCAACACCCTTCCAGGATCTAGTGGGGGCTGCCATTTACAGGGAATTCAGAGGCACTTAATAAATGCATGCTGTATGGATAAGTCCATGGAAGTATGCATGTTTAAGACTGCTAAAACACGTGAGTCCTGCACACAAGACCTGGGACATGCCCCCACGATCTCGTCTGGCATTGAAACTTTCCCCAAAGTCCATTTAAAATACAAGAAGAGGGATATGGATTGGCTCAATGTCTGAGCACTTGCTGAGCATGCTCAAGGCTGTGGGTTCCTGCCCCAGCCCTGAAAACCAAGAGACCAGTGAGTAACCAACACTTCTTTTCCCCGTTAATCCTGGCACTATTGAGGATGGTGATAAACTTGTAGACAGAGGAGTAGCTGGCTATACCCTCCAAGGTGTAGGTAAGTCCCAGATACGTGGGATAGGTGGTGGGCCAGGCATCAGACCCCATGGATAACGGTGGAGTGAAATCAGGGAAGACCAAACCACTGCCTTGGGCCAGATGGCAAAAGTGGATCCAGGAGATATTTTTTCCTGATCTTAAAAATGGAGAGAGAAGCTGGGTGTGGTGGAGAGCATGTTTTTAATTACTAGCTCCCAGGAAGCAGAGGCAGGTAGATCTTTATAGGTTCAAGCCAAGTCTTGTCTATATGGTGGTTTATAAGCCAGCCAGGGTGACATAGCTTAGGAATACCCTAGCCTGTGACCTGGGGAATAGAGGGAACAGCCAATTCTGGCTTCACAGGATCAGGATGGCTTCCTACCCACCTCATCTCACCTCCTTTCCCATTCACTCCTTTCCTCCTCTTTCCTCTGCCTCTGACCCCACTTCTCTCACTTCTCACACACCTCCACCCCCTCTCATCTTATTTGTGGCAGCTATTATGGTTTGAATGTTAACTGTCTCCTCCTCACGGGCTCATGTGTTTGAGGAGTTGGTCCCTAGTTGGCATTTTTGGAAGGTTGCAGAACATTGGGTGGGGGGAGTGGGTCCTCCCTGGGGGAGGGCTTTGAGTTTTAGAGCCTGGCCTTACTTTCTGTTCACCCTCTACTTCCTGACTCTAGATACAATGTGACCAGTCTCCTCACAGGTTTGCCACTATATGTTGATCACTGTGATAGACTGTATGTTCCTCAGATTGTGAGCCCAAATAAATCCTTCCTACTCAAAGTTGCTTCTCGATAGGCCTTTGGTGAAAGAATAAGAAAAGTAACTAATATATGGAACATGTATACGGTTGATGGTCTCTATCAGCCAAGGGGGAAGGCACACTGTCTCTATGCATTTGGTCATGAGGAGACCGAATACGCAGTCTTACAGGCCACAGACAAACTACATGGGGAGGATCTGTTCCCTTCCTGAGCTTGCCAGAGGCAAGGCTTGAGTATTTGGCTGATGTCTGAGTGAGGTCAGCACTGGTGACCCTCTAGGAGCAGCCAGACTAACTGACCCCAGTCCAGGCTGGGTTCTCAGGGTTTGTCATGGCTCTGATTGGGTGGGAGGGCAGGATGTAGGCCTGGCTGTGATACTTTACATCTTCTCATCCTTGGGAGTTGTGAGTGTGAATCATTACTTCTACAGTGGTGTCTCACACATGACACTGCTCCTGGGACAGTAGATCACAGTAACCTTGAACAACCTGGAGTTCTGGTTGCCTGGTGGGAGAAGGGAAAGGACAAGAGATTAAAAATGAGAGTATGACATGGATGAGTCTCTTAGATACAGTGTCACCAATCCTGGAGAACTGAGTTTGGTTACTGGGACCCACATGGTATAAGGAAAGATTGCTTCATGACAAGGAGAGTGGCCAACACCAAGGCAGAGGGACTACTGGCCAACAGCTGCAAGAAAATATGACCCTCAATCCTAGTGGCAGGGTCTCCACCAAGTCCTTCACAGTTGAGCCCAGGGGATGATATAGTGACATCAGTCATCGAGACCCAGGAAAGTGTTTGGTGTTCTCCACTCACTCCATTGTGTTACCTGCCTCTTAGAAAGTGAGGTCATGTCCCCTTGTCTTCAATGTGACAAGCCTCATAAAACCAGGTCCCAGGAATAGAACTAAAACTTGGAAGAGAAAGGTGTGGCTCATATCCACATCATGTTCACCTTACCAGCCATGCCCAAGGTGTCATGAGACTGTTGGGATCTTCTAGGAGCTCTGGGAATACCATGCTGGCTTGACTTTCTACCAGATCACACAACTTCACTGACATTCCTGACTCTCACATGGGCTTTCTATACCACCAGATCCATGAACTGCCAATGATTACAGCTTTGAGTTCTGAAGAAGAGACACAGCTCCCCTTTTTCTGTGTCAAATCAGAGCTGTGAGAAGAAATGAGAAAATTCTAAAAATACAGACTGCGTGGAATCTCATTTTATGGTGATTCTGGGAAGCTTTGGGTCAATGGCTCTGCATTGAGTGAGTTAGGAGGCCAGCTGACTCGCCCCATGAGAGGGTGCCACCTGCTAAGTTGATCCCTGACTGAAGGGTGCTCAGAAGTGATGAAGCCTGTGTTCTTCCACACGGGGAACCTCATTTCTTCAGGGCTGGAACCCAGTCCACCACAGTTCCTTACATTGTCCTGCCCATGGTGGATGAAGAAGTCACACATGTATTTCTGAGCCAAATGCAGCTAGCCTCTGTCTTGAACACTGGTATCTGATTGTGGCCAGACTTTTCTGTATGATGTGAACTCTTGTGTATGAGTCAAGAGAGATTTGTGTTTGGAGTTCCAGTGGTACATGGGCATTGGCCATCTTCTATTTTTCTAAGATTTATTTCTATTTTATGTATATGAGTACACTGTAGCTGACTTCAGATGCACCAGGAGAGGGCATCAGATCCCATTACAGGTGGTTGTGAGCCACCATGTGGTTGCTGGGAATTGTACTCAGGATCTCTGGAAGAACAGTCAGTGCTCTTAACTGCTGAGCCATCTCTCCAGCCCAACCATCTTTTTAATAGTAGATTTATTAGAAGACATTAATTTCATGAGCCGTGGCATGGTGGGAAGTCTGAAAAGAAGCTAAGATCTTGTGGTAAGGGTGGGGAAATCACTTGGGTCTAAAATTTATTTTAACTTTAGATTTTATTTATTTATTTAGTTAGTTAGTTAGTTTTTTCGAGACAGGGTTTCTCTGTGTAGCTCTGGCTGTCCTGGCACTCACTTTGTAGACCAGGCTGGCCTCGAACTCAGAAATCCGCCTGCCTCTGCCTCCCGAGTGCTGGGATTAAAGGCGTGCGCCACCACGCCCGGCTAACTTTAGATTTTATGTGTGTGTGTGTGTGTGTAAATGTCAGTTTGCACACAAGTGAATGCAGGTGCCTGCAGAGACTAGAAGAGGGCATCAGATGCCCTAGAACTGCAGTGAGAGGTGGTTGTGAACTGTCTGACATGGGTGCTAGGCGCTGAACTCAGCTCCTCTGCAAGAACAGCCAGTGCTGTTAATCGATTATCCCTCTCTCCAGACCCGGGAGCTTCTTTTTATGACTCTCACAAGAAGGAGGTGGACAGAGATAGAAAAGCTTCCCTCATTTGGTCCTCAATTGGCTGTTGCTAGGGTAACCAGTGAGTTCTCAGTAATGTCAAGTGATGGGTAAATAGTTCTCTGGCTGCCGTTCCTGGGGTTGATGGTCAGGGAGGACAAGGGTCCAGAGAGATAAGTTCCTGGTTTTAGAACAGTTGCCATAGTTGCAGGAACTGTCACAATGCAACCCAAATGAAGGGTCTTTAGAAAATGATATAGGCCCAGCCAACAGTCACTATGTCTGAGATGATATTGTCCTTGAACTCATATCAATCATATCAAGCTGCCTTGTAGAATTTTGAGCAAAATGCTCTTTCCCTTTGCTCCTGGTGTGAAGGGTTTTTGGAGGCAGGGTTGGTGTCCTCAAAGTCACTTTCTGTTGCATATTCTTTGCTGTGACTATGTCAGGGCCTATATCTGGCACCGGAGGAGAAAGTGAGTGGGGTCCCACAGTGTCTGTGATGTCCTCTGTGGCTCCACAGACTTGCTGAGTGGTGAGAGCCCTTCTCTCCTGTCCCCAAGTCTCTTGGGGCATTAGTAACTTCTTAAAGGCAGTGCTAATTTTCATGCCGGTTTTCTGTCATAGCTACTTTTTTGTTTCTGTGATAAAATGCAAAAGCACTTTAAGTATGAAGAGATTTGCTTGGTTCACATTTGAGGGTGCAGGTCACTGTACTGGCTAGTTTTGTGTCAACTTGACACAGCTGGAGTTATCACAGAGAAAGGAGCTTCAGTTGAGGAAATGCCTCCATGAGATCCAACTGTAAGGCATTTTCTCAATTAGTGATCAAGGGGGAAAGGCCCCTTGTGGGTGGTGCCATCTCTGGGCTGGTTGGTAGTCTTGGGTTCTATAAGAGAGCAGGCTGAGCAAGCCAGAGGAGGCAAGCCAATAAAGAACATCCCTCCATGGCCTCTGCATCAGCTCCTGCTTTCTGACCTGCTCGAGTCCCAGTCCTGACTTCCTTTGGTGATGAACAGCAATATGGAAGTGTAAGCCGAATAAACCCTTTCCTCCCCAACTTGCTTCTTGGTCATGATGTTTGTGCAGGAATAGAAACCCTGACTAAGACAGTCACCATGATGGAGAAATCAAGGCAGTGGGAGCTTGGGGCTCTGGTTGCCTTTTATACAGACAGGAAGCAGAGATGCACACTGCCGCTCAGTCCTCTTCCCTTACTTATATTGCTCAGGGTCCCAGCCAGGGAATGCTGCTACTCACAATGGGCTGCTCTCCTGCCTAAGTTAATGCAATCAAGACAATCCCCCACAGGCATAGCCAAAGGCCCATCTCCCTGGTGAGTCTAGATTCTGCATGTTGATAACAACTAACCATTCCAGTTGCCAAACTGTGTGATGGCACCTCTTTTTTTTAAATTAGGTATTTTCTTCATTTACATTTCCAATGCTATCCCAAAAGTCCCCCATACCCTCCCCCCCACACTCCCCTACCCACCCACTCCCACTTCTTGGTCCTGGTGTTCCTCTGTACTGAGGCATATAAAGTTTGCAAGACCAATGGGCCTCTTTCCACTGATGGCCGCCTAGGCCATCTTCTGATACATATGCAGCTAGAGACATGAGCTCCAGGGGGGTACTGGTTAGTTCATATTGTTGTTCCACCTATAGGGTTGCAGATCCCTTTAGCTCCTTGGGTACTTTCTCTAGCTACTCCATTGGGGGCCCTGTGATCTATCCAATAGCTGACTGTGAGCATCCACTTCTGTGTTTGCTAGGCCCGGCATAGCCTCACAAGAGACAGCTATATCAGGGTCCTTTCATCAAAATCTTGTTAGTGTATGCAATGGTGTCAGCGTTTGGAGGCTGATTATGGGATGGAACCCCGAGTATGGCAGTCTCTAGATGGTCGTGATGGCACCTCTTGGCATAGTCCCCAAGTCTCTGGGGACAGTGATGACCCTAAAGGAAGTGAAATGATTCTTGTGTTCAAATCAGGCCTCTATGAGTAGTGAGTTATTGGACTTTCAGAGAGAGAGAGAGAGAGAGAGAGAGGCATAGAGATATAGACAGAGACAGAGAAAGTAGAGAGAGATACAGAGAGAGAGACAGAGAGAGAGAATGAAGAGAGAATGGAGAGAGAATGAGCACTTCCAGTGTGGGAAATAGTTTGGATAGTCAGGGCAGTGTGTGTGTGTGTGTGTGTGTGTGTGTGTGTGTGTGTGGTGTGGGGGCCTGTTGGTGGGTAGTAGGGTGTGGCTGGTGTACATGCAGGCTCATTCTCCATTTGACACCATCTATTTCATCTGACAGTGAGTGAATCCCAGCCCTCTGCAGCATACAGGGGAGAGCAATCTGGTGTCACAAGAACCCAAACCCCAAGTATCCTGTCTTCAGCCTCTCTTGTGTTCCAGTGTACACCAGCAGGTGCTCTGGAGAAGGTAGCTGGCCGGGCCCATGATCTGGGGTGGAACCTCCATTGTAGAACAGGTGGAGTTCAATACAGAAATGAGCCTTCAATCTCAAAGTTCTGTTCCCCTAGCCCATCTACCATGCAGTTAGTTGCCAACACTGCCCCTCCCCACCCTCTGTCTGGAGTCTGTTCTTCATGGATGGAAACATGGTGACTCTGCAGCTGCTATAATTGGTTCAGGCAGGGAATATTTGGACTCAGAGGGCCCATTGTACAATGCCGTGGTGTCAGAGCGAACTTGCAGAGAACAGGTCTTTGGATGACTGGCAGCATCTCTCAAATTTCCAATGTGATTTAGAGTGTGTTTAAGTGGGAATATTGCTGAATATCCTTTCATAGGGGGAGGAATAAGTAATTTTAAAAAAGCACCATGTCTTTTGAATCCCAAAGACATAAATTATACTCCAAGTACCTTCACTGTCACTGTGTGGGTCTCAGTCAGCTGCCTGAACTGTGCAGGGCTTGGCACAGAGCCTCCAGATGCCCTCCTGGCTCACTGCCAGTCCAGTGCAAACACGACTCTTACAGCTGAACCCGCACTGGAGGAAGCTGTCACCTCTGTTCAGTTCTTGGATCTGAGATGGCCCTTAACCAGCCTGTTTGCTTCTAAAATTGGGACTCCCTAGGGAACAGAGTTTGTTTCTGTTCTGGCTCAGTGGTGGAGTGATGGGGGCACCTTCTGATTGACCTCTGAGGGTTGGCTGGTCACCTGCTACAGCAGGGGAGTGATTCTAAAGGCCTGGCCCAGGTGGTAGCAAACACCTCCCCAGGAGTTGCCAATACCCTGGTTTCCACAGATGAGAGTCGGAGCTCAGAGCCCTGCAGTTGCCAGAAGCCAAAGATAATATCAAGGAAGCAGGTTCCAGACAGATCAGGGTACATCTCACTCCCGTCCCAGGATTTCTTGGAATCCCAAGAAGTTCTTAGATATCTCCAAGGGTTCTTGGCTCTTCCTTAGGGGTGTCTGGTAAGCTGGCTTGCAGCCTCTGCATCCTTTGCTCCTCTTGTTCCTGTTGGTTGTCAGCAGTGTTGTGTTAGGGCTCTAAGCCCAGCCACCTTGTGTGTTAGTGAGTGTGTGTGTGAGTCTGTGAATGAGTGAGTGTGTGTGAGTATATGTGTGAGTGTGTGAGGGGGTGTGTATGTGTGTGTGTTGAAGTCTTGACTCACAGAATTCTGGAAGCTGATGACTCAAAATATCTCTCAGATAACTCAGTAGGAGGCAGCCAGTCACAGCACAAGTCTGATGGTCTGTTATGAAATTTCTACAATCGTTGTCTTCTTCAGTCCTTCACCTGATTGGATAAGGCCCACCCCTAGGACGGAGGAATGGCTGATCAACTCAAAGTCCATAACTTTGGGGTCTAACTCATCCTAACCTGCCTTTGCAGGAACAGCTAGAATAGTCTTGGAGCGTGTATCTTTATACCATGACCCAGCCAAGTGGACACTTGGGATTAACCTTCTTAAGTAGGCACAGTATTTAGTGGTCACCCAGTTCGAAGCATATTTGCTGTACAAGCATGAAGACCTGAGAGTTAGAATTCCCAGCACCCATGTAGACATCAAGGCATGGTGACATTCACAGGTTACCCTTGCACTGGGTGATCAAGGGAAGGTCTTAGAGGTACACCGGCAAGCCAATTTCACTGAAGTGGTAAGGTTCAGTAAGAGAGCCTGTCTTAAAATATTAAGGTGGGAGCACAGCCTGGTGTCATGGTCCATGCCTTTAATATCAGTACGTGGGAGGCAGAGGCAGGTGGATCTCTGAATCTGAAGCCAGTGTGTTCTTCAGAGTGAGTTCCAGGACAGCCAGCTGGAGTTGAAGCTCAGGGCCACCCTTGCCCTGCGTGGTGTTTTTATAGACTGAGAAAGCTGTGGATGTTGTTGTTGGTAGAATGCTTTCCCGGCATGCACAGAGCCTTGGGTTTGGTCCCACACTGAATAAACCAGGTGTGAAGATGCATGTCATCTGCCAACTCAGCACTTAGGAGGCAGACACAGAGGTTCAAGGCCATCCTTAGCTACATATCACATTTGAGGCCAGCATGGGCTACATGAGGTACTGTCTCAAACCAAACAGAACAAATTTTCCCCAGACCAGAGAAACTAAAGCTTAACAATCTGTGAGGCAAAGACTGTTGGACCAGAAGGTCTGCTGGTGTGCAATACTGAACAAAACCTCTAAGATGCCAGTAGATGCTGCTGACCTTCTGGCCCGTCTGTGCAGATGGGAGGAAGGGAGGGGAGGCGTCAGTCAGTCAGGCTCCTGAGCTGTACCTGCAGTGACCCCTGGTGCATGACGAGGTCATTCACCACACATCTCAGATGCACATTAGGATTTAAGAGAAAGATGCTGGTGATAGTGACACTGGCTGTAGTGACCTTTAGACGTGGGAGACTCGTCATAATGGCAGAGTGTAAGTATGCAGGACCCATCCTGTGATCATGTGATGCTAGCTCCCATGATGAGTCGTTCTGATGACTTGGTTTGTGCTCCTGTTGGTCTTCTGGTTTTCCGGAGTTCCCACCAATCTTCAAGAGAGAACTGAAAGTGCCCAGGCAAGTCTTCCACGCACTAGTCCAAACATCCAGTGGTTTTGTTTTGTTTTGTTTTGTTTTGTTTTGTTTGTTTTAAAATATGGGCCTATTGCATAGAAAACAGAGCCTTAACATTAGGTAGCCCACACCAGGATGAATCACCATGAATTTGAGGCCAGCCTGGACTATGAAATAAGACCTTGTCTAGATTTGTGTTTGTTTGTTTTTTGAGACAGGGTTTCTCTGTGTAGCCCTGGCTGTCCTGGAACTCACTCTGTAGACCAGGCTGGCCTCGAACTCAGAAATCTGCCTGCCTCTGCCTCCCAAGTGCTGGGATTAAAGGTGTGTGCCACCATGCTCCATGATATATTTTTTTTTAAGTTTTACTTCTGTGTGTATGTACCTGTTCTGTGATCAAACTCGAGTATGCATATATCCGAGGATGGTGTTAGACCCTTTGGGGCTTGAGTCACCAGCAGATGTAAGCTATCTGCTGTGGGTGCTGGGGTCTAAGCTCTAGTCCTCAGGAAGAGACTCAGGTCTCTTAATGACTGAACCATCATTACCGCCAAGTACGCTCCCCACCCCAGTTTCAAAAGAAAAAAAAACCCAAATAACATGTGGCATCTGAATCGCTGGTTGTAGTTATAGCAATTTTCTGCTTACAACTCTTCCGCCACTGTCTGGTGGGACAATTAAGGACCCTAGAGACAGAGGGGGTTCCTTTGTGTGGATTTGTTCCTGAGTCTGCAGGATGTTGCTTATTTCCAGAGCTTCCTCTAGGAGGCAGCATGCTTTCTGGGAGGGCTGTGGTTTTCACAGCATTAGAGTCTTGGAGCCTTTGTGGGGGGGTGCATGTCCACAGGTAAAGTCAGTCTAGTGGACCTGGTGGGGACAGAAAGCCATACCTGAGGCCCCCGTTAGTTTTCTGCTGGAGCCAAAGGCTCTTATTTTTGAGTGATATACTTAAAAGACTTTGGGGGTCCAGATCAAGGGAGCCCCGTAGCAGGATAGGGTTGGGCATGGAACCTCTGGTATAGAGGGATGTAATTCAGGAAGGTCTGCCTTGATACCACAACCATTGGAAAGATTTGTGTCACAGATCTGGAAAACTCAATTCTGAAAGCGTGAAGTGGAATCAAATTGGCCTGTAAAGATAAAAACATGGTTAGGGTAAAAATGAGGCTGAGCGGGAGAAGGCAGGTAGGCGGTCTCTCCTAGAGCTGTCACTGCCGATAACTGGATTAGTCACTGTAATGGCCCTGGCATGAAGCCCTCCACTCCGGCCTCTGTTGCCCTGATGTAATTTCCCTGTAACTCCTACCTGTGTTTATTGTGCCTTGTTATCCCGTTATCCTGAATCTAATGTTCTTTATTAGAATTGGATTAAGTTAAGTACTCTGATTTTCTGTAATTCTACAATGTATAGACTGCTTGTAACCAGGGAGATTCCCCCCCCCCCACACACACACACATTCATTGCCTTTATGGCAAAAAAAAAAAAAAAAGATTTGAAAATAATAAAATCACTTTTTTATTACCAGAGGAGGCACACAGGTCAAAGAGGGACAGGTGTTGGTTGCCACCCTGAGCCACAGGGAGATGGGGACCCCTTCTTCAGCTGCCTGTAGCTGCACCTGTGGTCCCTTCCAGCATGATGAGGTATAGCTTTCTTCTGGTCTCACTTGACTCTCTGGGGGTGTGGAGGGCAGTGTCTGGGGGAGCCAGTGGGACTGTGCAGATTAACTACTCCAAGCACAAGCTGCTCTCCTGCCCCAGTACATGCGGGACCTGAGAAGCTCTGACTGGGCCCCTGCCTCTCTTTGACTACCTCCATGGTGGTGACGATGTCAGGCCACTTGTGTAGTCTCTGGTTACTTACCAACATCTCAAGACGTGGGTTTCCTGGTTGTGACTGATGATGGTTTAGAGACCAGGAGTCCTGCCTTTGCCAGGAGGTAGACATCCAGTCTGGAGGATGTCTCTAGAGAGGCCAGAGATAGAGATTCCTCACTCTCTGACACAGGGAAGGGATAGAGCAGTGGAGGAATAGAAAGAGGATATAAATAACAATCTATTAAAATAGCTTTTATTTACTCCTCCCAAATTGCTAATATTATATCTTTTCTTTCATTCATTCAACAGATGTGCTGTTGTTATCATGAATGAGTGAATGAATGAATGAATGAATGGGCGTAGGCTAGCTTGTTTCCCTTGGTTCTCTATCATCTATCCTGGAGGGGAAGCAGCTCAGTTGGAGTCAGGAAAAGGCCAGTGCACAGGAACTGTGGAAGGCAGAAACACAAAGGAAGCTGGAGAACAAGGCTCTGAGATGCACACTTATAATCTCAGGACTCAGGAAGCTGAGGCAGGAGGATGATGAGTTCAAGGACAGCCTTGAATACTTAAGGAGACCCCATCAAGAAGATACCAAGCACCACCTTTCTATGTGCAAAGAGCATGTGGTTCTCAGCCTGGGGGTGCATCAGAACCTCCCCTGCAATGCGGATCCTGCTAACTGTTCCTGGCCCTTCCCCACCAACCTAGTCAGAGACCTGGGCTAGGCAAAGGGGCTATGATGACCAAGATGTTTCAAATGCCCAGTGGACTGTAACCTGAAATCAGGCAGAGGATGCACGAAGGAGCCCTGCTGGTCCTGGCTAGGTTTGTTTTAAATGTGTATAGTTTGTTGAAGGATTGATTGTACTGCTGCTGGGTGACTCAAGGCCTTGGGAGCAGAAGTCCCTGTGTACTCTGACACCAGCCCTTCACTCTGTGATCAGCCCCACTAGAGCCTTCTGTTTTAAGTTTACTTCTGCACCTCTAAATCACATGCCTTCATTCCTGGGAGCCAATTTTAACCTCAGTGTCTATAGAATCTCTTGAGAAGTGCAGAGACTTTACAAGTATGAACTGCCCTTCCCGACCTCTGATTTTGAGTAGTTGTAGAATTAATGTTATCCTATTGGTATATTCTTATACTTGAATTAACATTCTTAATATTCTTTTAAATTTTTCTTTGGGATATTTCTTTGTGTGTGTGTGCGTGTGTGCATGTCAACAGAGCTATTCATTCTTCCAGCTGAGCAATTTACACTCCTGCCTACATGGGCTGTGCTTTTCCAGGCTCGGTTTTTGGTGACCACATGACTAGAAAGCCTTCTCTGGGAGGGAAATGAGCCCTCAGAACACATTTGTTTCTACATTCAGGATGAGGTAGTATTGAGAACAGCAGTTTGATACCCAAATAAACCCATTGAAGCACCATGCCTAGGTATGGACAAGCATGTATGTAATTCCAGTTCCTGTGCAGCGTAGAGAGCCTGGCTAGCCTAGAGGCAACACTGCCACCAACAGTAACAACATAACAATATCAACAAATAAAACAATTACAAAATAAGAACAATAACAACAAAAAACCCCAAGCCAAAACCAGAATCAATAAAGTAAAAGAAAACAAAACCAGTAATATAAATCCATCTCCCTCAGCTCCTCCCAACCAGAATACGATACAATCTAATAGTAGTAAATAATAGGAAATAAGAGTGACCTGTTACCTGTCTAGTGGTTAAAAGGCAGTGTATAGGGCAGGTGAGGTGGCTCAGGGGTAGAGGTGCGTGTTGCTAAGTTTGATCACGGCGACTCACATGGTAGGAGAAGAGAGCTGATTCCCGTCAGTTGTCCTGACTTCCACACACATGGCCTGGCACACATAAGTTCATTCACATGCACATAATGAAAGAAGAAGAAAAAGAAGAGGGAGAGGAAGAGGAGGAGGAAGGGAGAGGAGAAGAAGGAGAAGGAGGAGGAAGGGAGAGGAGAAGAAGAAGGAGAAGGAGAAGGAGAAGGAGAAGGAGAAGGAGAAGGAGAAGGAGAAGGAGAAGGAGAAGGAGAAGGAGAAGGAGGAGGAGGAGAGCGCTTAAACAGTAATAGCAGAAGTTGTTTGTGACATTTGGATGAGGGTGGCAGCAATTCTTCCTTTGTGATGTTCTTTAATGGTCACCACCCTCTTTCATATTAACACAGTGGGAGAAACTCTTGTGCCATTTCTGTTGGTGTTGAATGTTTCATTTGCATATATATTTTCATTGGCTGCTGGAAAAAAATCTCATTTGCATGTATAGTTTCAGCAGTCATGGAAAACCTCTTTTATGGTACATTTTTCCTTCTGGTATTAACAGGTGGGTGAGGGGACTGGGCAGGTCTCCAGCTGACAGGATCACCTTGGGGTGAAATGTTCCAGACCCATAATAAATGGAAGTACCCAACAGCTGCTGGGGTAGAAGATGTGTGGATTATCTGTAATGCATGGGTGTTTGTAGTTGGAAGTATCTTCCTGATCTTTCTCTTCGTCACCACTGTCCTTCCAGTCTACACAGGGGTGTCAGAGACACAAGTGGTCAGGTAATGAAAAATCTCATTTGCATGTATCGTTTCATTAGTTATGGAAAGCCTGGGGGACCGGGGCTGAGGGGCCCTGTTCACCACACTGCCAGTAGCCATGTCCTCCGTGGGAGTAGAATGAGCTGCTCAGATTCCTTCAGTTTTCTGTGTTTGCTGAGCACTAGGTATCCAGGTACTATGCTCACTCTCTGCACATCAATTTCTGCTACTCATCAGGATCCCTGCGTGTGGATGAGAGGAAAGATGCAATAAGACTCAACTTCTGAAGAGTATCTTGGAGACTTAAGATCTCAGAAATCCACCCAGGTTACTCCAATCTCAGTAGCTACACTCTTAGCAGGAAAGGCCCCCCTTCTATGAATTGCCCATTATATTTGGCCAGTCTGTTGAGACTTCAGCCAATGATTTGTTGAAATTCTCTTCCCCCACTGGCCCTGGGAAAATACAAATGAACTAATTGCATCCTCTGGTGGGAACTGGTGCTCCTCCACTCCCGAGTCTCCACAGAACCCTCTGGTTCCCAGAGCTCCTTCTCCCCATGGCCAGAACATACATGGCTATGTGTCTTACAAGTCTAGTGCAGGGCGCTATCTTGTGCTGCTGTACAGGGTCGAGTCTCCTTTGTGGTTGGATGAAGCAGTGCTAATCAGAGTCACTGAGGAGTACAGTAGGCCACTTTCCTGCCTGCCCATAGTGTGGTGAATGTGTATGCAGGGAGGCACAGAGAGGCAGCAGACAGGGACCCACAACCACTGCCCACAGCACTAAACTGCGGGAAGGCAACAGACCCATGCAGAGTCATAGGCACATGGCCTCCTAGGGTAGCTGAGAGCTACCACCTGATTTCAGAAGCCACAGCAATGTTGGTGGACTAGGCTTCACAGGAAATGATGACTGACTTCAGGCAGAGGTGGAGTGATAGGGTCTGTGGTTTTGTTTTTAGTTAACTCATAGTATTAGGGATTGAGCATAAGACTATGCAAGTTTTTGCTACAGAGATAAGGTCTCACTAACTTTCACAGGCTGACCTCGAACTTGTGATCACCCTGCCTCAACCTCCTGAGGAGCTGGGATGATCTGCTGCTGTCTCCAGGCTCAGATATTTGGTACTTAAAAAGATAATTTGGGTATCTGGGTAGGAAGTGGGTTGTGGAGAAAAGGATGAAGTAAATCTAGACAGGCATGGAGACTTCTGCTGAAGTACTGAGGCGGGGGGGCTGGGCTGGACTGGGGTGAGTGGAAGGGTGGCTAAGGTCTCTGGGAGCACTTAGGTGGGACTTGGTCATGAAGAATGGGGCAAACAGGACATCTATGAAGACTTTTGTTATTTGAGACTAGGTGTCACTATGTAGCTCACAGTGGCCTGAAATTCAAGATCACCCTCCTGCCTCAGCCTCCTAAATGCTGGGACAACAAGCCTGCATGACAACAGCAAAGTCTCAGGCTTTGGGCCTGAATGGCTCAGTGTATGGTGGAATCTTCTCATGGGAGGGGAGGGGAGAGGAGGGAAAGGGAGGGGAGGGGAGGGGAGGGGAGGGGAGGGAAGGGGAGGGAAGAGGTGAGAATGAAATCGTGTGTGGCATTGTGCCGTCCAAGCATGTCCTCCAGTGGCTATATTTAGTGGGTAGCGGGTAGGCTGGGACAGCCTGTGGGGTGAAGGCCAGAGCAGAAGATATTACTTCAACTGTCACTCTCAATAGAATTTAAAGTGGTTGAATAATAAGGGGAGATGATAAAATATTTGGAATGATTTAGTCTCATAAAACAAATGTCATGTTAGATGCAAGTCTGACTACATCATCTGAGTATCCTCTAATAAGATCATTTAGAACCCTGGTGCTCTGGGCTGGGGCAGGTGCTGCTCATACAGCTGAGCTATGTGGGCCCCAGCAGCCACTACACTTGCTTAGCTTCAGTTCTTTATAGTCCTGTCAGAGGCTCCCTGCCCACTCCTCAGGATGTGGGTGGGTACACACAGCTGCTGCTTTCTCTCTATCTTCCTCCACCTCCTCCCCCTCCTCCTCCCCCTCCTCTTCCTCCACTTCCTTCTCTTCTTCCTCTTCCTCCACCTCTTCCCCCTGTTCCTGCCCCTCCACCTCTTCTTTTTTTTTTTAATATTTTTTATTACGTATTTTCCTCAATTACATTTCCAATGCTATCCCAAAAGTCCCCCATATCCTCCCCCCCCACTTCCCTACCCACCCATTCCCATTTTTTTGGCCCTGGCGTTCCCCTGTACTGGGGCATATAAAGTTTGTGTGTCCAATGGGCCTCTCTTTCCAGTGATGGCCGACTAGGCCATCTTTTGATACATATGCGGCTATAGTCAAGAGCTCCGGGGTACTGGTTAGTTCAGAATGTTGTTCCACCTATAGGGTTGCAGATCCCTTTAGCTCCTTCCCTCCACCTCTTCTTACTCGACCTTGTCCTCTTCTTCCTCATCCTTCTCCATTCTCTCTCCCTCCACCTCCTCCTATTTCTCCACCCACTTCTTCCTTCTTTCTTCACTTCCTCCTCCCCTTTGTCCTCCTCCCTCTCTTCCTCCTCTTCTTCCTCCTCTTCTCATTTTCTCTTTGACACGGGGTCTTGCTCTATAGCCCAGTCTGACTGGTCTTTTACCAACAAAACAAAAACAATAAACAGCAGCAGCAGCAGCAGCAGCAGCAGCAGCAGCAACAACAACAACAACAACAACAACAACAAAATAAGCAAAATCCCCAACCTCTCAACAACAACAACAACAACAACAAAATAAGCAAAATCCCCAACCTCTCCAGCTTTAGCTCTTTTAGTGCGGAGATGTAAGAAACAGGTTGATCTAGCTCATTTTCATCTGAGGTGCTCTCGGAGTTCAGTGGAGTTGCAGAAAAGCAGAACTGTCCATGTCCTTAGCTGGCAGCAGGGTTATCTCTCTCAGAACTCTGAGGTTGGGAAGTTATGGTCAGTCCGCTATGTGACTGAGCCCAGGGTCAGAAAAGGGGCCAACTATAGCCCCAAATCACTCATTAGCTATGTGGGCCCCAGCAGCCACTACACTTCCATAACTTGAGTTCTTTTTAAAAAAAATTTCATTAGATATTTTCTTCATTTACATTTCAAATGCTATCCTGAAAGTCCCCTGTACCCTCCCCATGCCCTGCTCCCCAACCCACCCACTTCTGCTTCCTGGCTCTGGCATTCCTCTGTACTAGGGCATACGATCTTTGCAAGACCAGAGGCCTCTCCTCCCATTGATGGCCAACTAGGCCATCTTCTGCTACATATGCAACTAGAGACACAGTTCTGTGTGTGTGTGTGTGTGTGTACTGGTTAGTTCATATTGTTGTTTCTCCTATAGGGTTGCAGACCTTGGGTGCTTTCTCTAGCTCCTTCATTAGGGGCCCTGTGTTCAAGCTCCTAGAGTCCTAAACCTGTAGAATAGGGAACTGGGAAGTGGGCAGGTCCTAGCCTATGGGAGAAGAGGGTAGGAATTTTCAGGATTGGAGGACCTGTGTCAAATCAGCACACAGGCCACTGTTACCTTTTCTCTGCATTGGCATCTCTTTTCTGCAGAATTGAATATTAAGACGGGTTAATTACCACCGTCTCTTGACTCTTATATCACCTTATTTCCAGTATGAGACTAGGCAAGTGCCGCCATGCCCAGTTCAACCATCCCTGTTTCTTAGAGCACACATGCTCATCCACCCAAGCTAGCATTGTGAAGGACATTTGCTATAAGTTATCATTTCTTTACCTGGGAATATTTCCCCACATTACTCTAGCCTCCACAGCTTCCTGACTGGACTGGATTTAGGATAAGATGGTGGTCTGAAGAAACAGAAATATTCAAGGGCGGAGACTGCAACCTCAGACAGAGTAAAAGTCTCTTGAAATATGTCTAGAGAGCCAGATATATCCAACCTTTTGACTCTGGGATATGAAATTACTATCTGCAAAGTTTGTACTTAAGAACTACATAATTTAGGTCATAAAAATCATCGAAGCCAGTCATGTTTTAAGTTTACAGTTTTATATTAGACTGCGTTCATAGGTGTTCTGAGGCATGTGTGGCCAATGGGCTTCAGTTTGGACATGTGCACTAGGTCACAGCTGACGTGACCTATCCTATGTCTCCTGTCTTCTCCATATGGATACACTTCCTGTGAAGCTCATTTTCCAAGAGAAAATGAAAAGTTCTGTTTACAAGGTCATAGTGTCTCAAGCTGACCTTGCAATTGGACTTTTCTAGATGTGCTTAGAGGAACAGGAAACCAGACAGTGGGGGTGGGGCTCATAGTGTCAATAATTAAATGTCATGTGGCAATTGGGTGCTCTCAGGTCATTGCGGATGGACTCTGAGGATTTAGTCATTGCCTCCTTTGTTCAATGGCTTACATGACCCTAGCTCTAGGTTATTGCTGTAGACACAGCAGTGAGTTAAGACACCATGGCTATGAGCCTAGGAATATCAGGAGCCACCAGGAGCTGCAGGAGGCAGGTCAGTGGTGGAGCCTTTGGAGGGAGCTGTCCCGCTGACTCCTTGACCTTGGCTTCTGGTCTCCATAAATCCAAGGCTTCTGGAAGCATACAACAGCTTCTGGAAATGGACATACACTATTTGAGAGGCATATGCAAATCAAACTATTGCTTTGACAGGTTTACTCTGACCCCTAGAGTACTTCAGGAGAAGATGATAGAGCTGGTTATGAAGTCCTGATGTGACTTGCAGTCTGCTAGTTTACAAACCTCCCCAAAGTAATTAATAATAACAACAACAACAACAATAATAATGATAATAATAATAATTCTCGGCTAGGCACCACAGTAAGCATTCCAATGTGTTTAGTTCATGCATCATGAGGATTATCACTGAAGGGAAACATTCACTTATGAAATACAGAGGAGGCTGATGAGATGGCTTGGCCATTAAAGTTCTTGCTCTGTGAGCACTGGGACTTGGGTTCAATTCCTAGAACCCCATGAAAAAGCTGGTGTGATAACTTGTAATCCTACTGCTGGGAGCTGCAGGCAAGGGGTCCTTAGGGCTGCCTGCCAAGCAGTCTAGTCAATTCAGTGAGTGTCAGGTTCCGTGAGAGACCATCTCCACTAATAAGGTTAATAGAGATGGATCAAGTCACCTGACGTTGACCTCTGACCTCCACATGCACATGGACACACGCATCCATGCAACTGAACAGACATACATACATGTATACACACACTACAGAGTAGGTGATTGTCTCCCTACTCAGGAGAGTAACAAACAGGCTTTCAGAGCATCAGGCTTATTTAATTTTATTAAAATTTTTATTTTTATTTGTGTGTCTCTGTATGTATGCTACATATCCGCATATGTGGGTGCTCGAGGAGGCCAGCAAAGGGGGGGGGGCATGGGGTTCCTGGAAACTGAACTTACAGATGGTTACAAGACACCGCTGTGAGTGCTAAGAACTGGCTAGCTAACTCTCTAGCTGCCAGGTTTTTGTTTTGTTTTGTTTTTTCATTTCTAGCATGTTACTGGCATCCAGTTGTCAGGAAGGCACTAAGCAGAGGGAGAAGCAGCACCAGGCACATCACTCAGTGACTCATAAATGATTTCATTTTACACATTAATAGAGAAAACTGAGGTGTCTCTCGGCCCACTCCAATAAATCGGTTTTAGCTCCAACTACTGCTTAGTTGTTCCAAGCAAGCCGAGCCTGACTGACAAACCACCACCGTCTGCCCTGACACAGAGGCAAGTGAGACTCCACCAGAAATTATTTCAAAATAAGAGCTGGAAAATATTCTGTGTTCCATTAATTGTGGCTGGCTATCTGATCCACGCCTTTAAGTGGTGACAGATGGAAGTGTGGCATGCCGGTCTGGCAGAGCTGGGGAGTGCTGGTCTACCTCCAATGATTCCACTGCCACATGCAGACTCCAGTCTGACAGCTCAGGGCTGTGACAGTCTGTGGCTCACACATTTAGCTCAGTTCCATCCACCACATACCAGCAGCCAGCATGGCCAGAAAGACAGCTGTAGATGATCAGATCCAGAGGAAAGCTGGTCTTGCTGGCAGATCAGGCTGAACAATGTTGCTGTGCAGGCAAGAGTCTGCTCTGCAGCAGGCTCTGGAAGCTAGAGTTACCCCTCCGATGGGCCATCCTGAGAAAAGGGTGATAGCTGTCCTGTAGCTTTGGATGTCTCAGGGTGCTATGCTGAATGCCATTGGAATCAGTGACCTGGATATACAGAATGCCCAAAGACAGGAGCCAGCAGTAGGAGAGACAAGGAGGTGAGCGGAGGCTCCCTTTCTAGTGCCTTTGCTTCCTTAGTACAGTCCTATGGCAGGGGAGTGACCTTCTCTTCCTCTTCTTCCCTCCTCGTCTTCATCTTTCTTTTCCTTCAGTTCTTCTTCTCTTCCCTCCTCTCATCTTTCTTCCTCTTTTTTCTCCTTCTCTTCCCCTCACATCTCTTTGTCCTCTTCTTCCTTCCCCTCTTTTTCTTCCTCCTCACCTTTATGCTTCTCTTCCTCTTCCTCCTTTAACTCTTCCTCCTACTCATGCCCCGCTCCTCTTCTGGTGGCTTTCACAAGCGGGCAGCATGATCAATCTAATCTGCACTTCGAGGTGTGTAGGCATGGACCAGGATGGCTTCCAGGAGACCCTTAGAAAGCCGTTCTTAATAGTCTCCAAACAGAGACTTGGTGGCTGAGACTAGTGTGATGTTTCAGAAGAGAGAGTTGTCATGTATCTTGAGACTCCTTGAGGGGCTGAGATTAGCAGGGCTGTGGTATTTGATAGAAGTGTCCATTTTCTCTGCTTTCTTCTACTCCCCTCTGTCCTGGCTCCATGTCCTGTACCATCAATGCCCGAATACCCTGAAAAATATCTTTGCTACATGTCTCTTTTTTATCCACCAGCTCCCTAACGTTGGAGATCAAGTGTCTTATTTATGGCCATCTGTAGTACCCTTGTGCTTACTACCCAGCAGGTGACTGGTATTCATTTGAATAAAGCTTAGCATTTAAGCCCAGTGATTGAGGTCTGGTGTGGTGGTGTGTGCGTCTCATCTCAGTACTAGGGAGACTAATGCACAGGTCTTCTAAGCCTGAGGTCAGCCTGGGCTAAAACCCAAACCCAAACAAAGGATCCCTTCAAACTAAACAACAGTAAACGCAGTGATTAATGATGTCTAGCTTGATTTCGCACTTGTTCTTTATCTCTGTGTTTTCCTACCCAGAGGTAGGAGAACAGTCACCCAACAGCCACCTCTCCACTTCCATTGCACCTTCTCTGCTAGCCAAGGTTGGATGATAGCCTTGAAGGAAGTGACCTGTTACTCAGCAGGCGTATTTGCTGGGTAGTGTGACATCGCTGTTTAACTCATTTGTTTGCTCTTAGGGAAGCTTAGACTATTTTAAAGAAGAACACGTTGCATGACACTGTGTGTGAAATTGCTTCTACCCAACAGAAATTCTGTTGTCATAAAACCAAACATGTTTCCTCAGGACAGCTCTTTTTCCTCTCTTCTTTTTCCCCTTCAGGCTGGCTTTGAGCAGAAGTTCACAGAGTAAAAAGGAGATGTAGTTTGAAGAGTTTTTATTGTGTTAACAAGTAAAAGACTGGCAGTCACATTGATTTTTGAGATGGATGTGAAGGGCTTGAAAGGGAATTCTTACTCTGGGCGGGACTCGCTTGGAGATGTCAGCAGTGGACCACATTCATCGAAGATGCTCTCAGGGATGAGGGAGCCTAGTATGCCCTGGAAAAATAATTTCTCACTGACAGACTGCATCAGAGGGACATGGGTGTCAAGGATCTGACTTTTGTTTGTCACATAAAAGCAGCAGTGATCTGGAGCTGGCTTGTACACACATACCTCCTCAGTGCATGCTTTTTTTTTTTTTTTTTTTAATGGAATGTGGGAGCCCTGGTAGAAAAATCTAGAAACTGCTGGAATCAGAAGTGCTCCTGAGAGGGCTAGGGAGATAGGTCCCTGGACAAAGTACTTGCTATGGAAACATGAGAAACTGAGTTTAAATCCGCAGCACCCATATCAAAAGCCAGGCATGATAATCTGTGCCCATAACCCTGGTGCTGGGAGGGCAGGGAAGGACACAGGGGATCCCAGGGGCTTATTGGCCTAGTGCAGCAGGGAAATGAAAGTCTGAAGAGACCCCACCTCAGAAAAAGATAAGGTTGAGACCAGTCGAGGAAATACTGATGTTCACTTTTGAACCCTACACGTGTACAACAGATAGGTGAGCATTCACGCACACTCACAGACACACATACTCACATATGCTTACACCATCTATGTACACACACACATATACACACATACTTACACCACCATTCACAATCATATACACACATACATACCACACATACATGCTTACACCATACATGCACACACACATATACACACATACACACACATACTTATACCACCATTCATATGCATATACACACATACATACCACACATACATACTTACACCATACATGCACACACACATATATACACATACTTACACCACCATTCACATGCATATACATACATACATACCACACATACATACTTACACCATACATGTACACACACACATATACACACATACACACACATACTTATACCACCATTCATATGCATATACACACATACATACTTACACCATACATGCACACACACACATATACACACATACACACACATACTTATACCACCATTCACATGCACATACACACATACTTATACCATACATGCATACACACACACACACACACACACACACACACACACACTTAAACCATACAAACACACATACACATGCACACACATACATACACATTCCACATGCATGCAAATACCACACACATGCACAATTTGTTTACTTGCACATATACTCATTCACCACGCAGCAGGCACACACATGTCCTCACATACATGCACATACTCACAGAAATGTTCCCAGGAAGGGTTTCTTTCCTGGCTTGGCTCTTATCTATCTTTCAGAGCTGGAATGGTCCTTCTCCTTCAGCACACTGTTTGTGACCAGTCTGCTCTTTGCTCCTGGCTGCATGTGGTGGGCAGCATCATGAACCATGTGAGCTGCACTCTTGGGTATTGTCAGATCTGGGCTCATATCCAGCTCCATCCAGCAGTAGCTTTTCCCTCTGAGGTTGTTTCCACCTCCTCTCGAGTCCTAGGTTCCTAACTTCACAGTAGCCACAGAGTCTTTCCTCTTGGGAGTTGGTGATGGAGGTGGTGTGGACTCACCAGGACA
The DNA here is from genome assembly GCF_978045245.1 of Mus caroli. NCBI lineage: Eukaryota > Metazoa > Chordata > Mammalia > Rodentia > Muridae > Mus > Mus caroli. The sequence continues at coordinate 1,990,021 of NW_028227272.1, forward strand.
TTTTGCAGAAAACTGAACCACCCGACTAAGGCTCAGGCCAAACCCAGCAAGCTGCTCACCCTTACAGAGAGGATGCTGCCCGACCTTTCTCTCAGAAGCATCTTTGTCCTGCACCCTCCTGGCAAGAGCACAGCCTGGGATCTTTCTCCTTTCCCCATGAGTGTATTCTATGGATACAGTACAATTGTGGTATCTCCAAGTGAGTCTTTATTGGGTAAGAATTCACTTAAAACCCTTAATACCCATCACCACCAACTAGGTTCGAGTTGTGGTTCTGCCACTTACCAGCTGTGTCAGCCCTTTCTCTGTGATCTTCTCCGTGTTTTATAGCCTCTCTTCATATACTCACAGTATCTTTCTCTTTCACTCCTCTGCCTTTCCTAGACTTGGCCTTTCATGGGCTCCCTGATTTTGCAACTTAGCCATTGCCTAAGTTAAAGACTCATTTTGTGCAGAGTGACTGATTGTCTGCTAACGGCCAAATGCCTTGGATGCTCCTGGGCCAGGTCTTATCCTCCATCCAATCAGTTGAGTCTCTGGTAGAGTCAGATGAAGGACCATGATTACCAGGGGTTGAATGAAGGACAGTTCCTAAGCCAGGGGCCAGATGCCCTTTGACCTCTTGTTTCTCAACCAGGAGGGTCACCTCTGGGTTGCAGGACCACTGCTTATTTGAGGATATTCTTGGAGTTCTGCTTGTATTTCTTTCAGCAGAAGGACTGACAGAAGGGCCAGACATCATGGCTCTGCCTTCACTGACCACACTGGGGCTGTCATTACCTTCTCTGCCACTCAGACTCACCTACATCTTAACCAGGTCAGGGGGAGAAGATGTCATGTGTGGGGCAGACACATCCCCATAAATCCAGGGCAATTCACTGAAGTCTAAAAAAAAGTTTGGGGAGAGCTGTGTTATGTGGTCTGTGTACAGTAGCATTCCCAGGAAAACTTCAATCCAGGGACACCCCAGTTCCTGTGTCCCTCTCTGGCAGGAGTGTGGGAGAAGCCCCATGGAATTGTATCAACCAAGTGCCCTGCAGAAGCCTGGCCTGGTTCTTGGTTCTTCCTGGTGGAGCTTAGGCTGGAGGTCCATGCAGAGCTGGTCTTGTGAGTGACAGAGGATATGGGGACACATTTGATAAACTCAGCAGAGCTTGGTGAACATGCCCAACCTGGCTCTCAGCATCCTGGATAAGTTAGATGGGAGAGCAGACAGAGTTCCCTCAAGACATTTATAGCCCAAGGCAGTCCACATACATCTAGTTTCTGATTGGAATTTATCTCCCTCCTCTCCCTGCTGCAGAGCCCCTACTTCTACACCTGGCCACTCTTGTTCCTACCACAGGGCCTTTGCACATGCCATTGCCACCTCTGCCCTTCTTTCCCTAAGGATACTGACATAGCTGTCTTGGGCACATCTCCCCTTCTGCCTGTCCCCATCTGTGCAGTCTAGCTCAGGTTGGTTGCTGTTTTTTCTTCTCTGAATCACACTTCTCTTTCATAGGAGCACAAATCTTATTTTCTACATGTCCGTTTACTTCACCAGTTCTGTAATAACCCAGTTTTTGCATCAGACGCTAGATTATAAAGAGGTAACCTGCACACAATCTAGGAGATACCATCAGGATTCATGCCCAGAATCCCTCACTCTTCATACCATCTAATTTACAGTGGCCAGGAAACACTGAACTCGCAGCTCTACCTGGGTGTCCACCCCTTCCTCCACCTACATCTCCACAGAGCCCTGTGTTTGCAATTAGCCCTGTCAACAGAAGGATCACTGGAGCTAACATTTGCTGAGCACTCATTATTTGCCAGGCTCCAACATCACATCAGTACAAGCTCTGCGTGCGATGGACACTTAGGTCACTGGAGGACAGGAATAAAGTGTTTAGAAAGGCATGAGGGGAAAGGGGCAGTGACAGGGGTCTCGCAGTAGAGCATTCTAGGCTCCTTCCTGGCCACGCCTACAGAAGAACACAAATAGGGTGATGCAGAGTCAAGTCCTGTGCTGTGGGCCATGGGTGCATCCGGAAGCATTCTGGGAAGACTTCTGAAAATGGATCTGCCATTGGCTCATTGCTTGTTGATGTTTTTGACCTTGTCATAGATGGCAGAGAACACAGCTAGTGTACTCAGTTCCTTGGAAGGGCCTTTGTGTTCAGACCTTGGTCCCTCAGACAGGCAAGCTGGTTGTCTCTGGCACCAGAAGGCCACTTTCCCACTTCTTTGCTCTTTTCATGGTGCCATTTTGCTCGGGCTTATGTAACCAGCTCCTAGGAGGGTCAGAGTCAAGGGATAAATAAGGGATCATCCCCTGAAGTTAGACTCAGACAGGCTGTGTAACCCTCTGCCACAAACACCTTGTGGGTAGGAGATGCTTCAGGAATCCTTTTGAGCTTTGTTTCAAATTCCAAGCAGGAGGCCCTTACCAGATGCACATGGGGACCTGACTTGTGAGACCTGTATAGTTTTGTAGCTTCCCTGTTTAACATGGTGGGCTCAAGGTTAAGTCTCTCTGAGCCTTAGCATCACCATCTGAAAAATGGGCAGATGACAGCCCAGGCTTCTCAGTGTTATTTCAGTGATTAACAAGGTCGCATGGCATTGGTGTGCTCATGGCCTGGTATGTAAAGGGTCAGCCACAGCCTCTTCACTCCTGACCCACACTCTAGCCCCTGCTTTCCCAGGCGCTTCATTTTTGAGGCTCAGCTTTATTTCCTCTGTAGGGTGATGATATTTTGATGCCAATGAGAAGAGGAGGGGAAATAGGAAGGAGGAATGAGGAAGGAGGCGAGGGGGGACAAAGGGAGGAAGGAGGAAAGGAGGAGAGGAGAGAAGGAGGGGACCTCACTGAGAGCTGCTTCCTAATGACCCATCGACAGGTTCAGTCTCTGCAATGACAAAAATAATGAAACATCGATTCTTAGAAGCCATTACAAGTCAGGCTCATAGGAGAAGTTTAAAAAGCAATTAGTCTAGATTGAAGCTAATTAGCGTTTTCTGCCTCCCCCTGCTTCAGAGGGCTCATGTGGGGCAGAGGCTACTGGGGACCTACTAAGTGATAGATTATTAGAGAATTTGGAGATGGAAGGGAATGACTTATTTTTGATGGAGATTAACTAAAAATATATAAGATGTTTCAAGATTCAGAGAAGGGAAGGCCCAGTTCTAGCTAGGACAGTGCTCATCTGGCTGCATATCCTTTCCTTCATTTTCTCTGCTTCTCGTACCAGACCTCGTGGGCTTGATCTCTGTCTCACTCAAATTTCACTTAACAAAACCTTCCAGAAGGGCTTGGTCATCTCATGATTGGAGTCTGCCCTCCATGGCACACGAATAACATGCTGCATGAGTGACACACAACTCCCTGGCTCCTATCACTTCTTCCAGCTCTGGCTGTCTTCTCTTTTGGGAAGTTCAAGGTCAAACTCCCCATCTTCACACTTCCCCATACCCAAACTTCTTGCCCTTAGAAGTTCCTTGTCCAAGTTCGTGCTGTTACCACAGATCCAGTCCCCTCTCAGTGCCAACTCAGTCAGTCTGTGTATCTCCATTACCTGACCTCTTATATCAAATAGGCATTGAGAAAAAGTTTGCCTTTGCTCATTGTTTCTGAGGTTTTGGTCCATCGTGTGGGAAGGCATGGTGGAGTTCATGATGCCAGGAGCATGTGGCATCCTCACATCATAACGAAACAGGAATCAGCACAGAGCAGGAGCTAGGGCTCATAGAGCCTTGAATGACCTGTTCATTGTGATCCATTTTCTCCAGCCAGGCCCCACTCCCTCAATGCTCCACAGCAACACTCCCCCATAGTATATCTCAGTACCATTTCTATTGCTGTTACAAATAATCTTACCAAATGCAGGTTAAGTGAAGGAAAGGTTTACTGGCCTTACAAGCCCAGGTGTCAGTCCACAACTGAAGAGAAACCAGGGAACCTCTCAAGCAGCTACCCTCACCACATACAGACTTCAGAGCAGAGATAGAATTACTTCATCTGTGTTGCCTGCTTGCCTTCTGCTACCTTTCTGGGCTCTTAATACAGTTTAGGCTTTAGACTAGGGAATGGTGCCACCCACAGTGGACTGGGCCAATGAACAATGAAGACAGTTCCCCACAGACACACTCATGAGTTGACTCTGATCTAGGTAGTTCCCCAATTGAGACTCTCTTCTAGGGTGATACTAGGTGTGGCAAACTGACACCACATTACCCATGTAGTATACTGGTCTCATAACAGAAGGGTATCAAGTAATTTAGGATGTGGTTACACCACAAGAAGCATGCCAGAGAGAAGATCTAAGAGTCCCTCTTTCAGCCTGATCCAAGATGACATATTTTCAATAGTTCTCCTCCCTCTCTTAGATTTCTATAATATTTGATTCATCCATATCTCCATCTCCCACAAAAGATGAATCACCCTCGGCCTCATTTTGATCCATACTTCTGATCTTCAGCAAAATGGTTTTCCTTTATGTGGCTTTTTCCCATTCTTGTAGTGGGATAATAGAAATAGTGGTAGGGCCATGACGGTGGTTGAGAGGAGAGGCATGGGGTCAAGAATGACTAGCCAGAGAACTTTGGTCTTACTCTTCAAAGCAAAGGGCATGCGTCTTAGAATATGATCGGTCTTTGACTGTGCCCTTCATGTTTAGAGGGACGATTCACAGCATGAAATTAAAGCTTCCAAAGATTTTGTTACATATTATTTGGAGTAAGTTAAATATCCTAACTTTAGTTTACTTTTATAATGTTAAAAATCACATTGATTAATACATGGGCCTGGGGAAACCAAGGAACACAGAAAAATCTGAAAGAAGAGATAGAAGATGAATGTGAACACTGTTGTGTAGTTCATTCTCCAACAAAACCCTAAACATGCTTAAAATGAGGTTATTATGCCTGCACTCCAAGAGATTGGATTGCATTGACTTATAACGGTCATAGACACTCCACTGCATGGAATGGAACCAGCTCATTGGATAGGCTCCCTGTTGGTGGGTATTTATCACAAAGTTGTGTTGGTTTGTTTGCCTCTCTTAGGATAAAGTCTGGTGACATCAACCTTATCTGCTGTCATAATTTGATCTCCTCATGGGTGCCATTAATTGTTAGGAACTGACTTAAAAGGCAATATGGAAGGGAAGAGGCTTACTCCGTGCTATCTCCAAGATGGGAACCATGACTTCCTCACTGACGGCCATGTTGGTGATAGTGTTGATGATCCTTAACATTTATTTAATGCACTCACTCGGTAGTTCATATGGAAAGCTCACACACAGGCCTTGTTTTATTGTCCATTCCGGCTTGCTTCAGCCAGGTGCCAAGACCCATCAATTCAGTGTTCTCTCGTGTTCTATAATCTGCTCATTTTCTCTCTATTCCCTTTGACACCTCTTATCTCAGGATTGCTTTAATAGCTCTCTGCTGCGGAACTGTCACCCTGCCAGAGTGATCCTTCTGTGGCATACTTCCAGTCACATCACTTCTAAGCTCAGTTCTCACTGCCTCTGGGGTAATGTCCCCTCTTAGCCAAGTGGCATGGGCCAACCCTCACCTGGGGTTGCCCCGCTCTTGTGTTCTTCAGCCTGCTCAACTTCTCTTGTCATTAGCACAGTTGTGAGACTGGGCTGCTATAAGGAAATGGCATGATTTTGTGTGGCTCAAATGATGAGGATTTGTTTCTCCTTGTACTGGAGGCAGACAGGTCCAAAATCAAGAATGCTGGCTGATTCCTATGGGGGCCAAACTTTCTGGTTTGCTCACAGACATCTCCTCTTGCAAGGGTGTCAGCTCTACTTGTGGATGAAGTCATGTGTCATTGCCCCCATAAGACACGAGAGCCTACCATGTGGCCTTGAGAGGCGCAGAGTGTATTTGTTTCTTTCCTTTTTGTTGTGATACAGTATTGTGACCAGTTGTATTTTGTAGAAGAAAGACTTTATTCTGGGTTACAGTTCCAGGGGAAGAATCCACCATGGTGGGAAAGTTATGGTGGCAGGAGCAGGAAGCTGAATGATCACATCTGTATCCACACAGGAAGCATTGGGGCTGAACTGAAGTGGAGCAACTTCCAGGGAGGGACTTCCTCCTCCAGCAAGGCTTCACTTCCTAAGACTTCCATAACCTCACCAAATAGTACCACCAGTCAGACACCAAGTGTTCAGATAGCAGTCTCATTCAAACCACCACCCAGATGTTTAGTTCATAAACGCCTTTGAGCAAGTTCTTCTCCGTGCCTGCCTGGGTCCCTCTGCCCACCATTTCCCAGGTCATCTTGGTTCTGATGGTATCTCTTCCTGCACCATCTGGGCTAAGGGCCTTGTCAGTGCTCAGTGCAGCTAGAAGCAAGGATTCCTTCCCCATCCCCTCTTGAACTGTCAGAAAATTGTATCTATCTCCCACTGGATCATGCAGTCGGTGAGAGAAGGGTTTATTCTCTCTTCCCACCAGGTCTTAGCATAGTGCCCAATGCGTAGTATGATTTAATTAAGTCTCAAATCAAAGCTGTGGCCACTTCCTGGCTGAGCCCACTCCCCACAGGACACTCTGACCCACTTAGAAGCAGCAGCTGGATCATTTTAGCATGATTGTTTAGAGAGAGGGTGAAAATTGTCAACGGAGAAAGGCTTCATGGCACAACAGGAGAGCCTGGGTGTAAATCATTAACTGATCTGTTTACTATTTTTATTTGCATTGGAGATCAAATTAAATATTGCATTAAGTGAGTTAAATATTCATATTGCATTAAATATAGATAGAATTTTAAAAATTAACTGCTGGGTGCTCTTCTTTGGGCTGGATTGCGAAGCCCCAGCATAATCACTCTGACATGTGATCCCTGGAGTCAGCTGTTCTCTGTGCCACTGGTGGCTTGCTTGCACCCATAGGAGTAACGGAGCAGGAGAGGACCTGTGGGGCTGAGGTTGTGAGGGGTAATGTGTGGCACCAGTGTTACTGTCTGGTGGTACAAGGAGAGGGGAGAGGAGAAAGAGACATCATATATGTGACTACATCTGTGTTGCTTGCCATATTCAGCTCTCTGCAGTCTCTGTGGGTTGCCTCTCTTGATTCCCACAGGAGAAAAATGTAACTAACTCTTCTGCCTTACATAGGTGAGAACTGCTTGTGGAAAGGTGGGCAGATGGACTCTAAGTCTCACAGCCTTGAAAAGGCTGTCCCAGACTGTGTAACTCACAGTCTTTATTAGGACCCTTGCCTCTAAGCAGAAAGGCCTCCAGGATGCTTTGAACCTAAACAGACACGGGTGTTTAAAGATTTTTAAATTTTGGCATTTTGTATTCATAACAGAAGAAGTCTATGGTAGTATTTATAATTATTCATTTAAGAATCCATGAATCCATGCATTCCTCTGTCCATCCTTCCATCCATCCATTCATCCATCCATCCATCCATCCACAAACCCCTCCTCTACTCATTCTTCCATATGTCTGTGAATTCATGCATGTATCCACTTTTCATGCCTTGGCATCAGCTCCTTCCTTCAGGTTCCTGCCCAGTTTGAGTTCCTGCATTGGCTTCCGCATTGGACTATGATTCTCCTTGTGTCTTTCTATGAAGCAGATGGCAGGAGAGACCTTGCTAGTGGGCTCTACTGTGGGGACTCAATGCTTTAACTCACCAGTAATGGAGTGATGGCCATATTGTTGCCTCCAACATTATAATCCTCTTACCTTGACTCCTTAGGTATGCTGCTTGCAAGTCCCCTTTGAAAAGAGAGAGTTCTCATTGAAAAGATGGGTCCCTGTTGTAAAGATTCCTAAGGGAAAAGAATCTCCAATGCATGGGGGGTCTTCATGGAAAACAAGGGGTCCCCCAAAGAAAAGAGGAGCATGAAAAGCTTTGTTGGGAGGCTCCCCACAGATTTGGGGCTCAACAAACATGCTCTGGACTACCCTACTTTGGGGCAGCTGTTGTAACTGGGGGCATTTTTCAAGGGGAGAGAGACTCAGGTAAAGGGCCTCTGATCATGGTGATTGTGTTCTTCCAGGAAAGGCTGGGAATGTCTGATAGCCTGGGCCCTGCAGTTTCCTTTGAATATGAAAAGCATAGACCCTGCTTCCTTCTCTCCCCTGCTGCTAACGTAATCCTCATCCTCCTGGAGGCTGTGGCTGCCCAGAGTGACAGAGTCTCATACAAGAGGGACACAAAGCGGGGGCCTCAGAGGCTTCCTAGCTCTAATCCCACCTCAGAGCCGATGCAGGTCACTGGCTGTCATTGTTTTGGCATCATCTAAAGCCATTGTAAAAACTGTCACTTGATCTCCAAACATTACACACTTGTCAAGTAGCTGGCAGCAAGGAAGGGATGCTTCCCTGTAGAACTGAAAGTCTGCTCACAAAATGGGGCTCTTGCTCTTTTCCTACTGGGGAAGGGAGGAGATGCTCCTTGCAAGGAGAGAGAGAGAGAGAGAGAGAGAGAGAGAGAGAGAGAGAGAGAGAGAGAGAGAGAGAGGAGGGAGAGGGAGAGGGAGAGGGAGAGAGAGGGAGAAGGGAGAGAGAAGGGAATGTATGTGTATGCAAATGCATGCGGAGGCCAGAGGCCAACCCTGGGTATCATTTCTTGAGATTTTTGTCTCTTTTTTTAAAGATTTATTTATTATTTATTATATGTAAGTACACTGTAGCTGTCCTCAGACACTCCAGAAGAGGGAATCAGATCTCGTTACGGATGGTTGTGAGCCACCATGTGGTTGCTGGGATTTGAACTCCAGACCTTCGGAAGAGCAGTCGGGTGTTCTTACCTGCTGAGCCATCTCACCAGCCCACCACCCCCCCTTTTTTTAAGATTTGGTTTTGTTTTTGTGTATGTGTGTTATGCATTCCTAACTACTGAGTCAGCTCTTAGCCCTAAGGATGCTTTCCACACTGGTTTTTGTGTGTGTGTTTGTTTGGTGCTTCATTGACATGGAACTCACAGGCATGGTTAGGCTGGCCAGGGATCTGTCTTGTTCTCACAGACCCAGTGCTAGGATTAAAGTCATGTGCTGTCTTGCATGGATTTTTTTTTTCTTTTTCTTTTTCGCTTGGGTTCTGGGACTCAAATTCAGCTTCCACTTTGGCAGCAGAGCTACCTCTGCAGCCCATCCACCACTTTTAGAGAGCATAGCTGGGGAGGAAAAGGGGAAGCTGGTACCAAGTCACATGGTGACTTGGCTTCCCTGCATTTGCAAGTGACACTGGTGTAGAGCAGACCATGACACATGGCTCAGAGCATAGGATGACCCATCTCAACTTCATCCACATCCACATGTATTCGTCCATGTGTATTCAACTACATGCAATAGTGTGGCATCTCAGGAGTGCCAGTGGAGTTGTCCCCAGACCTGAGTCTCAGACCCTGTCCCTGTCTCCTCCTCTGCCTTTTCTCTTTCTTCCCTCTCCCATGATGCTCAGGGTCTCAGATGCTGAGAGCAGAGGTGAGGCACCCAGCAGGCAGGAGGACAGGGGAGAGGCAGGCACCTAGTGGTTACACTAGACACTGATCAGAATTAGAACTTCAGCTCTCAAAGTGGCTCTCTGAGGATAAACTCGGTCTGTACTTTTCTCTCTTCTTTCAAGCCCCTGGGGCATCTCCAGCAGAGGAGAAAGGAGTAAAGTTCATTTTTTATCCTCCCCTGTCCAGCACTTCTACCTTTAAGTGGGCCCAGGTTCGAACTGTTATTTCAAAAATAGCTTCCATCACTGGGTGGGCTGGATGGATTCCTTAGTGGTGTCTAATGCAATAGCATAGGGAGGAAGACGTGGCCAGTGGGTGGTGTGGCGAGATGACCCTGTCTGCTCATCACACAATTTATCTCAGCATAAGAAATCCTGGAGCTCATTAATAGCCTCTCTAAGAAGGGCCAGGCATTTACCTGGGAGAGCAGTCTAGATGGTCTGAACTCACAGATGTGAGGGATAAGGGTAGGCTGCTGCTCTCCGCCACCTTCCATGGGATAGGGCATACACACCTAGACACTGGCATCTGATCTGTTTTACCTGACGGTTCCCTCAGAAAGGTGAACTGATTCCTACTATCACATCCTCTGCTGTTGCCTCTGCTGCAACCTATCACTTCCTGATACGAGGCAGAACCTACGTGTTACCTGTAAACAGGAACACAGACACAGGAAGCTCATGGGGCTGCCTGGCACCAAGTGTATGTTTGTCTGAAAAAGACCTGATATACAATGACATAAGACCCCCTTCCACGTAGGTTGTGAGCAGTTTTATACATCACATCCACGAGTGCATTTAGAAGTAGGGTTTGGGGGGCTTGGGGAAAAGGCTAGCTGAATAAAGGGCTAATTGTTCAAGCAGGAGGACTTGAGTTCAGATCCCCAGCATCCCCATAAAAGGCTGATGCAGAGTTGCAAACCTATAGCCTCTGTAACTTGGGGTCAGGGGCAGCAACAGGTGGGGCCCTGGATTAGCTGGCCAACAAGCCTAGGTGCTCAGTGAGAGATTCTGCTAAAAAAAAAAAAAAGATGGAGAATGACAGAGGAAGACACCGGACATTGCATGTGCATACACATGGATGCATGGGCAGACATAACCACACATACATGCAAATGCACATGTATGCAAATGCATGCACGCACACACACTAAAATGAAATATTCTTAGAGGAATAGTTCAGTAAATGATGGTGCCTCCGTAGTATGAATTTGTGTTGCTGCCAGCCCCACACAATAGGGACACTGCACATGTTTGATTATTAAATTAATTACTTTTCCTGCTGCTGAAATAAAATACCTTGAAAAAAAGCAACTTAGGGGAGGAAGGGTTTATTTTGGCTTATAGTGTGAGGGTGCGACCCATCGTGACAGGGGAGGCTTGGTGACACAAGAGCCAGGCACTGACCACTGCATCTGCAGTCAGGGAGCAGAGGGCAGTGGATGCTAGTGCTCAGTCCAGTTTATTCCTTCCCAAGTCTAGGACCTCCTTGACCCACGGCATGGTGCCCTCACATTTAGGGTGTCAAGTTGACAGTCAATATTAACCCTCAAGGTTGTTCCAAACAAATGAAGGGCAGTGCTTCTGACGTGAGGTTGGTGAGCTGCCACACAGGGTGAATGTTTCTTTTGTTCTTCCACACAGCCATGGCTGTATGTGAGTTTTGGGGTCATCTGTACTCTCTATAATAGCCCTAGACTAGAAGTACCACCAAGGTAAGGACTCCTTGCGTCTTTAGTGACGGTCACAGCTATGGTGGACAGATCTGACCTCTGGAAGGGAAAATCGAGTTTGGGTTTCAATGTGACTTAAGGAAGGAATCCAGTGACAACCCAATTATGCCCAAAATACAGACTAATGTCACAGAGACTGAGAGAAAAGAGCAAACCTTCTTGGTTTACAGAATGGTGTATTGACTCACGGTGTTGTCTTGTCAGCCCTTACATGTCTGGTCCTTCCTGTTGGCTGCTCACCTGTGTGGAGTGTCTGGGTTGGTCCACCTCACTTGAGTGATGTTTTGTGAGGTATGATCTGTGGTCTTGGCTGTGTCCCATCTTGATTGGTAAGATGGGGCATTTCAACTCTCACAGGTCTGTAACTGAGCATGCTCACAGAGGCAAGGACTGTCTCTACGGGTCCCTAGCTCAGGAACTGAGGTATCATTTTAAGAAGGAGTATAAACTTATGCTTTTAACTTTTTAAAAAAGCCACATGTTCTATTTCATTTCTGTTGCTGTGATAAAAGACCTTGACAAAAGCCAACTTCGAAAAAGAAGTTTATTCAGCTTCTGAGTCCAGGTCATAGTTCATCACTGTGGGGAAATCAAGACAGGAACTTCAAATGGCTAGTCACATCATATCCACACATACATCAAGAGCAGAGAGAATTCAAGGCATGCTTGTGCTCCGCTCTGCTTGAGTTCTCTACTCTTATTTGGTTTAGGATTCCCTTCCTCGGGAATGGCACCATCCTCAGTGGGCTGGATCTTTCCACGTCAATCAATTTTTTAATAAAGTCTGTCCTCCATAGATATACCCACAGGCCAACCCAGTGTAGACAGCTCTCATGGAGTCTCTCTTCTTAACTGATTCTAGGTTGTGCCAAGTTGACAAGCAAATCTAACAATCACAGAACACAAACTCCAAAAGGCAATCGTGAAACTGGGTGTGTGCTGGCCCCAATATCCTCTTGTTTTCTTCTCCTTGCTGATCAGGTTTTCCTGCAACTCCTCACCCACTCCTCCCTTCCCCAGGACATTTGCACCCACCATTCCTCCACATGTCTGGCCCCTTCTGGTCTCTGCCCACAGCAACTGTCTTACTTAATCACTTTCTTGAGGAGTCCAGGCACTTGCCATCTTGTTATAAATGAAGATCCTGCTCACCCAACTCTCATTTATTACTCACTCAACAAACACCTTAGACTGGAGAAATGGATGGGTTAATATTCATTTCCAAGTAATGTAGCTACTGCACTTGTGAGAAAAACAAATGGAAAACAATGGCTTCTTAAGCACTAAACCTTCTTTGTCTTTGTGTTTTTCCACCCAGGATCTGCTGTCTCTGCCTCCCAGCCTGGTGGAGAGTCAGGTAAGCACTCATTATATTCTAGGTGAAGATGTATTTACTAGAAATGAAGAGGTAAGTCAGTCTCTTGTGCCAATATGCTTTCTGCTTCTTTAGTTAGCAAAGCCATGTTGTTGGCATTGGTAGGAGAGAAGGTGAATTGCTATCAGTATTGGTGGTCTGTGGGCCTCTAGATGTGGCTTTCCACTTATAGTAGGGACTTCTGAGCCTAATGGACACATATGTGCCATCAGACACAGCACTCTGATTCCAGTGCCCAAGGTAGACATTGCTAATCGACCACAGGACCATTTACTTCTTTTCTAGATCAGTCACTGTTAATGGATCATCCAAGACTCATGAGGTGAACGAAACCTCTTGGTATCTGTGATGGGTGAGCTCTAAAGATGGAGTTCATTTTTCCAGGGTTGCCAGTAGGTGGCTGAAGAGTTGGTTTCTTAGGCATCATGGACTGGTTGTCGAGAAGGAACTGCAGGCTTGCTTGCCTTTTCTACTGTATTTCGTGAGAGCAGTTAGAGGAAGCCCCATCACCTAGCCACCTCACCTCACCTGTTCCTGCTGGAGGAACCACAGCTCTGCCTTAGGGGAACACAACTGCATCAAATGGATCTATGCCTCGGGGCAATGCATTATTCTTTATTGATTCCAACTCTACCTTATTATTGTTGCTTAGTGAGGAACTAATGTGATTTCTAATGAAGCCATGTGGCTTTCAGATGGATGAAGTAAGAGTTTATTTCCCCTGGGATGACATATCATCCTCTCTTCAATTAAAACCTGTGAAGGGAAATTAATGCAAATGTAGGGAGTTTTGCCTATAAGATTAATGTCCAGACAGTAGATTTCCAGTGTTCATGTGGACTTCTTATGTGATAGAATTGGGGTGTCACAGGGCTGGCCCTCCAGTTGGTGGAAGATTAAGTGTGAGGAGCTTAATCGGGGGCTGAGTCTGAGGTGATTATTAAATGTGGTGATTGGGCTGTGTTCTGCACTTTCTTGCACGGCTGGATCATCCTGACAGCAGGGTCACCACCGGTCTCTAACTCTTCTCATTGACTGTGCTCACCAGTCACTGGAAAAATCCTCTCTCTGAATGGGTGTGTGAAGATGTATATGTATACGTGCATGCACATGTGTGTGTGTGTGTGCGTGCGCGTGTGCACGCACTTGTGTGTGTATGCATATGGAGGTCAGAGGATAAGTTTAGCAGTCATTTCTCAAAGCGTCATATACCATGCTTTGTTTTGCTTCATGGGTCTTTCCCTGACCTGGAACTTGCCTGGTAGGTTAGGCTGACTGGATAATGAGCCCCAGAGCCCCACCTGTACCAGTCTCTCCAGCTATAGGGGTTACAAGAGCCTGCCACTATGCACAGCTTGATTTTTTGTGTGGGTGTTGGGGGTCACACTCAGGTCGTCCTGCTTGCAAGGGGAGGCCTTATTGACTGAGCACCCCAGGTTTTAGTTGGAGGTGAGACTAAGCCATTTACAATGAGCACTGCAGTGGCATTCAGTACATTTGTAGTAGGATGTAGCCCCCACCTCGGTTCCTTCCAAAGCATCTCCATCACTCTGAGGCAAAGCCTAGATCTGTCCCCTCCCTGCCCCTCTCTGGTCCCTAGCAACTGTCTACATGCTGCTTCTGTAGGGTTACCTGTTCTGGCTGTTTCTTATAAGCAAAATCCTAAAGTAGATGATGTTTCATGTATGGCCTCTGTCATGCAAGAAACATCAGGGTGAACATACAGTCCAGTGTCTCCATTCCAAGAACCGAAAACAAAGACCTGTGTAGGCTCAGGAAATACCTATCTATAGTGATCCTGTGCACAGTGGCTCAGAGGTGAGATCAGCCCAAGAGCCATCAAAGAACCAGAAAACAAAACTGTGATTCAAATTTGTAACCGAGTCCTACACAGCCCTGCAAGGGAAGGAGACTCTGCAACAGGAATCTGGACAGGTAGCCTTTGGCTGGCCCATGTCCTCTCCGTGTGATGTGGTTGCTTTGTCAGATGCATATGGAGGGTGTGAGACTGTGAGAGGTGGGGCTAGACCTGGATGGATGGTACCACTTTCTTACTAGGCTTTCCACACATCTACTGGGTGAGCAGCACCTTGGCTGGAGACCATGGATGGGGAGTATTTGGACCACTGCTTGTCTCTGCAGAGCCTGGAGCTGCAATAGGGATTGGGTCTGACTTACCAACTCTCCTGCTTTGTTGATTAAAAAGTTCTGTTTGGTCTAGTTTCTACGTCTGCCTGCCTAGTCTCTGTCAGGGCTGACAAAACCAGCTTGACACATAGTACCAGTGACTCACTGGGTGCCTTGTTGGATGCTGTGACCACTCTTAGATGTTCTATCTCCCTGGCAAGACTGGGTCTGACCACCTTCCTCTATCTGCATGGGGTAGAAGGCTGGGAGTAAGGTACCTCACTCCTAGCTGTACACACCGCAACCTGGTTTCTTCCATTTGTCTAGAGGCTTTCCTTAGTTTCCTACACGTGGGCATTTACACACAGTAGTATGGTGATGGAGTTCTTACAGATCCACAGCCATTGGGACCTCCCTCAGTGTTTGATGCCTCCAGAGCACTCGGAGGCTCCTTGGTCAGAGGCAAGGAAATGTGGGTGGCTTTCTGGTGTGAAAGGGAATCCCATGTTTCTCAAAGCTTAGGGGCCAGAGTGTGACTGGCTGACTTATCTATAGTCAAGGTCAAGGTGGCTGCTGGCTTTCTCTTCCTTTCTCCTGACCCCGAGACCTGACCCCTGGGTGCTTCACTCACTGAGCAGAGGACAGCCTGTGTTCAACGCTGCTGCTCATGCTGCCAAGGAAAGGCCCACAGGACTGGATGTGAAGGTCCTCAGAAGCATGGGATGGGCATCTGAGATGGAGAAAAGGCTGGTGAGTGTAGCACAGGCAAGCCTGCAAGCCTACCTCCACAGCAGACTGCCTGACTCCCCAGAGAGCACAACAGCTACCTATTCTGCCTGGAGGCTGACATCCACTGCCTTTGCTCAAACTCTTGGGGGCTGGGAGCTGTGCACACATGATCCCAGCACAGGTGGATTTCTGAAGCATAGCTGTAAGTGAGGACAGAATGCAGGAGTAAACAGGCTAGCCCACTGAGAGGATGCCCCTCCCTCCTGGGGTCTTACCAGGAAACCAGCGGAGCCCATGCTTCTCTGCAAGGCACTCTGGGTAGGAGACAGTGTCTGGGTCTGGACTCACTGTCAGGGTCTGGGGAACGCCTCACAAACTATTCAGACACCAATCTCAGTCAACCAGGGCTGGTTTATCAAACGCCACACCCTAAGACTGATCGATCAGGGCTGCAGACTAGCTCAGGAGCTGCCTGGGACCTTGAGTTAAGATCCTTTAGGGCTTTTAAGCCTAAAACCCACAAGCATATGTGCCACGCTATTCTACCAATCAAGGCTTAGGGATTAGGGACTTTGTTAGCAACAGATCTGTGTTGTACATTTATCCCACGCCCATTGGTTGGGGTAGTCAGTTGTGGCACAGGACTTGCCTTGTCTAACATTATTGTTTTAACTTGTCAGTCCATGCACATGTCTCTTTTTGCCAACCAGGATGTCAGTTCCCAGGGGGATCTTGGGAACGCAAGCTTTACTCAACCTCTCTTCAAAAGGGAAGTCTTATTCCAGATAGCTTCTTATATTGGTGCAGATGTCTCTCTTATGTTGGGGTCCATCCCACGGGCAGCTTATATTATAAAAGCTCATACGCAGGTGCAGGAAGTGCTGCTGGGTGGTTGGTTTGGGTCCAAGCTTATTGTGCCTAACTGTACAAAGCAGTTCTAACCAGGCTTCTGTAATAATTGGGTTCCAATAACACTAAGGCACAAAATGTCACAGAACCTATAGTCAACTTGGGCATGAGAGAGTTTCTTAGTCACAGCAGTAACAACATATTAGAAAGTTTCCTTATAATATTAGTAACAGCACAAAATGGCAGGCTAGCCTGGTAACACTTTTACCTAGGTCTGAGCACTGACCACTGGGAAGAATGCAAACCCTGGGCTCTCTCCATGGAAGGAAGATGCTGTTTACCCGTTTTTAAGACTCACCACCACACGGAGAACAGATGATAGTGTCACTGTCATGGACCCTTCTCTCCCCGCCATCCCTTGGGTACATAATACTCCTCTCCCTCTTTCCTGCCCTTCTCCATGAAGATCTCTGGGCTAGCCAGAAGGCACAGGGTAATCTGTAAAATAAGGACTGGGCTCTGGCATTTGTTGAGTACCTACTGTGCTACTGTGTCCCTGGTCCTATAATCTTGTAAACTTCCCAATACCTACAGAGCAAGGTCATCACTAAATCTATTTCAGGAGGGGAGCTTCCTGCTCAGAAGGGCAAGCAAGTGCCCACACAAAGCTTCCAGGTCACTGGAGGGAACGATGAGCGTGGGAATCCAGATGTGAGCCCCTCTGAAGCTGCCTTGAGGAGGGAGGAGGCTGAGCATGCATTCTGGGCGGGCACTGTTTTCTAGATTCAGGCTCCTTTGTGACTTCTCAGAGCAATGGCTGTCATCCTGTCCGTGTTAAGTCTTTCTCCTTCCATTTGCTGTCTGTCAGTAAATTTTGGCTTTCTCCTTCTCCTATGTGACAGGCTAGGATGGCCTTCCCTATCTTTTCCCCACAGAAGGGATGCTCTTTTCTGCTCACAACTGGTACCAACAGTCAATTAACCCTGAAACAACAGCAGAATTTGCCATCTGATCCATAGAATGGTTCCTGCTGCTGAAAGGTGCAGATTGATGTGCAGATGGATAGGTGGATGGATTTATAGACACATGAATAGATGTTGTTACTGATCAACAATTGTGCTTCACACACACACACACACACACACACACACACTCACAGTTGTCAACCTTGAGTGCTGTTACTCAGGTACTGGCCATCTTGTTTTGTTTTGTTTTGTTTTGTTTTTAAAGTCACATTTATTGTGTACATATGTGTGTAGGAATATAGGTACTCTTAACACAAGTGTGGTAGTCAAAGGACAATCTGTGGGAGTCCTGGAGATTGAACTCAGGTTGTCAGACTTGACAGCAAGCTCTTCTGTACATTGAGCCATCTTGCTAGCCCTATCTTGCTTTCTGGGATAGAGTCCTTCATTAGTCGGAAACTTGTTAATTAGGCAGGCTGGTCCACAAGTTACAAGGATCCACCTGCCTCTGCTCCCGAGCGCTGGGGCTGCGAGTGCTACTGCCATGGCTTTTAAATGTGGATCATGGGAATCCAACTCAGGTCCTCATGCTTGCACGGCATGAACTTCACAGACAGACATCTCCCCGTCCTGTGCTTTAGATATTTTTAGTCTGTGTCATGTGATGTGTGGATCTAAGGTTGAAACTCCAAGGATATCAGACTGTCTGCAGGATGTAGTTTTCTGACATGGCTCTGGCTGTCTCTCTGGGGCCAGAGTACATCTGCTGACTCCTCTTTCCTAGCTTCCTGCTAGGGCAGAGTCTCAGAAGGAGCATATGGCCTGGCCTTGCTCACATGGTCTGAGAATCTCAGTGCTTTAATGGGGGAGTTTTACAGAAGTGTGTCTGCCCAAATGGGTGCGTTTGATCTGCCATTTAAAGCACTCGCATGGTACAAAGAATGGCTCCTTCATTTGAGGTGATTGATTTTCATGTCTCCCTGCTGGTTTGGAAGGCAGGCATCTTGTTACTAATTCCCCATGGGGCTGCCTTTAATCCCTACTGAAAAGGCAGCTGTCACCCTGGTTTCCCTCTTGTCAAAGTCAAGTGCAAAACAGCCCTTTGAACTCAGTCTGAGAAGAGGGGCACTCACAGCCTCCTGCACTGGACAGTTTCTTTCTTCTGTATCTTCTGTCTTCTTCTCAGTTATCACTACCATCTCTGGGCTTTAAAGTCACTCAGATGCCACAGAGCTATAGCATCTGTGAGCATGAGGGTGCAAGCATGCATGCATGCACACACACACACACACACACACACACACACACGCATGTTTGTGTGTGTGTGTTTGATACAGGATCTCATGTAATCTAGGCTATCCTTGAACATCTGATCTTGTTTCTAGTGCACAAAGGCTGGGATTATAATCATATGCTACCACACCTAGGGATGGAACTCAGGCCTCTGTGTGTGCAAGGCAAGCACTCTATGAACCAACAGCTCTTCCCACAGGTACAGTTTTGACATAGTCACAGTGACAGGTCATATTAGGAGGAGGAGTTAATATTTGCTAGGTATTGTACCAAGTCCCAGATACCATCTCTTCTATATTTTCAGTCATCCAATGACTAACTGTCTGTGGTTCCTACCACTATGATGGTGAAAGTGAGGTTGGGAGGGTTTATAACTTGCCCAAGGCCTGGTCACAGAGAGAGTGATTTGGGCTTGGCTACAGCTTGGGACCACAGTAATTCTGACCTGTTGTTAATGAGGCTGTTGAGTGCCTGCAGACTCAGCAGAGAGGTTTCTACCAAGTCTCTTAGAGGTACCTACCTGCTCTGTGGTTCCTGGAGCTCTTGTTAGGTGTAAGATTGCTGACCCCAGCTTTCCAGATCTGTGCCACTCACACCTTGATGTGTGTAATGTATGGGAAACTGTAATCAGCTAATGCATGCTTGCCGTAACCACCTGGGGTGCATACACTCATCAAATACACTGTGCACACTACACACACACACACATGCAACATTTTCTTGCCAGTTACAGAAAATATTAAATGGAAAAAGTGTAGATTCTGATTCCCATCTCCTACGGGATTAAAACATGTAACTTCTTACCTGACTTTATGTGACATGGGTTCTGGGGCTTGAACTCAGGTCCTGGTACTTACAAGGTAGGGTCCTTACTGACTGAGCCATCTTCCCAGCCATGCACCAAGCCTTCCCTGGGTACTGCTCCTTCCATGTCGCCTTCCTGTCTTACTCTTCTCTGCCTGGTTCCTCCCATTTTCCTTATAAACAATCTACCCCCTCCCCCCAACCCCCAGTTACAATGGCACCTTCTGCATTGTTCATAACTGTGCACAGCTTGGGCTGTAAAGTACACTTGGCTGAGTGATTCCATATTGAGTGTCATAGTGTCCCTGGGCAGGTGGTCCAAGCTTAGGGTCCAGAGACAGCCTATGGTATCCTAGGAACTTCAGGGCTCTTGGAGCAATGGAGGAGTGGAGGGAGGAGACGAATGTCTGTCAGCTGGAGACCAGTTTGAGGGAAGGTCAGGTGTCTTGAACAGTCTCACTGAGAAGCTCCACTCTGTTGGGGACAGTGTCCTATTTCATTAGCTACATGCTGTTTCCTCCATGCCTGTCTCCTGTGGGTGTCTTGTTTTGGTGACTGTTTTGGGGGAACACAGATGAGATACAGGGGATGTCCTCAACTGAGTATGAACAGAATCCAGGGGCCTCTTTGCAGTCATCTATACATGGGTGACACACTGCAGTCTATACATGGGTGACACACTACAGTGGCCTCAGGTTTTAGTGCTTTCGTAGGCTCTTCTGATTCAATTAGGACCAAGGTTGGGGTGCCCATGGACTGGAAGGGTGTGGTAGCTTGAACATGCTTGGCCCCGAGAATGGCACTATTAGGAGGTGTGGCCTCATTGGAGTAGGTGTGGCCTTGTTGGAGGAAGTGTATCACTGGGTGATACAGGGTGAGCTTTGAGACCCTTCTCCTAGCTACCTTCAGGTAGAAGAACTCTCAGCTCCTCCAGCACCATGTCTGCCTAGAAACTGCCATGCTTCCCTCCATAATGATAATGGACTGAACCTCTGAACCTGTAAGCCAGTCCCAATTACATGTTGTCTTTTATAAGAGTTGCCTTGGTCCTGGTGTCTCTTCACAGCTATGAAGACAGAGGGTATGATTGTCTGAATAAGGATGCCCCCATAGTCTCATATATTTGACTGCTTAGTAGTCAGGGAGTGTCGCTCTTTGATGGGATCAGGTCAGACCCATATTCTCTCTGCCTGTGGATTAGGGTTTAGCTCTCATCTACTGCTCCAGCACCTGCGTGTGTGCTGCCGTGCTCTCTATCGTGATGATAATGGATTAAGCCTCTGAAGCTGTAGTCAGAGACCAATAAAATGCTTTCTTGCACGAGAGTTGCCTTGGTCATGGTTGTCCTTTCACAACACTAGAAGAGTGACTAAGGCAGAGGTGTTTATGGGGTGGGGCCCAGAAGTTCTGGACAGTGACCCAGCCCCTCAGGTCCCCAGAAGAATTTTTGTTTTTAATGATAGTAATGATTCAGTGGCTATATTTCTGCTTGATTAGATTTATCAATGCAAGACTTATCAGTACCTTCAATGTGAAACATGAAGTCTCAACAACCCAGTGAGTACTTGATGCGTGTGCTCATTCGTGTGCTTGTGGTGGTGTGCATGGAGGCAGAGGGCAACCTTGGCTGTCATTTCTTGGATGGTGGCCCTGTTTTTCTGTGTATGTGTCTGAGTGTAGACTGTATACATGGAGATCAGGGGACAACCTCGGACTGTCACTCCTTGCCTTTCCGTCTGGTTTGAGGCATGCTCTCTTCATCACTTTGTAAGCCATACTAGCTGCCTGTGAGCTAATGGAGATTCCAGAGTTTCAGCCACCCAGCCTCAGCTTAGGTCAGATTTTCCTTGGGCTCTAGTATCTACACTCCGGTCACCAGGCTTGCCCGGCCTGTGTTTACCTACTGGGCCATCTCCTAGCCTGCCTTTTTTTTTTTTTTTTTTTTTGAGACAGGGTCCCTTACTTGTTCTGGAAATTATTAATCCCAACCCGGGGTTTTGGCCTCACTTTTGACCCTTTATTCCCAAATAAAACACACACACAGCCTTTATATTTACAATAAGCCTTAAGCAGCATAAGAGCTGGGCAGATACCTAGCCTCTATGCTGTTGGAATCTACTTTCCTATAGACAACCCCAAATTATCACCACTTAGTATGCTTTATCTGGGCTGCTCTTAACTATAATTGGCCAGCCATCAGGGCCATGTTTTCTTGACTTCCATCCCATTGCGGCTTCTCCTTCCCCCTCCTGTACCTTCTCCCCTTGTCCTCCTCAGACCACGAAACCTAAACTGCTCAGCTATTGGCTATTGGCATCTTGTCTTTATTTACCAATCAGAAATAACTTGGGGGCAGGGTCACTTAGCTAGTGTTTAAATGTGGACGCTCTAGTCTCTGGGGCAACCAGTACTGGGGGCCCACACTTAGCATTGTGATAGATAACAAAAGGCCAAACCTCAACACTTCCAGGTTTGAAACTCACTGAGTAGGCTATATTGGCTGTCCAGCAAGCCGTAGGGATTCACCCCCTACCTGGCTTTAGATGTCAGGTCTAGAGATTGAACTCAGGCTCCTTGTGCAGAGGGCATTTGGCTGAGCCATCTCCCCAGCCTTCAAATAGTTTCAAGTTCATTTCAGAAGATTTTTTTAAAAAATTCCACTATTCTCTATGGGTGGGAGACACAGAAGATGAATCTAATGTCACAGCTCAGTCAGTTCCTGAGGGTCAGAATGTGAGTGTCCACTGTCCTGAGGACAGAGTGTCTTCCTTGTCAGGTGTTCTGAGTTATCACTTGTAATCTGGGGATCCCGGACTTTGCCCGCATGACTGAAGTATGTATGTAGGCTAACTAACTCTTCATCACTGATGTGTGGAGCAGGAGGGTCCGTGGTAAACTAATCTTCCATGATGGGTGGATTCATACTCCATCTCCCCTAGTGCCACCCTACTGGGGACCTAGATGCACACCCTTCCAGACTGTCGTATTTGAAGGGTTGGCTGTAGGGGAAGTTGCTACTGTGGGTGGGGCGTGGCTTTCTGATTCCTGAAAGGACTCCCTAGAGATGCATGATTGTGACAGAGGAGGAGGGTTACTGTACAGAACATCTGACTTTAGCGCTCTCCCATCGCCTCATCCCACCAGATATAATCCACAGGAAAAGCAACACATAGCTCTACCTGCTTACCCATGGAGGATGCCTGACTGCCCACATGTAGGTAGCCCTAGATGTGTCCCCTGGCTCCTCCTCAGAAGAAAACAGATTCTGCAGGCAGCCCATTGAGCTGAAATTCTTTGTCCCCAACCTTCTGGGAGGAGCAGGTGACAGAGGAGTCCACAGCCAAACACTGCCCACTCCAGAGGCTCATGATGGATCAAATTTCACAGTCCTGTCAGTTTTCATTCCAATTCATGTTAGAGAGCAGCTTTCAGAAAGCTAAATGACATCTGTACCTTCAGATGCAAGCCACTGGATGCTTTGAGGATGCCAGAGAGAAGGGACGCCTGCTCCTGAGGCAGGGCTCCCAGCCGGCCTACTAGTAATGGATAATAAATGTGCAGTTATTTAATTTGGAGTCAGAGCTGCAGTGTTATTGATTACCTGGACCATCTAAATAAAGCTCTAGACAGTGAAAGCCTGGTACATGGAGAAGTGTGTTTGTAGCAAATCATCACACTTAGCATGAAATGCAGGCTTATGAAGAATGGGCAAGGTCATTCTCATTGAACACTATAAATGCAGAATGGATAAGATTCAAAGATGAAGAGGGTGGAGAGCTGGGCAGGTGGATAGATAGATAGATGGGTGGACAGATAAATGGATGGACAGATGGACTGATGGATGGATGGAAGGGTAGGATGTATGTATTGTATGTATGTGTAGGATGGATGGATGGATAGATGGATGGATGAGTGGATAGATGGATGGGTAGACTGGCTTGGCTAGTTGGATACCTAGATAGATGGACAACTGGATGGATAAATAGATGAATAGGTAGATGACTCTGTTCCTGGCTGGCTGGCTGATGACTAGGTTAAGGCATAGATGGAGGGAGACTTAGTATTTGCTAGCTTCTTCAGCCATACTCTCTTCTTTTCTCTTCCTTTTTCTTCCCTGCACTATGCCATGGAGGTGTGAACCACAGCACTACACTGGTTTCTAATTGGATTTAGGCAGTGGAGAGCTGTCAAGTGATAGGATGAGGGAGGAAAGGGCAGGATGGTTATAAACTTGGGTGCATTCTTAGACTCAAGATGGGACTTGTTCCTCTCTTAGAGGGAAGCAGGAGGCAGGAAACAGAGAGACTGGGGACAGGAGTCTGGTCAAGCTATAACCATCAAGGCCTGACCCTAGTGGCTTCACCTGCCAGTGAGGGCCTCAACGAAAAGACTCCATAGCCTTCCAGATGAGACTGGGGATTCAAGTGCTCAAACATGTGGGCCTATTGGGGACATTTCACATTTGAACAATAACAGTGTATATTTGTGCATGTGCATGCGTGTGTTGTGATGTATGTGTTGTGTGTAGTATGCACACATGAAAATCTAGAAAAGTGTCATTGTTCTGCCTAGCTTACCTTGGTCCCTTGAGACAGCATCTCTCAATGAATCTGGAGTTAGAAAGGTTGCATTCAGCAACCTTTAACAGTCCTCTTGCCTCTGCTTAGTTACAGCCATGCCTGGCTTTTCACGTAAGTGCTGGGAACCAGCTAACTTAAATACCATTGACTTATTCTCTCTCTCTCTCTCTCTCTCTCTCTCTCTCTCTCTCTCTCTCTCTCTCTCTCTCTCTCTCTCCCCCTCCCCCTCCCCCTCATCTCTATCTCTCTCTCTCTCTCTCTCTCTCTCTCTCTCTCTCTCTCTCTATCTCTATCTCTATCTCTATCTCTATCTCTATCTCTATCTCTCTAAGCATACAGCATATATGTAGTGCAGGAGCCACAGCATTCATATGGAGGCAAAAGGAAACTGTCAGAAACTGAACTCGAAAGGCCAGGCTAGTGGGAGGGCTTGTATGGGCTCATGGTTACACACATCACAGGACATAGAGCAATGAAGTGTAGGAATGGGTCAGGAAAATACACAGCTCCCAAGGACAAGCTCTCTGACCCCTAGGGATCTTCTTTGTCCAACCAGGCCCCATTTACTTATTACCTACTTCTAATCACATCATGAATCCACAGGCCAGGGCTCCGACCATCTCTGGAAACACCATCACAGACAACAGTATGCTTTAGCAATCTCCCACGTGACTCTCAGCCCAGCCAGGTTGATAGGCAGTGCCAACATTCATGTATGTAGGCATAGCCATTTCTCTATCAGCTATGTGCTCTGTGTGAAAAGCTTACTGAAAACAGGATGTCAGCTCCGGAGGGCATCATCATTGGTCCACTGTGTGTCTGTCTTCTCTCTTACAGAAGAGAAGAGAAGATAGATTATGGCCATTTGTCCTTGAAGGGGAGCTAGAGTGAGTGACCTTACTCTGCAGGGCATGGAGTTCCCAGGCCTCTCTGCCCATGCAAGGCAAGTTCTTTTCCACTTAGGCATCCCAAACCTTTTGAGACTGATTTTGAGACTGATTCTCTCTGTGTAGCCCAGGCTGGCTTAGAAGTTATATTCCTTCTGCCTCAACCTCCTCAGTGCTGAGATTACACCTTCCCAGCGAGGCTGCTGTGACCTGGTCAGCTGACGTGTTTACCTGCCATGATTATCAGAAAGAAGTACCACATCCATGCAGCTTAAAAAACAGCCATTTATTTCTGGCATTTGTGGAGGCCACTGTGTAACAAACTGATTTCTTTTGAGGCCTCTGTCCTTGGCTTGTAGGTGGCACTCTCTTCCATGTTTTCACACGTTGTCCCTTTGTGTTCATCCGTGTTCCTGTCTCCTTTTCTTACAAGGACATCAGTCAAATTGGACTAGAACCAAGCTAATCCACTTGCTTTACCTGAAATACCTTCTTAAGGACCTTATCATCAAATACAAGTCCCATTCTGAGGCACTAGGGTTTCAGATTTCACACAGAAACTTGAGGAGGAGGGACACAGTCTGTGATAAGCATCTTAGGTCGTGGTAATGAGCCTCCCATTGCATAGGAATCCCTTGGTAGACACAGGAGACACAGTGGCCATGGTGGTCCCATCATAGGGATTCTTCCAACCAGACTTTCATAGACTCTGAGTGTGGTGAGTCCTGGGGTACTGGGGCAAGGTGTCTCTGTGGGTGCACCCACTGTCTTCTTCCACCATGGCATTAAGCAGTGATTAACACCATGCTGGCAGTTGAAGTCTGGTGCCCACATTTCCCACTTGGTGGCCAGACCCTCACAGGTCTCTTAGCCTCTGGAAGAGGTGAGCAGGTGCCTGTTTGTGTGACATTTGCTGCCCAGCCAGGCAATAGAAGAGGCATGATGTTCGTGATGAACTCAGGATTGAACCTGAGATGAAGACAGAGCCTGTAGTTGGTTCTAATTTTTCCATGCTTATGTCAAGCAGATACAGGGACTGCTAGATTCTGAGACCATGTCTAGGTACATGAAGATATTGCTTTGGTTGGGCATGCTGCCACACACTCTGGCCACATTTACAGAGAATCAGGTGGAAGTCAGAGCTCAGTTGGTACAGTGTTTGCCTAGGGATCCATTTCTAGCACCACACAAAATGGGCATGGTCATCCTATGCACAATAGATAGAGGCAGGAGGATTAGTAGTTCAAGGTCTTCCTCAGCTATATAGCAAATTAGAGGCCAGCCTGGGCTATATGAGAATCTCCCCTCTATATACAGACAGAAGGTGGGGTATGGGTTCCCCTGCTTGTTGTTCTGCTTCTAAGCCCACCACCCCTGTGTACAAATAATTCCTGTAGGCTGTCCTCAAGTTCTGTGACTCACAGGAGGTCTCTGGGCAAAGAGCTTTTGTGATAGAGGATAGGCAGTTTCAAGCAGTGGGAAGGGAGGTTTGCTAGCCTCTCTGGGCTGCCTATGATTCCAGGGGACTTTAACACAAATAGAAAGTGCAGACTCACAGTTCACTGGAGACAGTAGGCAGCTTGAGGGTGGGAAGTCACATTTTGGATCCCTTGCCTTCAATTTGTTTCTATCCAGTGATGTATAAGGGAGGTATAACCTGCCAGCTGTCAGTCAATGAAACCACTCACATCAGTGTCATGCAGTTCTCTGTCCCCAGAAAATCACTTTCAAGTCTGTGGCTTTGCATTCAGAGCCCTTAACATATTTTACAAGGCATGCTTGAGTGAGAGCATTGAGACTATCCCCACTGTCAGAGTCAGAGTCCTTTATGACTCTGGACTCCACAATGGAGCCCCTGTTCTTCTGGAGTCATATGTAAAGCAATACTAGCAGCATGGGTGACATGCATTCCACTACACATTCTTCCATGCTCCAAGCAGACATCACAAATTGATCACAGCACATTCGATCTCTACAAATAAGTGATGGGCACTCTTCCTCATGTCTAGCTCTAGACCAGACATTATTAATCAATCAAGGCACATTTGATCTCTGTTCGTTTGTAATGGCTGCTCTTTGTCACATCTGGCTTCAGATGCCCTTATAGGAGGTTTTACTTGAGTAATCCCATAGTTCCTTCTCCCTATCCCTGTTTGTGCCATGGAATTATAGTTGGTTCAGCTTTCTAAGACGCCCTCTGGAGCTAATCAGGCCTGGTATCCTATTGTTCTAATTGAACTTTGAAGACTGGTAGCTTTGCCTGTGAGGCTCTGTGCTCTGAAGAGTGAAAGGCAGTGAAATTGCCACTTCAGCATGTGCCCATTGTTCCTGATCATCCCCACAGACTGAAGTTTGCCTCCAAATCTGCTCTTAAGGCAGATTTGCCTGTGAGATGGAAGACTATTAGTTACTGACTAACATGGAACAAATCCCCCTAAACTCCATGGATTAAAACAATGATGATGTTAGTGGTGATGGTGGTCATGAAGATGGTGGTGGTGGCGGTGGTGTGCTACATGTCATGGGGTCTTGGCAAGTATGTTTCCAGGCAAGTTCTCTTCTGGAACTAGCCACACTTTTCCATGTGACTATGCTCAGGCACATTGGTGTGCCCTAACTCATCCATAGTCAGTTGGTAGGCAGCAGAGCCAAGCATGGTACCCAGCTGCACATGGCACTGCAGCTTCATGGGCAGGACATGGAGGTGGCTGTGCATAAATGCATTATGGGGTTGCCAAGGTGAAAGCTGGCGTCATTCACCTTTATCCCCTGAACCCTCTCAATGACCGTGCCTGATTGCTCCCAAGTTTCTGCCGACCATCATGTGTTCAAGATAGAGGAGAACAGAAAATAGACACAGTCACCCTAAGGTACACAGCTTACTTCCACAGGCTGGGCCCTGGGATGAGTTAAATTCTGACTTAGACAGGTGGGCTATAAGAACATTTCTGGGTGGTGTGTGTGTGTGTGTGTGTGTGTGTGTGTGTGTGTGCGCGCGCGCGCGTGTGTATATACACATGCCTGTGGTCTCAGTTCTTGGGAGGCTGAGGCAGGAAGATAATGAATTTGTGTCTAGTCTGGGCTACATAGCAAAATCCAAACCACACTAGGCAGACTCACATTCAACGTTAGCACTTTGTGGTCTTGGGCAAGAGGGAGTCTTGGTCTTTTCTCTCAGTGTCTTTGACAAGTGGTGACACCAGCACCTGCTGTTTTGGATGAGAGCACAGCATCTTTGCCACTGGCTGGCATTGCTGTTTGTCACTGCTACATCCTGAACTCTGTACCTTCTGGCCAAGGACCTGAAACCTGCTTGGATTCTCTTTCATGACAGAGAAAGGCTCTCACTGTTCCAGCCATCCTGCTGTGGGGATTTCCTTGTGGGGACAGAGACAGTTGCTTCCCAAGGTTATACAGCTGATTTGATGATGAGCTGGACACGGAGGTCAGTCTGGACTCTCCAACCTTATCTTGGTTTTTATACCAGGACCTGCAGGCCCTCTTGGCTCTAGAAGTGCTGACTGAGAGGATGTCTCACAGCTGGAGCAGCTGGAGGGAGGTCAGGCTCAGGGCAGGTCTACTGCATCCTGCTGAGGTTTTGTGCTGCTAGCCGGCTAGCCTTGAGCTGTGAGCACTGACCGGGGTGTCCAGTGTTGCAGGTTCAGGGATGTAAGGGACAGGGGATGTGGTTGCTCACCTTCTGTGGCCACATGGTGCTTCAAGGGGCATCTGAGCTAGGTGTGGCCTAGTTCACTGTGGTGACAACACCATGTGTGCTGTGCTTGTTTGTATGTCAGTCCTCACTTCCACCTTATTTCGGACTGCATCTCGTCATTCTCTGCAGACGCAAGGCTAGTTGGCTTCTCTTGGATCCCCTCCCGCCCCCCCTCTTCGGAATGCCTGGGTGTCACATGCACGCTCCCATGGCCAACTCTGCATGGGTTGCTGGGGATGCTTACACACTCGTGAGGCAAGTGCTTTACCCAGTCCTGGGACAAGCCCATTTGTTGTCATTAAGTCCTCACAAGACTCTGTGAGGTCATTGGGGCCACCTCTCATAGAACAGCAACCAGCAATGAAGAGTTACTCAAGGTTACCTCCGGTGTCCCAGTGCCAGAGCAATGATTTGGAAGCAGATTGCCCTGCCTGTTAACTACGTGTCTCCCCCCCCCCCCAACCCCCCTTGTGTGTTGGGACTTCCAGAGGTGAGGAGGAAGCGGTCTTGAGAATGGAATGTTGCTACCAGGCTTTTTCTGAAAGAATTTCTCTAGGGTGCTGACAAAGGTGAGTCTTTAGCTTGTTACAGGGCCTACTCCAGGGCTGGGGAAGCAAGAGTGGCCAGCTTAGCTCCCAGGGCCTCTCCTCTACCAGCTCTTAGCCTACAGGATTCTCCAGTTTTGAATTTTCTGGGAGGCCAGATCAGTCTAGTCCCTCAACCAGAGCCGAGTTCATGAGGCCATAGCGCCCCCTGCAGGCTGTGAGTAGAGGTACAGCTACACCAGACTTCATGACTAGTGTTTTTTTGTTTGTTTGTTTTTGTTTTGACTTGTTTTTCTTCTTTTGAATCCAAAACAAATATTTGTATAGGTAACGAATCCCAAGAAGACAGCCTAAAAGATTTCCATAGGACAGACACATAGTGGACACAAGAACTCTTGCCTAGCAGTGGATCCCTTGTTCCTTGGGATCCATAGAAGTTTGGTTCTTGGACAGCCATAGGTACGCAGACCCAAAGATGTACCAATCTCTTTTATAGAAAGTTTCAGAGTTCCATATAAGCTCCACATACCCACCATTTCCTACACCATCTCTAGATGCCATATAACTCCTAGCACAGCAATGTGAATGCCTGTCTGTCTGTCTGTGATGGATTGTTTAGTTAATACTGATGATTCAACAATTTAAGTCTATATAAGTAAACAAGTATATTTTCAGTCTATGGCTGGTTTCATCAACAGATGTAGGATTGGAGGCTCTGAACCTGTGGATTTGGAGGTCAGTGGTGTTTTTCAAGAGCCGTGGGCACTTTACCCATGCCCGTCTTCCTATCCATGGAGTCACCAGCGATGTGTGCTTTCTACCTGACTTCTTCCATGAGAGATGGATATGTTCACCACATCGCAGGCACCCTCATAGCTGTGTCAACCTGCTCTGTAATAAACCTGAATGCACCCATAGGAGCATGGGCGCTGCAAGTGTGTGTTAAGAAAAGTTTTATTGGAATGTGGCCACACCCTTATTCCCACACTCGTGTGTCTGCTTTCACATCATGTGAGCAGAGCTGATCAGGCATGGCAGGCACAGCAGAGCTTTGTACAGTAAGAGCTTGTCCATGAATGCCTAGCTTAGGCAATCCTTGTACCTCAGGGCTGCAATTCTGGGTCTCACTCCTGTCTTGGTTTTTTCTTCCTTCAGACAACCTCCCAGCATCCTGGAGACTTTTTGTTGTTGTGACAAAGCTGGGGAATGACAACTGAAAAGGAAGGGATTTCTTGTGACTCTTGGTCTCAAAGGTTGCAGCCAGTGATCACCTGACTCCATAGAGCCTGAGAGAGCCAGAGGAAGGGTGGGACTGGAGAACAAAGGGATTGAAGAGGTCAGCTCAGGAACTTTGGAAAATTTCACGGACCCCTCCCCTCCTGGAAGAAAAAGGTCATAGAACACATAGGTACCCCTCCCTTCTGGAAGGGAGAGGCTGATTACATTCCTCAGACCACAGTGAGGACCGACCTGCAGATCCACCCAGAGCACCGTAAACACATTCCTCAGGGCAGATGGACTGTCCCCCCCTCCCCTTCATGACAAGGAAAGCCCTTGCTACCTTATTCCCTAAGACCAATCAGTTTAAAAGTCACACTGTTCTGCTAATCATATTGTGCCTAGTGGCTGTTGCTCTATTCTACCCCTGAAAGCTGTATAAAAACTGGCCAAATGGGCTGCCTGAGGTCGCCACTTCTTCTGGTGTAGGATGACCCCAACACATTGGAACAATACATTCTTCTTGCTTTTGCATCAATATCTGGCTCTGAATTGTTCACTCAGGGGTTCCCAGTAAGCTAAGGCTTGTCAGAGTCTTACAGAGTGTCCTCCAACTGGACAGGAGGCAGAAGGAAACAGAATGGGACCACAGGAGAACTCTCAAAGGTCCAGTCCCTCAAGGCTCCACAGCCTCTCCAAATAACACCAGCACCCTGAGACCAAGTGCTCCAATGAGAGCATAGGGTCCACTCAAGACTCACCTCACGGGCCCTTTTCTTCCCCCTGTCGAATTCCTGTTCTGGAGAACAAGTCCACCTGAGACCTGGGTTGTTAGAATTCACAGGTTCTAGCATCCTTCATCCCAAACATGTTAGATCAGAAGTGGTTTGGACTGGTAATATCTGCAGATGTTGAGGTATTTGTGAATTCATAATGAGCTACCTTGAAGATAGGACTTAAGCGCAAAGTTGGTTTATATTTCAGGTACCCTTACATGAATATCCAGAGGCAACTTGTTAAAAAAAAAAACCTTCAGAACAGTTATGTTTGAGTAAAAGTATACTTTTGTTTTCTTTATTTACCACTGTGGATGGAACCACATGGTCACTGACTCATGACCTCAGTCCCTACTGGAGGATTCTAGGCAGGTCCTCTACTGCTGAGCCCTGACCCTGCTTAGGTATGGAGTTTTCTATTTGTGGCATTGTGTTAGTACCCAGGAATTTGGAGTTTTGTATCAGGAATTCTCAATCCATAGAAAGAAATAACTTCTACTTTGAAAGGGAGTTTTCTTCATGGTGGAGCTTGAAGTCAAACACATACACACACTAGGGGTGGGTGATGGGAGAGAAAGAGAGAGAGAGAGGGGGGGTAGAGGGAAAGGGGAAGGAAGGGGGATGAAGGGGAGGGAGAAGGGGAGGAGGAGGGAGAGAGAAAGAGAGAAGGGGAGAAAGGAGAAAGAGAGAAGGGGGAGAGAGAGGGAGAGGAGAGAGAAAGGAGAGAGGAGAGAGGAGAGGAGAGAGAGAGAGGGAGAGGGAGAGAAAGGAGAGAGGAGAGGGAGAGGGAGAGAGAGGGAGAGAAAGAGAGGAGAGAGGAGAGAGGAGAGGGAGAGAGAAAGGGGGAGAGAGAGAGAGAGAGAGAGAGAGAGAGAGAGAGAGAGGAGAGAGAGAGATGGGGGCAGAGAGAGGGAGGGGAGAGCGAGTGCTGCCTCAGTTACCTCAGTTGCCCCTCTCCCTCTATTGGTTGGTGTTTCCTGGCACTGATTAACAGTGTTGCCCAGGCATACCCAGGCTGGACAGATGTAATGGGAATGGTCCATGAGTGACAACTCAGATCTGGCAAGATGGATGGAGCTGCCTGGCTCCCCTCACCGCCACCCCTCCCCGAGTGCCCCGAGTGAGACTAGGCTGAGTGTCGATGCAGCAGTGTGTTCTTTTCTGCTCATTAAAGTTTAATGTCTGAAAATGTCTCCATTGCCTCTACTGGAGACCCTGAGCACACGTACAGGTAACCACAGCAGAGACTGATTAAATCTTTCCCTTTGTGCTAGTTTGAGGGAAGATGTTTTTGCTACCATAGTCAAAATACAAAATGAGTCACCCTGCCATGTTTGTTGTTGCTCCAGAGAAGACAGAGGGGGGAGAGCAGAGGAGCAAGGAAATAAAAAGGGGTTTACAAAGGCAGGTGTTAAACAGGCCTCTCACTGGACATGAGGATTCCAGAGGGGTTCTCTTCATGGGGGACCTGGGGCTGGCCCCAGCTTGGGGACAAATGTGTCCTTGTTTAATTTATAATCGGGGACTGGGTGAGACACCCCTGCCAGAGCAGTACAAGGAAGCTGAGTCTGAACTTTGTATGCACATGTTCATTGTGTGTGTGTGCTTGTGTGCACACGCACACGTGTGTAGGTCAGAGGTTGATGCCCCATGTCCTTATCCATTGCATTCCACCTTAGTTCTTGAGACAGAGTGTATCAGTGAATCTGGAACTCATTGACTGGATAAACTGGGTGGCCGGTAAGTCCCTAAGGCTCTCCCTATCTCCCTGATACTCCTAGTGCTAGGATTAGAGCCACCACGCCTGGCTTCTCACATGAGTTCTCGTGGACAGAACTCAGGCACTCATCCTTGCTTGGCTGATATTTTACTGATTATCTTCCTAGCTCCTGAACCTGGGTTTGTTACATCCATTCTTCCAGATAATTTGATAATTCTGTGCTGTCTGATTGATGAGTCCTGTCCTCACCTCAATAGCTTCTTTTCTGAATTCCAGCATTTACATTCTTGGCTACAGGGTGTGCAGATTGCATGGTTTGGTGTCAGGGAGACTCACCAGGCTGGTCTTCCTGTATTGAGGAGACTGAGAGCTACCACAGGACTTGGATGGCGATGGACTTAGGGGGAGTCAATGGACCTTTGTGCCCCAAAGTCGGAGTGTCTGCTTGGGCTCTTTGGTCCACTGGCGGAGGAGACAGTGACAGGAGGTCTTGTTTCTGCTCCTCCTTCCTCTCCCCTACGGTCTCTCTGAGGTGGACCATTTGTTGAGTCTGTAGGCTAATGAGGAAGAGCGACTTCCTCTGGGAGTTGGCAGAAATGTTTGCAATGACACATTACAGTAAGTGGCAAGGGGGCAGGGACCAGGCGAAAGTGGGGTGAACTCAGACACCCAATCCCAGGCTGGGCACCTAAAGCACCCTAGAGAACATTCAGGCCAGAAGTGGGGCTGTGCTAATCCTGCAAAGCCTACCTTCTAGGCCCTCTCCCTTTCTAGCCAGGTCCTACTGCCTAAAGCTTCCACAACCTCCCCAAACAGCGCCATCTGCTGGAAATCATGCAAACAGCACCATCTGCTGGAGACCTGGCAGTCAAACCCACGAGCCTCTGGGGAATAACTTGGACTCAAATCATAATGTTGAGTATTTTAATCAGACATTATTCTGCTTCATTATTTGGTAGCCCTTGGGTGGGTTGGGGGACATGAGTCAAACCTCCTTTGGTCGTAGTTTGGACCCCAAAGCTAGGTGGAACGGGGCTCAGCAAACACTTTGAAGAGCAGGGGTATCCTTGGAGTGGAAAAGTGTCCGTCCGAGACATTCTGGCATCGCCTGAGAGTTCAGCTCATAGAAGTGCCGTGCATATACTTGCAAGCGTTACCCTATTTCTGGGTTGAGATTAATTTCTACGTATAGCTCATTTTCAATTAAAAAGCACATAAACCACAGCCAGAGTGTGAATCCATTTCTGCTTAGCAGAAAGATCCAGACCATGGATTTTATCATCGGCTGCCATCGATTCCCCATGAGTCATAATTACATTTTACCCGCAGCATCTGTGCTAAGTGATATTTACATCTGCAATTATCCCAAGCAACTTTTAATGTTAAATTTGTTTTGCTTTGTTTTGGGGGAGGGGGATATTTGAGGAAATTGACTTTTTTTTTTTAAACTTAGCCACCCACTCTTTATCCACACTGTTCCCTTTCTCATATGAAATAATAATTTTGCAATCAGAGCCCGAACCATTTTACAAATGAAGTTTGAATTGACATTTCCACTGGCAGAGATGGTAATTTTTATCGCTCGCCAGGCTTGGTGCATTTAGATCTGTTCTTGAAATTTATTTTGCTATTATTATCTTTGAAATCCTTTGGGGCCTTTTCCTGCTTGATAAAACATGGGCTTTTCCTGTCACATTGCTCAGGCCGGGTGCATAGCTCTCAGCAAACCAAACTAATGTTTAGCTTGGTGCTCAAGGCTTTTATGGGTCCAGGTGGCCTGTCTTTCGTGGGTTCTGAAATACTCTGAGGTCTTGATATGTGCTGTATGTTCAACAGGGGCCCCCCCACTGTGTATGTGTGCTCATATGTGTATGTGTCAACCTTAGACGCTGCCCTCAGGTGCTCTCAATAACCAGATCTCACTGATTTATCTTGCCTGTTTGCTAGTGAGCCCCAGGGACCTCCTGTCTGTGTCTCCCAGACTATGATTGCAGCTGTGGACCACAATGCCTGCTCCTCCCCGCATGGACTACAGGGATCAAACCCAGGTCTTTACATGTTTGTGCATGTTTACTTGCTGATTGAGCCACCCTCTCACCCCCAAACAGCATTCTCATTCCTGACCTGGAGTTTCTAACCTAGAGGAAGCAAAAGAATACTTAATTGGAGGAGCAGGACTGAGACAGGAAGAGAGAAACTGGTTCCAAGCATCGTACTATGGTTGGAAACCTTATCCCTAACTCCTATCTGTGGCCTAACTCCTATATCTGGAGCTGGGGCCTTTGGGAGGTGACTGGAATGAGCTGAGGCCATGAGGGTTGGCTCCCATGTAGGTATTGGTGACTTCTTAAGAATAGGAGGAGAGTCGAGCTGGTGCCTTTGCTCCATTTTCTCGTGAAAGCTGCTCTGCTGTTGCACCAGCAGGAGAGGCACCGGTGGGGAAAACAGGTAGGACAAGGGAGGCTTGAACGAGGGTTACAGACCACCACCTGAAGTTCTCTGTCCCTGTGGCTTACTGCCCAGCTGTCTCCGGTCAGGTGTCCTCAGGCCTGTTCGCCCATGGGGATTCTACCACAACTCGGCAGACTTCACTGAATGTCCCTGTGGTGACCATGTGCAAATGGCTCCTGGTGGTCTGCAGGAGCCGGTTGTTGCTGTGGATGTCCTCCAGCACAGTGGGAGAGCAGGCAGTTAGGAGGCTTCCCAGGGTGTGTGCCACAGTGGGTGGGGCCAGGTTTGGAGGAGGCTCCTGCGCAGGCAACCTAAGACTTCATGAGGGTCCGAAGAAGGTCTTGGTGTTGGGACCCAGGTTCCAACTGCCGCGCCATGGTACTGGAAGCCACCTCGGCTCAGTCAGGTCTGGCTGGAGACCTGCCTTTCGTCTCTAGTCCTGTAGGTGGCAGCAGAAGCTCGAGGGAAGCCAGCCCGTGAGGGGTGAATGAGGGGGAGTATAAGCAGACCCACAGCCTCGGGCGGGTTGTCTTCCCGTGGTCACGCTGGAGCTGGCTGAAGCTGGCGGTGACAGCCCACAGCAGGCACCAACCCGGTTAGCAAGTTCTCTATTGAGTTAGAGGATTGCAGATGGTCGCCTAGACTGGAGCCTGGACGGCTACTCACAGCCTTCGCAGAGCCCACACTTCAGACGCTTCCCAGCCTGGAGGGAGAAGTGGAGGCCAGCGGAGTGCTTTGGGTTTCCTTTTCTCTACTTCGAGCTATTCCCCAGTCGCGTAACCCTCCTACAATCTTCGACCTTTCTTCCCGGTTCTCTGCAAACTAAGCTGCTTATTGGTCAGGGGTGAAAAGCCTGAAACTGAAAAAACTTACCCCCTGGGACCACAGAGGTGGGGCAGAACCCAGGGCCTTTGCGTCCTGCTGTGCGGTTTCAAGCACCGGGATTCCCCCCCCCCCCCCCCCCCCCCCCCCCCCCCCCGTCTGGGCTGCAGTTTTTGATTTGTTCGTCTTTGCATACTTCTGCTATTATGGCAGGATGGGAGACTTTCAGTTTTGAGGAGAAATTTGGATCTCTGAGAAGTCATGCTGGCCCACAACCTCCCTCTCCCCCTTCTCTCTCACTCTCTTTGGATTGCATTTATTTATTTATTTACTTATTTATTGTGTGTGCGAGCACGCACGTGAACCATCGCAAGTTTGGAGGTCGGGGACAACTCGTGGGAGTCAATTCCCTGATTGATTCCACCATGTGTGTTCCAGGGATCAAATTCAGGTCCTAGCAGGCTTGGAATCAGGTCCCTCTACCCAATGATCCGTTTCAATAGCCCTCTCTTAGTGTGAGTGACAGCTTTGTTTTTCTGTTTCTTATATTTTAGTTATTTGAATTTGATATTTTTCTTTTATTTTTTAAAATTATAATACAAAATACTAAATACTACCATGACATTTTTAGACAAAGTGAGTTTTAATCCATTCTCCCTCCTCCTCATCTCCTGTTTCCTCCCCCTGAACCTCTTTTCTATTTCTGTGTCCCCTTTGCCTTCCCCGCATAGCCCACCCCTGTCCTTTCCCAGGGCCTCCTTCTCAGCCTCTCTTGGTCATTGTCCCCGTTACTTAGGCTTGCGCCCACATTTACACAGCTATTTTTATGTGTACATTACAAGCTAGAGCATGCATGCGAGAGAGAACATGTGCTTTTTGTTTCTCTGCTCTATTCGGGATAGGAAGGAAATGGAAGCAGCCTAAGTGCCCACCAGCAGATGAATGTATAATGGAAATGCGGTGTATGCACATAATGGAATTTTATTCAGCTGTGAAGACAAATGAAATTGCAGGAAAATGAATGGATATGGGAATGGAATATTTTTTAAAAGTT
Source organism: Mus caroli (assembly GCF_978045245.1). Taxonomy (NCBI): domain Eukaryota; kingdom Metazoa; phylum Chordata; class Mammalia; order Rodentia; family Muridae; genus Mus; species Mus caroli. The sequence goes on from NW_028227272.1 coordinate 2,027,128, forward strand.
TATTTTGTTTATTATTAGTGTGTATGGGGGTACACACACGTGCCATGGTATGCTTGTGGATGTGGGATCTATAGCCCCAAGCTTTGCACAGCAAGTACTGACCCAGAGCTGCCTTGAATGGAAGCTTCATTGAGAAATAGAATTTGCCTGTTAAACATGTTTAAGGCAGTGTGGTTTTACCCCCACCCAAGCATTTTAGAATATCTCCATTCCCTGCAAGGAGTCCAACATGTGTCAACTATCAGACCCCTCCCCTCCCCTCCCCCAGCCCCAGGCAACCCCTGCTCCTAGCTCCTCACTCTGGATTTGTCTGCCCAGCCTCAGCTTCTTCTCTTGCCTGAGGAGTGAGTGTCACCTGCCCCCTCCTCCATTATTGCAGTAATCTGGTTCCCTGTAGCTCTAGGGCTGGCTTGTGGCTCTCTCCCAGTCATTCTGGGACTTGGGGCTGTGTCCCCAGAGGAAGAGAGGATGGGAAGACCTGCCAAACAGGCCTTGTTGTTCACAGCATAAGTGGCTTGGCTCCGGATTACTTATTTCAAACTCAATTTGTGGCCTTGCCAGGAGCAGCCGCATCCTTGAAGCATGTAACCCAATTACCACCACCCCTCCCTGGTCCCCAGAGCTGGGAGTTTAGTATGGGCAGCCTCCCTGGGCCCGACAGCTGCCAGTTGGGAGCTGGTGGGCCTGCCAGGAGCATTGATCCTGGGACTCAGCTGTGAGACGCCTGCCTGGCTTGGCTCTGGATCTGGTTACCAAGGATGCTCTCAGCATTTGTATCTAGGCCAGAGTTGTGTGACTGGTGTTCACTGTTAGGACCACCCTGTTCTCTATCCCAGTGCTGAGCCTTCTGTGCAACCTACCCACCTTTTCTCCTTTGTGAACCTCTGTGTCTTGTCATATATCCCCAGGGAAGCCCTTGTGATCAAACAGGTATCCTCACATGGGAGCGTGGGTTGCATTTGCAGCTGGTAAGTGCCTGCTAGGTGCCAGGTAGCACATGAGGCACTGACCTGTAAAAGCCTCTCTGTACTTGGGCTTATGAAGAACAAACACCAAGGGTTAGGGAGATGGCGTGGTTGGGAAATGCTTAGATTAGAAGCTTGAAAGTTTGACTTAAATCCCCCAAACTCATGTAAAAATCAGCATAGAGACACTTGTAATCCTAGGCCTGGAGAGGAGGAGACTGGTGGATCCTTGGGGATGCTGGCCAGTCAGCTTAGCATGCTCAGTGAGATCCAGTCCAAGGAGATTCCCTGTCTGAACAAACAAGTTGGATAGTGCCCAAGGGATGACACTGAAGGTTGACCTTTGGTCTCTGTGTGCCTGCACACATATTTATGGTATGTATAACCACATGAACACACACACACACACACACACACACACACACACAGAATAAGAACCAGCCCTTTCTTCAGTGAAGAGGACCCAGCTAAATGAATGTAAAAGCTAGATCTGGAGGGAAGCTAGGAGGTCTTTGACACAGCTTAACAGAGTCCAACATTGTGAAGGAGGACATAGTTTCTAATTAATTGTCTCAGACCAGGTGGATCTCTAGAGTGCCTGAGCTGAGGTGAGGCGAGCTTCTGGGCCTGGGCCAGTGCAAATCTGGGAACACTCATCCAGAAGACGCTGGCACCATCTGTGGATGGAGGGAAGAGCCACCAAGTAGCTCTTTTCTAATGAGTGCATGTGCCAGCTTAAGATTAGGCCCAATATAAAAAGAAATGACAGCCAGGCATGACAGTGTACATCCTAGAGCTTGGGAGGCTGAGGCAGGAGGACCACAACATCCCTAGAGTTCAAGGCCAGCCTCAGCTGCAGATTGTGCCTCACAAAAACCAAACTGATTCTGCTAGCAGATTGCATTCAGAACAAACGCTGACTCTTCTCTGGGTCTCTGACCTGCTGGGCTGCTCTGCTGATTTCAGACTTCCCAGCTGACGTAGCTGAGGGGTCCAACTCCCAAGTGCTCCGTAGATCATTCCGTCCCAGTCTATGTGACCCAAATCCACAGTGTCTATTGTAGCTTGGCTTTACATTCTCCAATGATGCCACGTGATCGGAGTTAATTAGCAGACTGTCCCTGAGGTTCTGCCGCCTGTTCTGGGAGTGACACTGCTGGAGAGGTGAGAGCAGTGGACACACTTTCACTTGGGCAAGCTTGCCTTCTGGGTCTGAGGCTGCCACCAGAGAACCAGCATGATGGCTTCCAGAACTGTATTGATGCCTGAGAACAGGAAAGACAAATGATGGTGGTGATTTGGGGAAATAATGAATGATCAGTTTCCAGTGTCAGCTGCTGTGACCTATCCCCCTATTCCTCCATGCTTAAGTCAACTTCTATTTTCATGTAAAAAACAAAACAAAACTAAAAGCCCAAACAAACACACAAACAAACTCAAACAAACTCAACCAAAACCACCCAGAGAAGCAAAGGCATGAACTGGATGTTACAGGATGTTAAAACGCCTTCTCACAGACTCTCTGAAATGCCACATCTCAGAGTAAGTTCTAGAGTGTCCCATCTCTCTGGACTGGATGACACTGGGCCAGGGATCGCAGAGCCACTGGCCTATCCCCCTGCCCATTCAGTGGCTAATCTTGGATAATGTTAACACTGCCACTCATGGGATCTGCTCTCTTAGTTAAAGTGCCGGCTGTCTATTCCTGACTGGGGAGATGCCTACACCAGCAGGTCTCTGAACGTATTCATAACCCCAGATCCTAGAATGATCTGTGTGAGTGGGACAGAGGGTCATATCTTTGCTGTCTCTTCCTGCTCCTCATTGGGGGGGGGGGGGGCAGTCCCTGTGGGAGAGTCCATATACAGCCTCGTGGGCTCTACACTAATGATCCAGTGCACACAGAACATTTTTTTTCCATTTCCAGTCTTTTTTTTTTTTTTTTTCCATTTCCAGTTGGGTATGTATACCCAACAAGATGAAAAGGGAGAAAAATTCTGCCACACTTTGGGAGATAGTACTCTGCTGTATTGTATTGCTGGGTTGTATTGCTGGGTTGTATTGCTGGGTTGTATTGCTGGGTTGTATTGCTGGGTTGTATTGCTGGGTTGTATTGCTGGGTTGTATTGCTGGGTTGTATTGCTGGGTTGTATTGCTGGGTTGTATTGCTGGGTTGTATTGCTGGGTTGTATTGCTGGGTTGTATTGCTGGGTTGTATTGGGTGGTATGCTCGGTGCTTCACCCCAGGACTACAGCCCAGGGGCTCTGGGTATGTTTGGAGAGGCTGAAGTCTCACTGTGTGGGTGACTCCCTTGGGAGATGAGTCCCAGGCTCAGTCTCCTGACTCTACCCAGGATCTGTTTGTTGAAGGCCTTTCCTCCACCTCTTTCCATTCTGCCTAGGCAATGATGCTACCCACAGCAGGCTCAACCTGCTATCAATTAAGCCAATCAAGACAACCTTCCACAGACAAGCCGACAAGTCAGCTCGACTTAGACAATTCCCCAGTTAAGACTCTTTTCTTAGGGGATTCTAGTCTATGTAAAGCTGACAATTTAAACTAACCGTCACAGGCACCTTTAATATTTTGTTTGGGTCAAGATTTCTCACTACCTTGGAATTTCACTGTGTAGCTAGGCTGGCTGGCCGGCAAGCTCTGCAGATCTGCTTGCTTCCACTTCTATTTCAGCAATACTAGGATTATAAGTGTGCATGTCTGTGAAGGCTTTTGTTTAACATGTATCCTGGGAAAACCCATCTTTCTCAGCCTCCATCTTGTGCCAGGTGGTGGGAAATGCTGCCTGGATTTTAGGCTGGCCCTGGTGAATCCGAACCCTCAAACACCACAAGGAGTGAGAAAGAATTACTGGACTTGCCATGTCTCCTGTGTCTGCCCTGCTGCTACCTGGCCAACCTTGTTCTGGAACTGTCAACATTGCTGTCTCTTCCTTGAGAACATTGACTGGGAACCTTGAACCTAAGCCCCATCCATCTTTTGTCCTGTTCCAGCCATCCAAGTGCAGTGAAATCAGACCAGAGACAAATGGCCAAATTAGGACTGTCCTTAGTGCACAATGAATATAAACAAGCAGGGAGAGACCTCTGCTCCTCCGCCAATTGTTCACACATAACTCTCAGGACACCTCAGTCCAGCTCAGATCCATAGAAGTTAATGATAAATTAAACCCATTAATCACCCCAGATGGGGCTTTAAGGGGAGGGTAGGCTGTAAGGATGGAAACCAGTCAGCCAGAGGGGACACAACACACTGCCCCAGTCTTTGGATCCCAAGAACATTGTCAATGTGTTGAGGGTTCTACCCCATCTTCTCTGATTTCTGGAGCCCCTGGGTATTTCAGAAGCCGTAATCCTTGGGAAGAAACTAAAACCCTCCCATGAGTTCTGTTTTCATGCCTTCTGTGAATACTTTCTTCCCACCTGCCAAAATTTGGTGTCTGTCTCAAATATTCCATGGACTTCTGCCCTCAGACCTCCTTTGTGTTCCTACTGAATCTCAGATCCGGTTTCATCCCACATCTGTTATCTTACTGGTCACCTTGCCCTGGGAGTTTGGCTGCCCATGTTTAAACTCCACTCTTTCCTTGGCTATGAACAACCTCATGTGTTTCCTGCCATGATTCGAATGTGAAATGTCCTTCATAGGTTCCACTTGGTCAGACAAGCCTCCCCAACAGGTGTGCCTTCTAGACAATTCCAAATCTAGTTTAGTTGAAGTAAGCATGACCCATATCATCTTCCTAGAGGCCTCACTGGAAAGGTTTGCCTTGTGACTAATAGATCAAAAGTCTAGATTCTGAGCTGAGTGCTCTTCACACGTTATCTATGATTCTAAACATCTTGGTAGGATGTTTACCTCATCAAGGCTAACAAGAATGAGAACCTCAGAGGCTCCTGCCAAATGACACTGCCATCTTCATGTACTGCAATTTTAGCCACATTGTGTTGACCAAGAGCAAAGTTCAGGTCCTGGCCATTCTGAAGGGAAAGGACTGATCACATAGTGTGATCACATGATGAGCTGATCTCAGACCACCTTAGAATGTGTCATCTGTAATCAGGATATAGTCCAGGGTTGGCTATCCATCTCATATCTGGTAAGATTATGCTCCTTGCAGACAAGTAGACCTGAAAGCAGTTCCTATGGCAACCAGCAGCCTGGGTTTTACAACATCTCTGGCTGCAGAAACTCAGCATCTTGCCTACTAATCTCTAGCCCTTGATGCACTTGACTTGAGGACCTTGTTTGAGTGGGCCTGCTTTCTCTCTGATCACATTTTTGCTCAGCCCCATTGTGCACAAGCTGTTTCCAAGGCTCTGGAAACATGGTGTGAAGCAGGATGAGTCACCTTCCTCTCCCGCAGGCCTTCCAGGCTCAGACTGATTGAACTTTTGGATGGTGATTGGTGATCAGTCTTTAGTCTGCTAAAGGGCAGATGAAGACACATACACAAAGAGGAGTGGCAGACCTAACAGACACCTGAGGAGACAAAGTACCCAGTGCCTAGGAATGGATGTGGAGGCCAGGGCAAGAGGATTCTGGTGATGCTCACAGCTTCTGGAACAAAACTTGAAGCAGAATCTAAATCAAAAGTGGAATCTTTGGACTGAACACATGGTATCAGAGCACAGTGCTGAACATGAGGTCAAAATGCAGATGTTCAAAAGCCTTTGGATGTCATGCTGTTTTCTCAGAAGAATGGGTCCAAGGTACTTGTGTGTTAAAATTGTCCATGGCAGATGAACAAATACACACAGCACAGACCTGGCCCTGGATAGGTGCAGCTGAACCTGCTTAACTGTGTGATGAGGACTGGTTACCTAACTTCTCTGTGTCTCAGTGGTGGGGATCTCATTCTTAAAGCCGAGGCAAAAAAGAAGCTAGTTAAGCCTCTCCAGGCCCAAGTTATAGTTAGCATGCAGTTGGTGCCACCACTGAGACCTCTGGCCTATCCCCTGTCACTCTCACCTTGTGCCATTGGCCAAAGTGGGTTGCATAGATGAGTCCAGAGGTTAGGGTGAGGATGGGGGCACATTGGAAGAGGCAGAGGATGGGGCTGGCAATCTGACCTTCAGGTAGGTAGCCATGCCATTCTTATAGGTGGCCAATGAGACACTGGGGTTTGCATGTGGCAGGTTCTCCATTGAATCTCAGCACTGTAGACCCTGGGCCAGGAGTTTTTTGTGATCAGAGATGTCACAAAACACTGAGCCACTATATGTTAGAGATTATAGCATCCCTCAGCCATGGCATGCCTTTAGATCCCACTTCAGACTCCCTAATTAAGAACTGTTGATGTGGACACTAGTTACTCTTCTCTGGATCTGAGTTGCCATGTATCAAGTGAAATAGTCTGTGTGATCGTTAGCTTCCCTTAGCTGAGTTACTTGTTACCAGAAGAAAAACCCCTTGGGAGGGAGAACAAATTAAAGCATAGGGCATGGAGCTGTGGAGACACTGTGTGCCTGGCTGGCTCTCATGTCCTTCCAAGGAACTAGCAAGTTCCAAAGGACTCAGCCTGAGCCTTTGCCTCCCCAGGACTCTTGGGAAGAATTTATAGTGTTTACCACAGGGAGCAGCAATGGCTCTACATTTTATATAACGGCCTGTGTAGAACAACGATGGGTGTCTAAGTATTGGAAACTTGGGTTGGAGCTGCATAGAAGGCTGAGAGGAACCAAGGCCTCCTTGACTCTTGACTGTGTGTACTTCAGAGGAGATTCTGGGGGACTGATCCCTTCTTCCACAGAGAAGGCTTCTCTTTGAGTTTTATGTTTTGTTAATCTTTTCTCATTGGATCAAGGGAGGCCAAGACAATATATATTGCTTATTCAGCACCAGGCATCATCAGGAACAAGGCCAAACACTATAAGCAGCATCAATTATCTCTTTCCTTCCTTTCTTCCTGCCCCCATCCTGTCTTACACACACACACACACACACACACACACACACACACACACACACACACACATGTACCCCAGTGGCTTTGCTAACAAAGTTCCAATTTTACTCCCATTGACTTTCTTTTTTCCATTTGTATGTGTTGTACATTGATGTGTATGTGTGTTATGTATGTTATGTATGTGTATGTGTGTTAGCATGTATGTGGTTTTGAGTGCATGGCTGGCCTGAGGTTGATTTTGGGGATCATCCTCAACCTCTCTTTCTACTTTGTTCACTGGAGCAGGTTCTAGCCAGATGTGGCTAGTCTCTCTGGCCAGCTTGCTTTGCGGATCTCCTCTCTCTACATTCTGAAGCTAGAATTAGAGGCAGTCCTAACATCCACCTGGACTTACCTGGGTTCTCTATAAGGTACAGTCCTCATGTTTTCACAGTGAATACTCTAATCACTGAGCCATCTCTCTAGCCTTTATCTCCAGAAGTAGCTGAGGATCAGGGAGGTAAAGCAACCAGCCTGGAACTGTACAACTAAAACACCAAGACAGCAAGCAGGACCTGAAACCCCAGGCTCTAATTCCAGCCTTCAACCTCCCATCCACCTTGTGATGCCTTATCAAGGTGAATCTGTGTCCCCCAGAGTGCCAGACCTGTAGGGTGGGGGAAAGAGGAAAATCGAATGGACTCATCCCTCCCCATCTGTGCCAAGCACACCATGAAGAGCATAAAGCACCAGGTATTAAGGTTTATGAGTCTATTAATCCGCGGCTTTGGAGGTATTAAAGTTTCATATTGATGATAAACCTCCCCTAATAAAACGTGAGGGAAGGAGGAATAAATCTCCGATTTCAAAGGACCCCAAACCACTTAAACAATTGCAGGGAAGATGGATGTGAGCAGCGGAGATGGGATGATATGTCTTGTCCAGTGGAGGGTACTTTGGCAAAGTGGTTTTTGCTTCTGCTAAGTGGTGGGGATAAAATGATGGATGCGAGCTATTGATTCCATGGGAGTCTGCATGGGGTGAGCACAGCTGGAGGAGGAAGGAGCCCATGGTGTGGTTGAGAGCTCCTGAATATGCATCAGGAGGAGTGGAGGCAGAAGGCATTTGTGAGGCTGGCTCCACCCAACAGGGAGAGGTTCTCTGCTTCCTGGAGTTACTGTCCAAGAACTTGGAAGTTCATTTCTCTGCCTCCTCCTCTTCCCTTCCATCTTCTTTTCCTCCTCCTCCTCCCTTTACTCTTCCTCTTTTCTTCTTTCCCTTCTTTCCCACTTCTTTTTTCTCTTCCACTTCCTTGTTTGCCTCCTTTCTTTCCTCTTACCCTTCCTCCTATTTTTCATTCTTCTCTTCCTCTTTATTCTTATCTTCTTCTTATCTTTCCTCTTTCTGTCTCTTCTTGCTTGTGGTAGAAAAGCATCCTAGTCTGTGCAGGCTAGCTCATAGCATCCCAGCCTGTGCAGGTGAGATCACAGCATCCCAGCATGTGCAGGCTAGCTCACAGCATCCCAGCATGTGCAGGCTAGCTCACACAGCACCCCAGCCTGTGCAGGCTAGCTCACAGCATCCCAACCTGTACAGGCTAACTCACACAGCACTCTAGCCTGTGCAGGTGAGCTCACAGCATCCCAGCCTGTGCAGGCTAGCTCACAGCATCCCAGCCTGTGCAGGCTAGCTCATAGCAGCCCAGCCTATACAGGCTAACTCACACAGCACCCCAGCCTGTGCAGGTGAGCTCTATGCTGTTGGTTTAAACACAGCCTCAGATGATTATCCTGACTATGTCACTTACAAGCTCTGTGACCTTGGACAATTTTCTTCATCTTCTTAAGCCATATTCAATTTGTTAAAAAAAAATTAAGCATTTATTTTCAGTAGTTTTAGATTTTCAGAGAAGGTGCTAAGATGATCCAGTGAGTTCCCACATCCCTGTTCCCATCCCTCCTCTGGCTAACATCCTCCATTACCAAGGTACATTTGTCAAAGTTAATGGACCCGTTTTGATGCATGGCTATTAATGAAAGCTGGCACTCTATTAGGGTTCCTACCTCACACCACTTCCTGTTGTAGGGTCCTCCCTAGGGTTACACAGCACCCAGTCCTCCTGTTCCCCTAGGCCACTCAGACCTGCCTGTGTGTAGTGACCTTGACCCTGCTGAGGAAGATGGATCAGCATCCTGTAGAATGCCCTCCTGACACCAGATTCTGGGAGGATGCAGAGAGTGGATGTAAGCCTCTTTCCCAGCACAGGTAAGGAACATCTGACAACATGGCTCCACTCAAGATGTCAACTTTGGTCTGGCTAATGACATGCTTTCCAGAGGTCTCTGCCAGGCTGTCATTTGCATACCTCACTTCATATCTTATTCTGGTGCTGAGGAGGGACTCAGTGTGTAGTGCTTACTTCAAATGTGATATTTTGCATCTCTCTCTTGGTGGAGGAGGACAGTACATAAATTATTTGGAATACTTCTGCACTGGATATTTCTGTATTCCCACACATTCGTTTATTCAATCATTTATTCACATCAATATGGAGCATAAGTTTTTATGCCTGTAGTTACAATCCTATAGTATATTATTTATTTTGTTCTACCAGTTTCATTTGGAACTTATGCTCTTTTTCCCCATGGAGTTATTTTTTTATAAGGAATAAATGTGTTAATCAGGGCTGGGAATAGGGTAAGGTGAGTGACTGCTATGAAGTTTAACAGGATGTAAAAAAAAAAATACCACCCCACCTTTGCTACTTGAAATAAATAATACATTAAGACAACTTTTAAAAAATCATAAAGAGTAAATCAAATTTTACAATGGATGAAATATCAATATTTATATTGAGGCAGGCTCTGTAATGGCTGTAAATCATTAAACCAGCTGTCTAGTATTTAGTACATAGATAATAGATGGATTCTGTCAATTCATATGGAGCTATCAGTCCATCAGGGACTTTCTTCCTGGTGCTATCAGCTGTTTTTGCCTTGGTGGTAGAGAACAAACATCAAGTTATCCTGTAGATTAGCTGGAGGTCCCACTGGCTCAACTAGGCTCCCTTGGTACCTGGTGCTGGCTAGAAGTTGACTGATCTTGGCTGGCCACAATGGGAATGGCTGGGGAAAGTCTACATCTGCACTCATCTCTCCTATACTTGTTCTGTATCAGACACTGTCCCAGGTGTGCGGACAGTGAGGGAGGTAGAACCTTACAAAGGCGCAGGAGGACCAGGCACCTCATGATTTCTGCTGTCTTCTCTTGGACACAGCAAGTCACTTAGCCAGATTTTAGGGAGACGAGGAAGAAGATTCACCTCCTTTGTGAGAGGAACCCCAAGCCATGTGGTAGAGGACTAGGGGTGGAGATGGTAGCTGGGTGTCACTGTGACCAGATATCTGATAACTGCATTATCAGAGAGGAAGGGTTTATGTTGGGTCGTGGTTTGAAGAGCACAATCTCTATGGTAGGAGGACAAAGGGTCAATCCACATGGTGGGAGCTTGTGGCTCATTCACACCACAGCCCACCAGGAAGCAGAGAGAGATGGACAGAACTGGAAGTAGGCTATCACGTGTAAAGGTACCTTCTAAAACAGCACCACACTGGCGGAGGACCAAATATTCAAATATGTGGGCCCATGGGTGGCAATAGCAGTATGTGTGGGGCACTTGTGGTGCTAGTCTGCCAGAGCTAGGTACTGTTTTCCAGGCCAAAGGAACACCAGTTCACATCACAGAACAAACTGTGTGTCTGCACCCTGGGAGCGGATGGCAGAACAACATTAGTGCTGCTGCAGACAATGATAATGAAGGGGAGGAAGGATAACTTTATCCCATCTCTCGGGGGCCTTTGGCTCTTTGAGGACTTGTGGACAAGGAGGGTGTTTTAGCATCTTGGGAAGATTCTGGCCACCGCTGCAGTTTGTCCAGTTCTGTGGTCAAGTCCAGGAAAGAAATTGTGTCTAGGACAGAACCACCGGGGAGGCAGGGGCCATCTGCAGCGGTGCTTTCGTCTTTTTAAAAGGTCCCTCACACACTGCTTCCTCAGAGTAAACCAACAGCCCCGATTTTGCAGTTTCCCATCGCTTTAATTGAGATATTGGAAGACTTATTTCCTTAATTTTCTTCTAATGAAAAATCCTCACACCCAATCAATTTGGGTCAGTTTGATGCAGTCGCTGCTCTAACTGCAGTTTATCTCAGGGTATTCATGCTAAAAACCAATACCCAACGCTGCAAGGAGCTAGGGCATGCTCTGCTGCAGAGCAATGCAGAGCCATGCTGGAAAAGTCCTGACTCTAGCAGGAAGGTGCCATGCAATTAGTAAGGAAGAAACTCCCAGCACTTGTCACCTGACTGCTCAGGCACAGGACTGGGACCTTCCACATATGTCCCAGTGAGGTCATCTGTTAATATTTTACTTTCACAGGTGGAGAAACTGATGCACGAGATAGTGTAGTGGACTCAGGCATCAGTAGTCTCAGAATGTGACTCCAGGGGCTTTACCCAGATGTTGGCCCTCCCTCTTGACTGTTTAGAATGGCAACTGTACTGGCTAGTTTTGTGTCAACTTGACACAGCTGGAGTTATCACAGAGAAAGGAGCTGCAGTTGAGGAAATGCCTCCATGAGATCCAACTGTAAGGCATTTTCTCAATTAGTGATCAAGGGGGAAAGGCCCCTTGTGGGTGGGACCATCCCTGGGCTGGTAGTCTTGGGTTCTATAAGAGAGCAGGCTGAGCAAGCCAGGGCAAGCAAGCCAGTAAAGAACATCCCTCCATGGCTTCTGCTTCAGCTCCTGCTTTCTGACCTGCTTGAGTTCCAGACCTGACTTCCTTTGGTGATTAACAGCAATGTGGAAAATGTAAGCTGAATAAGCCCTTTCCTCCCCAACTTGCTTCTTAGTCATGATGTTTGTGCAAGAATAGAAACCCTGACTAAGACAGCAGCTGACAGGGACTCCCCACCCCAGGAAGCAAAGGTTGATGGTAGATGTATATGTTGCAAAATCAGGCTAATTTGACCTCAATCACTTTTCTTCCTCCATTATTTCCTCTCTCACATATTTTTTTTTATATCCTGTATTTTAGAGACAGATGTAGATGAATTTTAATCTAGCAACTTGGCTGCTAGGATAACATCCAAAGGACTTCTAGGTCTGTGTGATCTGGCTGGAATGCAGACACACCCTTTGTACACACCTTTAATCCAAAACAATGAAGGTGAAGTTAGTTTGTAGAAGGAAGCACCCATGTTTGAAAGTGATGTCTAATTGAGTGGCAGATAAAGTGATGAATCAGAGAAAGATCTGACAGAATAGGATATGCCCAACTGTCAAGAGAAGAGAGGTAAGGGAAGCTACCTAAGGGGTAGTGTAGAGAAAGAAAGAGACAGTTTTACTGGGACAGTTGTACAGAGACAGGTGTCAGAGAGAGAACAGACTAGACATGGGCGAAGACAGAATGAGCCAGAGGATGAAAAGGATCCAGAAGATTAGAACAGATTGCCAAAGTTAGTATGGGGCTGTCTTAGTCAGACAAACATCATGCACAAACATCATGATCAAGAAGTAGTTGGGGAGGAAAGGGTTTATTCGGCTTACATTTCCACACTGCTGTTCATCACTGAAAGAAGTCAGGACTGGAACTCAAGCAGGTCAGGGAGTTGATGCAGAAGCCATGGAGGGATGTTCTTTACTGGCTTGCTTCCCCTGGCTTGCTCAGCCTGCTCTCTTATAGAACCCAAGACTACCAGCCCAGAGATGGTCCCACCCACAAGGGGCCTTTCCCTGCTGATCACTAATTTAGAAAATGCCTTAGAGCTGGATCTCATGGAGGCATCTCCCCAACTGAAGCTACTTTCTCTGTGATAACTCCGGCTGTGTCAAGTTGACACCCAAAACCAGCCAGTACAGGGGCCAAGCAGATTAATTCAGTCAGAAGCTAAGAGAAGCTACATCGCAGGTTATTTAATCACACTGTGAACCCTAAGATTGTGTTATTTACTGGAAAAACCCATTTCTAGTTGTGGTGTGGCTCAGCCTTAGCATACACCTTTAATTCCTCTGGCTGGAATACAGACTTTAGGACACACCTTTAATCCCAAACTATGAAGGTAATGTTAGTTTGTAGAAGGAAGCACCCATGTTTGAAAGTGATGTCTAATTGAGTAGCAGACAAAGTGATGAATCAGAGAAAGATTTGACAGAACAGAATACGCCCAACTCTCAAGAGGAGAGAGAAGGAAATGAAGCTACTTGAGGGGGCAGTGCAGAGAGGAAGGGAGGGGACAGTTGCATAGAGACAGGTTGCAGAGAGAGAACAAGCTAGACACAGGTGAAGTCAAGGAATCAGAAGGAGGCAGAAGATTAGAATAAATCTTTGCCAAAGTTAGTATGAGACCAAACAGAATAATTTAGGAGAGAGAGAGAGAGAGAGAGAGAGAGAGAGAGAGAGAGAGAGAGAGAGAGAGAGAGAGAGAGAGAGAGAGAGAGAGAGAGAGAGAGAGGAGAGACTAGATTGAATCAGTCAGCTTTGAGAGGAGTTTGAACCATAACAGCTGAGTTGAACCAGTCAAAGCTCAGAAAGAACTAGAAAGGGTGCGCACATTCAGCTGTAAGTCCCAGATGCGTAGATTAGATTATACAGAGGTTTCCAGGACTAGGGCAAGATTAGCAGACTGAGGCAGTAAACCTCAGAGATGACAATTGCATCAAATAAATAAAAGATACTTTTATAGCTGACACCTAATATGGAGTGCCATTTGTGTCCACAGGCTTTTCTACCCATATCCCAGTTCCTGAATAATGACTTGGGGGCTTATTATTTATGACTAAATGCCTTGGCCATAAGCTAGGCTTATTTATGCTATCTTGTAATTTATTTAACCCATTTATACTATTCTATGCCTGCCGCAAAGCTAGTTACCTCTCCTCAGTTTCATATGTCCAACTTCCTCCAATCCTCACTCCCTTGACTTGTTCCCAGAGTTCCTCTCCCTCTGCCAGATGTCCCACCTTCTAATCCTGCCTCAGTTTCTTGGCCATCAGCTTCTTATTGACAGGTGAGGTTTCCACAGAGTACACAGGAGAATATCCCTCCAGACAGGGTCTTCTTACATAGCTTAGCAGGTCTCAACTCTTTCTCCTCTTGTGTTGGTCTCTGGAGCACTGAGATTGCAGGGGTGCACACCCCTCTTTTCCATCCCTTTCTCTCTCCCAAGTCACTTCCTGCCTCCATATACTTCTGTCTCCCAGTACTTCCTGTCTCTCAATTCTTCCTGGCTCCTAGATTCCCTATGTCTCCCATTAAATTTTATCTTTTATTTCTTCCTTGAAATTGGCCGTGGACAAGTTCCAGTTTTTGAACTATTTAGTAAGCACAATAAAACTAATTTTAGAGTGATAATGAGAATTAAACATGATCGTGTTTAATTTTCATTTCCCTGTGATGGTATTTAATAAATCCTGGTTCACTCCCTGACTTTCCTCTTTTCTGGTTCTTGTTCCCAGAAGCCTCCGGGGTGAATTGGGGCATACAGAAGCATGACACAGACCAGAAATAGATTTTTAGAGACCTCTAGTGAACACAAGACACAGGAGCTGGCCAAGGAAATAGAGGGATGAGCTCAGGAACACAGAGACAGAATTCACCCAGGGTCGATGCAGGGGCCTTGAGTGGATGAGGTTACATCTCTCAGCAGGATTGGGACCTAGAGTTGGATTAAAAGGTCAGAGGATGGCTCAGACTATCGTGGGTTTTTCCCAGGATTGCATCCTATCTACTCCCGTATCATAGCTGCTCAGCTACTTCAGTACTGCAGTAACCTGGCTGTCTCTGTTTTATGCATACTATCTTAGTTCACTTGTTGTGACTAGACACCATGACCAAGGCAATTCTTATAAGGACAACATTTAATTGGGGCTAGTTTACAAGTTCAGCGGTCCAGACCATTGTCATCAAAGGAGGAGCATGGCAGTGTCCAGGCAGGCATGGTGCAGGAGGAGCTGAGAGTTCTGAATCTTTATCTGAAGGCTGACTGGAGAAGACTGGTTCCCATGTGATTAGGAGAATCACACTTATTGCCCACTCCCACAGTGACATACTTCCTCCAACAAGGCCTCACCTACTCCAACAAAGTCACATCTAATATTGCCACTCCCTGGACCAAGCATGTCCAAACCACCATACATACACACATACATACATACATACACACATATACATATACATACATACATACATACATACATATACACACACGTAACATACATATCTATATATACACAAACATACATACGCATACATACACAAACATACATACACATACACATCTATACACGTGTTTGTGTAAATCATGAAGTTACCCAGTCATGTATTGAAGGTGGTGAGGGGGAAAAGGGAACAAAAAGAGAAAGAATTCATTTCTTAGGATCTTTGCTGGTGGACAGCAAGAACTAACTTCCTATTATATATATGCAGGGCTTGTTTGTTATAGCAGCTGTTGCTACTAAATGACCAGTGTACCCCTGTTTCTGCTCCTCTTGTCTCACTGCAGGGCAGAACAGTGGTTAGTGCAGACCTCTTGTGTGTGTGTGTGTGTATGTGTGTGTGTATGTGTGTGTGTATGTGTGTATATGTGTGTATGTGTGTGTGTGTATATGTGTGTATGTGTGTATATGTGTGTATGTGTGTGTATGTGGGTGTATGTGTGTGTGTATGTGTGTGTATGTGTATGTATGTGTGTGTGTGTTGCCTGATTTGTAAGGGGTGACCCATGTTTATGGGCCTAGGATGCTGGCTTCATGCTTCAGGTAGTGAACTATGCCACTGCGAGGTAGCTATCATCTTAACTGTAAACCTAGGGGCTCCCTAGAAAGCACCAACAACTGCTGCATTTATGAGACATTTGATTGGCCCGAATCGCCTGCTAGGGTGTGTAAGTGTTCCCTCAGAGCATCTAATAGTGCCCTCATTGTCATTAAGAGCCACTAATGGGTGCTCAGCTTTTAAACACCAACTTACCGTGTGGATTTAGTCATCCTGGAGGATTGCTTGCCAGTTAAATAATACATGATTTTGAAGTGGTTTCCCACAGTTTGTGGGCAGAAGGCGGGACTTCTGGGTCCAACATATCCTGCTGCAGGTGCCTACTGAGCCTCTTTGGTAGAAGTCTACAGAGCTGGTTCTCATTGCTATTATCCTGAGTGATAGTGTCTGTCTTAGTCAGGGTTTCTATTCCTGCACAAACATCATGACCAAGAAGCAAGTTGGGGAGGAAAGGGTTTATTCGGCTTACACTTCTACATTGCTATTCATCATCAAGGAAGTCAGGACTGGAACTCAAGCAGGGCAGGAGGCAGGAGCTGAAGCAGAAGCCATGGAGGGATGTTCTTTACTGGCTTGCTTCCCCTGTCTTGCTCAGCCTGCTCTCTTATCGAACCAAGACTACCAGCCCAGAGATGGCACCACCCACAAGGGGACCTCCCCCCTTGATCACTAATTGAGAAAATGCCTTACAGCTGGATCTTGTGGAGGCATTTCCTCAACTGAAGCTCCTTTCTCTGTGATAACTCCAGCTGTGTCAGGTTGACACAAAACTAGCGAGTACAGTGTCTTTCTGCTTTCTTTTGGGTATGTGGGAATTGCATGTCCCTGGGCCCCACCATCGACAGCAGACCTAAGGGGCTGGCATGGGATATGCATTTATCAGGAAGCACCTCCAAGGACTCCATACATCTCGGGAGTGCCTATCACATACATCCCTGGTGTTGTTTATGTGTATGGAGTATGTAGACGAATTTCTAATCTTTTCTCTGTTAATGCACACTGATGAGATGAGAAGACCCATCCTCAAGAAATGAAGAACAAATGGTCAATAAACAGAAAAGTGTGTTCAAGCTCCTTAGCCATTAGGGAAGTGCAAATCAACAGCACACTGAGATCCTATCTCACCCCATTCAGAATGAGTGTCACAGTGTAAAGGGACAGCAGCAAATGCTGGTGACGGTGTGGGGAAATGGGAACCTGTATGCACATCTGATGGGGCTATACGTGGACACTGCCACTATGGAAGTCATCATGGACCCTTAAAGAAGTTCCTCAAGAAATAGAAATGTGCCGGGCGTGGTGGCGCACACCTTTAATCCCAGCACTCGGGGCAGAGGCAGGCGGATTTCTGAGTTCGAGGCCAGCCTGGTCTACAAAGGGTCGGGAGGAGACAGCAGGAACATTACACTAAGTTCAGGAGGCTGAACTGTAGCCACACCTCCTGGTTTTCCAGCCTCCTCTGTGCAAATGGTGGAACAGTAAATATGTGACCACAAGGGGATATTGGTGCTGTTTCTCACGATCCTCATTCCATTCTTATGTTGGGCAAGAGAAAAGACATTGCATTTAAACTGAATTCCACTTAGTGGTATGAACTTGGAAACCTGTACCCTCACCTGGGGAAAAAGGGACAAGGAACCTTTCTGATGACGTGCTTCTGGTCTTAAGGGAGTTAGGAAGTTAAGGATTAAGTGAGGAAGCCATGGGATCCGTGTGTCTGCTGCACAGGTGCATGGAGGGTTTGGATTTGACAGGGGGAAATGATTTTGGATCTGACCGTCTATTTCATCAGTATTTTGCAAAGATCAAAGGATCTGGTCACTCTGGTTGTTTTCTTCCTGCTCTTGGCCGATCAGTCTTCCTGGACAGCAGGCAGCTCTCTTCTCAGAGTGCACAGCAGCTCAGAATGGGGAGGTGTGTGTGTGTGTGTGTGTGTGTGTGTGTGTGTGTGTGTGTGTGTGTGATAAATAGCAAGAGTGCCCCAACAGCAAGGTAAAGGGAGGCCTAACTGCACATTTTAAGTCTCTCTCACACGGTGTGGTGCTTTGCTGGTGTCAGTGCCGAGTTCTGTGGACTCCGCCACAGACTGTTCACAGCTCTGGAGAAGGTAGACCATGCCACACACACATTCATCTTGAAAGAGTGGCATTCTGCTTCCTTTCATCTTGCCATGATAAAATTCCTGGCTGCTGCCATCACTGTGGGGAAGTCAGGGTAGGGATTGAAGCATCCTTCCATAGTGACAAGCAGAGAGAGGGTACATGTGCCTTTGCTTGCTTGCCCTCAGCTAGCCCTCTCTCTCTCCACTGTGCTTGGATGCTCATGGGACTTTATGTAGTTTGGGGATCAAACCATTGTTCTTGGAATCAAGAACTTTATCCAGGAAGCTCCTAGTCTCCAATTCTGCATCTTAAAGGAACCTCCTGGCTGTCTGCTCTGCATGCTCAGACAAGAAACCCTAATAAGCATTCTCTTGCAATTAAAAAAAAAATCTAAGCAAAGATTTCTCCTTCAGTTAAAGCCACATGTAGAGGATCAGGCCTGGCAAGCTCTGTCTTAACTCAGGGCGAGTGAGCACTGTGCTCTGAGCAGGGGCCTGTTTAAAGGTCTGAGCCCTACTGAGCATTTCCTGACTCCATTTTTTCTTTTTAAATGTATTATCCTGGGCTACATATAGCCATTCCCATGAGAATATATAAATGTAGTTTGAACACATTGAACATTCCCCCCCTTCCCCCTTTGGTTAATCTGCTTTGTTCCCCTAGAGCTCTGATGCACACAAATCTAAGGCCCATAACTGAGGGAAGACTTGTTGGCTGTCTTTCTGAGGCTGACGTCATTTGCTTAATTTGGCAGTCTCCAGTTGTGTTGGTTTCCTGTACTTTCAGGATACCTAATCTATGGAACCTTCCCAGGTGTCCAGCAGCAGAGAAATGGATAAGGAAATGTGGTCTGTGTGCATTGTGGATACTTCCCCAGCTATTTCTAGACCTTCTATGAACATCATCCCACAAAACATCCTCCAGTAGGCTGGTGCTACTAGAGACTGTCAGCAGCAGGGGACCTGGTGTCTGTGGAGAGCCTCCTCCTCCCTCCCCTCTCAGCTGCTTCTTGAGTTCCATGGAGTCATCTCTGTTTAATAGGTCAGGGATCAATTTCACTGCACACTGACACTCTGCCACCCAGACTAGGTAAACAGCAAGCGAGCAGGCTGGAAGTGGATAAAAAGCCCCAGTACTTCCTATTGCGCACAAATGCATTGATTTTAAGCAAGGAGACTCAAAGCTGTCAGCTTGTAATAACCTTGAATTTTGCAATAAGCAGGCTAGCTAGGATGCTTAATGCTTGTCTGGTTTTGTCATGGCTGTCTTACTGTCTGAGATCCTCATTAAGGTAGGGTTCCAGGTTAGGGTCATCCCAGGGAGCCTGGAAGGGGAGGGTTATAAGAGCCACTCCTCAGGATGAAAGGGGCAAGTACCTGGAGGCATGGGGAAGGCATCTGTTCTCGAAAGTCAGATCAGGGGGCCTGCTGAGTACTAAACATGGAGTGTCCACCATGGGTTCATGTGTTTGGACCCTTGCTCTCCCGTTGGTGGCTCTGTTCTGAAAGGTTGTGGGACCTTTAAGGAGAGAGAGATCCTTGCAGTAGGAGGTGGGTCACTGGGGATCAGGCCCTGGGATTTTCTAACCAGGCTCCGTATCCTAAGTGCTTCTCGAGTCCTGATTGCAGGTGCAGTGTGGCTGGCCACCTCACATCATGCCTGCCGTGGTAGACTGTGGCTCTGCAAGGCAACTAGCTGCAGCAAGTTGTCCTCTGACCTCCAGTGTGCACTGTGCCACATGCTGCCCAGATGGCACATTGTTAAACATGTAATAAAAAACTGAAACAATAACCAAAGCAAATATAAGGCAGGAAGATAAGAAGTTCAAGGTTGTCTTCAGCTACATAGGGAACTTGGTAGACTTGGCTACATGAGACTCCAAACAGACATTCAAAAAATGGTAGAAACCTAGTACAAGCAGCAGTACTAATTTGCATTCATCAAATGGCCACACACACACCCCATAATAAATAACACCTTACCTTGAAAAAGAACTTAAGTTTGACGTGGCCCAGGGGCATTGGAGTGGAGGGTATGCCATCTGTGAGCTACTGTGTTGAGTGGAACAGGTACTGAGGTATTCAAATCCTAGGACATTAGGTGTGGATGGCTATGACTGAACACAGAGGCCTACACATTTCTATGTGTCTAATCTCAGTTGGTCACAGCTCTGTGTTCACCCAGAATTTTTTACAGATGCTATCATGCGTGAGAAAATGCAAAATACATTCTACTCAGATTGTTCTCTGGTGTGTCAGCTGAGGTGGAACAAATTCACATTCTTTGAACAAGCTCCAGTGCAGTGTTGATAGGCAGTGCAGAGGTGCCTTTAGAAGGAGTGCTGTCTGGGGGTCACATCCGGTGGGGTTTCCTATTAAACTGTTGACTTGTGACCATTTTCTGTCCCCCAGATTTTTATATAACATAGGTGATGTAATCCAGGCACTGACTGATAATAATTCATAAAATATTATTTTAAAACAATTCTTTAGTGCATGTCTAATTTGCCATTCCTTAAAACAAATACATTTGCATACTAATGAGATGGGTGGGCTTGTTTATTTTACATACATAAGCAAACCTTGACTGGCTATTTGATACTACTGTATGCAGATGATCTTCAACATCTTTCATTCAGTGTGTGTGTGTGTACACACACACAATTGCTCAAGCACAGGCACACATATGCCCAGCACACATGTGGAGGGCAGCTCTCTCTCTTTACCTTGTGGGTCTTGGGGATCAACCTTGAGCATTTTTTTTTTTTGGTATTCTTTTAATGAATGAATGAATGAATGAATTATATGAGGACACTGTAGCTGTCTTCAGACTCACCAGAAGAGGGCATCACATGCCATTATCGACAGTTGTGAGCCACCATGTGGTTGCTGGGAATTGAACTCAGGACCTCTGGAAGCACAGTCAGTGCCCTTAACTGTGGAGCCCAATATGTTTTTTCTTTTTTGAGACAGTTTTTTTTTTTTTTTTTTTTTTTTTTTTTTTTTTTTTTTTTGTAGCCCTGGCTGTCCTGGTACCAACTCAGAGATTTGCCTGCCTCTGTCTTCAGAGTTCTGAGATTAAAGCTGTGTGCCATCATTGCCTGGTGGCTGCGAGAATTTTTATGCCGTTTCCCATGTGTCATCTCCTTCAGTGTCCCTTCTTCAGCATCTCTCAAAGTTTACCGATATCTTGATTTTGTAATCCTGGCCTCTGAGAATGTAGCTTGCATATATCAGTAGTTTGAAGTGAGGGAAGCATGTTCAGGTTTGTTTCAGGAATTTTAGAAATTCTACTCAATCCCAAGACAAAATTAACATAATTTTTTTTTTCTGACAAGCAGCAAATTTTAAAATCAAACATTCAAACATAACCCAGTCCTCAAGTAGGCACATCTAACACTTACATGCTAAGGATGAGTAGGCACATCTAATATTTACGTGATAAGGAGGGGAGGAGGGACTTAGAAGTCTTAGTTTTCCAGGGTTAGGACACAGTGGTTCCCTCTGACCAGAGAGCACTGCGTGTGCAGAAATGCACTGTAGATTCGATTGCAATGTTATTGAATCTGGGCTGGACACGGGCAGACTGTGGCCTGACCGCACAATACAGTGGGTGTGTGGTGTGTCCAGAACCAAGGCTGAGATGCCATCTCTCCATGCCACACTGGTGAACACTGCCAGAAACATGTCCGATTTGCTTGGGTTTGACGTTGAATTCCTTTTGGTTGCTGTGTGTTCCAAAACATTTTACTGCTGCCTATTATTTTATGACTCCGCACTTTTCATTATACAGCCCCATACATGACTGGGACCTGAAGTTTAAGAAGCTAGTTGGAGGATTGGGAGGGAGCTATAGGATGTCAGGAATGCCAGACCTACTCCCTGCCCTTTACCTTACAACTGTTAGCTAACTAGGACTCTTCAAACCCACTCGTCCCTGTTTTTCCTGCTGCTGTTGCTTCAAGGATGGTGCTGGACCTGTGGCTCAGTTTTGGTGGCTATGAGCTGACAGGGGCTCTAAAGTCTACGTCATACCATCAACCATCAAAGAGATGCTCAGCTGAGGACATAGGAAAGTATGATGGCTGCCCTAGAATACAGAGGCTGCGTGGAGACAATTCAGGATGCCATTTCAACCCTGGCAATCAATGGAGTCACAGGGGTCACAGTCAAATTGTCCAGTGTCCTATTTCAGACCTGTAAGGTTAAAGCAAATAAAGCCTGGGGAAGAAGATGCTAATTCATCTGATGGCTTGGAACTTATTTGTTGAGCATCTACTGTGTATCTGTTATCGATTTTGAAATAGTAGCAGATGAAGGGATCAAAAGGCCCTGCTCCTGTGGAGTTTGTATTCCATGAGAGAGTTAGACAAATGATTGGTAGGCTGTTTTGACCCATGGGGCATATACAGGACCAAACCAGCAACAACAACAAACACTCCTGCTTCTCTTGAAGAGTAAAATCTTCTTTATTTTCAGAGAACATCCTTGAAAGGTCAAGGCCCTGAGATGACCTCTTGGTGAAGGGATGGCCTCTTAAGAAAGGGGTTAGTAGTGGGTTCTTGTGGCCAATAGTTAGAGATCAGGGACTGGTCACGCCATGGGGAGGGCTCAGCAACCTGTGGGTGGCCTGTGCTCAGAAACACAAAGTGTCTCTTGGCATTAAAGGCTGCAGGAGCTTTGTAGAGCCACCCATGGTCCATCAGATTCCTGATCTGCCCATGGATCTTTATCTTGTTTTAAGCTTTCTTTCGGTGCTCTTGCCTCAGTTTCCCCTCTGTCTCCATGAATCCCATGAGGGAGGTTTGGGCCAAGCACACCACTTCTCTACAAACCCAGGCTACAGGCACACCATAGGTAGGACGTGCTACAAGGACATGTTTATAAAGACTTCAGCATCCACTGAGGTTGCAGGTTACCCCGGATGGACCCGGATACCCCAGAGCTGCTGGACTGTCGTCCAGGGATGCAATAGTCAGTAAGAGTGACTAACACAGCCCTGCCTCTCTCTTTTTCCCAGGACAGGGTCTCATGTAGCTTTGGCTGGCCTCAAATTCACTCTGTAGTTAAGGATGACCTTAAATGTATGATCTTCCTGCTTTTACCTGGGAACCCTGGCATTACTTATTTATACCACCATGCTGGTTATGTGCTGTTGGGGATTGAGCCTAGAGTTTTGTGCATGCTAAGCAAGTGGCCTGCTGGCTGCGCTGGATCTCAGCTCCACACAATCCCTTCTTGCTAATCCCAAACTGTGGTGCCTCTTCTGGTGCAAGTTCCAGTCAGTTTGGGATTTTTAGAACTTCAGCTCAGTGGGAGAATACTTAGTGTCGTGTATCACATTCAGTATTTTATCCCAGACTCCCAATACCGTCCATACTGAGACCATGACATATTGTATGAGGCCTCTCCCAGTACTGTCCACACTGGTCTTCAGCTTTCAGCTCAGTGTTAAGTGTGGTTCTAGGCCCTGTGGGTTTGGGATTCAACCTCATTTCTGTTTTGCCTGTATTTCCTGTGGATGAGCCATTATATACATATACACATACACATGTACATAATACACAAGTATACATCATATACATGCACATACACATATAGATATATGTATACATGTTCATATACATCATATACATACAAATACATATGCATATAGATTTTGTTTACATTTTAAATGTTGTGAAATATAAGGTCCTAACATGCCAGACTGAAATTTAAGTAAGATAATATAGTTATCTTGGCCTGCAACCAGCAATCAATGAAGGCTGATACCTCTGCCCCTGCTATCTAAGACATCATTTCTGAGGTGACTTAACCTGGTGATGCTAGCATCTGGACAAATAGATATGCTGGCTTATCAAAGCCATGTGAAGAGCTGTCCCAAGCCACAGGCACTGTTCTGAATGCTTCTTTTGGGCCTGGGCCTATTTTGTCATGGATGTAATGACATAGGACCTGAGCCCAGCCCACCCTGTGTCCAGCATGGTGTTGGGGGAGCCGCTGACACCACATAGGGGCCCTTGGCTCACCAGCATTCCTGTTCTCTTCTATTGCTAAGGGCTGTGCAGAGTTGAATCCAGCCAATTTCCATGGCATCTAGCCTATGTGGGAAGAGTAGATGGAGGTGGAGAAGGGGATGGTACATATTTTATAGACTACTTTAAGATTTCATTATTTTTCCAGTCATGGTAATTGAACTGAGGGCCAACTGTATGCTAGGGAAGTGCTCTTTAGTTCTGTCCCTGATACATGTACTTTAAAATTTTTAAAATAAAGAAACCATGCTGTGGATTGACCTCAGATCCTTGCACCTGTAAGCACCCTATTACTGGGACACACCCCTAACCCTCTGTCTACTCTTTGCTTTGAATTAGCATCTCACTAAGTTGAACAGGTTGGCCCTGAACTTGTGATCCTCCTGCTTCAGCCTTCAGAATAGTTGGGGTAGCAGGACTGAAACACCAGGCCAGGCTAACGGATGCAGGCGGCATCGCTTGTCACTCTGCTGAAGTGAGTGTAAGCTGAAGATGTGGTGCTGCTTTAGAGGAAGTAGACAGATTGTTTGGAAAGTCCTCTCTCCGTGCATCACAATACTTTATGCATAAGCTGGAGTTGGCACTGGGCATCGGGGACACACACACACATTAAGGAACATGTTTCCCTTTGTGGTCTCGAAGGTCTGTGACGCAATCCCCAGCACACGAATGTAGGCACTGCTTTGCCTAAAAGCACTTCCAGGCCTGCCATGCGCAGAGTTATCAAAGGGCTCTCAGCCAGCTATGACAGTCATGGCTGCCCCCTCCCTGTAGCTGTGGAAATTGAGCTGTCAGCCTAGGGAGACAAGGCTCTGCTTTGTTCTTGGGGCTTGTGATCCCATAGGAGCACCTTTCTAGGCCATTTGACATTAGTTCAGAGAACAGGAAACTATTTGTCTTTGCTAAAAGAACACACACACACACACACACACACACACACAGACACACACACACACACACAGACACACACACACACACACAGACACACACACACACACACAGACACACACACACACACAGACACACACACACACACAGACACACACACACACAGACACACACACACACACACAGACACACACACACACACAGACACACACACACACACACACACACACACACACACACACACACAACTTCTTGGTGAATAGGCAACGACAGCCTGTTCTGCAGGCTGTCTGTCTGCGTCTGTCAGCAACATGCTTAGTAGGGCAAGGGGGCAATGATTTCCTGAGGTGCTAGCTCTGTGCTCGCTGAAGTTACAAGCACCCTGTACTGCACCTCCACCCAGATTTAATGTGCTTCCCCCACCCCCGCACTGTTTCATGGGACATTAAATGAGGGATTGGAAGTGATCGCCACACAAGCACAAGGACCTCAGTGTGCCCCGCAGAATCCACATATAAACCAAGACTGTTGGAGTGTACTTGAAATCCTAATGCTAAGGAGGCAAGAGGTGGATTCCTTGGCCAGACCACTTAGACAACTGGTGATCTCCAGGTTCAGTGAGAGACCTTGACTCAAAAACCAAGATGGTTGGGACTGCTGCTCCTTTATCCGGGGCTGGTAAGTTGGCTTAGTAGGATTGGTTATGATGACTTGAGTTCAGTCCCCAGAGTTCACTTGGTAGAACCAGAGAATGGTTTCCTACAGGTCCTCAGAGTTCCACACAGGTGCCATGGCACTTGGGAATATACACACATACCCACAAGATACATAGATGTAATTAAACACATAAAAACTACATAGGCTGGTTGGCTACTAGGAAACAACACTTGAATTTACCCGCTGGCTTCCACATGAATGAGCCCTCACATGAACACACATATGCATGCACCCAGATGCCATAAAGAAGAATTATTTTGTAGCCAAATGTTTTTGAGAAGTCCTGCAGCCGGTATTTCTTCCTTTCCTGTTGATGCACAGCTTATGTGTGCATGTCTACATTTATAATGTTCTTTAAAGGCTGCCTGGGGCCTAAAACTCCACGAGCTTTGTTGAAGCTGGAGCATCTCCAGAGTGATTTGAATTCTTGAAAAATTGAAGAGTTTTGAGTTCCTTTCCCCTCATTGGCACGTCAAAATACACAGAGGCGAGAGACAGGAAGATGGAAAAGGCAGATGGGGCTTGTGTGGCATCCTGAAACTTGGAGATAGATCACAAACAAAGAACACTAGGAGTGATGATAAACTGTGAGTTGTGCTGTACAGGAAGGCTGGGCGACATAGGAGGTACAGGCAGCCATAGAAGTTATGTGCAGACGTCCCTGGGCTGGCTGGAGTTGGTCCCTGGGGCCCCAGAAGGAACTGAATTCTCTCTCTCTCTCTCTCTCTCTCTCTCTCTCTCTCTCTCTCTCCCTGAGATATAGTCTCACTATATATTTCAGTCAAGCCTGAAATTCATGATCTTCCTACCTCTTCCTTCTGAGGGCTGGGATTCCAGGTGTATGCCAACAAATCCACTTGAAGCATCATTAGTTTGGGGGACGCTCCTGTAGTCAGGGGAACTTTTGTCTGGGGTTATCATGTGTAAAGAAAAGTGAGCAGAGACCCCGTCCTTTTGGTAGAGCAAGTAACACCCCCAATTCTTGTTCTTAGCCTGTTGAATTGTGTTCTGTATATACTTTTGCCTGTATTAGATATATTTTAATGGTCATAATAACCCATGGTTTAGAGATCCTTCCTTTTGTAGTCCAGTGTGATTGTGAACCCCAAATCTGGAATGCAGTGCATAGGATAACAAATCCAGAATGGACTTACATATAAAATTTAAAACCACAGAAACCAAAGCCACAGCATTACTGCAGCGTAATGAGCCATCTGGGACTGGGTACTGGCCACAGGGTGAGGGAACCAACCTGCATTCCTTCCTGAAGGCCAGCACATCCCCTGCTCTGGAGTCTCCTAACACCTAGGGTCTCAAATCCATCACCTTCCTCCTGAAACAGAAGCCGACTGCCCTTGTCTCCTTCATGCCTCTGATCTGATTCACTGGCACACCTTTATGAAGCTGCGCATGGTGCCTATGATCCTCATCCCCAGCAGGTAAATGACAGAGTGACCACGATCCTCCTCTGTCTGTCCCTTTCTGTGTAACGACACTTGGGACCCACATAGACCCTACCCTGTGAGTTCCATGCCGATCTTGTCTCTGCCTATTGATGCTTGGCCATCTCCAACTCCTTCACCAGGCCCATCTCTCAACTTGAGACTTTCTTATCACCGTCTAGTTCTGCCTGCGTGCTCTTGTTTATTCTTTCTTCCCAATGACAATGGGAGACATAAATTCGGGATTTTATCCACCTGGTCAGTGGCTTACAGCACACATTCCTTCCCCTCCTCTGCCTGCGTCTATTTACAGTCTTCCTCCTGTACATATCCTTGGCTATCAGCTCCAATGTCTGCTCCTCCAGCATGCTCTTATTTTCAGGCTTGGGATGATTTTCTCCTCATTTTGTGACGTCACCGTCACCCCGATACCTGCTGTGTCTTATTCCTCTGTAGACCCCCAGCTTCAGCAGGGTGGGAGCATGGCTTCTTGTTCACTGGCACCTTAGGACCATGAAGTCCAGCACAGCTCAGATTACTGGTGCACATGTAGTAAATATGCATGTGCAAAATGATCTTTTTAACCATTTACCTCTCTGGTCCAGTTTTTACCACAAAATTTCAAGAGTCATCCGTTTTCAGTGTGTTCTTTCTTTGGGGTATGCTTGTATCTGACCTTCAGCTTCTGTGGGTGAGATGTCTTTGAAGGTCACAGACACTTCAACCTTTGTCTTGCCTTTCCTGGAGATTTAACACTGTGGAAAATATCATTTTTATTTGGGGGTTTATAGTTCCCTGGGTTTCTTCTGTGAACATCACTACTTGTGAGGAACTGTAGAACTTGAATATTTTTGAGAAATGGAAATAGACTCCCTTGGACCTCATGTAAAACCCAATAAAAACTTACTAATTCTACCTAATTCTGGGTCTTTATTTTGATAGTTATTGTCAACAGAGTTAGGTAAAAAGCGGGGGAAGCTATAGATAGCTTCATTCGAAAGTTCTTTTTGAGTTTTGTTCTTTCGGTGTTGGCAGCTGAGCCAGGGCCTTGTCTGTGCCGGGCAAGGGCTCTACCACTGAGCCACATCTTTCTAACCTTTAATTTTGAGACAGGCTCTTACTAAGTGGCCTTGTAGTAGTGGTCCAAAGTAGCCTTGAACTTGCAATCCTCTTGCCTCCATCTCCCTAGCAGTTGGAATGGTGGGCCTATGCCACCAAACCCCTCTTTAAAAACCCCTAATTCGTATCTCAGACACACCAGGTGGCAGAGACAGTTTTGCTTGGCTTTTTGCTGCCTTGTAGCCATTTCTGGAAACAGAAGCAAAATATCCTAACTTAATTAGTTGGGAAGAAAAAGTACAAAGGAAAGCCATTATGTGACTGTCAGGCCCGGCTGGACATCAGGGAAGGGGTGACCATATCTAGCTTTGAATGCATTTCCAATTTTATTTTAATATTAGACCTTTGTAGATTACATTTACTAAGAATAAGCCTTCATGCTCTTTGCTCCACGGATTATCTGAAGTTCTCTTATTTCAGTGAAGTACCTGGTGTTCTGCACGGGGTCATCTGCTTCCTTCTCTGGGGAACTGGATTTCCACTCACTAATCTACCTTTAGGTAGATTTTAGGAGAAATTACTCAAAGAACCAGGGCTTGGTTTCTTTTGCAACTTCGCTTTAGGGTGATGACCCCAGAATTAATGAGATTTTTTTTTTCTTCTTTGGGCATCGTTGTCCATTGAGAAATGGAGTTCACTTGCTGTCAGTGCCTGCTTTTGTGGCCTGTTCCTTCCAGAGTGAACTTAAGCATCCAGCATGGTATTGAGGGAATCACTTGCCTTGTACTCTCAAACCCCAGAGGTCACAAAGACAGAGTCTCTCTGAGCGGGCAGCAGAGTTAGAGTGACCACTCAATGTCCAGGACGAAGGGCGATGAGATGGAATAGATTTATTTCTGCTCCATCCGAGTTGATTTCTGAGGGCATCATCCACTGTAAAGCAAGGTAATTGGCAGCCAGTGGGGATCTGCCAAGCTGGATCTGGAGCTGCCAGCAACTCTAGTCCGAAGCCAGCCTGTGAGAACCACCTTCCTCCTAGGTTCTGAGACTGTCAGGGTCAGGCCCCAGTAAATGAACTTAGTGGTCTTGCTGTCTCTTGGTCTCTGGTTATTCATGAGCTCAGGACTTTGATGGTAGATGTGGGTGTCAAGGTTACCAGGAAGCCCCAAGAGTCGCTAGAGACATGTCAGGATCAATAGTGAGGGGAGGGAAAGGGAACCAGGAAGATAGATTTGGGAGTGAGTGTGTGTGTGTGTGTGTGTGTGTGTGTGTGTGTGTGTGTGTGTATGTGTGTATGTGTTGCGTGTGTGTTGCTGTCTACCTTGCTTTTTGAGACAGTGTCTCTTATTGGATCTTGCAGAATAGGCCAATGAGCCCCAGGGGTTCCTCTGTCTCTGCCTCTCCAAAACTGGGATTACAAGTTTCTACAGACACACTGAGCTCTCTTTTATTAATGTGGACTCTAGAGATAAGCTCAGGTCCTTATGTTTGCGTGGCAAGCACTTCCCCAACTGAGCCACCTTCCTCCCTCTCCTATAGTTTATTCCTTCTTAGGTAACAGCTGTACCGAGGCAGAGCACACACTCCAGTGAGTTCTTTATGTGTACAGTTCAGTGGTTTCTGTAATACCCTCACTGTGCAGTCATCACCACAACCAACTTTACATCATCACCCTAGAAGAATCCTTGAGTCTTTGACCATCAAATCCTGGTTTCCCATTTCCCCCAGCTTCTGGCTGTTGCTTATCTGCCTTCTCTCTCTTGTTATCAATTGTCCATCAGTGACACTAGACAACAGGCTAGTTGTGGTCAGAAGCACGTCAGTATTATCCACCACTGCAAATACCTGAGACAGACTTGTAAAGGGACAGGAGCTTCTCTGGTTGCTCCCCTAGGAGCCACTAGCATCTCCTCCTGCCTTCTACAGGGCTGTGTTTGCATCTCTTCCTCCAAACTGACTCCCTGGGTCCCATTTTGGGTAATACTATTTGTGCAGTCAAATAAATGATAACAGCTCTCTCTCTCTCTCTCTCTCTCTCTCTCTCTCTCTCTCTCTCTCTCTGTATGTGCATGAGCACATGTGTGCATGTGTTCATGTGTGTGTGTGTGTCCCTGTGTGTGCATGTGTGTATCTCTGTGTGTATATGTGTGCATCTTTCTCTCTGTGTGTGTACAAGTGTATGTATCTCTGTTTAAGTGTGTGTGTGTATGAGTGTGTATCTCTGTGTAATTGCGTGTGTGAGTGCCTGTGTTCCTGCATGTGTGCAAGTGTGTTAGTGTTTGCACATGCATTTGGAGGTCAGAGGTCAACCTTGCCATTGTTTCCTAGGAGCTAGCTGCTGTGTGTTCTGAGCCGCAGTCTCTCACTGGCCCAGTGGTCACCACATGCATTAGGCTGGCCAGTGAGTTCTGAGATCTGCTAGTCTTCCTCTCCCTGGTACAGAGACAGAAGGGGACAACAAGCCTTACTTTTTTAAAAATGTAGGTTCTGGGATTCCTCTATCATACATTCTCACTGCCATGATGGCCTACTTCACAACAGGTTCATAACTGTCCGTGTACCCAGCTGACTGTGGACTGAAACCCATAAACCCCTGTCAGGCATGTGCAAACTTTGTGGCATAATGTTGTCATCTTGAGTTGACACTCAGGACCTACAATCTGGAGTTAAATGAAACCCCAAATCTCACAATGTCTAAGTATGTTTATGATTTTGTATTAGGTTACATGAAGGCTGTGGGCCACAGATCGAAGACCCCTTTCAGTTATCAGGCATCCTGTCACAGTGACAAGAAGTCAACTAGCACAAAAAAATCCCTCTGAATATTCTTTTTTGGAGAACTATCCTTATGTTAGCTTATTTTTCTTACAACTGGGCCCATTTCCCAAAGATAGAAAAAAGGGAGGAATGAAATCAATGTTGGCTACCCCAGGATGAGCCACTTGGATTATTGTAGAATGCTTTAAAATGGTTTACTTTTTCTGTTGAGCCTTGGAGATGCTTTCAAATGAGCCACAAGACAATTCACTGCAGACGGTCGCATCGACTCACTTCCTGCTTGTGTATTTAATCAAATCGCCCATAATAAATTAGCAGCGATTCATTTGGACACCGAATACCAAGTTGTTCTCCTAAGTGACCTGGATTGATTTCCACATGTCACTATTCATCAGGATGAAGTGGCTTCACCAGCCAGGAGTCCAAACACCCAAACACATTTCTGTTCTGTCGCATTACCAGCAGACAGCATTTGGATCTCCGCCTGAGCTGGTAAGTCTCACAATTAGTTGGACTGAAAATGCCAAACAAAGGCTTTCAGATAGATCAGGGTTCCCAGAACCGAGCAGTCTGTGCAAAAATAAAGGAAGCAAATCAGAGCTGGAGCCAGGAGAGGAAGGCAGGCCATCCAGCTGCATCCCACCTCTCATGCCTGTGGCCATGTGGGTGCACGCGGCTGAGGGCTACATCATTCTGGAGTAGCTGGGTATGGCTTTATATTTGTAGGTTAGGGGTTAGTTAATGATAAGCACACATTACATCACTGCAAGACACTGAGCTCTCCTCATGTACAACTAATGTTGCTGCCACCCTAGGAGGCAAGCAACCATGACAGTACACATTTCCAGACAAGGAGAGCAAGGAGTCCAAGAGGGTGGGCACTCTGGGCCACACGGCGGTGGTAGTGGGCAACCTTTGGTCTAGGATTTTCTGGGAAGAACAGTGATGACTGATATGGCTGGTGGCTGCTGAGGGGGACAGCAGAAACTGGCAATGGAATAGCCGAGTTCACAGGGCTTCTGATACCAAGGCTCTGTGTAGATGGAGAGGAAGTTACCACGGCCATTGGGCCTACTCTCAGCTGTTGCCACATCTGTCATTCTTGTTACCTCCGTCAACACTGTCTCCAGCATCCTTTTTTCACCGCCATCAATGTACTCTCTACCTCAGCCTCATCACAAATGAGATCATCCTGCTACTGTCACCACCACAGCCATTCTTGTCTCCTTCATCCACATTGTCTTCACCATGATCATCCTCAGAACAGTCTTCCTTTCAATGAGCCCCACATCATCACCCTTATCACCTTCATCAGCTGTCTCTATGATCATCGTTATCACCAACATAACACCATCATCGTTACCAACACCACTGTCATCATTTTAACTGCCACCAACATGGTCTCCACTGTTACCATTGTTTCTATAGTCACCATCTCCACTGTGAACCCCAGGATTACAGGTATGATTGATGTGATCCTTCTCCTCATCTTCGTGATATGCTGCTACCATCCTTGTCATCAATAATATCATCATACCAGTGCTGTTGCTGCCACTGCACCACCACCACCCTGTCTCCATCGCCACTACAATCTCCATCCCTGTCTTGAGCCCCACAATCACCACTGTCTTTGATACCCTCACACTCTTCATGCTCACCATTCTCACCATCCCATGTGATGACTGAGGCAGGCGCACTGGGTATCTTGCCATGTACACTGTGTTCATTACCTTCTCAATCCTCTATTGAGAGAGAGAGAGAGAGAGAGAGAGAGAGAGAGAGAGAGAGAGAGAGAGAGAGAGAGAGATCTGAGCACAGATGTGAATAGCTAAGAAGGGACCAGGGAGACCGGGCAGAATGGTATATGCTTAGGAAGGGGCTTGGGATGCTGGGTGAGGACAAAGGGAACAAACAGAGGCGTTGGGAGGAAGCTGGGAGGCACTGAAGGATTCTTAGCAGCAAAAAGGCTAGTCCTGCTGCTATGGAAACAGGGCCATCTGAGCCAAGGGCAGGTGTAGGGAGGATCTTAAGGCATTTGTCATAATAACACGGATCTCATCCAAGGTGGTAGGGATGGCAGGGTCAAGAAGTGGGGGATCCTTATTATGCCCTGAAACTATGCCACAGCATAAATCACACAGGGAAATTGTCACGTACTGCTTGAGCTTGTTGGAACTGGACTTTGGGAGTCTCTTATTCCAGATTCAAGTATGCTTATTACAAGTGTCCTCCAGGACTCCATGTCCAGTGAGGCTTGCCCAAGGCCTGTCACAGGGAGAACAGCCAGACATGTAAGGGTATAAAAAACCAAACCCATGGAACCTTGAGAACAGCTAGCTGTTACCAACAAGGATTACTGTCATTTATCCTGTGGCATAAAATGTCTTCAGGGAAGGAGAAGCTGGTAGCTCTCCCAAGGAGAGGACAGAGGATGCTCTGCTCTGCCCCGAGATTTCAGTCAGGAGCTGCAGCAAGGCCATTTCAGGCTTCCCTGGCTGCTACTGCTGGATGCTGCAAGCACCCAGTTTGACTCCCTCTCTCCCTCCTTCCCTTCCTCCCCCTCCCTCTCTCCCTCCCTCCCTCCCTCCTTCCCTCCCTCTTTCTCTGTCTCTGTCTCTCCCTCTCCCTCTCTCTTTCTCTGTCTCTGTCTCTCCCTCTCTCTCTTTCTCTCTCTCCCTCCGTCCTTCCCTCCCTCTCTCCTAGTAACTCCATCTGCCTCTCTGGAGCCTCCCCAGTTGGTTTCTGCTGGAGGTTTTACGTGCCCAGTTTGATAGTATTTTACCAGTTTCAGTTTGCTACTTGTTTTTTTACTTTTGCTTGCTACACGTGTAACAAACCTCACTTGCTGAGACCAGAAGTTCAGTTGTTGCCATTCATCCTCTGGATAAAATGCATGCTAGGGAAATACATTTATAGATGAGAGATGGGGTGAGAGGAAGAGGGGTGCCAGGTGACTTAGAGGCATCTGGTGTGAGCAGGGCCAGGGGGCTACACCTAGAGTGCTTTCATAGGCAGGTGGCTGACATGCTGGCCTCCTGCCTGGCCTGCTGAGATGATGGCTGCCTCAGAGCTAGCTCCTCTCAGGCTTCCTTGTCTGCTTGACTAAGCCATTCCACCCTGACCTATGGCGCTTGGTGAAACTCTGAGGGAGTCAGGCTCCTTTTGCTTTCTAGTCTCCAGATAAGGAAAGTGAGTCTTGAGAATCAGTTTTCTCTGCCATTCGGTATTCCTCAGGTGAGAATTCTTTGTTCAGTTCTGAGCCCCATTTTTTAACGGGGTTATTTGATTTTCTGGAGTCCACCTTCTTGAGTTCCTTATGTATATTGGATATTAGTCCCCTATCTGATTTAGGATAGGTAAAGATCCTTTCCCAATCTGTTGGTGGTCTTTTTGTCTTATTGACGGTGTCTTTTGCCTTGCAGAAGCTTTGCAACTTTATGAGGTCCCATTTATCGATTCTCGATCTTACAGCGCAAGCCTTTGCTGTTCTATTCAGGAATTTTTCCCCTGTACCCATATCTTCGAGGCTTTTCCCTACTTTCTCCTCTATAAGTTTCAGTGTCTCTGGTTTTATGTGGAGTTCCTTAATCCACTTAGATTTGACCTTGGTAGAAGGAGATAGGAATGGATCAATTCGCATTCTTCTACATGATAACCGCCAGTTGTGCCAGCACCATTTGTTGAAAATGCTGTCTTTTTTCCACTGGATGGTTTTTGCTCCCTTGTCAAAGATCAAGTGACCATAGGTATGTGGGTTGATCTCAGGGTCTTCAATTCTGTTCCATTGGTCTACTTGTCTGTCGTTATACCAGTACCATGCAGTTTTTATCACAATTGCTCTGTAGTACAGCTTTAGGTCAGGCATGGTGATTCCTCCAGAGGTTCTTTTATCCTTGAGAAGAGTTTTTGCTATCCTAGGTTTTTTGTTGTTCCAGATGAATTTGCAGATTGCCCTTTCCAATTCGTTGAAGAATTGAGTTGGAATTTTGATGGGGATTGCATTGAATCTGTAGATTGCTTTTGGCACCGAATGGCAGAGAAGCACCTGAAAAAATGTTCAACATCCTTAATCATCAGGGAAATGCAAATCAAAACAACCCTGAGATTCCACCTCACACCAGTCAGAATGGCTAAGATCAAAAATTCAGGTGACAGCAGATGCTGGCGAGGATGTGGAGAAAGAGGAACACTCCTTCATTGTTGGTGGGATTGCAAGCTGGTACAACCACTCTGGAAATCAGTTTGGTGGTTCCTCAGAAAATTGGACATAATACTACCAGAGGATCCAGCAATACCTCTCCTGAGCATATATCCAGAAGATGTTCCAACCGGTAAGAAGGACACATGCTCCACTATGTTCATAGCAGCCGTATTTATAATAGCCAGAAGCTGGAAAGAACCCAGATGCCCCTCAACAGAGGAATGGATACAGAAAATGTGGTACATTTACACAATGGAGTACTACTCAGCTATTAAAAGGAATGAATTTATGAAATTCCTAGGCAAATGGATGGGTCTGGAGGGCATCATTCTGAGTGAGGTAACATATTCACAAAGGAACTCACACAATATGTACTCACTGATAAGTGGATATTAGCCCAAAAACTTAGGATACCCAAGATATAAAATACAATTTGTTAAACGCATGAAACTCAAGAAGAACGAAGACCAAAGTGTGGACACTGTGCCCCTTCTTGGAATTGGGAACAAAACACCCATGGAAAGAGTTACAGAGATAAAGTTTGGAGCTATGAAGAAAGGATGGACCATCTAAAGACTGCCATATCCAGGGATCCATCCCATAATCAGCTTCCAAACGCTGACACCATTGCATACACTAGCAAGATTTTGCTGAAAGGACCCAGATATAGCTGTCTCTTGTGAGACTATGCCGGGGCCTAGCAAACACAGAAGTGGATGCTCACAGTCAGCTATTGGATGGATCACAGGGCCCCCAATGGAGGAGCTAGAGAAAGTACCCAAGGAGCTAAAGGGATCTGCAACCCCATAGGTGGATCATTATTATGAACTAACCAGTACCCCAGAGCTCTTGACTCTAGCTGCATTTGTATCAAAAGATGGCCTAGTAGGCCATCACTGGAAAGAGAGGCCCATTGGACTTGCCAACTTTATATGCCCCAGTACAGGGGAATGCCAGGGTCAAGGGGAGGGGGTGGGTGGGTGGGGGACTGGGGGGGAGTGTATTGGGGACTTTTTGGATAGCATTGGAAATGTAATTGAGGAAATTACCTAATAAAAAAAAAAGAGAATCAGTTTTGTGTGGTCTCGCCCCACCCCCATGATGCCATTGGTAATGATGGCCATGATGATGATCCTGATGACGACCATGCTGCCTTGGAATCTTTTACATGTCCTGTTCTCTTGCATCCTCTCACTGGCTCATCTGGTGCATTTCTTATTTTCTGTCTTAGTTCAGGTTTCTATTGCTGTGACCAAACACCATGACCAAAAAGCAAGTTGGGGAGAAAAGGATTTATTTGGCTTACACTTCTACAGCATTATTAATTATGGAAGGAAATCAAGACAGGAACTCAAACAGGGCAGAAACCCGGAGGCAGGAGCTGAATCAGAGGCCATGGAAGGGTGCTGCTTACTGGTTTGCTCCCCGTGGCTTGCTCAGCTTTCTTTCTTATAGAATCTTCGACCACCAGCCCAGGGATGGTTCTTCTCACAATGGGCTGGGCCTTCCCATTGGTAACTAACTAGGAAAATTCATCACAGCTGGGTCTTATGGAGACATTTTATCAAATAATATTCCTTCCTTTCAGAAAACTCTAGTTTGCATGTCAAGTTGACATAAGACCAACCTTAGGTGTTTTAAAACTTCAGAACATCACCACGTGCTTGTGTGATATTCCTTGAGACCCATCTATCTGTCTTCCTGCCTCCATCCTCCATTTTTAGGGGCTTAAAGGGAACCCTTGAAAGTTGTTGCTTTATTTTCTCATTTTGCTAGTCAAGACTGGGTCTGGGGGAAGCTTCAGGAAGCTATAGCTAAGTTGGAGAGATGGGAGCAGAGCCTCTGCTGTGCACAGAGACTGCATTTCAGGGCAGCTGCTTCATAGACAGGGTGCAAAGTGGAGTCTGGCTCCATCCTCCTGCCAGGCAGATTGCAAATGGCTAGCACAGTAACTCTTATAGTCAGGTATCCCTTCCTTGTGCCTCAACAGCTTTACATGGATAATTTCACAGTGCGATTATTGTGTTGTAATGGAGGTGTATCTGTTTAATTCCAGCACAGTCGAGAAATACCCTTAATTAGTCTCTCTGAATACTCTGGGTTTGTGGTGTGTGTGTGGCAGGGAGGGTGCACACACATGTGTATGTGTTTATGGTGGATGTGTCTGTGTGCAAGCATTCCAAGGGCAGACAGAATGCTGGGTATTCTTCTCTATCACTTTCTCTTTCTCCCTGAGGCAGGTTCTCTCACTGAAGCATGCTGTTTCAGGTAGTTTGGCCAGGAAATGCCCAGAACATGCTTGTCGATATCTCTCAATGCTGGAGTTACAGGCATGGACAGCCATGACTTTATGACATGTTTGCCAGTGATTTTAATGCAGGGCCTCATGCATTCAGATCTAGCAATCTTACCCGTTGACCTATCTCCCTATCCACTACTCAGTTTCCTAGTTCTAATTTTGAGATGGCAGGTACTGAGGAATGAATGAAAACATTATCATTACTTTCTTCTACTTCTTCTTCTTCTTCTTCTTCTTCTTCTTCTTCTTCTTCTTCTTCTTCTTCTTCTTCTTCTTCTTCTTCTTCTTCTTCTTCTTCTTCTTCCCCTTCCCCTCCCCCCTCCTCCTCCTTTTTCACCATCATTGTCACCCACCACCATCATCATCATCTTCATCACCATCTTCATCATTGTCACCATTGCCATCACCATTGTGTTGGTTTGAATGAGAATATCCCCCCATACACACATAAACTTGAATACTTGGTCCCCTGCTGGTAGAACTGTTTGAGAAGGATTAAAGCATTTGGTCTTATTGGAGGAGGTGTGTTTGTGTTACTGGGGGTGGACTTTGTGCTTTCAAAAGACTCACACAATTCTCTCTCTCTCTCTCTCTCTCTCTCTCTCTCTCTCTCTCTCTCTGCCTCATGGTTGTGGATCAAGATGTGAGCTCTCAGTTGTTGCTTTGCTCTGACATCTTGGATTTTAATTCTCTGAAACTGTAAGCCTAATTACTTTCCTTTCTGATTTGCACTGACCACACAGCAACAGAGAAGTAACTAAGTGACCATTACTCCATCTTGTTCCTAGTAGCAATGCAGCCACCATGAGCTGTGTGACCAAGTCCCTCACATGCTTTGTCTCACAAGAGCATCCTACATACTACATACTAGGCAGTTATAGCTTGCCTCATCTTAAGGAAGGAATACACACTTGGTGGCTCAGAGACTGCTCAGAGTCATCACGGACCCTTCTCAAGGGCGTCCCTTCCGGTACCCTGCCCTGGGGTGTCTACACAGGACTGGTGCTGCTCCTCTCAGAGGAGACACCTCTGAGGCACTGTGTGGACCCACTGTGAGGCAAGCCGCCCATCAGGCCTCACTAGGCTGACAGCCCCGCTGTGAATTGTGGAGGGGTGAGAACATGGTCTATCCTTGGTACGGATTTACCTCCCGTGGGCTGGAATGACTGCTCAGAAGTTGTGCTGCCAAGTTGCTCAATTTCCTCTCACTTAAGAAGAATCATAGTGCTGAAGCTGCCAGGAGAGGACCACCAGCAGGGCTCTGTGCGGGCATCTGCAGGGACAGGGTCCCCTTCTGTGGCTGGGGCAGGGTGGAGGTTCCCTGCAGCATCTATGGCTGGAGTCTTGTTGAGATGTGCTTCTGTCTTCTTCCCTTTCTCCTTCCCCCTTCCCCCTGCTTCCTTTTCTATCAATCCCAAAGCCTATGTCTAATAACAGTCCTTTAAAAAAATAAAAAACAAATGGGCCCCACCCCCAGGGGCTATTTTTTCCCCATCTGTCAGTCCTTGGGATCGATTAGTAAATTTTCAGGTGACTGTATAATGACGCACACACTAGCGCCCTTTTCCCAGGGGGCAGAGGCTGTTTGGCATTCACAGGGACCCTGTAGGCAGGTGACTTGGGAATGTCGGCTTCTGGATGGAGACGTTGTGCACTTGCCAACTCAATATCTCCTGGCCTTCCTGTGTGTTTGTTACAGGGATTTCCATCAAAGCTCGTGTCTGAATGGCTCTCCCTCTGGGTGGCTGCCTGTGAGCTGCCTGCTCAGCAAGGAAGTGAAGCCCAGACATTTCATGAGGGCAGGGACCACAGCACAATGGGTCTGAGTGCTTCCAAACTAAATCCACTCGGGCGAGGATCTTGTAGAGCTGCTATTGATTGGGTGGAGGGGTAGTTATTAAGTCTCTAGAGTGACTTATTATGGCACTCAGGCCGGATTAAAGAGGAGCTAAGCCTGGTATCCATCAGGAGCCACTGCTGAGGCTGACAGCCTTCCACTGGAGATGTGCTCTCCACCCCTCCCCCATCTCCACATTGTCTGGGGAAAGATACTGTTCTAACATTGACACTTGAAAATTTTCTCCCTTCCCTGCTTCTCCTGTGAGCATGCATGTGTGATGTGCATGTGAGTGGATGCTGTGCATGTGGAGACTAGAGCATACATTAGTTTTCTCCCTCGGGTATATGACTTTTGAGACAGGATCGCTCCCTGGGAGAAGGAATTCATTTATTCAGCTAGATTTCCTGGCTATCAAACCCCAGGGATCTGTCTGTCTGTCTGTCTCAACCTCCCCAGTTGTCTCATCAAGGTTTCTTTTGCTTTTGCAAAGCACCTCCACCAAATGTGGGGGGAAAGGCTCGTGTAACTTACTGCTCCCCATCATAGACATGAGGAAAGTGAGGGCAGGGAGCCATGGGTTCCAGCCCTGCAGAGGCCATGGAGGGGTGCTGCTCACTGGCTTGCTCCTCATGGCTTTCTCGGTCTGCTACAGTGAGCTGCTCCCCCACCTCCCATCATTCATTAAGCAGCAACCAAGAAAACGAGCCACAGGCATACCCACAGGCCAGTGTGATGGGGGTATATTTCTCAATTGAGATTCCTTCTTCCAAAATGACTGCAGCTTGTGTCAAGTTGATATAAAATTATCAGCACACCTGTTCTGGAACTATAGGTACATGCCACCATGCCTGGCCCTTTCCTTTCCTTTTCCTTTTCCTTTCCTTTCCTTTCCTTTCCTTTCCTTTCCTTTCCTTTCCTTTCCTTTCCTTTCCTTTCCTTTCCTTTCCTTTCCTTTCCTTTCCTTTCCTTTCCTTTTCCTTTTCCTTTCCTTTCCTTTCCTTTCCTTTCCTTTCCTTTCCTTTCCTTTCCTTTTCCTTTTCCTTTTCCTTTTCCTTTCCTTTCCTTTCCTTTCCTTTCCTTTCCTTTCCTTTCCTTTCCTTTCCTTTCCTTTCCTTTTTCCTTTTTCCTTTTTCCTTTTCCTTTTCCTTTTCCTTTTCCTTTTCCTTTTCCTTTTCCTTTTCCTTTTCCTTTTCCTTTTCCTTTTCCTTTTCCTTTTCCTTTTCCTTTTCCTTTTCCTTTTCCTTTTCCTTTTCCTTTTCCTTTTCCTTTTCCTCTCCTCTCCCTCTCCTCTCCCTCTCCTCTCCCTCTCCTCTCCCTCTCCTCTCCCCTCCTCTCCCTCTCCTCTCCCTCTCCTCTCCCCTCCTCTCCCTCTCCTCTCCCTCTCCTCTCCCTCTCCTCTCCCTCTCCTCTCCCTCTCCTCTCCCTCCCCTCCCCTCCCCTCCTCTCCTCTTCTCTTCTTTTCTTTTCTTTTCTTTTCTTTTCTTTTCTTTTCTTTTCTTTTCTTTTCTTTTCTTTTCTTTTCATGGTGCTGGGGTTAAACTCAGGTTCTGATGCTTAAATGGTAAGGCCTTTATGGGCTGGGTTATCTTCCCAGCTCCTCATCTTTCTTGATCAAACACTCCTAGGAACCCAGTGAGTAATGTCTGTATCAAACCACACATTTCATGTGGTGAAGGAAATGTCTCATCCTAGATAAAAGCTTGGGTTGTTACGTTGTGAGATTGAGAACCAGCCTATGCTTTGTGCAGGCTTTAAGACTAATGGGACCTTCTCTTTGAAGAGGAACTGGGTGTCCCTTGAGACTGGGGAGGAGCTTGGGGGTACAGATCTGCTTTGATGGGGGGTTCACATCCCCCTCAAACATGGTTAATGTTAAATTAGGAAGTGGCTTCATCAGCTGGAATTTTACAGGGGAAACAGAATGTATCCATGTCCAAATCATAACAGCCTGGGCCCTTCAATAATCCCTGAGCCCAGCTGGAGCAGCCTGCCCTTGGTCATCCAGTCCCTTCCTGGAGCAGAACAGGAGGTTGCCATAAGTGGTTGATCCCCACTCCACTACTTTGCAATCTCCCAGGGCCAGGTGTGGTCCAGAATTTGCCCTTTCAGATTTTAGCAAGGCAGTGTCAGGTATAGAGTACATATCATGTCACAGTCCTTCCCCCATGTACCCTGTGCAGAATTCTGAGACAGCATCCCATAATCAGACACCATGCCTATTCCTGCAGAAGGCCTACTCTTCAGACTGGGGCAAATAATCATTATGGTGAAGGAACAGGGCTGTCCTTAGGAACATCAGCTCAACAGAACATTAGTGATCTCTTCTAGTTTTACCTAAAGTAATGGCCTCATATGGGGTCAGGGAGATGAGGTCATGTCATGATTGAGAGAAAATTTCAAAGCCAGGCACGGTGCTGGATACTTGTCAAGTTCTGGAACTTAGTAAATTGAGGTTGGACGATTACTTGAGCCTGGCAGTTCAAGACCAGCCTGGGCAACGTAGTGAGAGTTCTGTTTGAAAACAAAGAAGACAAAGCAGGGCTTGGAGTGGGGGTTCAGTGGGGGAGTGCCTC
The DNA here is from genome assembly GCF_978045245.1 of Mus caroli. NCBI lineage: Eukaryota > Metazoa > Chordata > Mammalia > Rodentia > Muridae > Mus > Mus caroli. Next base: position 2,068,763 of record NW_028227272.1, read on the forward strand.
CTGGAGAATGCAGAGTCCCAGAATTGGGGTTTCTATGATACCTGGGTTTCTCCAAATAATTAAACATTTAGGCTGGCAAAGAGGTTTGGAATGGGATATGCGAGTGTAATTTCTGATGCTTGATCTAGGAAGGGGGTCACTTGCCCTCACTTGCAAAACTGCTTTGGTTTCTGTCTTTTCCCCCTCCTCATAACCAAGTTTTACTTATTTGATTCTTTTTACTTATCTGTCTCTCTTTGTCTCTCTCTCCCTGTGTGTGTGTGTAGAGATAGAGAGAAAAAGAGACAGAGAGAGACATAGACAGAGAAACAGAAGGAAAGAAAGGGAGAGGAGAGGAAGAGAGAGAGAGAGAGAGAGAGAGAGAGAGAGAGAGAGAGAGAGAGAGAGAGAGAGAGAGAGAGAGGAGAATAAAAGTTTACGCTCACCTGCAGCCTCCTTCCTGCAATCCAAGGACCCTTGGACCCTGAACCCCATGAGGAAAAACCAGCCTGCGGTCTGACATTTCTGAGTTTATTGGCTGGCATGAAAGAATCTTCAATTCCAATCCAGGCAGCGTGGCCAGGAGACCAGGTGCGTCGTGCAAGCAGCCCTCTCTGGGGCTCCCGGCACACAAGCGCCTTATTGTTTTATTAATATCCCACCGGCAGCTGTTAGTTCTGAGGCCTTCAAAGTTTTGAGTAGAAATCAAATGGATCTTGAGAACCCCACTGTGGTGCAGTGGCAATAAGCCTTGTAGGCAATCCAGGTTAAATGGAGACAAAAATCAAGATCAAAATCTCTGCAGGGCTCCACGGTCAGGTTCCTGAAATGTCAGTGGTCCAAGAGCATGAAATAGCCACATCTTGGGTTCTCCAGTGGGGTCAAAGTTGGTCTTACAATCTTAATCAACAAACTTTCCCCAGAAATTTCTGACAGGGGTAACAACTTCTGGCTGCTGTGGAGACCCCCAATAATCTCCTGGACCCCTTACTTCTCTCTGCTGGGCTATCAACCCTCCCTCCTCATAACCCCGCCTCCTACCTCCACAGTACCCCTGATTCTTGAATTTCTCTTATGGCCTCCCATCCACTGCAACCCCCCCGTCCCAATGCAGAGTGCCCGTTTCATTCCTATCTCTTCAGCTTTTTCTGTGGCTGGGGAGTCCCCCTCACAGAGCCCCTTTGCTTCCTGAAGTACCAACTCTGGGAACCTCAATCCATTCTTTCTCCCCTTGGGTTTGTCTTGGGGAAAACTTCCCCAGGCTTCTACTCAAAGGGTTTCCTCAGAGCACTTCTCAGGCTTAAAAATAAAAATTCTAATTTTAGTCACAGCCTCATGTTGAGTCTGGCCTTGAACTCCCTCCATAGCAGAGGATGGCTACAAGATGGGGGTCCTTCTGTCTCTACCTTCCCAGTGCTGGACACCCACCTGCACCACCACATTCAGTTTCCATGGTGCCAGAGAGAACTGAGGGCCTTGTGAATGCTATGTAAGTGCCCTACCAGCCAAGCTACAAGCCAGCCTCGCTTAGGACTCTTATTCTAATAATCACCTAGCTACAGTCCCTACAAGCCCCTGTGAGGCAGAACTCCTGCCTGCTTCCTTCCTAGCTATCTCACCTGGCTTTTTCATGGTCCACAAACTGATCGGGCAGAGCACGGTGACGGCTCCCTTCTCTGGATTCCTCTAGCTAGCAGTTGATTCCACTTTGATCTGAGAGCAGGTTTAGGACTGATTGGTGATTTAAGGAACTCATCTCTAGTTGGGTGGCCTGGTCTCTGCTTGTTCTGTGTGGTGTGGGTAAGTACCCATCAGGCAGAGGAGTCGAACCAAGAACAGTCTTTCTTCCTGACAATCTTCTTTTCCTACTTCGCCTGGGGAGACTCGGATGTTTCTGATGCCACGCTACCAGCTTAGCGCATGTCAGCCTGAAGCTCTCCTTCAAAGAGCTTTCTCTGTCTGGTCATGCTGCTTCAAAACTTCAGTTTTTGTTTTTTTCTGGTGGGAGTCACCATCTGCTTCTTGTGACTTTTGGCTCCCTGCCTGTGTGTCTTTATGGAGAAGACAGAGACACTGCCTTCCTCAGCTTGCCTAGACCCTGGCTCTGCACATAGGTAAGGGGTGGGGACGCGGGCTCCTATCCTCCTTTAATTAAAGATTCCCTGACAGGACTGGTGTGGAGGACAGCCCAGCCTCGAGCAGCTGTGGAGCAGATGGTGGTACATGTCTGTCATAACCCATGTGCTAATCCTCTTCCCCTAGCAGCGGGGTTGGATGGGTAATGTGATGTCCACAGAGATAAAGGCAGACCAGAGTTTCCTGGGACAGGCTACCACAAGATTGGCATTTTTCTTTACCTCAGCAGCTTAGGGGAAGGCCAGCATGCAAGGAGGGTCCCCCCACCCCCATGTGTGACAGGGCCATTCTTTTGATTCTCCTGCCTCAGCCTCTTGAGTATTTGGATTGGAGAATTAGCATGCACAGGAAATGTCTTTGGTGAGCTGGAGCAGTTTATCTGTCTTCCTGGATGCATGGAACACCCACATTAGCAGGTATAACACATTGTATCTGGTAAGATGGAAGATACTTCAAAGGAGGCTTCCATTGCACCCATTTCCTGCTAATACACACACCTGCTTTATAGCCTGGCAGTTCCGATGAACCTGCTGGGATTTCCATGGCAAGGCACAAAGCAGACTGAGGATGTGGTTCAGTTGGGAGACATGATTGACATGCCTCAAGCCCTGGAACCTATCCCTAGGTCTGCATCAAACCGAATGTGATGGTTGTGCACAACTGTGATCCCAGCACTTGGAGGGAGCAGGACTTTAAAGTCAACCTTGGTTTTACAGTAACTTTGAAGCCAATTTGGGCATCAGGAGCATCTATCTTAAAAAGTGCAAGCAAGAAAATGGACACATAGACTCTACATGTATGGTGATGAATAATCCACTTGTTGAATTGCTTGTCTAATTGTATTCTCTGCTAGCTATGGGGACTAGAGCCATGTAGCATTGGTGGAACATGGACAGGACATTCAGGTCCACTGTGAGTCGGTTATCCAGTTATTAATCATGCAGACAGCTTGTGCTGATCAATCACTGTAGCTTCAGGAAGTGTCTAGGGGCTGGGGGGAAGACTGCTACAAGAGCTGTCTCAGGCTGTTCCCTGTACAAGTGTGGTGCACCAGGGAAGGCGTCCAGTGGAGGTGGTAGTCACAATCTGGCCTGAAGTGCATGAAGGAGTTCAACTTGCAGAAGAGCCTCCCAGTTTGAGTGACAGTTGCTCCAGGGAGCAAGAAGAGGGGTCATGTGGCTGGGGTGCACTGCAGGGCAAAGAAGAGAGGATGATGAAGGTGGAAAGAGCATGATGCTGACCATCTGCAAGACCTGCTGCCTCAACTCCAAAGTTTGCATGTTAGGAACAAAGTGGAGGCTCTGTGGGTTCAAGAGGTGTTCTTAGTGTCAGCAAAGGGTTTGAGAATGTCCGTGAGTGTGGGGCCTGACACCTGATGCAGGGATTGTGTTGAAGCAGCAGGTTTCAAACAGAAGGTGGCCTCTGACTGCAGTTGTCAAACACCAACTCCACATCCAAACCTGTAATCATTTACAGCAGCCTGGCCCTGGGGACACTCATCCTAGGATGACCTGAGTACCAGAAGTCCCTCCTCCTTATGTGTCAGCGAGGTGAGGCTGAGATTGGTCTAAGAGACAGTGCTCTATGTGCACTGACTTTTCTTGACCAAATCCAGTCAAAGAGGAGTACGGTGCAGCTTCACAAAATGAGGTGTCACCTCACCCAGATGGCACTGGTTGGCATCAGGCATCACCATCAGCCTGTGCACTGAAGAGCTGGCTGATGTATGATTACCTATTAAAGGTGATGAAGAGGCAGCTTCCTGTTCAGCCCCAAGTGCAAAAGGAAGAAAACATTCACAGACATTGAGACTCTGTTCCTGATAAGCTGTGCCTTGGAGAATTCTCTCAAGCTTCTCTGGGCCTCAGTTGTGAGTGAACGGGACGATGACATTGACAGTGTCACTGATGGTGTGAGGCATTCTCCTGCATGGTTGCTGTGTCAGCTGCACAGTAGCCTTCTAGGATGGTTTTCTACTCTTTTCCTTGTTTTAAAAGATGTCGTTTGCTCTTGCTGAGTTGCCTGCCACGGCCAAGATTAAGATGCCAATAGCTGCCATAGTGGAGGGCGATGTTCTACAACAGAGATGCTGGCTGCATATCACCTTTCTGACAACGGATTTGTGCTTAGATATTTACTCAGTGTCTTGGTTAGGGTTTCCATTGCTGTGAAGAGACACCATGACCAAGGCAACTTTTATAAAGACAACATTTAATAGGTGCTGGCTTACAGGTTCAGAAATTCAGTCCATCATCATCAAGGTGGGAACATACAGCATCTAAGCAGGCATGGTACAGGAAGAACTGAGAGTTCTACATCTTCATCTGAAGGTCGCTAGGAGAAGACTGGCTCACACATGGTTAGGAGGGTCTCATTGCACACCCTCACAACAACACACCTCCTCCAACAAGGTCACACCCACTCCAACAAGGCTACACATCCTAATAGTGCCACTCCCTGAGCCAAGTATATTCAAACCATCACAGTCACCATGCAGGAATACAGAAATGCCCAACGAAGACTCCAGCAAAGGGTCCAAACCAACACCTCTCCTAATAAGGTGAATATAAGGTGTCTAAAGACAGCACAGAGGCAGTGGTGGCGCACACCTTTAATCCCAGCACTTGGGAGGCAGAGGCAGGCGGATTTCTGAGTTTGAGGCCAGCCTGGTCTACAAACAGAACAGCCAGGGCTATACAGAGAAACCCTGTCTTGAAAAACCAAAAAAAAAAAAAAAAAAAAAAAAAAAAAAAAGGGCTGGTGAGATGGCTCAGTGGGTAAGAGCACCCGACTGCTCTTCCGAAGGTCCGAAGTTCAAATCTCAGCAACCACATGCTGGCTCACAACCATCTGTAATGAGATCTGACTCCCTCTTCTGGTGCATCTGAAGACAGCTACAGTGTACTTATATATAATAATAATAAAAAAAAAATCTAAAAAAAAAAAAAAGACAGCACAGCAGGGGGAAGAGGATCATTCTGAGACACCAAGGAAAGACAAATTAAATCCATAGGGAGATCTGCCGCCCTCATGTGAGCAGCACTAGAACTGAAAAGTCAAATCACATCAAGTGTGGGTGAGAAGCTGGAGAAACTAGAGTTCTCGTGGCTAGTCTTCTGGCAGGGTGAATTCTATGACTAAATTCTAGCAAGTTCTCTAACAATGAGTCACCAGGGGACAGTGACACACAGTGTCTCCACTTTGTACAGCACGGGGAGGTGACAGGGAGCCTCTATGATAGCTGGAACATGAATGTTACTCACAAGTTCCAGAGGCCAAAACAGCCCAGGAGGAATAAGCAACAGGTTGGGATTTTCACTCAGGCAGGCTTTCAGCTCCAAAGCATAGCTGGAGGGCTGGTGAGGTAGGTGTGAGTGGAGGTGCTTGCCACTGAGTCCCAGGACCTGGGTTTGATCTCCAGGACAAGCATGGTGGGCGTTGTCCTTTGATCTGCACAATATACCTTGACACATGCTCTCCCTATCCATGAATAAAATGGTGGGGCTGAACAAATGAGGCTCAGTTAGCTAAGTATTTGCCTTCCAAGTTGAGGACCAAAGTCCAGTCTCTAGCACCCATGTTAACAAAAGGCCAGGCATGGAGGCAAGGACTTCTCAGCCCTTTTCTGGAAAGACAGAGACAGAAGGATCCCTGGGGCTCACTGTTCAGCCAACCTAATCTTGTCAGGGAGCCCTGGATCCCAGTGGGAGACTGGTGGCCTCTTAAGGAATGACATCTCAGGATGACCTTTACCCTTGCCCATCCCGACGTGCCCAGAAGCAAGCACACCACATTCACAGAACAAACAACAGCTCAGCATCAAACCCCATGATGTAAGCCAATGAACTTGGAAAATGTGATGAATGAAAATATCCAGAAACAGAGATTCTCATCTCTTACAGAGAATCCAGATCATGCATGTGCACGGTAACAGAAGATGGATGGGTGAAAGCAATAGGATGGAGACCTTTTAGGGTAAAACCATAGCCATGTTCACCACTGTCTTGGAGCATAACAAAGAACTTTGTACTTAAGTGGGTGACTTGTGTTATATGAGTTAAAACTTCAATCCAAGTGTCTCTGAAGAAATTGACTGGGAATTGCACAGAGCTGAGGACCTCCCTCTTTCCCTTGAATTGAGGGACACAGTCAGTGCCCTATGAGTTGTCCTCCCAGTTCCCCATCAGCACATCTGCTGGGTCAGAGCTGTTGTCAGTACTGTTATATGTGTGGTCCACATGTTCACTGTTCAGGGACCTCAGGCTTCAGCACATCTCCATGGAAACAATGAGCGACACTCTGTAGAGCAAGGGGGCTGGTGATGTGTGTTGGTGGGAGAGACAGGAGGAGCCGGTGTGATGTGGGAAGTGACCCCTCTGGCTGTGAGGTGGGGTACAGACTTTGGAGGAAACAAGGTGGAGTTGAGGAGACCTTACAGACGTCATTGTGGTGAGATTGAACTGAGTTTAAGGGTTAGTCCTGGGATGGGTAACTAGGCCGATGATTGCATGGGTGGAAGGGATGCAGAGTAGGCTCTTGGAGAATAGGAATTTCAAGGGTGATTTGGGCTGTTGAAATCCCCTGGGGACATGTGAGTCACTTGGGTATGGTTGGTCAACTGTATACCCAGCAAGGGTATCAGGCAGAGGTTAGGACTGGAACAGTGGTGTGCAGAGGACATGAGAGAGAGCCATCTTATTGTAGGAATGCCTTGAGAATTCTTCTGAATGGACCCACCCTGAGTAGCTGCTGTCCCATTATGGGAGATTCATCATTGGCATGAAGGGTCAATGGAGAAAATACAAGGGTGTCCTAGATGTGCTGTTTCTCCTCACGGTGGGTAAGAGCAAGTATCTTGTGGCTATAAACAGCTGCCAACACACAGTTCTAGGTTCACTCATATCTACACTGGGCAGTCTGGAGGAAGTCAGTTTAGCTCTCTAAGTCTACTCTACTCACAAAAAGAAGATAAAGCTGGGTGAGGCAGCATGAGACTGAGGCAGAAGGATCAGTACTTTAAGGCCAACCTGGGCTACAAAGAAAGCCCTGTTTTAAAACAAAAAAAGCAAAACAACAACAAAAACAAACAAACAAAAAAAAAACAAAAAAGGAGGAAGAAAAGGAGGAGGAGGAGGAGGCGGAAGAGGAGGAGGAAGAGGAGGAGGAGCAGGAGGAGGAGCAGGAGGAGGAGGAGGAGGCTCTTTTTCTAGAAACTGGTAACATTATGACTTCTGTCTTCTGGAGTAGGAGACCTAAAGCATAGAGGTGAAAGGATTCATTCAGTGTGATGCAGATTACAGACAGCTCAAACCAGCTGGGATTCCTGGGCCCTTTTTTTTAATGGCTGCCCTCAGCTACTTGTTACTGAGAAACATTGGCTGCCTAGTTACTTCTTAGACAGAGAGTCCCTGCTGAGTTTACAGTTTAGAAGGTCATAGCCATGGCGTGGGCATTCTAGATGGATGAGAATGGTGGCGATGTGTGTGTGTGTGTGTGTGTGTGTGTGTGAACACGTGACCAACCACCTTAAGAGCCAGTTGACAGAGAGGTGAGACCCACTAAGACTGCCATTTGGTCTCTAGAGAACCAGCTTCCAAGATGGTGCCTCCAGTGTATTAGGACTTCCCCACAGAGGCTCCATCACCTCCTAACAGTACCACTTTGAGAACCAAGCCTGTAATAACTCAGGGAGGGAGACTCAAAGTTCATCAACACCTTATATCAGTACCATGGAGACCTACATAAACTTGGCTGTCTGGGACAGTTCCCTGGGCTGCCTAACATGTGACAGATTCCACCCAGGATTGATTGGCTTGCATAGTACAACAAGATGACTTAGTCTTCACTTTATGGTCAGTAATTACATCCGCAGGCTCGAAGGCTCAGAGAGGTTGATTAACTCCTAGATAGTCATCTGCCATCAGCTTGACTCATGGCTGGAGTGTCTAGTGGTCCTGTGGCTCTGCTTCTCCCACCCTGCCTGGGCCTGCAGAGGGTAACTTTACTGGGTCTCATTAACCCTGTCTACCCCAAGCTCACACTCAGGATGAATGGGCAATAAGGTCAGGGTCTCCCCTGGCATGACCCCACCTGACAAGAGATCCATATTGTCATCTGCTTCTCTACACTTTAGACGACAGCAGTGTAGCTTTCCTGAGGAGCACGTGTGTGACGGGGAAGGGCAGCAGGTGTTATTCAGGCTAAATTGACCTTGAAATTGATTTTTTTATTTTATGACTTACTGAGAGGAGATTAACACTTTTTTTTTTTCTTCCTGCAGTCTGAAACAATTTACATGGTAATAGAAGACACAGTCAGTCAAATGAATTGCTGGAAGTAGTCCTGTCTGGGGGGGGATGCAGAGTGTAGCCATGTTGATTTCTTTGCCTGGAGAAAGGCCAGGATTTTAACATCTGTGAATAGGAGCTAAATTTAATCGCCCATCTTCAAAGCAGAGCAGTGAGGAGGCTCATTCCCTGGTGCCTGCTGGGCATTTTCAGAGTTGGAGTGGGATGAGGGCAGCCTGGGTTCCTCACTACAGGTTGATTCGGAGAGGCCCGTGGATTTGATGGATTTGGAGCATTGCATGTCTTTGTGCTGGACGTGGACATGAGATATGTAATGATATCCTGGGTGTGGTGCTTATTGGTAACTGCCAATAGGACAAAATCTATCTGGGATCATTCAGGAGATGGGCCTCCAGGGATGCTTGTGGGGGGACTTTTGATTATATTATCAAATAATGGAATCAAAGACCAGTGCTCTGTGGGTGGCACCATTTCCTAGTTGGGTCCTTACATAGTCAAAGGGAAAGGGAGTCAAGAGCAGTGTGCATTCTTTGCGCAATGCTTCCTGGTCATGGATGCACGATGATCAGATGAACAGTCTCCACTGACTTCCCTGTCGTGGTGTTTGGTATCTTAACCTTTGCGCCATGACCTTTCTTCCTTAAGCAGTTTTTGCTAGGGCATTTTTGCTTTTGAAATCATAACAGCAGGAAGGTAACTGAAATGCTGATTGATGAAATGCTGAAGAAGTGTGTTGTGGCTCTGCTTGTCTTGGCTTAGCTCTGGTTCCCTCCCCCTACCTCATGTGACTTTCTGTTAATTGGCATGCTCACTGGATTGGATCCATAGCACATGCTTCACAGGGTGAGGTGGATTCTGAGGTTATTCCTATCTCAGCAGTAAAATGCAGCAATCCATTAGTGCTGCCTGCTCTGGGAGTGGTGGGGGAGGGGTAGCGCGTGTGTGGTTTCTTTATATTTCCTCATAAAAATCAATACAATGTTTCTTATCTAGACCACATGAACAAACTCTAAGGAGATTCTAAAATTTCACACATTATAAGAGCTCATTTTAATTTCTATTTCAAAATGTCAATAAACGAATTCCTACCCAGAGGGCTCTGGGTTTCGCTGGCCAGCCAGTCTAGATAGATCTGTGATCGCCATGCTAGTGAGAGAGAATGTCTTTTAAAAAATAAGGTGGATAAAAACCATAGGCCTTTTACTTTTATGCTTAACATTTTCATTAGAAAACTGCATTATCAGATAGATAAGAAGTTGACTCGGTAGCTGTATCCACACTGATCTGGCTAGTCTTCCACTGATAAAAAGTTGTCACTGAAATATGCCCAGACAGCAAAACTCAGGATCGAAAGGCCGATCGGAGTCTCTCCCTCTCGTGCATGCGCACCCGCCCTCTCGCGCATGCTCACCCTCAGCTCTCTCCACAGTCAGCCATTTTTACAATGTCTGTGTTTTCCTTCTGTCTGCCTTCTGGAGAGCTCAGTGCATCCACTGGAAACTGGAAGCACACTCATTCTTCAGACAGCGAGCAGCTAAGGATGCTGTGCACAGTGGTCATTGATTGCTCGCCTCTGCTGTCCCCCGTAGAGCCCCTCACTTCTGTGCCAGCCCCTCACTCTCTTTATTAGTCCTTCCCTGGTTGGTGACCCTCCACCATCTTTGCTGAGCTTACCTGCTTTGCGTGGACTCTGAGTGAGGGAAAATATGTAGCTGCTCTCAGAATGTTTTCATCTCAGGATCCCTTCCTTGGCTCAGGTTGTTTTGAAAACAGACAGATGTCAAACATGGGAGCTCCAAAACATGGAAACATAAGTCCAAATAATAGAATTCTACTGTGGGTCAGAACATGCTCCACTCTGGTTCCCACGTTATCAACTTTTATCCGTTTAAAACTTAGGTGAAAAGTTTCAGTGTGTGTATGTGTGTGTGTGTGTGTGTGTGTGTGTGTGTATGAGTGTATATGAATGTGTGTATGTATGTGTGTGCATGTATGTGTGTATGAATGTGTGTATATATGTGTATGTATAAATATGTGTATGTGTGTGTATATGAGAGTGTATGAATGTATGTATGTATATGTGTTCATGTATGTGTGTGTATGAATATGTGTGTATGAATTTGTGTGTGTGAGTTTGGTTGTCAGCATCCACACTGAGGAGTTTACAACTGCCTGTAAATTTAACTCTAGGGCATCTCCAGGCCTCTGGCTTCTCTTGACACCTGAATTCACATGCACATAACCATATACAGACATACAAATAACTAAAATTAAAACAAATCATTAAAAATTAAAAAAATTGTATTTATAAAAGACAATATTATATATTGCTTTTTTGTCTTGTTTTGTGTTTTGAGACATGGTCTCACTGCAAAGTACTGGCTAGCCTGTAACTCATTATGGTGACCAGATGACTTTGAAATTTCAGCATTTCTCCTGTTTCAGTCCCTTAAGTACAGGGAATGTGTGTGTACCTCCATACCCAGCAACACACTGCTTGGCTTAGAGTTTCCATTGCTGTGAAGTGATGACATGACCAGGGCTAGTCTTATAAAGGAAAACATTTAACTGGGGCTGGTTTACAGTTTCAAAATTTTAGTCCATTATCATCACAGCAGGGAGTCTGGCAGCATCCAGGCAGACATGGTGCTGGAGAAGGAGCTGACTGTTTTACATCTTGATCTATAGGCAGCAGCAGGAGACCGAAAGCCACACTGGGTGTATCTTGAGCATATAAGACCTCAAAGCCTGCCCCCACAGGACACACTTCTTCCAATAAGGCCATACCCACTCCAACAAGGCCACCTCTCCTAACAGTGCCACTCCCTATGGCCAAGCATTCAAACACATGAATCTATGGGGCCAGTCCTATTCAAACCACCACACTGTCTAAGCAAAGCTGAGGACTTCAGTGTGCAGTGAGCATGCACAAACCCAGCCTTGAGCTTCTGAGGAACTCTGATTGTCTTTGCCTTCCATGAGTGAGTCATAATCTTTGTGTTTTATCTTTGGTCTTTCACTTTGTATGGCGTTCTTTTTCATGTATAATATTTTATGTGTAACTTTTTGGTGGTGGATGTGTGTTTGCTTGGCTGTGTGTTCACCTGTGTGCATGTTGACTATGCACACGAACACCTGTGTGTTCCTCTGTGTTTGTATTCCCCTTGAATGTTCACCTGTGTGTTCTCATGTGTGTGTGTGTGTGTCTGTGTGTGTGTGTCTGTATCTGTGTGTGTGTGTGTGTGTGTGTGTGTGTGTATCTGTGTGTGTGTGTCTGTATCTGTGTGTGTGTGTGTGTGTGTGTATCTGTGTGTGTGTGTGTGTCTGTGAACACATGCATCTATGGAAGTCAGAGGTCAACACTAGGTGTCTCTACCATCCTCCACTTATATTCTTGAGGCAGGGTCTCAGTGAACCTGAACTTACCCCTTTCTCTAGACTGTCTGGCAGGCAAGTCTTGGGGATCTTCCTGCCTAGTCCTTGTCCTCTCTGCACTGAGATTATAGGTGTAGAGTAACGTGCAGACATTACAGGAATCCTAGGGATCCGAACCTGGGTCATCACACTTGCACAGCAAGCCCTTTCCCCGCTGAGCCACACTCTCTACTCCTCTGCATAGGAGATCTGAAGCATTTTAAGATTTTGGAAATACAAGGAGAAATTCTTTCTGTCCTATGAAAAGATAGAAATTTATGTAACTTGATTGAATAAGTTATACACTGCAGTCAGTCTGAGCACTGGGAATGAAAAAAAAATAATGTGTATACTCATTCTCTCTCTCTCTCTCTCTCTCTCTCTCTCTCTCCCTTCCTCCCTCTCTCCCTCTCTCTCTCTCTCTCTCTCTCTCTCTCTCTCTCTCTCTCTCTCTCTCTCTCTCTCTCTCTCTCTCTCTCTTTCTCCCCCTCCCGCCCTCCCGCCCTCCCTCCCCATGACGTCCTACAAACCTATGTCACTGTGGTGATCTCAGTGCTTCTTCTCCCCCCCCTCATCTCAATCTCCTCATTCTCCCTCTCTATCTCCTTCATCTAGATCTCCCGGGATCCTCACTCCTGTTTGGTCAGTATATTTTAGGGTGCAGTGGGACCAGAGATTCTGGACATACATGTCGATCCTGTTTGTCCTTCACAACCTTGGTCCCCGTAGACATTACTAGTTCCATCCTTGTGAACTCCATGACCTGGTCCCCACACTTCTCTTGGTCAGGAGGTCTTGGCCTTGAGCCACCACCAGGGCACACCACGCCCAGCACAGCCCATGCCTTTCGGTCATCACTCAGGAAGCTGCCCTCGGCGGTGGAGCAGTGCTCTCAGTTTACATCATGCAGAGTACATCTCAGTGCTGGCAACTCTGTCCTGTGGAGCTGATTCTGACTCATGCCTCCTCCTGGAGACAACAACTTCAACAGCCTTCTAAGCTCTCTATGTGGTCAGTGATTACACTGGCCTGGTCTTCCTGCCTGTGACTTACAGCCTAGCATCTGTAAACTGTACACAAAGGCAGAAGGGAGCAGGGATTATGAGATCCAGGCCTGCTGGATTCCCAAGCTGGGACTGAGGAACAGAGAAACAACATAGGGCTTATGGGAAGGGTGGCAACTTAGAATAATATCTGGCTTCAGAGCTGAGATGGGAGCTGGATGGGATCAAAAGGCTTAATGTCTCAATAAAACTTGTTGAGAAGTTCTAGGGAGAACATTTACACCAGTGAACACACAGCTGAGCATGCACACAGGTGAACACACACACAGGTGAACACACAGCTGAGCATGCTCACAGGTGAACACACACACAGGTGAACACACAGCTGAGCATGCACACAGGTTACACACACACAGGTGAACACACAGCTGAGCATGCTCACAGGTGAACACACACACAGGTGAATACACAACTGAGCATGCACACAGGTGAACACACACACAGGTGAACACACAGCTGAGCATGCTCACAGGTGAACACACACACAGGTGAACACACAGCTGAGCATGCTCACAGGTGAACACACACACAGGTGAACACACAGCTGAGCATGCACACAGGTTACACACACACAGGTGAACACACAGCTGAGCATGCACACAGGTGAACACACACACAGGTGAACACACAGCTGAGCATGCACACAGGTGAACACACACACAGGTGAACACACAGCTGAGCATGCACACAGGTGAACACACACACAGGTGAACACACAGCTGAGCATGCACACAGGTGAACACACACACAGGTGAACACACAGCTGAGCATGCTCACAGGTGAACACACACACAGGTGAACACACAGCTGAGCATGCACACAGGTGAACACACAGCTGAGCATGCACACAGGTCACACACAGGTGAACACACGCACAGGTGAACACACAGCTGAGCATGCACACAGGTGAGCACACACACAGGTGAACACACAGCTGAGCACACACAGGCTGTGATGGTTTGTATATCCTTGGACCAGGGAGTGGCACCATCTGAAGGTGTGGCCTTGTTGGAATAGGTGTGGCCTGGTTGGAATGGGTGTGTCACTATGGGTGTGGGTATAAGACCCTACCCTAGTTGCCTGGAAGTCAGTCTTCCTAGTACTAGCAGCCTTTGAATGAAGATGTAGAACTCTCAGCTCTGCCTGGATACTGCCATTCTTCCACCTTGAAGATAATGGACTGAACCTCTGAACCTGTAAGCCAGTCCCAATTAAATGTTGTTTTTTATAAGACTTGCCTTGGTCATGGTGTCTGTTCACAGCAGTAAAACCCTAACTAAGACACAGGCGAACACAGAAAGAGCTGAACACATGTGTTCAATGCGTAGTGCCAGGAGTACCAGATGACTGGGGGACAGTGGTTTCTCTGCCAGGGATTTTTGGGAACAGAGAGGACACATGACTTTGATTCTATCACCAGATTTTCTGTGACCAACATTTATTGCAAAAAATGGAAACGAGAAGTGACCAGCAGTGTAGAAACCCATGGTGTGTGCAGAATTGTTTGGAGACAGCAAATTGTTTGGAACTCAGAGGCAGGGTGCTAGGTAGGAAAGGAAGTATTTCGTTTCTCTCCTTGTGTGCCTCTATCTGAATTTTGGTCTCCAGGATGGTCTGTCTCTCACATGAACACACACATAGTTACTTCTTGAGAAAGCACTTTGCACACTGTTCTGTTCAGAATGCACTTAATGCAGCACTTCAGGTACTTAACTCTGTGTAGAGAGCACTAGGTACACAGCACTTCTGGTATCCCATAAGGGAAACACTTGGCATATAGCACTATAGGTGAACTATGCAGAGAGTGCTTAACAGCACTGCAGAGATGCTCCATAGTGAGAGCACTTAGCACAGGTGATTCACACGGGGAGTACTTAGCACACAGTACTATGGGTGCTCTGTACACATGGGCTGGTGCTGGGCAAGCCAGCACCAGTACATTGACTCCACCCCAGTAACAAAGAATTGGGCATGGCTCCAATGACCCTTAGCCAGACTAAGATGGTGTAAGAGGAATCTAGATCTGCTGCCTGATAGAGAAGTTAGGCCATTCATAGATACAGTATAAATTTTTCTGGTAGACACTTTAAAAAAGTAAAAAGAAGCATGAAATTAATTGTAATCATAAATTTAAATTTTTATACTCATAATAAATTTATGTTTTTAATCAATGATATATTTTATATATTATTAAAAGTTATTCTAACATGTAATTGATAGAGAAATATTAATGAGATATTAATATTAATGAGATGTTTTATTCTGTTTCTCTTTGTGTTGTCTTCAAAACCCAGGGTGATCTAAAGAAAGTGCATTTTGATACAGACCAGCCACATGGCTAGTGGCCACTATAGTGGGTCATTCAATCCTGGACCCCAGAGTGGACTGGTAGGGACACAGAGGGTAACTGTGGGCACAGCCAGGCAATCTACTAAGTCTAGTTATTCCAAATTAGAATTTTCCTGCTTCTGGTTCCCCATCCTTCCTGTGGTTCCCTTCTATCAGCACTTGGAACACAGCAGTCCAGGCCCCTCCCCCATGCCAAGAGCAGCCCACAAGATGCTCTAAGTAGCAGCTCTTGCTGAACGATCAGAGCTTAAAGCCTGTCTCGCATCCTTCTCAGCCCCTTTGTCCCCACTCATCAATCAGCAGGATTTTTTAAAATGGGAAATAGATTTTGCTGGGGACAGAAGAGGGCTTGAGGGGTGCGAGCTTTCCAAGCCCTCCTGCAGCTGTTGTCAGGAATCCTCCAGGCCACGTCTTTGTCTCTGGGAGTGGAAAACCCAGTACTGCTAGCCAAGGAGGACTGGGGCCAACTGGAGAAAAGTTCTGGGGAGCATTGATTGTCAAAGGGGCCGTGGTAAGGCCTCTTCCTTGTTGATATGGAGTGGTCCTGGCTAGCAGGCAGAAATGTGACAGGCATTCCTGGCATTGGTTGTCACGAGAAGGTGGGGTGTTCTCTAAAGGCTGAGCCAGTCCATTATGTTCTGGACTTGGGAGTCTCTGGGTCATGTGGCTGTTGAACAAAGCTGGAGGCAGATTCCCATGCAACCTCCAAGGATTGTCCGTGGGGACAACGGTCTTAAGCCTCTGGACCTGGCATTTCTGCTGTCTCCCATGCAGAAGGCCCTGGGTGCTGTTCATCAGTGCATGGTGCTTTTCCTCTGTGGGTCTGTCGGGAGATGGCTGGAGACTGGTGGAAACTGTGGGCTTCATTCCACTGGCACAGCAGTTTTCTCTCAACATTATTTATTTAGCTTGTGACTATGTTCTCTATATTTACAACAAGCTACAGTGGTTCTTCACTTGGGATGGTGGTATTTGATTTCCTTCTCGAGGACTTAGTTAATTCAAGAAGTTGAGTTAATCATGCCGTGGGAACAACAGCAAACTGGATTTGACGAGGTAGTCGGTGGTGGTGGACAATGGATGAAATGAAGTGATTGTACTGACTGGTACTGGGGAAGCCCTGGCTGAGGTCGGTTGTGCATTTGGGACTTTGTATTTCACATACTTCTCTATCTTACTCTTTGTGTCCCAATTGGTTCCAACTTCAATCTGTAGGAACTGCTACTTAGCCTTGGTCCATCGCTCTCCAGCTACATTTCAGTGAATCTCATTCTCTTGTGATGGATAAGAGGCAGAAAAGGACACTGAGAAGTGACAGGCTTGTGCTGGCTTTCTTGTCCGAAGCTGCATGAGTGTGTCCTATTGGTGCATGCAATGTCCCCTCAGCAACCCTACATGGTAGACGCTGCTTCTGTGCCTGCTGTGTGAGTGAGGAAACTGGCCCCCAGTTCCTTTTCTTACTGCTGCAACCTGACAAGACGCAACTTAAATGAGGAAGGCTTTGCTTTGGCTCGTGCTATGAGAAGATATGATGCATCATGGTGGGGAAGACATGGCAACAGGGCTGTACAGGCAGGTGGTCTCCTTGAATCTGTAGTAAGGAAAGAGAGAGAGAGAGAGAGAGAGAGAGAGAGAGAGAGAGAGAGAGAGAGAGAGAGAGAGAGAGAGAGAGAGGGAGAGAAGCCTGTGCTTAGCTTACATTCTCTCTTTTATACATTTCAGGACCCCTGGGGTGGTGCCAGTCATGTCTGAGGTGGCATATCTTCTCTCTTCAGTTTACCCAATCTAGAAACTCACAGAGGTGGCCAGGGGCTTGTCTCCTGGGTGATTCTAGATCCTGTAAATTTATGATCACTGTGAAGCACTTCAGTGGTATAAATGAAGGGGAGCTCTGAGCTGTGATGGGGTTAGGCTCTGAAGAAACCAGCTCAAGTTGCAGATATCTTCAGTAGAAGATACAGTTCATACACATGACCACCAAAGATCATAGCCTAGCTTAGCCTAGCCTAGCCTAGCCTAGCCTACCCCAGTTTCTTTGGGAACACAGGCATGTCCCCACAGCCAGGGAAGGTCAGCTACCACCAGGCCTGTTTGGCAACCAGCTGTTGACTAATCCTGGTAATCAATGAACTGTACTGAAAGAGAAAACTGGACTGTTGTCTGTGGGCAGTTTTGCATCACTGGACATTTGAGAAAGTCTCCAATCAAACCACCACAAGCTGTTGACATCTGAGTTGGTCATCTGAGGTTGAAGAGTCCATTTTCTCAGTGCTTAGAAGGGTGCTAGCATTTCAGCTGTGTTTGTGGCAGGTGGTGTAGCCTGAGGTACTTCCCAGCAAGGCTGATGTGTTTTTCTGTGGGAAGGGAAGGTGTCATGGGTCCCCTAGTTCCTCTGCTGAGCTTGGAGGGGCTTGCTGGGATTTCCCCCGTGAAGGCAAGGTTCCTCACCTGTTTCTTCTTCCCCAGCCCTGGTCTCTACAGAGTTTCTGGATGAAAGGGCCTAAGCTTTGCAACCTTGGTTGCTGGCAGCGTGTGTTGGGCCAGCCACTAGTAGCAGGCCATGTACCTCATGGATTTCCAAACAGAAAACATGTTTACTCTTTGATCTACTAAGCATTCTTCCCATGGACTCCATCGCCTGCAGACAGGAATCTAAGGACTTTCAGGTATTTGTACCTTGGGGGAGGACAGTACATGTGTGAGAAGATGCATCTGTGTATTTACTGAATGGATGATTGGTACAGCAAAAATGCTTTGACTAAAAACACCGATCTCTCATACCCATCAATAAGGCATTGTTTAAGCAAATTGTGTGCATTCATAAAAACTAATTCCAAGCTGCCGCTAGGATTCTCTGGTGAGGATTTATGTTTATTGGCTTGGAAAGATGCTCATGACATATTGCTGAGGAAGAAATACAGAATCTATCACATGGTTGCATTTGCACACAATTATATTCATAGATTTCTGCTTGCTCCGAATGCTGAGAGAGATGTCAGCAAGGCAGATGGGAAACTGGGCTCAACAGAGGCTTTGTGCATTTTTTCTTTGGACTCTTATTACTGTTTTTCTTTAAAAATTTTTTTTATAGTGGGTATTATTTTCTTTAGTCATAGCAGTAGTAATAACA
Organism: Mus caroli; assembly: GCF_978045245.1. Lineage (NCBI taxonomy): Eukaryota > Metazoa > Chordata > Mammalia > Rodentia > Muridae > Mus > Mus caroli. Next base: position 2,087,143 of record NW_028227272.1, read on the forward strand.
TTGGTGATGTCTTTTATTAAACAAAGCAGCTGCTCTAGGTTGGGAAGGAGGCCTTCCAGAACAGCTGATGGTATGGAAGGATGGCTCTTGGTTGTCCTGTTAATATTGCCATCCTTTGAAGAAATGAAATGGAGGATTATGAGGCCACATTTTGGTCTTTCAGTGGGCAGTTGGTCCTTGGCAGTTGGTTCAAGAGGCAGGCTGCCTATAGCCTTGGCAATCTCTCCACCAATCCCACACACACCATTGTGTGGGAGCAGGCATCTCTCCTCTCTGACTTCAGCTTTTGTTGTTGTCACTGCCTCCTGGAGGGGTGTCTCTCTTGCTCTGGGAATAAGGGGGTGGGAATGGTGGCAGCCAGCATGCATGGCATGCAGGAAGGAGTTCTCAGCTTTGTAAGCTTGTCTCACCTGTTTCCTTAGACAGTCCAAGCATGGCATGGGTCCCGTGACCTTGTACTGTGTGACTTTTCTTGGGGAGATGCAAAGACACACAGATGGATCACCCACAGCCCAGAGAAGGAGTTTGTGTGAATTAGTTACTCACCACTGGGGCACAATGCCTGGCAAGAAGCAATTTAAGGTAGGAAAGGTTTCTCCTGGCTCACAGTTGGAGGCAGCACAGTCCGTGCTGAGGAAGGCATGGTGGCAGGAGTGAGAGGCTGCTGACCACGCCATGGCTGAAGTCAGGAAGACATGTAAGACAGTGGCCCACTTCTTCCACAAGGTTCCACAAGCTCCCAGAACAGTAGTGCCACCAGCGGGGGCCCAAGCACTCAAACATAGGAGCCTGTGGGGGCAAATCAATTCAAACCATGGGCAGAAGCATGGGTGACTCAGAAGATCCTGGGTCACTGAAAGTCCCCACCTCGGCATGGACGGATGGCTTGGGAGATTTGGGGGAAAGCTGCCCCTTTGGGAAAGTTTTCTGCACTCAAGAGTTTCCATCTGGAGGAGCCCATCTTCTGCCTCCTGTGTACTGTATGTGGCAGCAAGGCAGGGCCAAGTGACCTGGGGTGTCAGGTGAGGGCCAGGGTCCTCTCTGCCTTTTTGTGTGTGTGAATGTTAACAGCCCCATCACAGTTACCTTAGACCTAGATAAAGCTATTGCTCTGTTTATTTCATTGCCATGACTACAGGCTGTGGGATCCTGGGAGGTCACCGAGGTTCCTCCTCAGAACCAGTCTCAGGCGCCTGCTGATAGGGCAGACTTGTGCACATGCAAGCACAACAGCCAGTCATTTGCATCAGTTACTTCCACGGATTAGAGGTTAATCCTGGATCCAGCCCTACACCAGTGAAAAGGACCTTGCACTTGGGCCACACTGGCATCCATGCACACAGAGACCCTCCTACCCCTAAGATGCATGCAGCCTTCTCCCTCCCTTGGGATCAGGTATACAGCTTTTCCTTTCTTTCCTCACTAGCAGAAGCCAGATCCCCGTTCTTCCTGATACTGCAGCCCACTCTTCTTTTCTTCTGCAAGTCTTCATTTCCTGCCTGATTTCTTTGGTCAGGAGCCCCGTGCCCAAAGCCTCAGCAGCAAATGAATATTTAATGGAATGCTGCCACCTTTTGGAATTTAGCAAAAATGATCTCTGTCATTCAGAGGGATGCGGGAGAAGCTCTCCTTCCCGTGGGTGCACCTGTGCCCACGCATCCAGCCTGTTTCTTCAGGGAAGTGACTAAGGCTGGATTCTCTGAGGCTGGGGGAAGAGCCAGGTTCTCTCAGGAGGCAGGTGTGCCTGGCATTTCCATTCTCACTTGTAACTGCCACAAACGCTGCTTGTCAGGCTTGTGCCCCAGTCCATACACCAAGAGGCAAAACAGCACAGGAAAAAAAAAATGATGTCCTGGTTCCCATGGTGTTTCAGCTTTTGCCAGTAAGTTTCCAAGGGCTTCAGCCTGCCTCTGAACTGACTCTCAGATCTCTGTTACACCACCTGTGCCTAGGTGCAGAATCTGGTAGGCTTTTGTTTATAGACGTCAGTCAAATGGCAGTTGAACCGAGTCCTAGGCAAGGCATACTGAGGACCTATCTGTACTCAGCAGGAGGAACAAGCATGGTTGATTAGTGATGCCTGTCTTGGATTCAGGAAGGGAAAAAGGCATCGGGAGTACTCTCAAGGAAACCAAATAGTCAGCACAAGGTACTGCACAGCTCTTCCCTCACTGACGTTCTTCCTGGACACTCCCACACATGGCTACCCTTCCATTCCCAGCATCCTCAGCACTGGCACCTTGCTTTCCTCGAATCCGAACTCAGCAATGCTCAGCTCCTCTTTCCTTGAGCCCCAGCTGAGCCCAGCATAGCAGACCAACCCTACTTGTTAGGCAGAGCCTCTCCACAGGAGCAGACTCTAGCAGCCCTTCCTGATGAGACCAGGGGACCGTTGCATGCAAGCTCTCTTATGTCCCAACCTGGACCCCATCCTGCGGCTCTGCAAGCTTGTCTCCTTGCCTGTTCTGCTCTTCCATGCTCCATGCACCATGCCTCTTACTGCAGACTATGCTTAGGTTATCTGTCAATGTGAAGTCACTCTTTAGCTATGACTGTGGGAACTTCAAGGCCATCATAATAGAAAAGATGGGTCGAAGGTGACTGCTTGATCCGTGGGGCTGTACTGATCCCAGGCATGGAGCCATGTCCCATCTCCCCTTCCTCTGTCTTTTCTTTCCTTTTCTCATCTCTGCCTTCTCTTTACCTGCAAACTCTATCATTACTGGGATGTTCAGATGAGCAAGGCCTAAGCCCTTCCTCAGAGAACAGTGATGAATATAAAAAACACGTTACCCAGGCACAGCTAGCCTGCTTCTTAGCTGAGGAAGAGTCCAGTTGTCACTGAGAGCACACACAGGTTGTCTGGGAAGGCTTACTGGAAGAGGGGGCAGGGCCTAGAAGAGTAAGGGGAGTCAGCTTGCTGCTGGCCAGGGCTGGGGGTTGGTAGTGTGTTGGGTGGGCTCTACACAGGGGGCACTGCTGCTACCAGCATGGGTATGGATTCGGGTCTCTCTAGCTTCAGCTGTCTTCCTTGATGTCAGAAACCAGATTATCCTGGAGCTGGCCAGTAGGGACTGAACTTGGAGTTTCTGCTCAGATTAGTATGGGGTCCAGTTTGAAGGCACTGGAGTGCCATTGTCTGACTGGCACTTCAGAGAGTTCCGGGGACTTGGATTAGGAGCCTGGGGGACTGGAGGAATCCTTGCCCCTCTTGGGAAATGGCAGTGCTGTAGGGTCACTGCTCAGTCCCCTGGGCTTCTGGGCGAGCGGTGCCTCTCATTGCTAACACACCTTTCAGAGCCCCCAGCTTTGCTGAGCACTGCTGCACGCACGAGATAAAAGCATTAGGAACAGAAGGACAAAGCAGATACTCGAGGCGCGGAGACCTGGCAGCATCAAATCTGCCCCTTCAAATGCCACACATGATTTTGTCCACACTGTTCTGATTAAAGCAAGCCAGGCTTGTGGGGGGAGGGGCTGAGTAGCTTCTGCTTTCCTAGCCTTACCAGCTCCAGTCTGCTGTCCTGGTGACCATCCTTGCAGTTGCTGTCTTACCTCTGCCTGATAAAAGGGTAAACCCATTTAGCCATCCCCCTGAACCTCCGAGGATGTCTATGCCCAGTGGAGACATGCTCAGACTGATAGGTTTTCACGACTAGCAGTGTTAGGCTGTAAAGCAGTCTTTCTCTGACAGTGTAGGTAAGAATTATCACTCAGTAAATGCTTGCTACTGGTGTAAACAATCAATCCTATTGATTAGCAATTCCATAGAAGCCCTTCCCCACACCCTGCCCCATCCCCTGCCCCATCCCCAGTCTTCCTACTGTAACCCCAGCAATCACCTCTCTTTCCGGTGCTGATGCTGAAGAGACTGAGTCATTCATTCGGGAGCTTCATGCAAATGAGCCCTTTCTCCGTGTGGGATTTGCCCTTATCTCCCATAGGGGACTTCTTCCCACAGGCATCACTAGCCTCTGTTAACTGCTGAGTGACACTTAGTGGCAGGATTGGATTACGCCCTCTAGTGATCTACTCATGCTTTTGTAGGGCTGTGACCAAGTGAGCATTCTGACAAAAAAGAATGTCTGGGAGCCAAACATTGGCTCATTGTTTCAGAGGGTTTCCATCATGGCTAAGGTCCCCCCCAAGGCAGGAAAGATCTGTAGCAGACAGGAAGCAGAGAGCAGCCAGAAACAGTGGCTGACTTCCTGAAACAATGCTATCTGGGGTGTGTGTGTGTATGGGGGGGGGGGGAGGCTTTCCACACGTTGGGATAGGCTAGACTTGCGTAACTCCTCCTACTGCAGGAGGCAAAATACCTGCTGAGGAGCAGTCTGAGCTGGGGAGGGTTTATTCTGGCTCAAAGTTCAAGGGATACATCTATCCTGGCAGCCAAGACTTGAGAAGCAGCTGGTCACATGGTTCACAGGGAAAGAACAGCAAATGGGGCAGGACTTTAAAAAAAAACCAAAAAACCAAAAACCTCAAGTTTCTCCCTCTTCTAAGGACTTAACTTTCTCCAGCAAGGCTCAAGCTTCCAGAACTGCACCACTGCCGGCTGGGGACCAAATGTTCAAGACATAAGGCATGGGACATTTAGAGTCATTATAGCGCCTTCTAGTGGCAAGAGTGGTTACTGCTGCTAGACTCGCAGGGATGATGCATTGTTTTAAAGGACTTCAATGAATGAAAACTTTGTTTCAGGACTGAGGGAGGCTCTTACCTATGCACAGTGCACCTTGGGATTTGCGAGTCAGGCTCTTCCAGAGAGATGAGCATTCTGGGATAACCCTAGGATAAAGAGGAAGAGGATTGCTGCTCTGGGAACCAGAATGTTCCCAGAGCAGACTCCCAGCTCTGCGGCTTTCTGGCTGTGTGAGCTTGCACCAGCGACTAAGTCTCTCAGTGCATATTCTCCTCAGTAAAGCAGCTGGTGAGGAAGACTGCTATGAGGATGCTGTGAGTTGGTAAGGTAGAATCTTAGGAAAGGGCGCTGGGAGAGTTAACTCCCTTGTTAAATGAGGCATCACTTACCAATGTAATCTAACACATCTGAGCTGACTGAGGAGCAAGGCCCCGGGAGTCTACGTCTTCTTACTAACCATTAGCTTTACTGTTGTCAACAACTCTACTCTCATCTGAGCCTCTTAAAGAAAGGGGCTACAGGCTCACCCAGCCTGGCCGGGGCTCTCCCTGTCTCCTCCCCTCTGGCAGAAGCTGCTTTCTTGATGAAATGCAGGGTTCTGAGCTCTGCTACCAGCTACACAGAGCCCACGGGGTCCTGTTTTGCCCTCAGTGCCCCTAATCAGGAGTTCGGTCTGTCTGATCAGAACTTCCCCCTTTCAGACACAGGCAGACTTCTTCCTCTCTGCATTTCAATCTCACAAATCCAGGCCAAATATTGATGTTTGGTAACTACAAATATCACACCAGGCCTTTAATCAAGAGCCGAGTGGGGAAGAAGGGAGCAAGCATGCCCTGCACGGGAGGGAGCCCACAGTGCTCAGAATGAGTTTTCTAAGGAATAGACTGACTGACAGGGTGGGAGGGAGCTGGCTCTGAGGTGAGCATGAAATGGTAGGAGCTCTCAGGCTCCTATTCCTGACACAGCACCCATTGAAGTCATGTTCAGTGCCAGGGTCCTTAGGCGGGAGCTTGCTTTCCCAACGGGGAAATGTGTTTTCATTGTGAGCATCTGATATGCTGCGAGGCCACCCCATTACCAGCAAATGCAGTGAGTAACTCCCATTCTCTGTCATTTAGGATGGCAGGCAGATGTGTGACAGCCCCCACCACCCCTGCACGCTAGGGAGGGAAGTCAGCCCTCAGGGGCAGAGGGGAAGTTGGATTCCAGGATTTCACATGGGGGACACAGAGGACAGAATGATCTAGAGTACTGGCCACCACCACATGTTGGCAGTGTGATGTATGTAGCTTAGAGTGAGCCCCACCCCCTGGATCCTGCAGGCTTAGAGTGAGCCCCACCCCCTGGATCCTGCAGGCTTAGAGTGACCCCCCACCCCTAGATCCTTCAGGATTAGAGTGATCCCCACCCTGGGATGCTGCAGTTTAAAGTGAGCCCCATCCCGGGATCCTGCAGGCTTAGAGTGACCCCTACCCTGGGGTTCTGCAGGCTTAGAGTGACCCCCACCCCGGCATCCAGCACTTAAGTTCTCAGCACTAGTCAGTCCTGAGGATTGGCTGCTTTGCAATTCAATTATTTCTCATGACCTTCAGCCTCAGGACCCTGGCACATGCTGTTCTTTCGGTCAGGAATGCTGTTTCTCAAGATGGCTAACCTGGTTGCTTCTTCAGCTGTTTTGTGTGTGGCACTGTGCCCGGAGAGATTGAGGGTGGCAAGCAGACACCAGTGTGATGATTCCCCTCACTTGCTGCCTTTGTGTGCATGTATGTGTGTACTCATGTTCAGGTATGTGCAGGTACACATGTGTTCACATGCATGTGAAGGCCAAGGACAACCTCAGGGACTCTCTGCTTCTGTGGAGCTGGGTCCCTCCTTGGCCTGGAGCCTGTCAAGAAGGTTGAACTAGCTAGTCAGAGAGCCCCAGAGATCTGCTTGTCTCTCGTGGCCCTGGAGTGGGGTCAAGCAAGGGCCACCACATCCAGATTTTTTACGTGACTCTGGAGGTCAAGTCCATTTCTCAGTGCGGGAAACACTTCTTCACTGCCTGAGCATCTTCACATCTCGCTGGGCTGCTGTCTGATTCCCACATCTCCATAAAGCATTCTCAACTACTCTCTCCCAATCCCAAGCTCACCCTACAGCCTTCTCCCTACCTCTGCTTGCTTGCTTGCTTGCTTCCTCCCTCCCTCCCTCCCTCCGTCCCTCCCTCCCTCCCTCCCTCCCGCCATCCCTCCCAGCTTTTTTCACATCATGCACCCCAGTCCCACTAATCTCCCTGTACCCTCATATCCATCCTTTATCCTTGCAAACTGCCCCTCAAATAAATACACACATACATGCACACACCACCACCACCAACAACAACGACAATAAAAACAAAGCATAGAAAACATCTCATGGAGGCTGTAGTGTGTCACAGCGTGTCCTACAGTATGTCCCTCTGTCCACACATCTTCACTTGTGAATGAATGTTCATTACAATGAGTCATTAGTCTGGTTCGAGATCTCTGGCTGCTGTGACACCATCAATATTGGGTACTCACTGGGAGGTCCTCCTGGTTATCCTGTTGTTGCCCTGTGTCGTGGAGATCTTGCAGCTTTGGAAGAGCAGGACCGGCCCTTTCACATATCCCAACCATTTACAGGTGATATAGATTTTGGTGTGGGTCAATTCAGAGCCCCGGATCTGGGTCTGGGTGGTAGCTGGTCAGTGTGCTAGCTTTCCTTTACCCCTCCCCCCACCCCCCCACTAGGGTGAGCTTTCCAGCACTGCTCTGGCTAGGCCATACACTGCTGCCATCAGCAACAGGCAGGGTCAGCTCTCCTGCTCTCCTGCCCTTCGGGCAGGCTCATCCACACCTACACCTCCAGGGCTAGCTCTACTGTTGTCCAGGTGGGGTCTCTGTCGAGTTTCTTACATAGCAATGTGAGACATACCCAGGCTCCACTTGGATGGTAGCTCATTGTCTCTCCCCACCATGGGAGGTGGAGTTTTATCTGTTCTCTTTCCTCCTTTCTCCCTGTTAACACTGGGAGCCAGCACCAATATGCCCACAGGTTCAGTTTGCCGGAAGGCTGGAGTGAGGGTGGATGGCTTTCGTGTCTTCAGGGTATGTGCACAAGCTGGGTACTCTCAGTCTCATGAGCTTGTCCCATTCTTGGTAGCTCCTGTTCATTTGACAGGTGGTAGGTTGATGCCAAATCAGGCATAGGAGTTGCTAAGGGGTTGTACAGTGAGAGAAAGGAGAGGCCTTGCAGGCTAGCAGTGAGGATGGGTTCCAAGAATGGGGGTCAGTGGTGATATTAACAACACACAAGAATATATGCACTCAGACACCCATGCACATATGCACACACATGCATCTGCACATACACAGTCTTGCACACACATGTGCACTGCATATATATATACCTATACACCTGTGTACACCTGTGTAAAAACTCTCATGCATGCATCCACAGAACCACTTGTTTGCACATATACCTTCGGACACACACATCCCTACACACACACATACACAAACACACACACACACTCCCATACCTGCATGGTACCTACATAGGTACCTACACACACCTGCATATACATATGCATCCCCATACCCTCCCCCTTCCATACACTTGCACATACACATGCCTGCGTGCATACATAGTAAAATGTCATGTGCTACACCATTCAAAAGACCCAGACCTTTCAGTCTTTGGTTGTGTATTATTTTAAATAATAAAAGCTAACATCTATTTAATGTGTGCTGTGACACAGAAAACAGAAACAGTGAGAATTACAGTTGAAAATAGGATTTATTTGCAGAAAACTCACCGCCAGTTCTTCAAGCAGCATTTGCCTCCTCACGTGCCTTAAGATGCACAGGAAGCAGCATCCTTCCAGCGATCCTCTGCTCCCTGCGTCCCTCGGCTCCCGGCAATCAGTCTTTTGTGTTGGCTTTAAGTTTTGCTCTTTAGTGACATGGGGGATTTCTCATGGTACTGGCCACCCTCAGTTGTGGAAGCTGAGGAAGCTGTAGTCAGGACAGCGGAGGACAAGGGTAGCTGAGGTCAGGTAGGGGGACAGACACAGGTTGATCAGTAGGTGCACAGTGAGGTGAGCCATGTCTGCCTTGTAACTACCTGGGAGGTGGAGCTTGGCACGTGGCGCTGGGCTAGATGCCTCGAACAAACACCCTGGCAGGTGCTCAATGTTCCGACCCTGCAAATGCACTCACGGGATATGAGGTGGCTCTTAGGTAGGAGCCAGACTCTGACATTACCCATGGAGCGCTTTGCCTCTGCCTGTCTCCTCAGCTTGGTACCGGCTCATGCTACGGTGCAGGCACACGGGGGTGGAAGTGGGGTGGGTGGGTAGGTGCAGGGATGGGGGGAGGGGAGGGTGGTGGATTCCATCAGATCCCCACATGTCATGTGACACATACTGGTTTACTAGTCTCCTGTCCACCGACTGAGCGCTCACCCTCAAGGCTTGCTGGGAAGCCATCCCCTCGTCTGGATTACTGTAGGGAAGGGGGTCCCAGGATACCAGTCCTCTTCCTTACAGTGGTGCGTCGGCCACGCCCATTCTGGCTTTGTTCGCGCAGATCATTTCTTGCTCCACATCTCGCTGCAGGCCCAGCCTATCTCAGTGCTGAGGTATTTCGAGGCTGAGTGGGTGGCCTGCTTCCCGGTGACACCACCTGCATTGTTGCTTTTAGCTCTTATATCACCCTTTCGCCCCGAGATGGCCTTTTGTACTGTACTCCAGTATGTTCAACTTCATTTAACTGATACAAATGGTCAGTTTAATAAACACTGTCAAAAAAAATCTAACGATTCACCCAATCCGTGCAGCCAGCCAGCCACAGAGCTATGCATTTAGCCATCCGTTCATGCAGTCTTGCCTGTAGCTGTCCACCAGTCTATGCCTGCATGCATCTGATGCCAGACACCCACCATATGGCCCAAGCATGTCTGCATGCATCCATCCAATGTCAGGAGCCACCATACATCCTGTGCCTGCTGAAGTGGTTCTGTGATCTATAATGCTCCTGAACTCCCACTCCTGGGGCCTTCTGTTCAGAGCAGGAAGTAGACATAAGTGGATTTCCATGTGGATGTATGTTTACGTAGTGCTCCGAGTGGTGGACAGTGGCTCTAGAAAAGACTTCCATTAGAGTGAAGCCTGTCTAAGATGGTGGGTGCATGTGAATATCTCCCAGAGGGAACACATGAGCTGAGCTCTGGAGTTACACAGAGGATCAGGCATGTGCAAAGGCCTGCACCCAGGTTACTGGAGTCTTCTTAGAGAGCTGTGAGAAGCCAGCAGAGCACTGGCGCCCAGAGAGGGAGGGAGGGAGGGGGGTATTCTAACTCATGACAGAGTGTCCATAGGGCCAGGGCACCATGAGACACAGCACATGAGGATCTGCAGGCCGTGGGAAAGAGAGGTGACCTTGTTTACACTTTGCCCAAAGCTGGGTTAAGAGGACTGACATCCCAAGAAGGAAAGCCCATCATGGCCTGGCAATGGCAGTCTCCTTCAGGCATGATGGGGCCTGTGTAGTGCAGAGTGTGTCCTTCCAGGTCCACAGTCCCTGTATGTCTATGCAGCTATGAGTGTGTAACATGGTGCAAGACTGATGGCATCTTTACAAGGAGCAAAAGGACGTTTCTGCATGTGGGCTCTAGTGTCACCTCACCTTGTCCTTGCACATCTGCCCTGTGTATCCATGGAGTTAGACAGGCCAGGGTGCTGATAGCTGATGGACTAAAGATGGCAGGAAGATATCCCATCCCAAGGAACAGTTTCCTCCTTCCTTCCTTCCTTCCTTCCTTCCTTCCTTCCTTCCTTCCTTCCTTCCTTCCTTCCTTCCTTCCTCCCTCCCTTCCTCTCCCTCCCTCCCTCTTTCCCCCTTCCCATCTGCCTTTCTCTCTCTCTCTCTCTCTCTCTCTCTCTCTCTCTCTCTCTCTCTCTCTCTCTCTCTCTCTCTCTCTCTCTCTCTCTCCACACACACACACAGCTGTGTGTGATGCTGTATGGAGGCCAGAGGTTAATCTCAAATATCACTCATTTCTTTTCTTCCTTTCTTTGAGACAGGGTCTCTCAGATTCCTGGAACTCATCAAGTAGTTCACCCAGGGACCTGCCTGTCTGCCCCTCCAGCTCTGGGATTACACGGACATGCCACCATGCCTGGCCTCGTGCACGGGCTCTAGGGAATCTAACTCAGGTTTTTGTGTTTGCCCAGAGCTCACCTTAATGGCTGAGTCATGTCCTGGCCACTTGTAGATGATAAGGACCGCAGGACACCAGGCCCATCTCCACTGATGCCTTAGCCTGTGGCTCTGTGGGAGGTGTCTGTTGGCTGCTGTGGGACTGTCCTGGGTTCCTTGTTCACTGGTGAGATCATCAGAGCCCTTCACACTCAGCTGCTTCCTTGCACCCATTCAAGTTCGAGTCCCTCACTCATCCTGATGTTACCACCCCAGTCCACGAGATGGAGCCTTGTCTGCCTCCAGCCAGTGTCAGGCACACACTCTCTTCCCCATATTACCCCAACCCTCCTCTCTCCTGCAGCAAGCCCTGGGCCCTGCACCCCACTTCTGCTTTCCAGATTTAGGAGGGCATCTCCCTCAGCTCACACTCAGGGGATAGTAGGAGGGTGCCTCAGGCTATTTCATTTTATAATTCTTGTCTTTACTCTCCCTGGGCTAGTATTACTGCTGTGCTGATCCTGGCTCTTATGGGTAAATGCCCTGGAGTGGCATAGCTAGATCATATGGTAGTTTGTTTTAAATGTACACACACACACACACACACACACACACACACACACACACACACACACATTTTTTGAGATAAGGTTTCATATGCTGGCAGAGAATCCCAGCTCTTCCTTCCTCTGCCACACAAAAGCTGTGGTTAGAGGCAAATTCTGTCATGCCAAGTTATGGTGTTTGGGATGGAGCCCAGCGCCTTGTGCATGGTAGGCAAACATTCCACCCACTGAGTACTCCCCAGCCCTGTTTTTGACTTTGTGAGGAGGCTTTGATTGGCATCATGGTTCATACCCACAGCACAGTTCATACCCACAGCATCTTCTCACCCACCCCATCTCCTCCCAGAGAGCACTGGTTAGCTTTGTTTGAATGTCTCTTTGGTGGGAAGAAAAAAATAACCATTAGCTCCCAGTTTATCATTGTCTAAGACTTGGTGGAGAAGTGGGATCAGATGTGGGACAGGATCCTGTTTGGCTGTATACAACCTGCAAGAGGCATTTTGCCCCCTCAATATCTGGGACTGTAGACCCTTTGAATCCAGAAGTTAGAAGAAAAAAAAAAACCTGTCAACTTTGGCCCATGAGTTCAAAAGCAATTTGATCTTCTTGCAGGTCACCCTTGGGGGCTGGGCAGAGGCTCTGGGCATGTGGGAGGCTTTGTCGGGCAACTTTCATCTCTCTGTTGTTCCTCCCCAAGCCCTTGGAGATTTTAGAAGCATTATGTTGCTCAATTTTAGTTCAATGGCACGGAGTCTTTCTGATATGTTCTAATTACTTAGACGTTTGAGTGATTCTGGACGAGGCCTGTCTGTCAGACGGCTGGCGTAGAACTCCCGGGACTTTGATGTTGTGCTTCATTGATTTCTTTTAAGGCTCTTCAGAGGTGTATTATCATACATCAGCCATCTCCCTGTTCATTTGTACTGTGATTTCAAAACACTTTCATTCCCTCGTTGTCAACATTCCACCCCCTAACCCCTGTGTGCATCCTGTACCGACAGCAAGGAGACACATGCATGGAGTGTTTGCTGCATGGAGGGCCAGGTGCTGGATGCTGCGGGTGAATGGAGCTCATAGACGCTGATGCTGTTTAAAAGAACATGCATTGCTGTCAATGGCACTGTTATTATTTAGACAGAGGGCGGTGCCTACACATAGGTCGCTGTGACACTTGCTACAGAGAGGGAGGATGCAGGCAAGCCATTGGGTTCAGACCATAGCTTCAAGGAGAACTTACTTGGCAGTGAAGGTGGATGGGAACTGGATCTGGTGGTAGATGCCTGTAATCACCATGATGGAGACAATGAGGCCAAAGAATTGTGAGTTCAAAGGTAACCTGGGCTATATAGTGAGTCTAGGCTACAGAGAGAGACCCGGTTAGGGAGAGAGACAGAAGAAATAGACAGAGAAAGAGACAGGAAGGTGTATAAGGATGGGGAAAGGGCGTGGTCAACACTTGGTACCCAGAAGTCTTAGGTGCTGGTTGGTAAGTCAGGCCTGGCCGTAATCTGGTCTTTCTAACAGGATAAAGCAGGGTTGACAGTTTGTGATGTCACAGTAATGGGGATGAGCCTGACCCCATTGGTGTGTCGTTTTGACAAGGTGGCCAGTTGCTGTCCTAAATCACAGAGGGTGTTCCAGTTGACCTAATCCTCAAGGTTACCTAAGCCTGTGTTGCCACCTGGCTCATGGAACAGTCCTTGTCTTTGTTTCTGGGGGTCCTCATTTCCCAGTCTTGCCTCTGAACCCCCCGAGAACTGATTTGCACTCTGTGGCTGGGATGCTTAGTGCTGCCCCCTGAGAACTGATTTGCACTCTGTGGCTGGGATGCTTAGTGCTGCCCGCCTCCACCCCGACCCTGATCTGACCTTTCTTGGCCGGGTGTCTGTTAGGCAAGCCCCACAAAGGGCGACATGGAGGACTTCCAGGGTCCATGTCCCCACAAACTACTCTGTTTGGTCCCTCCTGGCATTTTCAGGACTTCTCAGAGATGGGACCTTTCTCCTTCCTGAAATCTCCAGCTTCAGCCTTTGGATCTCTCATGGAAAGGATCCTAAGGGATGGCCAGGAGCATTGCTACCTGGTGGTCATTCTCAGGAACTGCCACAGCCTCCGAGATGAAGGGGCCACAGTGAGTCAAACAGGTCCTATCGCTAGCTCTCTGGCCCATCCTGGCTCAGCTCAATGTCTGGCACTGTTGGTAGGAGAGTGACTGCCTTGATTTTTTTTTTCTCCAACTTCTCTACCCTATGGACACAGTCTCCAGCAGGGTTGTCATCCTGGAAGCCTCAGGCTATGTCCTGGTTTGACTGCTTTCTCTGCAGTCCCTAGCCAGGGCTGGGAGTGGGAGCACAAGTCTCATTGTTTGAGAAGCTGCTACGAGTTCAAGTCAGGTGACCAGCAGTCACATGAGAGGGGCAAGAGGAAGGCAGGGTCTGTCTTCCTTGGCAATGCCACACAGACTCAGCTGCATTATGATAGGAGGTAAAGCTCTTTTCTGGTACCTGCTGGATTGGCAGCAATAAAGCTGAATTTCACAGCAGGTACCCAATAGATGGGCATCAGGTTCTAAAATCAAGATGCAATGTACATATCATAAAACACATGCATCTGTGGCCTGGACAGAGTACTCACTGCTTTTCCAGATGACCTGGGTTTGGTTCCTAGTACCCATATGAGAGTCCATATTCATCCATAACGTCAGTTTCAGGGGATCTGATGCTGCTTCCTGGCCTCCACAGGCGCTAGGCACATGTGTGGTACATATACATACATACATACACACATCATACATACATACACACACACACATATCATACACACATGCATACCCCATACATACATACACACATCATACATACATACATACATACATACATACATCATACATATATACATACATCATACATACATACATTCATCATATATACATACATACATCATACATACATATACATACATAAATACATCATACACACACATAAAGCACACACACATAAAATAAATAAAATAAAATAAAATAAAATAAAGAAATGTAAACCAATGCCCCCCACCCCCACCACACATCTGCAGTGGGCAGAAAGATGGGTTTTGCATCTTTCCTGGGTCAGGAAGGCTCCCTGCTGCCCGTTTTGGTCAGAACCATTGTCAGAGCCGCCTGCTCCGCCTCACCGTCCCTCACTTTTATCTGTCTTTGAACTTTATATAAAGGAAACTCTGACTTGATGGTGTCTCTGTTACCTTCCCTGTGGATGGCTTTGTGGATGTTCTTGTTCTTGTACCAAGGGTTCTTCAAGTCAATGCCTTAATGAGCCACAGAGGGCTCATTTTTGTGTGTCATGGTGCAGATCTTCACAGAGGGTTTCAAATGGGTAAACCTCACTTTTCTGATTTTATCCTAAATAACAGAAGAAAAGGGGAAAAGAATCCTCATTACCTCACCCACTGCCATGCCATGAGAGTCACTCATGTTGGTTGACAAATGGTGACAAATTCCAACTCAGCACCCTAGCCTAGTCACTGATCACTTTCAGAGTTTTGGTTCCGGTCAAGGTGAAGACAGCTTACGAAAGTGAGTTGGGTTGGGTTTTGTTGAATAATTTACTTTTTTGCCACTGAATGGACTTGATCAGGGACCCTGCTGCACTTGAATTTAAGTGCAGGGTGGATCTATTAACCAGCCTCTATGGTTGTTGGAAAATGTCTTGGGAACTGAAGAATCTCGTGTGTGTGTGTGTATGTGTGTGTGTGTGTGGACATGGGTGCAGCATGCTCCTAGGCTCTGTAGTTAATATCCCCTCCTCTCTTCCTTCTCTACCCTCCCTCATATCTCTGTGTGTTTATGTGTGTACATTTGCATGTGCACATGAGTGCATGTGGAGGTCAAAGGTCATTCTCTGGTACCTTTTCTCAGAATGCCATCAGCCTTGGTCTTTGAGTCAGAGTCTCTCAGTTTCATCAGGAGCTCACACATTGGCTGGCCTGCTGTGAGCATCAGGGACTGCCTGTCTCTGCCTTCTCCACCCTGGGGTTTTGTCCCATCACACCCAGCTTGTTTTTAGGTGGGTTGAGCACTTTCACAGAAAAGCTACCCGGTTTGTAAGCTGTCCAGAGAGGCCCCTGGAGAGGCTTTGAGTTCTAGGCAATGCTTGTTATTGGAAACGACCTTGGCCTCAGTCTCTCCCCACTGCAGAGACTGCAGGACATTGACTGACAGGCTCCAACCACTCTGCCCACAGCAGCATGAGGCTCTGCCCATTAAGGACAGATGGCCGAAATTACTAGACAGCAAATGTCTGGGGATTTCCAGCACAGGATTAACAGCTTGAGAGAAGGGCCCAAGGACACGGGACTTGGGTTAGACTGCTCTGCAAGGTAAGCTGTTGATTTTATGACCTCAGCTGTGGCCCCAACCCTGGGACTTCACTCATAATCCAGCTTGTTAACAGGAAGCGATCTTATCCTGTTAGCCTCTTGCTCCAGAGGAATTGCATTGAACATCTCGAGGTGCTGCCTCTGGATGGAGCTTTGCTATCAGCTGTGAGTGAGCAGATTGCAGGGAGAAGCGCCTTCCTTTACACGCCATTAGCCACGGACAGAGAAGGGCTCCCTGCCTGTCTGGCAGCTGTCAGAAACTCACAGAGGACCTGGGCTGGGAGCTTGTGGTGTGACCCATGATAAGACCTGAGCAAGGCATTTTACTCTGTGTCCCTGGTCACCTCTGTGATGTGTGGCATCATTTGCTGGAGTCTCCACAAAGACAGTCAGCCCTGGGCAAGTCCTTCAGAGACGTGGGCTCAAACCTTTCGTGCAGGCTCAGGGCTTTAAAGAACACGTTTTAGCTGGAGCAGTACGATGGAACATTCTTTCTGGTTCTCCTTCAACATTTTTAAAAGTTTTTAATAATTGCACATATTTATGAATAAGCAGAAGAGGCTGGAGGCCTCCAAGTGCTGAGCAGTGCCACTCAGCCTGGCCATTCTACTGCTGCCGTGGATTTCCTCCTTTGTTCCCAGTAATAATCTGAGGACAAGCTTCCTTTATTCTCCTTCTCTTTCTCTGTCCATCCTGATCTGAACTTGGATGAGAGTTGACTTTAAGTCCAAGGCTAGCAATAGTGCCATAATTTGCACACAGCTCAAGTTGACCATTAGAAAGTACAAATTCTGTCAATTCTGAGTCGTGGAAACTCCATGGTGGACTTTGCAATCTTTACCTCCCAAGAAGCCCCACACCAAGGCTTCCTGCAACACCCTTATTTCTCCCTTCCAGAACTTTCTGAGACGAGCGGCATGGGTCATCTCCACTCCATTTTTGTAGAAGGGGCTGAACGAAAGCTTGGAGAGCTTAGGGGGAAACATTTTAGGTCTAATCTGAGGTACCTTGGGTTTCTACAGTGTCCTTTGGGCCACTCAATGTGGGTAAACCTTGCCTGAATCTGAATTCTGGCTCTGGCTGGGGCCATGAGTTTCTGAGTGTTACCTAGTCATTCCACGTCTGTAACTTTCCGTAAGGACTCTTCCTTCCCTAGAAAGCCGGGCTCTTATTTCACTTGTGACAATCAAGTCATTGCCCAAGAGGACCATTTACCTAAGTCCTGGGAGCCTCCCTTCTAGCAGGGTAAGAACACACAGAAACACAATTTATTCTTGCCATTATTACTAATTTTATTTACAATGATCTATGCCTCATCTCTGTCTCGGTGACTAGCAGATTCCCTCTACACAACCTCAACCTGGAATAGCTACTGTTTTCCTCTCCGACTTCTCTTAGGTCTCCCCTCAAACATTCTTCATCCCCACCTCCCAATTTCTGTCACCCTCTGTCAGTCACTGCCTGTCCCCTTTAGTCTTGCTATAATTTCTTTATAAAACATAGCACCACTTAACCTTGTCTATTTGCTTAATGTTTTGATGTTAAAAGTCTTGTATGTTACTGTTCCTGAATGTTTTATGCAATGTCTTCTAGCTTAGAGACTTCTGAAGTCAAACTCCTGCCACCCAGGTACTTCATTTTTACTCTCTCTCTCTCTGTCTCTCTGTGTCTCCGTCTTTCTCCATTTCTCTCTCTGTCTCTCTGTGTCTCCATCTCTCTCCAAAGCCTTGGATAACCCAGCCTCAAAGTTGCTACATAGCCAGTGATGACTGTTGTCATATTTTTTGACTATTTTATTAGGTTCTTATAGCTACCACCTTTCCAGCCCTTATTTGATCCTAATCTCTTCCAACCCCCACCCCCCAACATTATGTAGGAGAGAAAGAAGGTTAGAGAGGAAAGAGGGGCATAGACCTCTTTAGACAGCTTACTAATGATTAGGGACATCAGGTTCCTATGGGAAAGTCCAATCTTTATCAGCAGAATATTCAGAAAACCAGCAAACTAGTAATCCAGCAATAGTAAACATAGCAGCGTGAACCAGCATCAGCATGGGCATGGGCATGGGCA